>NC_086184.1:31965378-33165378 GCF_023053635.1 Elgaria multicarinata webbii | reverse complement strand
TGTTTGAGTAATTTGCATACAGCTAAATATCTTAGGGCTTTTAATTTGGTTGCTTTAATGTGCTCTGCAATCAAAGGCTTTGGGGTGGGGGGTGGGGGAGAGATGGCGGTGTTCCCCTGCAATGGAACAGCCACAAGGTGGAATCTGAGGAAGGTGTTCTCTCGCTTTGCAAATTCTGTGCTGGCGCTGGGCAGCCCAGGATTGCCCCTTTATTGGCCATTCGATCAGGTAGATCAGCCCAATTGTATGTGAAATATCTGCTGTCAGATAAAATCCCCTCAGTAGCATGATTAGTTGTGGCCAAATTCTTGCCAGTTGCAATGAGAACAAAGAAACTCCCTGATGTTGGGAGGTTGTTTCCGGGGCCTCTCTTAGGGCATCTGTTTTTGTACAGTGGTATGTTTGAGTTGATGATATTTATGCAGTTGTAAATGTTAAGCTCAGTCTCTCCCCTGCCCAGAAAGTTGTGGCTGCATTCGGAACATGGCATGAATGAGACGCCTCCTCTTTTCACAGGAATCCAGAAATGTCAACTTTGCAGAGAAGATGCAAGCTTTCATGAAGAAATACGACAAAAATGCAGATGGGAAAATCGAAATGGCTGAGGTGAGGAAGATGCTTGTAGAAATACCTGGGTGAAGGCGGTACACTATATGGAAACGGGCATTTCCTCATTTGAACTTTTTCCTCTGGATAAGAAAAAGGCAACAACAAAACTTCTGTTGTTAAGATGGTATGATATTGAAGGGCAATATTTGATATCCTTGGCTGCTAAATTTTCTTCTACTATCTTTGGCATTCAATTCCCAATTGGGAGGAAAGGGGCAAATTATTGAAGAACTAATTCTATTTATAAGCTTCGGCTATTGGGCGGTATAAAAATGTAATAAATAAATAAATAAAAATAAGCCCTGGGTAGTGTTTACATGGGCCTGGATGAATGTTCTAGCACAGCCTCCCCCAACCTCGTGTCCTCCAGAAGTGTTGGACTACAACTCCCAGCATGCCCAAGATACCCACACTGTCTGGGGCTTCTCGGTGTTGTAGCCCAACACTTCTGGAAGAAGGATATTCTACCATCTCCACGGTAGAGTGGAGATTCTTGTGGTTCAGGAGATTTAGAGATTGTGATGCATTCTTACTACATCATAATATGTGTCAGGATTTTAGGAGAAGACCCATTATACCCCTATTATCTGATTATGCCTCTATTACCTAAGCTGCCTGGCAAAGACAATCTGTTTTATGTATCATTGTTTAGCCAACGTCATCCTGTAGCAACTGCATTAGTTCCCCCCTTTTGCTGTTAAACTTTTGCTAAGTTTTTCCCCTCTTCCAGTTACGTTGAGAGCCCTGTTAACATGTTCTTGATTTGTCTAGTGCAAATGCTGCTCGCTTTTTAAAGTACCTTGTATTCTCAATCTGGTCATGGTAAACAGCTTTGGCTATTTGGATTTGAGGGTGAGCTGTGTGAATAAACCTTATATCACAGAAACACCATGCTCCGGTGACCTCCTTCTAAGGAAACAGAGCCTTGGGTAGGCCCTGTAGCCTCTGAGGTTTCTCACCGCCAGGATTCCATTTGCATATGTGTAACATTATTCTGTTCATTGCTGCTGATGGCAAGGGTCAAGGATGTCCCTCACTAGCAGGTGGCATTCCTAAGGGTGGTCGTGTGGGGCCCATTACAGCAAACCAGCTTCCTCTGCATTACACTCCACCTTGCATTTCTCTTTCAGTGAAATTAAGTGCCAAACTGGAACTGTGACAATTGCGTAGATGCCATTAACGTGCATGCTTCTTGTTATGTATCTAACAGCCCCCAGGAGCCTTGGCAGCCATGGGTCAGGGGTGGTGGTGGAGAAGTTTAAATCTCTCTAGTCCTAGCCTCTGTTCCTGGACTACAGCTCCATCATCAACATGGCAGCTGTAGTCTGGAGGGTGCCAGGCTGGGGAAGACAGCAATATCAATTTTAAGGCAACACTTGGAGGTCTTAGGCTGGATTTACACTATTGCTTAAAGAGAGAGAGACACACACACACACACTCAGTCCAGGCCCCACACAGGCTTCCCTGCCTAACAAAACATATTGATGGCAACAGCATTCATGCAATTAGCATCCGGTCTTGCAGGAAAGTTAGGAGAGCTCAGGTTAGCATCTTTCTCCACCAAAGATTTCATATTTTTCCCTAGTCTGAATTGTGCTATTTTAAGACCCAACATTCTACCCTGTGGCCAGGAGTTGACTGAAGACCCCGCAGCCACCCTGGCAGTCCCCTTGAGTATCCCAAAGGCAGGGTGCACCGCATGACCCTTGAACCGCCTTTGGGTGTTTTCCACTAGCAACATGGCAAGCCCGAAGATCAGGGGAAAGGGCAGCCATGCTAAGATACACGCGTGTACACTTTCCCCAGAGGGTAGCTGCAGTATGTGGCCTGTGCAGCAAAAACAACAGAAACTTGTGGCACCTTACAGTGGCACCTTGTAGCATGAGCTTTTGTGGACTAGTGCCCGCTTCATCAGATGCATGCATGGAGTACTATGGAGAGTTTCAGAGTTGTATATGTTCCCAAGGAGTGACCCATGAAGTAGCTGCTTCTGGGCCCAGTCTCCAGGCATTGCAACAAACTGGCTTTATTGGAATTTCAGATCATCCACCAGATATACTATGTATGAACCTGAAACTCTCCATAATACCCCGTGCATCTGATGAAGTGGCTAGTAGTCCACAAAAGCTTGTGCTAGTCTTTAAGGTGCTACAGGTACCTTTGTTGTCTTTATCATAAAGCACTTCAAAGATGTTGTTGCTTGTACGGTCCTTGATGGGGAGCTTTCCTCTCTGATCTTGGCATGCCTGTCTTCTTCCTCCCCTCCCCTCCCCTCCCACCCCCTGCCCCACCCAACCACAGCTGGCCCAGATCTTGCCCACCGAAGAGAACTTCTTGCTGTGTTTCCGACAGCACGTTGGCTCCAGTGTGGAATTCATGGAGGTAAGGACTTGGTTTGGATGAGCTCACAGAAATCGAGAGGAGCCAGGGCTGCAGTGAGGCTGGCACTGGGCAGCTCTGCCACCGGAAGGCAGCCAATGCTCCCAATGCAAGAAGCCACATGAATAAATGATGAGCGAGCGGTATGGGGCCATCTTGAGGCATGCATCCGACAGCTGGGAAGCAGCAGCCTGTCCGAGCCATTCAAATGAATAATAGGAAACAAATACTGTGTCTGAATGAAATTGGAGTCCATCCATTGTTGGCTAATGGGCAAATGAAGTTGTCTGACGGTCACATGCAATTAAATATTAAAATTCATCCCACGTAAGCAATACTGTTTATATTAATTTGTGCTTAAAATATTAATTCTTATCATAATGAGTGAACCCTTGACTCCATATTTTCCACTGACCAGGCCTTCCTCCAGGCCAAAACAGCATTGAGAAACGTCACCCCACCCCACCCCTGGATGCGAGAGGTTTAGAAACTTGTTGCTCCATGACATGCGAAGGCGCTGACGAGAACTCCTTAGAGGACCGAGTGCTCTTTGGGGAGTGTTCATTACGGGCTCATTCTTGCTTCTTCATTTGTCGTCATCATCATCATCATCATCATCATCATCATCATATGTTAGCCAACTTGTGAGGAGATGGGATATAAATCCCCCACTATGAATACAATTACAATAATAAACTTGCGTTGTTTCTGTTGCAGGCCTGGCGAAAATACGACACTGATCGCAGTGGCTACATTGAAGCCAATGAGCTGAAGGTGAGGTGGGCTTTCTCCCTGGAGCCAGGAGTGACCAGACACCATTGGCCACACTGGCCGGGCATGCTGGGAGTTGCAGGTTGGGAAAGGCGGCCGTAGCTCAAAGGGGCACATGCTTTGAAAGACGATGCCAATTATTAAGGGAGCTGCACAGGAGGTGCCATCCGTGCCACACCAGCGCTCAGCCCGTTAGGAGTGCGGCACGTTGTTTCAGCCGTGGTCATCTCCATTGTTCAGGTCCCCATAGTGAGGCTTTGCCTGTAGGAGTTCATGGAGGTGAGATTTGAGTCTTCTGCAGCTCTGAACCACTCCTGTCTTACATCAGGCCCCACTGCTCTTGCCAGGAATGTCCACTGATGGTGCCTTGGCAAGAGCTCTTGGCCTCAGGCAGAAGTGGCACTACAGGGGGCAGGGCAGCACGGGGCGGGGGGGCAGAGGGAGGGCAGCCCTCGGCCCCTTCTCACAAGTTCCCCCTTTGCAGGGATTTCTGTCGGACTTGCTGGAGAAAGCCAACAGGCCCTATGAAGAACCAAAGCTGCAAGAGTACACCCAGACCATCGTGAGTGCCCGAGGCAGCCGGAGGGGGGAGGGGGCCTGGTCTCCCAGAGAGTGAGTGACGGGGGTGGGGGGGTGCAGCCCAGTCCCAGGGCCACCGGCTGCACAGAGCTCAGGGCATCTTGTGCAGATTTTCTCTGCCCGTAGCAACTGGGGGTGGGGCAGGAAAGGGAAGAACTGAGTGGGATCCAGGGTGACTGCAGAGGGCAGGATTTGTCCCGTAGAATGAGAGGTGGGAAGCGCCCCACTATGCCGGGCAATCCTGCTCCTTCCCTCTGAGACTGTCGTGGAAAGGATGAGAGGAGGGCACTCTGCACGTGTTCAAGCTGTCTCTTCTCCAGCTTGCAGCTACTTGTATTCAAAGGTGCCTTTAAGAGTCAGGGACAGGATGAGGGAGTCCACCCATAGGTGCCTCCCTTCAAGGATGGCCAAATTAACAAGGCTACTGGCCATGCTGGCTGGCAATCATGGGAACGCCAGTCCAACACATCGGCGGGCACCGGGCTGTGGAAAGCTGCATTACTGGAAGGAGAACCTTCGGAGTAGAGCAGTGGGAGAGAAGGATGGGGTGGACGCACGAAGCTGGTCTACTCTCCCAACTTTGGACAGGGGAAGAGGTTCGCACTGCAGGTTGAGGCCTCCTGAGCCGCATTTGATAAACCGAGAAAATGACAGAGGAGCAAAACTCCCCAGGCAAATGAGCGTCACATGCCATTGGCCTTAAGTAAGGAAGACCCTTGCCCTGGGAGATGCCAGGGGTGGGCCTTGGGATGCGCACAGAGCTGTGAGCGTCGCCCTGGGGCGATGCTCTTACTATTCAGTGTGTGAAGATGAACAGGTGGGCTCCGCCTTTCCCTTGGAGCCCCGGCTGCTCAGAGTTGGACCCCAGATAACGGGGAAGGGCCTTGAAGGAGTGCCTCCGCAATGTCCCCTCGGGTGTGACGCCACTTCGTGGCTTTATTGTTTTCTTTTGCCTTTTAAAATAAATGCTTTTGTTTCTTTTTCGTTAAGCGACATACACGAGGCGGGAATATACATAGGACCACCACAATGCAGCATACGCAGTCTGCGGTGCGCTGTTTCCTTTAGCTACCAACCAGCGTTAAGAACTGTAAGACAGGACAGGCAATTCTCACGCGACTGCTCATTTCTCATGCTGTCTTCCACATTCCCCTCATCGTTGATCTGGCCATTGTACCCCTTCCAAAAGTAGAACTGTGCAATTGGCAGGCGATGTGCTATAGTGAATAATACCCAGTGAAGGGGAACCACGTCTCCCGAACTCCACGACGTTGCTTAGTCCGGCGTGGCTCAACAGAGGAGTGCCGTGGAGCCAAAGAAAGGCATGAGCCCAGAAGCAGCGGCCTTTCACAGGAGGCTCCTAGCATGCAGCCTCCTGGCCTCAAGCACAGAGGTTCATGGAGGGCCCCGGCGTGAGGGTCCATGGGTCACCCTCCCGCGTTTCCCCACTGCTTCTTCCACCAGGAAGCGAGCCGGCCCAAGTGGCACAGCCCACCTGGCACAGCCCTCCCCACACACTGGGCTTTGAGGGAGGCCCCTCTGTGAGCCGGGCATCTTGGCCTGGCTGTGGCTGGCTGCAGAGCCGCTGGCCGAGAGGGCTCGGGCGCTGGCGCTGGCACTGCCCAGGGAGCCAAATCGTCTTTCTTGCCTGGGTGAGGGGAGCAAGCTCCCTGCAACTGCTCCTTCTCTCGCCAGCAGATGGGTCAGGTTGGTCGGGAGGGACGGTGGCTCCATGGTGGAGCCCCTGCCAGGCACGCGGAAGGTTCCGGGTTCCATCCCTAGCAGCTAGGAAAGGATCCTGCCTGGAACCGTGGAGCCCTTGCTGCCAGTCAGTGTCAACAGTATGGGGCTAGATGGACCCAGGATCTGGCTCAGGCCAGGGCAGCTTCTGATGTTCCTACATCTCCCCGCCCCCCCAGACTCGTGGGAGCTCTTCCAGCTTTCCCTGCTCAGCAGATTTTTTTGCATGCTGGCTGGGAATGTTGGGAATTGTAATCCAAAACATCTGGAGGGCAGCAGGTTGGGGAAGGCTGCTCTTTGGTAGGGCTGCCTAAATCCTTTTCGCTGGAGCGGCCTTGAGGCATCCTCACCAGGGTGGACGACTGCAGCCATAGCCATTTGGGTGGGACAGGCAAATGCAGCAGAGTGGCCCCGCCCCGCCCCTTCCTTCGCCACCTGGAAATTAGTTCTGCCTTTCCAAAGACATGTGGGGCTGGATCCAGATCCTCACTGGAGCCACTGGGCTGGTGGAAGGGGACTCCCCGTCCTTCTTCCCCTCCCTCCCCCGGCGCCCCCTCCAGCCTCCAGGAAATGCTACTCAGAGAGTCAGGAGGCCCTGCTGAGGGGGCTGAGCTGAGGTGTGTAGAGGAGAAGGGGGATCCCCCCAAAGGGGTAGAGGACCCTCTCGTGGGCAGGGCCCTCCTCCCGTGGAAGGCAGATCGTGGCTCCAGCGCCAGAGGTTCCCGCAGGGCTGTCTTGTCTCCTCCAGAGGAAACCAATCCCCCCCCCCCTTGAGGCAGAGGAAGGCAACAGAGTGCTGTGGCGGCTCTGTTCCTTTCAGCAGAGCTTTGCACCGGGAGCAGGAACGGGGGCCGCGCTGGGCCAGAGTGGCTTGGGCTCAGGCCGTCTGCGAGGAGCCGCTAACAGGCTGCTGCTTTGTGACCCCACAGCTGCGGATGTTTGACTTGAACGGGGACGGGAAGCTCTGCCTGTCGGAGATGTCGCGGTAAGAGTTTCCCTTTGCGCGGTCTTCTCCGAAACCTGCAAGGCTAAACATCGTTCCTGGGCGCTGGCTTCTTGTCGTTCCTAAGATTCCCCGAGGGCTCCCTGGCCTTCCGAAACATTTCTGTCTGTCCTCCCAACCTCCCTACTCCGGCAGAAACAAGGCAAGGGAGGAAGCAGGCCTGGCAGTGCGCTTGCAGGCGCCCTCAGCCACGAGCCTGCTGGCTACAGTTCGGCCCTGCGCAGGGCCTGCCAGAGGTTTGGCTGACGGAGGTTCATAGGCTTTGAAGTCCAACACATCTGGGCAGCAAAGGCTGCCTCAGTGGGATTTACTTCTGAGGAATCATGTACAGCAGGGGTGGGGAACCTCAGGCCGGGGGACAAGCCAGCCTTCAAGCATCACCCGTTCCCTCCAGAAGTCCACATTCCTTCTCAAAGACCAGTTGCATTTGCAGCAAGTAAAATGTGCCAAGAGTTACTGCAAAAAGCCGCAACTAGAAACACCTTTCCTGGCTTCAATGGTGGCGACCCTTGTTCCTCTTGGCTGGAAGTTATGAATTTCTGTCTGAAGCTTGACATTGTCCCATTCATGTTGCAGATTGTTGCCTGTGCAGGAGAACTTCCTCCTTAAGTTCCAGGTAAATGTGTGGGTGTGCAGGTGTGGTTGCAGGTGCGGGTGTGGGTGCAGTTGCGGGTGCTTTCTTCCAGCTTGTTCTGATTGACTTCTCCTCCTCCTCTTCTTCCATCTCCTTTTTTATTTGTACAGGGAATGAAACTAGACTCAGAGGAATTCAATGCTATCTTCGCATTTTATGACAAGGTGAGGAATAGGAAGAGAAGCAAGAGAGCTGTTTCTAGCGTTGCAAGCCCTCTGCACATGACCATGCAGACCTTCAGCAAGAGTGCTTTGTCCCTTTCCCAGCAGCCCACTGGGTGGGTCTGGGGACTGAGAGAGAGCAAGAGAGCCTGTGGGTTACAAATGGAGGTAGACAAAATGTTTCAGGGGCAAGTACAGAGCCTTGATGTTGGAGTTGAGCATATTTCCTAATCTTTCTCTTTAACTTCTGCCTTGAATATCCAGGATGGAAGTGGCTTCATTGATGAGAATGAACTGGATGCCCTGTTGAAAGATCTTTACGAGAAAAACAAGAAGGTGAGTTCTGATATTGATCTCTAGCTGGTCTGGGCAGGCAGCACGGTTAAAGGTCTGATCAGAGGAATATCCCCATCCGAGATGGTGTCAGTTGTGGGATACCCAAGTGCTTCATGTGTCAGACCAGACTTCAGAGATTGTGGTCTAATGTGCAAACAGTTGAGAGAAGAACCCATGAAGCCATTTCTACTGAGGAGTTGCGGGTGCTATAGAGGAGCCAGGCCAGAACTTCAGCCAGGGATTGTGTAGGAACCACTAGAAGAAGCAAAGGTGCTGTTGGTTTTAGGGTGGCTACAGAAGTGGCAGGAATGTCAAGCTCAGGAATGGGCTGAGATGAGAAAAGCTCTAAAGGAGGGAGAGATTTCCTGGATGTTCTTGTGGAGAAATCCAGCAGTGAGAGAGCTACTGCCTGGTGATATGAAGACTTTATAGGCCACTGAAAAAATTGCAGCAACCCGTGAATGGCCAAAAGATCTTTGGGTCTCAGACTGGTCTTTCCCTGGTGGATAAGGAGCCAATCAAGCATTCATTAATGGAAGGGGTGTTCAGGAAGCTCAGGACTATAGAGAAACCTAGACAATGTAGCATTAATTCCAAGGCGTTGTAAGTCCAAGCCAAACTCCCCAGGCCACCAACTCCACTCTTAGTCAGAGGATGAGGCTGTCTATACGCATGGAAAGCCCCGTGGTGGCTCTGGATCTGTGCTGCGTCCCTGCAATGCTGCAGTTTGAAAAAGTTGGGGATTTACCACGACTTTTTCAAATGGAGTGACATCAATAGCAAATACCCTGAAAGACAGAAACAAACTTCAAAGTGATCTTGATAGTCTGGAGTGCTGGGCTGAAAACAACAGAATGAAATTTAATAGGGATAAATGCCAAGTTCTACATCTAGGAAATAGAAACCAAAGGCACAGTTACAAGATGGGGGATACTTGGCTCAGCAATACTACAAATGAGAAGAATCTTGGAATTGTTGTAGATCACAAGCTGAATAAGAGCCGACAGTGTGATGTGGCTGCAAGAAAGGCAAATGCTATTTTGGGCTGCATTAATAGAAGTATAGCTTACAAATCACGTGAGGTACTGGTTCCTCTCTATTTGGCCCTGGTTAGGCCTCATCTAGAGTATTGTGTCCAGTTCTGGGCTCCACAATTCAACTATTTTTTTCCCCTCCCTCCCTCCCCAGTCTGTTATGGTGATTTTAGATTGTGAGCCATATGGCAGATTGTCTTGTTTTGTTTTATTCTGTACAGCGCCATGAAATTTGATGGCGCTTTATAAATAAATATTAATAATAATAAGGACACAGACAAGCTGGAGCGTGTTCAGAGGAGGGCAACCAGGATGATCAGGGGTCTGGAAAGAAAGCCCTATGAGGAGAGACTGAAAGAACTGGGCATGTTTAGCCTGGAGAAGAGAAGATTGAGGGGAGACATGACTGCACTCTTCAAATACTTAAAAGGTTGTCACACAGAGGAGGGCCAGGATCTCTTCTCGATCCTCCCACAGTGCAGAACAAGGAATAATGGGCTCAAGTTACAGGAAGTCAGATTCCAGCAGGACATCAGGAAAAACTTCCTGAATTTTAGAGCAGTATGACAATGGAACCAGTTACCTGGGGAGGTTGTGGGCTCTCTCACACTAGAGGCCTTCAAGAGGCAGCTGGACAACCATCTGTCAGGTATGCTTTAGGGTGGATTCCTGCATTGAGCAGGGGTTGGACTCGATGGCCTTATAGGCCCCTTCCAACTCTACTATTCTATGCTTCTATGATTCAATACAGCACTTCTGCTGTCTGATGTTGCTCTGGTGCCAATCTGGGGTCAACCCGGGGGCGGTGCCTGGTGGAAGGCAGTCAGTAATTGGTCGCCTTCCACCAGAAAAAGGGCAGGGGGTGACTCTGGTGGTACCCAGATGGCCACCCAGGAACCCTGCGCTCCCTCCTCGGGGTTGGGAGGGGTCTACCGCCTTGAAGCCTGCTGTCCCAGGGGACAGGATCTTCCCCATTGCTGCAGCCATCTTGCTAGCTTGAAAGCTTAAATAGAAAACAGGTTCTTGGGAAGAAATTTGCCTTCAGATTTTTGAAATTTCAGATTTGCATGTGGAATTCTTCTCATCCCCATTATCTGGAACTTTAATCTTAAAACTGGTGGCTTGGTTTTTTAAGTTAAGAGATAATTTCAGCTTTTAGTATGTAGCTATGTCCTGTTTTGAGTGTGCACGAGAGAATGATCATGTTTGAGTTTTAGCCCCATAAAGTCAGAGTTGAGATTAAAATATCAAGTTTCAAGCAGTGCTAAATTGAGGTTTAGATTCTGATGGTGCAGGATGTTAATTGGGATGCAATTTGCCAGCTATTCTAGGAGCTTCTTCAGACAAGCGTTTAATCGCACGCTTGTGACTGGCTGCTCACGGTTCTTTGCGGGGCATTTTGACAACACCGCATTCCTCCTGTTCCTTCTGCTCTTTTTTCCATCACAAAATCAGCCTCATCAAATCCGATCTTTTTAGCTATAATGAAACTTGCCACCATTTCCCGCTGTGTGCAGGAGAAGCAGCACAATAAAAACGCCCCCTGAATGGGCCACGTGGTTGTTGCTTGCTTCCTCTTCCTTCCCCGTGTGAAGAAAGAGGAAGCTGCTTGTGCCTATTGTGAGACAGAAGCCGGAGGCAAAGTGATGGTACGGAAACACAATTTCTCCCTCCCTCGTCTGATGAAGAATGAGCGAAAGCTTTGCTCTGAATTTTGCCCCATTTTCCTGGATTTCAAATGTGGGTGGAATTTCGTTCCTCTGCAAGTTGACCGCAATGTGTCCTCCTCTTTTCTGTCTTCATTTCTTCCCCTTTGCCAGGAAATGAGCATCCAGCAGCTCACCAACTACAGAAAGAGCATCATGAATCTGTCTGACGGGGGGAAGCTGCACCGCAAGGAACTGGAGATTGTACTCTGCAGCGAGCCCCCTCTGTAAAGAGCCGCTGCCCCTTCACGAGTCTCCCCCTGCCCTGACACGACCACAAAGACAAACGCAAAGACCACGAGAGCCACGGGAGGACTGCCCGCTGCCCTGTGCCTGGGGCTGTGCTCAGCCCTGCAAGGCTTGGCTTGCTGTTCTGCTTGTGACTTCTGCCACAGAATCTCCACCCGATGGTGGGGGAAAGGCAGCACTGCGGATCAAGACCATCCATTTTCTTGTCCTGCTTGTTTCTCTCTTTAGTTTCCACAGTTTGTGTCTTGTAAATCCCCAAATCTGGAGTGGGTTTTCTTTTTGCTCTCTGTTTTTTTAATCTTTTGCCTTCCTTTTGTGGTCAAGTCTTCTTGTTTACCAAAGAAGAGTTTACAAATAAAACGGATGTTCAGCTACTGGATTCTGGGGTTGCGTCCCTTATTCCCCAAAAGTTTCGAGGTTCTGTGAGCAAGGGCCGCATTCTGAGAAAGGAGCCTTGACTCCCCTTTAAGGTGGCAATTCTCTCTCCCTCCCTCTCAGGGTAAAATGGTAAAACTCGAGTTAACTAACATGACCGGAAGTTGCAGCTGTGAACTGCCCTGAGAGCGTCGGCTATTGGGCGATATAAAAATGTAGTAAGTAATAAAAAATGCAATAAATAAATAAATAGCAACATTCTGATGGTTACTTCCAGAGTGACCTCAAGAAATAAAACCAGCTATAGCTAATACATTGGTGTCTCAGTCTATGATCACAGAAGCCAGAGCAAAGGATAAATAATAATATAACTTGGCAGAAGCAGGAAGAAATAAACATTATAATGAATGCCATTTTTAAAAAGTTCAGCTGACAGTTCATCTTGATAAAAATCTAAGTTCATGGCATTCCGCATTGTTTCATCTAATTGCCCAGCTAGCTGGCAGATGGCTTACAGCAAAAATTCTGTGGAACACAAGGCGGCTCTAATGTCCAATCTGAGATGAAACAAGAGCAGATGGAGAACATCTGCTCGGCTAGTTTTAATTGCTATGAGCTGGCATTCTATGCTGAGGCTATATTAGGACAGGTGAGTACCCATAATGTTTGATTATTTCAAGTTGCAGCGTGGGTTGGATCCACCCTGAATATTATGCTTGGTGTGTCTGTAAGGGAATTCAGCATGAGAACGCAGCTGGTTTTTATTTCTGTTGGTCTAGCATTCATCCCCATATGTACAGGAATGGAACCAACGATGTAATTAGTGAACTCTGGAAATCACCTCCAAGGCCTGTCTCTTTCAAGAGGCCATCAAACAAATCTTGAAAGGCAGGCATCGTTGGTGAGGCTCTGCTTGTGCTCAGCCTTGATTTAGTACAACTGAGGATTGCTGGTTTGGGGGAACAACCATGGAACGCTCATATGCTGGCAGCCGGGGCAGCTGTAAATGAAGTCCTGGAGAAGCCGTGGCCATGCGCACGTTTCACAGTGGATGTTTCTAAAGCTATCTGTGGGAAGCCAACGGCACCGGCTTGAGTCCCTTTGCAGCCAATGTGCACTTGGAAAAAGGAAGGTTTGGCAAGCCCACCTCTGTTGCACCCAATTACAGGAATCTCATCTAGCCAGGGAGGCTGCGAAGACCCGCTGCATGGTCCTTGCCTTCGTGCCTTTCCACACAGCCAGCAGGTTGGAACTGGCTAACTCTTTTGCCATGGCAGTCCAAGCCGATTAGGAAGGTGGCAGGGGTGTCGCTTGACCGGGTCCTTGGGGCCCAGGCCCAGATCGATCCCACAGGGCCCTCAGTGTCCAATGGTGGCAACGGAAAGCTCTGTTGTCAGCTTAACTGCTAAGGTGGCGGGGGGGGGGGGTGCTTTTCAAGAGGGATTGACCTGGAGAAGGAGGGGTTGACTCTCCACATGCAGCAACCCCCTGTGAAGGAAGCCTGCCACCGGCTCCTCCTCCTGGTCCGAGTCTGGCACCCAGAAATAACAGCCACACCACGTGAAGGGTCAAAACACTTTATTAATTACAACTAAAACTCTGGTGGAATTCCCACGTCCCAGGGCTGGGACACACATAAGGGGAAAAGACACATCACATGAAACATTTAAGGCAGGAAGGACAACACAACACCCCCCACAGTCACACACTCTCCCCTCCCCACTGCTGAACAAGCAGCCACACTTTTCCCAAGACATCCAGCCCACACTAACTTTCCACGGACTCCACCTCTGCGGGCCAAAAGCCACACAGACAAAGACAAGATTTCCCTCTCAGCCTAAGACGATCCAAATTGCTGCAAGGAACCAGGTCACTGGCGCGGCCAAGATCTTTTATTGGCTCAGCTGCACGTACAGCATGACATCATCCCCAGGTGCAGAGCTGAACGGTTTTGAGATAAACAGTGTCCAAGGTCTTTGGCAGAGCGATCATAAATCTGCCCAGAGACTACTGGCTATTGAGAACCACCCAGAGAGCTTCAGCTATTGGAAAAAGGAGGAAATACTTCTTAAGACCTTTACCCCCTCAGGCCCACCACACACCCCTCCCGCCAAATCTTTTCCTACATGGTAATTAAAATTGGGTGGGGGGGAACCCACTGGTTTGTGGTGCTACTCTTCTAAATAAATTGCTGTCTGGCTACCTAGAGCACTTGCATCAGTGATGGAGCTCTGCTCCTAGCCAGAGGGTTAGGGATGGGAGTGGGCAGAACCTAAGCCTTTGTGGGTTGATGGGCAGCTCTCAGGGGCCAATGGCTGATCTAGTCTAGGAGGTTGGCTTTCATGAGTTACATTCTGGGGTACAACCCCACAGCTGCCCTGCCAGAGACCAACGGCTCTCCATCCCCGGATTCTGCACATCCTTTGAAAGCCCTCCTCAAGCAGGGAGAATACAAGTAGCTGAGTTAAACTGCCTGGTTTCGGCTTTTATTCTATTTGAAAGTCTGTGTATGATTTTGTTGTCATCTTTTTGCTGAAAAGCCAAAACACTCTGAGCAGTTTACAAAAGATTTAAACCTTTAAAATGCAATATAAAACATAATATAAAAACCATTTATGTATAAAAATGTGCAAAAACCATCAACAGGACTGGGATCAGATGCTGATTTTTCAAAACTGGTACCTTGAATTGGGCTCAGAAAAGTACAGGTAGCCAATGCTACTGGGCCAGTGCTAGTGGTCCCAGTTATCAATCTGGCTGCTGCATTTTGCACATGTGCAGCTTCTGAACTGTCTTCAAGGGAAGCCCCACATAGAACACTTTGCAGTAACCTAACTAGGAGGTCAACAGACCATAGACGAAGGAAGCCAGACTAGCCTTGTCCAGGACTACCAAACGAAGCTGGCTGAAAACACTCTGTGCTGCTGAGGCCACCTGAGCCTCACGTCACAATGATGACTGCAATGATGACCCCCCAGTAACAAGTGGAGGAAAGGGGGCAGCCCCAGGGGCAGGAAGGGGCGTGAAGGGGACTGGAGAAGTGGAGGAGACTCCATTACACAGCTTCTTCCTATGTGCACAGCGGCCTCCTTCCCTCCTGCTCGGAAGCCCGTCTAGTGAAAATGCAGGGCGGCTAGAGCACACAGGCGAAGATCATCTCTGTGCTCTGGCTGACCTGCGTTGGATACTCAGCAGCCTTTGACTTTGGAGGCGGCCAGCTATCCCCAAAGGATTGTGTCCTAAGTAATTTAAATGTTTTGTGCTTGAAGTCTGCAACAACATCTTTAGTCACTAGGTGGCAGAATTTCCTAACCAGAGTTATACAGCTGCCCCTTCCCCAGGGGGTACTCTGGGCAGAGGCCCTGCCGTGGGCTCCCTCTCTGCTGTTCTTCCACTGGCGGGCAAAGACGTTTGCATTCAGACAGGCCTTTGGCACCTAAGCAGGTCTGCTGCTGCTGCTGCTGGGGCAGCTGCAGGGGTGGGGGTTGTTAAATCGATTGGTTGCTGCTTACATCTTTTATTGTTACGTTTTTAATTGTAGCTTTAATGCATTTGTTTTAGGTTGTGATGGTTTTTTATCTGTATTTTATTATTAGCGCCATTTCCTGTCAGAAATGCAAGATATAAATAGAATAAAAATAACTAAATCCTATTTACCACCCCATAGGAACAAAAAAGCAGTACATGTGGCAAAGGAATTTCTTTTATTAAAAATAAATGTGGGGCGGGGGAAGAAGTGGAAAACTTCGCAAGCACCGCCGGAGGCCTGGTGCCCAGGGCCCTGCGATGGGGAGGCCCGGGGGCGGGGTAGGATTGCAGCCAAAAGGTTGGCTCTGTTGTTTTAGAACAGCCTTCCTCAACCTGGGGCGCTCCAGATGTGTTGGACTGCATCTCCCAGAATGCCCCAGCCAGCTGGTTGGGGCATTCTGGGAGTTGTAGTCCAACACATCTGGAGCGCCCCAGGTTGAGGAAGGCTGTTTTAGAACCAATTGCTGCCGCTAGATCTCGACCCCTTATCCGCACTCCCAGGAAGACTGGAGATGAAATAATACAGATTATTTCATACAGATGAAATAAAAGGCTTGCTTCACTTTAAGCTGGCAAGATCCCTGGAGGCTAATGGGTGAGAAGTTCCCCTCGAAGATACTCAGCGCAGACGATGTTGGACTGGTCCCTACGAACTTGTAGCTGCACTTTAGAGCCGCTGACCCCAACTTGGCATCCTCCAGATAAGTCGGACTGCGACTCCCGTCAATCGCAGCTAGCAGGGCAAGCAGGCAAACGGCTTAAAAGGCGTTTTAGGAGGTTTGTATTTTTTATGTACTTTAATCTTTGTACATTGCCTCCTGCACTTGTTGGTCCGGGCATTATTTAGAATAGTCTAAGACTTATCAATCCATCAATCCTGTTTTACTCAAGAGCGTTGTTTCTAAAGTTTCCAGCGGGGAGCCACCGTCGTCTGTTGTAGCAAACACAACAGGGAGTCTTGTCAAAGCGGCACCTCCAAGGGGAAACAAGCGTACTCTGGTGGGGGTGGGGCGGTGGGCGCTGCCCGCTCCATGGGATGCCGGCTCACGTCGGCGGATACAGCTGCACGTGCCAGGGTGTGTGGGTGGGTGTGGGGTGGAGGTCCTGAGAGGCCGGGGGAGGCGTGAAGGGGGCAGGCGGCCAGGCAGGCAGGATGCCCGGGGCGGGGGCAGGCGGGCACCCTTGGCGGGGCGCGCCTGCCCTCGGCCGCAGGGAACAGCGCAGGAGCTCCGGGCCCCGGAACCCCGGATGCCTGAAGCGGCGCCGGCACACGTCAACCGTCGCGCGCTGCCCCCCATCCCGCTGGCCGCCCTCAGCCCTCCCGCCTGCCCGCACCACTGTCGGGGCGCCTCTGGGCGCGTGCAGAGCGCCCCTGATGCGCGCAGGCCAAAGGCTGCCTGGGCGGCGCCGTCGTCGCCGTGCCCGCCCCGCCCCGCCCCGCCCCGCCTCCCGGCGCCGCCCCCTTCCGGGCTTCCAAAGGCGGCCGAGGCAGCGCAGGCCGCTCTTTCCCGCGCTCTCCGCCGTCCGCCATGGCTCTCCTGCACTCCGGCAGCCGCGCCATGCAGCTCTCGCCCTGCTTAGCTTCCCTTTCGGCCCGAGCCAGGTAACGCTGCGCCGGGCGGCGCTCGGCCTCAACCCGCGGGGGCCTGCGGGGCGCCCTGCGGCCTGCTTCGTCACGTGTGAACTCGCACACGGGTCGGCGGGCACGGGCTGCGCTAAGGGGGTCCCCGCCCGGGCTTTCCGGGGCGGAAACGGGGGAGGGGGCTCAAGCGGGTACACGCGCCTCTAAACCTGCCCGGAAGGGGGGGGGAACGGGCTTCCACCTTTTTGTCCTTCCGCAAAGCCCGTCGCTAATACGAATGGCGAGGGGCGTTCACTAAGGCATCGCTGCCATTGGTTGTGGTGGAGGGCGGGAACGCACAGCCGTTCTCGGATTGGCTAGAGGGCGGCAGTGTTGGCAAGGGATTGGCTGCCCGCAGTTGGGGCTTAAGGTGCCCTTGGAGCGGGCTTGGAGGGCACCGGGGAGGGGGAGGCGGGTCTTCCTCTTGCTCAAAAGGCCGCAGTCCTGGTCGTTGTGTAGGAGAACTTCCGGTTCCCCTTTGCAGGTGGTCGAGAGACCACCCTCCCCTGACTGCGGGGCAAAAGAGCGGCGGGGTTGCCCGGGAACACACGCAGCCGCCCTCCAGGCCTCTGGGGCTGGGGTGTGCGGGGCTCGTGGGGCTGCCAGGCCCCTCTGCCTGCCTTCCTCTCGCATCATCCCCAGCCAGCCTCCCCCGACCCGGTGCCCTCCGGATGTGTTGGACTGCAGCGCCCATTACTTCCGAACGCGGCGCGGGGGCTGATGGGAGTCGTAGTCCAGCACGTCTGGAGGCGCCAGTTCACGGGAGGCCGGTCTGGGCCTTCCCTCCGGCAGCCCACTGGCGCCCTGCGGCAGCTGGCGTTCGGGGCAGGCCCGGAGCTCCTCCGCCGCCCAGGAGGCCGCCAAGGCCCGCGTGCCACCGGCTTCCCCAGGAGCAGCCTTCCTCAACCTGGGGCGCTCCAGATGTGTTGGACTACAACTCCCAGAATGCCCCAGCCGGCTGGCTGGGGCATTCTGGGAGATGCAGTCCAACACATCTGGAGCGCCCCAGGTTGAGGAAGGCTGCCCAGGAGGCTCCCAGCGACGCGGCCTCTCCGCCCCTGAAGCAGGGCTGCGGTCACAGACGTCTCCTCGTAGTGTTTATTATTTATTATATTCCTATGCCGCTCAACAGCCAAAGCTCTTTTAAGTATTAAAGACTTGAACATCCGGCTTTTTGAACCAAAGGGATCTGCAGGGCGTCAAAGAGGATTAAAATCTAAATATATTAATATTACACACATGCCAAAATCACTCTCTTTGGCAGCTGCCTCTCCCAGGCCACGAGTCTGTCCGAAAATGGCTCACGTTTTACCTCAGAGGTCAACAGCCCCCGATCTTGCTGCAAAGCAAGAAGTGAAACTTATTTGTCCTGTTTATATCCCATCTTTCTTTGATAAAATCAAATGCAAGCCTGCATACAAATATATAAATACTAACAATAAAACAAAATACATACAATTTTAGAAAGCATATTAAAAGCCATGTCAGCGACAGCAGATTAAAAACTTACCATCGGAAGCTCTGAGTAAAAGGTGCCTGCGTTTAAAAGCAGTCAAAGGCCTTTCCTCCAGTCCCGGGTAGGACAATAAATACACTCAAAACAACCAGCAGATAATAGTGCATTTAAAAGGCTGTGTTGAAAATGCTTAAAATTGTAAAGTTGTTTTGAAATGTCTGGGTTTGCCCAATGCCTGATAGACAGTAAAGTTGGTGCCAGGTAGACCTCCGTGGCGATGGCATCCCTTGACCAAAAATAGCCTTCTCTTTTGTAGCTTGCCTGCGTTGAATGCAGTGAGTCTGACATATGAAATGCTAGCCCACAGGATGTCGGGGACAAGCAGGCGTAAGCAGTCTCCTCTCGTGCAAATGTCACTTTCGCTTTTTACCCCACAACCCATGATTGGCTCCTTCATTGGTCGAGGAGTGTGATGCCTGAACCCAGACTGCTGCAGTTAACAAAAAACATGGCTTAACTACTGGGTTGTTTAGCCTCTAAACAACACAGGGGTCCAGATTTGCACTTAATGCTGAACAAGTTACGAAGGAGCCGATCATAGGTTGTGGAGTAAAAGCAGAAGTGCAGTTCGCGCTCTTGTCCGTGGCAGCCCATGGGTTGTTTAAGTGATGGGTTGTTGTTACGTGAGAACCAGGTCAGTATTTGGAGAAGGGCATCACTGGATTTCAAATGCAGCAGGTGCGTAGGCAGGGAAAATGCCTTCAGGAAGTGGCGTCCAATGCTCTCCTCCGTCAGGCAGAGGGGAGCATGCTGTGTGTTCTGTTGGCTGCCACTTCCCAAAGGCACGTGGAACATCCATGGACAGTGGCAGAGGGCGGGAGAATGCCCTGATGCTGCAGGCCGCATGAAATTTGGCTGTGGGCCCCATGTGGGCTGCAAGAAGCAGCTGTAGTAAGGAAATGGAGTTACAGTTGCTAAGAACAGCTTTGGAGGCCTTTCTCTGCCACCCATAATGGTATAACAAGGAGGCTTTTGGGGGAAGAGCCTTCTCTTTAGTGGCTCCCCAGGGTCTGTGGGGTGTTTTTCGTGTCTTTGTATTGTGTTTTTTTATAGTTTGGATTGTTGTATTTTTCCTTATTATTGTAAACTGCCCTGAGGGCATCTGCACTTGTGCAGTACGTACGTGTAATGAATAAAATAAATTAAATAAATCAACAACTCCTTTGTTTTGATGTCTCAGCTCCTGGTGGGCTCATGTGGAGATGGGACCCCCGGACCCTATTCTGGGAGTGACGGAGGCCTTCAAGCGAGACACCAATGCGAAGAAGATGAACCTGGGAGTCGGTGCCTACCGAGACGACAGTGGGAAGCCTTACGTCTTGAACTGTGTCCACAAAGTAAGCCACGGCACCAGCTGCTCCCTTTGAACTTACCTCCCACTCGTTAAGTTTGTGTCTCCAAATCAGATCTAGACTGGAGCTTCTGAGTTCACATCCTGGCCAAGTCATGCATTTGGTTACCTTGCACAATTTGCATCCTCAGACTCCATTCACATCAAGTGTGAACAAGAGTGGCTGGTTGCTGCTGTGTGGATAGGAAAGGAACACACCATAAAACGGGGGCAGAACCTCACAACCGGCCCACTTGGGTCCAGCCCTCCAGGTTTACCCAGATGACTATCCCCTATTCCCATGGCCCCACCTCTGTTCTCCCAAACAACAAATATTTTATGTTTCCAGACTCTTGTGCAATCTTTCCCTCATTCTGAAATGCTGAAATGCCCCTCCCCTAAGACTTAGTGACTAGCAGGAAAGGTGGTAAGGCATAATCCTATGCGTGTTTGGGCAGGAAAACCCCCTACAACTACTAGCATTCCCTAGTCTAAGCTTTAGCTTAAGGTTTGCGCCCTTCAGCTAAAATATGCTGGCATTTTTGGCCCTTGTTCACGCCCACCCAAGAACTTCTCCCAAATGGAATTCGGCCTTCGGGCTGAAAGTGCCTCTGGCACAAAGCAGGCGGCCCATGGGATGCGTCCTCTGTGATTGTGTTCACTCCTCTGGTTGAAGGCCTCGAACTGAGCAAAGAACCGGCACCAGAACCCTTCTCTGCTCAGTAAGAATTCTGCTCTGGATGCCGTTGAAATCATCCCAGGATGGCCACTTTTTGGGGGCCACAAGACCAGGGTTCAATGAAGGAGTCAATGGGTTGCAGTAGATGAATATTCATATAAGATAAGTGAGGGAGACGGAGGTATTGGGCAGGCCTGGCCTGCCACGGGTGAAAAGTGAAAATTCAGTGGTTCTGAATTCTGCTGCCACTAGCATAAATGGGGAAGAGCTGAAAGACAGACAGGAGTGGGGGCAGGGCGGTGGGGCTGAACGGCAGCTGCCCGGTCTTTCTGCACGGGAAGCACAAACCAGCCATGACCGTTGGCAGGGGGCCCTCTGGTCAGAGCGGTGCAGAGGTACCGGCAAGGTCTGTGAGGGCCTCCTGAAGGTGACTCCGACCAGACGAGGCTGCCTGCGTGGGACGTGGCGCCGTTGGGCTCAAGCTCCCGGGGCTGGGCCCGTGAAGAACCAGCCGCTCCGTCCTGTGAAGCGAGTACGTAACCCTGCAGATCTTTTCTCTTCCGCTTTTGTTTCAGATTGTAATCTAGGAGCAACACAGTTGGAGTGTTGGTTGGTCCACAACTCCCGTGGTCTCACAGCCAGATTAGCTTAATTTGTGTAGTGGTCCCCATGAGTAAATGTGGTGCTTTCTCTGCCTAGGCGGAAGCCCAGATCGCGGCGAAGAAGCTGGACAAGGAATACCTGCCCATTGCCGGTTTGGCAGTCTTCAACAAGGCGTCAGCTGAGCTGGCTTTCGGGGAGACGAATGAGGTCATTCAGAGCGGCCGGGTAAGGAGCAGAGTCCACAGATTTCAGAGTGCCACCATTGATGCTGTCTTCCAGCAATGAGTTCCTACGCTAGAGCTTCCTGTCTAAGGGGAGTCCTTTCCACGGTGAAGTATGCTGAGGAAACTTTGTTTGCTGCACAGGATTTGGATCATTCCAGGGTGGAGCATTTGCTCTCACGGAGCACTGGCTGGGAGTCCACTTCACCCTCTGCAAAGAGTGCCCCAAAGCAAGGGTGGGCAGGAAGTGGATCTCCAGATGTTTTGGACTCCTAGCATTCCTGGTCATTGGCCATACCGGCACGGGCCTCTGGAGATCTGCCTTCTGCCGGCCATAGGAGCTCCAGGCTAAATCAAGGGTGGCATTTTTTGTGTGGTTGTTCTCCCCACCCCCACCCCCTGTTTTGCCATTAGCGCCCCCCCCCCCCCCCCCCGGAATATGGACCCCAAGAGCTTCTCTGAAATGGAATGCAGCCTGCAGGCTGACGTACGTTCCACGCCCCTGTGCTGTAGCCCATGCCAGAGCCCTGTCCTCCCTATGAAGCACGCTTCTCGCCTGCTGCAGCTGGGAGCATGCCAAGAGAGGCAACGCGGGGTGTCCCGAAATGCCTGCAGCCCAGTGCAGGGCTTTGATCAGGAGCGGATCTGTGCCAGCGCTTGCTTGTCCCTTTCCTCTCTCTGGCTTCAAGCCGCCCCACCCCCGCCTTGACCCAAGCTTCTCCTCTTGCTTAGCTTCGGCTTGTCAAAGGAGTCTGAATTCTTGTAAGAAGCCCAGAGTCTTTTTTAAAAAAACATGTTATTTAATTATTAAGAATCCAGTACAAAGGCAATCAAAACCAGATGTCGTCTTCTAATCCTGTCAAAGACGCCATTCGGCCCAGTCTTAGATGGCCATAGTTATGAATCCACAATGGTTCCGTTCATGTGCTGCTCTAATGCTACGTGCGTTTCCCACTCTTCTGTGCCTCGCACCACGTCCATCCATTTCTGCTCTGTCCAGGCACTTAATCAGTACTGAAGGAGACCCAGCGACCTTCCAGTATCTTGCCCATACAATGTTAGCAGCAATTAAGAAATTCATAATCGACTATTTCAGGTCATAAACTCTGTCAAAATTGCTAACATAAAACAATACCAGCAAATGGGATCAGCCCAAATTTCACCACATGTGGTGGAAATCTGCCGAGGTGCAGTGCCCAGACCTGCTCACTGCAAAGAACCCAGACCTTGCCACTGAGGTAAGGTACGAAGCCGGCGTCGGGCTGCTCCTTGCATAGTTCTGAATGCAAGAGCTTGAACTTCCTTGCTACTGGAACTGAACAGCCGGGAGGAAGGGTCTTGCTAGGCCTGACCATGTAACTCAGGTGGGCCCGTTTGTGAAGTACTATTACACTAATATTCTCCGCGCTGCTGATCCGTGGCGTGCGTGTCCACCATAAAGTGTTGCCTTTGCAACCGCTGAGGAACATGCTCTATTTTTGCTCTTTCCGTTCTTGGCCAGGTGTCCGTGACCTGCTGAACTTTGCAGCCAAAGCACCTGAATTTGTGTTTTTCCTCCTCCCTCCCAATCTCCTTTCCTTTTGTGGTGTGTCTCTTAGATCATAAAGAGAGACTGGTTTAGTTCTGAACTTTGTAAGCCTCATTGGGAGCCTTTTTGGTTGGACTGTTGACCACATTGCGCCCAGCTTACCTTTCCTCCTGCCCTTCAACCTGCCTGGAGGCCAGTAGGCTACGGCAGCCATCGTTCCTGATCCTTGGCCATGCTGGCTGGGGTTGATGAGAGCTGGAGTCCAACAACATCTTTAGGGCCAAGGGCTTCCCTGTAAAATGGGCAGTAGCAGAAGTGCTCTACTGGCATATCTGGCGGGAGTGGGGGGTGGGGGCTTGCATCTGGATGTTTTCAATGGAAACATGAAAAACGACACCCGTGTCCTGCTTTGTGGGTCCCTGGTCGACAGCTCTGAGCGACGCTCACTGCCAAACAGACCCTGCTCCCGAGCAAGGAGGAGCTTGTCCGCTCTTCCCCAGCATGGCGCCCTCCAGATGGGTTGGAGTGCAGCTGTGAGAAGAGAGCGCTGTACTCAATGGACCTTTGGTCTGATCCAGCATCAGTTCTTTTGCTGCATTGGGCATAATTAGGAAAGGAATTGAAAATCCAACTCCCAAGATCATACTGCCAGTATACAAATCTCTGGTGTGACCACATTCAGAAGACTAGGTATGGTTTTGGTCGCTGCACTTCAATACGAATATTGTGGAGTTGGAAAAAGTGCAGCGCAGGGCACCTGAAATGGTCAAGGAGGTGGAGCAACTCCCCTAGCTGGAAAGGTTACAACATCTGGGAATGTTTAGCTTAGAGAAAAGGCAAGTGAGGCCAGACGGTGTGGGGGGGGGAGTGGATGAGGAGACGTTTCCCTCCCTCTTTCTCTCTCCTAGTGGGGTCATCTGATCCAGCATGGCTCTTGTTATGTTCTTATGATACCTTACATGCCTGTTCTTTGTCCTTCCAGTATGTCACTGTGCAAACCATTTCTGGAACGGGGTCTTTAAGAGTTGGTGCCAACTTCTTGGTGAGTGCTTATTTAATTCTGACCCCACAAAACAAAGAGAAGTTGTTTGGGGTATGGCTTTGCTGTGGAAATAATCCCTTGCCTCAGCTGTAGGCTGGCCTTGGCACGAGTCAGACGCTGCTTCTCCTCTTCTCGGTGCAGCAACGCTTCTTCACATCCAGCCGTGACGTGTACCTCCCCAAGCCGTCCTGGGGGAACCACACTCCCATCTTCAGAGACGCTGGGTTGCAGCTGCAAAGCTATCGATACTATGACCCCAAAACCTGTGGCTTTGACTTCACGGGGGCCGTGGAGGACATTTCCGTAAGTTGACTTTTGAGAGCGAGCAAGTGGGATCGTACGGAGCTAGGAAAGGGTGAGCCAAGGGTGTTTCAGCGCTTGGCCAGGTGTGACCCCAAACAAAGATGCGGTTGTCGGCAAAATGTTTTTGAATGGCTATGGGTGGCAGCCCAGATTGCCCGCACCAGGCTGGATGGTACCAATGGGTGTGGCCATGCCCACTGACGCCATTGCTCCACCCATTTTAGTTTTTCTCTGTGCTGAGAAAGGTACAGAGAAAAGGAATTCAGCGGGCATCCCCATGGGGTCAACTTGCGGTGCAGGAAGCAATTCAACCAGTGCCAGGAAGAGCCATCATTCTTGCCAGTGCCGCCTGGGTCCCGTCCCCCCAGCCTCAAGGTTACCTCCCATCCCAGATTAGTGATGACAGCTGGGGGTCCTCCAGAGGGTGGGCAACTGGGGGGAAAAGCCCACGGTTCCAGGAGCACAACTGGGGAGCCAGCAGTTCTACACCTTTGGTCAGTAGTAAGAAGCAGGCCTTGTAAACACATACCTTTTGGAAGGAGTTTTCCTAGGCAAGACCAACTTCATGAGATGCAGGAAGTATCCCCACAGGACTGTGGGTAGGTGGGGAAGAGATGCTTCCCCGTTGGGACGGGGGTCTGGCAGTTCTTGGCGCCTCTTACAAAGAACCCCGACAGGCTCATCTCTGTCTGTGAGGAGTAAAAAATAGCCAAAGGCAAGGGCGGAACCAAAGTTTTATTAAAGTGCCAGGTGCCTACGCGTTTCGAACGCGGTTGCGTTCTTCCTCAGGGCTTTATAACGTTAATATAAATACAACTGCACTAACATAAAGCCCTGAGGAAGAACGCAACCGCGTTCGAAACGTGTAGGCACCTGGCACTTTTATAAACCTTTTACTAACAATATTATTGTAGAAGATGACTTGGTTCCGCCCTTGCCTTTGGCTATTTTTCACTCCCCTCCAGGGTTTTCCTTGCTTTTGCACTTGTCATTCATCTCTCTCTGTGCCTCATCTCTTTCTCCCTTTCTCCTCCTTAAAGAAAATTCCCGAAAAGAGCATTGTTCTCTTCCACGCTTGTGCTCACAACCCAACTGGAGTGGACCCTCGGCCAGAGCAGTGGAAGGAGCTGGCGGCAGCAGTGAAGGTGAGGGGTGGTGTGTCAGGAGAACGGAGCGCAGGGGGGCTTCTCTCTGGGAGCCCCCCCAGGGCTCACTTTGGTGGCATTTGGACCTTGTCCTGCTGTTGCTCTGCCACTTGAAGCACTTCTATTCCTTTCTGGGAATTGGAGGGAACTGTGTGTGTTTGTGTGTGTTGGCCTGTTACTTGATTTTTAAAAAAACCTTAGTTGACATGCAAGTGCATAAAAACAAGACTACTGGCAGAGAATAACACGTTTTCTTTATTGTTTAGCGCCTTGTGCTTTTAGAACACAAGACAAAACATTTCCCCTGCATCTGGCATTGGGAGAGATACAGGACAGGTTTGCACAGAGCGCTGGTCCTGGCTCGCTTGCGCGTGAGCTGCGTATACCGGCGCATGTGTGCAGCCCCTTCGCTCCCGCTTTGCTCCTCCCTGCTGCCGCTGTGGCTGCTGGAGCAGGCCCAAGAGTAGCCTTCTGCAGCCTTGCCGCACCGCCCTGTCCGTGGTTGTCTCCGCTGTTGGGGCAACTCCCACCTTTGCGATGCTGCCCGGCATGTCCGGAGGCCTCTTCAGCCGAAAGACCTCCCTCGCCAGGGCCTGGGCACCTTCTTGCTCACCGCCTGCTGTGCAGCTCATGACAGATCTCGCCCTTGGAACTCATTGCTTGCTTGTTCTGCCTGTCATGGCTGTCGGGAAGCAGGCAAGAGCCGCCTCTCTCGGCCTCGTTTTGCTTCCTGCAGTTCCTTCTTGCACCTTGTCTCACGATGTCTGTGCAATCAGGGTTTGGGCACTGGGCTCCTATAGAAACCTCCCTTACCCTGGCCAGGAGACTGGACTGCCCTCCGTTCCCTGCTCAGCTAGACAAGGAAACCTCTGTTAGTTGAGCTTTGCTCTCAGGTCTTTTTAAGAAGTTGCATAATGGTGCTAAAGCTCACCAGACGTGACTTGGCATTTTTGGAGCTCCGGTTCTCAGTGTGTGGGTTTAAAACAGCCTTCCCCAACCAGGTGCCCTCCCAATGTGTTGGACTCCAACTATGCTGACTGGGGGGTTCTGGGATTCATAGTCCAACACATCTAGAGGACACCCAGTTGGGGAAAAGTAGTTTGCACAGTCTGGTGTTCGGCTGCTCTAGTCTCGCATGGAGGAACATGAAGGGTGGCATTTTTCTCCAGCTGGGGAGTCGACCTTGGGCAACCATATCTGTCCACAGAACTCTATTCCCAGCATCAGCACATTCCAAGAGCGAGGCAGGATATTTGTGTCTGTGTTCTGAAACAGGAAGGCTTGGCCCTGCCAGGCTTGGAGGGATTCCAGCCGTGTGTCCACGGATCCTTTGCATGCTTCAGGCCGCCCTAGGGGGCCTTTGTGGGCATGAATGCTGGGGCGGCCTGTTGGGCTTCATTGTGCTCCCGGGGACGTGGGCAACGACCCCCCTTGGGGCATGAGCTGGCCCGGCGGGGCTGCGGGCTGTTCCATCCCCTTGGGAAGGAGGGCTGCCCTTTAAGGTTGGCCTCTGCTCTCTTCCAGAAAAAGAACCTCTTTGCCTTCTTCGACATGGCTTACCAAGGCTTTGCCAGCGGGGACATCAACAGAGATTCCTGGGCTGTGCGCCACTTCATTGAACAAGGCATCAACGTGGTGCTGTCCCAGTCGTATGCGAAGAACATGGGCCTGTACGGTAAGCCCTTAAGACCGGGTCCATCGCTGTCTCCGCGGGAGGGGGGAGCTGCTCAGAGGAGTAAAGGTTTCGGTAGCGGCTTTCAGTTTCCACTTGGCAAAGGGGGCTGGCAGGACTCAGACCAAGCAGGCGGAGCTCATGGGTCACGGAAAAGTATGTGGTGAGCTCGAACTCCTGACTGCAACCCCAGCTGGGAGCATCAGAGTTGATGAGGGCCGGCTGGTTGCCGGTGTCTGCATGTGTGGGGGGAAGGGATGTGGGCTGGAGAGGGAGAAGATCAGGACGCCCCACTTGGCCTGAGTGGGTTTCTGAGCACTTTTACGTTCGCCCACATTGCCTCTTTTTGAAGAAGTAAATCTGTGGATGGTTCTTTCTTTCTTTCTTTCTAAGATGTATAAACTGCCTTTCATCCACAAGGGATCCCAGGGCGGTGTACCCGACATTAAAACAGGCAGTCAATCCAATGTAAAACGAGGCAAGTACACAGTAAAAGGAAAATTAAAACAACTCTCCAACCAGCAAACCAAACAAAAACACAGCAATCAATTCAACTTAAAAATAAATTACATTTTATATTATAGACGCCTAAAATATTAAACTGCTTGGGCAAGAAGAAACAATGTTGACTATGCCTCACATCCGCTCGCAGTGCTCTGAGCGACGCTCACTGCCAAACAGACCCTGCTCCCGAGCAAGGAGGAGCTTGTCCGCTCTTCCCCAGCATGGCGCCCTCCAGATGGGTTGGAGTGCAGCTCCCATAATTGGAGTTGGGGTCCAGGAGATCTGGAGGGCGCCTGGCATGGGGAGGCTGAACTCATCCCTGGCCAGAAGCTGGCAGCCTCTTCTTCTTCTTCTCGGCTGACAAGACAGCGCTGCAAGAGTTTGAGTCCAGGGCAAGAGGTGGCGTCCTGGGGCAGTTCAGGAGGCAGGGGCTGCTCCAAGGACAAGGAGCAGTGGGGAGAAGGCACGACACGGCCAGGGTGGCTGGGCGTATTGCAAGCGGGAGGGCGAGAGGGCCGTAGCGCAGTTTGGCCTTTCCTTTCCAGGGGAGCGCGTGGGAGCCTTCACGGTGGTCTGCAAGGACGCAGAGGAGGCCAAGAGGGTGGAATCCCAGCTGAAGATCCTGATCCGCCCCATGTACTCCAACCCTCCCATCAATGGGGCTCGGATCGCCTCCACCATCCTGACCAGCCCTGACCTGCGGAAGGAATGGTGAGGCCTCTTGGGGAGCTGGCTTCTCATATCGCGTCCTGCATTTTCGTATGACTTGCTTCGTGCAGTGAGCGGAAGAGGGTGAAGCCTCGGGCCGGGGGTGTAGGGGTGTCCCAGGATGTTGCCACAGCTGTGGGGCGATTCCACGCCAGGTCTGGTAGTACCGAGAGCAGCGTTACTGGGGCTGTTCGCTTGCTCCGACAGAGGGGCGGTCCTCTAGGCCTGATTGCCCTGATGGCATGAGCCCCACTCCCTCGGGGGGCAGGTGCATGAGTGGGGCGGGGCCACCAGTAACACGGCCGTGGTTGAGAGGGACCCCGGGCCAGAAACCCACCAGGGCCCCCAGCTCCCTGCCTGAAAATCTCTTCCTCCCCCCAGACACACACAGTAGTTAGGCTCATGCAAGCAGCTTTTTGTGAGCCTGATTATTGGGGGGGGGGGGGCCGGCGGCGGCAGCCATGGGGCAGCTTTCCCCACCCCTGGCTTTGATCTCCTTTTTCTGGCAAGGGACAGACACTTCCAAAGCAGGAATCCCACAGGCGGAGGAGCATGCTGAAACTCATCTTCCACCGCTTATGCCAAACCTGCTGCTTGACACCCAGTGAACGGTTTTTCTTGGGAGAGCCAGTGGGGCAGTTCCCTGTCAGGACAATCCCAGTTTGGCTTTTCCAGTAGGATGGAGTAGTGGGGCTTCCTAGGAAAGCCTTCTCCAGCCTGGTGCCTTCTAGATATACTGGCCAGTGTGGGCTGGGGATGATAAGGGCTGTAGTCCAATGCATCTGGGGAGGGCCAGCGTGGAGAGGGACGCCAGAGACGTTGGCTTGGCTGCCCCTCCCCTCCCCTCCCTCTCTCGCTCTTCCTCTGTATTGAACTCCGCATCTGCCCACTTCCCCGGCACAGGCTGGCAGAGGTGAAGGGGATGGCGGACCGCATCATTGGCATGCGCACCCAGCTCGTGGCAAACCTGAAAAAGGAGGGCTCCTCCCACAACTGGCAGCACATCACCGACCAGATCGGCATGTTCTGCTTCACAGGATTGAAGCCTGAACAGGTAAGTGCAAGAGGAGCTGATGCCGGCTGTGATGTGTTGGGGAATATAGGCTTTTATTTGAAAAAGCAATATAGGCTTTTATTAAATATACAAGATTAATAATATGGTAGTACCTTTGATAATGACTTTACACATTTGCATTTACACTTACAACTTGTTCATCATATAAACAGTCTCATTTATGTCAAGCTACCTGGCATACTGTCCGCATGCCATGGCCAAAATGTGTTCTACTTACTCCATCTCATTCTTTCTCTTTCAAAAACAGAGAGACTCAAATCACAAACTGCATGGAGCCTTCTGCACCTTGCTCTTTTGAGATGTCTCTCTCTCAGGATCATTGCAGAGACAGCACCATCAATGTATTAAATTGACAAGTCTTATTGTACCCCAAAGATGAAAAGGGGGCTAAAAAAGATAGTTGGATCCCTTTATCTGCCTCCCCCAGCCAAAAAGAAAAGGCACATTAACGGATCCCAAAGGAATTATATTTATTTATTTAATTTCTATACCGCCCAATAACCGAAGCTCTCTGGGTGGTTCACAAAATACTTCTTGGCTTTATCACTGGTTCAATATATACAAAGTGCCCAAAGCACACACTATGCAATAGGCATACAGTGATGGATAGTAACAAATAACCTCATTTATTTACAATATATAACTGATGCATATCAGCTGCACAGTCATTAATGACCAACTACCATTTGTCCAACAAAACTGTAAGAAAAGTGCTCCCAAATAGTAGTCACTTTACAATAAATATTATTTCCATATATAATATGCAAAATCAGTCACAATTATTTAACATGACACAGTGCTATAATGACAGATGAATATCCTTTTAAACATATATTTTTATAATAGAAGGTTATTTTTGTTCTTTCCTTGTTCTTATATGCGTTATAAAGCTTTACACGACAGGTCTCCGCGGTTTATTATTCCTGTTTGTGCGAGAGCTTTTTGTTCACACAATGGCCAACCAGCTGCCCATGGGAAACCCACAAGCAGCACCCTCCTGCCCATGTTCCCCAGCAACTGGTGTACATAATAGGCACACTGTCTCTGATACTGGAGGTAGCACACAGCCTTCCGGACTAGTAAGCCACTGATAGCCTCCTCCTCCAAGAGAAGTAGAGCAGTACGTTCTTGTTTTAGATTTAGAAAAGGCCGTAAAAGCTTAATTAGGTCACATTCTTAATCCTTGCTTTCTGAAGAATTGAGGATGTGTTTTGTTTAATGAGTAGCCGAGGAACTACGTCACACAGCACCAGCAAGTGAGATGTGGTGGCATCAGACTTGAATAGGTACCAAGCTGCTTGGTGCTGTTTGCTAGGAGAGATGATATGAAATGTGTTTGTTTATTACATTTCTTTACCACCCAAAGCCGAAGCTACCTGCTGTGGGGAGTTACTGCGCTGCTCGCAGGCGCTCTGCGTTGCAAGTTGCACCTCACGCAGCTGTGCCCAGCCTTCCCCCAAATAGCTGCTCGACTCTGCTCTGTTTTCCAGGTGGAGCGGCTGACCAAGGACTTCTCCATCTACATGACCAAGGACGGCCGCATCTCTGTTGCGGGTGTCACATCTGGCAACGTAGCCTACCTGGCCCACGCCATCCACCAGGTCTCCAAGTAAAGCATGAGCGTTGCTGCTCGAAGCAGGTGGCCTTCCCTTCGGCGGTCTTTGGACACGTTGACTTAACTGGCGGGGGGAGGGAGGGGGGCAGGGGTGATGGGGGCAAGTGGAACAGTTAGCATTAAAGCACCACTGAATGTATTTCTGCAGTAGCCCTGCCCACTGAGCCCTCCCTCCTTCCCTCCCAGCTCTGCTTGGCTCCAGCCAGAGCTGTCAAAATGAGTTCTGTTCTTCCCTTTAGAAGTCCCCATCAGCGAATTAATCCAAAGTGGAACCATTCATGCTTTTCTTTTTTTTAGTGGTGGGACTAGTGCAAGTGCTGCAGGCTTGGGTGAACGCTTTATGGGGTGGCCGGGTCATGGGAGGGTTGTTCCAGTCTGTTCAACAAGTCAGTCTTTCCCTGCCCTGTGAATATGGACAAGGATTTGGCAGTTCTGCAGCTGCAGCGCCCCACCCAGCACTGAAGAGCAAAACACACCGTGCTATGCAAGAACCTTTTCTCCCAGGGACACACACACACCGCCACTTCTGAGCCTTATGCCCAGGTCTTTCAAGAAAGGCAAGCTAAGGTGTTCAAGTCGGCATTTCTTTCCAGTGGCTGGTGCTAGCAAGAGCTCTCAGCTTCCTGCGTTTTCTAAAATCTAAACTGTATCACTTTAAATGAGCATCACCCCACCCCCCGGAACTGTGGCTCTAAGGACTTAAATCACACAACTCTTGAAACCAAAATTACTTTCTCTTCCTTGCCAAAACTTGTTCCAAAGGCATATGATGATGCTGACACGAGTATTTGTTTCATTACCAAATAAAAGGCAGATGATAGAATACTCTTCTTAGCTGCTGTCTGGCATTTTTGATCTGACAAAGGTCAACAAATTATCTTGCCTAATTTTGGTCTTTCAGAGGCCCTGATGTGTTCATGTTCTCTCCTAGAATCCTTTCTGCCGTGATCTTTTGTGATCTGTAAATTGGGCTAAAGCGCCTCCATGGAACTGGCATTTTTAGGGTCTCCAGTTAATCTTGGAAACGTAGCTTGGAAACCCTTCTCGTTCTCAGAAGTGCTAGCAGGTGCAGCTTCTGTTCTCACAAGTCTGATGTGTGCAGGTGTATCCACCACCTGTATTAAAAGGTTCCCAGAAATGGAAAACCATCTCCACAGGTGGGGTAGGAATTGGGAAACTATTTCCTAATGCAGATGGGAGAAGGGGTCTTTTTTGGTACAGCCCCGACAGAGTTCGTTCTCGTTCTCTCTCTCTCCCTGCCCCCCCCCGTGTGTGTGTGTGTGTGAGAGAGAGAGAGAGAGAGAGAGAGAATGAACAATAAAGCACTTCACCCCCTGTAAGGAGAAAGCATGTAAAACCTGTTGGAAAACTTAAGGGGTTTTAGAGAGAGAGATTCTAGCCTGTTGGACTGCAACTCCCATCATTCCCAGCCAGCCTGGCTCTTGCTGGCTAGGAATGATGGGAGTTGCAGTCCAGCACATTTGGGGCAGGCTGCTAGTCAATAGAAGCTTCTCAGCTTAGAACACAGTCAGTTCAGTCTCCACTCACCAGGTCTGTTTCTTCCCTGCTCTCCTGGCGTCCCCAAATGCCTCAATTGCTGCATGGACTCACCAGCCTTGCTGCTGCTCATTGCTGACAGGTGAGGGGGTATTTAAGGGGCATCTGTCTCTCCTGTATCTTAGCCTGTCTGGAAGCCAGAGCTTAAGAGCCGCTTAGGTGCTGGCCGGTGCCAAAGCAAGCTTTTTGGACAGGAAAGGGCCGGCAGGGCAGCAGAGGCTCTTTGCTCTATTGAAGGGTCTCAGGCTGATGCCTTTTCATCCAGCGGCCAGAGCAAAACTTGCAGAGCTGCTTCTAGGATGGAGGGAAGCGAACCTCTGTTGGCTTCAACTAATGGCCAGGGAGAGGAACTCTGCATCGCTCATTTAGGCACCCAGGGTGGCCCTCCTCTTTTGGCAGGCGGGTCGATGCAGTCCAACCATCGAAGTCTGTATTAATGCCCCCACCCCAGCCCACTTCATACAGTTGCTGCCCTCGGAGAGGTGTGTTAGAGGATGGCCCTCGCTTTCTGTGCTGTGGTTTAGTAGTTTGATGGCTGTCTCCCACCTTCCATCCTTTCTCCAGATAATATTCTGCCATTCAGTAAAAATCATGCTGGCCTTTATGCAGCCTGTTTCTGTTCTAAACAATAAAGCTGCTGTACATCTGAACACTGCAGATCCAAGGCTTTTCTTTCTTTCTTAATATTTACTAGACTACAGAAAATATATTATGCATAGGAATGTTAAACGGGGCTGACTGGGGATTCCTAATATGTGTGAATATTATAAGGCTGTTCAGTTAAAACAGGTGATGATATGCACAGAGGGAGGCGTGGACCAGATGGCGTTAAGCACCCTCAGGTCATCTCATGCCAAAGTCCTCCTTTCCTCCCAGACATATTAAAGAAGGCAATAAAAAGGATGTCTGACCCAAGGATGGGAAGGAAAACGTCTATATTAACTTTTATGTAAATAAGCAACCAGTTGCAAGAGGTATCGGCAGACTTGTTACAATTATGCCGAGTGGCATATTCTTCGCTAAAATCCGTGTAAAAGAGCAGGCAAATAGGAAACTCTCCCCTTTTGAAGAAGTAATTTCTGGACCACACAACAAGTAATCTGGAAGGATTAAAAATGGGAAAAAGACTCAGATTTCAAAGGAAAAGTGGGCTGCAACATGGCACCAGAACTAGTTGCAATTGGGTTGGGCTCAAGGAACGGAATCAGTGTTCAGTTTACTCCACAGCTGGTATCACACCTACTGGACTTTCACACATGGGCAACACACATTCACTAGTGTGCTGGGGAGGAAACCGTATTAAAGGCACTTATTACACCTGTGGTGGTCATGCCCTCATGCTGAGACTTATTGGGAAGAAATCTAAAGAAATTTCAGCAGTCATTGAGCATCCAAAGCCTAAAGAACCCCCCAAATAGCCTTCTTAGGCACATTTGAAGGGGAGCATAAAGCAATGCAACACAAGAACCTCATCCTATTCTTATTGGTAGCAGCTTGGTTGGTCTTTGAGAGACATTGGAACAATAACAAATTTCAGTGGTCTTGGCACATTGCCAAAGCAGAGAAGCTAACTCACCAGCTCAGACTTTATAAGACCAAATGAGTCCAGATGCATATTTTATGATTTGGTATCCCTTTATTCCACAAGTAAATCAGAACAGGCGTACACCACCTACAGCTTACATATGGATCTGGAAAAGCTGATTAACTAATTCCTATTGATTTGTATGTACTGATAGTGCTATGCATCCATTGTTTGGGTTTTATTGTCTTCCATCATTGAAATTGGTAATGGAAGAATGAGAAATACAGCATTTCACAGGATGTAAAATTCTCTGTGTACATTTAAACAAATCACAACAACAGGGTGACATAGATATAGACTACGTCAGCTATCGTTAAATGCCCTGTAGAGCACGAGGACAGAGTTCTCAGTGGGAATGTGGGTCGGTGGGACACCATGTGAGGCCAGGGACTCTGGTCTCTCTTTCCGTGCAGGGAGAGAGGCATGGAACCCTGCCTGACCTAGCATGGAGAAAGTTTAAAATGGACCAGTGTGTGTGATGGCATTGATGGGCCTGCTCTTGCTTGCAGATTTCAGCCCACAGAGGGGTGGGGTGGGGGGCACAGAAATCCACCCACCCACATACTTTTTTGTATCTCTGCTGTAAAGAGGGGTGGGGTGGGGGAGAAGGACAGCATTAAATACATAAAGGGGTTCCAAGGCTGGAGTTAAAATCGCAGGAAGAAACATTAACAATCTCAGATATACAGATGACACCACTTTGATGGCTGAAAGCGAGGAGGAGCTGAGGAGCCTTATGACAAAGGTGAAAGAAGAAAGTGCAAAAGCTGGGTTGCAGTTAAACCTCAAAAAAACCAAGATTATGGCAACCAGCTCAATTGATAACTGGCAAATAGAGGGAGAAAACGTGGAGGCAGTGACAGACTTTGTATTCCTGGGCGCAAAGATTATTGCAGACGCTGACTGCAGCCAGGAAATCAGAAGGCGTTTACTTCTTGGGAGGAGAGCAATGACAAATCTTGATAAAATAGTTAAGAGCAGAGAGACCACACTGACAACAAAGGTCCGCATAGCTAAAGAAATGGTATTCCCCGTAGTAACCTATGGCTGTGAGAGCTGGACCATAAGGAAAGCTGAGCGAAGGAAGATAGATGCTTTTGAACTGTGGTGTTGGAGGAAAATTCTGAGAGTGCCTTGGACTGCAAGAAGATCAAACCAGGCCATACTCCAGGAAATAAAGCCAGACGGCTCACTTGAGGGAATGGTATTAAAGGCAAAACTGAAGTACTTTGGCCACATAATGAGAAGACAGGATACCCCGGAGAAGAGGCTGATGCTAGGGAAAGTGGAAGGCAAAAGGAAGAGGGGCCGACCAAGGGCAAGATGGATGGAGGATATTCTGGAGGTGACAGACTTGACCTTGGGGGAGCTGGGGGTGGCGACGGCTGACAGAAAGCTCTGGCGTGGGCTGGTCCATGAAGCCACGAAGAGTCGGAAGCGACTGAACGAATAAACAACAAGCTCAACTGCACCATCCTCATCCCATCACATGCAAGCTGCTGGCAAAGCATCACTTTTCTAGCAGATAAAGAGATGGGTGAAGATAATATCAGCCCCCAAGCTGAAGTGGGAAATGGGTCCAGGTTCTCTGCATCCGGGATGGATGCTTATAAGAGGCTGCAGCATCCATAGGAAATGTCAGCATTGGCTTCCCAAAAGCTGCGCCTGGAGACTTGAGCTTTTGTTATTTACCGTGTAGGGATAAAGCCAATCTTGTGGGTTGTTCAAAGCTGCTTTCCACCGCCTGTTGCTCCCAGAAGGGTCGGGTGGCAATGCTGGCGGGGCGGAGCTTCTACGAGTGGTAGATCGACCCATCCGGAGAGCACCGGGCTAGAGAAGGCAGTTTCAAAGCTTCGGCTCTGTCCCGCGGTAGGCATGCAGAAGGGCCGTGGCTCAGTGGCAGGGCACCTGCTTTGTACACGAAAGGTCCCAGGTTTGATTCTCGGCATCTCCTCGTTGGGCTGCAAAAGTCTGAAACACTCGAGGGCAGCTGCCAGTCAGTGCAAGCAGACAGTAGCGATGGACCTGCCTGACAAGGCATCTGGTAGATTTCTATGTCCCACGCTGGCAACCGCCGCCAAAACTAGTTGGGTGGGGGGGAACAAGGGATGCCGCCGAAGGCCCAGAGCCAGCTGGGCTCCGAAGAGGGTCCCTTACAGCTGCTCTAGGAAAAGGAGGGCGCGCAGTGAGCCTTCCTGCCCTTGATCCCAGCAGCATCCTGGCAAAAGGGGAGGGGAGAAGAGGGGCAGGCAGGCAGGCAGGCAGGCAGGCGGGCGCAAGGGGAGCCCCGGTAATCTTGCCCCGTCTCTTGGCCTTGCAAGGGAGGCGTTCTGTTGAGGGACCTGACTGCCTCGAGGTGCAAAGCGGGGCGGCTGGCGCAGCCGAAGAGCCCGGCTGGGCAGGAGGCCAGGGCAGGGATGCAGGCAGAGACGCGACGGGCGGCCTCCTTTCTCATTTGGGCTCCCAGGGTGCCGCCGCCGCCGCCGCCCAGCCTGTCTTTGCCGCCCGAAGCACGACTCGGGCCTCGCCTTCTGCCTGGCGGTCCTCTGTCCCGCCCGCCTCCGTCCCCGCCGGGCGATCCCAATGGAAATCCCGGGGAGCGGGGAGGAATGGGCAGGTCGCGGCGGGGCGGGGCCCGCTCCAGCCAAGGACTACGACTCCCGGCATGCCGCGCGCCCAGGGGCTGGGAGGGGCGCCGCGTCACGGGCACGGGATTCCAACCAGCTGAGCCGGCGCTGGAGCGAGCCGGGGTGCCGGGCGGCAGGTAAGCCAGCGAGCCGGGCCGGGCCGGGCCGGGCCCTTGTTCTGCGGGGCGCCGCCCGACTGGCCCGCCGCGCTGCAGCCAGTCCAAGGGGCTCCCCTCCCTGTAAGCAGAAAGCCAGCCCGGCACGGAGACAAAGGGCTGGCGCGCCCCTCCCGGCCGCCCCCTCCTCCAGCAGCACGTGTCGCTCCCGCGGGGCTGCTGCGGAAAAGCAGGCGGGGGGCGGGGGGGGCAGCCGCGGGGGAGGGGGCCGAAGCGAGGCTGGGCGGTGGTGGCGCGCAGGAGCCCCTCCCGAGGGCAGCCTCCCCACCCACCCGGGGTGCGCTCCAGCTGGGTGGGGCCTCCTTTCCCCCGGGGGGGGGATTCAGGGGCGTTGGGGCTGGCAGTCCCATCATGCATCTGGCGGGCAGCAGCCAGCTGGGGGAGGCGGGGAGGGGGAGGGGGCCTCCTGCGCGCATCGGCCGGAGAGGAGCGGCCAGGAGCATCGCTCCAGAGGCGGCGCGGCCCCTAGAACCATAGAATCGCAGAGTTGGAAGGGGCCTACAAGGCCATCCAGTCCAGCCCCCTGCTCAAGGCAGGAATCCACCCTACAGCATCCCTGACAGATGGTTGTCCAGCTGCCTCTTGAAGGCCTCTAGCGTGGGAGAGCCCACCACCTCCCTAGGTCACTGGTTCAAGCTTCCCGGAGGGGCGCCTTCTCCCTCCGCTGCCCGGTGTGGGGGCCGCCCTGCCCTTTGCCCCAACCGAGGCCCGCCGCCTGTTGCTGCGTTGAGGGCCGGGCCTGGTCGGGTGACCCCCAGGTCTCGCCTGCGTTGCGTGTTGGAAGCGGCCCCGGGCACTCTGTGCGCGCCCAGAAACGGCGAGCCTGGCATGTGGGCTCTGGTTCCTCAGGCTTCGTCCGCCCCGCGCAGCGGTGGGGACCTGAGGCGGGCTGCCCCACAGCTGCGGTGGGCTCGAGCGCAGCCCCGAAGCCCCCTGCGCGCGGCCTCTCCGGGCTCCGGTGCTGGCTCTGGACCAGGCAGTGGCAGTAGTCACGCGCGATGGCCCTGCTGAGGGAATTAAGAGGGCTTTTGGCTGCGGGCAGGCGGCTTTCCCCCGGGTCAAGGCACTTTGACCTCTGGGTCGCCCAATGAACTTGTTGGGCAAGAGGCTTAGAGCTGGCTCCTGGGCACAAGCCAGAACTCGCCTGGTGGCCGGAGCCGCTCCCTTGGCTGCCTTCCTTCCACCGGAGGAAGCGCGGTGGCTAAACGCCGCCTCCCCCAACCTGGCACCCTCCAGATGGGACGACCACGGTGCCCATCATTCCTAGCCCAGCAGGCTGGAGAGTGATGGGAAATGAACTCCATTGCATCTGGGAGGCACCTGGTTGGGGGAAACCGGCAAAATGGAGCTTTCATATACAGGAGCATAATGAAACCGGGAATGCCCCGAAACGTCCGAGGCATTTTAGCCCCTGGCCTTGGAACTTTGGAAACAGCCCAAGTTTGGGCCAGGCGAGCCTCCGCCTTTGTGAGCGACCCTGAGTGGATTCAGAGCACCCGACCTCATCCACGTGATCCCACACTTACGCTGGGCCAGCGCATCTGTGGTTACGCACTATTGCCTGGCTGAGGTGAAGAGGTTATCAGCAGGGGGCAAAGGTAAGCGACCCAGGGCCATCCAGTGATAACTGCAGACACGGCACGGAAAATGCCAGGACTGTGTGACTGCTCTTCAAGCGGCCTTCCCCGACTTGGTGGCCATGCTGTCTGGGGATGATGGGAGTTGCAGTCCAACACTTCTGGAGGGCACCACATTGGTGGAGGCTGTCTTAAAGTGATGCCAGAATGAACACTTGGGGCTCAATGAAGTGTCGTGTGGAGACATGGGCAGCTGCTCCTCTTTGTCTTCCGCTTGTAATGTCCAATCTGGGCCACGCACAACTGGCAGGGGAGACGCACGGTGTGCCGCGAGGTCCGCCTGACGTGTGTTTTATGTTAGGGAGGGAGCTTGGCCTGTGGAGCTGACGTGTGCGGCCTCCCCCTGGCCCCGTCATTTAACCCTTTCTCACTTCCCAGTGCTCTAAAAATCTAGAACTCTTATACTCAAAAGCAGGGGGGTTGTTAGGTGCTTAAACAAATCTTCCCATTGGCACCAATGGAAATGTTTTCTCTAAGCTTAATCGCCCTGCAGGGAGAGTTTATTTATTACTGGGCAACAACTATGCTAGCACCAGGCCGTTTTGAAGATTTGATACGGTGCCAAGTGGAAATAGTTTTTAAAAAATCGAGGACTAGAGCTGTGTTTTTTAATGCCCCCCTCCCCAAGATGCAGAGGCGTTCTGAAGGCCAGGTTTTTCTCTCCACCAGCTCAGAGCTGACTGTGCTTTGCTTTTTTGTAGGAGTATTGAGCTCCCAACCCTGCCCATACTGCCGGTCTGTGCTCAGGCATGTCTCCTCCAGGCGCTGCACTTTCCCGCCTGTCAGCATAACCTGGGCCTTTCTCGGGGGGCAGAAAGAGCGGCTTGCGGGATAAGAGTGGCGCGCTGCCGAGCAGCCCCTCCCGGCACAGGACATGACTCAGGGCCATGTGGGCATCAACGCTGACTATGGCGACTGGGACTGGAGCACGGATGCCGGCGAGCGGGCCAGGCTGCTGCAGAGCCCCAACGTGGAGACCGGGCCCAAGAGCGGCGAAGGCCAAGGGCCTGCCGCTACCTCGACGCTGGGAGCTGTCTTCATTGTCGTGAACGCTGCCCTCGGAGCAGGCCTGCTCAATTTCCCAGCAGCCTTCAGCACGGCCGGCGGAGTGGCAGCCGGAATTGCTCTGCAGATGGTGAACGGGCAGGGGCGTATGGAGGGTGGGGGTGCAGAGGATGGGGCAGAATTCCACCTGGGAACGGGGGGTGGGGGTTTGCTCAGCCCTGTACCCAGCCTTCTGGGAGCCCAGTCTCCGTGGTTTCTGCCAGAATCCCCCTTTGCATGTGGGGAAAACAAAAACCCCGGTTGCCTTTTGCAAAAGAGGCGCATAAATTTGGTGCTAAAAATAAATCAGCCGATGCAGAATGTCAACAAACGTACTGCTTGGGTTGAGCATATTCTGCTCACAGAATGGGAGGGCAAGAACTATATCAAGGCAGCAGGAAGTGGACTTAAAAACAGCTGCAGCATTTTGTGGGCGACCGCTTGCCCAAGGTTTGGTGTGGCAGGGAGCCCAGCCTCACGTACCCCTGCTGTGGATCTGGTCTCATACCTTCAGTGCTTGCTGAATCTGTCAGGGAACCTGGTGCCCTCCGGATGTGCTGGAATGCACCTCTCATTCCTAGCCAATGGCTGTGCTGGCTGAGAAGGACGGGGGTGGGGTGGGGGCACCAGGCTGAGGAGAGCTGGATTAGATGGGCCTGGGTCTAACCCAGCAGAGCCACTTTTGTGTTCTTCCTGGGAGGGTGGGTTGTTCCTAAAAAACATTTTAGCCCTTGTAGCAGGAAACGGCTTGTGTACGGGTGGGTGCCAGTTGGCCTGACAAATGCCGGCCTGTTCAGAAACCACGAAGCCCCGGGTGTGATCCTTCTCCCTCACCTCACTATCCCCCCTGCCTGGCCCTGATACGGCTGCCATCGTGGACCAGCTTCCCGGGGCGGGGCTTTTGGGGGTGGTGAGGGAAGGGCTGCCTCTTCCTCCATGGGTCTGCTCCGCTTGCCTAACTGTGCCCCTCTGCCCCGTTGCTGCAGTGCATGCTGGTCTTCATCATTGGCGGCCTGGTCATCCTGGCCTACTGTTCCCAGGCCAGCAACGAGCGGACCTACCAGGAGGTGGTTTGGGCCGTGTGCGGCAGGGTCGCCGGAGTGCTGTGCGAGGTGGCCATCGCGGTCTACACCTTCGGTACCTGCATCGCCTTCCTCATCATCATTGGGGATCAGCAGGAAAAGAGTGAGTGGAAGAGCGTGGCTACCTTTCGGGTCCAGGGTCCGGGCAGGACGTGATTTCCCTCCCTGCTGAAATCCAAAAGCTAGCAAACAGCCCGGGAAGACGAGGTTGAATTCGGGGCTGCAGAACCTGCTTTGGCCTGAGGGCTAAATTTCATTTCAAGGGCTGGATTCTGGTGGAAGGCAAGGCTGAAAGCATGTGGGCAACCACGGCAGAGCCCAGACTGCCGGAAACAGAAGCCTCAGAAGAGGCATGTCAGCCTTTTACAACGGGGTGGGGGTGGACTGCACAAAAGCCAGGACCCCACCTAAGGGTCAGTGGTGGGGGGAGGGGGGAGGGGCTGTGGGAAGGAGCGGGGCCATCTGGGGCGCCCTGCGCCTGAGCTTCTGCATCCGTGCCTTAATTGAAGAGGCTGAAGGCAGACGGAACTGGAGAACGTCCAAAACCACACTGTGAAAAGGAGGGTCCCAGGATGTAACGAAGTAATGTTTTATTCCTTGGAATAGCCCAGCTTGTTTCAGCCCTGTGATGAAACATTTCTGGGCCTTCTTCAGGGGCTGCACAAACAGCGGACAATATAACACACGGATTTGCATTTTTAAATACCTTAATAAACTTCTTATACATACTGCAGCAGTGCCTATGTATACTTAATTTTTATAAATGTAGTCTGCAGAGATCTCTGAAAATATATGTCTCCACGGATAAATCCTGCGACTGATGACGCAATTAGTAAATAGCAGAGTAAATATGTTCTTTTAACTCATCCCAGATGTACCCATAATTGTGCTGATTAAACTAAAGGTCATTCTGGATGTGCGCCACACTCTTAGGGAGCGCCTAGAATTTATTTATTTATTTATTGCATTTTTATACCGCCCAATAGCCGAAGCTCTCCGGGCGGTTCACAAAAATTAAAACCATAATAGAAAACTCTACTTGAAAAGTTTGATGTCTTTTATAGAGTTATTTTGTTCTAAAAATGTTTTTACTTCTAATGTTACAAAGATGTCCCCACCCACCCCTATATGTAATTTGAGAGCCCTGGACATTTCCCCCATGTTGACCTTCCTTCCCACAAGGGCGTTGGATTACTTAAATCACACTGCTGGTGTTACAAGTGCTGAAATGTCTTGGGACACGGTGCGGTTGGCGTGATCCTCAAAGACTGTCATCCAATGTGTGCGTCTACAATAGTCCCAATGGGCCACAGGGGTTGTGTCCTGTGGAGGCCATAGCTCCTGGTAGTCTAACACATCTGGAGGGCACCAGGTTGGGTAAGGTTGCATTATGCTGTTCATGCCTCGTGCTGGAAGAGGCTGCTGGGTGATATCAGAGCTTCTGTCTGCATTCCCTGGTTGCGTTCCTTGTTTGGTAACACATGTTCTTTGCTTTTTGTCGCATACAACTTCCCCTCCGATAATGTGTGTGGTTCTTTCCTGGACACAAAGGTTCCAATTTGTGGGCGTGTGGTTTTCTAAACCGCGGCTGCCAGCCACACACCACCTTGAGCTCCCTGATGCTTGGTTTCCCTCTGCTAGCAAGGACTTCCCTGGTGGATCGGGCCCTGCCACTGACCATCCTCTCCCCTTGTCTAGTCATTGCAGCGGTGGTGAAGGACTCCACAGGAGCAGAGAGCAGCCACTGGTACACAGATCGCAAGTTCACCATCAGCCTCACCGCTGTCCTGCTCATCCTGCCCCTGTCGATCCCCAAGGAGATTGGCTTCCAGAAGTATGCCAGGTACATAAACCACCACCTGCAGCCAAGGCGGGAAGGCCTGAGCCGGCATTGGCAGAGGCGTGTGCGTTTCCCAGGGCGGGTGGCGCCCTGGGTCTGCAGGTGCCGTGGCCCAGGTGAAAGCCTTTCACCAGACCAGGCAGGACGTCCAACGGGGCTACAGATGAGAGTCCAGAGGGTGGGATGGCCCTGAGAGGGTGGGCCGCACGCCTTTTGCTGAAGCGCGGGTGCGGAATCCCTGATTCTCTGTAGCCAGCAGGCCTTGGGCGTTGCTCTGAAGGGGTGGGGGTGGGTTGCTGCTGCTGCTGCCGCCACCGCTGGGAGCCGTGACAAAGGGGCCCAGTGAGTGGCAGTGAGATTACAAGGGTCGAGACCATGTGTGGCCTGGAGCGGTCCTTGAGCCTGCGTCAGGGAGAATGCGTGTTTTGGTACGAGGCTGGGTCTTCCAGGCCCATACGAACGCCGCGAGGGCAGCCGTGCCATGCAGGAACTCCCAGAGCCGTCCTCCCTGTGTGCAGATGGGAAGATCAACATTCTTAAAACACCATCTGAATACCTTGAATGGGGAAAAGGAAAGAATGACTGTGTGTGTGGTGGTCGGGGTGTGTGGGAGGGCAGAGAGGAGAGACACCAGCAAAGTCTCCTGGCAAAATCTCTGCCTTCCCCATTGCCAGCCAAGGCAGCTCCTGAGACCACAAAGGAAGACCAGAAAAGGGGGCCGCCGCAGGCTATGTCTGTACCTCGCCTGCCAGAATGCTCTTGCTTGTGTTGGCTGGGGGATGCTGGGAGTTGTAGTCCCGCAGGTTGGGGAATACTGTAGTAGGCCTTGTTAGATCCTCCTGCCTGTGTCTGCCGAGGGCACATCTGCCTCCAGTTCTATGTAGCTTTATGTTGGCATATTTGAAAGTCTTTTGCTTCATCAGTCGGAACATTCATGGTCCATCCTGCCTCCCCCCCCCCCCCCCACTCTCTCTCTCTCAGCTGCTTGAGTGTGGTCGGGACCTGGTACGTCACAGCCATCATCATCATCAAATATATTTGGCCTGATAAGGAGATCATTCCGGGGGAAATCCCAACCAGGTACGTGGGGGCGGGGGGCATTAATGGAAAACGTGGGCAATCTTGAGCTTTCCACTGTTCAGTCTTTATGTTCTACAGTAAGGCAGAAGAGAGGCTCCCTGGCTTGTCTCTTCCTCAACCGGAGGGACTCCAGCGAGCTTTGAGGAGGCCACACCAAAAGCTCTTTATTTCTGAGGTGGGCAGCGTTCAGAGAGCTGCTCCCGTGTTGGTCTTGGCTCCTGAGGCAACAACTGCTACCGGCTGGGGAACTTCTAACTCCCAGCTAAGCACACTTTGCTTGACTGGGGGCATCAACCCCCTTTCAGCCTGAGAGCTGCATTCAATTTCAGAGAAGATCCCAGGGATGTCGTTCCACTGGTGGGCGGAGTCAAAAGCAAAAGGGGCGGGGCCAAATACACACCTACCATCACATCTCAGGCTCAAGCTCTTACTGTGGGCAAGTCAGCCTCCAGAGAGGCCGTCCAAACTTTCAGAATGGCGGGAGGGGAGGGCAGGGCGGGGGGAGAGGGTGCAAAAGCCGGGAAGCCACAAGCCAATCATTGGTTGGGGGGAAGGGGGGGGTTGGCTGGAGGTCCTGCACCCCACTGTGGGCGTTTGCTGGGACATGTTCTGAGCAGGCTTCTGTTTGTGCCCACAGCCCTTCCTCTTGGATGAGCGTGTTCAATGCGATGCCCACCATTTGCTTTGGCTTCCAGGTAAAGCTGGTCTGAGGGAATGAGGGGGGGCGGGGGGGTGGGGAGACAGGACCCTCCCTGCCTTCTGGCCTTACTGATGTTCATCACTTGTATTCCAGTGGACGCCCTGCCATTTTTTCTAGGTGTGATGATTCATTCAGTTTTTGCAAATAGAATAATTTCTTCTTCTGCTCATTAACACGTTGGACTGTGGCGAGCGCTGGGAATGCCTTGTTGGGAAAACCGCTCTAAAGGCTTTAGCACCGTTTTAGAGCTCCCATATCTGGACAACTATACAGATTGTTTCAGTGCAGGAACAGTGGAGATTTGGAGTGGCAGAAGTCCAGAGAAGGAGCTGGAAGAGGTGACGGGGGCCATACAGATCGCTCACTTCCTCCCGTCAGAGGACAGGCTAATGCCACCACCTCCAACCTGGTGAAGGCGAGGTTGATAGTCAGGAGGGCTGATGCAATGCAGCTGTGGTGGGGAGCATGTGGCCCTCCAGATGTTGTTGAGTTGCAATGCCTATCAGCCCCAGCCAGCATGGGAGGTTGGGGGAGGCGGTATGAACCTGCCCTCTTCAGGGGGACGTGCTGCTGGGGCCACCTGCTCCCAGTCACCCGCCTGAGCTCCCTCTCCCGTTTCCCAGCCTTGCAATACAAGATGGAGCGTCAGCATCGTAACTGAGCATCAGAACCCGCTTCCGCTGGCTCAGCTTCCGCTTGTGAAGGCTCATGTGGTTTTTCCAGTTTGCACTGGAGGAGCCGTGATTTCTGCACGCGTTTGCAGCTCCGTTATTACGCCACTTCCTGAGTATTGATTTAGGGAAGGAATGGCAGTTGACAACCAGAACCCATGTGCAGAAACTGAAGCTGTTGTGTGAGTCAAAACTGGGATCTTGTAGACACTGCAGAAAACGAAGGGGGTGGATGTTGGAGTGCAGGAAGCTGGCCTCTGCTGAGCCAGGCCTTGGTCCGTCTGGCCCGTCCATGTCAACGCTGTCTGGCAGCAATGGCTCCCAACGGTTTCAGGCAGAATTCTTTCCCAATCCCACCCAGAGATGCCGAGACATTTTGAAGATGGGAGGAACTCCTGCATGCAAAGCAGGGGCTTGATGGCAGAGAGGCAGGATGTGCTGGGATGTAGCTGCTGCCCACATAAGTGGGTGAGAGCTTTTGGTGTCGTGACGAGGAGCGTGCAGGGCCCTCTCTCCCTCTCTCTCGACGGATCAGAGTATGAGGATGCTGTGAGAAACTCTGGCCAGGAGGCAGCTTTATGGGGATTAACCCAGCAAATGTAGAAGATGATGATGATGATGAATTTGGTTTTTTAAAAAAAGTAGCACCTGATGTTGATCAGAGTATAATTTGGGATGCAGGGGGCACGATATTAGATGATGATGATGATGATGATGATGATGATGATGATGATTTCTTACCCGCCTCTCCATTTTGATCAAGGTAGAGAACAACAGTAAGTATAAAATACATAAAACTGAATTAAGAACATAATATACATAGTTAAAACATCCTAAAAACATCCTGAAATTCCACTGGATAGGCCTGCTGGAAGAGATCAGTCTTGATAGCTTTCTTGAATGCTAGGAGACTGTTAAGTTGACGAGTCTCTTCCGGCAGGCCATTCCACAGTCTGGGAGCAGCAGAAGAGAAGGTCCTCTGGGTCAGTGGTTCCCAATTGGTGGTCTGCGGACCCCAGGGGGTCTGCGTAACCCACCCAGGGGGTCCGTGGCAACATTCACATATTAGCTCTGCAAGGTCCACATTTTAATAAAAGAAAATCCACTATCTCCTGCGCTCCGTTTGCTTTGACGGTGACATCATGTGCGAAAGCACCTGCGTGATTTAGCGACTAGCTTCAGAGATTACTTCCCTGCACCTAATCCTGAAAACTCATGGAGAAGGAATCCTTTTGAATGTGGTGATGTACAACTAACAACTCTGTCTGCAGAAGAGCAAAATGCACTTGCTGACGTGACTTGAGATGGTTCATTGAAATCATTTTTCAAAGAACATAGACTGGACCAATTCTGGGTGAAGGTTTTAATTGGTTATGAGAAGTTAGGTGAAAAAGCTTTGAAACATCTAGTTCCCTTTTGTTCCACATATTTTTGTGAACAAACATTTTTGACATTTTGTTAAATGAAGAACAAGCACGTGTCGCGCTGGTAACTTTGAGGCTCGACTTCTGCAATGCGCTCTACAAAGGGCTACCTTTGTGCCTAGTCTGGAAACTTCAACTAGTTCAAAATATGGCAGCCAGGTTGGTCACTGGTACATCTAGGGGTGATCACATTACACCAGTCTTAAAATCGCTTCACTGACTGCCAGTTAATTTCCGGAGAAGGTACAAAGTGTTGGTATCACCTTTAAAGCCCTACATGGTTTGGGTCCAGATTACCTGTGGGATCGCCTTCTCCCGTACAATCCGCCCCACACACTCAGGTCCTCTGGGAAGAATTTACTTCAGTCAGCGAAAACTAGGCTGACAACCATTACCCAGAGGATCTTCTCTTCTGCTGCTCCCAGACTGTGGAATAGCCTGCCGGAGGAGACAATCTTTTAGCATTCAAGAAAGCTATCAAAACTGATCTCTTTCAGCAGGCCTATCCAGTAGAATTTTAAGATACTTTTAGGATGCTTTTAGGACATTTTTTAAGAAGTATTCTGTGTATTTTATTCTTGCTGTTGTTCCCTGCCTCAATCCAGTCTGAGAGGTGGGTACGAAATAATAATAATTATTATTATTCATAGAAATCAGCTCGATTTTGAACCAGATTTGAGATTAAAAGTAGGAAATATTGAACCGGATGTGGGAGGAACAAAAAGAGGCAATGATTTCTTCCATCCCATTTAGGTTTTAGTAGCTGCTCGACAAGGTCAGCAATGTGTTCAGTTGTAAACTAGACGTTAGTAAAATTAAATTCATCTTTATATTCCTAATTATTATTGTTGCATGGTAATATCACAAATTTTATGGTCTGTTTTTTAGTATCCCTAAAATCCTCTGTTTATTAGGGGCAACTCCTTATTTTCTCCAAAAAATTGCTTCGCACAGTTAACTACCATAGAGATAACAACATTTTCAAATGTAGGGGGTCCATGGCTTGGCCTTTGAAAAACAAGGGGTCTGCAGCACTTAGCTAATTGGGAACCACTGCTCTGGGTGATACCCGTCAGTTAATATTAGTTTAAAAAATTACTCAGGTCCTTGAAGGAGGCAAAGATGGTAATTACCTTTCAGTTGGTTTAAGGATAAGGGCTGCTATCTCTTTCTAGACTAATATTGCCATTGAGTAGTTCTTTGGATTCTGATTGTAAAATCTTGTGCAGCAGCTGACCCCACTCCTACAGATGTGTTGAGCTCTAACTCCTATCATGCCCATCTGGAGGGTGTTAGGTTGGGGGAGGCTGATCGACACCACGAAGGAGCTTTGCTGACGGACGCTGCGCCACTGGGCAGCGTGCGTCCTCCCGTGCCCACAACAGCTCTCCTCCTGTCTGGCAGTGCCACGTCAGCAGTGTGCCCGTCTTCAACAGCATGAAGCGGCCGGAGGTGAAGCCCTGGGGAGCTGTCGTGACCGCAGCCATGGTCATTGCGCTCTTCGTCTACACAGGCACAGGTAGGGAGCGGAGTCGCGCTGGAAGCACAATGCCTTGCCCTTCCTGACCAGGCCCAGGTCTCTCTGACCTGGATCAGGCAGAAGACCAGGAGGGGGAGGTGCCCGTGAGCGGGCAAAGAGGTCCTCCACCCTGGGCCCCAGGCTCCTCCCTCTAAGTGGTCCCACCCAAGTGGCGTGGCTAGCTGTGGGCATCTGGGCCTTTCCCTGGGCACTGGGGAGTCCTCTCGTTCTTTTTCCTGCCAGGGGTCTGTGGCTTCCTGACCTTTGGGTCTAGTGTGGAACAGGATGTGCTCATGTCCTACCCCTCCAATGATGTCCCAGTTGCCATCGCCCGGGCTTTCATCATTGTCTGCGTCCTGACATCCTACCCGATCCTGCACTTCTGTGGCAGGTGAGAGATGCAGGAGACCTGTAGATTTTGCACTATGGGGGGATTCATTGGTGCAGTCCTTGTGGAGCAGGGGGCATGACGAGGAGGTGGCCCTGGCAGCCTCTTGAACTTTGCTTTCTGCCCAGGGCTGTCTTGGAGGGTCTCTGGCTGCGTTACAAAGGGGAGGCGGTGGAAGAGGACGTGGTGCGGGAGAGACGCCGCCGCCTCGCCCAGACTGTCAGCTGGTTCCTGCTCACGCTGCTCCTGGCCTTGTTCATCCCTGATATCGGCAAAGTCATCTCCATCATTGGGGGCCTGGCCGCAAGCTTCATCTTTGTCTTCCCAGGTGGGACTCTCCCTTGGCTGTGTTCCCTTTGGCCTGAGGGAATCGGGTGGCTTTCAGCATGGTGACCTGCTCTTGTGGGGTTGCTTCAGGGTTGTCCCCGTGGGCAGCCTGCTGCTGGATTAGAAGAGCCCCTCTGCTGAAATGCCGTTTCTACAGCTGTCCCAGCTGCATGGTGACCCTCCCCCCCCTCCCTTGGGGAGGAAGTGAACAATGAGTTGTGGGTTTGCACAACAGGCTTCTCCTGGCGGAGGGGCTCTTTGGCAGTGGCCTCAGCAGCGGTTCTCTTAACAGTCTAGCTAGCGTAACACACGCTTGCCTTGCACGCCAGCAGGACCTTGGTATCGTTTGAACCAGGCCTCCCCAAGTTGGTGCCCCCCAGATGTGCTGGACGATTGCTGGCTACGGATGCTGGGAGTTGTAGTCCAAGACATCTGGAGGACACCAGGTTGGGAAATTCATGGAATCTCTGCTGGTTTTGTAAACACTTTGTTGTGCCAAGTTCTGTATGGCTGTAAAATCTCTTCTGCCTCAATGGCTCTATGTTCCTCCTTTCCAGGGCTTTGCCTCATCCACACTAAGCTCTCTGAAACTCAAGAAGCCAGGCCAGCCAGGTAAGAAGGCAGCCTGTCCCTCTGCCTCCCCCCTCCCCCAGGTGACGCAGGTGGGTTCAGCGGCTCCTGAGGCACGTGCCGTTCGTCAGCTGCCGTTCAAGGCTCTCTCCTCCTGTCTCCACAGCTGGTGGACCATGGTTGGCTACGGCGTGTTCATGGTTGTCCTTGGAGCATTTATCTTTGGACAGACGACTGCCAATGCTATCGTTATGGATCTCATAAAGTGAGCCCTCCAGCTCTGCCCTCAGGGTATCTCTTCTCCTCCTCTGTGGAATTAAAGGGAACCGTTGGCCCAGTCCTTGAGATGTCAGAAGTTGAACTTTCCTCCACTTCTCCTCGGGTTGTGCTGTGCCTGGATTCTTTCGTTAGACTCTTACTTCCTGAAGTTCTAGGGACCCATCCAGCCTGGGCAGGTGCGCTGTGTGTGTGTGTGTGTGTGTGTGTGTGTGTGCAGCTGCATGCTGTGAACACAAATTGAATTCCTGTCCACCTTTGCCAAAGACTCTCTTCTTGGCCTCACCTTGCAAGGATCCGGGTCATTCACACCACAACTTCTAGGCCGCATTTATTCAGCCAATGGGCCCATCTTTTATAGCCTTAGCAACGAAGTTACTGAGCTCATGGGCTTTGATGGCAACGTTATTGCAGAGAAGACAAAGGACTTCACCGTGCAAAGAGAACTTGAAAGCCAGGCGCTGGATTGCTCCAAGGAGTTGGTGTTTTAAATCGAGTTGTGGAAATTACACTGTTTTCATTTGGGAAGGGGACCCCCAACCTTTGTGATACTGAGCTTCCTTTTTGTTTTTGTCTGTGAACTGAAAGTTCAAATGAATGTACAGATACATTGGAATGGGAACCTTGGAATATATATGAGGGTATTTCTTTGGCATTCCCACAATCACTTCTTTCCACAGCCTGATATCACCCCCTTTTGACCTTCCACGAGCTCCCAACCCCCCTCAAAAAACCCAAAAACATTCTGGTGACATTGACTGAACCCAGGAGCCGTGTGGAGAATCCTCCTCCTTTGCTAGCCCGCATCGAGGGCCCAAGTGCGCTATGTCTTCATTTGAAGTTGGTGCTACTTCCTGGGCTTGCAGAAGGATTTGTTTCAAATCCATTTGTTATGACACGCTGTTTTTGTAGCACAGCGTTCCCCAACCTACTGCTCCCAGATGTCTTGGACTACAACCAGCATGGGCATTTTGGCTTGCAGATGATGGGAGTTGTAGCCCAACACAACTGGAGCACACCAGATTGGCGCAAGATGATCAGGGGGCTTCTGGCCTTCTAGCTGTCGGGCTGAGGCTCCCAGTTACATCAACTATTTATTAATTTTAAAGGGTTTCTCCCCCCCCCCAAGATTTCCAAGCTTTTTTTCTGTTTCAAAAATTGTTGGCAATGGGTGGGTGGGAATGAGGGGAGGTTTGGGTTTTAAATGCACAATGTCACAATGGAAATAATTAAAGTGATAAACCTCTACTTTCGGATCGCTTTTAATTTGATGTTGAAATTATTTCATAGAATCATAGAATAGTACATGTCTTATTAATGCAGCCCAAAATAGCCTTTGCTTTTTTGGCAGATACATCACACTATTGGCTCATATTCAGCTTGCAATCTACAACTATTCCAAGATCCTTCTCCTTTGTAGTATTGCTGAGCCAAGTATCCCCCATCTTGTAACTGTGCATTTGGTTTCTATTTCCTAAATGTAGAACTTGGCATTTATCCCTATTATATTTCATTCCGTTGTTTTCAGCCCAGCACTCCAGCCTATCAAGGTCAGGCTGGAGCGCTGGGCTTTCCTCATGTAAATCTAGTTCTAGGCCGCTGGGAACAGGTGTGGTTGACACATCTTGAAAAGGCATACCTAGCCACCGCTGAAATCTGAACATCCAGGTTTGGGGAAGGCAGACTATGGACTTGGGTTCCTAGTGCAGATCGTCCATCAAGATGACCAGAGCTGTCTCTGTCCCATAACCAGGTTGGATCGAGATGTAGGCACTGTGGTAGCCTGGGGCACCTTTTCCTCTGCCTGCCAAGTGCCCTGCAGAAAGCTGTGACTTCTAAATTAAATTTGTTACTTCCTTTTTGTGGATGGCTAGGAGTGCCTCAAACTTGCTGACTGTTAGAGCAGTATGACAATGGAATCAGTTACCTAGGGAGGTGGTGGGCTCTCCCACACTAGAGGCCTTCAAGAGGCATCCCTGGCATCTGTCAGGGATGCTTTAGGGTGGATTCCTGCATTGAGCAGGGGGTTGGACTCGATGGCCTTGTAGGCCCCTTCCAACTCTGCTATTCTATGATCTGCCTGCCTGCTGTTTCCCTGCAACAGTCACCTCACAGTGACCAACCCTGGCTGACGGCGTCATTCTTAGGGTTAAACAGTGTAATTATTACTGAAATGGATGCATAGATGCCCAGGTGGCATTGTGTAATAGTTACTGACAAAATGCACCAATATACATGAGAAATGTAAATAAAAGTATTATGGTATTGATTAGGGATGTTGAAGAAATCCGCAATGGAGCAGAATGAGTAGGGATTTTTATGAATCCAACCCATGGATTCCGCAGTGGATTGGCTTTCCCCCTGTCAGGCTGAATCCACAGGCTTGAGAACCATTTTTGGGAATTTTGTGCAAATTTTGTTGTAAAAAATACATAAATTAAAAAAAAAACTGACCAAAAATGCACATTTCCTCATAGGCTAAAGCATGAATAACATGCATATTTGGGGGGGGGGGGGATTTGTGTATTTGCACACGTGCAAATTTGGAAACTAAAAAAAAATCCGATTCTGTCGATGGGCAGATAATGAAACGAAAGGCGCCTGACAATATGTGAAACACAGATGGACTGATTTTGCACAATCTGAACATCCCTAGCATTGATTAACAAAATACAACATGAAAATGAAAACACAACCTGCAGGTTTATCAAACACAACTTGTACATTCTGCTAGCACAAGGGGCTTCCCAGTTTCCCTGCTTGGCTTTTATAGTTGTACACTTGGATGTGGTGTGATTAGTCCCGCCTCTCCCCCATCTAGCCTGCCCTGCCCATCACCTGTCCTCACCCCTTTCTTCAAGTGACCTTTGTCCACCGAAAAAAGCCTAAATGTCCACACTAAGGAGACGGCGCTCCTGCCCTTCACCTCTTAACTGCAAGACTGACACGTCCTGTACTCTCATCATGTAACTTCTTCATGCCTCCTGCTGCACATATGCTCAGCGTAGTTCCTGTTTTTATGACTCACCTCTGCTCTTGTTAAGCTATTGCAGGCCTTCATTAACAGACCTTCCAAAACCTCTGTCATATTTATGTTCTCATACTGTGCTACTTTTATACTACCCCGTATGGTTAATATTACACACACGCTGCTGTGTGTGCATATTAAGGCCCGACCGTGAAAAAGACGTTCTACCATTCTAAACAACTAATTTTTTGAGGGGGGGTCATTCTAACATTCATAAAATCGATTTCACCACCACCACCAATCTTGCTGAAATTTACATGTGCCAGAAAGAAATGTTGGTTTTTCATACCCTGGAAATTTCATGAAGATTGGTGAAAGATTGAGGGAAGGAGGGCAGTTTAAAGTAGAAAAGGGGGGGAAATATTCTCTTACAGTGACTCCTGAGTTTAGGCTGGCGACTATTTTTGCGCAGGCCTGGTGAAGAGATTACAGCGAACCTAATTTAAATTCCAATGGGCTCCTCTTCCTTTTTCCATGTAGATGATAGAATGGCTGTTCTTTTTTTTTAAAAAAAAAATCCCTTTAGTTTTTTTTAAAAAAACTATGTAAGAGACATGAGCTCCCATAGAAACAAATGGAGCTGCCATTTACGGCACGCGGGGCCACGAGCGTCTTCCTCTTCTCACTGATTAGAACACTCAGCCCAGCTGAGAGCACTTGCCTAATTAGGCGTGAAAGGTAAGCGACGATTGGGTTTTGCGAGTCCCATTACTACAGCGTTTCCCTTGCTTCTCTTTCTCTGGCATGCTCGGTGCCAGCAGCAACTGATGGGATTTTGCCAGATCTCACATATTTGAACAGCCCCCACCCACATAGGCCGGACCCTGGGAGGTATTTCTTCTTTGTTTTTAAGAAAAGCCCACAATGCCACTTTTAAAACCTTCCTCCCTAAAATCCAGCCAAATCGGACGATTGAGCAAAGGTGAAATCGCACATTCCTGGAGAAGCCTTCTCGCCCAGGAGGTGTGTGAGCTTTGCAGCTGTGTGCAGAAGCTTCCTCTCCTGGCAGCCCATTGCACCTACAGAAGTCCCTGTGCCTAAAGTATCCCTCTTCCCACGTCTCTGCTCCAGCGGGGGGGGGGGGGGGGAGAGAAAAAGTGTGGAAATGGGGGCTATGTTTTAACCATCGAACTGTTTCCTTGCTCACACCTCTTAGACACAGGCAGCAGGACAGGGGGCCGGACCTCCAACCCACCTGGGGTCCCAGGAGGCCACGCTTGCTTTCCTACCTGACCACTGGCCATTTGGTGGTTTCTCAGCTTTTACAGTCTCCCTCTTCCACACGCATACACAAACGGTCTAAACGGTCCCACCTCAAAGCTTTGCTTCTTGCAGTAAGGGCCAAGTGAAAATACGCGGCTATGTTTCGGTGTTTTTTGCCCACTGGATTGCACCCCTTCCCCCCACCCCCACCCCCAAGAGCTTCTCCAAAAGGGTGTCTGTGCCCCTGCAGTAGGAGGGTGAGGCCGGCACACAGGTTCACGGTGTCGGCAACATAGGTCCATTCAGTTGGCTGTTTCTAGCCCCTTGCAGTCTCTGTCCTGCATCCTACATCTGGCACTTAAAAGCTCTTCCAGGTGGTTTCTTATCAATAGCTAGATTAGGAGGCTGCAGTTTGAAAACCGGTACAGCCCAGAGTTATCAGGCCCTAGATACGTTCATTCCTAGGATTCAGTGCCACTACAGTGTTTGAGCCAACAGTGTCACCTTCTCTGCAGAGCTGTGCATGGAACCAGTTTTTGTGAATGGGTTCAAGTCACACACACCCAAACCCCTCCATGCACACACACACAAAACAGATTTTTTTTATGGGCTTTGCCAGCTGTGTGACCTGGATACCTGCATGCATTGCACTCATCTCGCTGTATTCATTGAATCCATCTAGAACAAAGGTAGGCAACCTGGTACCCTTCAGATATTCTGGACTGCAACTCCCATAATCACCCACCAGTATGGGCAATGGCAAGGGATTCTGGGAGTTGTAGTTCAAAACTTCTGGAGAGCACCAGGTTGCCTACCTCTCATCTAGAAGTCTTGATTTGATGCCATCATCACTCGGGGTGACAGACAGAGAAAGGAAGAGTTGTGCAAAATCATTCCAGGACTGGGATGCCTGTTACTGGGGTAGTGAGGGACACGTCAAAATGATGAGGGGAAAACACTACGTGAGACCAAAAAAAAGGAAGAGATAGTCTCTAGTGGTAAAAAGCAGAAAAGTTTTAATCTCTTTGTACAGATGTCTGAAATGTTTAAAAATGTATTGCTGTTACAAGACCTTTTGAATAAAAGCTCGACGTTTCAGATCTGCCGATCCTTCTTCAGGAGTTGATATAACAGAATAACATGAACTACCAAAAAGTCCAAATGAAGCTGTCAAAAGACTTCCTTGCCTTTTTTTTTTTGCCTGAATGCAAGGAAGTCTTTTGACGGCTTCATTTGGACTCTTTGGTAGTTCATTTTATTCTGTTATATCAGTTCCTGAAGAAGGATCGGCAGATCCGAAACGTCGAGCTTTTATTCAAAAAGTCTTGTAACAACAATACATTTTTAAACATTTGAGACATCTGTGCAAAGATATTAAAACTTTTCTACTTTTTAACACTAGAGACTATCTCTTCTTTTTTTTGGTAGCGAGGGACAGACACACTCTGGAAGACTCGTGTGTGTGTGTGTGTGTGTGTGTGTGTGTGTGTGTGTGTGTTTTTATTTTTCCCCACATTTAGTTGTGTCATTGGTTTCTTTCTGTGGACTGCATATGACTGCATTTTTATCCTACATTTCTCAGGGTGGCCCACAGGGTCCTGCACCATTTCTATCTTTAATACTTCTTATAGCAACTTGGGGGTAAAATAGATGGTTCGCTTGGGGGAAATTAAAATCCTACAGGACAAGAGATTGAATGCATAATCCAAATGATCAAACTCTGTATCCCAAAGGCATTTGAACAAGGGGGCTTTTCAGCAGGAGACTGTTTACAGAGATATAGAAATTATTATTTTTTGCTTCTAACAAAAAAAAACTAAATTAAGTCAGCAATTTTATATGGAGACAGGGCATATAATTTTAAAGATCATTAACTAATGAGCAAATCCTTTTATAACATCTTGCCTGAAGAAGAGATCTAGGGATCTCAAAATCTTGCACAATTCTTTATGATCTTTTGGTTGGCCTAATAAAGGTATTACAGCAACACAGAATTTGGAACTTTCCTTACACGACACAGCTACCTTTGCTTTTTAATAGACGACTATAATTTTACCTAACTGGTATTTGCCCATTTTTATCTCTTCTCTAGTAGTTCTTGCTCACTTTTAGTATAGTGCTGCTTATTAGTTTATTATGTATTCAGTCTATACACACACCTACCTAGGAGTAAATGCCATTGAACTCAGTGGAGCTTTACTTTTGAGTAGACATTCATGGAATTGCGCTGTTAGTTGATGTCAGCCTTCCCCAATCTGGTGCTCTCCAGATGTGTTGGACTTTCTTGCTGGGAATGATGGGAGTTGCAGTCCAACACATCTGGAGGGCACCAGGCTGGGGAAGGCTGGGTTAGGTTTTCGTGGGGAAAATGTGTGGTAGCCTGGCAACTCCTTCAGGGAGACAGTGATGGGGGGCCTGTAATGCACCCCTCGAAGGAGCAGCTCTCATGAGCAGGGAGTCAGCGCTGCTGGTGCACAGTTCAAGCCCAGCAGATGGTGGAGGCCAGCAAGGGGGGGTCCCTTGTCACAGGCCTATTGCTTTGGGCTGCCCCTTTCCTGCTTCAAAAAGTTTCCGTGGAGGGAAATGTAGGGGGAAAATCCCATGTCAAAGGGAAGGGCGACCAGGCAACAACAGCCCTCTGCTCACCCCACTGTTCACCTTTGGAAATGTCCTTACACAGTGAGTTGGAACAACTAATCAAAACATGATAAGGCCAATCTGCACTGGCCCCCACCCCACCACACGGAAAGGCAGTGTGAGCTTCGGGTGACTCAGACCTGCCCTTGCAAAACCCTTTGCTAGAGCACCATCCTACACCAACAGGGCCGCACTGCCAGCAGAAGCAGATGAGGAGACTCACAGGGACAACAGAACTCTTGGCCCCATGCCTTCAAAGGAACGAGCACTCCATCAAGGGACTGTATAACACTAGGGTGACCATATTTTGGAAACCAAAAAAGGAGGACAACATGGTCGGCCCCCAAGGACCATGGTCGGCCTACCAACATGTCCAGCCCCACAGGGCCTGTCCAGCACCAAGGGGGATGGGGCACCCACCCGAACATAGCCTTGGTCATGTATCTGATTTTACAGCACACAAGTAAGACAAATCTGTTCTATGTAACATCTTAATGTTTAAAATCACTGAAATAAAGAACAAGTGAGACTTTTAATGTGTCTGAAATTTACTTCACTTATGCCTACTTTTGTAGCTTTTGCTGTACTTTGAAGCTTTTGCTGTACTCTATGTGATACATTCTCCCCTTCCCTCAAATATCTTTTCTGACTGTATCCTCACTCTGCTGCAAGCTGCTGCTGCTGCTGCTGTTAATGGGGTTTGTTGCCAGCTGGCTGGCTGGCTTTTTTATTTTTAAATTTCAATTAAAAAAAAAAGTTGTGTATAATTGTCACAAGTTTCTCTGCTCTAACATTAGGGGTGTTGTGGTAGGTGGTGGACACTACTTTGCCCATTCACACGTCCCACTTATATACATTAGCTTCTCAAGGCTAGTGCATTGGCACCACTTTGCACATCCAGACTTTGAACTCCTGTCTACTTCCTGCACAAACATGTGACTCTGAGACCCTCTTTCTAATGCCCTGTGTTGCACACCAGCACCGTATGGCTAAGTTACAACAGGTGTCTCTGGGTTGTCTGTACAGCCTCTGTTGTCTCTCTAAGTCATTGCAGCCAAACCAAAGCCTCCAGCCTCAAACAATCTCTCTCTCTCTCTCTCTCTTTCTTTCTTTCTTTCTGCCAAAGTCTCCCAACAGTCCAGCCAGGCTGCGCACTTGTGGCCAGGGGTATTGCTTATTGCAGCTTATTGCTTGGTCATGTTAGGTGACTCTTACTTTAAAAACCTCTCCTGCCAACCGCCTCCACCTCCTCTTCTCCTGCACAACCGCTCGACTCTGAAGCACTCATAAAACACTCTGGGTGGCAAGCCAGACTCTCAGGACCAAGCTACAGGTACATCTGGGTTGCCTTCAGCCTCTCTCTGTCTTATGCCAGCCAGCTGATGTCTCCAGCCTCAAACAATCCCCTCCTCTCTCTCTTCCAAAGTCTCTTAACGGTTCAGCCAGGCTGTGCACTTGTACCCTGTGATAGGGTGCCAGCTTATAGTTTGGTTCATCCGGTGACTCTTGTTTTTTAAAAAAACTCCGCACCAACTGCCTCCGCCTGCACCAGTACTGGGCTCTGAGACACCCTTAAAAGGCTATGTGTGACATGCCAACCTCTCAGGGCTAAGCTACAGCTATCTCTGAGTTGTGACTCTGTCTGAAACTGATGCCAGCCAAAGCCTCCAGCCAGCCAATGCCTGCACCAACACTTGATTCTGAGATGCTCCTGAAAGGCTCTGTGTGGTACGCCAGCTTCTAAAGGCTCAGCTACAGCTATCTCTGAGTTGTGTCTTCAGTCTAACTCTGTCTCTAAAAGATATGACAGACAGCCAAAGCAACAAATCTATCTATTTTTTTCTCAGACACGCAATTCAAATGTTCTGCATTGCATGACAACAGTGCAGACAGAGCCTAGCTCACAATTGAACAAAGTGAAGTGGAAGGGAAGTGGCGAAGCAAAGCAATGACATGCCAGGTTCCAACATCTGCAGCAACAAGATATCCGCAAAGATGGCAGCTTCGAGAGACTGACATCTCACTGTTGGTCGTGAGAGTTTTTCTCTAAGGATGACCCTTCAGCGCCCATGATGTGGAACTCTGAGAAAAAGTGCTCTGTCCCATTTTCTTTTGCCCTGTGGGCTGCTTTGGCTGACCTCTCGATGTTTTGATCTGTGGACACCTCACCTCTGCTGAGCTCCAGGTGCACTACTGCCCACCAAATCTGCAACAGGAAAGGTGCCCCACTCACCCAGCACTTCTTAGCTAACAACTGGAGATTTCCTTGATGCCAAGGGCTGAAACTTCTTAAGGTGCAAGACCCCAAAAAGGAGGTTTGACAGGATATCCTGAGTTTGAAGGATATGGCTCCAGCGGTTTTTAAAAATAATAATTTTAAAACCTCAACTTAAAAAAAAATCCTAAAAATTAATGGATGAACAGATCTGCTTCAAATTTTCCATGGCTAAAGCCCTACCTAAGAGCTATCATGGTGCCAAGTTTCATATCTCTATCTTTGAAAATGATGGTTTTAAAAATAATATTTTTAAAGCCTCAAATTTTAATAATACTAAAAATCAATAGATGAACGGATCTGTTTCAAATTTGGCATGGCTAAAGCCCTACCTAAGAGCTATCACGATGCCAGGTTTCATCTATTTATCTTTAAAAATGACAGAGCTGTAAGCATTTTTGTTAATTCCCATTAAAGTAGAGCTGCCCTTTGGGCCTCGAGGACCTGGACTCCCGAATTGGTGCTCTTTCCCAGCATCTGCATGGGAAGGAGCACCAATTCGGAGTTGTCGCTGCTGCCACTGACAGAACTGAGGAGATGGGAGGAACAGGGCAGCTGGCTATCCTCCTGAGCTCGCTCTGGTTGCATCTACAGATTAAAAATAAAAAGTGGGAAGAGGAACAGGGCAGCCAGAGTGAGCTCAGAGGGAGGAGAGCCAGCTGCCCCATTTCTCCCCCTCTCTGGTGTTTGTCCCAGCAGTGGCAGCTGACTCCCAGCTGACCCATTCCTCTCCTCCCCACCCCAGTTTCTTTAAAATGTATTTATTTATTTACAATGTGGAGCCCGGAGCTCCCTGTCCGCCCCTTCCAACACCCCCTTTAATTTTTTTTCTTCTTAAAAAGGCTCCACAGAGGCACAGAGCCTGGCTTCATGCTAAAAAAGTCAGGGTAAGTGCACAACTTTTTTAGTGCGGAGCTTGTGGGCTTTGCCCTGGATCCCTTTGGAGTGGTGGCTGCGTCATGCAGTTCACCTGCCACCACTCTGAAGCTACCCTGGAGTAAAACACTTGCGTAGACGAGCCCCAGGTGGGGAGGATGGGGAAAATCTGGATTTTTCTTCTAATTTCATAATTCTAGTAATTACTACATTGTTTTCAAGGTGCTTACAGATGGGCTTCTTTATAATCTGCTCCAAAAATTTCCCAGGGATGGATGTCAGACTGACTGGTCTGTAGTTCCCAGGTTCCTCCTTTTTGAAGATGGGGATGTCATGCTTCTCAGAAAACTCCTGCTCTTGATGGGAGGCAAATGATGAGGCTTGCTAAGTAATCCACAAAGCTTTTATTAAGCAACAAATGTCTCTTCTACCTGAAGAGAGCCTAAACTCTTGGAAACGTCCCCCTAGGCAAAACTATGCAAACGAAGCAAGACAATAGTCCACTCAAGAAGAATAGAAAGCCACTTCCCAAACACCCATAACTTCCGAGAGCCTGGTGCGGAGGTAGGTTCTGGCATAATCGAACTGACTTTCTCACACCTTCCTTCTGCCCCGTGCATTTTAGCTTTCAGCAGACCCTAGCATCAGCTAGCTTGTCGGGATGCTCACCTCCGGAAGAAACCTCACTTCCCACTGAGTGTGTAGGATTTGGCCTTGAGGAGATAAGCTCTGGAGAGGGCTGACTCCCAGCTGGGGAATCGCCCGTGAGAGCTTCCTCCCCCAGGGGTACAGGCTGGCTGGTATCTGGTGCTGCGTCTTCTAGTTCTGAATCTGATTCTGATTGATTACCTGAAATATCTTCTCCCAAAACAGGGGCAGTAGGATTAGACATGACGGGACAACATTAGCCCTCCTCCAATTGTCCAGCAGTTCACCCATCCTCTATGATTTTGCAAAGATAATAAACAGTGGTTCTGAGAGTTCTTCAGGTTCGTACCACCAACACCCCCAGGGAAAGCACAGGCTGTCCCCCTTTGAGATTCTGATGGGACGGCCTTATCACCCAGGCACAACCCCAATGCCAGGGAATGTTAATGTCCTACACCATTCACTCGTGGAATACTGCAGGGGCCTCACTAATGCTGTCCAAAATATTCAATTTCAGGTCGCAGAAGTGCAGCCCAAATCACCCGAGGGTCCCATGCATTTCCTGATGCCTGGAGCCTGGGTCTACGTGAAGCAGCACCAGAGAAAGCACTGTCAGGAACCCAGGTGGAAAGGCCCTCATCATATCCTGTTGGTCACTGATACCACCGTAAAGATTGAGGGAATCAATCCATGGGTTCACGCAGCCCAGACGCCAGAGGGCAGCATGCCTGGAAATGACACCATTCAAGAGCCTAGACAGCCCTCCCCACACCTTCATGAACTGCTCACTGCCCCGAAACCAAAGAAACTTCACCACAGCACATCGACTGATAACCCGGAAGCACAATGGCATTCTGTTGGAGTTGTAATGGGACTGGCGTGTGGGTGGGTCACAGTGAATGTGATATTAAGTATGTTCCCCAGGGGGCCATAACCTCAGTCGGGACATGGCTCCCTGGCCTCCTCCCTTCTTTTTCTGGATACTATTGATTGTGGATAGCAAGTAGCATTTGCAATAAGGAGTTCACTGCCCTGGCAAGTCACTACTTTGTCTGTGGGAAAAGAGCTTCAACTTTCTACCTCCCGGGTGGGGAGGGGTCTGTTACATAGGCATCCTGATCCCCGCCATTCGTGTGACATCAGAGTTGCCCATGGGAAAAATTCAAAACATCCGGTCCTTGAAAGACCAAACTACCAGAGCTGTGCTTCGCCTACAATCTGTAATTGAGACAATGGCAAATGAAACTGCGGACGCCATTGATGGCCTTGCTAGTGAGCAAAGGAAAATTAGGCAGATGGGCCTACAAAACCATCTGGCCCTAGATTACGTCCTTGCGTTAGACGGTGGTGTCTGTGCGCTCATACATAAGGAATATCTTTGAACACGTGAAAAACATCCGGGAAATTGCAAAAATAGGGGAGGAGGAGAACTGGTCTATTGGGTCTTGGTTCACAGGGAACTTTGGGTCTCTTGGTACTGAGATTGTTCAGTTTATTGCTTTTGGATTTCTTGTCGTGATTTTTTGTATTTTTGTGTTTTATGTCATTGTTGCCCTGCAAACTATGTGCCAGGGGCTGTTCAAAAATGACAGCCAATTTTGTTACTCAGCAGAAAGTCAGACAAATGGTTTGGCGAGAACTAGAAAACCAAGAGTGGAACTGGAGAGAGATTTTGGAACTGATGTCAATTAACAAATAACTGTGAAATATGCATGTGTGTGTAGGCATATTAGGGGGGGAAATGCCTCCAAATGGGGGATTGACAGGGAAATCTGAAGGAACCCCCAAACCTTCTGTTTAATGTGAAAAGTACACAAGCACCCAGAATCCCTGACATTCCCCCCCCCCCACTCTTAAATAAAAGAGAAACAGGAAAGCTAGATGGCCGGCTGTTCAAGGCTGTCTTGAACTCTGCGCCCACACACTGGCTCCCTATCTGCCACAGTCACTTGTTGCTTTTCTCAGGGTGGATAAAAATCAATGATTTTTTTAAAAAAAAAACACGGATTTTTTTTTAAATTTAAATTGGATTTTTAAAATTTAATTTTTTTTAATAAAATGCTTTTTGAGGAAAAATCTTTCAAAGATAGTTTTCTGTTTAAGATATATTATAGTCCAAAGGTTATTCATCATGAAATAAGGATTAGTTTTTAATTATGTAGCATGAGGCAGTTTAAATTTTTTGGTAAATGAATTCCATTAATCCATTTACAATGTCATGCTCTTCCAGAGGTTTCTGTAAGATTATTTCTCTCCTTCCAATAAAGTACAGCAGAAAAGTTGTCCCGATATGAATTATTAACCTATTAAACTGGAGATAGTTCACCTCACAATAATTTCATAATTATCTATCTATGATGTGTTTCTAATACCAAATATCTCTCTCTCTCTCTCTCTCTCTCTCTCTCTCTCTCTCTCTATGTAAAACTAATCTGAAAAGTTGCTATTCCAAAAATGAAACCTTCATCTGGTTGTAAATATTAAGATTATACCAGCAAGAATGAGTCTTTGGTAACTCTGAGTTGTGTAAAATATAGCGAGGAAGAGTCCACTTTTTTTGGGGGGGGGGAAATCACATTATTAAATTGAGTCTTTCTGAGTAGTGATTTAAATCATGATTTAAATAAAATTGATTTAAATCAAATCCCCCCTGCTTTTTCCTAAAACATATCTGAAAGCCTTGAATTTCGAAACCAGATTCTGTATCACACAGACATGAAGGTGCATCCTGTCTTTTGTTTATCACCTTAAGCCCCCTGGCAGTGCATTTGAAGGTCCTTAAAGCAGGCTCAAGAAACTTTCCATGCGCCTCTGGGAGGGGGCTTATCAAGAACAAAAAGTAACATTGTACTGATCATAGTTGCCACAATATTGGGCATTATTTAGGTAGAATAGTTTCGTTTATGGAACATGTACGACGGGAGGAGGGAAATTATGAATTCATTGGAGGCACATCGAATGTTATAAAAGTTTGTTCTTTGGGAGGTGGGGGCAGAGAGTTCAGCCTTCAGCTTGCTGGAGGCGAGCTTTCTCCTACACGTGTAATTCTGAATAAAAGCCTTTGAATCTGGACTTGCCTGAACTTCGTTCCCTTCCCTACTGGATCAGGGAATTTCCCTAACAGTAGGATGCACCTTATCAGGCCCTGGAGATTTGAACTCATTCAAAGTAATTAGGTGTTCCTTGACCATTTATTTATCAATCTCAAGCTGTAATTCCACCCCTTCACTTTGTACAATCCTTTATCATGACCAGAACATGTATGATGTATCTAATCTATGTGAGGGTAACTGAGGTTTCCCATTACTCTACCACCTCCTCATTTGATTGCCTCCCTGATGTTTTCCATCTCACAAGCCTGCCCCAGTGTGCACTTTTCTGATTTTTCACTCTTGCTACACAATATGCATGCCTAAAACGTCAGATTTATCATCATTTATCTTAAAGCTAAACTAGGCAGTCTGGCCCCAGGTTTTGTTAACTAAACAAGGTGAAGGTGACATTTCAGGATGAATTTTCATGGAAAATAAGCCACACTTCTGTTTTGCTAGTACAACACACAGCCCCAGGCTTCCCATGATCTCTAGTGACCAAGAAACAAAAGAAGCACTGGGTGTTTTTATCAGGAGAGCAAACAGGGGAACACAATATAAGTTGCCCTGGGATTCAGCCTCTTCATAGCAGTCTGTGCCTCAGCCTCATGATGCACAGCCTGGCGGTCATTGTCTGCAGCGCCTTCCTTGGGCTCTGCTCAGGACAGGCTTCTCCAGATCTCATCACTTCCTTGCCTGGATTGTCAGAAATGCCGGCCTTCAAGCAATGGTCAGGCTACCTCCAGGCAGGCTCTGGCCGCTATTTCCACTATTGGTAAGTGGAGAAAGCTCTGTGTGTGCATGTGTGTGTGTGTGTGTGTGTGTGAGAGAGAGAGAGAGAGAGAGACTTTTAGCTGTTACTTGCCATTCAATTAGTCTCCTCTGCAGAGAACTGTCAGCTTCTTTTTTATTTTTAAAATCAATGCAGATTTTTTAAAAAATTGCTCACTGATCAGAGTAAAAAAGATAATTCGGATGTGACCAGTTCCAAGTATCCAGGCAACAGGCCCAAGTGACTTTTGCCATTATGGTCAGGATGCCAGCCGTGACTGGGCGCTGTAGGGGAAGTTTCCCCTTCTGTGCTGCCCTAAAACCAGTTGTGTGGAACAGCCAGAGAATGAGTTGGCTGCTTGGAGCGATTTGATTGACTGGTTGATTATAACCCTTTCTATCTTGCCTTTAAGGATAAAAATCCTTTCAAGATGGCTTGCAAGTAAAATTATAATATAACAATAACATCACAAGCAAGCAATATAATCCAAACAGAAACACAACAAGATCCTTCCCGGAAGGCAGCTGATAGTCGATGAGGGACAGGCTGCTGGAACAGGAGCCGGCGGCTGGTGCCTCTTCCCCTGCCCCTCTCTTTCCCTCCCATTCATGTCCCACGGCGTTGCTCACCTGCCACAGATGTGCTTAACTTCAGGACTGTTGTGCTATCACGCGTCCTCAAGAGGCAGCTCTCTGGGCCTCTCCAGCCACCTTCCATCAGGATGTTCCTCTTCCCTTTTTCATTCCTGCAGGTTTGTGGAGTCTCAGGGCAACCCAGCTACTGACCCAGTGGTGCTCTGGCTGAATGGGGGACCCGGCTGCAGCTCAATGGAAGGCTTTCTGTCCGAAAATGGTCCGCTCCATGTGAGTCTGTCTGTGCTCTGGCTGCCTTGCACCCTGAGTTGAGGGGGAGGAGGGAGCAGGGAGGAGGTCTGCAGATGTGTGGCGTGGGTGCTGCTTCCTGAGAGGAGCTGGCTTGGAGGGGGGGGCGCTCAGGTAGATGACCTGTAACTCATACCTTCTGCCTTTGAAGCGCTATCCATGTCAGCTTCTCCCACCCTAGCATCCTCCAAATATGTTGGATTACAACTTCTATACTCTTTCCAGCATGCTCATTGGGGATGATGACAGTTGTAGACCTGGAGATGGCTGGGTTGGGGGAAGGCTCATTACAGATGTGTGGGAGTTTCTTGGGATAATTCAGTCAGGATAGAAAGGCAATTGTCTGGCGTGCTGGACCTTCTGTTGGTGGCTTCTGCCGGGGTCCTCTACCATCTTTGTTCCCGATGTCTAGGAGGTGCTCTGATGGTTAACTTGTGGCTTAGGAGACATTCATGACAATGTCTGAATCTCTGGATTCAGCAGGATCCAAGAGTGGTTTGTCTTCCATTGCAGGGATGGGAAACATGTGGCTGTCCAGATGTTGTTGGATTGCAACTCCCATCATCCTTCACCATTGGCTATACTGATAGGAGTTGCAATCTAACAGCATCTGGAGGGCCACACGTGCCCCCACCCCTACTCTAAAGTAAAGGTCCTGGAGTCTCAGCTAGGGAAAGCCAGCTACTCCTGGTTCCTGTACATAATCTTCCTCTTTTGAGGAGGGCTCCTCTGACTCTAGGAACTGGCAGGCCCAGATGCTGTACCCACACAACTTTCAGATAGGAATGCAACCAAAATGCGGGGGGGGGGGGGGGAACAGATACTGAAACAGATTATGCAGGACTGATAGTTAAGAAACTTTTCTAGGGCTGTGGACATATTTTCTGGATTGCTTTAAATGCCTGCTTGCGATGTGGCAATGTGAAGGAACATTCTGTGTTCAGGCAGGTTCAGTTTTCACAGTTCTTACATTGGGCTTTCATTGACCAAACTCAGGCTGTAATGGGCTGATGCAACAGACAGGATTTTGGAATGGCTACCAGCACTCAGCTAATACCTGCAGATCTAAACTGGCTTACTGTTACTGTGAAAATCCTCCTCACTGATAAGATCTCGCAGAGCCAATTTAGCATCTCTGAATTCCTAAAGAGAACCAAATCCCTCCCAGCCTTGGACTGGGAAGAGCTTGCTCATCACAGAGGCTTTTGATTATATCCATTACACCCTAACTTAGTTAGTCCTGTTATCTCCAGCAATCCTCTACGAAACAATGCTTGCTTGGCCACCATCATCAACAGGACTTCTTGCCTCTTCTCCTCTTTTTCTTTTCTCTGCTTATCTTTCTCACACTGTTTATGTCTCATTTTCTGTGGCCTGGGCTCACTGAACATGGAAGACATCCTGGCTCCATCTCCTTCTGGAACGTCACAATTGTTTTCTGGTGGTGCAATGGATCTAACAGAGTTTCCACGCAGGCCCAATCTCTCCTGGTGCCAGACCTCTCAAGGCCAAGCACTGGGAACTCACAACTGTGCTGAGAGGTCATTTTTGCCATGGAAAGTCCAATGAATGGCAAGTTGCAAGTGCAGTGGTGAAGCCTTTGGTGTCTTCCCATCCCAAGGTAACCTTTCTTTGTCTATTTTGTGTAGCTGAATAATGATGGCACACTCTACTTGAACCCCAGCAGCTGGAACAAAGTAGCCAACATGATTTACCTGGAATCCCCTGCTGGAGTTGGCTATTCCTATGCCACTTCTGAGAGCTATACCATCAGTGACAGCCAGGTGAGTCATCTTCTGTCCTTTCCTGTACACCAGGGGAGTTGAACCTCAGGCCCACAGGCCAGATATGGCACATTTGGTGTTCCAATCTGGCCTTCGAGTTCTCCACTGCTATGGTAGATGATGAGCAGAGATGGCCTTGGGGGTGGTGTGGGGGTGGGTAATGGCAATGGCCCCATCTGGCCTGAATGCATCTGAATATTATGTGCACATCAAACACTTGCACAGAGACTGTGGGGCAGACTTTCTCCACCAGCATTTGTGAGCTGATCCCAAATGCTGGCGTTCAGTCAGCCTGTCAGGTTTGTCCTTTCACAAGCCTGCTTATTGGGCTGTGGGATTTCTCTCCCCTTCAGGTGGCCGAGGACAACTACCTGGCTGTCCAGAGCTTCTTTGCCAAATTTCCAAACTTTGCCAACAATGATTTTTATGTTTTTGGGGAAAGCTACGGTGGAGTCTATGTTCCCAGTCTTACTGCCAAGATTGCAGAAGGATCAGCAGCTATCAACCTGAAGGTAGGCACAACTGCAGTGCACGGCACAGAGTCACTGGAAGATCAGGAGAGTCAAGGTCTACCATCCATAGAGTGCAATACCTTTATCAGGCCAAGTCAAAGATCACCTCACCACCCACCCACACAAGAAAAGTGCAAACTTTCAAGATTGCTTCATCAGCAAGGTGTTACAAAAAGCAATTTGGTGGGAAAGGGAATGGGAGCGGGGAATGCTGACTAGATGTTGTAGTCCTGATGTCTGCATGGTAGGAGTTGTAAGATGATGGAGGAGGAGGGTTCGCAGGCATTCAAATTGCAGGCATTCAGACTTTAATCTTTGTCGTCTTTTAGAGATGAAAGAGACAGTTTTCCCTCTTCTATTAACATTTTACTGGTTGGTTACCTTGTTCAAACCTTCAAGAAACCCAAATCATTAAAAGAATGCAAACATTTAAATGAGTCATCGAAGCCCCAAGCAGACAGCAAAGTACTAAAGAGGGCTTCAAACAACTTGGAGACTGGGCAACAAGGAAAGCGATGTTGGGAAGTGCTACATCATGCCCTCTGGGAAGGAGCCTTGTGGCATGGTGCTGTGGCGCATTGCCTCTCCTCCAGCTGTGCTGTTTCTCAGGAAGCACCCATCACTGGAGTGCCTCTGGCCAGTTGCTTCACACCAAGTCGCCAGCCTGGCTCTGCTGATAGCCTGTTGACTAGTCATTCCATCACCCACCTACTTCTTTCTCAGGATAATCTTTTGTTATCTGTTTCCTCAGGGATTTGGGGTTGGCAATGGTATGTCAAGCTATTCTCTCAATGATCTGACACTGATGGAATTTGGCTACTACCATGGATTGTTCGGAGATGAGTGAGTAGAAAGGGGAACATGTAAAATTGTTTGGCATATGTCCATAGGTGGCAGTGGTGATAAGTGTCAGTTCTAGGTTTTTGGAAGGCCTTGGGCAAGACAGCCTCCATGGGCTCCTCCCTCAGTGAGGGAGATAATCTTGCTTGACTTCCTCTTCCTCATCACTGCTACCGCTGGCTGGCTGGCCAGGCAGAGAGGCAGCGAGCAAGGAGGCCGTGGCATCTTCCCCTCTTCCTTCTCACAGCCACCGTCATTTGGCCCAGCGCAAGAGGTAGGCAGGCAAGCAGGATGCAATGAGGAAGAGGAGCGTTTTTATGGGGCCCTTGTTGGGGGTGCTGCTGCGGGGTGGTGGTGGGGGTGAGCCCTTGGCAGGGCCCAGTCATGCCTATCTTGTTGATGACGGTGATGATGAACAGTAAACTTTACTCAAAGTGGCTTATAACAAACATTAACTTACTTAAAAAAACACACACACCACCCAGCATTTGAAAGAACAAATGATTCGTTACAAAACATACCAATGAAAAGTTAAAATACAAAATGATTCAGTCATATAAAAGAAATTCAGTATTCACTGAAACAAGTACTAAGCAATATTAAAATGGACAGTTCAAAAAGGACAAACCACAAAGACTGTCTACACTCCTACCAGAACCAGGGGCGCACGTGGTCTGATCCAGCATGGCTGTCCTTAGGTTCTCACCTACACAGGCTGGTTTCACTGCACTCCAAGGGGCCACTCTATACAATTCAGGGTTGGGGGAAGGTTATCATCACCAGGCTAGACGTTTCGCAGCCACCTCCCTCATCTCTCTAGAGGAGGCTGGCAGCAGTAAAGGGAAGAGCTGGGAGCAGGAATGATGGCACATCCTCTTCCCAAGATATTCCAGCTGCTAATGCTGGCGTTAGCACACCAAGGATCACTTACTGGACTCTCCTAGACCCTGTCTGGCCCCTGAGTTCTCCCACTCCTCTCTAGCTCCCTACTCAGTGTGGAGGCTATGACAGCAGCTCTTGCTCTGATGGCATCTCCCTGCCCTGCAGCACGTCATCTTCCTTATATTTATTTAAAGTATTTTTTATCTCACTCTTCAGCCAAAAAGGCTCCTGAAGCAACTTACATATAATCACTAAAACAAAACCATTTCTGCTCACAGGCGTACTCTCTAGAGACATGACACACGAGTTTCAGTGAATGGAATTTACAACCATTCATTTTCTCTACTGAAGGTACAAAAGGACACAACAGTTTAATTTGCACAAACATTAGGAAGAATGGTTAGGGAAGTTGTAGAATCTCCCTCCAGGAAACTGTGGCCAGATATCTGTTTTAGATGTTTTGGGATAGAGGTTAGCTTGTTTTAAGACAGGGAACTGAACTGGAAGTCCTTTCTGTTCCTTCAACTTTGTGGCTTTACGTTTCCCTGGGTGCCCAGTTTGAACTGCCTGCCTGACAATCTATCCCTGTTCTTTTTGCTCTGCAGCCTGTGGGCATCCTTGACAGAAAACTGCTGTAATGAAGAAACTTGCAACATCTCCAACAATGACAACAGCAACTGTATCACCGCAGTGAGTGGCTGCACATACTGCACCTTGAACTAACTCTTGTAGCATGAACTTGACACCCTCCATTTGGTCTCACACTGGACTGTTCTAATTCAGCCTTCCCCAGCCTGATGCACCCCAGATGTGTGTAATGCCCGTAAGATTATGGAAGTTGCAGTCCAACACATCTGGAGGGCACCAGGTTGGGGAAGGCTGCTCTAATTCTGTCATTCTCATACCATATAATCTCCAGGACTAATAGGCAAGAGAGCCACCAAAGACTTCTGGAAGTGCCGCTCTGATTCTGCAGGCCACGGGCTGCCAGTCCATTCTTCTGCCGATCGTTTGGCTGGGATGTGGAGTGGCTACTTTGCCATGCAGCTTCTGAGCCTTTCAGGAGCTTTCTCTGTGGCCATTTCGCAGTGATTGCTAAAATGAGAGGCAAAGTCAGGACTTCTCACTTGCAGAGGTTTGGCAAGGGTTGGGGTACAAATTGGGCTACACTAGACCAATGTAAAGGAGGAGAGATGGATTAACAACCAACGAAAATGTGGCAAAGGCTAAAAGCTTACCATGAATTCCAAAGAGAGACTTTCCAGGGCCCATGGCTCTACTTTTGGTGAGGCTCCAAAGCAGCGTTTTGAACCTCATTCAGCCTGAGGGCCAAATTCAGTTTTGGAGAAGCTGCGGGGTGGGGTGAGGACTGTTTTCCAATGGTGGGCATGGCAGAAGGCAAAATGGGGCAGGGCCAAAATACCAAAAATACCGGCGTGTTTTAGCTTAAAGCTCTTACTGCCAGTAACGAAGCCGCCAGAGAAGCATCTCAACATTTTAGAATGAGGGAAAACTGCAGAAAAGTCAGGAAACCACCCAATGATTGGCTGTTTGGGGAAAGTAAGTGGAGCCAGGAAAAGGGGCAAGGCCTTCTGGGAAACCCCAGAGGGCCGGACTGGTGGGCTGAATTCGTCCCATGGGCCCAAGGTTCACTGGGAGGTTCACTGTAGAGGTTCACTGCTTGGAAGGGGAGGAGAAGACCCTTCTCTGCTGCCCCATAATGTACAACTGGGCTTGTCAAGAGGGTTTCTTGCCTGATTCTCTAGGAATGTGGCCTTTAAAAAACATTAGACAGTGGCCTTAACTCAGTCTCATCCTGAATGAGTTCAAATAAGAGCAAGTAGTATTACATCACATTGATGCAACCCAAATGCTATCAATATTGCTTGGCCTTGCGTATCTCCTTCCTTTCCTCTCTTGCACATGGACAAGATGATAGCTAACTCTGCTCTCCTTTTTTTTTTTTAAATGAGTGATTACATTTCTCTTTGGGCAATTCACAATAATTACATTTTCCTCCCTGTTCCCCTCCTCAAGATATCAAAAGCTTACGGGATCCTTTATGGCATTGGCCTCAACATGTACAACCTCTATGCAACTTGCTGGGGAGGTGCACATTACCAGGACCGCTATGAAGCTGACCTGTCTAACCTCTTACGCTACTACCAGTTTAATGTCCCGGTTCCGGTGAGTAGCTGGGCCGTCTGTGCCTGACAAATCTAGGATTGGATCCAGGATCTGACTTCCACAAGTGATGGAATTTAGGTCCCTCTATCTGAATAATGGGGATCTCCACAATGACCAAGGCTGCCCCCTTCCTGTCTGGAGGGGGGACTTTTCAGGGAGCTGGAGGGGCTTTGGAGGGAGGGAAAGAGGGAGGGGAAGAGCATGACTGTAAACATGGCTTTGTGGGTTCAACACAAGAACAGGCAGATAACCAGAGACTTGGCAAGATAAATGTGCAAGTGCTGTTTAGAACCCACACCTTGTAGTCACCATCACCATCCCTCCTAGCATCAAATATATATTTTGTAGTGCTTCAAATTGGAGAAACAAATACTGATGTCTGCCAGAAGGACCTCAGGGAAGATAACGTGTAGAATTTCATCACTATTTCCAGCAGTGGCTGGTGCCCGTTCTGTCTGGTGATGCAGAGGGCAGGGCAGGGCAGGGCATCTAACAGAGCCAGGGGTCCAACAAGCAGATCCAGAGGTCTGAGCACCGCATTGTAAAACCATGCCTTTGAACTCATGAGTTCGTACTCAGCCATTTCATACAAAGGCAAACAGCTTTGCCATGATCCTGTGTACAAAGAAGAGGGGAAGGGTCTGATCCACATAACAATACAGAAAACCACTCTTTTGATGCTACATTTTTCTTCCTGCTTCAGAACAAATTCATTTAACACAAAGGCAAACTGAGGCCAAAGAATTGGAAAGGGAGAGGTAGGAAGCTCCCTGTAATCACTCCTGCACCACAGGATGCCACATTAAAAAAATTGAAATGCATTGAAATAATGGTGTGTGTGTGTGTGTGTGTGTTTAATTTAAATTTTGTTTTGCTATATTTATCTACCACTCCCAGACTTGGGTATCTGGGCCAGGGAGACGTGTGGGCTCAGGCCAGTGGGAGGGTAGTTCTCCTTTGCCTTTGACAGTTCCGGGTCTGGATGCTATTGCATATGAACACTTGGGGCAGGAGTAGACAACCTGGTATCCTCTATATATTTTAGACTATAGCGCCCATAATCCCTGACCATTGACTGTGGTGGCCAGGGCTGACGGGGGTTGCAGTTTAAAATACCTAGAAGTCATCAACCGTGCTGTACAACAGGAGTGGAGTGGGCAACTGGTGGCCTTTCAAATGTTTTGGCCTACAACTCCTAATACCCTAGGCACCATAGCTAATGGTGAGGGATGATGGGAGCTGTAGGGCCACAAGTTCTGCAGGGTCGACATCTTGGCTTATCTCTGAATCTCTTAGAAGTGAGGATGTTGAAGGTTGACAGGCCCAAAATGCTCCCACGTGCAGGGGAATTGCCAGGGCCAACATGTTTTCCAGATCCCTGACTGCCCGTTGGTGCCAAACTTATCCTGCCTGTGTTCACTTTCAGAAAGTTGGATCCATCCCAGGAGTGCCAAAATGTATAAATGCCACTGCGATGTATGTCTGGCTGAACCAAGATGATGTCCGGCAGGCACTCCATATCCCGAGTGCTCTCCCAAACTGGGAACTCTGCAGGTAACTCGGTTGAACATTTCTGAATGCAAATGCTACTCGGTGATAAGGTGAAGGGATTTTACTTGACAAAGCTTTCCAGGAAAGTGGCATTTATCTACTGCAACAGAATTGATGCATTGCAAGTGAATAGGGCTTCATGTCATTAAGGTAGCTTCTAGGAATGGGATCAGACTAAAAGCTTCCCTTTGTCAAGCCACTAACCCAGTGTTCCCAAGCCTGGCACCTTCCTGTTGCATTGGTCTGCAATTCCCATTCTGGCTGGGAAATTTTAAAAATTGGTTTTATATCTAGTGTTTGGCAGGTTGGGTGGATTTTGGATAGAAAGAGGGAGGGACAAGGGGGGGGGACCCAACTGTGAGGGAGAGAGAAGTGTGGCAATGTGCAACAAGAAGGTGAGTTTGAAAGAAGGAGGCTCAGACAGGTAAAAAGGAGCTGGGATACCTTCCAGCCCTCCTTCCATGCTGGTGATGTTGGGCTTGTTTGTATCAGTATGAAAGGAAACAAGCCGTTGGCTCATTCTGTTAAATGTCCGATCAAACAAGGGTAAAGAAAATAGCACCTCTTCACAGCTTGATTCTGGATGAAGCTGGCGACATGTCACTGACAATGGCAAATTGGGAAATTTGGAATTGCAGGTAGTCCCCATAGTCACACAAATAAGGTAGAAATGCAGGCAGCTATGTTGATCAATCTCTGTGTGTGTGCATGCGTTATACATGCCTTTTGTACTGCTAGGGAATCTTAATTACCAATTGAAGACCAAGCCACCCCAACATTCTTTGCAGTGTGGTGTAGTGGCTAAAGTGTTGGACTGGGAGTCAGGAGATCCGGGTTCTAGTCCCCACTCGGCCATAGAAGCCCACTGGGTGACTTGGGGCCAGTCACAGACTCTCAGCCCAGCCTACTTCAAAGGGTTGTTGTTGTGAGGATAAAATGGAGAGGAGGATTATGTATGCCACCTTGGTTTTCTTGGATGAAAAAAGGTGGGATATAAATGTAATAAATAAATAAATAACAAAGATCGCTCACAACAATATATTGTTGCTGTGAAAATCCATTTCCCCAGCAGTTTCTGTGGGGATTGCAGTTAAGGTCAGAGGGAATGGGGGAAACTGAGGGGCTGGCAGATGAGGCCATCATCCTTGCTGATCAGAAAGTCCAGCGCTTCTACCTTGTAAGCCTTGGCTCCGCTACACCATTGGTCACCAAGGCGAGACCCAGATCAAATAGGTGGGAAAATGTTTGGGTACCTTGTGAAGTATCAGCCAAGGGCTGAAAGTTAGAGAACAGGTATCACAATTAATTGCACAGGTAGGTCTCCTTTCCCAGTTATCCAGTACCAAAGACTGTCAACTTTGTGTGTTTGTGCACACTATGAAATAATGGAAGGGAAATGGAGATCTTGTTTGTGTATTGACCACCAGCAAAAGTGAATATACAAAAAGCAAATGTTAACTGAAATAAAATTTCCAAAATCCATAGCTTGATAATACCTTTATTAGGTCAACTCAAAGGTAACATAGTAGCTCCAAACTTAGCTGCTGGCTCTTTCAAAGAGAGTGAATACAAGAGCCAACGGTTTTAAGAGAATTGGGGTGCAATCCTAGTAAGATAGTTGGCAACCTCCGAGACCTGCATTTCTGCTAGATGGGTGCCAGGCTATCAACAACACTTCAGAGTGCGAGGGAAGGCGGCTGGGGGTGGCCATAGAACGTGTTGTGTGGCCAATGCTCAAGCCTCCTTTAATCTCCTCTTCCAGGAACATCCTCTTTCCCAGCTCCATGCTGTTTCTGAGCACAGATACATAGCCAGAACCACGCTGGCTCCCAGGGGGCAGTGGCAGGGAGTTTTGGGGCTGAGGTCAGAGCCCTGTTCCTGACTTCAGAGCCCAGAAACTATACAATCCTTATGTCCACCCCACCCACCCACTCACCCACCCACATGCAGTCTAGGGGATAACACATTTTCCTTCCCAGTGCAATCCTATACACATCTACGCAGAAGAATGTTCCATTGAGTTCAACAGGGAGGGCAACTGTTAAGATGGCCATGTTATTAATTCAGTTGTGGAACACACAACTACTATTTCTATTCTTACCACCACCACTCCAAGGTTTACAACTACTTCCACATTCATGACTTGTTGTTAGAACAAAATTTTACCAACCCTGATTTTAAAAAAACAAAACACCCTTAAGCATGTGAAGTTCACATTATGAACTCACAATCTTAGAATCATAGAATAGTAGAGTTGGAAGGGGCCTATAAGGCCATCAAGTCCAACCCCGTGCTCAATGCAGGAATCCACCTTCCAGCATCCCTGACAGATGGCTGTCCAGCTGCCTCTTGAATGCCTCTAGTGTGGGAGAGCCCACAACCTCCCTAGGTCATGGGTTCCATTGTCACACTGCTCTTACAGTTAGGAAGTTTTTCCTGGTGTCCAGCCAGAATTGGGCTTCCTGTAACTTGAGCCCATTAGTCTGTGACCTGCGCTCTGGGATGACCGAGAAAAGATCCTGGCCCTCCTCTGTGTGACAACCTTTCAAGCATTTGAAGACTGCTATCATGTCTCCCCTCATTCTTCTCTTCTCCAGGTTAAACATGCCCAGTTCTTTCAGTCTCTCTTCATAGGGCTTTGTTTCCAGACCCCTGATGATCCTCATTGCCCTCCTCTGAACCCCATCCAGCTTGTCTGTGTCCTTCTTGAAGTGTGGTGCCCAGAACTGGACACAATACTCAAGATGAGGCCTAACCAGTGCTAAATAGAGGGGAACCAGTACCTTACTCAAATTAGAAGTTATACTTCTATTATTGCATCCCAAAATAGCATTTGCATTTTTTGCAGCCACATCACACTGTTGGCTCATATTTGGCTTGTGATCTACAACAATTCCAAGATCCTTTTCACTTGTAGTATTGCTGAGCCAAGTATCCCCCATCTTGTAACTGTGCAGTTGGTTTCTTTTTCTTAGGCGTAGAACTTGGCATTTATCCCTATTAAATTTCATTCTGTTGTTCATCATAGCACCATCATGACATTTTTGTGAACTGCCCAGGGAGCTTTGGCTATTGGGCTGTATAAAAATACAATAAATAAATAAATAAATACAGGAATAAAGTAGAGTTTGCTTCTGTTGCTTTTGTGTGCTGCTGCTCTCTGGGTGGTCATTTTTTTGCAGGGTGGTGGTGAGACTGGTCTTTGTTCCAAGGTGCAGTTTTACCTGCACCACTGGAGCAGTTGCAGAAGCAAAAACTACTTTCAGACATAGCTGGATTAATTTAGAAAGAGTATTTCCCGCAGTTGAGGTCCATTTAGGTCACAAATACGTTTTTCTCCCCAGCATATTTTTCTTCCTTTGGGGTATAGGGAATGCCCTACAAGATGCAGAGTCCACAGATTTAGTGAACAACCACCCCCCGCAGCAGAAGAGCACATGCTTTGCATGCAGAAGGTGGTCCCAGGTTCAATCCCTGGCATCTCCAGGTAGAGCTGGAAAAAGACCTTCCTGAAACCCTCGAGAGCCACTGCCAGTCAGTGTTAACAATACTGGGCAAGAAGGACCAATGATATGATTCAGTATGAGGCAACTTCCTATATTCTTATGACTCAGCATAATAACTGGTGGATGGGTTTTGCTCATGCTGAAACTTTGGTGAGCCTGTTGGGGCAAGAAAGGAATTCCATAATTATAGAGCAGGGGTAGGCACCCATTTGAGGCCATAGGCACATTTGGTAATTTGAGAAACTCTCTTGGGCACCACTACAAAGCGGCTGCCATTGGAAATGAGGCAAAGAACAAGTATCCTAACCAGAAGACAGTTCAAGGCAGAGGTGCGGTCTAAGCCTCAACACAGAAAACAACTCCTTTGAACTCAGTTTTCAGCCCCAACAGAAATGCAGTTCACAGAATTCCAGCTGTTGGTAATAAAATGTGTTCATTTTTTTTAAAAAAAAAGTGGGATGGGTGGGTGGCAACAAAGAGGTCCAGGAGTTCTTCATTACCAACCCTGTTGCAGAGTATGGATGACCTTGCAGTTTGGACTCTGAGAACAGGCAGGAGGGCACTCTAGGCTAAATGGCGGAACGAAAAGGAGAAGAGTCCCAGGTTGCTTGTGTCCATGCATTTCTCTTCTCTTCCCCTCCACGCAGTTCACAGGTGAGGGCTCGTTACCAAAGGCAATATACAGACATGGCTACGTTCTACAACTATCTGCTGGCGCAGGATCTGCGAGCATTGGTTTATAATGGAGATGTGGACATGGCTTGCAACTTCTTGGGGGGCGAAAAATTTGTCGCATCTTTAAACCAGTCCGTAAGTAACTGAAGAACAGGTCTGTCTCACCTAGCAAGCAATCTCAGGCTTTGGGGAGGAAGAGCTTTCTACACAAGGCATTTATGTTTGCGCTTGTGATCCCTTACCCATGGTTATTTACGGGTTCTTTAGACAACATCATGATCCCCCAACTTCACTTCTGTTTTCTCTGACTTTACTGTTTCTCCTTGTGTATTTGAGCTATTCCGCTATAGCACAGCTCTACCTAAAGGTTATGTAGTAGAAACGCAGGAAAGGCAAAGCTCTTTGCATAGTGCTCGGATCTCAATTCTGTGACAAAACAGAAAGTAGGTTCTGTGATTAACAGGCTCTTGTAGAAAAGCCCAAAGACTGAAGCGGCAGCTCAGTGTTTCCCAACCTAGTGCCCTCCAGATGTGTTAGACTGCAACTCATATCATTCCCAACCAGTATGGCTATGGGCTGGCTGTGAATGATAAGACTGCAGCCCAACACACCTTCAAAAGAGATTTTGTTGATTTTGTCAGCTTTGACAAGGGATGCGGGAGGAAAATCACTTTGTGCTCTTATTTGTGAGATGGGTTAGGGATGGGGGTTAGAACAGCCTTGGTTATAATGGAAGCTTTGTGAGCCTTCCTTCACAGAATCATAAAATAGTTGATTTGGAAGGGCCCCCCTGCTCAATGCAAAAATCCATATTAAACTATACCTGACAGATGGCTGTCCAATCTTTCAAGTACTTCCTTCTCAAATAAGGTTCTGGCTGCATCATCCATACTTTCTGGATAAGCACCATGGGTCAAATTACATCCGGTTCATTCTCCTGTGCTTTAGTGGCTTTCCAGAAAATCCAAACTGTGCCAAGATTCCTCACTAAAACCTCTTTCTGCTCCATCTGGAAGTATGAGCACTCCTGTCATTTGATTGCAGCAGTGACGGTTGCTCACACTCAATTAAACATTTCAAAATCATTTTTGTGACTGCCCCATTGTTCATTGTAGAATTGTGTCACAGAGGCTACAACTACATTCACACTCACCTGAGAGTAAGCCCCATTGACTATGCAGGGGACTATGCTGTGCAGAAGCTTTAACTCACAGCAGCAGTGAGCAATATACTTTAATCAGTTAATCTTTATTGTTACAACCATGAGTCACAAACAGTAATAATAATTACAATGAAACAAAATATTCACAATAATAATATTTATTTATTTATTACATTTTTATACTGCCCAATAGCCGAAGCTCTCTGGGCGGTTCACAAAAATTAAAACCACAAAAAACATCCAACAGGTTAAAAACACAATAATAATAATATATTTATTTCTTACCTGCTTCTCCCTCTGGATCGAGGCAGGGAACATCAAATACAAAAATACATAAAACTGATTAAAAATGTATAAAATGAATACATTATTAAATTAACATTCAGACATCTTAAAATTTGACTGGGTAGGCCTGTTGGAAGAAATCAGACTTTATAGCTTTTTTAAATTCAGAAAGACTGTTAAGTTGACAATCTCTTCCGGCAGGCCATTCCACAGTCTGGGAGCAGCAGAAGAGAAGGTCCTCTGGGTAATGGTTGTCAGCCTAGTTTTCGCTGACTGAAGTAAATTCTTCCCAAAGGACCTGAGTGGGGGGCGGGGGATTGTATGGGAGAAGGCGATCCTGCAGGTAGCCTGGACCCAAACCATGTAGGGCTTTAAAGGTGATAACCAGCACTTTATGCTTTGCCCAGAAACTAATTGAAGTAACATCGGGGCCTGCTCCTGCTGGACTCTTCCCCCCCCCACAAGGCAAACTGCCATCTTGGCGCTGTGGGGAAGAAGAAGGACCGAGGGGACAGGAGCAGGCAGAAGTAACATCGGGGCCTGCTCCTGCTGGACTCTTCCCCCCCCCCCCACAGGGCAAACTGCCATCTTGGCCCTGTGGGTAAGAAGAAGGACCGAGGGGACAGGAGCAGGCAGAAGTAACATCGGGGCCTGCTCCTGCTGGACTCTTCCCCCCCCACAGGGCAAACTGCCATCTTGGCCCTGTGGGTAAGAAGAAGGACCGAGAGGACAGGAGCAGGCAGAAGTAACATTGGGGCCTGCTCCTGCTGGACTCTTTCCCCCCCCCCCCCCACAGGGCAAACTGCCATCTTGGCCCTGTGGGGAAGAAGAAGGACCGAGGGGACAGGAGCAGGCAGAAGTAACATCGGGGCCTGCTCCTGCTGGACTCTTCCCCCCCCCCCCACAGGGCAAACTGCCATCTTGGCCCTGTGGGTAAGAAGAAGGACCGAGGGGACAGGAGCAGGCAGAAGTAACATCGGGGCCTGCACCTGCTGGACTCTCTCTCTCTCTTTCTTTCTCTCTCCTCCCTCCCTCCCTCCTTGACTCCTTTTCCTTGTGTGTCATGTCTTTATTAGATTGTAAGCCTGAGGGCAGGGACTGTCTTTTTTCCTAAGTGTAAGCCGCTCCGAGAGCCTTTTTTGGCTGAGGAGCGGGGTATAAGTATGGTAAATAAATAATAATAAATAATTGGCAGCCAGTGAAAAGATTTTAAAACTGGTGTAATGTGGTCACCCCTAGGTGTACCGGTGACCAGCCTGGCTGCCATATTTTGAACTAGGTGAAGTTTCCGGACTAGGCACAAAGGTAGCCCTATGTAGAGCGCATTGCAGAAGTCGAGCCCTGAAGTTACCAGAGCGTGCACGACCTTCTTTAGGTCTTCTGACTCTAGGAAAGGGTGCAGCTGGCGTATCAGCCGAAGTGATAGTACGCACTCCTGGCCGTCGCATCTATCTGGGCTGTCATTTGGAGCGACGGATCCAGAAGCACCCCTAAGCTGCGAACACAGTCTTTCAGGGGGAGTGTAGCCGCATCCTGAACTGGCTGACACACCTCCAAACCCAGGTTGGGCCCTTTGACAGTAAGCACCTCTGTCTTGCCTGGATTCAGCTTCAGTTTGTTTTTCCTCATCCTAACAATAGAAGTTCTGACTGACAGTGAAAAGGGCATTTATCCTTCTTGGATTGGTTTGTCCCTCACTAGTTCAAATCTCAGCTCAGCTACAGGCATGGTATGAGTAACCTTAGCTCTACTTGCAAAATGGCAACAACTGACGTATTTCACAACATGTGATGATAAAATGTTATTTGTCCCACAGCTTTAAGGTGAGGGCAGACGAAAACTGACAGCAGGACAAGTGAGAGAACTGTGTGTAACAAATGAGCAGGTGTCAAAGTTCCAATTCCATGGCAAATTTTCTCTTGTAAAATTCCTTTTTGGTACATGAAACCAAGCACATTTGATTCCCGAGTTGCTGAAAGGATTTTTTTTAAAAAAAAGATGATCCAGAAATGGATCCCTAGGACTTTTAATGGTCTACAACCCCTTCATTTGCCAGCAGATGGAAAGCTGCTTAGAGGCAAGTTAAAGAGTGCTGTTGCAACCCAAAGCAATGATCTCTGGCCAAAAGGACCTTTTCAAGGTGTCTTTGCAATAGTAGTTTGGAAAGCTACACAATACTTTAAAAACTGAACCACAGCTTGTACATTTGGCAGAGGAAACATCATGTGCATGTCTCACTTCCTTGCACTTTGCATACCTTCAGTGCAGTGATGAAAGCCTGTTTCTTCTTAATTTCTGTGAGGAGACACGGTGGATCATGCTTTCTGGTTCAGGGTTCCTAGTGATGAGCAGAAAGAGATAACATAAAAACACAGCCATATTTTAATTTAAAGAAGAAAAAAAGGTCAGAGGCCAAAGAGCATCTTAGGGACACCAGTGAAACATGATCAGAGGTTAACATCTGCTGGGAACAATAATGTGTGATTTGGGTATTATCACTCAGGGTGTTTCTTAAGGTAAAAACCCTGAGGTGAACACAGTACCCAATTTCCTGCTGCTTCTCACCTCATCCTCTTGTTCTTTGATTTCACAGGTGCTAAGTGATTATCAGCCCTGGTACTTCAATGATCAGGTTGCTGGATTTTTCAAGGAGTATGAGAAAATCACATTCCTCACTGTAAAGGTCAGTGTAATGGGACTACATCCAGAAGGAAGTCTTTGTGCTCTTATTTTTGAAGCCTACCAAGTCGCACTGTTTTGTCACAAGTCAACTGAGTGCTTAAGGGAGGGTTTAAGCCTGACAAAGCTACAGAAAAAGTTGAAGCTTCTCCTACAGCAATAAGGCTGTATTATATAAAAATGTTGACCCTGTTCAGATGACACACTAAGCATTTTGAGATAAACATTATGGCTTAGCATGTTGTGTGAACCATTCCTAACCAGGGTGGCTACATAGCCGTGGTTTAAACACACACACTATTTGCTGCAAAAGGGCTAGCGGCCTAACCATGGCTTAGCATGTTGTCTGACCCATTGGATCATATAAAAAACTTGCTACTTCCCTCCCTTCACGACTGAAAATTTTGGTTTTGGAAAAATGAAGCACCCCTCATTCCTTTGCTAAGTTGTGTTCTAGTAAACAGAGGTGCTGATCTGGACAATGAACTTTGGGAGACCCCCTTCATCTTTGAGAATTATAGTTTTATGTTCCCATAAGGAGCCTTAAAGGCAAAGCCTGTGCAAAACAAAGAGCCACTTCCCTGACCACCAGAGACTGAACAAATAAGTTGTTCTCCCATATAATATAAAGTGTGTGCATCTGGCAGGGCGGGGTGGGATTGTCACTCCTGGCCCTATTGAGATATATAAGAGATGGGCATTTTATGTAGATACACAGACATCTGGCAAGTGCCATCCCTCCCTAAAGCCCCTAACCCAGGAGTGATAAACCTGGTTTTAGTATGTGTTGGTTCAGCCAATTTCCTACCTGCAGCTGTCACCTGTTCCATGCCCCCTACATGAGCAGCCAGTCTCCCAATCCTGGATATTATGTCTATCAGGGCTGGCATATCAATAGCCAACGGAAAGGTGCTGGAAATAAAGAGTCAGGCAGATAGCTAGAGAGGCCAATTATTGAGGAAGAGGGCTCAGTACAATCCTTGATGTGAATCATATGTACTAAAAAGGCAGCATTGTATGCAGCTGCTTTAAATTCTCAAAAGTTGCCTCTTCCTGCTGTAGCTAACTCAAGCATGCAGTGTCCTATATGACGTTTTATAGATGTACTTTTAGTTATAAGTTCTGTATTTGTTACTCCCCTCATCTATAGGGTGCAGGTCACATGGTTCCACAGTACAAGCCTGAACAAGCTCTGAAGATGTTTGAATGTTTCCTCTCTAAAACCACTTATGTATGATCCACTACCCTACCTTTTCTAATGGCTAATAAATAACATTGAAAAGGTGAGGAGGAAAATGGTCATCCATACTGCTTTGTAATACTTTCTGCAATAGCTTTGTAACATAATTGAATACCTAAATTGAAGGTATATGCATACTGTATTCATTTAATGACTATATAGTTATTAAATTAATTGTGCAGAACTGTTGTGTCTGTAATGCTCAGTACAGATCCAAAACCAGTTTGCATTTCTAATCATACATACATTTACTTGGGAGTCTCCCAATGAAATCCGGGGGCATAGCTCTGTGGTGTAAAATATGCTTGCTGCTACCATCTAGAGTAGACTATCTGTCCCCAGTCTGGTACCCTCTGAATATGTTAGAACTACAACTCCCAGCATACCTCAGGCTGGGGCGTGCTAGGAGTTGTAGTCCAACACATCCAGAGGTTACCAGATTGAGGTTGGCTGGAGCAGACAATAGTGGACTAAAACACAGTGAACTGATTCAGTATTATATTTTTAACCCTCTTTTCAGACAAATTTTGAATCTCAAAGCAGCTCATATCAAAAATGACATGAGTTTTGCCCTGAGACATAGAAACGAAAACGCTGTTTATTTACTGTTACATTTGTAGCCTGTCATTTCCTCCAGGGAAGTGTATGTGATCCTCCTCCTCTCCATTTTATCCTCACAACAACCCTATGAGGTAGGTTAGGCTAAGAATCAGTGACTGGCAAAGCCACCTAGAATCATAGAATAGTAGAGTTGGAAGGGCAATCGAGTCCAACCCCTGCTCAATGCAGGAATCCACCCTAAAGCATCCCTGACAGATGGTCGTCCAGCTGCCTCTTGAATGCCTCTAGTGTGGGAGAGCCTACAACCTCCCTAGGTAACTGGTTCCATTGTCGTACTGCTCTAACAATCAGGAACTTTTTCCTGATGTCCTGCTGGAATCTGGCTTCCTGTAACTTGAGCCCATTATTTTGTGTCCTACACTCTGGGAGGATCGAGAAGAGATCCTGGCCCTCCTCTGTGTGACAACCTTTTAAGTATTTGAAGAGTGCTATCATGTCTCCCCATAATCATCTCTTCTCCAGGCTAAACATGCCCAGTTGTTTCAGTCTCTCTTCATAGGGCTTTGTTTCCAGACCCCTGATCATCCTGGCTGCCCTCCTCTGAACACGCTCCAGCTTATTTATTTATTACATTTTTATACCGCCCAATAGCTGAAGCTTTCTAGGCAGTTCACAAAAATTAAAACCATGAAGAACATAAAAAACAACAAACAATTTAAAAACACAAATACAAAATACAATATAAAAAGAACAACCAGGATTAAAACCACACAGCAAAAATTGATATACCGTATTTCTTCGATTGTAAGATGCCATCGATTGTAAGATGCACACTAATTTCAGTACCACCAACAGAAAAAACAACAACCCTAAGACAGACCCGCGATTCTAAGATGCACCCCATTTTTAGAGATGTTTATATGGGAAAAAAAGTGTGTCTCAGAATCAAAGAAATAGGGTAGGTTAAATAGGGTAAGTTATCACCCACACATGTCAGGAATTTCTTGGAAGGGGCGCTTTTGGCAGTATTTGTCTCCCAAAAGATATCAGGGTAATTGAAGCCCCCCATCACTACTACATCACACTTCCTTGAAACACTGGCAATTTGTTTCTCAAAAGTTTCATCCTTGTCTTGTCCTTGATTGGGTGATCAGTAGTAGACTCCGATTATCATGTTCTTTTTATTCCTTGCCCCATGTATTTTAATCCAGATGCTCTTGATGGGGCTCCCATTCTCATCTGCCTGTATTTCTGTGCAGGGATAGGTATTTTAAGTGAGCTTCATGGCCATGTAGAGATTAGAACCCAGGTTTTCCTAGTTCAACACTCTAACCACCTCACCACTCTGACAAGACATACAAGGGAAAGGGAATGGAGGAGGGAGATCAGTTTGACAACCCAAGAGGAGGAGTTGTATTAAATAGGGCATAGGGCTGATTGTGGTATATTCCTTTTCTATGGTGGAAGAGGGAACCCTCAAATGAGTTCCTCTCATTTGCAGGGCTTAAGCTAGGGGTGGGGAACCTCTTTCAGGACCGATTCACAACAGTTGGAACTTATTGGGGGAAAAGGTCAGGGGAAAGGGCTGAGGAACCCCAGGAGGATTGGAGTTGGCTCCCTGGCTTGAGATTTCCAACCCCCAGCTTATGCATACCAGACATGCATGTACTTTCCTGTGTAGGTGTGTCCTCCCAGTTTCGGAATACAACATAGCACCAAAAATAAAGCAACAACTTACCCAATTCTCTCAGCTCATGCAGGAATTGTAACTCTTCAAGACAAAACATGGGAAGATAGAAAAATTTGTACAAACATGGTGAACCTTGGACTGGTTGACAAATTTTGAGAGAATTCCTTGGAAGCTCCCCTAACTCTGTGGAAACACTGAGGAGGGATCTCTTGGCCTTTCTCCTGAATTTTGGACTCCTTTTCTTGCCTGGGCTGTGCCTCAGGGATGTTAACCACCTGCTCCAGCTCCTTCACTAGGTTCTTGGTCATAAGCTGGCATATCCTAGTGCAGGGCTCTCCTCCATCGAAGGTGGATGGGATCCTTGCCCACCGACCCACCCCGCTTCCTCCTCTGGCGCTCTTGGGTGCTTGGACTGAGGTGACCAGGCACCCGCTATACATTCCACAGAGCTCGTTTCCAAGCGAGACAGGCGTTGTCACGGACTGCAAGGAAGGAGGGAATTCCCGCTGCTTCGCTCCAGCATTGGGCATTCGGGGCCTGCCTGGGGCTGCCTCCGATTTACTCTGCTTTTGTCGAGTCCAGCCACGAGCACCGAGAGGCTCACAAGCGAGTTCCAGAGGAGCCAAGCAGCGCAGCGTCAGGCGGGAAGCGCCGCCCGCCGACCCACGCACCCATCCCCGCACAAAGGAGGCGCGGCGGGCGCGGGCGCCTCTCCCTCTTCGGTCCGGGACCAACCCCCCCCCCGTCCCCAAATCCTCCTGTCAGGAGAAACCGGCGCGGAGGGCGGGAAAGCGGCAGGGCCGCGAGGCCAGAGAGTTGAGGCAGTCTCCCCGGCCAAGTGCAACTCCCATCATTCCCAGCCCGGTGCCGCTGGCCACGCTAGCTGGGGATGGTGGGAGCTGCAGTCCAGCACACCTAGAGGGCGCGCGGTTGGGGGCCCCTGATCTAAGCTGAGGGGGCTCAGCGCCCGGCCTCCCCTCGCCGCTCTGCGTGCTCGGGCATCCCCAGAGAGGCGCCGCTTGGCCGCCAGAGTTGCTGGAGCGGAGAAGTCCCGCTCGCCCAGGCCGCGGTCAGCCGGGGTCCCGGCGGCCTCCCTGAACAAGAGCGACGCCGGCCAAGCGGGCTCGGCTTCGGGGCACCCCGTGCTTGACAGCCGCCTCAGCCCCTCACGCCAGCGCGCAGGCGCCTCTGCTCCAACCGCGCTCTCCCGCTATTGGCCCCAGCTGACACGCTCCCCTTCAGGGCGCCACGTTCCGATTGGCCAGGCCGAGCTCAACCAATCATTGCCTGTCACCCGCTCTCGCAACTCCTCCTGGACATCATCATCTCCTTCTTCCCTCAGCTCCCCCTCGCTTTAGAAGACTGTTTGGGCCGCCTCGTATTCGTCCGTCCGCGCAGGCGCAAAGGCAGAGTTTGGGTAGCCCAGCGGAGGACTGGGACGTGATTGGCTAGAGGCGGGCTCGAGCGCGGGCTGTCCCCCGCTTGCCATTGGGCAGAGCTTCCCTCGTGCAGGCTGCCCGAACGACGGCAGGGAGACCCCGCCCCCTCTGGCCCTGCGTCCGCCGCGGGGCAAGACGGGAAGAGAAAGGCCGCGACGTGAGCGCGCGACTCTAGTCGCCATTTTGTTTTGGAACCAGCGAAGGAGGTAACCAGAGAAGCGCGAGCGGCTCCAGCCAGGCGCCTGCCCCGGCCCCGAGACCCCCGACCCCGACCCGCCCGAGGTGAGGACCGCGCTCTGGGCCGGAGGGAAGGCCGCACAGGCGGAAGCGCCCGGAAGCCGGAACAGGGCAAGCGGGCGGGCGGGAAACGACTCGCGGCGGCGGCGGCCTCCGTCCCTCTCTCTGCCGCCGAAGTGCCGAGCGGCGAGCCGGGCCTCCGTCCCTCCCGCACGTGCTGCCCTCAGGGCGCGGAGGCCGTCGCCCCTCCTCCTCTCCGAGCCGGCCCGGAAAGTAAATAAAAGCCGTAGGTGGGCCGCCCTCTTTCCTCCTCGGCCCTTGGTGCGGGCCGCGGCCTGCCCGGGGATCGTCCCGACTCGACCGAGAAGGGCCTTCCAGGCCCTGCCGCTCCCTTCGCCTCGCTTGCTTCCCGGAGCAAACCGGAAGTAACTTGGGCCAGTCGGCGGCGTTCTTCTCGTGGGAGTGAACGAGGCGAGTGTTGGGAAAAGGTAGTTGCACAGTTGGAGGCCGCCCTTTAGTAGGGCAAGAGCCGCAGCCGGCGGCACCGGGGCTCCTACGGCGGTCTCCGGGTAACTCGTTGGCGGCGGCGGGCGCTTTCTCGTGGGGTGGATCACAATCTGACACCACAAAAGAGACCCGTTATTTTCCTTTTCGTTATTTGCTTCTCGCCTTCTGATGCATGGCAGGCTTCTATGTACTTAGGGTGGTGTATATGTTTCCGATTCCCGTGAAAGAGAGATTCTGTTTTAGCAGTGGGGAAGATCGCTATAAGATAGTTGCTTCTGCTCAGGTCCTTCATTTGGGGGGTCTTATTTCCGGCCAGAGGCTGTTCCCTAATGACAGTTTGGCTGTGTTACTTTCTCTATTTAAGTCACATAGCTGAATATTTTGTAACCTGGAGAATGCCTTTCTTGCGTTTTCTCATATTCAGGGACTGAAACAGTTGCTCCCAACTTCTCCTTCTGGGCTGCATGGTTGCTTCTTTCTAGGCTTGGAGTACCATATCTGGCTCCCATCTTGGACCTGTAGTTGGTGGTAAGAACATAAGAATGGTGTTGCTGGATTGATTTGTCAAGTCCTACCAACTCTGAGACTAAGAAGATCAAAAATAGCAAATACATTCTTGTAAACTAGTAGTTAGGGAGTTGTTGCATCTGTGTATGGAGGATCCATTTTATTAGTTTTTTTTTTACCAATGCACTTCTGTGAATTTGTCTGAATGTATCTTGAAAATATCTGCAAGTGGCTCCGAGCTATTTAGCATTTTAGTCCTTTTTTACATTTTAAAATGTGACTAGAAGTGCACACAATGTTCTGAATTTAGGTGTGTCATATATATCGTGGCATTTCAGTCTTTTCTAATAGTTCTTTTCATTGTATAGGCCTGTTCCACTGCTCCTGTACTCTAGGTAGATATTTTTAAGGCACAATCCTATGCATGTTTAGACAGAAAACAGTTCTACAACTCCTGACATCCCTCTTGTCAGCCACTCTGGCTGGGACATATTTGTAATTTTTGGACTTCCTATCTAAACATACATAGAATTGTGCCTTATTGACATTCCTGCTGTGACCCCCATCTGGATCCCTTTCTTGGCCAATCAAGACCAATTTGGACCTTGTTAAGAAATTTGTTCACCAATGGCAATTATCCCAAGATGTGTGATGCGAAGGGATGCCCAGCAGTTCACATTCCCTACCTTGGTGCTTGCTTGTGCTGCAGTTTTGAGACAGTAAGGAATGGTTGGCTGTTTCTTATCTTTTTCAAACCTCTGTGCAAGTAAGATAAGGCAAGCCTGCTGCATATGCCAGAGAATGTGACGCAGGGGCTTGTGATGAACACTGATAGAAACATGCTAGTAAGCCAAGCTGTTTTGTGGACCCCTGCATATATGTGAGTGCATAATTTTTCTTAATGAATGCAACATTGTGTGCACATTCAATCCCTTTTGCTATTTTGTCATCCATCCAGTTGGAGTGAAAGTTTTGGAGCTGTTCACTATCCTTAAAATTTCAACAATTCTGAATATTTTTAAAAATATAAAATGTTTTGACCCAGCTTTTGCAAACTCAGATGACTTGCCCATTGGTGTCTTCTATCAATCTATCTTGTTGCTTATGTTGGAATAGATCATAGATAAGTTAAACAACATCACTTCCAGTATGGACCTTAATAAATCCCATTGTTTTTCTCCATTGTTAAAAATAACTTTGTATTTCTATTCTCTGCCTCTTCTTTTTAACCACTTACTGTTTAAAAAATGACATACCCTCATGATATGCTTTCTGATATGTTGGACATAATCAAAAATGGACTGAAAATCCAAGTATACAGTGTCTAATGGATCTCCCCTATCTACATGTTTGGTTCACTCAACTAATTTTAAAAATTTGAAGAAGCAAGACTTTTCCCTCAAAGTTGTTCTAAATGTTGAATAATTCTAGCTTTAATTATGATTTCTGCCAAATTGTTTGAGGTGGATGGTCTCTATGTGATACTTTAAAAATATGTTTTAATTCGCTACCTTGTAATCATTGTTAAAAAGGCAGAGCTCAGTCTTAAGTTAAATACTTTACTTGCATAATTGTTGAGCTGTCTTGAGAATTTCCCATCTTTAACGATAGGTTACCTGTCTGCCAAAGTTGCAATGCCACATTTATTGTTCGTAGCCAATGGTCGGTACAAAATAAATGTACAGAATGGCTATTCATATCCTTGACATTGTTTATGAGGCAACCCACCTCTTAATTAATGGATACAGAGCAGAACCTGCTGTGTGCTCATTTAGAAACTATCTTAATAGGTTGAGGTTTCCAATTAATCAATTTTATGTAGCCTGCTCACATTTTGTTTCCTGCTTGTGTACAATTCTCAACTAGCTATCTGTTTTTAGGGAAATATTTCATTCCTTGTTCCTTTTACTTGCCTTTTTGTACTAGTAGTGATGGCTATGTGCTACCTCCCATACCATTGGTGGTATTATTATTATATTTATTTGTATCTCGCCTTTTGCCCAATACTGGGCCTCAAGGCGTCCTTACAAAGTTTAAAACATACATTGAAAAGGAAAAAAAAGTTTAAAATACACAACAAAATTATAACTCAAGTTAACATAGATGGAGGGACAGATTATTCTCCAAAGGCCTGATGGAACAAACAAGTTTTAGCCTGCTTCTGATAGCCCATCAAGGAGGGAGCCAGTCTAGCTTCCCTGCAGCCACTGAGAAGGCCCTCTCCCATGTTCCCACCAAGTGCTCCCGTGAAGATGGTGTGACTGAAAGAAGGGTTTCTCCAGAAGATCTCAAAGCACGGGCAGGCTTATAAGGGAGATTATGGTCTTTCAAATAACCTGGACCCGAGCCATATAGGGCTTTATAGGTCATAACCAGCACTTTGAATTGTGCCCGGAAACAGACTGAAAGCCAGTGGAGCTTTTTTAACAGGGGAGTTGTCTGCTCCCTGTAACCAGCCCCGGTCAACACTCTGGCTGCAGCTCTTTGAACCAGCTGGAGTTTCCGAACACTCTTCAAAGGCAGCCCCACGTAGAGCACGTTACAGTAATCCATTCGAGATGTAACTAAGGCATGTGTCACCGTGGCTAGGTCTGACATCTCTAGGAACGGGCGCAGCTGGTTTTAACTGCGCAAATGCAATCCTGGCCACCCGCCGAAACCTGAGCGTCCAGGCTCAGGGCTGAATCCAGAAGTAGACCTAAGCTGCGGACCTGTGTCTTAAGGGGGAGTGTAAGGCTATATATACCAGTTGCTGGGGAACATGGGTGGGAGGGTGCTGTTTCAACGTGTCCTGCTTGTGGGCACCTTGTTGATAGCTGGTTGGCCACTGTGTGGACCTTGTTCTGATCCAGCAATGCTTTATTTCTTACAATGTTTTTTCTTAATTGCTTTTCCTTCCAACTAGATTATGAGATGTTTATTACATTTTAAAGTCCTGAACAATTCTGCCTTATGGATAATTAGATTTATTTATTTTTAAACTGAGCCGTGTGTGCATCCAAGTTCCTGTGTGTCATAAGATGACTTGAGTGGTAGCCCTGCTAGTTGTCTCTTGCTCACTGACTAATGCAAGGGCTGTTGTTAAACATTTTTGTTATAATCAAAATTTCTTTGTAGATGGCAAAGTCATTTATATATGCATTGGCCCTGCTCCTTAAATAGTAAAGTTTTATTTGCTAAGTTTGTGCTAACATATTTATTGATGGACTTTGGACTGCTCCCCCCCCCCCCCAGCTATTGTCTGCCATCCTGAAAATCCTTGTTTATCTGCCAGATCCAAAGTTGTCTACGTCCTTAAACTCCTTGAACTCTCTGCCACCTTTGATACAACTGATCACTTTTCTTGCTTGATTCCCTTTGTGGTAGGAGATTTTGTCCTCAGTTGATTCTCTTTGTTCCTGTATAATCAGTTTTCCAATGTTTTCATATGCCCAAATTCAAGCTTCTTATTTTTCCTCCCAAGGCATCTTCTTCATGTCCAATTTTTCTCCATTGACAACAGCAGCAGCATATGAAAACTTGATTTTCTCTTTGACTGTTCTCTTTTTCCTTTCTTCCCACTTTCAGTCCATCATCAAATCACATTTCTCCCTTCATGGCTTTACAAAAATACTGCCCTGCCTTTCTCCAGTTATTGCCATGATTACTGCAGTAGGGAAAATATGAAGCTGCCTCATATCAAGGCAGTCTGTTTTTTTCTCCTTTTAACCCAATATTGTCTACTCTGAATGGCAAACGCTTAACAGGGTCTCAGTCAAGCATCTTTAACATCACCTGTGATCTGTTTCCATTTTTAATAGGCATTGCCAGGGGTTGATCCTGTGACATATTGCATGCTCTACCACTGAGTTATGCTCCCACAGAAGATATTTCATTGTCTTGCTCTGATCTGCTCCCAGCACACAGCTGCCAAAAATATTTGCTGCTCTTGTTGCTCTTATCATATGATGCCCCTCCTTAAATTCCTACACTGTTTTTTGGTTCTTTCCTGGATCTTGCAATATCTCCTTGTCCTTACTCTCAGAACATTCCATGGCCTTCCCTCCATCCCATCTCTCCACTCTAATAACCTGATACAACTTATCTCTGACATTTGCTGATCCAGCTACACCACCCTCAGCCATTGGAAGGCCTGAAATAAGCACATATTTCCCCCATTTGTCCCATCCTCTATTTCTTTCCCCTTATTCTGTTGTGTCTGTTTTAGGTTGAATATTCATTGGTGTAGGGACATGTATCCTATTCTTTGTGAATCGTCATGTACACAGATAGGTGCTAAATAAATAATATGATATGACATTTACATGTAGAAAAATACCAACATCGTTATATGATCAAAACACATAGTGACCCGTTTTGCATGATGAAACAACCCATGGTTCGTTAACTGTAGGTTGTTTGGAAGCGTTGTGGCTTCTGACTGATTGCTCGCTTCCTGTGCATTGAGGGAGGAATATCCTGGAGTTACAACCCAAGAATGAACCATGGGTTATGAGTTTGGGTTGTTTCTCTCTCAACTGCCCAGAGTTCTGGGTTTGAATGTTACAGAGAACAATTCCCCCTGGTTGTTTAGTACATCAGAAGTGGTTGAGTGGTCAGTAGCTAGTACACTTGCCTACTCCTGAGCAACTCATGGTTAAGAAACTGAGGTGATTCATCAGTTATTGCTGTATAGCAGTGGCTGCTTTGTTTGCTAATGTAAAAACTTTGGGCAGTTTCTTGTCAGAAAAGCTATTTGGAAATATTTTAATTGAAATAAGATGTGACAATCACCACTTGCATTCGTTAGCCCTGCTGCAGGGTGAGCTTACCTGTGACAGAATGAATAAGCTTAAATAATAACAGTAATAATATATTTATTTATTACCCGCCTCTCCCTTTGGATCGAGCTGGGGAACAACATGGAATACAAAATATAAAATACATAAAATTGATATAAAAACTAATATATTAAAATAACAGCCAGAGGTCTTAAATTTGACTGGGTAGAGGAATGTGGCATGGGGAAATCAGCAAAGAATCCCTTTCTGGACCAATAAAGATGCTCATTGGAGCAGTGTGCAGGCCAGGTGGACCTGTGAACTTCTGTGTCAAATGTTACACCGACCCATTGAATTGTACAGATTACCTAGTAAATAGACTTTGAGTTCAAAGTGTGGATATTTGGTGTCTGCACTTTGTATAGTCTGTGCGAAACAGACTGCAAGTGTTTTCTACAGCTTAGCTGTCAGAAAATAATATGTTTAAAAGTTGCAGATCCATCATATCAGTAAAGTTTCAAAAATGTAACTTGGAACGTATGGTTCAATTAGAAGCTGATGAGATAAGAATAGCAGGCAAACTTGGCAGAGGTGTCAAGTTTGCCTTGTAAACAGGAAATAATTTTCTTGTCATTGCACAAGTTTAGAATCTAGAACAGTGGTTCCCAAACTTTTTCAGGTAACCGCCCCCTTGGTTCCACAAACTCATGCCCAGTACTCCTTACCCTACACTATAAAAATCATTATTCAGAATAGCGGTTTTCAGTGACCCACCAAGGAAGATATTAACAATAAAATTCAAAACAGTAACAATTAATTTAATATTTATTCAAAATCGAATTGCGTCTTTTCCCTCCCTCCCTTGGCAAGCTCAGGGTGGGTGACTCCCATTCAAAGGGGCTGTGCTCCTCTGGATCCTGCTGGTCTGGGCGCCCGGGCAGAAGAGCTGAGCTGAGGAGCTGAGAATGAAAAAGGGGCTGTGCTGTGCGCGGCCCCTTTAAATGGGAAGCACCCACTGCAGGCTTGCCAAGGGAGGGAGGGAAAAGAGAGCGAATGCCTCTGTTTTGCAGCCGGTGTGGCGGGGCACACCAAGCTGGTATGTCTCTTAGCATTTTGGTGCTTTTGAAACATTTCAATTCACCGTTAAAAGGACTCTTCTTAAACGGTATTAATACATGTGTGGATTCTTCCCCTATATGGCTTGGGACCAAACTACCTTCTCCCATAAAAATGTCCCTGGGTTTTAAGAACTTCTGGAGAGGCGCATCTCAGAAAAGACCACCTCGCACACACCCCTGCTGCCCCTTTGACTCTTAGCACCCCCCCGCTGCCCCCTTGCTTCTTAATGTCCCCCTATACAATCCCACCGCGAACCACTGATCTAGAAAGACAAGACAGTGCCATGTTAAGAAGACCCTAACTCTGATGTTAATCCTCCCTCAAGAGGCAAATACCAGTGAGTGGTGCTTTAAAATGCTATTTAATTGTAGGTTATAATATCTGGGATTTCACATTCATTTAATATCTTAAATTTGTAACTTTGTGCTGTTGAAACGGTAATGAATTAAGATTCTGTTTTCTCACTAACGTAGTCAATTGTTCATGATGCATAAGTGGGTATAACCTGATCATAGTAACCTTTTGCTCTGATTAGACATTTGGACAAAACAAAACTATTAGTTTTGTTTACCATGGGCTCATGTCTTGCCTTTCTCAGAATGGTAAGAGAAGTAGATTAGAAGCATTTGCTTCCACTTTCAACTAATCATGGTTTGTTTCATCTGAACTGGAACAAACTGTAATGTAATTACTTTTAACTAGTTTGGCAGAACAAACCAACTTCAGACTGTAGTTTCTGATCCTGTCTTGCTTTAATAAGCCAGTTAAAACTGCAGCTCATGGTTCAGACATAAAGCTTTTAAAATTATTTTTCTCCTTATGTTGCTGGAGTGCATTGGAACTCTTTTGTGGTGCCGCTCTTTTCAGTACAGAGTCATGCAGGAGTGGTCTGAACCGCTCTTGCCACATGTGAGTGTCTAGGTGACCGATCCAACCCACAGTGTCTGACAGACTACAGAGTAACCCACAGTGGGTTAAATAACCCATTCTTGCAGGCTGTGGGTTATCAGAGTGGGTTATTCTGGCCAAATAACCCATCTTTAGTTAAAAAATTCCTGCCAGGCAATATGATAACCCAAGATGGGTTATTTAACCCAGCATGTGTTATGTCTGAACCATATTAGACTGAGATAACATATAATGTATAATTATCCAATATATTATATTTGCAGATACTTCTCCATAACAATGTTCAGATGTTTTTCTCAATATTAATTTAATGGCACTTAGTTGGTGATTGCTGTTGGGAATGTACAATTGTTACCACTAAAACAGGATGAGCTAGTTCCAGTGGTTTCCTGTTCAAAGGCAATATTGTTTTAAGAAATTCCTAGAACTGATAAGTATGTTTTCCCTTAGACTTTGTTTTAACTAAAGTTATTCAAATTTAAACCTACTGCATGTAGGAAGTAAGTGAAATTGGCCCTAGAATTGGTAGTTTAAGACCGCCTTTCCAATATGATGCCCTCCGGATTTGTTGAACTGCAACTCTCATCATTCCCAGTCAGCATTGCCTGGGAAAAGGCTGGTTTAAGGTATCTATACTACAAATCTAGATTGCTTCTAAGCAAGGGCCCCCAAACTTCTTGGGTCACATTTAGAATGGCAAAAGGGTGTTGTGGGCACCTCGTACAAAAAGGCTAATCACAACATAGCCATTTTCCAGAAGGCAAAGTGGTGAGCCTAAAAGAAAAGAAACTTGCTCCAAAGCCAAAGGACAGCGCAGAGGTGGGGTCTGAGCTCAGGAACACACAACCGCTCTTCTGAACACAGTTTTCAGCTTCAGCACTTATTTCACAGGATGGAAACAGCTGAGGCTCAGATATGGGGTATCGTAGATCTATCAGTATTTCAAGCTGTTTGTTGTAAGAGTCTGTACATTCAAATTCTTAATTATTGTTGTTAAGCTGGTTAATTACTAGTCCCACCCAAAGTATGCCAAGTAGAACATGACCTTCTTGTGACCAGGGTTGTGGAGTCAACACATAAAACCTCCCACTCCTTTATTCATGGCACCTCCGACTCCGACTCCTTTAATTATATATCGATATAGGAAATAAATTTTCTATGTATTTCCTACATCGACTGCAAGCACGCAACTTTTTAGAACCCTAACCTGTTAAAGCCCAGGTCTAAAGACCCTAGCTAAGACATTCTGGTTTTTTAATTTTATTTATTAAAGAAGCCCCAAAATAAAAACAATGAGGTTATATTTTCTAAAATCCAAATAAAAATCTCCTTTACTGTGTTACATGATATGCTCTCATTAGACCTGTGTACAACTTGCACACGTTCTAATGAGACTCTCACACACACACACTTGTAAGGAATCTTTAGACATTGGTCATAGAGCGTCTGTGGCTAAGTAAGGTGATTCTTATCTAAATGAATTGCTTGACCTAGCCTTGTGATTGTTCTCAGCCCCATTCCTGTTTTTTCCCCCTCATCTCTGTTGGAGATGGAGAGGTGAAGACACCTTGACTGTTGGCTGCCTCAAAATGGAGTCTGTACTGCTCACTCACAGGAGAGCTACTTCGTAACAACTGTATTTTATTCAGTTAAAAGTGAAAGTTTCTTTTTGTGCTTCCTTTCCTTCTATTTTAATATTTATTTTGTTCTAATTGTCTTGTTTAATTGATTATATGTAAGCTGCTGTGGAAGACTTTTTGGCTGAGATGTGGCAAAAAGTACTTAAAATAAAAAATTGATTCATTAATAATAAATTGATAAATATTTTGCATCGTGTTCATACAAAACAGATATCGGACAGAACTCTTAAGGGCAATATCTAATTGGACAGCCTATGCTTTTGCACCCTACGAATTCCATTGCACAGGTGGCCCCCACTGCTTGCACAATGGTGATTTAGCACTTCTGGGGGGAGCTCTGCTGACCTGCCTCCTTACAGAAACAAGCTCGTTTCAGGGATTGCCCCCCAGAAGCCCTAAACCACCTTTGCGCAAGTGGTGGTGTCTGCTTACGCAACAGAATTTGTGGGACTGGCCACTCCTGGAGTAGAAGAAGCAGTCGGCCCTGTTCCTGGGCAGGCAGGATTGGATACAGCCCAAAGTTATTTTTATTTTTTTTATTTTATTGCATTTATTTCATGCCTTTTTTCCTCCAAGGAACCCATGGCAGCGTATATAATCCTCCTTCTCTCCTTTTTATCCTCACAACAACAATCCTGTGAGGTGGTTTGGACTGAGAGTCTATGACTGGCCCAAAGTCACCCAGTGGGTTTCCATGGCTGAATGGGGACTAGAACCTGGATCTCCTGACTCCCAGCACAACACTGTAGCCACTACACCACACTGGCTTATGAAAAGATTAAAATGACTGCTGTGGCCTGGAGGGTTTATAGTGGGTTCAGCACAGCAGCTACACTGCTGATTTGGAAATGTAATAAGAATGTTGTTAGAAATACTGGTTTTGCTTTGTGTATTTGTCTGTATGTGTTGTGTGGAGGACACATCACAGTGACATAGTTGATGCGAGTCTTGAAGGGGCCAGCATGACAAGCATCAGGTGACAAGCATCATTGCCTTGGTGGAAAGGCAGGATATAAATCAGATAAATAATAAAATACTATGCCAGTCTTTAAGATTTGTCTTATCGCTTCTGTTAACGAGCATTGATCCTTTGCCTGTGTGGTATTTAAGTAGTAAGCTTGTTGTAGTCAGAAAAGAGCACTGATTCAGAGCCAAACATTTCAGTACTTTTTCTTACATTTAAACAGCTGTTGACACATGATTCAGCCGTCCCCAACCTGGTACTCTGTGTTAGACTACAACTCCCAGCATTGCCCAGCCCTGTAGTCCACATCAGCTCTCTTCCATTAAGGTCGTTGGGGCACCTTCAGTTCTCTTGCTCCCCAGCTCAGTAGACTAGAGGTTTGGAAGGCTGTATATTTACTTTTGTATACATCAGAGCAGTGTATGAAGCTTTGAATTTGGCTTGTGTCACAATTTGCCCAAAAGGCTAGCCATCGTTTATATGTATAGCCACCAACACTCCAGTGCTCTGGAACTTTCTTCCTGGGGAAGCTAGGCTGGCTCCCTCCTTGATGGGCTTTCGGAAGCAGGCTAAAACTTTTTTGTTCAAGCAGGCCTTTGGAGAATAATCCAGCCCTCCATCTATGTTAATGTTTTATAATTTTGTTGTGTATTTTTTAATTGTTTATGGTTTTGTTTCCCTCCCCCCCCCCATGTATATTTTAAACTTTGTAAGGCCGCCTTGAGGCCCAGCATTGGGCAAAAGGCGGGATACAAATAAATATTATTATTATAATAATAATAATAATCGTTAACATATGTTGGATATAAATTTTCCGCAAAATAATAATAATAAGGCAATGGGAATTTTTCTGCCTTACATCACTGGGTGAAAAAGGAAGGCATCTGTGGAGACAGATTTGACAGATACGCCCATTGCTACCTGTTGTTCCTTTGGGCTAAAAAAAATTAATTTTGCCCTGCAGGCCTATATACTACTATGAGTAAATGAACGTTCAATTATGCTTAAGCAATTACTAGCAAAGGAATTATATTGTATAAAATGGAATAAAGCTTTAAGTTTTGAGGGAGTTGCTTGTAAATAAGTAATGTAGAATTGTGTTGTCTTGTCTTGCAGGTGCCATGATTCAGAACAGAGTGGAAGTACTAGGAAAGAAGAGCTGAAGATAAAGCATAAATTGATATATAGGCTAACTGGAAAAAAATTAACCTGTCTCTGAGGTGACTAAAGGGGAATAATGGTGATTTTGCGCCGGGCTCGGCCGCCTGCTTCCGCCCCAACCAGCAATGAATCTTGACTCGCTCTCGCTGGCCTTGTCTCAAATCAGCTACCTGGTGGACAATTTAACCAAGAAAAACTACCGAGCCAGCCAGCAGGAAATACAGCATGTAAGTAGAGAGTACCCCAAGATTTGGGGGGAACTGAAATGGCGGGAAATGGAAGGGTATCCACAGCTCATTTATCATTTACATTTCTGTTTCTTACTGGTTGAATCCAGATCTTCTTACATTGTGCTTACTGACAATTGGCATTTGTTTTGTCAATTTAAGTTACACTGGGTGCATTCGAACGACACGTTAGCCAATGCCTCCTTCCCCATTTGTTGGCATGCCGACTGAGGGTGGAGATAGACACTGTCAGGAGAGTCTCTCCTAAGAGCTTCTCCCCGCCCTTGGCATAGCAACAAATTGTGGACGGAGGGCTGGATGCAGAAGGATGCACTCACTCCTTCTGCTCCTGACCCTCGTTCACTGCAGTGGCAGGAGTTCCTAGCATCACCCGTCCCCAGCACTTTGTGGTGAACGAGGAGGGCGTGGCAGGAAGGATAACTCTCACGGTTTGACGTTGCACATCAAGCTGCAGGAGGCATCCTTCGCCTCCCGGCTTGAGGGGATGGAAGCAGGGGGCCAGGGACATGCATGTCCCCTGGGAACACGTGCCCACCAAGGGACAGCACAATCGGTGGCTCCTCAAGCGCTTTCTGGGATGGGAATATTTCCCATGCCTATAGAGCCCCTGCTGCTCTTACCTTGCGACTCTGTAAGCATGTGAAATAATCGATGGAGCCTGCCAGATGATACAATAATCAAAGGTTGTGCAGATAATCAACGATGCAAACATGTTATTTGCATTGGTTATTTTGTGGAAATAATGAGCAGTGGTGTGGTTTTCCCCGACAGACGACACAATAGTCAGTGGTAGACAATTTAAGCAACTGTTGCTTAAATAGTCCATCGTTGACTAACGTGTCATTGTAACTGAGTCTCTGGCTGAGTTCGGATGACATGCTAATCAACGGTTGTTTCCCATTCTGTTCCTATTAACCCTCCAGTTGATTAGCGTGTTGTTTGAACTGAGCCACTGAGTCAGTTTTCTGTCTTATTTATCCTGTTTTCTGACATGTCAGAAAACAGGATAAATAAGACAGAATTGACACAGTGACTCGGTTCAGACGACACATTAGTCAGCGGTGGACTATTTGAGTTTAGATGCCCTTGGCTGAATTGTTAGATAGATTTGTCTGAATTATTGTTTGTCTTTTGAGATAATTAAAACAGCAACATAAGATTAATGATTATGTAATGCACAAAACCGTCAAAATGTTCTAAATTGGATCTCCAGTCAATTCAAGACAGTTGAAACTTCTTCAATATTTTTTTTCTGGAACGTTCTGCAATTTAATTGTTTCTGGAAACACCATATAGAATCATAGAATAATAGAGTTGGAAGGGACCTATAAGGCCATCGAGTCCAACCCCCTGCTCACTGCAGGAATCCACCTTAAAGCATACCTGATAGTTGTCCAGCTGCCTCTTGAATGCCTCTAGTGTGGGAGAGCCCACAACCTCCCTAGGTAACTGGTTCCATTGTCGTACTGCTCTAACAGTCAGGAAGTTTTTCCTGATGTCCAGTCGGAATCTGGTTTCCTGTAACTTGAACTCGTTATTCCATGTCCTGCACTCTGGGAGGATCTAGAAGAGATCCTTGCCCTCCTCTGTGTGGCAACCATTTAAGTATTTGAAGAGTGCTACCATGTCTCCCCTCAATTACTTGTCTAAAACTGCCATTGTTTCTGTTGCAAACCTACTAAAGCAATTATGTGAAAAAAAAACTTTGGTGTTCTGGGTAAAGAGGCACATAGTATGTTCCTTTGGGGTTGCTGTCCAGGCCTATGAATGGGTTCTGTGACATACATTTGTATAATTTTAGAGCTAGATGAAGCAGTTTGGTGGGAGGCCCCTGCACCTTCTGTGTGTATTTTCCCGCTTCCTCGCTCAGTATTTTCTTGACTGCCGGGGTAGCATTCAAAAGGAAGGAATTTTGCTTTGGAAAGTGTGAACTAGGCCTCCTCTCTTGCTTCCATTCTCATCTTTTTCTTTGTCTGGTCCTTCCTTTCTGATGTTTTTGTGATTTTATTTCTTTTGGTTGCTTCGTTCTGGCAGGCACCATCAACATGCTTGGATGAGAGTCTATGGCAGAGAGTGCTATTTTGGAAGTGTTCCACTACTCTAACAGTAGCATCTTTGGCAGTTACAACAAGATACTCAAAGTTAATATGTTGTTGGAATTGTGCATTGGAGAAAGGATTGAGTTCAGATGTTATTTCAGACAGTATTTGCATGTTTGGCTGAGGAAGGAGTCCTCTGTTAGACTCTTAAATCTTTATCCAATGTGTTCATTATTTCCCATGCTGAAATAAGGCTGAATATGTGAAACACCCCCCCCCCCCCAGCTGACTACTAGTGAGTACAGGCTCTGTCAGAAGAGTAGAGGCAGTTAACACAGCCTTACACTGCCCTCCTGCAAATGTGCAGGAAAGAGAAATTTGCCAAATCAAGTCCAGCTGGCATCTGAGTAATGGAACAGCAGCCTGCTTTCATCCTGCCTCTCATAGTGTGTTTGCTGGAGTGCTAGAAAGTGTATGTAATCCAGACCCTCTCCAGCAGGAAATGAAGCTGCTCCAAGCCCAAGTGCTGGAATAGGCTGTGTAGAACCCATCTGAAGGATCCCACTGTTGAGCAGACTTCAGACAGTGATGTGGGTCTTCTGAAGTTTTTCCCCAGTGCAAATTAGACTAATTTGCATAGGATCATTTGCATTGGAAATTTTTCACTTTGCTTTGGAAAATCACTACAATGTGATTTAATTTAGCATATTTACTAAATACAAATAAAATAACAAAACTATATAAAAATACCCCATGTTAATTTCTTGTTCCACAGGCATTTGAGCTGAAATATTTGAGGGGAGAATTAAAGCACACTTAATGTAATTTAAATGTTATATTATGTAGACATTTTTATTGGAATACTTGCAAAAATGTAAAGACAGTAGTACGTACTTCCCTTACGTTGTTTAAATATGCGAAAGAAGTAAAGGTACTGAAAGCTGTTGAGACACTAATTTAGCTTTCCCCAGCCTGGTGCCTTCAGTCAGCATGGCTGGCTGAGGATGCTGGGAGTTATAGTCCAGAATATCTGGACGGCACCAGCTTGGGGAAGGCTGCACTAATTAATTTTAGCAACCCTGATTATTGTGCAGGATATGTTGACAACTATTAATCTATTTCAGTTTTCCATACCTTGTTGGGGCACCTTCAGTTTCACTATCATTACTTATTCATTCCATTTCATATACTTTGTAGGGATAATCATCTGAAAAAACATTAATTTCTATTTTGAAATGGCTAAGCTTGCCTAATATGATCACAATTGGCTTCCATTCATTGTTACTAATGAATGTATGAAATGGAAATTTTTAAAACACTGAAAAAAATTCCAGCCCCATCACTGCTTCCAGGTGTTCCAATTTCCTTGTCTCTAGAGAGAACTCTTTATTGAGTCACTGTGCTCTCAGCAGGTAACATGCTTGCATCAAGGTAGCCTTCAGAAAATCCCAGCTGGGAGTATTTTTTGCCACAGTTGCAGGGTGTTCTTGAAAGTATTTCCAGCATTTTAAACACAGCCTTTGAAAAGCTAGGAAATAGCACTGAATGAAGGAGGTATGTCCTCAATCTAGCTAAAAGTAAGAATCCAGCTTCTAGCCAACTAGTGTTAGAGAACCAAGGTGGCTGGCTGGTCACTTCTGAAATCTCAATTCCCCAAACACCTCTTGTGTACTGATAAAGACTGCTGTAGGATTTGCAGAGAGCAATTGGTGCACAGCTCTTCCCCTTCAATTGTTCTGCCCCATTCTTTTGATAAGAGTCTGCAGGAATGGAGAAGGAGGTGGCTTCAGTTTCAAAGAGAAGCTTCAGCCTGAATAAATTAAGCTGCTTCCCTTTCAACTCATGCAGAGTCAAACACTGTGTTGTAGTGGCTAAAGTGTCGGACTGGGAGTTGGGAGATCCGGGTTCTACTCCCTAGTCAGCCATGGAAACCCACTGGGTGACTTAGGGCCAGTCACAGACTCTCAGCCCACCCTACCACACAGGGTTGTGAGGATAAAATGGAGAGGAGGTTCCTTGGCAGAAAAAAGGTGGTATATTGATGATGCTGATGCTGATGATGCTAACTGGGAACATGTGGTGAAGTGAGCAGGTTAAGCAAGTGCTTCAGAGCCTGTGCTCTAGTATGTGAAAGCTCTATTTCAGCATTATGATGTGGAAGACCAGGGTTGGATTTCCTGCTACCTTCAGTTGAGGCACTTGTGTATCCTGCTCCCTTCATTTTTGTGTAATGAAGCTCTTAATCCAAAGATGTTCCTGCAGTGTTTGACATCCAGCCAAGACCGGTCTTAGTGCCTTTCTTGGAGACTACAGTGGGATGGGCCAAGTCAGTTAGAAGCAGGAATAGGATCAATTGTGGCTGGGCTTGATACCCAACTACTGCTTCTCAAGCTCTCCGTGCACTTGCTTCAATGCTTTATCTTAGTTAATGAACACATAACTTTTACTTGTAAGCTAGAAGTAATTTGATATCTTGAGTTTCTTTTCAAATTTTTAAGATCGATTGTTGTGCAGGAAATAATTGCTATAAAACCCCAAAAAGTTAAAACTACATAGCATTTGCATTTTTGGTAGAACACTCCAAATGTGGAAAATTATGGATTTAGACAAATAAGTTGCTTTCTTTAATTCTTTGTTAAACACATGGGGCCTGTTCAGACAATGCACTAAGCCATGGTTAGGCTGCTAACCCTTTTGCAGCAAGTGATTAGTGAGCTTGTTTAAACTGTGGTTATGTAGCCACTGGTTAGGAGTGGTTCACACGACGACACTAGGTGAAGAGAGCAGGATGGTTCACACAACACGCTAAGCCATGATGTTTAGCTCAAAATGCTTAAGCATCATGGTTTAGCGTATTTATTTATTTATTTATTTATTACATTTTTATACCGCCCAATAGCCGAAGCCATTTAAACATAAGAGTCCTGGTTCAGACTAAGTTCCATCTAGTCCAGTGTTCTGTTCACAGAGTGTCCAATCAGCTGCCTGTGGGGTAGCCCACAAGTAGGACATGAGTACAGCAGCACCCCTGCTCATCTTCCCCAGCAACTGGTATACGGACATATATTGACCCAGTCTGCATGGTCACCATGGCTTCTTTAAGCTGCAGGGTTCTATTTGCTGAATTACCTCTGCTGGCGCAGCATGGCGCTCAGACCTGGGAGGGATGACTTGATGGAGGGGGAAATTATGCTCATGTAACCCAACAAAAGGCCATTGGTTATTTGAGGGTTTTCTTCCCTGCAAGAAACCTTGTTGCCCAGGTTTATGCAAGCAATGTCCTTGCATGTCATTAGGCAAATTATGCCCAGCATGTGCTATGGCTTAAACCAGTGGTTCTCAACCTTCCTAATGCCGCGACCCTTTAATACAGTTCCTCATGTTGTGGTGACCCCCAACCATAAAATTATTTTCGTTCTTCTCTACACGATCCATTGTCATGGGATGGTTTGCTAATGAAAATAATACATAACAATAGCTTTAATAATACAAAAGATGAAACATGGCGTAGTTCAGTCAATACAGTTTCCTAAGACCATTGGAAATATGTGTTTTCCAATGGTCTTAGGCGACCCCTGTGAAAGGGTCGTTCGACCCCCAAAGGGGTCCCAACCCACAGGTTGAGAACTGCTGGCTTAAACAAACCACTGTGGCTCTGATAATGTCAAGTGGGTCACTGTTTCTGATACTGGATGTAGCATATGGCCATTGTGACTAGCAGCTGTTTATGACTTAATGCTCCATTTTTGGAAGGAAAAGAAACCTATGGCTGGTATTGGAAGTCGGCATATTTGAGCACCTGTCGAGATCCCGTATCGCAGTAGGGGCCACAGAGAAGAGCCCCCTCCTCTTCACCATGACAGCCTGCTTGTTTGCTGGTTTCTTCCTCTGGCCCAGTCAACGGTTGGTGGTGTGAAGGAATAGTAGATGCCACTGCCTACTTGCTCATTGGTCCTTTGCCTATCAAGCAAGCATGTGGTAGCAGTGATGAGAAGGAGGGGAGGAGCAAGAACAGCAGGTGCAATGATGGTGGGAAGATCAACTCACTGAGGGAGGAGGGCCAGGGAGGTTGTCTTGCCCAAGGGCTCTCCAAAGACCTGGAGCTGGCACTACGGTGCACTTTCATCTACAACATCTGGTCTCCCTCTCCCCCCCCCCCCCATTTTTTGTAGCTTGATGTTTTTGTTTGTTTACAAGTCTTTCAAAGAAGGGAGCTGGGGTATACACTGTTCAGTAGCTTAGACACTATTGTGTTCTTTTTTACCAGTAGAGGCAGTAGCTGTGGCATCTTGGAGGGGGGCAGAGAGAGTGAGTTGCCAAAGAGTAGAGAGCAAGGGAAGAGAAAGCTTGTATTTGAGGTGTGTGTCAAAGAAAGAGGGGGCAAAATTAACTCTTTGCAGGAGGGCTTTCCACTTGTTACAACATAAAACCACCCTTAGGGGGCACCACTGCAGTACAGCGCTACCACCCCATCACCACTTCCACATCATGCATTCTCCTTTTGAGCACTGAAAGGAACTACAGGTTGTTATTTTAATAAAAGAAGTGCAATTCAGGGAGTTTCTTAGTGAGGGCACCTTCCCTTGCAGTCCTGCTCAGACTTGCAGCCATAAATCAAACTCTCATGGCGCTTCTATTCCTTTAAAAGCTTCAGTGTTCCCCAGCTCCTTTCTTTGAAAGAGTCCCTCTCTGCTGGAAAACTAACAGGTCCATGCCTTGTAGTGTTTGTCTCACTATTAAAACATGCATTGCTGGATGGTTGACCTTCCAGCATGCCCAGTACCTGTCATAAACTTGACCTCAATTCTGGGCAGTGTTGCTGATCTACAAACTTTGGGTTCCTGAGGTTGATTGGATGACTGTACTTTTTTTTTTTAAGAGTGTTTCAGTTATTGGGAACAGGTTTGCTGACGAAAGAGTTCTCTTGCTTTTGCACTGTGGGCACAATATGGCCTAGTTGCACCAATTCCATAAACTTCAATATACTTGGCTACCTTCCCCAAGGTGAAATAATCACACTGCTGGGAATTAATAATTATATAATTCCTTGAGTTTCTTTTTTTTAAAAAGTGTTTGCAGCAGTGGTGGGACAGGGGAAAGACATATGTGTATTAGTGCTAGAGAAAAATGTGCATGTTGTAGAATTATTTTATTAACACATACAGAAATGATGGAACAGTTTTTCCCCCCCTTCTGTGAACAAAATTTGAGAAAGCCTTGATGCTTTTCCTCCCTGGAACTGAATCAGACTCCTGGGAATTAGTGAGTCACTCTCTGTCAGCAAGTGGTGATTTCACTGTTTAGCTGCTCACACCATTCACTGCTTTACATTCTCATGCTAACTGGCTGTCTTGCAAATCTGGCATTATTCGAGAGTAGTAGTTTCTGTGTGCCTGGAATGGAGCCAAAACCTGTGGCTTATTGTTGTGACCACAGCATTGCGGAAAGCATGTCCTCACGGCTACTCCGTTGTGGTTACGCTAGCAAATAGAGAAGGGTTGCCTGAGGATGTCCAGATGCATAAGTGGAGTGTGCTCTGGGAAGAGTACTTGAGACCTTCTCTAGCTTTGAACCTTGACTGCTAATCCTCAACCCTTGGTAAACCCAAGTCCTTCAAGGTTGGACTTAGGATGCTTCTCCTCACAGAAACCAGTCCTGTGAGCTGAATTATGAATCCTATCTGTTTTGGGTGTGAGTTGTGGGTATCCAGTACAGGGGCCCTATCCCAATTGCTTTTGCTTGCTCTGCTGAACTTGAAATTCCTCAGCTCTTCTAGAGCAGGGGTGCAGAACCTCGGGCCTGTGAGCCAAATCTGGCCTGTCTGGGGTCGCCATCCAGTCGTCTAGGTTCACTCAGATAGAATGCCCCCTTCCCCTGGACCCCACCCCTTGTTGTTTGGTGCTTGATGACAGTGCCAGAATTTCTGCTTTGCATTAAATCACAGTAGGCTGCTTGCCCCTGATCAAGGATTAAGAATTTAGCGGAGAGCTGCTATACAGAGTTTTTGTAAGCAGCATTTCCTCTTCTCCCTCTTTATGATCACATCACTAGATGGAAGGAAGCGACAGAGACACTGTTGGGGTCTCCAATGTGCCCACAGATAGCTCTCAGTGCCTACTAAGCACTCTGCCCTTTGTGATTTTAATTTTATTTCTTACACGTTTTTTTAAAAAAGGGGTGGTGGTGTTTTTTGTTTTTTTTGTCACAGTACAAAATGAAGTGCTGCCCTCCAGCACCATTTCTGTATGGGTTCCAACATGGAGTTCCGTGTCTTGGAACTCAGAGACCACCTGTGCCTTGTACTTGGATTCTGGGGGAAGTTACTTTCCTTTTAGTTTCACCAGTTCGGCTTCTGGGAAACGAGTGCTCTGTGACTGGCCATACCCACCACGGCAACCATTTTATGAAGAGCGAGCCCCCTCCCCCATGGCAGTCATTTTGTGAGTGCTCACAAGAGACTGAATTATATCTGTCGTGAAAGACAGACACTGGTTGCCAGTTGCTTTCCAAACTCAATCCAAGATGTTGATTTTAACTTTCCAGAGTCTGTACTCAGGTGTGACATTTCTCCTGTCCAGCAGAAGTCTTGCCAACTTGAGTATTGAGCTGCATGGTTCGCAGCTCAGTGCTAAAGTGCTTGTTGTGGGTAGTAATCTCTTTGAAGTTTTTCAATCCATGCAGCTTTTCCCTACACTGCATAGGGGTGCAGTGGGCAAAGTCTTGGGCTAATATCTGCTCAGAAAACCATGTGAACATATTATCATGTCTATAGGTACTCTGCAGGGCCTGCTGTGTGTAGGGACTGGTCCAATTCAGTATCAGTCCAAAAGCATGTAATCTCTGGTTTCCTTGGGTCCCGGTTGCCTGAGAATATGCCTGTGGCTTGTGAGATAGTATCATCACTGAAGAGAACTGAGGCAGAGTTCTCTTCTATTTTGGACTATGGGGAGCATGGAGATCTCCCAGCCATGGTGGATCAGTTCAAGACGCAGTAGCAGCAAGATCCCTAGAAGTGATTACAGAGAAGACTGGACAAGAGAAGGTGCAGAGAAAGCACTTCTTCCACCTTTTCCATGGTTTGAAGAGAGTGAGTTTGGAGCATCCTTAGACTATTCCAAATGTTTTCTTTTCTAACCAGGGAAGGCATCTCAAGGCATGGGAGGTTTAGATTGAGGGGGTGACTCTGTTGAAAACTGTCAGTTTGTTGTAGGATATTCTAAAGTGCAGATGCAACTAAGTTGGGATAGCATAGCCACAGTGACAGTTCATCAAGGACACACAATTGTGATAACAGCAATGTTCTCATTAAAATGCAAAGCAAATTTGAAAAAAGTACCCTGACGCTTTCATGAGAAACTGCAAACTGCAGGAGGGAGGAGGCGTGATGAACATCCTTGTTGCTATTGCTAGGCAGACTTTGGCGTCCCTGTACCCAAGGGCTAGCAATATTGCACAGCAGACTTAAGAGTGGTCAGATTTTTACCACTGTTGCCTCTGTTTGACAAAGCAACTCACACAACTCACGATTCTAGGTTCAAATGTAATGACAGCCCATGGTTTGAACAACCTAGAATTCACAACCCAACACCAAGCTGTGGGTTGTTTGTGGTTAACCCACAGTCCCAGATTTGGATGTAATGACAACCCATGATTTGCCAACCCATGGGTTAAACCATTTGCTGTCATTACATATGAACACAGTCAAAATACTGAGTGGATTCACCAAATTACACCCCTTGGAAATTAGTGTCTTAATTTATCCTTCATCAGAACTATGTACTGCTGTATTGTAAGGTCTCTCCAGAATTGTTGCGGCTGCATATTTCTCAAATTTGTATCTAATTTTGCTCCACTTTTGTATGTGTAAAGTCTGGTTGGTGACCATAATAAAGTTCCCACAGTTACAAATGCACTGGTGTGTGGCTCCATTGAAGTTAGCTGTTCTGTTTTTCTTGTTTTTTTCCTTTGCACCTAGATTGTGAATCGGCACGGCCCCGAGGCAGACAGGCATTTACTACGCTGTCTATTCTCGCATGTGGATTTCAGTGGCGATGGTAAAAGCAGCGGCAAAGATTTCCACCAGGTAAATTTTGCACATGAATTACCAATTAGTTACTTCATTTATTTTTTCACCCTACAGTGCTGGGGTTCCATTAGTGGTTTATAAAACTAACTGAAAATTCATACAGTAAATGCAGTTCTAAAAAAATTAAGCCACCTCATATGCACAAATTTTAAAGAGCCATCAGATCTACAACACTACTTTAAAAAAAGTTTTAAAATGAGAGCAGAGTGCTTTGCCCATCAGCAGTTAGGCCTTCTTAATGGTAAGTCTTTGCTAACCTGTTGAAATTTGGGTGGGAGTCGGCTAAACACACTTTTCTAGGAGAATTTCATAGAGGAGCTCCCACAGAGAAGCCCTGTGATTTAATTGCCCTGGTCTGAGTTTCTATAAATGAGGGAATCCAAAGCAATGCCTTCTTGCGTAGGTGGTGGCATTATTTCCAGTAGGCTTCGTTCACAAAGCCAGACACCCTGCTGAGAATGTTTTGTAATAGGGAAGCCAGTCAATGTTGAAAATAAAATAAATACTAGTATTATTATACTTATGAATTGCAGCAAGTGTTAAAGCTTTCTAAATTAGCAGTGGAAAGTTGTGTTAACTTTTAGCTTGTTTCTCAGGTTCTTTGTATAGTGTTGTTTCCAAAGCCTCTTGTATTAGAACTTTGTTTTCCTCAGGATTAACACTTGCATAGCTCAGTAATAGAATCCCATACTGTTTTTGCTTTTAAGGCACGCTGATTATTTGGCTTGCTTCTTTTTTTCTTTAAAATATTTCTTAATTTATCTTAGCTTCCATTCTGTTGTTTGAATACTGTATCCATAGCAGTCAGTGTATGTTGTCGCTGGGTCTATCCAGTAGTGATTAAGATTTGTATATTGAGTTCACCTTCCCATAAAACTAACCAAACTATTGTTGTCAGCCATTTAGCCACTAATACATTACGCAAATATTTGTCATGTATTCCACATTAAGAAGATAGTTTGAAATAGTGTGATTGGTGTCGGTGTAATGTTTCCACTAACGAAAGACTGAACTGAATGTCTTGTAGCTATATTGTCTGCTTCAAAGATGATACAACAGTCTCCTTTCTTTTCAGACTCAGTTTCTGATCCAGGAGTGTGCGTCATTGATTACAAAGCCAAACTTTATTTCGACGCTGTCCTATGCTATTGAAAATCCACTGCACTATCAGAAGGTTTGTATGCACCTTATAGGAGCACTAACTGAGTTTAGGAGAGGCAGAGAAAAATGAATGCAGACCCACAGTCTGTCCTGGTCCTGCATGCATCCGAAGTTGGGCACTGCATCTTCTGTTAACTAAGCTGGCTTCACTGATGTTGAGCCAGTTTGCATGACACAAGGGTGATTAATAAGCCATGGTGGCTTATTAACCATCTCCATGCGTGCCAGTCACATGCTGGCTGATTCCCTAAGTACTCTTGCTCGGCATGGGCTGTCATGATGTCCAGACTCGGCAAGGGTGGTTGGTTGGGGTGGCTAACAAATCACCCAGCAACCCTACAACAGACCTTGGGTTCTGGGTGGTTTGTTAACCACTGCAGCCAACCACCTTCGCTAGGTTTGCACATCAAGACAACCTGTGCTTTGTGAAGGCAATGTGGGGGAATAAGCCGGCACATGGGCATGGTTAACGAGTCGCTTTTGGTTTTATTAGTAAAACTAAAGTAAAAGTCAGCAGCAGTATAAAGATCTCAAAACACAATAACACATTTAAAAATCAAAACCGAAGGACTAAAAGCCTGGGGTGGGGAAGTCTTCACCTAGCTCTGAAAAGACTGCAGTGTAGCCACCCTCCTCACCTCATTTGGTGAGGGCATCTGAAGGAGGGCCTCAGAATATCATTTTAGGGTTCAGGCAGATATACATGAAAGGAGATAATCCTTCACATAACCTGGCTCAAGCCTAAGGCTTTAAACATTCATACTAGCAGTCAGTACCCCAAGGTTTCCCTATGAAATATGCCCCTTCTTTCCAACAGCTGGTGAAACACATACTATTTTTAAAAGGGCTGAGTGAATGTTGCCCAGCAGGAATCTCTTATTGAGGTAGTAGTCCTCTAATGCAGGTTGTGCAGTCCTAGGAAGGGTATAGGTGTATATATTTGGTGAAAGTATTCTGAGTTATTGCCACATAGTGATGAACTAGGATTTTTGAAAACAAGGTGCTCATAAAAACTTGAGAACTTGTATGTTGGCATGGGAAAATATTGGAACGTATGCAGTTAGGTTGAAAGAAGCTGTGAAGTTTTTTATGTAAACTGCTTAGAGGTATCAAGAGGTATTACAAGTAATTTAAATAAAATACATGATGATAAAGAAGTACTACTGTTGAGTGGACTTTGGCTTTGATTGTTCTGTAGAGGTTTTTTTGTTTGGTGTGTTACTCTATTTCTGGTTGTACTGTATTTTGTTACAATTGTGAATGTAACAGTCTCATAGATACTGTTCTTTTCTTTCAGAGTCTAAAGCCGTCACCCCATCTATTCACTCAACTGAGCAAAGTTATCAAATTAAGCAAAGTTCAAGAGGTGGGTTAGTTCATTCTATTTTAAATCATTAAGCACCTATGAGAGGACTGGCAACTTAGCAGAATCTGAGGAAGGCTGACAGTTGACAATGCTCCTGGCAGTGCCCACACCATGTTAAATAAGGTGTGGCAGCAGTCACCATGAATTCTTCTAATTCCTCCCTCTCCATTTCCTACACAGCTTCCAGCACTCGCTAGCATCTTACTTCAGACTAACAGCCCTTCCAGGAACATCACCCTCCAAATCCTGGTCCACCTCATTGGCATTGTGGGTGGAGTGAGGAATGTTCTAGGGAGGCCAGCAATTTTCAGACCTGATGTTTCCCTCTGGCTGATCTAGTTGCCAGCTCCTGGCATATATACCGAATGACTGAATGCACATCTACTCTCCTAACTTTCCTCTATTTGTCCATAGGTTATTTTTGGCCTAGCTTTGTTGAACTCTTTCAACCCAGATCTACGAGGATTTGGTAAGAGAAGTTTATATAGCAAACACATGCCAAATCTTAGCTGTGTTTTAGTAGGTTTAAGCTGCTTCCTGAGTCGTGGCTTATACAGTCATTGATTTTCATCATCACCTGGAGCAAATTCCCAGGGGCTGGAAGGGACCAGAGCATATAGTCCAGTTTCCCCATTTCAAGGATCATCCTTATAGCAGGAGGGGACCCCCCTCCCAAAAAAACACCTTAGATCATCCTTCCTCAACCCAGTGCCCTTCAGATGTGTTGGACTATGGGAGCTGTAGTCCAACATAACTGGAGAGCACCACATTGGGTAGGGTGCAATCCTATGCATGTTTGGGCAGAAAGGGTCCTACAGCTCCTAGTATACCCCAGCCAGTTGTAGGACTTCTTTCTGTCTAAACACCGCCCAGAGAGCTTCGGCTGTGGGGCGGTATATAAATGTAAATAATAATAATATAGGATTGTGGCCTTAGAGAATGATCTGAATAGACAAGCTATATTTCTTCCTGAGCCCTGCTGAGATGGGAGACTAAGTAGGAACCATATCTGAGATGCTCTTGATATCGAAATGCAGCAAGTAACAACCACAAGGGTTAAAACCGTCTTTAAATCCTGCTGTTCTTAGGGTACCGGTTGGCACTTTATGTTAATTCCAATCATCATTGGTGCACAAAACAGTTGGTATGTAGGTCATTGGACTGTCTAAATGATTGAACAGCTGGCAAACATAATTAGTGAATAGATGTGTTAAATGAATGGGACTTAAATTAGTCATGACTAACTTAGTCCCATTCATTTCAGTGGGTCTGCTCTAAGTAGAACTAGCATTGGTTTTAGCCCCTTGGTCCCAGATCAAGATAGATTTGAAAGTATTAAATTATATCTTGCCATGAGGATGTACCAGAGGCTATAGCAGGAACAGTGAACAAGCAAACTCATCAAGGAGGATTTGAATGGAGTCATGGCAGAGAAAGCAAAGGAAGACACAACCAAAGAGCCTTAAGCAGGAGCTGTTGACTAGCCTGACAGCAATGTCTTCCTGTTTCCTTGTAGAGAGGCTCCTTGAGAGCTGGAGCCAAACACTGTAGGCGAATGCAGGTGATCTCAGGTGTGGCTGCATTCCAAAGCAGGGTGGTGCTGACTGATTTCTGACAGGCTGTTCTGGAATGTAACTGATGTTATGTTAAACATATTATATGGTCATAGTAGTGGGCACGTGCAGTTTATAAATCAAAATAACAAATGCTTGTGCTTTTTCTAAAAGCAATCCAGTTAAACGCCATCTCTCTCTTTTTTTTAAAAAGCTGCTCAGTTTATTAAACAAAAGCTTCCTGATCTTCTGCGTTCATACATTGACGCAGACGTCAGTGGAAATCAAGAAGGTGGCTTCCAAGATATTGCAATAGAGGTCTTGCACCTCCTCCTCTCCCATCTTCTATTTGGACAGAAAGGAGCATTTGGGGTTGGACAGGAACAAATTGACGCTTTTCTCAAAACATTACGTAGAGGTAAGTAGCGTATTTGACACCTTTATTTGAAACTTACTTCCAAAAGGAAGCAATTTTGGTATAGGATAAACCTATAGATGGTAGTTCAGAAACAAGAAACGAAATTAAGTATTGTGGCTGTAAAATGCTAAAAGCAAATCCTGTTTAGGGACAATGCCTATTTTGCACAATATGTGTACGGTAGTCATGTCATTTGTGCATCCAAATGCAGATCCTAATAGGGGATGTCTGTATAGTCTGTTTTTTAGATAAACCTTGTATTTTTTAATGATTGGCAGCACACAAGTTCAGTCCTTCCAAGACAAGATATTTTTAGTGGTGGCACTGAGTTTTTGGAACAGGGATTGGGCTTGAATATAAATTGATGTATTGTAAGCACGCCACCCCTTGAGGTTTGGGGTTTGGTTTGACAATTGTCGCAGCCTTCCCCTTTCCTTTCCCACCTAAACTTAACAGGCAGCAGCTGCAGTGGCAGCCTAGCAGGATCCAGGGGAACGACATTTGCCACGGGGCCTTGTGCCTGGGTTGTTGCTGCAGCACCCAGGCTACTGAGCAAGCCCTGATACATAGTGATGTTGACAAGCTGCATTTCAGAAAATTGCCACATGCCAAAGGGATAAATGTCTGGCACCTTAATGAATTTCCGCAGTAATTATGGCCATTTACAAGAGAGTGTTGTTAATAATATTATTATTTATTTCTATCCCACAAGGTGTCTTACAACATTAACGTTAAACAATTGAACAAATAACATGTAATAAAATGGCATGTGTAACCACCATGATTGTAATTGAGGCTGGATCCCCTTTCTCCCGATACGCTCTCCATTGCCGAGCCTGCCTAAGCCAGAAAAAGGCACTTCTAGCCACCGAGGGCATCCTCACTTTTATAGATGAGACTAGGTCCAAGAGTACCCCAAGCAGGGTATTTGATCCTCCAAAGGGAAATGCACCACACAGAACTGGTTGCAAGCCTCCATCCAGCTGTTCTTCCCTCTTAACTGGATTAAGTTTAAGTTTGTTTCCTGTTTTTAGTAGAAAGACCTTTGCCTACTTGATTCTGAATTCCAAGACAGTCAGCGTGAACTCTTTTCCAGTCATAGGCCTTTTGCTTCATGGCATGATTTTGAGTATAGAACTTGTGTTGCTTTATGTATTTGATCATTGTGAAATTTTAAAGTGCTTCTGGGCTCTTAGATTTTCCCCAGGAACGTTGCCCCGTGGTGCTTGCACCACTCCTATACCCTGAAAAACGGGACATTCTAATGGACAGGATCCTGCCTGATTCTGGAGGGATAGCAAAAACAATGATGGAGAGTTCTCTTGCAGACTTCATGCAGGAAGTTGGCTATGGCTTTTGTACAAGGTATGTAGGTAATTTCACTATGACTTGGACTTAAGTTAAGAATCACAGAGTGACATTTTTCAGGGATTGTTAAACGTCGTTCCTTGAGAGAACAGGTGAAATTATTTAAACATTTTAAGTCCTACCATAGAAGTGATCAAAAGTAGGATTCCCTTTTGTTAAGAAGCTTAGAGTTCAACCCTGTACATTGGGGTACACAACCCGTGACCCATTGCTCTGTCACTTGATGATCATCATCTAAAATATTACAAGTAATTTTTGTGAAATTAAGAGCCCACCTGGAATTATTCTTGGTTGTGCTGGGGTTTCCCTTAATTTCCGATCTCTCCTGAGATAGTATTGGTGGGGGCTGGGGGAGTGTGTGCATATGAAGGTTGTGGGGAGAATGTGAGGGCATGAGTGTGTACGCACGCAGGTTGTGCACCCCTGCTATACATGTCTACTCAGAAGTCCCATTGTGTTCAGTGGGGCTTGCTCCCATGTAGGATTGCAACCGTAGTTACTTAAGAACAAATCACTGTGTTCTGTGTAAAAGATGTGTCCACCTTCAGGAGCCCCGTCGCCTCATAATGCAATTTTTGAATTTGTACATCACTTTTAATGAGAAATATTCAGCATCCAATGCTGCTGCTGAGCTTTGAGCCATATGCATAATCTCTGAGGCTGTAAATGTGTATTTTTCATTCTGAGGCTACTTTGCATAGTAATGTCATCCAAGTTATCTTCTGAGATACGTCCTTCAGATCCAAGGTGAGAAGCTGCCTCCTCCAGGTACCCATCCCCCATTGCCTTTTGTCAGGGGGAAGGCATAAGACACCTGGTGGGTGTCTCAATCTCTCCCTTGTCAGAGGAAAACTGTCTAGGCTTAAAATGGACATGCCCTATTCTGATGATGATTACTCCTACTCTCCTGGGACTTAGTGTGGTGGGCGGAGGGGCCTCCTAAGCTGCAGGTAGTTCTCGAAATGAATCCTCAGAATGGGATGGGGGTAGTCATCACTGTTGCATGGAGCTCCTTGCTTCTGGGTGTCTCCTGCAGAGTGATTGCTTTGAATGCTTTCTCCTGTGATGGTTCCTGAACTGAGACTTCCCCACCATCTTTGTCTTTGGACTCCTCTAATAGTGCGAGGTCTAGGCCTTGGGCCATAACAAGATCTAGAAGAGGTTGTGCAGTGTTGTGTTCCTGTGTATCAGGTTTTTTAGTAATAAGCTACATAAACTAGGTCATCTTCAATGACCTTCCTTCATCTCCAAATTATGTACAAATTGTCCCATGCCTAACCAAGTCACAGAATTGAGGGGAGTATGGTTGAAGATTAGAGCAGTACAGCAATGGAACCAATGACCTAGGGAGGTTGTGGGCTCTCCCGCACTAGAGGCATTCAGGAGGCAGCTGGACAGCCATTTGTCAGGGGTGCTTTAAGGTGTATATTCCTGCATTGAGCATGGGGGCCTTATAAGCCCCTTCCAGCTCTATGATTCTGTGACTCCCCCCACCCCAGCTTGCTACCAAGCTGAAGAGAAGTGCTCTGTGAGAGATGGAGGCACCCAAGTTTCTAGCAGGTGGGATAGTTTAATTTGAACTTGACTAAGATGACTTTTATTGCAGCATATAGTGATGTTGTAAAATGCTCATGGTTACCAGCTATGTTGAAACATTGCTTAAAGTGTTGAAATCTCTCAGGGATGTCTTTTAATACTTTAGCAGTATTAGTAATATATAGAATAGTTAGCCCCCAATCTCAGCCATCTGTTTGTCTTGTCATTTACCATTGATCACATAATGTCATACTAACTTTTGTGGGAAAACAGTGTAGTTCAATACTGCTGCTAAATGTAATTCCTATTTCCATTGAAAATACTGAGTACCAAGCGGGTACTCCTAGTAGGTGGTTATTGTAAATGGCATGAATCTTGTTAATGCTACCTAAAATAGACCTATTCAATAGGAAAACTATACATCAGGCCTTTTGGAGATCAGTGTGTCCTCCACGATCCCAGGAGTTTGTAAATTTCTCTTTGAAAGAGTTGGCAGGACTAGTCTCTTTAAAAGAGTTGATGATCCTGAAGAAACTTAACCTGGACTCAGAAAGATGGGAACAACTGTAGTCCAGACGCCAACGATCTCCTTCCTGGTCAAGATGCTTGAACAGGTGGTCACTGATCAACTCCAGGCACTCTTTGATGAAACTGATTTTCTGGATCCATTTTGATCTGACCTAGTTTTGGAATAGAAATGGCCTTGATTGCCTCTTTTCTGAGAGAGATGGGGGAGTGCAACGCTGTTGATTATATTCTGCTGTTTTTGATACTATTAACCTTGGTATCCTTCTGGACAGACTGAGTTGGATTGTGGGGTCAATGTATTACAGTGGTTGTACTGTGACTTAGATGGTCAATTTCAAAAGTTGGTGCTGGGAGAGTACTGCTCTGCCTTGGAGATATACTGCAGGGTTACACAGGGCTCTATTTTATCCCCCATGCCTTTCAATATCTGCATGAAACCACTGTGAAGTTATCTAGAGATGTGGGCTCAAGTGTCACCACTATGTGGATGATACTAAGCTCCTCATTTCATCTAATACAGGTGAAGCAGTTGATGTTCTGAATCAGTGCTTTAGCAGGGAAATTGAATAGATGTGGAGGGACAATAAACTGAGGCTCAATCCAGATAAGATGGATATACTGTTTGTGAGTGGTTCATCTGTCTGGATGAGCGGTGTTCACCTTGTTCTCTAAGGGGTTTCACTCCCCCTTTTAAAGCAGAGTTAGGCAACCAGGTACCCTTCATTTGTTTTGGAGTACAACTCCCAGCATTTTACTCCCAACACATCTGAAAGGCGCCAGGTTGGGTAAAGCTGGAGTAGACAATAGCGGACTAAATACTCAGTGAACTGATTCAGTATTATATTTTAGCCCATTTTATAAACAAATTCTTTATCTCAAAGCCAGTTGCAGCCAGCATGGCTAATGGTTAGGAATGATGGGAATTGTACTTGTAAACATCTGGAGGGTACCAGCACACCAATCCCTGCCCTAAAGGATCGGTTGTGAAGTTTGGGGGTGGTCTTGGATTCATCATTGTCCCTAGATGCATAGGTGGTCTTGGTGGCTTGGAGCCCCTTTTATCAGCTCAGGCTGATATACCAACTATGACGCTACCTGAACAGAGATAGCCTAGCTACAGTTATCCACACTCTGGTAGCCTCCTATTTGATTACTGCAACGTGTTATACGTGTGACAGCCATTGAAAATGTTCCAGAAACTTCAGCTAGTCCAGAGCAAGGTGGCAAGATTGTTAATGCAGTTGGTTGTACTTTGCCAGTTGCACTGGCTACCAATCTGTTTCTAGGCCCAGTTGTCACCTGACATTATAGTTTCCTGGTCTTATGAATTTCTAGTCAGCTGTTAGAATTGGCTTGGATTTTATACTTGTCCCTTCCTGTTACAGAAGAAGCTAAATAGCTTGGGGTCAGGTTACTTGAAGGTGCATCTTGTGCCATATTCCCGGAGTCCCTTTTCTATGTGTCCCTGCCAAATGAGTTGAGGTGGGTGGTTACAAGAGAGCCTTTTCAGTGGTGTGCCCTGTCTGTAGAATACCCTTCCCAAAGAGGCTTGCCTCGCAGCTACTTTGTGATCTTTTCAATGCCAGGTGAAGACCTTAATTTGCTAAGCATTTCAGGAGCAGTTTTTAGTGCTACTGGATCGTCATACTTTTATCTCTCCTGCTGAGTGTAGTTTTATTTATTTATTTATTTATTTATTACATTTATATACCGCCCCATAGCTGAAGCGCTCTGGGCAGTTTACAAAAGTTAAAAACAGTAAACATTAAAAATATACAAAATTTAAAACCACCAAAAACATAAAAACAACAGTATAAAAACCACAGTATCCATTTAAAAACAACAGTTCTGGGGTCCGTTAAAAATAAACTTCGTGTTAAATGCTGTTAAATTCCTGGGAGGAGAGAAAAGTCTTGACCTGGCGCCTGAAAGATAACAGTGTTGGCGCTGGGCGAGCCTCGTCGGGGAGATCATGCCACAGTCGGGGGGCCCACCTTTTTTGTTGTTGATGTTGTATTGTCTGCTGGGCAATACAACATCAATGTAATAGACAATACAATCATTGTCTGATGATTTAATTTTGCTTTTATCTGGTTTGCTTTATTGTTATCTTGTATTTTATGTTTTAAATTTGTACACTGCTTAGAGAACTTCAGTTCCTGAGTGGTTTAAAATGTAATTCATTAAAATAAACATGTATTTTTAGTGTGGAAGAATGTCGCAACATTATCACACAGTTTGGAGTTGGAGAGGTCACAGCTGCCCAGGTTGCCAGGGTTTTGGGAATGATGGCTCGGACACACTCAGGATTGGCAGATGGCATTCCTTTACAGGTAAGTATCCTAAATGGCCAGTGATGCTGTGATTTAACTTGAATTAACTGAGTTAAATTCAAGTGTTTACACCAGGAGTTTTGGTGTCACTTTTAATTTTACTGAGCAAAATGAGTGACTGATGTGTTACATGTCTTCAAGTGGGGATTGTCTGTCTACAGCAGTGAGTGGGGAGCTGGCACCTGATCTTGGACTCGGGGTTGGACTCGATGGCCTTGTAGGCCCCTTCCAACTCTGCTTTTCTATGATTCTAAGGCTTCCAGTTCAAATCCTGTGGCATCTGACGTTATAGAGCTTTTGTGGTCCAGGTGTAGCACCTGGTTGAAGTGGGTTCTAGGTTCTCACTGTCAGTGCTGGGAATTCATGCCAGCCTCTTCCTGATACGGAAGAATCCACTGATGTTGCTTATTGCCACAGAGGCTGCTACTAATGTAGGTTAATTGTGTACAGTAGAACAAGGGTTTCTCAAACTCCCCACCCACCCTGAGCCCACTTGAGAAGGATCAAAATTATTGAAGCCCACCAGACATAAAATGGTAGTGCGAGGCTGGAGCCAGTCACAAAGTGGGAGTGGATGGAGGTGGAGTTTGGCTTAATCAACTGGCAATTACTGACATCATTTTCTATTGATACCTAATTAGTCTTTGGAAATTACTGAAGTCTTTTCTGGAGAGTTTTCCTTGTGGCAGAGAGCTCCATAGTTCAGCTGTTAGTGAAGAGGTTTCTTTTAATTGTTTAGGGCTGGATCCAGATTTCTTCTTCTTCTTCTTCTTCTTCTTCTTCTTCTTCTTCTTCTTCTTCTTCTTCTTCTTCTTCTTCTTCGTACAATGCCATAAATGTACATGCCACTGTACAAAGAGCAAAATAATTCCTATCTCTTATAGAATCCAATACAAGCTTCTTCTTCTTCTTCCTTTTGAAGCCTGTCATGTTCTGGCTCCTCCCTACCTTTCGTCCCTTACTTCACTCCATCGCCCTGCTCGTGCCCTCCGCTCCAACAACACCGTGTCTCTTACCTGCCCAAGAGTTTCCACATCTCTCGCTCGTCTTCACCCATTCTCGCTCGCTGCCCCCTACGCCTGGAATTCTCTTCCAGTGCATTTGCGGACCACGACGTCAATTTCTGTTTTTAAATCTCGCTTGAAAACATTTCTTTTCTCGAAAGCTTTTTAACCGTAGTGTGGTCATATTAGTCTATATTTAGTTTTAATGTCCCTACCCCTATTGGTTTTCCCCCTCCCTCCCCTGTCTGTTACAGTGATTTTAGATTGTGAGCCATACGGCAGATTGTCTGGTTTTGTTTTATTCTGTACAGCACCATGAAAATAGATGGTGCTTTATAAATAAATAATAAAACAATTCCCTGCCCAAATGGCTTACAATCTGGAAATGTAAAATAAAATTAAATAAAATTTTAAAAGTTAAAATTGAGAAAGAAAAAAAGGGACAGTAGGGAAGGGACAAAATTGGTACCCGGTTTTCAAGCAAAGAGAAAAAAATTCAACTGAGCCTTAAAAACTGAGTTTGAACTCGCAGTCCACAGATGCTCCAGAAGACAGTTCCAGGAATATGGTGCAGCTAGAGAAAATGGACAAATTTGAGCGAGAGAACAGACAATCCTCGGGCGGGTCAGAAGCATGATATTTGAAGAGTGAAGATCCCTGGTAGGGGTATAATGAGAGATAAGAGCAGAAAGATAAGGGGCTAAATCATGTAGTGCTTTAACATTTAGGACAAGGAGCTTGTATTGTATCCTGAAGGGGATAGGAAGCCAGTGAAGGGACTTCAAGAGTGGAGTGACACGGTCAGAGCAGTTGGCCGGGTAAATGAACTTGGCAGCAGAGTGCTGGACAGAAACAAGAGAACTAATGTGAGATTGAGGAAGATTACAGTAGTTGAGCCGAGAGATAACCAAAGCAGAGGAAACAGTCCAAAAGTCTGATTTTAGATAAGTTATAGAGGAAAAAATGACATGACTTTGTAACAGCCTCAATATGAGGAACAAAGGAGAGAGAAGAGTCAAAAATAAAACCAAGGCTGCGTCTCTGCTCTATGGGACAGAAAGGAACATTGTTCACAGTAATAGAAAGTGTATATTAGGAGGAAAAATGAGCAGTGCCCTCTGGACCACAGATGATCTATTCTACAGTAATAAATGTATGAGAATAGTAAATTCAAACTCTATTTTTTTAATTGAACTTATTTCTTGATAAATCACCTACATCACTTTACACAATTGATATCACTAGAGATCTTGTAAACTTGTACTTACCTGTTTAATTTGCAGTCCATCTCTGCTCCTGGAAGTGGAATTTGGAGTGATGGAAGGGATAAAAATGATGGAATGCAAACCCATACCTGGAATGTAGAGGTTCTGATTGATGTGCTTAAGGAGCTGGTAGGTTGATCATAATATAGCACTTTGGAAAAAACGTGTTGTCAGAAACTAGGGCTGCTTCACATTTGATGGATTTCCTAGAGGAATGTCACTTCTATGAAGGAAAAGCATGTACACAACCATGTTTGACAAAGGGGTATGTTTTGTTGTTTGTGCATCCAGCTGGAAGTGATCATTGGTGGTGGATTTTTGATGCATCTGTTTGTAACGTATGTTTAGTTTTTCAAGATCTGGTCAAAATATTTTCTACAGGCATACTCTATATGCTATTTGAATACATAGCCAACTTAACCAAGGAAAGATGTCTTTAGTTCTAGATTGTCATCACTATACCTCAGACTTTGGGTACCTAGTAGAAGTCTATGGAAATTGTATTCTTAATAGGAAAATATTAGGCTTGTTCCCTGACCAGAATTCTACAGGCTGCTTGTATTGTAACAGAATGATTGCGTCTTCATATTCAGTTAGTTCAATGCAGTCTAGCTTTGGTCTTCTTCACGTAGAACAGTACTGGGGAAATTTAACAACACTGGCAGAATGATTAAACGTACCATGAAGAGAGTGAGCATCACACATCTTTTCAGTGTTCTCAATTTCACAAGGGAGTGTTGTGCTAGCACTTAGTATAGCGGCGAGCAAGATGATTAATTTTTCTTGCAATGGAGGCAGCATCCCAGGGTCTATCTGTGGCCTTGATACTATAATGGGGGCAAGAATGCCATCGGTTCCGAAGCTGGGCACCACACGCTGATAAAGAATGATGGAAGAGGTAAGTGAGACTGTATCCAGAGTGAATGGCAGCTTTGTAGAGAGAGACATCTCCATGCAGAAGAGTTGAGAGGGAGGTGGAAGTGAAAGCCAGTACCCAGACCTTGCAAGGGGCGGGGGAAGAGTGGAGTGACCTGACCTTGAGCACAGTCCATTAATTATGCTCTCTCTCTCTTTGTGTGTGTGGCTGAGAGAGAGAGAGAGACTGACTGACTGACTGAGTGCAGAAGTCCACAGAGGCCCCTAACTCCATAGCTGTATGCCTGGAAAATGAAGAATAGAAACCTATTCATATTTAATATTTCCTTTGACTGTCTATTTGCTCTCAAGAATTTTATTTGTAGGAAAAGAAACCAGAATCTGCACCCCCAAACCACGGGTAATGATGAGGGAGCTATGAGGAGAATAGATATATATGAAAATACAACTTGCTAGCAATTATAGCTGGCTTCCACAACAGACCACATATCTAAATAAATATATATTTGAAGGTGGTGTCTATATACCACACATTAAAATGTTGAAAGTGTTATAAGATCCTCAAAACATTGCATTATGTTGGAGCTGAGTGTTTATCCTTCCAGTGTAAAATCCATTTACACTGACCATTTGCTAGTTTCCATGAAACAGGTAAATAATTTAAAAGACCATGTGCATCAGCGAATACGAAAGACTGTTCCAGTACAAAATCTATCCATATAATAACCTCTTCCCAAAAGAGGCAACTACTAGACCTTGCCAAAACACATGTTTAAAAGAAGCATTAAGCTCCATTGCAAGGCCAGCAATTACCTGAATTAGCCAGTCATAAAGAGACATTGTGGTGTCCAGTAGACATATCCTCCAGATATTTTGAACTACAACTTCCATAATCACTGACCATTGGTCATGCTTGTTGCTCATAATGGGGATTGTAGCCCAAAACATCTGAAGGGTACCAGGTTGCATACCTCTGGCGTAGTGTATAAAACCCCATGCAGGAGTAGAACCAGAATATAAAGGTAAAATTGTAACTGATACTTAATTGAACTAATGAGGCTTTTTTGTTTTTTTCTTGTAAAATTAACAAAACAGAGCAGAAAACAAATTGTGAGGAGAAAAAAGAACAAACATTACATGCATAGAAATGTCATTTCCCCCCATCAGATGCACCATTCATTAAAAAAAGATGGGGGGAGAGTTTTGCAAAGGTTTCAAGAAAAGCAGACCAAATATTCATGTATTTATCCACTCACAGGTGATGTCTATATACCACCTGTTCTTGATAACGTTAAGTCCTCAGTCCATTGCATTCTAGGGAGTGAACGTTTTTCCTTCCAGGGTAGTAATATCAATCTTTTAGCTGTCATAAGGCTTGGAAAATCCATTTATGCTGTCCCTGTGTTAACTTCCAAGAAACTGGTAGGTAGTTTAGGAGGACATGTACATTATTCCATATTAAAAACTGTTTCAATACAAAGTTTATCCTTATTATGACCTCCTCCCAGAACATATGATTAAAAGAAGCATTAGGTGGAACAATTATGCAAATTAGACAAACCCTTATTAAAAAGGCCTTGTGGGGTCCAATAAATGCGAAACAATTCATTTTGCTGAATAAGGCGTTCTCTAAGGTCAGTAGAAGCTTCACATACAGGCTAAGACAACAATCCGTTGACTAGGCAGAATACGACACTCCAATTATCTATTCCATTCCCGTCTTAGACCTTGGGTATCATGTTTATTTATTGATACGAAGTACTTATATATATGGATCATGGGTTGACATGTCTGTTCAACTGCTATAAGCGTTTCCAACAGTAATGGAGGCTCTGAAGCTGTAAATGTGGCTGGACCAAACTTAGATTCCAGCAACTTAAAACTATAGTTCATCAAATGTGGTTGCTTCGTTCCTTGGAGGAAGCAAGGGGAACACTGTATATTAAATTAGTGTTATCTGTTTTGCTCATTGCAGAACCCAACTTTGAACTTCAAGGAAGTAACCTATGAATTGGACCACCCTGGATTTCAAATTCGGGATAGCAAAGGCTTGCAGATCGTGGTATATGGTGTCCAGAGAGGGTTGAAAGGATTGGAAGGCTTCCCAGTTGACCTAATATACAGACCTTGGAAACACGCAGAAGGCCAGGTAAATAAGTAGCTGCTAAGGATTTTCTCTTCTTTTTGTTCCTATGGCTTAAAAATATTGACTGTACCTTGTTATAACATCTACCTTGTTATTTCATGAATCTTTAAATAACAACAACAACAGCAAGAATCCTAGAACTAAAAAAAGCAATCTTTCAGATTTTTCTAAAAGCTTCGGATTTGAGGCTTATTAAGATGACGATCTGCTTCACATGTCACTGTAAGCCAAAGTGGATTAATTCATTTGCCCCAAGACATGTGCTGGCTGCCATTTTGAATATGCAAGCTGTGGCGGTGGGTGCACTGCAGCTTGTTGTGTCATGCAAACCCGTTGTGGGATATTTCTGGGTTAAACAACCCTCAGATAACCCTAGAACAACCCAAGGGTTGTTTAACTGTCAAATAACTCACAGCAGTCAGATTCACACGACACAACAAGCTGCAGTGCTGTTCCCCCCCCAAGTCTCCTGCAGCTTGCATATTCAAAATGGTGTCTGGCATGTGTATCAGAGTCCCGTGGGTCAGTGGCTTATTATGATGTGCAAACCCGCCTGGTATGTGCTATCAAATCTGAAGGGACGTAACAATGAAGTTAAGATCGTTTAAAAGCATTTCAGTTACTATAATGGTAGTGATTAGGCTATGAAATGCAGGTAGGCTGAAATCTATGTGCTGATTTTAGGCTTTAGCTTGGCTACCATATGTGGGCAGTGGAATTTTGCTTTAGAAATTGAAATTTGTGAAGTTGCCTTTGTGAGATTTTCTTCTCAGATAATGCAGTCTGATGGGCATGGCCAGCAGTGATGAATTTGTCATAGCAGGAGAATAAATTTAAAACATTACCTGGAAAGGCAGTTTAACTGCATAAGAGTGGGAGGGGAGGTTTTTGTTTAGGGTAAAGAGGGTGAACGTGTAGCATGACTAAAGACCCAGTGGTGTCGTTTTTTTTGCAGCTCTCATTCATCCAGCATTCCCTCATTAACCCAGAGATCTTCTGTTTTGCTGACTACCCTTGTCATACTGTTGCCACAGATATCTTGAAAGCACCACCTGAGGATGACAATCGAGAGATTGCCACATGGTAAAGAGTATTTTTATTTATTTATTTGTTTACTTATTACGTTTCTATACCACTCCATAGCCAGAGTGCTCTTATTTTTCTTGGCAGTGCAAGTGCTGCTGCATTTTGAAATTATTAGAGTATTCACGGTTGGAACTCCTTTATTGCTTTTCTGAAAACAGCCTTTAGGTAAGAAGGTTTTGAATCACCAAATCACACACATCACATGCAAGGATATGTGTGCATCAGGGATGGATAACTAGTTCAGCAGATGGGGCTGAATGCATTTCATCCCCCTTTGGACCCTGTATACATTGGCTAATCCACAAATGCATACATATTGATAGTAACATTAACAACTGCATTAAGAACATACATTAAGATACTCCAGACTGGGATGTCTGATTATGCTTTTTGCTGCGGACTTGGCCTTTTGTTTCCTCCCAGCTCTGCTCTTGTATTTATATGCATGTTGTGTAGTTTAGTTACCTATTTCCCCAGATGTCATTATTTTAAACATTGTGCCGTAGGTTCTCAATCCCAGTAAAGTTTAGACATATAAAAGCAGAGGGTTTAAAGCAGCTTTCCCTAACCTGGTGTCCTCCAGATAAATTGGATTACAACACCCATGATTCCACAGCCAGCTATGAGTAGTCAAACACATCTGGAGTACACAAGGTTGGAGAATGCTGCTTTAAAGGAAATGTTTTTGTTGTCTCTGTAGGTTTAGAAGTGTCTCATTTGATATCCATGTTAGCCAGTTCTAGCACAGATATCAAACCAGAATCCTGTTAACGTATTAACATTCTTGAGTTTCCTCCCCTTTTCCTTTTTTTTATCAGGAAGAGCCTGGACTTGATTGAATCCCTGCTGCGGCTGGCAGAGGTGGGGCAGTATGAACAGGTTAAGCAGCTCTTCAATTTCCCTATCAAGCACTGTCCCGATATGTTGGTGTTAGCTTTACTACAAATCAACACTTCCTGGCATACTTTGCGGCATGAACTCATCTCCACACTTATGCCCATTTTCCTTGGCAACCACCCCAACTCTGCCATCATCTTGCATTATGCATGGCATGGGCAGGTAAGGGCTTTACAAAGATCTTGTATTGACAGCAGAGTCCAAACTAGATGCTTCCGTGGCCCCTCCTTGCACTGGATTCTGCTCCTTGGAAGAAGGGTGGAATAGAAATGTATTATTTGCTCCATGAGAGGTGCCTCAAGTTCTGTTGTATTACCAGTACTGTTTTACATTTGTGAAGTCATTGGGAGAGTGACCAAAGTCTAGGGGTTGTATTCAGTGTTAATCTAACTTACGTCCCAGCCATTTCAATGGGTCTGCTCTAAGTAGGATTAACATGGATATCACCTTAGGGTTATATCCAGTGGAAGCCTCCCACATGCAGACAGCTCCGTCGGTCCTGCCAATTCACGGATGCAGTTAACTCTTCCAGGAGCAAGCGCCCAGACTAGTGGAAATGACTTGACTCTTCCAGAAACTAGCATTTCTGCTAGCTTTGGCACTTGCCCCCAGCAGTACTAATCAGGCCTATGAACGGCACGGGCCTTAAGTGCACTGGGAGCAGTGGGGGCTGGCAGTAAACTCGCATTTGGAATCTATCCTAGGAGTTCAGCATAAATATGATTACTTTGAGCTCTCTTTATTTCACTGACCCAGGAGCAGCCAAGGGCCTGGCTGGGCTTCTCTAGTTGTTGTTGTTGTTGTTGTTATTATTTATTATATTTATACGCCACCCCATAGCTGAAGCTCTCTGGGTGGTTTACAAAAATTTTAAACAGTGAACATCAAAAACAAATATACAAAATTTAAAACCATAAAAAGCATAAGAACAGACAATATCCGTTTACAAACATCTATTCTGGGCTCAGTTAAGAAAAAAGCTCTGCATATGCTGTTAAATGCTGTTGACGTTGAAGTGGTGGGGTGTATTTTTCTCTTTGAAAAAGAGTACGGAGTGTCAACACACGTGTTCTGTAGCTGTTCTGTCTTTTGACTTTTCTTGCTATGGATCCTGTGCTTACAATATGATGACTGCATTGGTACAGTGTTGGTCTAGCTGATACTGTGTCAGAAGCTAGCTAGATATTGCAGTTCTTTGATAGCCATGGCACACTTGCCATTTGACTGTTCCCTTGGGTAGAACTGTTACATGTCCCAGTAAAGCTCTTTATGGAAAGGCTGGGTATAAAATATTTTTAATAAATAAATTGCATGTCACTGATTCCCAGCCTAAAATACCTCACATGATTGTTGTGATAAAATGGAGAGGAGGAGGACCGGTCACCTTGGGCTCCTTGGAAGACAGGGCGGATATGAATGTAACAAATAAGCACATTTGTGGTTAGTCAAACCTTTAGCATCTCTGCTGTTACCACTGAAAGTGGAGGCAATACTTGTTCACTTTGGCAATACATATACTAGAAAGTGGATACAGTAAATATTCTTCCTTTAAAGAGGAATGTGTAAATGTATTTCTGAATTGATGGGTTGAAGAGTTATTTTAGTAGGGCTCCCCACACTTTCCTGTGGTTAGGGATGTGAAAGGTGCGGGGAAATTGGGGGGGGAGGACTTTTTCCCTGTTTTTTTCTGAAACATTGAACTGCTTGGGAATGTGAAATGTTTTATTTTAGGTGTTTATGTTGCTACGCAGCCTTTACTACTCCCCAAATGACTTCTAAAACTATGTAATAAGGCTTTTATAGAAGACGCGTGACATAAAAATTCTGAAAATAATGAAGCCATAAAAAAGCCACCCCTCTATGCAACATTCCTAGCATAGTTATTCTGTTCATTCAAATTACTGATCTAATGTATCTTTTACTGCTAGACGTTTAGGATGCTCCAAGTCATGCTCAGTTTCCCAACATGTGAGAAGAGTTGGCCATACATAAAGAAAATAATGTGCAGTGTTGACATTTTTTTTTATTTTTGAATGTTGGCTTTCTGGGCTTGTTCTGGTTAGATGCGTTAGCAGTCAATTAACGTAGTTCTAATCCAAAACTCACATGTGAACAAAATACTGCAGGTTATCTTGCCACTGACACCAGATGTACTTTACCTTCAGACCAGATTTCCCTAACTCCATTCCACAAACACGTTTAGGAATTTCCCTAAACTTCATTGGAAACAGGAATAGGTGCTGTATACAAGTCTTCTTTTGCCTCCAGTTCTTCCTGCTTCTTCTGGATTTTAGGATGATTTAGATGTTTCAGGACTACTTGCCGAAGTTCTTTCTGGTCAGACACAAAACAGGAACCTAAAATTATTATGTATTACTTGGCTTGCTCATAAAATTGTCATGTTTGGTATATTAAATGTAAAAGCATGGTTTTATTCAGACAATAATTACAAATTTACTGAGTTTACTTTTAATAATAATTTTATGAGCAAACCAAGTTATACCTAATGTAATTTATTTTCGTAAAGCAGCCTTCCCCTACCTGATGCTCTCCAGGTGTTTTGGACTACAAAACACCTGCAGGACACCAGGTTGGGGAATGCTATCCCAAAGCAACAAAGTGGCTTTAGATCTGTACATAGTGCTAAAAAAATAAGTATTGTTTATTTTTCCCTTTCCCCAAAAATTTCCGGGTTTTTTTTTCCAAAACCCTTGGGAAAACCTCAGGATTCTTCCCCCATGGCTTCAGAATTGTACATTTCTGCCTGTGATAAGTGATTACTAGTTTCTTGCAATATGGGTCATAGACCCTGTTCAGACAACATGCTGAGGCACAGTGGTTAGGCATTTTGAGCTAAACATTATTGCTTAGTGTGTCATTGAACCATGACTTACTGTGTCATGTGAATCATTCCTAACCATGATGGCTAACATAACCACTGTTTAAACACACTCATTAACCATTTGCTGCAAAAGGGTTAGCAGCCTAACCATGACTTAGTGTGTTGTCTGAACAGACCCATAGTTGAATTCAACAGAAGGCAGTGAGTGGTGTACTTTAATGGTGATAATTACTAAAGGCCTGAACTTCAGTCCCTATCATTTCTAATTCATATGCGTGCAGACGTGTGGGTTTGTCACATTACGAGAACCTGTTGTGCTTGCGTTATGTGAGGGTTATTTAACTCTTGTATAACCTATGTTTGCTGAGCTTGCACGACATGACAAGCCCCAAATGGGTTTGCACATTCAAAATGGCCACATGCTCCACAGCTGTTGTGTTGTGCGAACAGCCCCATTATCTCCTCTTCCTCCTTAAGGAGCTGAGTTGGAGGTGGGGTTAGGCCAAGCACTCCTTAACAGCATTACTGGCAGAGGTCTGGAGAAGCCAGCCAAGCCCCTTGCCTGAGAGCTGAGAAATGATGGACACTGTTACTGCAGTGGGGCGAAGGGCAGGGCCAAGCCAGCTTTGTGGTGGGGAAGAGCTGGGGAATCCAAAGTACGCAAGGCGGGGGAGGGAAGCAAGGTGACTAGGATTGTGGTGGTGGTGGTGGTGGGAAGAAATACTGATGTTTTCTCCTCACCCCACCACTTTAACTAGATTTGGACCTGCCGCCACAGTGTTGTGGAGAAGCAAGGCACTTGGCATGTGCTATTGAGGCTGCTCCTTTCATTGCGGAGGTAATTTGTACAGTAGTCTGAAATTTAGATGTTTCCTTAGGGTCAATCTCCTTCCATTCGTCAGCTCATCATGCATGCTATGGCAGAATGGTACATGAGAGGGGAACAGTACGACCAGGCAAAATTATCACGTATTCTAGACGTGGCCCAAGACTTGAAGGTGAGTCTGATTTTACACTGCAATTCCATCTGTTTATTGATACTAGCATTGGTATTGGTTCCAGGCTTAGGGCTTGTGGGGCAGAGAAAAGCTAAGTATTACATTACAAGGCCTATTAGTTCTAAGGACAGTTAAGAGGCCATGTGTGGAAAGTTTGCGTTTTGCTATGTTGCTAAATAGGCAGCTTGCAATAGTTACATTTTTTCCTAATGTACAGAACTACTAAGGCACTTAACTATAGATTGTGGCTTGTTTAGTTTCTGAGATGTTGCATTGGGGCACATTCATGCTGCTGTTGTATGTGTGTCTTCCAGCATTGTAGAGAAACATGCAGGATTTTGGTAGTGTTGAATATCATAACCCTGTACCTTTTATTAGGCACTACCAGGTCAGTCTCCATGTTAAAATATTAGAAGAACTAGGTCATGTTTAGCTGAGAGTAGCACTTCTTGTTTCAAGCAAGATGTATTGTCACCAAATGGTACCAGCTTATTGGCCAAGAGTGGATACAATCTCAAGCTCTATAGGGCTGCACAGTCTCTGTTTCTATAGAATTAGTGCAGGAACCCCTTGCAAACCCCATTAAACTGAATGGAGGCCATGTAGCAATTGAGTACAGTGGGTTGCTGCATCTTGTAAGTGAGGCATATTATAGTACTAGTTATATGCCTCTGAAATTTCCTGAGCAGGGGAGGGGGTGGATTTTCAGCAGTGGTACATAGGAAGCTACCTTATACTGAGTCAGACCATTGGCCCATCTAGCTCAGTATTGCTGACACTGACTGGCAGCAGCCCCCCTGGTTTCAGGCAGTACCTGGAGAAGCCAGGGATAGAATCTGGGACAATTTGTGTACAAAACACGTGCTCTGTCACACTGAGCTATGGCCCCTCCCCTGTAGGAGCTCAATCCAACCACAGGAGCGGCTGTTCCCAGGAAACCAGTATGTGAGGTGGGCTTCTTCTTGAGGCCCAGCTCTGCTCCTCCAGTCTTGCATGGGTAGTTTCTAGGCCAGATGGGAGTTCCATCTAGCCATAGAAGCATCCATAACGCCTGGCTGAAGAAGTAGTCCCATGTGTGCGCAATGGATATAGCCCCAGTAGTGGCCATAAGGAGGGGAGGGGATTATCCTCCGTATTTTCGTTCAGTGTGCCATGACAAGCAGGAATGCCACATTATTGGGCACCCTTCCACCTTCGGCAGTCTTACCGTGCCTGCGGTGGTCCTCAGTCTCCTGCCCCATTAGTTCCTTAGTTGAAAGAGGAAGGAATATGCCGAGAATTCCCATGCCTGGAAGCTATTTTACTGGCTTCCGTTGCTGTCCTTCTGTGTGAAGGAAAGAATATTGGGAACTGCTAATGTAGATATGGTGGGAGCGGGGTGTGCTGCGGTAAGAGAAGCGTAGCCTGATACTTTGACTAGCAGTTTTCTAACTCTTTTTCTTTAGGCGTTGTCAATGCTGCTAAATGGTACTCCATTTGCCTTTGTTATTGACCTTGCTGCACTTGCCTCTCGACGGGAATACCTCAAACTAGACAAATGGCTCACAGATAAAATTCGGGAGCATGGGGTAAAGCAGGATTTTCTTAATTATTTCTGCAACTTTTTTGGTGGTAACAGTCACTTCTTCAAAAAAAACGTATTGTTGCCCTGAAATTGATATATATATATATATAAAAAAAACTTTCAGCATGCACTCTTGAGTGAAAATGTTGAATTAATAATTACCCAGTACTTCTTATCTTTAAATTATTTTACATTTTTGAAATATTGGTAGGTGTGTGCAGCCTGCTGAGACTTGTGTTTTTCCTTCCCTAGGAGCCCTTCATCCAAGCCTGTATGACTTTCTTAAAGAGACGATGTCCCTCTATCTTGGGTGGCCTTGCCCCGGAGAAAGACCAGCCCAAAAGTGCTCAGCTTCCTCCAGAGACATTGGCAACTATGCTGGCTTGCCTTCAGGCTTGTGCTGGGTAAGCGGGTCGTATCTTCTGTGAAAGGATCTCTGCTCAGGAACTAGTGGCTAAGAAGGCAGGAACTCTGTGGTTCAGAGCTTGGCTCAGCCATAGCATTTGCAAGCTGCTATTTTTCAGCAACTGTCCCCTCCCCTAAATCTATAACTGTCCCATCTTTCAAGGTTGGTGTAAGTATTTCTATGATCAAATGGGAAATTGGAAAAGCACTGTATACATCTAAATATTCCATACCTGAAACATATAAGAATGGCGTGTGTGTGTGTGTGTAAGTAACTGATAACTGCAGCTAGACGTGAGTCACAAATGTTCTTTTGTATATCCCAGCATTGGTTTTCAAGTTAAAGTGCTCAAGCCTGTATGAATTCAATTTAGTTAAATTTGAAAATGTATTTAAGAACTATTTCATTTCTCTTTGTTTTTTAAACTTTTCAACATTTATGTTTTCTCTGCTGATAGTACACATGCACACTTTGGTTTGCCAGAAGGTGTATGTTAAAGTAGGAGAGGTGGTTTTGGCGTTTCTAGAAGAAGTCTTCCAATTTGCTTAGATTCTGATGGGCAGGGCAATGGCATTCCTGCTTTGCGGGGCGGGCGGGCGGGCGGGCCTGTGCTCCTCAAGGCAAACAGGCTTCCCCTGTCTCAGCTCCATTACTCTGGGTGCATCTGCACTGGCTTTCTTTTAGAGGCTGTTGCTGGGCAAGAACATAATGGTGGCAACCTTACTTAGGGAGGCCTTGTGCCCATTGCAGGCACTGTCCGCTTGCAAATGGCATTGAGCTGAGTGGATATGATTGTTTAGGACTTTTACTGGGCCTGCCGAGGTACCTGAGGGTCCATGCCCGTTTCCTTGGTAGACAATGCTTTTCTTTTTTAAGCAAATTTTTGTCTCTCTGCTTCTCCCCACCCCTTTGGGTTGGGAAGTTCAGTCTTTGTGTTAAGCAAGGATTTTTTTGGTTTTCACCTTCTCATCTGGGCTCTACACTGGTTCAAGCATAGACACTCAATGCAGGGAAAGAACCCGATCCCTTTATGTGAGGTGCAGAAACTATCCTCCCCAGAGAGCCAACAGAACCATGTTTCCTTGTGAGGAAGCAGCCAAAAGTGGAGTTCCTGCATCACTTGATTGTGAGGGAGTACAGAGGTTTTGGTATCTTCTGAATTGAGCCGATTGTGGGGAGCAGGGAAAGGCTTGCTGAGAATTAATTCAGGGCCCTCTGAAAAGCAAAACATGAGACCTTATCCTGCATTGAGGATGGGGAACTTTCTGAGAAGAATCTAACACAGGACAAACCAGAGCTGGAATTCCCTTCCAGATTTTTGCCTGTCAGCCCATGAACTGTCAGAAGATCTCTGACAGGAACAAACAACCTTTCCCCATTGTTAGTTTCCTTTCCCGATCTGTGTAACAAAGAAGCAAGGGTGAATTGGGACAACACTAATTGAGCAGCCACCAAACTGTACCTCACCACTGGATGAACTAAGAGTATTCCAGACGATGCACCTGCTGCAGCCTTAAATGCTACTGCAGTCTTCTCAGATAGTGATGGTTACCCAAACTTCATTGCCACAATTATTTATTTATTTATTTATTTATTATATTTTTATACCTCCCAATAGCTGAAGCTCTCTGGGCGGTTCACAAAAATTAAAACCACAATAAAACAACAGGTTAAAAGCACAATTACAAAATACAGTATAAAAAGCACAACCAGGATAAAACCACGTAGCAAAATTGATATAAGATTAAAATATAGAGTTAAAACAGTAAAATTTAAATTTAGGTTAAAATTAAGTAATTACATTGAAACAGCCATGAAGTAGGGATTTGAAGCTTCCCTGGCAGTCATGAGAACTTCAGTAGTGAGTTCTCTGGTTTTGAGTCCAGTTTGGGGTGGATGAGATAGCAGACACAGACCTTCCCAAAGAGGTAAAAAGTGAAGCCTTCTGGCAGTCTCAGTTCAGTTTTCTGCTAGGAACAATGGCCAGAAATGTCACACAGAAATGTTTTATGTTGCTAGGAAGTAGATCTGGGTTGCAATCTTGCCTCACTAACAAACATTCCCTTCAAGGGTTCTCTTTTGACTTAGGAGGGTTGTAGTCCCAAACATCTGAAATACCCAAGGTTGCCTACCCCTGCTCCAATCATTATTCTGATGGAAACAAAGGCAAAAAGGAAGGTTTGGTTTGGTTTGGTTTTTAATTTAGGCATCTTCTTTCATGCATTGCTCCATTCATGTCTTCCACCTATTCCGAAGGCATGGGTCCGCAGGGAGAGCATTTCTTCTCCAAGAATGAGGGGCTCATATGAACGCAATGCTAACCCTGGCAGCCAATGGGTGATTTCTGGATATTGGGAATAGATGTCTGCTGCTCTACAATTGCGTCCGTCCTTGCCCTCCCTAACCATCATAGTGACTTCCTGAAAACCACCACGAAGTCTTGGCACAAAACACAATGTGGCATTTTGTGCCAAAGGAAAGGCACCGATCAACACAGGGCCCCTCCGTCATATGAACTGGGCCTTCTGGAACATCAGCCTGCCTATCTGTAGGATCCATTTATCCATAAAATCACTAATCAACTGCCGGAGAGCATAGACAGGTGATCTCACAAGTGGAATTGAAGGCATCCCTTCTCTCCTTCCCTCATTCCCACTCCTGAGGAAAAGAAAACAAACAAAATAGTTAGTCACAGTCTTTCCTCTGATTTTTGGAGCCCCATTCCTCAGAGAGAACCGGCTGCTGAATATCCTGGTCCACGTGAGTTAGTTTCTTGACAAACCATGCACCAGCACATTGCACTTCCCAGGGTGCATGTTGCATCCCAGCATAGTCCTAGAGCTTAACTTTCTCATGTGTTCTCTGATGAGGAATAGGGGGAATTTTCAGACCATAGCCAGATTGAGGAAACACCTAATGCTGGACTTATTTATAACAAGGTCTTTATTCCTTTACACATGAAAATCAGCCACTCTCCTGTAGAGCCTCTGCATTTCCATAACTGAACACCCAAGAGGGTCTTTTCTCCCTTTGACAAGGAGGTTAAGGCAGAATGAGCCAGTGCGTCTCAGAAATTTTATTATTTAGCAAAAAAGGTGGTGGAGGATTTAAAGGTGCCCCCCCCCCCCCCGTTGACATTCATGTGGCAGCCCTCCTCTGTGGTGCTAATGCCCTTGATGGTGATCCTGCCCTCAAAGAGTTCGGGACAGCACTCTGCCTTGGCCTTCAGAAAGACTCACAAGGTGGCAGCTTTGGCCATGAAGCCCTCAATTGCATCATCATTCTTTGCCAGGGTCTCCCTCTGATAAAGGTTAAAGACCTTTTGTAGAATAGGAGCTTAGATCGTACAGCTGCACAGGTCTCCTCAAATTGACCCCAAAGTTTCCTTTGTCACTGATGCAATCTTGTGGTTCTCAGCACAAGCCATAGCAGTGTCCATTGTGGCTACATGTTCTGTCTGGCTGAAACATTGGAGTGTAGATGCCTCATCTAGGACCAATTTAGCAAGAGTTCCCTTAAAGGGTGCTTGTCTGTTTGGGGAGGAGCCACTCAAGGATATCATCATCAAAACTAAGGAAGAACGCACATCCACACCCTCTTCTCATGAGAAGGGTGATAAGAGGCAGCTGAAGAAGAGCTGTAGGGGCTCCTTTCATTTCAGAGATCCTTCATGGCTAGGAACCAGAGTTCTACATCATCTAAGGCCACAGCCTTCCAGTCCAACTGGGAGAGCTGGCAAAAATTCTGCTGGTGCTGCACCTCCAGTAGGAGGAAAGCTCAGCCACTTCTTGCACAGTTGAGAGTCCAAGGACGTCTGGGTTGTAAACATGATCAGGGACAGCTATTGCATAGAGTACAGCAACAAACCTAGGGACAGGTTCCTGTTGTCTCTGACTTGCAGGTCCCAGTCCAAGGAAGTCATCACTGCTCAGACCATACACCACCTCAAGAGAGGAGCCATACAACCAGTTTCCCCAAGGAATGATTCTCGGGCGTCTGCTCCATCTTTGTCCTTCTGAAGAAGGGAGGAGACTGGCAGGCCAACTTAGATATGAAGTATGCCAACAAATTTGTGATGTACTGCAAATTTCAGGTGAAACCTCTGCATACGATCATGGAAGCCCTGCACACAGGGGAGTTCTTTGCTTTTATTTATTTATTTATTTATTTATTACATTTATATACCGCCCCATAGCCGAAGCTCTCTGGGCGGTTTACAAAAGTTAAAAACAGTAAACAGTAAAAAAGTATACAAAATTTAAAACCATCAAAAACATAAAAACAACAGTATAAAAACAACAGTATCCATTTAAAAACAACAGTTCTGGGGTCCGTTAAAAAACAAACTTAGCATTGTTAAATGCTGTTAAATGCCTGTGAGAAGAGAAAAGTCTTGACCTGGCGCCTGAAAGATAACAGTGTTGGCGCCAGGCAAGCCTCATCAGGGAGATCATGCCACAGTCAGGGGCCACCACTGAAAAGGCTCTTTCCCTTCTTGCCATCCTTGAGCTTCCTTTGGAGGAGGCACTTGGAGGAGGACCTTGAGCGCAGTGTACGGGTAGGTTCATGTTGGTTCATACACCCCTTGAAGGCTTACCTGCAAGAGCCCAATGCGTGTTTAGACAGAAAAAGAGTCTTACAGCTCCCAGCATTATCCAGCCAGCATGGCAGGCTGGCGGATGCTGGGAGTCACAGGACTTCTTTTTATCTAAAAATGCATAAGAGTGTGCCCTAAGAGGCTTGCTTTGATTAATAGGATATAGAAAGACTTGTGGTAGTCATGGATGGCCAAAATGTGTATTTTGGCATTACAAGAAACATAAACCCCTGTTCAGGCATCCAAGTTATTCCTGCATTGAGGGGCAGCGGCTGGTTTCGTCCCTGCACGAGTTGCAGGCAGGCATCTGTGGAAGTTCCCACCGTGATGTAGAAAACTTTTTTTCCAGGGTCCTAAATTGCCTGGAGGGCTTTCCTCCCTCTCTCCTTGCTTTGTAATGGATGGGTACACCACATTTGTCAGGGACTTGGAGGTTGTGTCATATATTCTGTCAGGGAAAACTTTGAAATATTTGTCTGATATTAGAGCATAGAACACTTTTCTTCTTAGAGCTGCTTGGAAATGTACTCAGTTCTGTTTACAGTTTCAAAAAAAGAATGCGCACATGTGGACGTAAAAAGTTTTAACGGTTTTGCTAAAAATCAAAACAAAAGACTTCTCTGCCTGAAGGCACTTTGGTCATTATAGGTCTCTGACAGTATGACGATTAAAGGGTGGTTTGTTTGCTCTTACTAAGGACAAAGATATTTCCAGTGTGAAGGTAGAATCAAAGTGTAAATTTCCGAATAATATCCTATCTTAGCAACAAGGGTGTTCAGTGATGAGCTCACTCAAACGCTCCTGCGGCCCTTGGATTGCTCTGGAGCGGGGGGGGGGGGGGCAATGCTGGACTCTCCAGGGGACAAGGTGGTCTTGGAGACAAATTAGCGGAGTCTAAGCTTTTGCAGGAGCAATGCATGGTGCTCTCCAGAAGGGCTTGATGGTTCTTGCTTGTCTTTTGGGGGAAAGGGAAGTTGGGCCATGGGTAAGATTTCATGCACATTTATTTATTGCATTTCTATACCGCCCAGTAGCGCTCTCTGGGCGGTTCACAAAAATTAAAACCATTCATAATATAAAACAACAATATAAAACCATAATATAAAATACAATAAAAAAGCTCAACTAGATAAAAACAGCAGCAATGCAAAATTACAAATTTAAAACAACGAGTTAAAATGTATTTATAGATTGTTAAAATGCTGGGAGAATAAAAAGGTCTTCACCTGGCGTCTAAAAGCATATAATGTAGGTGCCAAGCGAACCTCCCTAGGGAGCTCATTCCACAGCTGGGGTGCCACAGCAGAGAAGGCCCTCCTCCTGGTAGCCACCTGCCTCACTTCCTTTGCCAGGGGCTGGCGGAGAAGGACCCCTGAGGATGACCTTAAGGTCCGGGCAGGTACATATGGGAGGAGGCGTTCCTTCAGATAACCTGGCCCCAAGCCGTTTAGGGCTTTAAATGTTAATACCAGCCCTTTGAATCGGGCCCGCGTGATCTCACCTGCCAGTCCCTGTTAGTAAACGGGCTACCCTGTTTTGTACCAGCTGAAGTTTCCGAAACCATTTTCAAAGGCAGCCCCACGCATAATGCATTGCAGTAATCCAAACGAGAGGTTATCAGAGCATGGATCACTGTAGCTAGGCTATCTCTGTCCAGATAAGGGCGCAGCTGGTATATCAGCCTGAGCTGGTAAAAGGTGCTCTTTGCCACTGAGTTCACCTGTGCCTCAAGTGACAGCTCTGGATCCAAGAGCACCCCCAAACTATGGACCCGATCCTTCAGGGGGAGTGCAACCCACATCATCTGCAGAGGTGGTTGGTGCCCTTCCAATGACACACAGCGACTCAGGCCTGGGTGCTTTCATGTTCAGGGTTCCAGCAGGACTTGTGGCAGCTAACAAGACTTCTGTCTATTTGATAAGGGTATGGTGGTGCTCAGGCCTGAGCCAGTAACCGACATGGCAAGAGTTTCGTTTTTTTGTCCTAGTAATGTGATCTGCCAAACTTTTGTCCACCCCCCTTTTCCCAAAACAGTATTGGCATGTGTAGAGAAATTCAGAAAAACAACAACCCCAGAACTGTATTTGTTTTTTCTTAAAAAATAGAATAGCTTTGGATTATGAAATACTTTATTTTAGAGTGATGAATAAAATATTTAAGAACCTGTTTATACATTGCTACCCAGGTTTAACTCCCCTTAAATGATTTCTTAAAAAACCATGTAAAATCTGCATCAGGGCATGTCTCCACTAGGAACGCATCTCCTTGGCTAATGCAGCTTTTGGGCAGATGGTTGTTCAGATGATCCTTAAGAACATAAGAAGGGCCCTGCTGGATCAGACCAAGGGTCCACCTAGTCCAGCACTCTGTTCACACAGTAGCCTACAAGCTGTCCACTAGGATCTCACAAGCAGGACACGGTGCAACAGCACCCTCCCACCCATGTTCCCTAGCAATTGGTGTATATAGGCTTACTTCCTCTGATGCTTGTTTCCTGAAGTGCCATCCCCATGTATTCAGTGTTCATTGATTGGGATGTAATTATTGGTATATTTGGAGAGGCCTCTAAGGAAGTTCCTCACTTGCCTTTGCAGTTTATAATTTCCTCTAAGTTGATTGACAAGTTTGTCCTTCAGTTATATATGGTGCCAATACATATTGGGTTGATAAGTTCAAGCAGGCCAGGTAAGGGCTTTCCTGCTTTTCCAGTTCTGTGCTGGGAGATTGGGGAGCTCTTCCCCCAGGTCAAATTAGGAGATTGATTCATTTTTCCAGCAATGGAGAGATGCTATCCCACATGTAAATACTGCCGTCTGAGTACTCAGAGGAAACCGGAATTTATGGAAGTAAAAATGGTTTTTCCCCCCCAACAGAAGTGTATCTCAAGAGCTGTCAGAAACTATTCTCACCATGGTAGCCAACTGCAGCAATGTCATGAACAAAGCTAGACAGCCACCACCTGGAGTTATGCCCAAAGGACGTCCACCCAGTGCTAGTAGTCTAGATGCCATCTCTCCTGTACAGGTATGTGGACGCTTAAACCATGGCAGCATCATGATGGAAGGTGCTTCCTATGTCTCTCTAGACTGTTTTGTTTTGTACATAATCAAAGTTCATTCAGAATGTAGTAAACATACCTTTTTTAACTTGATAAATGTTAGACCTTGCACTGCCTTTGAACCTGGCATGTCTATTGTAGCTTCTCAGGCCAAGCAACAGTGCTAGATTGTAAGTACTTGTTATAACTGGGGCATTTCAGCTCTCATCTGAACTGTTCTTTTAAAAGCAAGTTACATCTCAATTACTCTCTCCCACTCTACTCTTAATAAGGACGAAAATGTGCTTCTTGCAACTATATTCAGTTGTACATTTTAGTGGCCTGTGCTTTCTAAAGACTTGACTTGGCACCCTTCTGCTGTTTAAAGATTTCTTTATTGATTTGATTTGTACCCAGCCTTTCTATCAAAAAAAGGCACTCAAGGTGGCTAACAGGCTCAATTAAATTTGATTAAAGCAATATATTAAAATAAAATAAAAACATAGCAGTTAACAGAATTAAAAATTGAAAAACACCTAACCCAACAGACCCACTTACAGGCCAGAGGCCTTCTTGAATAAAGTGGTCTTTGCCCGCCAGTGGAAGGACAACAGAGAAGGAGCGAACCTCGCCTCCTTTGGGAGGAAGTTCCACAGCCTGGGAGCGGACACCAAAAAGGTCCTCACTCAGCTTTCTACCAAGTACTCATCTGAAGGCAGTAGTCTTGAAAGAAGGGCCTGTCCAGAACATCTTAAGAACCAGGCAGGCTTATATGGGAGAAGGTGTTCTTTCAGCTAGCCTGGTCCCAAGACCTATAGGGTTTTACACGTCATAACCAGCACTTTGAATTGTGCCCAGAAACAGACTGGTAGCTGGTGAAATTGCTGTAACAAGGGAGTCACGTGCTTCAGCCCCATTTAGAGTATGTTAGAGTATTTAATGAGTGAATGCAGCACTTAATGAGTGAAGGGAACTTTTGTTGCCAGTATCCGCAGTAAGGCCATCTATAGGCTGAATCATTTGAGTAATTTTACTGTGAGGAGTTTGAACTTCCTTCTGTATGAACAAGTCACATACTCTTATGCAAATGTTAGATCGTAAAGCTAAGCAGTTGCTTAGGCTGCAGATGAAAGTAGTCCTGCATAACCTAAACCCAGAGGCCATAATTTCAGATTAATTTTAAAAAATATACAGAAATCTCTTGTATTACACATGTTTCTGAAGGCCAGTAAGGCAAACATATTATCAAGGGCTGGAGAAACTCCTTTGAGGAAAGGTTACAAGATTTGCAGCCTTTTAGCATAGAAAAAGGTGAGCACGGGGAGACATGATAGAGGTATATAAAATAATGCATAGTGTAGAGAAAGTAGATAGAGAGGTTTTTTCTCTCTGTTTCATAATACTACAATGTGGGGTCATCCAGTGAAACCGGTGGTAGATCCAGGACAGATAAAAAGAAGTAAATCTCCACACTATGGAAATGCGTTCTAAAAATGTAGTGGTGGGCCACCAACCTGCACAGCTTTAAGAGGGAATTGGACCAGTTAATGGAGGATAATAAAGCTATCAATGGCTACTAGTCATGATGGCTGTATATTATCTCCAGTATCAGAGGCAGGATGCTTTTCAATACCAATTGCTAGGATCACAAATGAACAGTAGGGTGCTGTTGCGCTGTTTGTGGGTTCCAGTTGGGGCATCTATGGGAACAGAATGCTGGGCTAGGGAGGCCTTCAGTCAGATCCAGCAGGAGTTATTTTCTTACATTAGTAAATCCCAGAATGTCTGGATTTGATGTGTGGCCTTATTGATTTTTCTTGGGCTGATATAAATGAAGATTGCCAACAATTTGATAGTTATAGGAAGTAAGAGCCATTGTCTTTTTTTTAATATTAATTTTTATCCTCAGATTGATCCCCTTGCTGCTGGGATGGCATCTCTCAGTATAGGTGGTTCAGCGGCTCCACACACCCAGAGTATGCCAGGTTTTCCTCCAAACTTGAGTTCAGCGTTCAGTACTCCTCAATCACCAGCAAAAGCATTTCCACCACTTTCCACGCAAAACCAGAATACGCCTTTTAGTGGGATTGGCGGACTCTCTTCGCAGCTTCCAGGTACAGTTTTATCAAGGGACTGGTTCTTGCGAAAAGTATATGGCTGTTCTGTCTCTAATCCTTTCTGGGACCAGACATTTTGCAGAACATTAGATACTATGGCTTGGATATGAAGTTGCTTCTGTTAAGGTGATGATAGTGGTGGGAGGGTAATTTTGGTCAAATCCCCCCCCCCAAGTCCTTCCATTTGCAGACCACCGAATCATGTCCCTCACTATTCCCAAGGGTCTCCCAGGCTCCAGGAGCAGATTTTTAGAGGGTTGTATCAGGAAAGGAGAGGAGTGAAAACTCTGTTCTGTGAATGTGAACTTCACTTTGCAGATGGAAATTTGGGATAGAAGCTAATGTACGCAACTAAAACAGCAAAAATGGAAGATGTTGTTTCACATGTAGTGCCTGTTGTTTTGGATTTGGGTAAGGAAGGAATTTGTAGAGCCCTGAAGTTTGGCTTCAGACCTCAGCAGCATTATGAGTGCTTAAATGGCTGTGCAGCATAACTTGGGCACTAAACTTCTTCTAGCTCAGTGTCTGATTAACCCTGTTCAGGCTGGGAACAAAGCATTTATAACAAAATAATTATTTTGTTTTTTCAGTAGGTGGTCTTACGACAGGTAGTCTGGGTATAGCAACTGGGGCCCTTGGCCTCCCTGCAGTGAACAATGACCCATTCGTGCCAAGAAAACTGAGTACATCGGGACTGAACCAGCCTACGTTCCAGCAGAGTAAGATGAAACCTTGTAAGTGGTAATGTTGTCTGATTGTGTGGCGTGACTGGTGTGCAGTGAATATAAGTGAGTGTCCCTTCCTGGTGGAAGGGGGGTTGCAGAAGCTTAGGGGAAACCTGCTTTTTTATTTCTCTTACATTCAGCTTTTCCTTTTGAAACCTCAGAGCAGTTTATTTGGGGCTCCGGCAGCCTCCTACCTTTGTGCTGTCCAGGCTGAAACCTGCTTAGCTTTAACAAACTGACAGTGCTCCCAACTGCTGATGACAGGCACTTGCCCTGTACAGTCGCCAAAGTTATTTCAGAGTTAAAACCTACTTGAATCAAGTGTCTTGTCAAATCTAGTTGAGACAAAGCTTTTATGGAAGTACTGGATAGGATGTTGTCTAATTTAATTGTGATATTAAACTAGGAAAATACCCCTCAGGTTGATTGGCAAGAGTAGCTAAGGACTATCCTACGTTTTGTTTTTTTAAACCCAAATTCTTTGATAAATGCAAGTTTGCCCAGGAGGGGTCTTGAGTCCAAACTTTGAGGTAATTGGAGCAGAAATTAGATGACAGGTATGGAAATACAATGCCAGTAATACCAGGGGGATGGTTCAAGAGGGTCAAGTAAGGGGTTACTTGGGCAGTTTGGTATGGAATGCTAGGTGTCTGGTGTCAGGAATAGATAGAAGTCTTCTGAGGAGGAGAGTTCTTTATTTTAAGTGGCGTAACCAGGTTACTAAGGGTGCATGTTTAGACAGAAATAGTCCTACAACTTCCAGCATTCCCCAGCCAGCCGTGAATAGGATGGCACCCTAAATGTCTTCAGTTTGCAGAGTTGTACAGTTTGATCCCAAGTTTAGCCTGAAGTTGTGTGAAAGTGTGTCTGCCTCTTAGCATTCAGCATGCTGTGTGACTGCTGCATCTTACACAATACGCTGGATGACTGTACAGTAATTGAGATTTGATTTCCTGGCTTTCAAAGTCACTGTTAGTGAAGTGTGATTGTGTTTCCTTAACTAAACCAGCAGCTGCAGCTAATGTTCTTCTTGGTTTTTGTGCTGCATATGGGTTATGTGCCTGCAAATAGGAGCATTCAGAATCTTCTAAGAGGTAAGCCATTGAAACATTTTGGTGCAGTGGCCTGTCCCAGCAAGCAAGGTACATGCCCAGTTGGGTGTGACCATTGCTTTCCTGCTCAGTTACTTTCTGACCACCACTGTGGCTTTTGGAATTTTCTTAATTCACAATTATCAGAACTAAACCATATTTTTCTTCTCTTCTTGCCATCTTTTTGCTTTAGTCCTCCATCATTCCCCCCTCAATCTTCTCTCCTGATAGTTCCTCTATATGTTTCACATTTTTATGTGTCTTGTGGTTTTTTCCCCTTGCTCACCTGTTCACCTAAGATGCAGCAGCCATTCTTCAAGAAATCCTGTTATTATGGGGGAAGCTTCCTCCTTTGGATGGACACAAGTCCTTATTTTGCCTAGATGAATAGCATGTTACAGGTGGGGAACTGGCAGGCTGCATGTACTTTCCATGGCTGACTGCCATCCAGTGCCAGAAAGGCAAGTGCACCCTATGTGCTCTGTTTCACTGCATCCAGGCAACCTGCCTTCTAGTGAGACAAATATAGGTGCCAGGGTGTTTCCCTCTGGCTGTTTGACTAGCTCTTCCTCCTGTGCGTTGATCCAGGGGAAGGTTACGTATCGAAATTCCATACTCTCAAGACTGATGGAGACCCTCAGCTTCAAGAACTCGTTAGGTCTTGTAGAACCTTTGGTCCTGGGACTGAATCTCAGCTGTGCTCCAGTAATAAAAGCGGGTGTCAAACAAAACCAGCTAAATGTCTAAGTTGGACACGCCAAAGAAGAAAAATGAGAAGAGATGACTCCTCATATGCTGCTACCTTTAGCCACCCATTTTCATTCTGGCAGGTCCAGTGGCCTGACCATTTTGGTGTTCCCCTACATTGGCTGGCTTGTTGCCTTGCCAATTCAGCCTTCTCTGGCTATGGTGTAAAAGCAGGTATCCCAGACCTGGCTATATTGAGATCATTGACTGTGCCTCAGATATGTGAATCCTCCCTGCGATAGGACTGACTCCTGCCATGGAGCTATTTCTCTCGAAATTGGAGCTGCTCTTCTCCCCCGCTCTTTCTGATCCTCATCTACTTCTCATTCCCACTCATTGCTTCCAATTGATGGGAACAGTTCTTGACTCCGTGCATGGATGACCATGCTTACTTGTCTTTGATACAAGCCATTGCTGACTTAGTTACCAACCTTAATACCATGGAGGTGGCAGATGCTAGGGAGCAGAGAGTAGCAGAGAATTGTTGGAGAAGTGTTTCCCTGCACATTCTAAGCTTAACCTGCTACTCCAAAGTGCAGTGGAATTGCCAGTGTCAAAGTAAGATTCACCTGGCAGTCTGGTAAGCTTCTGTACATTTAATGGGAAGGGGCAACTCAGGCTGCGGTTTGAAAAAATTGGGGATTTTTCAAACGGAGTGACATCAATAGCAAATACCCTGAAACATGGAAACAAACCTCAAAGTGATCTTAATAGGCTGGAGCGCTGGGCTGAAAACAACGGAATGAAATATAATAGGGATAAATGCCAAGTTCTACATCTAGGAAAAAGAAACCATATGCACAGTTACAACATGAGGGATACTTGGTTCAGCAATACTACAAAGAGAAGGATCTTAGAATTGGTTCAGCAATACTACAAAGAGAAGGATCTTAGAATTGTTGTAGATCACAAGCTGAATATGAGCTAACAGTGTGATGTGGCTGCAGGAAAGGCAAATGCTATTTTGGGCTGCATTAATAGAAGTATAGCTTCCAAATCGCACGAGCTACTGGTTCCCCTCTTTTTGGCCCTGGTTAGGCCTCATCTAGAGTATTGCGTCCAGTTCTGAGCACCACACTTCAAGAAGGTCGCAGACAAGTGGAGCGTGTTCAGAGGAGGGCAACCAGGATGATCAGGGGTCTGGAAACAAAGCCCTATGAAGAGAGACTGAAGGAACTGGGCGTGTTTAGCCTGGAGAAGAGGAGATTGAGGGGAGACATGATAGCACTCTTCAAATACTTAAAAGGTTGTCACACAGAGGAGGGCCAGGATCTCTTCTCGATCCTCCCAGAGTGCAGGACATGGAATAATGGGCTCAAGTTACAGGAAGTTCCGGCTGGACATAAGGAAAAACTTCCTGACTGTTAGAGCAGTATGACAATGGCACCGTTACCTAGGGAGGTTGTGGGCTCTCCCACACTAGAGGCCTTCAAGAGGCAGCTGGACAGCCATCTGTCAGGGATGCTTTAGGGTGGATTCCTGCATTGAGTGGGGGGTTGGACTCGATGGCCTTATAGGCCCCTTCCAACTCTACTATTCTGTGATTCTGTTATCGTCAGCAGACAAACAAGAAAGAATCTCATGTATGGAAAGCATGCTAAAGACTAAATATATTGACAAATTGATTTGATTTGCAAAGACATCAGTTTGAACATAAGGGGAGAAGAGAGGAGGGGGTAGCATAATTATATAGGATATAAAAACAAAATTCCCAAGTATGCAGTGTGTGTGTGTGTATGTGTATACACACTTCAATACTTCTGCATGCAGTTGTGCATGCAGTTGTACACACACACATATTGGGTGGCTAACTTCTAACCTTTGGATACAACAGCACAGTTGCAGATTATTTCTTAACCAGGATGCCAAGTTATTCACAGCAATTCTTGCAAGTACACTGAACTGATAAAAAAAAATCTTTATGTTTGTCAGATGGATAACTGGCAGATTTTATACACTCTACCAGAGAAATTTAAGTAGTCCAAATGAATGGGATAAACAGCAATAATTTGTACATAGATATCCTGCTACTACTCCTTTTCAACCCGAAAGGGACTATTCAGAAATGTTGATGCTTGCAGTGGGAGGATCGAAAACTGACTATCAAACACTTCTACTAACGCACCTTAATATTCCGTTGGAAAATCATAGAATAGTAGAGTTGGAAGAGGCCTATAAGGCCATCCAGTCCAACTCCCTGCTTAGTGCAGGAATCCACCTTAAAGCATCCCTGACAGATGGCTGTCCAGCTGCCTCTTGAATACCTCTAGTGTGGTAGAGCCCACAACCTCCCTAGGTCATGGGTTCCATTGTCGTACTGCTCTTACAGTCAGGAAGTTTTTCCTGACTGGGCTTCCTGTAACTTGAGCCCATTATTCCATGTCCTACACTCTGGGATGATCAAGAAGAGATCCTGGCTCTCCTCCGTGTGACAACCCTTCAAGTACTTGAGGAGTACTATCATGTCTCCCCTTAGTTCTTTCAGCCTCTCCTCATAGGGCTTTGTTTCCAGACCTCTGATCATCCTTGTTGCCCTCCTCTGAACACACTCCAGCTTGTCTGCATCCTTCTTGAAGTGTGGTGCCCAGAACTGGACACAATACTCAACCAGGGCTGAATAGAGAGAAACCAGTACCTCGCGCGATTTGGAAGCTATACTTCTATTAGGAAAAGTAAAGGAACCTCCCATGCAAGCACTGAGTTATTACTGACTGTTGGAGGGACGCCAGCTTTCGCTGACGTTTTCTTGGCAGGCCTTATAGCGGGGTGGTTTGCCGTTGCCTTCCCCGGCCATGATTACCTTTCCCCCAGCTAACCGGGTACTCATTTTACCGACCTCGGGACGATGGAAGGCTGAGTCAACCCGAGCCAGCTGCCTGAAACCAGCTTCCGCTGGGATTGAATTCAGGCCGTGGAGAGAGTTTCAGCTGCAGCAACTGCTGCTTTACCGCTTTGCGCCACACAAGGCTCCTATACTTCCATTAATGCAGCCCAAAATAGCATTTGCTTTTTTTGCAGCCACATCACACTGTTGGCTCATATTCAGCTTGTGATCTATAACAATTCCAAAATCCTTCTCGCTTGGACTATTGCTGAGTCAAGTATCCCCCATCTTGTAACTCTGCATTTGGTTTCTATTTCCTAGATGTAGAACTTGGCATTTATCCTTATTAAATTTCATTCTGTTGTTTTCAGCAGGAACTTCAAGCACAGTCAAAACTATTGTTGCAGCACTCTAGTTTTGAGCTTCTTGGCATAATTCCAAAATAGTTAAAACAGTCAAGGAAAAGCAACTTTGAAACTAGAAAACTAAAAGAAATTAAAATATAGAAACACTTAAACGTTCCCTGACTAGGATTAATGGCCACAGTTAGTTTTCCTTTGTTCCAAACTCTCCTAATAGAGATGCCCCAATTTTATTTTAAAAGATGGCAAACGTTATTGGAAACTTTGTAATAGAAGAAAAAAGCTGTGCACTGGCAGAAAATCACTTTGCTGACACTGAAAAGAAGGCAGTGTTTGATTTTCCTAACCTCCGGTTCTATTGTGATTCGTTCAGCGACAACCATGCCATTGTCTACAGCATCAGATAAGGAGGGGGAATCTTGTCTTCAGCTATAGCTTGCCTGTGGCTTCTGAAATGGTGCATCCATGACACTATAACCGCTGTAGAACTTCACTTGGCAAGCTATGACAGGGCTGGATGCTCCTCCCATGTGTGGGTAGGCTGGCTTACCCACCATTTGTTCTGTTACAGGGCTTTCCCAGTGTAGACCTATGAAGCTGCCTTGTCCTGAATCCAATAATTGGCCCACTGAGCTCAGTTTAGCATGTCTACATCAGCTAGCATAGCCAATGGTAATAGATCGAAACAGCCCTTACTAAGATCACCAATGATCTCCTTACTGCCAAGTCTAAAGGCCATTATTCCGTTCTTATTCTCCTTGATCTAACTGCAGCCTTTGACACGGTTGATCATGATCTTCTCTTAGATTCCCTTCATGACCTTGGATTTTGTGGCTCTGTCTATAACTGGTTTGCCTCCTATCTAGCGGGTCGCTCTTTCAGCGTGTTGGCTAATGGCAGCTCGTCTTCCTCCTTTCCCCTTTCAGTAGGGGTTCCGCAAGGCTCAGTGCTTGGCCCGTTGTTGTTTTCCTTATACATGTTGCCCTTGGGCAAGCTTATTCAATCTCATGGCCTCCAATATCATCTGTATGCTGATGATACACAATTATATCTGTCATCTCCGGAACTTTCTCCTGATGTTCACGATCGTATCTCGGCATGTCTTTCAGATATCTCAGCTTGGCTGCTTCATCGTCGTTTGAAACTTAATATGGCAAAGACTGAATTGCTTGTTTTTCCTCCTAAACCTTCTCCTCATCTCTCATTCTCTCTTTCTGTCAGTGATGTTACGCTTACTCCGGTCAAGGAAGCTCGTAGCCTTGGCTTTATATTCGACTCCTCGCTCTCCTTTATTCCTCATATTGAGGCAGTAGCTAAATCTTGTCGTTTTTTCCTGTATAATATTGCCAGGATTCGATCATTTTTGTCTGTCTCTTCTGCCAAGACGCTTGTTCATGCGCTGGTTATTTCACGGTTGGACTACTGCAACCTTCTTCTCTCTGGCCTTCCTTCTTCTCACATCAGTCCGTTGGTTTCTGTTCACCACTCTGCCGCAAAGATCATCTTCTTGGCTCGCCGCTCTGACCATGTTACTCCGCTTCTGAAATCTCTTCATTGGCTTCCAATTCACTTCAGAATCCAATATAAACTTCTCCTGTTAACCTTCAAAGCTTTTCACGGTCTAGCTCCTTCCTATCTCTCCTCTCTCATCTCACACTATTGCCCCGCTCGTGCTCTTCGCTCCTCTGATGCCATGTTTCTCACCTGCCCAAGGGCCTCTACTTCCCTTGCTCGGCTTCGTCCATTTTCTTCTGCTGCCCCTTACGCCTGGAACGCTCTTCCAGAACATTTGAGAACTACAAGTTCAATCGCAGCTTTTAAAGCTCAACTAAAAACTTTTCTTTTTCCTAAAGCTTTTAAAACTTGATTTTGTTCTGACTTTATACTGTTAGTTTTACCCTACCCAGTGCCTGCTTACCCTACCCTGTGCCTGTTGGCATTCTCTTCCCCTCCTTATTGTTTTACTATGATTTTATTAGATTGTAAGCCTATGCGGCAGGGCCTTGCTATTTACTGTTTTACTCTGTACAGTACCATGTACATTGATGGTGCTCTATAAATAATAATAATAATAATAATAATAATAATAATAATAATAATAATAATAATAATAGTAGTAGTCCAACACATCTGGAAGGCACTGGGATGCCTGTCCCTGATCAACAGGCAGCAACTCTTCAGGCAAGGATCTTTCCAAGCCCTACCTGGAGATAGTGAGGATTAGACCTGGACGCTTTAGCTTGCTCTACCAGTTTGCTATGGATGCTTTCACCACCACCATCAATGCGAACTCTGCAGCTGGCCCATGCTGAGTCCCTGGGTGATACATTCGGGTTTATTCTATTTATTTAAGCATTTTTATCCTGCAATTCAGCCAAAAAAAGGCTCTCACAGTGGCTTACAAAAATATTTCTTGACAGTCCCTGCCCACAGGCTTACAATCTAAAGTTCTGTTGGGTTCGGGGCCTTTTCCCTACTTAGCACCATCCAGTTGTTCAAACATTGGTTACTCCCAGTTCCATCCAGAAGCAGGCAGGATCTTTTAAAATAAAGGCCAAGGTGGTTGGACTGCACCCATTTCCTTCTGTAGTCCATCCTTCTCCAACCTGGTGCCCCCTAGAAGTGTTGGTCTGCAGCATCTGAAGGGCAACAGGTTGGGGAGGCCTGCTCGAACCAGTCTTCCCCTGCATCCTTATCAGTCACTTGTGCCTGCTGTCTCAAGCAGGCCTGTAGAAAAAGGAATTGGAGCCCAGTGTGGAGGTTCTCCTGTTTTGTTTTCCTGCAGGGGCTCCCAAACCATCCTAGTATTGGTCCTGTGTCCTGCTGGCTCCCCCCGCCCCACTTCCATTGGCATGTCAGGCTCCTAAGATATGTTAGGGCTACTGTTACTTTCTACTGTTAGTTTTACCCTACCCTGTGCCTGCTTACCCTACCCTGTACCTGTTTGCATTCTCTTCCCCTCCTTATTGTTTTACTATGATTTTATTAGCTTGTAAGCCTATGCGGCAGGGTCTTGCTATTTACTGTTTTACTCTGTACAGCACCATGTACACTGATGGTGCTATATAAATAAATAAATAAATAAATAAATAATAATAATAATAATAATAATAATAATAATAATAGTTGCCACCCCCCTCTTGCAGGACGCATAATTTGTTTTGTCCCTCTCTGCTAGGGCTGAGAGCTGCTAGGAGCTCATGAGAGGGGCAGTGTGGGAATAGGGTTTTTTGGTCTTCAATGTATAAATAAACTTGATGATCAAGGTGAGTGGCCATGAGCAGCAGTACCTCCTTCGCTTTGATCCTGATCACGTGGCAGCTGCCTTCAGCAGGTACCATGCCAGCCTCATGTTCCTTTTCACTAAGGCAGGTGGCTCTCTTTCTCGCCCCCCCCTCTCAATTGATTGAAAGAAGGGGCCTTTGCAAGCAGACAATGATCAGATCTCCCCACTGTGGACTGCCAGAATATTTATTAGAACCTTTCCCCCTTTGGATGCAGTGTTTGCCTTACTTGCAGAGGTTCCCAGATTTTTCCTCTTGCATTTCTGCTGCCTTAATAATTTGTGAGACTCTGGCCTGTCTTTTATTTGATCCCTTACACAATTTTACCTCTAATTCCAGTAATATTATCCTTCTCCAGCCTTGTGTGGCGCAGAGCGGTAAAGCAGCAGTTTCTGCAGCCGAAACTCTCCCCATGGCCTGAGTTCAATCCCAGCGGAAGCTGGTTTCAGGCAGCCAGCTCAGGTCGACTCAGCCTTCCATCCTCCTGAGGTCGGTAAAATGAGTACCCAGTTAGCTGGGAGAAAGGTAATCACGGCCGGGGAAGGCAATGGCAAACCACCCCGCTATAAAGCCTGCCAAGAAAACATCAGCGAAAACTGGCGTCTCTCCAAGAGTCAGTAATGATTCAGTGCTTGCACAAGAAGTTCCTTTCCTTTCCTATCCTTCTCACATATCACTGAACCCAGGAAGCTTGTATCCAAAAAAAGCTGTCTCCACTATATCCTACCAGTTGTTGTTTATTCGTTCAGTCGCTTCCGACTCTTCGTGACTTCCACTACCAGTACTTCCACTCTAATCTGTGGAACCTTGTTTTTGGGCCTACGGGCCTTATCCGGCCTATGATATGGTCCCAGCTTGGAACACCTCCTTTCTGTGACCCCGCTTTGAGACAGCTTGCTAGTGGGATCGCACAGCGACCACAAAGGAAGATAGCCATAATTATTTTAGTGGTTGCACAATCCACCCTCATTTACCTTTTCATATATTTCTCTATCTGCATATCCTTCCTGGGCAGCTGCAGCAGGCCAGTGGGAAATTGCTGGGCATGCACTATGGTTGCTTGGGCAGGCCATCACCCCAAAATGTTTCAATGGCTTATCTTTAGAATCTGCCCCGCACAGGCACAGCAGCCATATATGTTACTGCACAGGTGGCCACTCAGAGAACTGTACTTACAGGTAAGCTGTCTTTCCTTGAGCTGCCAGTATAGCTCATTGAACGATAGGCTGTGTCTTGAAGTCTGTTGAAATTCTGTATACTGCTTTCTGTTCCCTTGGAGTTGGAGCTATCATTGTGAAATGAATGCCTTTTGTAATAATAATAATAATAATAATAATAATAATAATAATAATAATAATAATATAACTGTTGTTTATACTGTTGTTTTTATGTCTCTGATGGTTTTTAAATTTTGTATATTTTGAACGTTTACTGTTTTTAGCTTTTGTGAACCGCCCAGAGAGCTTCGGCTGTGGGGCGGTATATAAATGTAAATAAATAAATAAATAAAAATTTATTTCTTACCCGCCTCTCCATCCTGATCAAGGCGGGGAACAACAATAATGCCCTTAGTGGACTTATTTAATGTGTATTTACCTTTTTCAACAGCTGACTTATCTCAGGTATGGCCAGAGGCTAATCAGCACTTTAGCAAAGAGATTGATGATGAAGCCAACAGCTATTTTCAGCGTATTTATAATCACCCACCACACCCAACTATGTCTGTAGATGAGGTGAGCTTTGTATAGCTGTTTCCCTTGTGTGTTCTCTCTCTCTCTCTCTCTCTCTCCCCTTGTTGCTCTCCCTTTCCATAGGCTTTCTTTTCAGTCTTATGAAACATTTGGGGCAGTAGGTGCTTGCAACATTGCTTTTTGTTTGGTTGCAGTTTTAAGGGAAATTTAAATTATGAAGTTCCAAAATGTATGCCCACACAGTTGCAGACAACTTTTGTGCAAGTGAAATTGGATGTTTTAAGTTGTGTCCAGTGGAAACACTATTCTCAAGGTTAATTTCATTAGTAAATCTCATTGTTGTATTCAATTCAGTAAGTATTTAGTATTAAATACTAAGTTCTAAGAGATCAAGAGCAGCTAAAACAGCATCAGTGTCTTTAAAAAAAAATCCACATTGCATCAGAATCAGTTGTGCAGAATAGTTCTGTTTTACTTTCATTTTAGTAGTTACTCTGTTGTTGCTTGGGATAATTTGTTTTTCCCTTGGGGATCTCCTAAACCAAAAAAGGGTTACTTAGGAGAGGAAGTTGCAGTTGCTAAGCTTTAAATGTTAGGGTAACATTATACTGCTAGGCTTTGCAGTAGAAGTTGGATCAAATTACAGTCCCTTTTAAAATGCATTTTGGCGTGCACTTTATGGAATATTAGGAAACATAATTCAATTATTTGTATTTTCAAAAAGAGTATTCAAAATGATCACGATAAAAATTTTGCAGTCTCTAGCACAATCAGTTAAACTTTAGTGAATGCTGTAATATGAGACCTGCTTTATACATCACGAGCAACTCTTTCTGTTTAAATGTACAACCCAGAGTTCTATTTGGGACTCCAAATATGTGGAGAGAAGATTTGTAATATCCCCTAGTAAAACTTTTGGCTGGGTTTCCCAACAAATTCTACTTAATGCAGGTGCTCCACACCCCTTTGTGAAAGGGCGTGAGCGTAAATGAGTCTCTTCGTAACATTTTGATTTCTTTACAGGTGTTAGAAATGCTACAGAGGTTTAAGGACTCCAACATTAAACGGGAACGCGAAGTATTTAACTGTATGCTGAGGAACTTGTTTGAGGAGTATCGGTTTTTCCCCCAGTACCCTGATAAAGAACTACACATAACAGCCTGCCTCTTTGGTGGGATAATAGAGAAAGGACTGGTTACATATATGGCACTGGGCCTGGCCTTGCGCTATGTTCTTGAAGCCTTACGAAAGCCTTTTACATCCAAAATGTACTATTTTGGTATTGCTGCACTAGATAGATTTAAAAATAGGTGAGTGTCTTTTTATAATATTTCCAGAACTGCATGGGGGGATCTCTAACCATATGCCTACGTCAGCAAATTATTTAGTTTTGCAATACAAAGTTAATGGTATGTTGCCATTTTTGAATGTTTCCCACAAGAGAGGCATAACTAAAATAGACACTTCAGTTAATAAAAGAAATTCATATTTTAGGATAAATGAAACAGCAATCAATTACAGGTAGTGTGAAGATGGGCAGAAATTGCCTCCAAATAATACTTCAATTAATGCTTAAGTATCAGATGGCATACACATTAATGATGCTCCTGAAATGAAGATATTACAAATCATTGTTACTGGATAAGAGCGCCCACCCACCCCCGGTTGTAACTAGCTGCCTATGTACAAAGAACAATCCAGCCAAAGTTTAGCCATTTGATGTCTTACTGATATTAATGGGAGGAGAAAACACACACACACAAATAACTTTAACTGGATTGTTCCTGATACTTTTGGAAGATGTAGGGTAACTCTCCCAAGACACACTATAATGGAAAGCTTAACTTTCATCCCATTTGCAAGACAGTTTTCTGAGCCCTCTAGAAACAACTAGTAGGGCACACTTACCAGATGCCTTCATGTCAAAGTGCTGGTAAGTAGTTACTCTTTTGTCTCACAGTACAAATCAGTCTTGAGTCCATTTCTTTCCTTCCCAAAGCAATTAAATCCTTGCTAATACCTTCCCATATCCCAATAGTCCCATTTCCCTTCCTCCTGTTGGCCACCTCTTCCCTTCACAGTACTGCCATTTGCTCCTTCACGCCACCCCTGCAGTCCCTGTGGCTTTCTTTGATTTTGTCCCTTCCATTTGCTGCCATATATTTCCTTCTCTCCTACAGCTTTGAGTCGAGCTGGGCTTGGTGCAGCATTTGTCACTGCACACCCATGTGGGAAAATCTTACCTAGGGCATCATGTTCAGGATACTTTCGGAAACCATAACTGCTAATGGTTTTCAATGAAAGCTAAGACTTCCTTAATTTTAACACTTACTTTGGTCATTAGTGCAACTTGTTTTTTGTAAACTCAGTTTTCATACTCCTGCTAGAAGGCTGTGTAATTTCTTTTTTCCTCCCCCTTTCAGTGCCATAGACTTGTTTCATATTCAGTAGGGATTTTCATTCAAATAACTATCATAGTTCTGCAACAGTCAGGTAGTGTGATTAATGCTACAAGCCTTATGCACACTTACATAGTAATAAACCCCACTGCATTTAGTTGTGTAGGATTTGCATTGCACGTTTACTATGTTTTAACAAATACTGCTTGTTCCTATTTACAAAGTAAGCTTAGATAGGTATTTGAACAAAGATAGGGTTCTGAAGTCAAGTTAGCATTTATGCAGTTAAAAAGCAAGACCAAGGTCTCTTACGTCTGCTCATTAATTAAAACATTTTATAATACTTTTTGTACAAAGCGTAAAGCAGTGTACTGTACATGAAAAACATAAAATATGTTTTTGTGACTAAATTGTGCGTACTCAACTCTCTGTATATATATTGGCCTTATGTTGCAGAATGCTTTTCATAAAGAATTGAGTTGGTAGGTTGTGTTGTGAACTAGAGTGGGAGAGAAGTAGAAGCGAGGCCCAGTGGGATGGGGAAATAGATTTGTGGGAACAGGAGAGAGGGTCCTGTGGGCTGGGGGAGCGATAGCAAGCTAGGTGTGTCATGAAGGGTCTTCGTCTTCTGGCCATTCAAAAAGCCTACTTTAGCAAACTACCCCTAGTACTTTCCACCTTTTTTAAAACTCCTTTTAAAATAAATTAAACTCTGTAGCCTATAACAAAGTCTGTATGTTGGCCCAGTCCATTGAGTGTTATTGGACAGCCTCCCACTTAATTTAGTGTGGCTGCTATTGAAACGAGGAGAAGGTGTGCACAGGAACGGTGCCTGTTGAATAGGGCCTGAGTAGATGTTGTCATGAACTAAGAAGTTAATTGTGTCCCGCAAATTCAAGGCTGCCGCTGCTTTTTCATTCATATAAGAGCCGATGTAACTCCTATCAGCTTAGTAGGTTGGCTATTTCACAGTGGTTTTATGCCTTGGCAGTGTATAGGCAGAAGTCCTGGCTATGTCGAAAATTCCCACATATTTGCTGACCAGCTTGTGTGCAGCAGAACCAAAAAATCCTCAGAGCAACTCTTATTAATTTAGCCAGAGATTAACCATTATTGTGTTGTTGGTGGTTTTGATCAGGCTATTTTCTCCTACTAATGGATAGTTTTGCCATTGACAGATTGAAGGACTATCCCCAGTATTGTCAGCACTTGGCTTCTATTAGTCACTTTATACAGTTCCCTCATCACCTGCAGGAGGTGAGTGTTAAAAGTTACGGAAAGTGAATCAGCAAGGGGGAGGGAAGACATTGAAATGAGTTAGGTTTAATTGCATGTTGGAAAGCTTCAGCTTTCCCTTCATTTAGTGCTGCAGCATCTACTTAATAAAGGGCACAAAAGTTCTGTGTGAGCAACCTCCATGCATCTGAGAAGAAAAACAAGTTAAAACTTCCAGCCAACTATTTTTCTGTTCATTTTCCTTTAATATAAACCATAGCCTTTTGTCCCAACTGGAAGCGTTTATCTGACAGTTAACTCTTAATTCTTGCCAGACAGCTTCTTAGAGGATTGGGTCATAAATGGGCTTTCCTAGCAAATAAATACCTACTGCTAGGCACAGCAGTCCGTCTGCTCAGACCTTCTGAAAGCAATCAAACTAGGGATAGTGGAATTAGGATCCTGAAGGTCTGATTCAAAGGCTGTAGTCCAAACACTAAAAGCAATGTTGGTTTAGAGTCTGGGCATCAGTGACATGCCAATCAGCAGGGATTTCGTTATTGTATATGTAATATTGAATATTTACTTGTGATAAACAACATTGAACATCTTGCAAGCTGCAGTCAGAAAAGTCTGATATAACACTCACCGTCCGTTGTCAATGGAAGTAGATTGCAGAAACTCTTTTGCCCTTATCCAAAACTTGACTTTTGATTTGGAATAGTCCCACCAGTGGAATATTTCACTTACTCCTTTTTCTGTCATTGAAGTCTGCAAGGAAGGCTTACACACCCTTCCAGTAGCAGATCATCTTTCCTCTAGCTCTTGCTACCTCCCATATACCTGCAGGATGGTAGGAAGGGAATGGAGGAAGGACTTGAAGCACTTGCCTTCAGTTAACATTGGTGCTGCTAATTGATTCAAGGCCAGTCCAGGTTCATTGTTGTAGCAAAATAAGGGCTGCTTCTAAGTTATGTTCAATGACTATCTGTGGTTTTTAGAGTAGCTGGAGCATTGCAGACTGTATTTGTGGTGGTTGGACTTGCCCAAGATACTCAAGATCAAGAACTTTGCGGGATTGGTTCTAGTGTTAAGGCGATTCTAAAATGTGCTAATATATGTTTGAGTGCATATGAGATTTAAGAATGTTCTACATCTTGTCTATTGTAGTACATTGAATATGGACAGCAATCCAGAGACCCTCCTGTGAAGATGCAGGGGTCAATCACCACCCCTGGAAGTATTGCACTTGCTCAGGCACAGGCTCAGGCTCAGGTTCCAGCAAAAGCTCCTCTTGCTGGTCAAGTTAGCACTATAGTAACCACCTCCACTACCACCACTACTGTGGCAAAGACTACAATCACTCCAGTGGGTCGGGTCAGCTTCAAGAAGGATGTGCCGGTAAGTACGTGAGCCAGTTTACTGGCACAAACACGATGTGGGACATGCAAACGAGTTTTTAGCAATAAGCCTTGGTGTAAAACTATAAAGGTTAATGTTTTGTGAGCCCTGTTAATGATTAATTTTGATTTTGTTTGAACCTATACAAACAAAGATGTAAGCACCTATACACTCGTGCTTACAAGGCCTCATTCAGGTCTTTCTCAGGCAGCCGGCTCAGGTCGACTCAGCCTTCCATCCTTCTGAGGTCGGTAAAATGAGGACCCAGCTAGCTGGGGGAAAGGTAACCGTGACTGGGGAAGGCAATGGCAAACCACCCCGCTACGAAGTCTGCCAAGAGAATGTCTGCGAAAGCAGGCGTCCCTCTAGGAGTCAGCAATGACTCAAGTGCTGGCACGAGAGGTTCTTTTCCTTTCCTTTCCTTCCCTCAGAAAAGAACTAATTATGTATTTCAACGATTTATACACTGCCCTTCAGAAAAGGTAAAGTTTGCAAAAACTAGATTTTTGTGAACCGCCCATAGAGCTTCAGCTATTGGGCGGTATAAAAATGTAATAAATAAATAAACAAATAGATTAAACAGAAAATTTGAACCAGTCTTTAATGGCAACCCCATGTACAGTACTTTGTGGTAATCAGTCCTAAACATTACGAGTGCACAGATAATGGTGGCCTGGCTATCCCTGTTCTGGGGATACTGCACCTGGCACACCAGCCTAAATTGATGAAAGACCCTCTTCACCACAGAAGCTATCCAGCCAGCCCTCCATGTACAAAGGTGGATGTAGAAGCACCATAAAATTGCAGACTGGCTTCTGCAGTACCATAAAGTGCCTCTTATTAGCTTCGCTTGGTATGCCAGCTGCACCCCCTTACGGAAAGGAATGATCTGTCAAGTGTTATCCATGCTTTGGTAACATCTGTGCATGATCTATTACAATGGGTTGTGCATTGGGCTTTACTGAAAGAGATCAGGAACCTCAGCCAATTCAAATAATCTGCTGGAGGACTCCTAATTGGAGCCTACTAACTAGTAGTGATCGTATTTCTCTTACATTTAAAGCTTTGCATTGTTTTACGCTTTGGGTTGTATCCAATGTTAGTCCTACTTTGAATAGACCTGTTGAAATGAATGGGATTTAAGTTAGGGGTAATTAACTTAAGTCTCATTCATTTCAGTGGGTCTGCTCTAAGTAGGACTAACATTGGACACAACCCCATTGTTTCCAGCTATTTTAGGTGCCAGTTAACTTTTTTAAAAATACCCAAAGCTAAAGGGCACAAGGAAAAGGAAAGATGCGCTACCCTGTTCAACAGTTACTGTCTTAATGAGGTCATTTCAGTCCTTCTCACCTGAGCTTTTATTGCTGCTTTATTTTGTAATACTACTTATAGAACTTTTAAAATTGTAATATTTAATGGTGGTTGTAAGTTACCTTAAAAGCTTTTTACAAGAAGGCAGGGGAGACATTTTTTAAAACAAATAGCCATTGGCATGGCAAGCTGTGCTTAGGTGGGTCATCAGACAAATGGCACCGGGCCCACACTGTGGCTTGAACAAGCCGCCATGGCCTTAGTGTGAGGCTTTCTTCTCAGTCGTAAAAGAGCAGCTTCTCCTCTCGGGTTCTGAGGAGAGTTCGGAGCCCAAGTGAGGAACTTCCAAGGGCTTCCCCCTTCCTTGTCCCCTTTAGCCTTGGTTTTTTTAAGGGGTTAACAGTGCTGATACTGTATTTAATGATAAGAACGATTGCTTTATTGGAGTTCTGTGTACATAGCTTGGTTATACTACTCTGGGAAGGAGGAAGATCATCCCAATTCCTGTTTGGGGTGGGGGGAATACCCAGCTCTGCCTGCAGCAGTAGAAGTCAACTGTTCCCACCCGCCACCCCCTTGAACTGTCTGGTGCTTTCTCTTTCCTCTTATCCTTTGAATCTTTAGATAATATCACCTTTGGGGTAAAAGATGTAAAATTTCCAGACATTTTGAAGCCATGGGAGAAAACTGGGGTTTTTGTGGGGCGGGGGGGGGGGGGAACTGAGATCTTTGGAAAAATGGAGGAAAAAAACCAATATAAGCACAAAAAATTTACTTTTTTTGTAACAAACAAAAATTTTACTTTTTTTGTAACAAACAGAGCTACAAGCTCCTGAACTGTAAGGAACCTCTTTGGTTTTGCCAGTTTATGAGGAGCAGGCAAAAAACAATTAAAAACAAACAAACAAACAAGAAACCATCAACATTAGTAACAAAGAAAATTATTTTTGTCTCCGCTAGTCCTCCACAGTGTCAAGCAAACATAAAGCACCCATTTCCCATAAAAAGAACTGATAAAAAGGTGATTCAGTGAATATGCATGAAATTTAATCAGACTCATTTCCTGAGCTATAGCCATCACTATCAGTTTCAGTCTCTGCTTCGATGGCAGCGCTGCCCCCTAGAGGCAGAAATGCATCTTGCTGTTGCAGCGGCCAGATTGAAAATTGGAACCAGAAGGTTTGAACATATAAGACCGATTCTGGCCTGCTTGCATTGGCTGCCTATACGTTCCCGAGCCCAATTCAAGGTGCTGGTTTTGACCTATAAAGCCTTACACTGCTTGGAACCACAATACTTGACGGAACGCCTCTCCCAACATGAACCTTCCTGCTCACTGCACTCTACATCTAAGGCCCTCCTCCGAGGGAAGCTCAGAGGATGGCAACAAGGGAGAGGGCCTTTTCAGTGGTGGCCCCCCAATTATGGAATGATCTCCCTGACGAGGCTCACCTGGCGCCAACATTGTTATCTTTTTGGCACCAGGTTTATTTATTTATTTATTTATTACATTTCTATACCGCCCAATAGCCGGAGCTCTCTGGGCAGTTCACAAAAATTAAAACCATTCAAAGTATAAAACAACAGTATAAAACCATAATATAAAATACAATATAAAAGCTCAACCAGATAAAAAACAGCAGCAATGCAAAATTACAAATTTAAAACCATGTTATTTAAAATTTATAGATTGTTAAAATGTTGGGAGAATAAAAAGGTCTTCACCTGGCGTCTAAAAGCATATAATGTAGGTGCCAAGCGAACCTCCTTAGGGAGCTCATTCCACAGCCGGGGTGCCACAGCAGAGAAGGCCCTCCTCCTGGTAGCCACCTGCCTCACTTCCTTTCCTTTGCCAGGGGCTCACGGAGAAGGACCCCTGAGATGACCTTAGGGTCCGGGCAGGTACATATGGGAGGAGGCGTTCCTTCAGATAACCTGGCCCCAAGCCGTTTAGGGCTTTAAATGTTAATACCAGCACTTTGAATCGGGCCTGGACCTGGACTGGCAGCCAATGAAGCTGGAAAAGGACTGGCGTAATGTGGTCTCGTCGGCCAGTCCTTGTTAGTAAGCGTGCTGCCCTGTTTTGCACCAGTTGAAGTTTCCGGACCATTTTCAAAGGCTGCCCCACGTATAACGTATTGCAGTAATCCAAACGAGAGGTTATCAGAAAGGTTAAGACCTTTCCCTTCTCCCAGGCATTTAACAGCATTTAACAACATATGCTGAGTTTGTTTTTAAAGGACCTCAGAATAGCTGTTTTTATAGGGATACTGTTCTTTGCTTTTTATGTTTTTAAATTTTGTATATTTGTTTTTAAGGTTTATTGTTTTAAACTTTTGTAAACCGCCCAGAGAGCTTCGGCTATGGGGCGGTATTTAAATGCAATAAATAAATATGAGAGTAGTAGTCTCAGTTTGCAATGTTGGACTTGCTTGTCCTTGGTGCACAGAAATTGTAATATGATACTGTACATAGTTTTTAGAAATCATTTGGAGAAGTAAATATCTGAATACCTTATCTTAAACTATTTATTTTTCATGCTAAAATAAAATTTATTTATTTATTTATTTATTTATTTATCATACTTATACCCCGCTCCTCAGCCAAAAAAGGCTCTCGGAGCGGCTTACACTTAGGAAAAAAGACAGTCCCTGCCCTCAGGCTTACAATCTAATAAAGACATGACACACAAGGAAAAGGAGTCAAGGAGGGAGGGAGGGAGGAGAGAGAAAGAAAGAGAGAGAGAGAGAGAGAGAGAGAGAGAGTGTCCAGCAGGAGCAGGCCCCGATGTTACTTCTGCCTGCTCCTGTCCCCTCGGTCCTTCTTCTTCCCCACAGGGCCAAGATGGCAGTTTGCCCTGTGGGGGGGGGGGGGAAGAGTCCAGCAGGAGCAGGCCCCGATGTTACTTCTGCCTGCTCCTGTCCCCTCGGTCCTTCTTCTTCCCCACAGGGCCAAGATGGCAGTTTGCCCTGTGGGGGGTGGGGGAAGAGTCCAGCAGGAGCAGGCCCCGATGTTACTTCTGCCTGCTCCTGTCCCCTCGGTCCTTCTTCTTCCCCACAGGGCCAAGATGGCAGTTTGCCCTGTGGGGGGTGGGGGAAGAGTCCAGCAGGAGCAGGCCCCGATGTTACTTCTGCCTGCTCCTGTCCCCTCGGTCCTTCTTCTTCCCCACAGGGCCAAGATGGCAGTTTGCCCTGTGTGGGGGGGAAGAGTCCAGCAGGAGCAGGCCCCGATGTTACTTCTGCCTGCTCCTGTCCCCTCGGTCCTTCTTCTTCCCCACAGGGCCAAGATGGCAGTTTGCCCTGTGTGGGGGGGAAGAGTCCAGCAGGAGCAGGCCCCGATGTTACTTCTGCCTGCTCCTGTCCCCTCGGTCCCATAACATTCCATAATCCATTTTTTCTTCATTTTTTTCAGTTTTTCGGGGAGAAAAACCAAAAAGGCTTCAGGAAAAAAATGAGAAAAAACTGTTTCCCCCCCTAATTTTTCTGGTTTTTTCCGGGTCTTCACGTCTCCATTTGGGTCTATTCCTTCCTACATATCTACCCAAAGATTTTGCTGTCCTGCACTATCTTGTGTTCAATCAACATTGTCCTGTCGGCTTTGTTGGTCTCTGTACCTTAAATTCCCTGTTTAATTATTTCATCTTGTGTTTCACTGCTCCATCGTTGCTTCATCTGTGCAAAAAAATACTTCCAGGTGACTTGCTGATTCTCAAACACCAGCAGATTCCTAAATAAACTCACAGCAAAGCTAAATATACACTCATGTATTTGCACGTATAACTTATCTCTCTCCTCTCTCCCTTTTGTAACTTTATGGTAAAATAGTGCCTGGCACCATACATGGTGTTGATGTTGTAGTGCTGCCTTCTCCACCAGGTGCAACTCCCATCTGCAGGGCACCAGGTTGTGGGAGGCCACTGTAGTGTTAAGTTCGTGATCTGTTGCATCCTTAATTAAACCAGCTCATTTTCTTAACTCATTGTTCTTGTTCTGCAGCCTTCTATTAATACCACCAACATTGATACCCTGCTAGTGGCCACAGATCAGACAGAGAGAATAGTGGAACCCCCTGAAAACGTGCAGGAAAAGATTGCTTTTATCTTCAACAACCTGTCTCAATCCAACATGACTCAGAAGGCAAGTATTGCGCAACATCCAGTCCTTTCCCCCTCCTCATGGCGACACCCTGTGAAATACTCAGCGAGGGTGATCCTCATGTGTAGAGACGGGACTGACTTCCTTAATGCCTGTCGGGGCACACAAGAGGTTCTTTTATCTAGCAGCTTTCTAGATAAAATGTGTTGTCAGATGCAGAAATCAGCTTACTCAAGAATGTCATAGCGTTTTTCTGATGGCTTCCAGAGCATATGGGAAATGCCTAGGATAGCCTCATGCCTGAGGGGTGGTTGCATGACTTTTCCATGACTTTTCCAGGAAGCATAGAATAAATAGTGAGGTACCTTTTGTCTATGAGGGACCAGAGCTGATGGAGGCTCTTTCTGCTGCTCCCTCCTTCCAGATTCCCACTCCCCCGGGCTAATGCTGCTTGGCAGCTCATGGTCCTAGAGACATGTCTACAACAAGTATACTTCTTCGTGGTCTCCGTGCATCACACATATGGGCTCTGCGCCTGTGCTGAGCTCGTTTCGGGAAACTTCTAAAGCTGAGGGCAACGTTTTTGGTGGGAACCCCTCCCCCACCATCCACTGCGCGTGTCCACAGGTTCCCACCATTCCCCTCTGTTCTCGTCAACCGCCTTGCTATCAAGACATCTTGTCAGGAGCTTCTACGTTCTCTGTGAGAAAGTGTTTTCTGAGTACTTTTCTTCTCTTTCTAGACTTACATGTAAATAGTTAGCTAGTTAATACCTAAAAAAAAAGTTTTCATTAATTTTCTTAAAGCTTAATAGTATATAGTATTTTTTCGACGTATGCTTAGGCCGTATAGCCATGAAAGCTCCATTCCGCAAGTGTGTGGAATGTGGGAGTAAGCTCCCCACAACTGATGTCACTCCCTCTGCCTACTTTGTTTGGGAGAGATGTATGTAGTAGAGACTTGTCGCTTTTGCATGCAATTCACAAGGCAAACTAAACACCATAGAGTGGATCGTCTCAGAGCTCTACTTTGGCAAAAAGCATTGGAGGCTGCAGATCAGTCAAAAATTGCTGCGCAACCATCTACAACTGGATCCTTGCATCACGTACCACCTACAGATTCTCGAGTATCCACTCTAGCCATGAGCCACCCAGAGTCCCCAGCATTGCGCACACTGATGCTCGCTACGGCTAAAAAGATATCAAAGAAGGCCAGAACAGCCAAACCTAAAGAGGAAGGCCCCAAAAAGAAGAAGATAAATCTAAAAACCTTCCTGCTGAAATGGCGCCATTACGGATCCCAGCTTCTCTGTCACAATTACCTCCTTCAGCACTGACAGCACAATATGCTCCATCAGTACCGAGGACGGATAGAGCGCCCACGGCGTCAATCTCCAAGGATACCTCACCCTCGAGAACAGAGAGCTTCAGCTATTGGGCGGTATAAAAATATAATAAATAAATAAATAAATAAATAAATAAGATTATGACGCAAGATGACTAGTTTCGGCAACACCGAGAGGCTTGAGATGAGGCAAGGAGTCGGTCACCACATTCACAAGCCTCTGTCTTGTCTGACCCTCAAGAGAGGGAGTTTTATACGCAGTCAACGTGGTCCCATTATCCCAGATCCCCCGATAGGGACTGGGATTCTCGCATATATTGGTCAGGGCCTCTGCGTCTCTCCTACAAATATACTGATTGGAACTGTCCACTGGGTGATTATGAGGACCGACCTCATTATTCTGCTATTCCACGTTCTTATCACCCAGGCTCGCCTCGAGACCGCTCACCCCCTTCGGCATCACTCTCACGACCACCTGTGGACAAAGTTACTCACTGTACCGATCTGGCTCTCCCGACGCCTGCAACGGCGCCACCATTGAGGGAAACTGGCCGGTCCCGTCACCGATTTTTGCAGTCTTCCTCCCGGGAGGGAATGGAAGCAAGTGATATATTGCAGTTGAGAGTAATCCAAGTTCCACCACCAGAACCTACTCTGCATCACTGAGACCCGATGCCTACCAATACTGTGCCACAAACACAGAACGAGGGGACCAACCCACCCATCAAACCAATGTCTCTGTACTCAGAGGAGGACTACCTCCTACTCTACAGTACCTCCCTCGATACCATCTCCAGACGACATAGCAACCACCCAGGAAGGTGCCTCTCCTTCCGAGGATAATTACCATTTTGCTGACCAGATTCTACATGTGGCCCAGTCGTTAGGGATCGAAACTCAACAACCATCGGAGAAAATCATCGATCCTGTTTTTGATGCCCTGTATACGGAAACAGCTACCCCTGTTGATATTCCCTTCCTCCCAACCTTGCTTCACACAGAAAAACAATCATGGAAGGCACCAGCGACTATGGGCCCGACATCAAGACGTCTCAAGTCACTCTATAAGGTGCAGGAGAAGGACGCAACTTTCCTTTTTATGCACTCGATTATAGTAGAATCTTCCCAGGGGAAAAGTCAGAGGATACATGCTTCCCCTGCGGACAAGAAGAGACGACGGCTAGACCTTCTGGGTCGCCAAATATAGTCTTCCACAGCTCTGGGCCTGAGAGTTGCAGACTATCTGGCGATGATGTCTCGATACCAGCTCTTCCTATGGGAAAAGATGGACACGTTATGTGATCATCTCCCGGAGGAGCAAAGAGAACTTGCAAGAGTTTTCCACACTGAGGCACTTCATCTTTCAGTATGGGCAATAGTATTACGTTGCCATGCCTGGCTTCGGTGAGGAGAGCTTACCCCAGAAGCTCAGTCAAGAATTGAAGATCTTCCCTTTGACAAGGAAGGTCTTTTTAACGCCAATACTGATGAGTCCATAGAAGCCATACAGAAGGCTAACTCAACTGCAAAAAAATGGGACTATCACAGCAGTTTCAACAACCATTCAATCGTCAACGGCCTTGGTCAAGGCCACAGCCATATTACAACCCACACCAGTACACAGAGCATCCTCATTACACACAGCAGCCTCCAAGAAAACAACAGGGAGCATATGGTCAACCTCGAGAAAATTGTCAGAGGACTGAACCTGGCCAAAAACGTCGTCTTTGTCTTTTTCGACATTTCCCTATCCAGTCACAGAATGCCACAAATCTTTGGAATACTACTTTCAACCTTCCTTCCAAATTGGCAGCTAATTACAACAGACAACTGGATCCTGGAAATTATCTAATTTGGTTATTTCATAGAATTCGAAGTCCTTCCTCCCCTCAGTATCGTGTATAACCCCTTCTTCAGACGTTCTGACATCAGAAACATCGGCCCTGTTGGCGAAGGGAGCCATCCGGTGAGTACATCCTTACCATACTGAGGATGGGGTTTTTTGCTGTTACTTCACAGTACCGTAGGCAGACGGAGGTCTTCGACCAATAATGGATTTAAGGCGACTGAACCGTTTAATCCAAACCAAAAGATTCCGAATGACAACATTGGCAGGGCTTCTGCCCCTTCTCCGCAAAGGAATATGGGTCACATCTATAGACTTAAAGGATGCATATTTTCATATTGCAATCTGAGATGTTCATCAAAGATAACTGCGGTTCATAGTCGGTACCGAAATGTTTCAATTCCAGGTGCTTCCTTTCGGTCTGTCTACAGCCCTAAGAATTTTTACCAAACGCATGGCAGCCACCTGCGTTTTCCTTCGTCTACAGGGGATAGAGGTATACCCTTGCCTTGATGATTGGCTGCTGGTAGTGTCATCAAAAGACATCCTCACCAAAACAGTTCAGATGACCTTAAGACTTCTGGATTTTCTGGGCCTCAAAGTCAATACAGAAAAATCTTGCCTCATGCCGTTTGTCGGTGCCATACTCAATTCCAACACCGAAAAGGTATATCTGCAACACAAACGGGCGCTTACGCTGTTGACAACAGCACACAGACTTCGCCGTAGTGGAAACACTACAGCGTTCAAAGTCCAGAGGTTGTTGAGCTTAATGGCGTCAACTATAACAGTTGTCTGATGGGCACGTCTGCTTATGAGGACCCTCCAAGGGTGGTTCCTAAAAAATTTCCCACAGGGATACAACGCATACTCCTTCCAACTCTCCATCCCAGAGTCCATACGGAAAGACCTCGAATGGTGGATAAACCTGGACAATTTGCTTCATGGCATGCCTTTCTCGCCCGCACCAGTCTTGAGAGTAATAGTAACGGACACTTCCCTCTCTGGTTGGGGCGCCCATTGTGGCCCTCTTAGAGCCCAAGGTCTCTGGACACAAGCCGAAAAGCGCCATCATATCAACCTACTGTAGCTCTCAGCAGTATACCTTGCACTATGATCGTTCAAGTCTTACCTCACGGGCCATTATGTCAGAGTACTAACAATACAGCGGTACTTTGGTACCTCAACAAAGAGGGAGGGACCCGTTCTTCGACACTCATGAAATTGACACGATCCTCGAATGGGCAATAAACTGGAACATCTTACTTTCAGCTCCCCACATTGCTGGCAAGGACAACTGTCTTGCAGACTCCCTGAACAGACGTCATTTTACGTCCCATGAGCGGGAACACGACCGCCACGTCTTGTTTCGAGTCTTCCGACTGTGGGGTTGGCCTCAGGTCAACCTGTTTGTGACTAAGCGAAACAAAATCTGTCCTCTATACTGCTCCAGAGACGGCATAGGACACCGGTCATTGGGTGTTGCCTTACAAATACACTGGAACGGGGTGATGATCTACCTGTTTCCACCATTTTTTTTCATTCCCAAGTCCTTACAGAAGTTTTTACGCAATCAAACAGACTGTATAATGGTAATCCTGTGGTGGCCTCGCCAACACTGGTTCACCCTCCTGAAGAAACTATCCAGCAATCAGTTTCTCTGGTTACCAACCATGGATCGTGGCAACACCTGTCACCTAGAACCCCCCACACTCAACCTAACCGCGTGGAGGATAATGCTGCAATAGCGGACTTTGGAGACAAGATCGCCGCCATCCTACTTGCAGCCTGTAAGCCAGCGACACGGAGGTCATACAATGCAAAGTGGAAAAAGTTTTCGGCGTATGTCATATCTAAAGGCTACCAGCCTTCCATGGCATCGTTACCAACTATACTATTGTTCTTGCATTCTCTCTATGAAAAAGGACTCAAGCTATCCTCCATAAAGGTGTACTTAGCAGCAAATTCAGCTTCCTACGGACCTTTACAGGGTTACTCACTATTTACCCATCCCGTAGTCTTAAGGGAGCTAAAGAACTTTGTCCCTATGGTACGGTCGGTAACCCCATCCTGGAGCTTATCAGTTGTCTTGCAGTCGCTAACAACTAGCCTGTTTGAGCATATTGCAACATCGGACTTAAGACTTATCTTGGAAGGTTGCCTTCCTGGTGGCAATAACCTCTGTTCGTCGGGCAAGCGAGCTAACCACCCTCTGAGTTGATGAGCCGTACCTCATCTTTCATAAGGAAAAAGTCATCTAACAACCTGATTTGTCCTTCCTGCCAAAGGTGGTCTTGGATTTCCATATGGCACAAGACATCATCTTACCATCTTTTTTCCCATCCCCTTCCACATCAGTCGAGACCAAGCTACACTCGTTGGATGTGCGGAGAGCCATAGTTTTTTATAAAGCTAGGACTGAATCTTTCCGCAAAACTAATAGACTTTTTGTCTGTTACGGTGGTCCAAAGAAAGGACTACCAGTCTCCACACAACGCCTTGCAGCCTGGATTGTCAACACCATTAAGTTAGCCTATGAGGTTGCAGGGCTGACTACTGACGGTGGTGTCAAATCTCACTCTACTCAAGCTGTCTCCACATGGACAGCTTTCCTGAGAGGCATGTCCATTCCGGACATTTGTAAGGCAGTGACATGGGCTCAGCCCACAACCTTCATCTCGTGCTACCGATTGGACGTCTGTGCTAGAGCTGATTGTTCTTTTGGGCGAGCTGTCCTGTCATCGATTCTACATTGAAACATCACCTACTCTCCACCAGTAAGTGAGCTAATTAATTGCCCATTTGTGTGATGCACGGAGACCATGAAGAGGAAGGACAGGTTGCTTACCTGTAACTGTGGTTCTTCAAGTGGTCATCCGTGCATTCACACAACCCACCCACCATCCCCACTTCGGTGTCAGTGACCTTTTCCTTAGTTGCTACCGAGTGTTTTTATTTGATCTCGTTATGGAGCCGACAGTTCGGTCTCAGAGCACTGAGGGGGACGGCGGGAACCCGTGGACATGGGCAGTGGATAGTGGGGAGGGGTTCCCACCAAAACCAGCCTTGGCTTTAGAAGTTTCCCAAAACGAGCTCAGCGCAGGCGCAGAGTCCATATGTGCGAATGCATGGATGACCACTTGAAGAACCACAGTTACAGGTGAGCAACCTGTCCTTGCTGTGCCAAAGGTTTTATGAAAAAAACCACTCCCTTCTCCCTCTAAATTGGGGTGAGGGGAATCAGGAGCTGAAGCTGGATAAGGTAGGAGGAGGGGGTGGGCGTAAAGCATGCCTGGCAGCCTGAGTGGGAAATGGCATCAAGCAGCATCCCTTCACCAGGGAAGCTGAGCCTCTCTGCTTCAAGCACACTCTGTAGCAAAGAGAAGCAGCTACTCTCCAAGGGACTGGCCTTGACTGACTACCATGTGAGTGAGCCATTGGACTCACTCAGCAGCTTCTATCTGTGAGGAAAATCCTTCCTGTTATCCTGCATGCTGCTACACTTTCTGTTCTGCCTAGATTTCTGCCTCAGATGGAAGTCTTCCCAACTAGTCAATGTAGATTGTGGCCCAGTGTCTGGGACAACGGGTGTCAAGAGCTTCGGTACCAGGGCTAGGCTGATGGGGCAGAGCTGCCAGAGTGGGTTAATGCTGCGGGCTGGATAAAATTGACCCCACGAGGTGTTGCATCAATGCCATCATACCTCCTTGGCATGCTTCATAATCAGGAGAAGCAGAATTATGCAACATGAGCAAATCTTGCAAATACCTTTAATTTGCATGTCCACAGAATTCCGATTTTCTTGGCACATAATAGTTCTGGCTTAGTGTTCACACCACATTATTTATGATGAGTTAGCAGAAGAGAGGGAGAGAATCTGGTTCCATGAATTATAGAGTGAATTACAGTAGAAGACAAATTATTAATAGAAAGTTAGCAAGCCCCAAATAGCATCATAATCAGGTTACACATTTTGGTAATATGCAGTTGTTCATTTGAGATGTTTATACTTCAGTCTTGTGTCATCTTCTTTCACTGATCTATGTTGCTTTAATGTGTGTTTATGGATCCAGGTTGAGGAACTGAAGGAAACAGTAAAAGAAGAATTTATGCCTTGGGTTTCACAATATCTTGTGATGAAAAGAGTTAGTATTGAGCCAAACTTCCACAGCCTTTATTCAAATTTCCTTGACACACTTAAGAATCCAGAATTCAACAAAATGGTTCTGAATGAAACCTACAGAAATATCAAGGTGGGTACTGCACAGGTGCTATTTCATCCTTCTTGTGCCTTGCGAGACTATAGAGAAGAGCTAATATCCAAATGTATCTGGCAGACAATGCATTGATTTAAACCTGGCTTGTTGGAATGTCCATTGTAGATACTCTTAAAGGCTCAGTAAGGACATGGTGATCTAGATAATATACTGCTGGGCATAAAAGCAGCCCCCTTCTAACTAGTTATGATGCTTTTTCATAGCAGTATGGTAATAGCAGTACATAGTCATGCCATGTACTGCTATTTTTTCTGTACTATTCCAGTATTGACCCTAATGTTGGGTCTATGGGAATGAGCCTGCAAGAGCCTTGGATTCACATGTTCCTCCTACACGCAGGTAAAGGAGAGATGGAACAGTTTTGCTTTCACTTCAGAACTAACCACAGTTCCCTGTGACATCCAAACCTAGGAAACCATACTTAGCTAATACAAACCATGATAAAATGGTAGTCTGATATCCTGGCTTTCTAACTAACCATAGCAGAGGCTTTAATCTTCTCCTGCGTGTGGAGGTGGGGCAAGTGGGTGAGTCCAAGGCTCCTTCTTGTAACGCTGAACCATGATTTAGCATTTATTCTGAACCAGGCTTTGGGCAATAAGCAAATATAATTTAAATAGTTGTAGTACTCTCAAGGAATGTGGTGTATATGGAGATTTTGCAAAGCAACAATAGCAACAAAAAAGGCCTGTGAATACCCTCATCTTTGTAAACTTCTGCTGATGCTGCTATAAAACAGTGAAGAGTGTAAGATGCCACAATTAAAAACATTTCAAATGTTTTTAAAATGCCACAGATTTACAAATTCCTGGAGTACAAACTCCATATCCTACAATTTGAAAAACTACTTGAATTTGAGCATATCAATAAGGCAACCCATTATGTGTGACATCCATTTTTTCTTGATTTCTTTTTTTGTGCTACAGATAGGCTATAGTATAACATTGTATTCATTTGCTCTTCAAGGTCCCAAAAATTTAGTGTTCAAATTTGCCATTCTAGGAGCAGAGATCTCCATGGGTATTGGCTCCAAAATGAAAATTTGAACACTAGCAGGAGATAGTTTGTGGCTTTATGGATTTACCATTTCTTTCTGTTAAACTAAAATTCTACCTCTCTGGAAAAAAACCATTTAGGTGCTACTCACATCAGATAAAGCTGCTGCCAACTTCTCAGACCGCTCCTTGTTGAAGAACCTGGGTCACTGGCTCGGGATGATCACACTGGCCAAAAATAAACCCATCTTGCACACGGTGAGGCTGGGTGGAGGGGAGGAGTGGAAATTGACTACGAAGTTAGAAACTTTAGTGCATCTTTAAATACTCTATTTTCTGGTTCCTTTTTGTAGTTCAGCAAAAAATAAATGTGTAGAACATAATAAGAAAAACTGACACACACATCTCCCAAAAGAGGTATGTCTCCACTCTGTTACTGCCCATTACTGGGTTTCATTTTCACTATTTTTATTTTAGGACTTGGATGTGAAATCCCTGCTGCTGGAGGCTTATGTTAAGGGACAGCAGGAGTTGCTGTATGTTGTGCCGTTCGTTGCCAAAGTGTTGGAATCTAGTGTAAGAAGTGTGGTAAGTAATCTACAGTGTACTATGGGAACAAGCAGAATATTCAGTGTGACTTTCAAACAACCTGGTCTTGAGATTGGGGTTAAAACAAGTGTCTTAAGAGTGCTGTGATATTGAAGCTAGTGAAGGACAGTTTCCTAAATCCTTTGAAAAATTAAAATGAGCAAAGGAAAAAGTATGTGCTGTGTTTGACCCTAGCAGTTGCAATGTTGGTCTCAAATTAATTGTTGTGTATGTATGTGTGTCACTCCTTCCTTCCTCACTTAACGTATGTGAAAAAATGATTCCTTGAATTTTCCGGTGATAACAACAGTTTATCCTTCAATTGGGGAAAGATGGCAGAATCTCCAGCCCACTCCTCCTTTTCTGAGCATCATGTCCACTACTAGTCAGAGATGCCCTTTGCTTGTCTGGGAGCTATGGAGGTGCTTCCACAGCCAAGGGCAACAGCTGGATTTAGAAAGATTAATGAAGTGCAACAGTAGGGGATGGAGCAGGGTAGCGTGCCAGGGCCCAGTTGCTCTGTCTCCGTGACAGCCACGATAATTTTGTGGGGAAAGGGTGCTGCTGTTCCATAATTGGCAAGGTTGGACAGGGGAGGAACTATTGGTGGGTAGAGGTGGGGATGTACAAACTGGTGTGTCAGTGGCTTGTGATTGTGCCCACATATTTTTCACACTGCATGAGTGTTAGCCTTGCTCTTCCATTGTTGTGCTAAAAGGTTTAGCATGTTTCAGTGCTGCTTGATGTGTTCCGGTGCTGTAATGTTAAAACCTTCCACTTTATTTCCTTTGTAGGTTTTCAGGCCGCCAAATCCCTGGACCATGGCAATCATGAATGTACTAGCAGAACTGCACCAGGAACATGACTTAAAAGTAAATTATGCTTCATTTCTTTGTACTCCTCAACTTTGCCTAATTCAGAATAAGTTGTCAGCATGCATTTGCTTGAAGATTTGATCCCAAGTAGTAAACTAGCCAGTGGAATGAAAGTGAAGTTGCTTAGATACTGGCCTTGCTTAGACATGATCTTATGCTTTCCTCCTTATTCATAATATTTTTCCTTGAAGCATATCATATTTCTTCTGAAAATGACAAAATTTAGAGTGGTGGAGAAACATAAATGTGAAAGTTCAGTTATTAAACCTTAAATGATTTAAATATTTCACAGCTGAATTTGAAGTTTGAAATTGAAGTGCTCTGCAAGAACCTTGCTCTTGACATCAATGAACTGAAACCTGGGAATCTCCTCAAAGACAAGGATCGATTGAAAAACCTGGATGAACAGTTATCTGCTCCAAAGAAGGATGTAAAACAGCCAGAAGAGCTACCGCCAATTTCAACCACAAGTAAGTACAGGATAGCTGTTGCCTGCATTGGACAAAAGTGGTCTGCATCTCCCGTAGTGAGGAGTAAAGAAGCTTCTCTTTTCATTCTTTTTCACACACTCTCCCTCTAAGCCAGCTTAATGGCAAAAGTAAATTCTGTTTCCCACAAGGCATAAAAACTGCCTTCTTCCTTAAACCATCACAACCTAAGGAAAAGGAGTTGGCACAAGGACTAAGGATATATAGATTTTATAAATCTGCTCTGTCTGTTTTTAGCGGATCATCAGGTGTCTTTCATTCTGTAACACTCATTAACGGAATCGGATTTCATGTACATGACTGTCATTGCTGTATGCAAGCGCACATTTGCACTAATGCGAACTTATGTAAATGTACACTTGTGCTAATCTCTCCCAAAAGTAAAAACAGTCCACAAGTCTGTGTGACTTGGAAAAAATTGTTCTGCTGTAGAATCTACAGGTCGCATTCATAGAAACCCAAACTTATTTGAATCAGTTGCACGTTCACTGTTGTGGCCTTGCATCTATTCGAGACAAGAAGGTCTCCATCCATGCTAGGTAGTTGAATCTACTAGTGTCATTGTCCCCAAGTCGTTAGGTTAGTGCGGCTCACTTAGTGAGGGCAGCCGCAGCCGCATATTTTGACACAAGTGCCTCTCTTGAGGACATCTGCAAAGCCTCGAACTGGGCTTCAGTGCCTACATTTGTGGGCACTATAAAATGAATGTTTTTGCTCCCTTCGACGCCACCTTTGGCAGGAGAGTCCTGCAACAGGTGGTGGAATCTTGTCTGGGGTTAATAGCCCTACCTGAGATGGTGGAGAAGCACTGCTATGCTACGTCCTGTCTTCCCACTTCAAAGGGGAACCGAATATTCAAACTTACCCTGAGTGTTCCTTCTACTTGGAGAGGGGAGGGCATCCTGCATCCACCCACTTGAAAGGGAGTGGCCACAGACAAAACTGCCTCTGCCTCTCCTTTATGGGGTGCTCTAGGAAGAGAGTGTTCCATCCACTTGTATCTTCTCAGGTACACGGTACAGACAGTGTCAATACTATTTTGGGGTTGTATTTTATTCTGATATGTTTGTACTACAGTTTGTCTCAAACTGGGAGGGACTCCCCTGCCAGTGGAGACGGGAGATTCCGTTAATCCCTGAGTATCCCTTCGTAAGATGTCCTGCCATCTCCCAGTAGAAGGAGCACTCACAGTGAGTTGTGTGCCATTCTGTCCAAGCAGTCATGAGTGACTCTTGTGGCATCCAGTATCAGAGCTCACTTGCTTTGTGTTTGCTTTTCAAGTCGCTTCTCCGGTGTCAGTTATACTTGGAAAACAAAGTAATAGTAAAAGAAAACGACGACAACGACAGTAGTTTCCTATCTTTGCCAGTGCTTATTGTCCCAGCATGGTTTTCATTTAGATCAGGGGTGAATAACACGCAGCCCCTGCTGCCCCACTTGACTGGCACATGCTCCCAAATTTGGCAGTGACAAAAAGGAAGCCCTCCCATTGCCACCCCGCTCCACATACAAAATAAAGCTTTCAGCTCTGTGGAGCACGAAAAGGGTCAAGTTCAGACTGCGGTCCGGGGGGGGGGGGGGTAGTACCACAGTTGCCCAGCCCTGATTTAGACCTTCACTAATATTTATTCTTAGGTGCTTGTTGCGGCGATTGGCTGCTCTGGTTGCCTCCCAAGCGGCCAAAGATGATGATGTTGGAATACTTATCAGTACAGTTGTAAAATGTTGCAAACACTATTTGCCATTTCAGTTGCCAAAATTCTTACTTTAGGCTACTTAAAGGCATGAATTTCCTTTGAAACAAATTCTGTAGTGTCGTGTGGGTTTCTGTTAGGAACGAGATTCTGGAAATGTTTCTCCTGTTGCTTTTGTATTCATCAGCTGCTTCTACAACACCAGCTACCAGCACCACTTGCACAGCTACAGTTCCTCCACAACCACAGTACAGTTATCATGATATCAACGTTTACTCCCTGGGAGGGCTAGCTCCACATATTACGCTAAATCCAACTGTAAGTATTGGGCTTTGAAAAGACTTCCACCTTTAGATTGGGATGGGATTTTGCGATGGCGCAGAAATAGTGGAAAAAGTAAATATTGACAGTTGTTGTTCTGTCTTTCTAGATTCCTCTGTTCCAAGCCCATCCGCAATTAAAGCAGTGTGTGCGTCAAGCCATAGAGCGTGCCGTCCAAGAACTTGTTCATCCAGTGGTGGATCGGTCCATTAAAATTGCCATGACTACCTGTGAGCAGATAGTGAGGAAGGATTTTGCACTAGACTCAGAGGAGTCACGCATGCGTGTAGCAGCACATCACATGATGCGGAATCTGACTGCCGGTATGGCTATGATTACCTGCAGGGAGCCTTTGCTGATGAGCATAGCTACCAACCTGAAGAACAGCTTTGCCACTGCGTTGCGGGTATGTGTGCCGTTTAAAAGAAGGGCTGTTTGAAGCAAAACTTTACTTAATGGCATTGCATTCTAGCATTTTCATGATGTCTTTTAATACCCTGCTCAGATTAGCAGTTCCTGTATTAAAACTTCATTGAGTGCTTTCAAAGGTATTAGAAGGATGATGAGAGTGAGGGTCAAATTAACCTCATGTCCACTTTTGTCCTGAGCTATGAATTATGTGTTGGTAATTACTGCAGGCCTACCTCATCTGTTACTCTTTTCCATTGATTGAAATTAAGACAGAAATGCTACATGGTTGCTACATGGCCAGTTGCTACAAGGCCTTTCTCACTGATGTGTGGTGGAAAACTTTCCTTTTCTAAAAATGGGTATAACGAAATTAACTTGTAACATAATAAATAAATAGGTATATATATATACCAGTCAAATCAGGCAAATTCCAGTTCACATTTTTAATATGATTACCCTAAGAAACATATGTGCATATATAATAAATATAAATGCATATCAGCTTCATTGCTCCTCCCCTTAAAATTTAAACCATGACTGCATTCGGACGTCAGGTAAACTGTGGGCAATTTTTAGGCCATAATATCTGCAGGGCCACAACTTCCATCACCTGTACCCCGCCTAGCCAATGGTGAGGGATGGTGGGAATTGCAGGCCAAAACATTTGGACGGCCACAGGTTTCCCACCCCGGTTAGCATGACAGGAACAGGCCTCCCTCCCCCACACTCATGTGCTCCCCTCTGGCACAGCCACGACGGGCTCAAGTTAAAGGAAGCCAGATTCCAGCTGGACATCAGGAAAAAACTTCTTGACTGTTAGAGCAGTACTACAATGGAATCAGTTGCCTGGTGAGGTTGTGGGCTCTCCCACACTAGAGGCCTTCAAGAGGCAGCTGGACAAGCATCTGTCAGGGATGCTTTAGGGTGGATTCCTGCATGGAGCAGGGGGTTGGACTCGATGGCCTTGTAGCCCCCTTCCAACTGTGCTATTCTATGAGGAGGAGATTGGAAGCTTTCACTTCCATTTTAGATTGACCACAATTTATCATTCTGAAACCTAAACTGTGGTTAATCTTTACTATGGCTTGTTGAAGATTAACCACAGAGTGTTGGGTTTGAATGTCATGACAAGCCACAGTTAATCAAAACTGAAAGTGGAAGCTTCCACTCTCTTTCACACCAGAGGAGGAAAGGGAGCCTGGGGGAAGGCTGGGCTTGTTCCCCTCGGAAGTTTTCAGATACTGAATTGTGAAATCTTAAAATATTTCTAAATATTCCAATAATTTCCAAATACATTTAACTTCTTGAATTAACATTTAAACCAAATTAAGTGTGTTTTATTGGAATTTTTGCTAATCCGACACTTCCGTTAAAGGTTCTGGCTATTGGGAAAAACTTAAGGTGTTTATGTAGCATGAAAAATTAATGTGGTATACTGCCTGTTTTGTTTGCTAAATATAAATCAATTCAACATTTCCAAGAAAGCCCATATCACTCCACTTATTTAATATTTGCTGGAGAAATAGGGTTTAGGTGTTTATTGGCTCTTGTTGGGTTCTACATAACATTTACACTTACTTGGTTTACTTGTTTATCTGTTATACCAGGGGTGGGGAACCTCAGACCTGGGGGCCAAATTAGTCCCCACTGGGGTCCCAGTTTAGCCCTCTGGGTTTCCCATGCAGCCATGCCCACTTTCCCTCAACCACCAGTGGTTTGCTGGTTTCTCAGCGTTTGGGCAGTTTTCTCCGATTCTAAAAGGCAACAATATGCTGGTATGTTTTGTGTTGCCATTTACTTTTGCCGCCCCCCCCCCCCATCTTTTGCCTTTAGCCCCATCCCACCTGACGTTGGCCTCGCCCACCACTAGGGTGCGGCCCCAGAGAGCCCCTCCGAAATTGAAGTTGGCCCTCATGCACTTTGTGCTGTGCAAGCTTGTTATGGCTCATCATTAATGCAAAGCAAAAACCATCGAAGACAAAAACAAGTCAAATTTACTGTACTCCTGCACAGACCTGGAACTGCAACTTAGTTAGTTCTTCGTGGAGTGAGTCTCCTTTTGTGCTCACTTCAGCTGTCCCTAAGACGAGTATGAGAACTCCTGATTTGAAATTGAGCCTAAATAGACCCTTGTGACTGTAAGCAAATGTCTGAGTAATGGCTGTACAATATCCTTAACGTTTGCAAAAACCGATGAGGTTTTTCCTGGTTTGCAGAGGAACCTGGAAGAGTTTATGTCCACTTTGTCATCGAAAGACCTGCTCATGATCTAGCAAAGTTCTTTGCTTTAGTACATTAATTGTTATCTGTCTACAATTAGTGCAGGAAGAGATACCAATGCTGTACCTATGATAGACTGAGATTGCAATCTTATGTGCACTTACTTGAGAGTAAGCCCCATTGAACTAAGTAGAACTTACTTCTGAGTAAATATGTATGAGATTACACTATACATTTGTAATGTAGGCACATTTTTTCCTTGTTTGCATGCCTCATTAAAAATCTAAACGTAATTGGCTTGATGGATTACTTCACATTGATGCCATACAGATGTCATCTTCTGTGAACATCTGTAACAGATATATGAGCATTTGGGCATCATGGGCATGTTCCTTCTTTAATGGCCTGGCTTTTATAACAGGCAGCTTCCCCACAGCAGAGGGAGATGATGGAGCAGGCGGCTGCACAGCTGGCTCAAGATAACTGCGAGCTGGCGTGCTGTTTCATTCAGAAGACCGCTGTAGAAAAAGCAGGCCCTGAAATGGATAAGAGGCTGGCCACTGTAAGTATGTTGTGGATTTAAAGCTTAGAGCTAAATCACGTACAGTTACCAAACCACTCACCTTCATGTTATTGTTTTCTTCGGCAGGAATTTGAGCTCAGAAAACATGCCAGGCAAGAGGGTCGTAGGTACTGTGATCCTGTGGTATTGACTTACCAGGCTGAACGGATGCCCGAGCAGATTCGATTGAAGGTGAGAGAAGTTTAAAGACTGGGGGGTGTTGTCTGCCTTTGCAATTAGCACGTGTGTCACAATATCACCAGTGACCCCTTGTTGGAGTCTTTTGCCTGTCAAGCTAGATAAACCAGTGACTAAAATACTACTCTGCTCCTTATTCAGTGACACTGCTGGAATTGCATGCAATTCTTTCTACATTCAAAGGGAATGCTCAGTATCTCAAAAATAAACTGCCTGGAGAGAATCAGCTAATAGGCAGTTTACACATGTAATCTATATATATATAAAAGCCCAGACTGCACCTCCAAGCCAGTTATAGTTTTTGCCCTCTGGCGCCGTCTAGGGAAGATCCAAGTTCCGAGAAAGATGTAACTGCCAGGAGCTTCCGGCCTAGCAGAAGGGCCAAAACCCACTAACCTCACCAGACTGCTCCTCTACCCCTGTCGTATGACGGGCTTTTTTGCTAGTAAATAAATAAATAAGTATCTTCTTGCTCTTGTGTCTCAAGCTAGTCTTTCTTCCTTTCTTTATCTTTCTTTATTTTGTTTCACTTCTAGCTATTACATTTTGTGTTTTTTCACTCCTTCACCTCATGTCTCTCAGGGCGCCTCTCTCACTATTCGGGGGGGGGGGGTATGCCCCTGAAGGCAGTTCCTTTTTCAATTAATATTCCACTTGTGAAAGTAAACTCCCTCCCACAGTCTTGGGAGAACAGTACATCGTGGGCTTGTGCCAGCAATGTCACTGGTTTACCAAAGAAGTGGTAAACTAGTGACATTGGGAGACATTACTTTGGGAGCATGCTGAATTCAAGGTTGCCACGGCTCTGCACCCCACATGACTTTGCATATTTTGAAAAAGAAGCCTGCTAGAAGCCAGGACTTTTCATCAGCCACGGCGTTGATGCAAAATCAATGCAAAATCTTACACAGGGTAATTTTCAGTTTATTATTGAATAATGTCAGTAATTCAGTACGCTGCAAAAGTACTGTTTAGCCTCGCAGTAGCCTTCTTCCCCTGAGTTTGTGGCTATGTGAGTTGGAAGGAAGAATGATGTTTCTTGATTGGCCTTCCTCACCACGTGAGAAGAGGACTACCAGCTCACTGTGTAGTATGTTCTCCAGATGTCGGCGTTTCTGAGTGTACACACATCAGTATGTCTTGCTGATAATGGCTTGCCATTTTTACAATTTTCTTTTAAGGTTGGTGGTGTGGACCCAAAGCAGCTAGCTGTATATGAAGAATTTGCACGAAATGTCCCTGGTTTCCTACCAACCAATGACTCAACCCAACCCACGGGAATCCTGGCTCAGCCCATGAAGGTAGAAATCCATTTGAAAATGCTGAAGCCATTCTGGGCCTCAGGAAACCGTGTACTTAATGGCAGCTTAATTTACAAGGAATTGGAGCATTTCTGGATATCTGTGGGTAGTCTCTTACATTTGTCTTCAAAGCAGTGTGGACGAATTGCACCATTCATGCTATAAAATTTTACAGAAAGAAATTTGGATTATAGTCCCTGAGAAAGCTGTTCATTTAACAGTTCTCATAGGGTTGTAAAGAATGTATCATAATTTGAATACTTTGTATGTTTCAGTATAAAATGTTGATTCACAGTGCAGTGGTTTACCCTATTAGCAAAGTGTCAATTTGATTAGGAAGCATGCTTACATTTTTTAATACTGATACTGGTGATGGAAGGAAAAACGTCGTGATAAACCTTCAGAATTCTCATTCATCGGTGAACCCACCTAAGATATTGTTCTTGTTTTCTCTTAAATCAGCAAGCCTGGGCAACAGATGATGTAGCACAGATCTATGATAAATGCATGACAGAACTGGAGCAGCACCTGCAGTCCATTCCTCACACCCTGGCTATGAACCCACAGACGCAGGCCTTACGAAGCCTCTTGGAGGCAGTGGTTGTAGCACGTAACTCTCGTGATGCTATTGCAGCCCTTGGACTTCTGCAAAAGGTTTGTGTTTGAACTCTCTTTGTTGACCGGCGACGTCTGGGCTGGAAGGGAAGAGCAATCACCAGTCTCAATAAACATTCTGCACAACATAAGTAAATTAGTTTGACTGTCTTAGCTACACACAGGATCACATTCATGAGGATTGAGAGGATTATTAGGGAGAAGTGTACTTTCCTTCAGCTCTGCGGTCTCAGGGCAACTTGACAATTGGAACTGAGTGTTCTCACCAGCAGGGAGGACCTGGAAGCAAGAGTGTCTTCTCCTACCATGTTCTATGTTTCGCCACATTTTCTCAATTGCAGTGAGGGAAGCTGTAAAACTGCTCCTGAGAATGCATGTCATTGTAATCTGGCAGCTTCAATAATCCAGTAAAAACACAAAACAGTGGGATCCATTCTGCCCAGAGGTCTCAGTAAGGTGTGTGTGTGTGTGTGTGCTGCTCTCCCTGCAGGCTGTTGAGGGCTTGTTGGATGCCACCAGTGGTGCAGATGCCGACCTTCTCCTGCGCTACCGAGAGTGTCACTTGCTGGTGTTAAAAGCATTGCAGGATGGCCGAGCTTATGGGTCTCCATGGTGTAACAAGCAGATTACAAGGTCAGTCATGGCAAAAGGGGTGATGATGATTTATTACATTTCTATACCGCCCCATAGCCGAAGCTCTCCGGGCGGTTTTCAAAGATTAAAACACTGAACATTAAAAACCAGAATTTAAAAGCATAAAAACAGATTAGATACAATATCCAAAGGGATGAGAAATAACTCTTTGAAGGCCATAAATTCTGATAAACATAAGCATTTCTTCTAGTAAATTCTAAAGAAGTTAAACTGGCACCGCTTATCACACTGGGTGATGTGAGTTACATCATATCAGTCACAAAGCCAATGGTTTGGCGTTTCCAGGCTCCCTGAAATAGGATCCCAGCATGAGAGTTAAGCTGGGTAGTATAGTGGCCAAGGTAGACCAAATGTCTTCCACACAATTACCAATTTCATGAGTGGCTTTTTAAGAGTTAAGTCGCAGGTATGGGGGAGGGTAGTGGGCTTTCAAACCTTTGCTCTGGTGCAGATGCTCCTTCCACCCCCACCCCCAATCCATTGCCTCCTGTTTTCATTTAAAGAAAAGCCTTCCATTCACACCAGTGGAAGCTTTCTCTGGCCCCAGTTCCTTGGACTTCAACTCCCACAACTTTCTTGGCAGCCTCCCTACACTCTTCAATCCAGGGTCTGGGTCAGATTTCCCCTTGAAAAGCCGTTTGTGCAATTGCTGAATCTGCGAATGGTGTCTCATCTACTTTGGAACTAGGACTTCTAAATGTACTGACGATGATTTAAATTTATGTTATGCATAGTACAGTATTTTTAAGGTTTTTAATCTTTGTAAACTGCCTAGAGAGCTTTGGCTATTAGGTGATGTAGAAATGTAATGAATGAAATGAGTATGTTTGGCTTCCTGTAATATTTTTGTTATGATTTATTTTGTGGTTTACATCGTTGTAAGCTACCCTGAGCACTGTGATTACAGTGCAGGACATAGGACAGGATAAAAATGTCCTCAAATAAAAAACTTTCCTGATTCCTAGTCTTTCATGAATAGGTCAGCTGGACTTAATCTGCTACTCTTTCCAATTGAGTCACAATTTATTATTGCAGCCTTCCCCAACCTGATGCCCTCCAGATGTGTTGGACTACAATTCCCACCATCCAAGGCAAACAAACTAATTGGCTGGGAATGGTGGGAGTTGTAGTCCAACACATCTGGAGAGCACCAGATTGGGAAGGCTTTCTTACCATAGGCCAGTCTTCCCCAACATGGTGCCCTTTAAATGAAACTCCCATACGTCCCAGCCAGTATGCCCATTGGGATCTGCAGTCCAACACACCTGGAGGGCACCAGATTAAGTGGGGCTGCCATAGACCTACCATGGTCCAGTGTGGTCCCTGAAGTCGTGATAGAACTTAGAATCATAGAATAGTAGAGTTAGAAGGGGCCTCTAAGGCCATCGAGTCCAACCCCCTGCTCAGTGCAGGAATCCACCCTAAAGCATCCCTGACAGGTGGTTGTCCAGCTACCTCTTGACTAGGGATGTGCAGAAAGTAGATCTCCAGATGTTTTAGACTTCAACACTCAGTATTCCTGACCACTGGCCAAAACATCTGGAGATCTACTTTCTTGCTTTTAGGTGGATTCCTGCACTGAGCAGGGAGTTGGACTCGATGGCCTTTTAGGCCCCTTCCAATTCTACTATTCTATGATTCTATGATTGAACATATGGAATATTTGAAAAAGAAAAAATTAGCATCCTGATTCTCTGTGCTTTGGATATTGGGATTGAGAGGAAAACCAAGCTAACATAAGTAAACAACTTTTTCCAGATGCTTGATTGAATGTCGAGATGAATATAAATACAATGTTGAAGCAGTGGAGCTGCTGATCCGTAACCACCTAGTTAACATGCAACAGTATGACCTTCACCTGGCTCAGGTGAGATACCGATACTAACTTTTTATTAAGTCTCTATATGAATGCTATTGAATGAAACAGTTCACTATTTTGCATTCTTTTTTAATGACAGTCCATGGAGAATGGCTTGAACTACATGGCAGTGGCATTTGCAATGCAGCTTGTGAAAATCCTCCTGGTGGATGAGAGAAGCGTAGCTCACATAACAGAAGCAGATCTGTTCCACACCATTGAAACGCTGATGCGGATTAATGCTCATTCCAGAGGGAATGCACCGGAAGGGTAATTCTAAGAGTTACTTCGTGCTAGTGCAAGTCTTGAAAATAGTGTCTAAAAATGAAGCAGAGGTTCTGTCCTCTCTCTCTCTCTCTCTCTCTCTCTTCTCCTGTGTCATGGTGTCACTCTATAGTTCTAATGTCCATTAGAGTCTCAGTCCTTACCTCTGTTTTAATTCACTGTATAAGAACATGGACTATGAAATTCAATGCCACATTAAAGCCAGTTCTGGACAGTACTTTCCTGCAGGAAAGCATAAAGAGCTGGGAAGCAGCTAATAAATTCGAGCTGAATGCTAAATTCCTGAATTAAATTGAAGATGCTCCATTGTCAAGTCCGCCTAAATCAGTTTTTAACTAAAACCCTGGTGACGCCTAATAATGGCGCCACTTCTGTTCAGTCTCCCCCTCCTGGCTTTGGATGTTGTCATCCAGCCCATTGTCAACAAGACTAGAGCAGCTTGAAGCTATTGTCCTATTTTTCTTATTTGAAACAAAGTTGAGAAACCCAAGGGTAGTCGTGCCCACAGCATTTTTCTAATCTTTGGCAACATTCTTAAGTGACATGCTTTGGGTTCCCGTTCCTCTGCCATCAGGTAGTTATAGCCACTCCTGCTGGGTTTCTTTTCCTTTTCCTCTGAAATCTCTCCATTTTTGCCCTTGCCTCACATTCCCTTGCCCTTCCATTTCCCCTCCTTATTTGGAAGTGCAAATCTCCCCAATCATATACTACCTTCTGTGGTTCAGAAGACACTTAAAACCTGCTGGTTAAGGCTTTTGGTTAAGCAGCAGGGTTTAAGGTGTCCTGTGCGGTGCATTTTGCTAAACCCTGCTCACTCACCCATCTGCAGCAAGGTTAGTGGCTCTAACCGTGGCTTAAAGTGCTGTGTGCGACAGCATAGCTTGTGCTTAGTGCTAACCCCAGAGAATCACAGTTCAGCCTGAAGTGTCGTCTGAACAGGCCCATTGTTAGGCCTATTAGAACTAGTACACTGGCCCTTGTGCTAGGGGCAGTGTATACTAACCAGGCTATTTTTCTCTTCTCCAATGAATGTGGAAAACAAAAATCTGTAAAAATGAAGTTAATGTTTTTGGACTTCACGCGCGTGTTTCAGTTAATTTCCCCATTTGAGTAGCAGATATTCCTAATTTAGTAACGTATTTCCACTTAGTCTGCTGCATGCATGCATACCTCAGCTCTGGTTAAAGACCCTTAAGACCTACATGGGCATACACAGCAATTCGTGTGAATGGGGATGTGTGGCAAGAAGAGCGTAGTAAGACAGACAGGTGTGGTTTTTCAAGGCTGCAGGCCTGTGCACATATTCCTGCAAGTAATCCCTGCATTGGCATTGTCCCGTCTTCAGTTTGGAAGGCAGTGGTGATTGCCAACGAGTGGACCACACAGGGGGGGCGGGGTAAAAATGGGTGCCCAGACAAAGGTTCTGAAATGCTTATGCCCAAACTCCCTGAGGTGTTAATGTTTTACTCTCTTAGATGGCTGTGGCTAAAGGACAGAGACTGGCCTGTCCCCCTTGGGCATGGGCTGGGGGCAGGAGAATGGATGGAGAGTGTTAGCTCTGAGCTGAGAGTAGTGAGGAGAGCACAATTGCTTCCAAACTTCACTGAAAATGCTTTGTGGTACCACAATACTTTCTGAAGCGTCATTGAATTCTTACTAAGCTTTTTGGTTCTCCATCTTGTCGCTGCAGTACGCCACCCATCTGTCTGAAGGGCAGGGGTGGAGTTACTTACATCCCAGTGCAGGATCCTGAGGATTAGGCAAAGGGATAATGGCACTTTTTCTGGCATGAGTGCTGCATCACTCCCACTCTTGACTGGCAGCCAGAACACCATGGTTGCTCCAGACACTGAGCCGAAGGGCAGGGGCTCCGCTGCTTCAGGAATATTCCTGCTCTGTGCATGTGCGAGAGAGAGAGAAGGAGAGGGGAGAATGAACATACACTTCTGCCAATTTCACAGATGCATTGCCTAATGCTGCCTTGAGAACTATTTTTAGTGGAAAGGTGGCATGTAAATTAAATAAACCAAGAAATAATGCCAGGCACTTTAGCTGTTCATTCTCTTCTAATTATTTGACAGCAATAGTGTGCACTTCATCCTGTCCCTTGCTGAGCTTCTGAACTGTAAAGCGTGGAGCATAGAACTAGTGTGGACTCCTGGAAGGCATGTTGGAGTTTGACCAAGGAGACCTAGTTTAAAACACTCACTAGGCCCCCTTGGGTAAGCTGCCAACTCCTGCTCCTAAACTACCTTATAATTTTGGTTGTGAAAATAAAATAGGATAATACATGCCATCCTGGCCTCTGTGGAAGACGGGCAGGATACAAATGGGCAAAATGTGTATGCTTGATTATGTTTTAGACCTGTGCACACAGTGTGTACACGCGCGCGCACACACACACACACACACACAATCTAAAACAACTTCCGGATTTCTTGTAGATTACCACAACTGATGGAAGTGGTACGTTCCAACTATGAGGCCATGATTGACCGTGCTCATGGAGGGCCCAACTTCATGATGCATTCTGGAATCTCTCAAGCCTCTGAGTATGATGATCCCCCTGGCCTGAGGGAGAAGGCAGAATATCTTCTCAGGGAGTGGGTGAATCTCTACCACTCCGCTGCAGCTGGGCGTGACAGCACCAAAGCATTCTCCGCATTTGTTGGACAGGTAGAGCTTGGGGAAAGAGAGGTGCTTTTTATTCAACATAAGTATGGTATGATACTCTTAGATGAAGTAGAATGCTGTGCAATATTGATTAACCTAAATGCCTTAGTTTATCTCACATTTATCCATTTCTAAATTACCCTTCCCCACCTTGGTGCCCTCCAGATGTGTTGGAGTCAGATACTGTTGGACTCGGACCTAGGAGCTCCAGGTTCTAGTCCCTAGTCAGCCTTGAAGCTCACTGGGTGACTTTGGGCCAGTCACCTCGCAGGGTTGATGTGAGGATGAAATGGGGAGGGAGTAGACCATGTAAGCCGCCTTGGGTTCCTTGCGAGAGAAAAAAGGTGGGATATAAATTTAATAATAAATAAAATAAAAATAAAATAAAATAGCTGGGTGGGGGATTATAGGAATTGTAGTCCAACACACCTGAGGGCACCAGATTGGAAAAAAGCTGATCTAATTTATATTTTTGTCCTGGGTGAGATGTCTTCAAAAACAGTTACAAGGTATAGCAACCCAGTCCTGATTGAATTTTCATTCCTTTCAAAAGTGTGTCTATTTGATTTTTATCCTGAGTTGTCCTTCTAAAGCAGCCTTCCTCAACCTGGGGCGCTCCAGATGTGTTGGACTGCATCTAGCGCCCCAGGTTGAGGAAGGCTGTTCTAAAGGATACATTGTTTATAAAAGCTGATATCAATTTCCATGTGTAAACAAGGGCTTGGAATATGGTCAGCGGTTTGCATGAAGTGGCTCCAGTGTTTCTCGTGATTTTCACTTCTGTGAAAAGTACCAGGCTTGTTCCACAACGTTTATGTAGTTGCATTTCAAGCCACAAATGCACTGCGGGAGTGAATCGAGCAAATTGGAAGTCCTCTGCCAATTAGAAATCTATTTATTAATGCAGCATTTAACTGCAAGCAGTGTATTAAAGTCGGAGAATTTCCCAGTAATGCAGAAAAATGCTACTGCTAACATATGGTAAACTGTCCCAAACCAGTATGCAGACAGGCCAGGTTGGGTTGGTGGGGTCTCCATGTGCACTGGGGAGTACTTTAATCATGCATTTGAGCTTCTTCTGACTGCTGTCGCTCAGTGGGATCGCGCCCATGCTTGGCATGCAGAAGGTTCCTGCTTCAATCACTGAGGTCTCCAGGGTGGGCAAGGAAAGAATCCTGCCTGAACGCTGGAGAGCTGCTGCCAGTCAGTGTTGACAGTCCTGGACTAGATGGACCAGTGGTCTGACTCAGTATAAAGCAGCTTCCAATGTGAAAACACAACTTTTCTTCTTTTTTCTAAGGGCCAGAAACAGGGTGATACCAGAATTGGCTTGAGCAGCACAGGCGATACTTACTGCCACAAATGTTCTGTGTGTCAGCAAAAGCACAATTGAGAAATCGTCACTGTTGCAAAGTGAGAGCCAATTCTGTTGTGGCTCCTGGACGGCCTTCCAGACCACTGGGATAGCATCTCCCCTAAGGTTGGCAGTTGCCAACATGCCCTGCTCCACGTAGTCTGGCCCGTACAGTGTGCAGTACCAGTAATGCCTTTATATACAGGGGCCTCATGGGAACATCCTTGCCAGTCCACCTGGTTCCTGGGTATCACCATGCTACAGCAGGCTGTTAAGAACCATCAACAAATGTTTCACTCTCTAAAAATTGTATTATTGAGATGTAGTCTACTTGCTCTCTGGCATGACCAAGTTGCTTTTGGATCAAAGGGAAGTTCTGCAAGTCTGAGTCTACCATTGTCCCCATAACAGATGCATCAGCAAGGAATCCTGAAAACCGATGACTTGATCACAAGGTTCTTTCGTCTTTGCACTGAAATGTGTGTTGAGATCAGCTATCGTGCTCAAGCTGAACAGCAGCACAACCCTGCCGCGAACCCCACCATGATCCGTGCTAAGTGCTACCACAACCTGGATGCCTTTGTGCGCCTCATTGCGCTGCTGGTGAAGCACTCTGGGGAGGCTACCAACACTGTCACAAAGATCAATCTACTCAACAAGGTTGGGAGTGTCCTTTTCCCCCACAGTATTAATTTGTCTTGTGCTTGGGTAATGCACTTTAGGGTTGGCGAAGAGCTTCGACTTGCCACAAATTGGAATGACTGGGCCCTGAAGTAGCATAGTGTAACAAACATGAGCAGGAATTCCCTGGCTTAAATCGCAGCTCATCCATGAAGACATTGGGTGGTGTTAGGCAAGGCACTGCCTCTGAGCCTCGACCCGTCTGAAGGGCTTTGAGTGCACGAGAGAAATGTGAAGCAGATGGCTTGGTGGCACACACAAGCCTCGTTCACGGAAATGGGATTGGACAGAAAGCATGCCTATAAGGTTGCATCAGTATCAGCACTTCAGAGCTTTCTCTGGATTTTGAGCTGGTTCCTTTGTCTCTGTAGGTTCTTGGGATAGTGGTGGGAGTCCTCTTGCAGGATCATGATGTTCGTCAGAGTGAATTCCAGCAGCTTCCCTACCACCGCATCTTCATCATGTTGCTGTTAGAATTAAACGCTCCTGAACATGTCCTGGAAACCATAAACTTTCAGACACTCACAGCCTTCTGGTAGGTATCATTGCATTTTCATTGGGTTGAGACCTGTTCACAACAATGCTTTATCTTACTAAATGTGGGAAAGCCAGCCTACCCACACGTGGGAGGAGCATCCAGCCCTGTCATAGCTTGCCAAGTGAAGTTCTACAGCGGTTATAGTGTCATGGATGCACCATTTCAGAAGCCACAGGCAAGCTATAGCTGAAGACAAGATTCCCCCTCCTTATCTGATGCTGTAGACAATGGCATGGTTGTCGCTGAATGAATCACAATAGAACCGGAGGTTAGGAAAATCAAACACTGCCTTCTTTTCAGTGTCAGCAAAGTGATTTTCTGCCAGTGCACAGCTTTTTTCTTCTATTACAAAGTCTCCAATAACGTTTGCCATCTTTTAAAATAAAATTGGGGCATCTCTATTAGGAGAGTTTGGAACAAAGGAAAACTAACTGTGGCCATTAATCCTAGTCAGGGAATGTTTAAGTGTTTCCATATTCTAATTTCTTTTAGTTTTCTAGTTTCAAAGTTGCTTTTCCTTGACTGTTTTAACTATTTTGGAATTATGCCAAGAAGCTCAAAACTAGAGTGCTGCGACAATAGTTTTGACTGTGCTTGAAGTTCCTGCTGAAAACAACAGAATGAAATTTAATAAGGATAAATGCCAAGTTCTACATCTAGGAAATAGAAACCAAAGGCAGAGTTACAAGATGGGGGATACTTGGCTCAGCAATAGTCCAAGCGAGAATTATTATTATTATTATTTATTTATATAGCACCATCAATGTACATGGTGCTGTACAGAGTAAAACAGTAAATAGCAAGGCCCTGCCGCATAGGCTTAAGGATCTTGGAATTGTTATAGATCACAAGCTGAATATGAGCCAACAGTGTGATGTGGCTGCAAAAAAAGCAAATGCTATTTTGGGCAGCATTCATAGATGTTTAGCTTCCAAATTGCGCATAATACTGGTTCGGCCTTATCTTGAGTCTTGTATCCAGTTCTGGGCACCTCACTTCAAGAAGGATGTAGACAAGCTGGAGCGTGTTCAGAGGAGGGCAACCAGGATGATCAGGGGTCTAGAAACAAAGCCCTGTGAAGAGAGACTGAAAGAACTGGGCATGTGTAGCCTGGAGAAGAGGAGATTGAGGGGAGACATGAGAGCACTCTTCAAATACTTGAAAGGTTGTCACACAGAGGAGGGCCAGGATCTCTTCTCGATCCTCCCAGAGTGCAGGACACAGACTTCACATTTCCCCAAATTTTGCAATGCAGTTTTCCAGTTAAAAATGTGTATTGCATCAGTAAAGGGTCAGGGGGCACTGAAGAAGGGTGCCAGCTGGAGAGACAAGAGAAAGACGTGGTGGGGAGGGGAGGAATGAAAGGGGGGTTGTGGGGAGAGCCCCTTCAGTGAGGTTCATTGGTTTATTTGTTATGTTGACATCCTGCCTTTCCTCTAAGGAGCCTAAGAAGCCAGCACACATGGTCATCTTCCCCCTCTCTATTTTATCCTAGCAACAACCCTGTGAGTGGCTCTAAATCACCCAGTGAGCTTCATTTATTTATTTATTTATTACATTTCTATACCGCCTAATAGCTGGAGCTCTCTGGGCGGTTCGCAAAAATTAAAAACATTCAAAGTATAAAGCAACAGTATAAAACCATAATATAAAATACAATATAAAAGCTCAACCAGATAAAAAGAGCAGCAATGCAAAATTACAAATTTAAAACACCATGTTAAAATGTATTTATAGACTGTTAAAATGCTGGGAGAATAAAAAGGTCTTCACCTGGCGTCTAAAAGCATGTAATGTAGGTGCCAAGTGAACCTCCTTAGGGAGCTCATTCCACAGCCGGGGTGCCACAGCAGAGAAGGCCCTCCTCCTGGGGGCCACCTGCTACCATGGCTGAGGGGAGACTAGAACCCAGGTCTCCCCAGTGCCAGTCCAACATTCTAACCACTACACCAAAGTTTTTTCTTGAGCCATTATGGGTTCAATATAAATTGGGTTGATGAGTTCAAGCAAGGCGGATGGGGTTCTCTTGCTTTTCCAGTTCTTGGCTGTGGGGCTGGAGAGCTTCACCCCCTGGTCAAGTTAGGAGATGGATCCTGTATTCCAGCCAGGAGACGGTGCTCTCCTAGTTGTGCTGACTGCCCTGCCCTGACCTAGGAGGGAAAATGAATTTGTGGCAAGTCAAATGTTGTTTATCTTTTGTGGATCTATTAGAACTGTTTGCAATAATGTATAATATTAGTTTTACTTAATTTTGCATCTTAAGTTAAATTTTACTATATTTGAATGCTTTTGAATCATGTTTGTTCCTTGGAGAAAGATTTAAATAAATGAAATGTTTTATTTACATAGTCCTCTGTAAACGATGCCGTTTTGGCATTAAAGTAGAAGGTAGATGCTGCCGATGGATTGCTTTGGGTGAATTAGGAGCATCTGGGTAGCATCAGCCATTGGGAGAAGGAGCAGCTGTAGCACATGCTGCTACTCAGATTTCTCAAATTGTGTTGTGACGTTGTGGCAATAATGCTTCCTCCTGTTTTTACTTGGTGATGCCAGTGGACTTCCAAGCTACGCTCAGCTTCGATTATAATGCAGATTCTTACCCTATGCTATAAAACACTCTGAAACAAGGCTTGCCTACTCTGTTTTTATTTCAGTAACACATTTCACATCCTGAGACCTACAAAAGCTCCAGGTTTTGTTTATGCTTGGCTAGAATTGATCTCCCATCGGATATTTATTGCAAGAATGCTGGCACATACACCACAGCAGAAGGTGTGGCTGCAGTTTATCTTCTGTAACTTACGAAGCTTCCACAGGGAATAAGGATGCATCTTGGTTTGCAGGTTTTGTTTAACTAGAATGACTTTATGGCTTTTGATGTGCAATGTTCATTTAGTTTTCCGTATTCCCACAATGTAGCTGCAAAGAGAATCAGTTTATCACCTGATGGTGAAACCTGAGCCCTCATTGAAGTGGATAAAATTTTATTTAATTTTTTTTAAAATTTCCTGGCTAAAAATGCGGTTTTGTTAAACCTACGCTTACCACCTTTAAAAACTGAATCAGTGAAACACACTGGCTGCATCCAGAAAGAACGTGGGCTCTTGTGCTTCTCCCATCCCTTTTCCTCCAGCACAGCTGTGAGCAACAGATGGGAAGCTTTTACTTCCATTTTAGTCACAGTTTAGCACTGCATCTGAACCCTGAACTGTGGTTAATCTTAGTTGTGGTTTTAGCTACTGAGTGAAAGGCTGCTTTTATGTAAAATCATGGGGGAAATACCTTTCAGGCATAAATATTGCAAAATAGGTGCATAAATAACATTGTTATGAGTTTGCTATTCCGGGTGAGGGCCTGGCACGTCCTGGGAACCAGCCCTGTCTCTAGCGGATACCATCCAGGGTCATTGCTAGTAGGACATTTCACTGTGCTGATCTTGGACACTTCTATTTTTATGCTCTTTAACTACCTGAGCTGTGCAATTTGCTCAGTTCTTAAATTAAGAACACCTTCTTGTAAGTAAACAAAGAACCTCGATTTTCATCATTAGGAAACAAACACTTCTGCTGATTAATTTAACTACCAGGCCCTGCTTCTAGAAAGTTTGGGGCCCTTCGTTGTGTCTGAGCAATGACACATGGGCTGAAATGAGCAAGTTAAGTTCTGGGTTGTTAACTTCTCCATGTTTCTGGGCTGGTGGTGTAGAGCAACACGGGGGGCGGAGGGGAGTATGTAATACAAGAGCAGGGCAATCATTCAAACAAAAGCAAAAGAAGTAAATCCTGGAGATTGCAAATACTCTATAACAGGTGTTAGTCGTCGGATTAGCTAATTAACGTGGTTCATTGTTTAGGAATTCCATTGGGAAACTATTTAAAATCAAAAGGCAGATTTCAATCAGTTCGCTCTAGCCGTCATAGATGTTCAACACATACTGCAAGGCTGCAAACTGTTTCTTGCCTATGATTGTCTACAGCCCCCGCTTTGCCCTTGTATTTGGGCAGACTTGGCGGAGTCGTTCCGGTAACGCTGACTCATTGTTCCATTTTGGTCAAGCCCAGAGTTCAACCCCTAAAGCACCCTTTGTTGTGATGAGCTGGCTAGCTACATTATGGATTGCATATTTCAGGTAGCCCGAAGGGATTTAAAAAATGAGTTGTACCATAGCCCTGTAGTATGCAAATAGTTAATTCCACCGCACTGATGTTGGATGGGAACTAGTCCCAAGATTATAATAAAGAAATTAGCAAAAACTTCGTAGCTCTTCTCTCATTAGGTAATTTCTCTTTGTAGGGTTGGCCTATGTATGCTCAGCTGTTGATTGATCTGTTTAAATACTTGGCTCCTTTCCTGAGAAACGTGGAACTCGCCAAACCTATGCAAATTCTGTACAAGGTAAATTATACGGTCATCTGGGAGAGCGTTTTGGAGGGAAGGGGAGGTGCAGTGGAGTGGCAGAGGATTGAATTGCCTCCTGGTCTTACGGGCTTTTCCTTGAAACCTTGTTGGCATGGAGGCTTCTTTAAATGCTATACCCATCCTAACTCTTGATATATTACATCCAGCACTTCCAATTCTAAGAGCTTTGGATTGGATTCAGATTTATGATGGATCGACTGCATTCACAGAAGTTGGTGGGTTCTTGTATCTACTACACCGACAGCAGCCCCTCCAGCCCCCTGAAAACTCCACACAGTTAGTCAGGAAACCCTGCTGAGTGGGGCGGGTGGGAGGAACCCCCCCCCCAAAAAAAAAATTGGGCAAAGGGACTTTCCACAAGTGGAGCTCTATCTCCCTCTCACGGGAGTCAGATCCTGGATCCAACCCTTTGTATAGAATTAACTTCAGCTGAAAATATTTTCTTCCATGTAATACTTGTAGGATTTATTTATTTATTTATTCTGTACTGCCTAATAGCCAAAGCTCTCTGGGTGGTTTATAACAATTAAAACTTGTTATAAGACTAAATGCCTGGGAAAATAAGAAGGTAGCTACAAAAATACTACAGTGTGGGCACCAGGCAAGCTTCTCTAGGTGTAATTGTAACAAGCTTGTTGACGACAAGAAGAACGTGGTTCAATTTAGTGATGGTCTGAGTGATTTTCCAAGCACAACTGTAAATTCAGTGGTGGAGTTCATATTGTATGTTCAGGTCTCAGCACCTCTCGTAGGGGATCCTGATGATGAATAGGTGAAGAAGAAGACTTCTGCCTTGAACTGAGAAGATCTGGGTTTAATGCCTGTTTATAGTTCCAAGCTAGATGGATCATCGCACTAATGTGATGTAAGGAGGTGCCTCACTTTACTATTGGGTAGGCAGATGCATGCATAATTTTACACCAGGTTTTCATGCACTAATAAAGGCTTAGATAGACCTCTTCCTAAGGTTCAGGACTTGTCTCACACATTCCTACTAGCTCTTACAAGAACCCCTTGTAAGTGCTGCCAAGTACTACGTCAATATTAGAGTTGAAATGGCTAAACGCCGGGAGAGGAGGTCTAGTGCTACCCTGTGACTGACTTGACATTTAAACTAGAGACATCTGAGCTTCTGGTTACCATTCTACACTGCTCTGTTTTAGTAGAAAATTTTGTATAGGTTTAGCATAGATGCTGAATCCTCTTCCTTTTCCCCCTAGGGCACTCTGCGTGTGTTGCTGGTACTATTACACGATTTCCCTGAATTCCTCTGTGACTACCACTATGGATTCTGTGATGTAATTCCTCCAAACTGTATTCAGCTAAGGAATCTTATCTTGAGTGCCTTCCCACGTAATATGAGGCTTCCAGATCCCTTCACTCCCAACCTTAAGGTAATGCACCTGGTATAAATCCAAACTGCAAGATCTCTTTTGTCGAAACACCTAGGAACTTGTAGATGGCCTGGTTCGCATGAATGCTGCAGCCCACCATGGCCTATTTAAGCCATGTTCAGTCGTGGTGTGTGCCAGCAGCTATTGTGAATATTGAAGCTGTGATAGACATGGCTTATCGTGATGTCCAAACCCAGCACAGGGTGGGTTATTGCCATTTATTTATTTATTACTTTTTATACTGCCCAATAGCCGGGGCTCTCTGGGCAGTGCACAATTCAAACCATAAAATACAGTAAGTGTACAATAAATTTAAAATGTTAAAAGTTTAAGAATGTAATATAAAATCAGGTTAGTTACAGTCAAGGGAAAGCCTGTGTGAAAAGGTTAGGAGGCGTTGAAAAGATGTTACATTTTCTGCCTCCTGAACTGCACAAGGGTTTTTTTTCCAGAGGGTGGGTGCTGCTACAGAGAAGGACCCACCACTGAAGTTCTCCGTGGCAGCGTCCTGTCCATTTCGGAGTGACCAGCAGGGCCTCCTCTGAAGATCATAACTGCGGGGAGGCGGTCTGCTAGGTATGCTGGTCCCAAGTTGTTTAGGGCTTTATAGGATAATAATAAGAGAAACTTGTATGTGGATCGGTAGCTAGCAGGCAGCCCGTGCAGTTCTTTTAACACAGGTTTTATACGAGCAGAGCTAGGTGTCCCCATGAGGACCCCAGCTGCTGCATTCTACACTAGCTGCAGCTTCTGAACCACACACATATGGGTAGCCCCACATAGAGTGTGTTACAGTAGTCTAATTGTGAGGTTACCAATTTTCAAAAATGACTGTGGTTCGGCTATCCTATCCAGGAGGGGCATAGTTGGCGTAAGGACCAAAGTTGATAATGTGCGCTCTGGGCCACTAAGGTCACTTGGGCCTCCAGTGACAAAGATGGATCGAGGAGCACCCCCCAGTCCAATAAAGCCCATGGCCTGTGCGTGGTGGTTAATCACAGCAACCACCCCACCTCTCCAGGTTCCAGGGTCACCATGAGCTGTGACAGGTACCTGCTGTGGCTTGAATACGTGCAACAAGAATCCTTAAAATAGTGTTGGGGTTCTTGTGTGTGTTCTCCTCAGGTGGACATGTTGAGTGAGATCAATATTGCTCCACGGATACTCACCAACTTCACTGGTGTGATGCCACCTCAGTTCAAGAAGGATTTGGATTCCTATCTCAAAACCCGCTCTCCAGTCACGTTCCTGTCCGACTTGCGCAGCAACTTGCAGGTGAGTGACTTAATCCAACATTGGATTTGGGGGAGGAGGGTGGACATTAAAATGCAGTTGTGTTGAAATAGGCTTTTCGTTCTAGTCCAAGCACAGACACTGAAGTCATCAAAAGGAAGGACTACAGAGCCCAACTCCAGTCCCAGTACGGAATCTGTGTAACATCAGTCAGGGAGGGGCCATAGCTTAGTTGCTGAACACTTGTTTTGCATGCAGAAGGCCCCAGGTTTGACCCCCGGTGTCTCCAGATAGGGCTGGGAAAACTCCTGCCTAAAATCTTGAATAGGGGCTGCAAGGTCTGCTCTCCCTCGTGCTCAAGTCTCAGGTGTCCACTGTGGTGATGTCTCTTCCTTTGTGTTTGCTGCTCTAGGTATCAAATGAGCCTGGCAATCGCTACAATATCCAGTTGATAAACGCACTGGTGCTGTATGTAGGTACTCAAGCTATTGCACACATTCACAACAAAGGCAGCACTCCCTCCATGAGCACCATCACCCATTCGGCTCACATGGATATCTTCCAGAACCTTGCTGTTGATCTGGATACTGAAGGTAAAAACAGATGCAGAGTGAGTCCTAATGTTAAAAGAGGGGTAAGAATATATTGCTGTGACCCTTACCAGAAGACACAGATAGCAGTACACTTAGCTGTTTTTCTATTGGGAAACCTGGGGGTGACAAGTGAATTTTGAAGAAGAAAACTTCTTCTTTAACACTTGTCATCAGGCCGTTTCTATTAGACTCCTTCAATCCATCCAGGTCTTTGTCCTGCCATGCAGAGTCCGTGTAGTCTCCCCATGGCTTTTCACTCTGCACAGATTCATCTGCTGGGCAGCCCTGCTGTCCTGTGTCTTAACTGTAAGCACCCTGAGAAGGAAACCTGCCACGTTTGTGTTCTGTATAGCACCTAAATTTCTGGTAAATTTAATGTTAACTGTGTAAATCTTCTCATCTTTTGGATAAAAAAAACCAATGTCAAATTAGTTGTACTTGGGTGGTAGTTTCCTTTGTGTCTAAGAAAACCTACTTCCAACACATTTTTTTTTTTGTTCCAGGTCGATACCTCTTCTTGAATGCAATTGCCAATCAGTTACGGTACCCAAACAGTCATACTCACTATTTTAGCTGCACTATGCTTTACTTATTTGCGGAAGCCAACACTGAAGCTATTCAAGAACAGATCACCAGGTAAGAGATCTATTGCTATTGTTAAACTATTGTTTATTGTTAAAGGCAGGGGCAGGCAGAAGGTAGATCTGAATCTACTGGTAGATATTTGGGCATTTTGCAGTAGATAAACAAGGATCTCTAACTTCCCAATAGCATCAACAAAATGACTCCCCTCCTGCCTTAAATTATACTTGCTGAAAGAAGAGTTTGAAGTAACCAGGAATGAATTGCTTTGTGGAAAGGACTGTGAGCTTCGTTCAATTCTGTTACGCTAAAACAAATTATTTAGTTCTAAATAAATGGCTTTTGGGGAGATCTTGGAGTTCTAGTTTAAAAAAAAAAAAAAGCAACGTAGATCCAGCAAACCTGAAGTCTTCCACCCCCAATCTAAGGAATCTTGAGCACCTCCTGATCTACCTAGTTCTCACAAACAGCAAATCAGGCAATGATCTTTTAAAATATACAGTAGCAGCCAGTGGATAAAGACAGGGTTACAACAGCAGCAGAGGTTGCAGTTGGCAATCGGCTTTCTTCCAAACCCTCTTTGACCAGACAACAGAACACACTTAAAGATGAGTTCCGGTGGGCTTCCCTGGAGAGAATGTTCCCCAGTGTTGCTATCACTTAGAGGCGATGTCAGTCCTTGAGGAAAGCCAGGATAGAATCCTCCTCCCTGCCATCTGGTTCTCTCTATGCATAGATATCCTTTTTTGTATGGATAAGCATTCAACCACATGGGTGCCCACCTTCAATCCAAAGTCCAGAAGCAGGTTTGCCAGAATGCACTCTTTGAGAGAATGAAGTCTTGTAAGCTCTGAGCAAGGCATCAGGCTGTGCTGCTGCTGGACCTACAGGATTTCTTCCGCAACAGTGTTAATGTTGCGGCAAAGCCCTACAGCGTTGCCTGTCCCCTTCTCCTGCTTCCTTCAAGCTAGCAGGGCCTTGCAGATGGTGCTTTGTGTCCCGGCAAGTGTGGTTGTCTCTCTCTCTCTCCCCACCCCCCATGCCTTAATCTGTTTCTCTTTTATAGAGTTCTGTTAGAACGGCTGATTGTAAATAGACCTCACCCATGGGGTCTCCTAATTACCTTCATTGAACTGATAAAAAACCCAGCATTTAAGTTCTGGAACCACGAGTTTGTTCATTGTGCTCCAGAAATTGAAAAGTGAGTAATTCAAAAGTGATATTTATATTTGGAGGAGTCAGTCCTAGGGACTCTGGTACTTAGGGGGAGGGGGCGTGGCAGAGCACCTGCATTGCATGCAGAAGGTCTCAGGTTTGATCCCCGGCTTAACCAGCTAGAGTAGGAAATGCTCCTGCCTAAAACCCTCGAGAATCACTGCCAGTCAGTGTCGACAATATTGGGCTAGATGGACCAGTGGTCTGATTCAGTGTAAGACCGCTTCCTATGTTCCTGATGAGGGAATTGCCACTTGAAATGGTTTATTCTCATTGTAGGCTGTTCCAGTCTGTTGCGCAATGTTGTATGGGGCAAAAACAGGCACAACAAGTAATGGAAGGAACAGGAGCTAGTTAGAAGAAGCAAACACTGTGGAAAGGATGCCGGCCTGGAGGTCTCCACCCCATCAAGCTGACAGAAGAATGTGTGTGGGTCTGTCCAGACCGTGGAGGCCGCCTCCCGCTCCCTCCTGTTGGGCTTACATCGCAGATCTTTATGTGAGAAATTTCCTCCTATGTGGGCAAGTTCCAAAGTTTAAAACAAAGTTCTGACTCTTGGCCAAAATCCAGAAGATGCTGTGAATATAATTTTGAACTATTGTAAATACACAAAGCAGAAATATTTGTCTGGACTTTGGGTTTGTGCAAATTGTGTTTCAAGAGAGGCATGTGACAAGTGCCTGCCGATGCCAAGCACTTGTCTGGGGCGGATTTGCTCCCCTGACATTCCCAGACTCCCAAAGAGTATGAAAAAGCCAGTTTAAATATTATGTAACTTATTTTTCTTGTGGGTGGGGGACCTATAAATCACAAAGTTGTCAAAGAGAAAAATTGAATGCGTTGGAACATAGGATCCTACGGAATATAGGGGGAGTGGGGAGGAGAGGTCCTAGGAGTGGGTCCCAGTATCAGATGCTGCCAGCAAGAGCCATAGGAGTGGGATCAGAGGACTCCTTGGCAAAGATACACCTCAAGCCCTTTGGGAGAGGGCTGGTTGTTTTAACAAGAGAAACAAGACCAGGCCTGTAGATTTTCTTTCATGACACTTGTAAATTTCGGGAAGGGGCGGGTGTGGATCTAGTAACTGCTCCCCTGTGGCCACAAAGTTTGAGTTTGTAAAAAGAACAAAAAGGACCAATACAGCCCATTTTGTAAGGATTTTGAATGTTTTGTAAATGTATTGGTCCATGTGTTGTATTTTGTAGCCTTTCTAGTTCTCTTGGGCTTTAGTTCTCCCACTTCTTGTATGTTTGCATTCTGTAGTTAAACATTAAAGTCATGACAAGCAGTATCCGTGTTCTCTCATCACTTCCCAAGTGGGATGTTGCTAACATTCACAGTTCTTCAGAAAGGCAATTTGATATTCTTTTCAGTTGTATGGGGATACTCTTTATTTTTATACTATCAAGATGCAGTAACACAAAACAATATACGGGGCACTTAGGGGCACTTAAATTTATCTCTGATATAATGTAAATAGTAAATTGAAATGTATTTGTTGCTTTAGTAAAATTCATCACTTATAAGTTAGCTAGAATATAAAATGTCACAATATTTAAGAAATTTACAGAGCAATCCTATGCATGTCCACTAAATAGAGCAGGTCTTCTATTCTGTTTAGTGGAGCTTATTCTGAAGTAGGCACAGAAGTCAGAAATCTAAATGCCTTAGAGTACAATCTTGCACATGTCTACTCAGAAATACGCCTCAGTGTGACTCTCAGGTAAGTGATTGTGAAAGGGTAACTGTCACAGGATACTTCCTTGTCAAATTTCCAAAGTAGATCAGAGGTTATTTCTCAGAGCAAAGTAGGGTTTCCATGACCAGACTTTTAACCTGGTTCCTCCCTAAAATAAAGGTCCTGTATGCCCTTTTCAAGTATGGCAGCAGCCTCTAGGTTAAGAAATGCATTGTGGATTTGTGCATAACTTACAATGTAGTTTATCATTCTCTAATGCTGTAGATGGCCTCACATAAAAATCTTCATAGTATTCATTTTGATTGAGTAAAACGTTTTTAAAAGCATTTCACTCCATTTTCCCCCTCAGTGAAACATGTTTTTATTGTTTCCCAAAATTTCCCATTTAAAAACTGAAACAAATGTGTGGGGAGGGGGGGGGGAAGAATGTGGTTTCCAGGGGGTTTTGGGCCCTCACTTCTCAAACTGGGTAGTAAAACAATCTTGAATTGGCGCTGGATTCAAGTGGGCTTCCAAAAACCCAGGGGCTTTCATACAGAGATGGTATCTCATCAGAGAGCAGCCTAGGGAGGTTTGGAAGATCCAGAGAGTAGGCAATGAAGTCTAGAAAAAAAGGCAAGACATCTTTCCTCCAAAAAAAGTGGAAGTCTTTTTCTGAAGGAAAGAACAAAGATGCCCACACAAACTCTGCCAAAACAACTGTGAGGATGTTTGAACATGTTGCTTAACTGCAACATGTTCAAAAGTGGAGATAAAACTGTCCTAAGTTTAGACATTAAGATCACGAAGAAAAAAATCATTCAAATACATTAGAAGCAGGAAGGCACTAGGGTCTTTATGCAATAAGTGATTGAAATATCTGCTAAAGGACATGAATTTAGAAAAGATAAATGAATTCTTTACATAGGTTGTTCACAGTAGAAGATGCTGAATAAACACCAGAAGTTCTAGGGCTAATCAACAAGTGGGTCACTGGCTGTACAGTCTTTAAAAGGGGCTCAAATGTGAATTTGCTGCTCTCATAAAAATGCAACCTGTCACTAAAATTGTCCTCACAGGAGGATTCAAAAGTCCTGCCTCACCAACGGTTTGGAGCTGCATCACAAGCATATGCAAATAAGTTTTAGATAGCTAATTGAAAAGGAAAATTCATTCTACAGAGTATTAGAAAACTTGAGGTGAGCAAATGAAATGGAGCAGATTCAATACAGACAGAAGAAATGTATACACAATACATTTATGGAATTCATTTAACTAAACAAGTTCATGTTCCATGGTGGTGATGTGCCATGGTAGCTAAATGGAACCATGGTACGGAAAGCAACTCTCCAATTAACAGTTGATAAGGAACAAACCACAATTGTGGGGAGGGGTAGTTTTATGGCCTTTCTGGAGGCATTAGGCACACCACTTTGGGAAACCAGACTAGATGGATCTTTGGTCTGATGTGTGTTCCATAAGAAACTTTCTGCTGAGGACTGATAGGGGCTGTTAAGTCCTTTCAGGCACAAACCCACCCACCCCTACAACTGCTTCTTGCTACCCAGCTAAACTCACTGATATTAACAGGAATGGCTTTCCATGTACAGACAGATGCTTCCCTCCTTCCACTAACAAGTCCAGGACAACAGTGATGGAGCCACTCAGCTGCAGCTACCTTGTCAGCTCAAGCAACTGATGTAAAATCTTCTTCTGGCCATAGCGCACTTGCAGGGCAAACTGCTCCCTGCAGCTGAGCTTTGAATAAGCCTGCAAGTCTGTCAGTACTTCCTCCTCCTCTTTCAAGTCTGAGTTGTACAACTTCAGAGTTAATAGTGTGGCATCAAAGAGAAGTTTCTTCCAGGAGGCTTTAAGTTTGGGGATTGTAGCATTTGATAGCATCAGGTAGTTGGTGCCGTCTGCACCCATTCCGGCCTCTTGCTCCTTAAACTCTTTGAATTCCTCTGCAGACATACTTAGCACCTACAGACACAAAAATGGATTACTGTTTGGCCTGCATAGAAACAGAGTTTCAGCACTACCTCCTAAGCCTGCTGGAGGCAATTTTAATGGATTAACATCTGGATTATTAGGCAAGGCCCATTATTGTATCTTGAACTGGCACCAGGAAGCTACTTTCTCTCAGCTGGGAAATAGAGAAAGCGATAAAGGCAAGGAGCTGGCTACGGGCGATGGGCATTAGTAGTTCAACACATCTGGAGGGTGCCATGTTGAGGAAGACTAATTTAAAGGTTTGTACTTCCAAGTGCTGTAGTGGATTCACACCATGCCATTGGTGCCAAGACCACCTGAAGGGTATCGTACCACTGATACTTCTGCTTTGCATGACGTCTCCTTTGGGCAGAGGCATCTGTGTTCCAGCAGTTATATTGCCAGAGTATATAGTCCAGCCCAACTCAGACTGTTGGGACCACCACTACTGTACATCCCTTTTCCGAGCAAGACTGCAATGCTGGATTTAACATGGAGGTTTCTTTTGCTTGGATGGAGTGTATCTAGGCCTACCTTGGCTGGCACTCATGTTTTCCAAAATACAGAGTTGGCTTGTCTCCTTCAGCTAGTCTTGTTAGTACCACTTTTTTCTTGTTCCTCATCTAACTTTGGTGGCTAGGAGTGCCTTTTACCAGCTCTGACATGTTTGCCAGCTACAGCTGTTCCTGGATTGTGAAAGCTTAGCTGCAGTGGTTCAGGCTTTGGTAACTTCACATTCGTAACGCAGACTATGTGCACCTACCCTTTGGCCTGGTCCAGAAGCTGCAGCCTCTTTGGGGCAGCAAGTTACAAGTCAAAGGAACTGCACTGGCTGCCAGTGAGCTACGACACCACAGTTAAGGTTTTGTTAACATCTCAAACCCTAAATAAGTTGGGACCAAGTTACCTTAGAGACTGCCTCATCCCTGCAGTCCAAAGGAATACTTCTGGAAGTGCCACATGCTCCTGAGATTTGCCTCAGGAGTACCTGCAAGTGCTCAGTCTTGCAGCAGCCTCATCCTCTGGACTGCACCCCCCACTGGCATGAGGCAGGCGTCTTGAGCTTTAGGTGTCAGCTTTATGTAGGCTTTCCCTGGAGGGTAACCCAGCCAGTATGGTTGTAGCTGGCCAGTGATAGTTTTACTGTATTTTATTGTTACGTTTTATGTTTCTTCCTCATTTCTGTAAACCACTTTGATGCTGGAAAGCAGTATATATATATCTATGGAATAAATAATAAATACGGTGACTTGAAGCCTTTACAAGGCCTGCCTCCATCCTGAATGTCCCCTCCACGCAAGCTGAAGGCAACTTCAGCTGAAGTCCAGTGTACCACCCCTCTAAAGTAAATTAAAAATCCATTAAATAAGCAAGTAGCTATGTAACCCAGCACTCTACCAACTCACTCACCTTCAATGCCATGTACAGCTCCTCTTCTGTCAAGACTCTCTCCCAGCCCATCACAAAAGCCCCTTCCTCACCCACCATCTCCAGGTGGCAAAGGTAGGCCCACTGTTCCAAGACCAGCTGCCGTTCCGCTTCTGCCTTTGTAGCTGGTTAAAGGAGAAGGAAACAAAAGCAGTACAGTTTTAAGAGGCCAGATTGGATGCCCAAAAATGGGGTGGCAGCTAGGTAGGTGTGTATGTGGTGTTAAGTGAAAAGCAGGGGCACACAATCTCCTCCTATGCACTCGGCCCCAAGCCTCAGTCACACACACACAGGCTGATCTGCCTGACAGGAATGCTGCAAGGGGAGGTGATGGTGGGTATACAGCCATGTATACCACCCAGAGCTCTTTCGAGGAGGGCTTTGTGCCTCTGGGTGTTTTGCTTGTTTCAAAGAGGCAATGTGCTTGGAAGAGGCACCATGCAAGACTGGAAAGCAAAGTAAACGAGGTACTCTGCTTTGGATTTTGCATTAGGTACCTGCAATTGCTGGAGAGGCCATGTTCCACCACAGGCGCCCTCTACAAAACATGGCTAGCAAACAGCAACAGAAGAGGGGAAGTGGGCCCTTTTTCACACATCCTCTTGCTCTGGGGAGTTGTGCTGAATAATAAGGGTATCTTCCCCTTATTATTGGCTCCCCAAATTATTGGCTCCCCAAAGCAGCCACTTGCCTTGCAGTGCTGCTTTGAACAGGGTCAACATCTGGATGTCTGCAGTATCGTCTGTGTTGCCAGGATATGGCTCAGCAAACCCATACATGTGGAGCAGCTGCCAATTTGCCATTTGTCCGTAAGTGTTGAAGATCTCTTGGCCCTTACAGATCGGCTGGGTTGCAACCATTTTCAGAAACTCCTACAAAAAGAACAGGAAAGTAAGCCCTGGCAGGAACTCTTGAAGTACTGATATTCTCTGCTGGGGAGAATTCCCTCACAATCTGAGACATGCTGAAGTTGGAGCTTCCACGAAAAGGAAAAATGAAACACCCAACACGGTGGCAAAAGTGTAAAACTAAAGTGGCTACTAAGCAAGGACAGTGAACAAGGAACAATATTATAGCATCAAGAAAGAAAGAGGCCTGCCCTGGAATCCTAAAAAATGAGCTGAGATCCAGATGGGAATGAACACACCTCAGGTGCACTCTCAAATCCAACCATACTCTGGGTTTCACAAAGGCCTGCTTGGCCCTGATGCAACACGACAAACATGAAATCCAAGCACCAAAAAAACAGAGGCACACCTGATATTTAAAACATGCACTGCTTGCCTTTCTGCCTCACAACAGGCTTCCAAGGCAACAGACACGAAGCAAAAATTAATACATAAAGGTTTGATTTTGAGGACTGAGTTAAGGGAAATGAGATTAACCTGCAAGAATTTCAGTCAGCAATCTATGTTGGATTGTTCCCAAGACAGGAGAACCATCATCAGGTCTGATGCCACCTGAGGGCACTTCTGGCTGTTCCAGTGGGTACTTGAAGTCAGAGACCGCCTGCCTGCCTTCCAGAACGTATAATTAAAATCCACAAAAAATTACAAGTCTTACTCCATGTTCCAGGCTCTTCTCTCCAGAGGGAAGGGACAAAATAAACTAAATAAGGACTTGGGCCGGTTGATAGCTGACAATAGGGATGCCAGCCCAAAAAATGCTGCTTTGGCTAGGGGATCGCCATCTTGTACTACATCCTTCATCTCCATAACAATATCACCGAGCAATATCACCAAGAGTCTGTTGCCCAAGAAAGAAGCAGCTGCTACTTCAGCTTTAGCTGTGGTGTTGGAGACACTGGACCATTCCCTGACCTTCTGCAAGTGAGAAGGACATGGTAAAGACGTCATCCAGCTTGCCGGATGAACCTGATCCTTGTCTCTCAAAGATAATCATGCCAAATAATTCCTACAGCACGACAGAATGCCGCCTTTATTTCTTTGGAGCAGGAATTCATAGAAGATACCCCAAGGTCATCTAACACAACACCCTGCCAATGCAGGCAGTCCACCACTACTGTACTCAATAGGTGGTCATCCAGCCTCTGCTGAAAAAAACCCAAAAACCTCTTAATGAAGGAGAGTCCACCACATTCTGAGGCAGTCTGTTCCACTGTCAAACAGGTCACACTGCCAGGAAGTGTGGGACTTTTTAGCTGCCACATTGCACTGCTTACTCTTGTTTAGTCTGGCCTTTTAAAACCCCTAGATCAGCCTTCCTCAACCTGGGGCGCTCCAGATGTGTTGGACTGCATCTCCCAGAATGCCCCAGCCAGCTGGCTGGGGCATTCTGGGAGTTGTAGTCCAACACATCTGGAGCGCCCCAGGTTGAGGAAGGCTGCCCTAGATCATTCACAAATACTGTGTCAAGCCAGAACATCATCTATCCAGTATTTAGGCATCAGATTTTTTTTCTTGACTAAATGTAGAACTTTGCATTTATCTGTTTAATTCACTTTTTATTTATATATTTATTTATTTACATTTGTATATCGCTCCACATCTAAACAGATTCCAGAGAGGTGAATAAAGACGCCATATTTAAAAGGTAAGCAGATAAATCTTTAAAAAATGGAAATAAGTTCAGTCTGGCATGATTTGTCCTTGGGAAACCCAGGCTGGCCCTTTGTAATATATCAGGAAAAACTTCCTGACTGTTAGAGCAGTACGACAATGGAATCAGTTCCCTAGGGAGGTTGTGGGCTCTCCCACACTGGAGGCCTTCAAGAGGCAGCTGGACAACCATCTGTCAGGGATGCTTTAGGGTGGATTCCTGCATTGAGCAGGGGGTTGGACTCGATGGCCTTGTAGGCCCCTTCCAACTCTGCTATTCTATGATTCTATGATAATCACAGCATTTTCAAAATGCTGGCAGACTGACGCTTAATGATTTGATCTAGAACTTTCCAGGTACTGATGTCAAGCTGACCGGGTGGCTCCCATACCACCTCCTTAACTATCTTGGGCTGCAACTCCTTCTCTTTATGTACATTTTGTGTATTTCTTCCAGACAAAGCACAATCTCCCTTGTGGAAGCAGACCAAGGAGGAGTTGAACAGTTCCACCTTTGGTCACTTGCTAACAATTCTCCTATCACTTCCTTGTTCTTCCTCTTGCCCTGAACATCATCAAAGAAGCCTTTTTTTTGCTGTTTTTAACATCTCTCGCAAACCTAAGCCGATTTTGAACTTTAACCCTCCTTACACTCTCTCTCTGCAAGCTTTGGCTCCTCATTTGTGCTGATCCATGATGTGCCTCTCCTATTTCAGAGCTCATCCGTAAGCTCTTCATGCAGCCATCTTGGTTTCTTTAGATGCTTCCCATTTTTCTTTCTCATTGGAACTGTTTGTGATTCAACCAGCAAGGGTCACTCAGGCTCATGGCATGTCCTGGTTTCCTCAAGGAAGCATAAACTACTTCAAGAAGACATTGTTGCAAGGCTATACACAGGAGGAAGAAAACACGCCTGCCCCATTCCTCCTAGTCAAGTCACAATGTAACAGATACAGCTTGTGTATCCCAAGAGAAACCCACCTGACACTCTGAAAATTCTTATCTCAGAGCAATGAGATCTAAAAGGCTGGGGGAGCTGGGAGCACACCACAAGGAGGCCCAACCGCATTTATGCTCCGCTCACCGGGGTGTATTCCAAGTTGGCATTGTGATTTGCCACATGATTCAAGAGATCTGCCAGGGGCACCATCACTGGAGGGTTAGGCTCTTCCTCTTCTTCCTCCTCATCCAAAGGTTCTTGGAAACTAGTTGGGAATAAAGTGGGAAGGTACTAACATGAGGCATCTTTGCCAAGTCATGCAAGTGACTTTGCTAAGTGATGAGGGAACGAGATGCATGTGGCACTGAAAACTTCACTGTTGCTATTGGGTCCATAGTAACCAACACAACCGAAGAGCTGCCACCAAACCCAGGACCTTTTGAGTTTTAATTTTTAAAGGTTTCATCCCTGCCTAAACTACTTAGAAGCTGCAGGAAGTTTCTGCTAAAGGCTTCGAAGAAGAGGTGGTCATAAGCTGGAGCGTCTTTATTTGGAACACCTTTGTCTTACTCATTAGAATGTTTCTAATGTATTCAATTTGCATAATCTGAAATACTCCTGCCTAAGTACATTCTACTTACATACCCAATTCTGAGGACACAATCTGCTTTTAGAGTTTCCTTAAGGAAAGCCAGAGAACTGGATGTAGAAAAGAGGAATACACCAATGACCGTTTTTCTCTTAACCTTGGCATTCTGTCTTCTCAGTTCTCCAAAAACATAACCTCATCGGGGCCAGAGATTCCTGTCAACTCATTCTCTGTATGTATTTATGGTTGCCCAATCAGAAATCTTGGGACAGAGCAAAATATGTCAACATTAAGCCACCCACAGGACCCTTCCCATGCCAGTGGGAAGGCAGTGGCCTCACAAGCATGCCGAAACATCGTAACTATGTATGACCCCACCAGCAGTCAAATGGCTGCTAGCTTCACTTTCACCTCTTTCTCTGCTAACAGTCGATGGAAGGCGACCGTAGCTCAGTGACACAGGATCTCTTTGCATACAGCAGGTCCCAGCTTCAATTCCTGGCATATTCCAGTATGGCTGAGAAAGGTTCCTCTCTGAAACCCTGGACAGCCGCTGCCCTTGAGGATAGACAATACGGAGCTAGATGGACCAATGGTCTGGGTCAGCATAAAGTGACTTTCTATGTACCTGTGACTACTGTTAACTCTCCCCAACCTGCCCTTTCTCTCACCTGTAAGCCATGACGAATGCCACCAGCGTCTTGTACAGATCCAGAGTGTGCACCCTGGGGTTGAAGATATCTGGGTGAGCCTTCATGAAGGGCAAGATAATAGAGCAATACTCCATCTGGATACTGGCCAAGTCTTTGTCCACAGCTTCTGGGATCCCTGTACCTTGCAGAAGCCTCATCCGCTCTTCACTACTCCTGTGCAGAACAGCAAGCAGAAAGTACTGTTTCCTCTTCTGAGTAAGTAGCCAGCTGTAACAAGCTAACCCCTCAAAACAACTCAAACACTAACAAACTAGAAACTAGACAGCATCAGGGTCAAAAGTCTTGAATTACTTTAACTCCTTACTGCAGTAGTAAGCAAGTACACAGTCTGGAACAAAATGAGGGGAAACAAAAGGCATCGGGGCCGAAGACATGGACCTGTGCTCACCATGAACACTTGATGATCTGCCCATCCAAACTCCTGTATCCACTTTTGAGGCATTCCACCACATGGCTCACAAGGGCTTTTGAGATGCTAGATTCTACACTGGACACCAGATTTGTGTAACAAAGAGATGTGAAAGGCATGAAAAGAGCCATGCTGGATCAGACTAAAAGCCGTCTAGCATGCTGATCTCACAAACAGGACATGAGGGCAACAGCACCTTCCCACTCATGTTCCCCAGCAACTGCCTCTGATACTGGAGGTAAGCTATAGCCACAGCATTGGATCAAATACCTGCCCGAGTCCACGAGGGCAGCAGACACCCCTATAGCCAGCCCTCACAGGCCCAGGAAGACCTGCCCGAAGCTATGAGGGATCCGCGCCCAAGTGCTCTGGAGCCTTCGAGAGCGTGGGACATGGGTCCTCCCTGACTTCCAGGTCACGGCGCACCCTTTGTCCCTTTTAGGCAGCAGGGGAAATTATGCCATTAATGGAGCCGGGGGTGGGAATTATATCATTTCCCCCAGGCTGCGGAAATTGCAGATTTTCTCCCTCCACTCATAATGCCATTAGAGTGGAAGGAGAAAATACACAATTTCCCCAGCCTGGGGGAAATTACGTGATTCTCTTCCCTTCGCCCTTCAATGGGGGCCTTAAAGGCACCAATTGGTGCGGGGGCGGGGGGGAGAGGGGGTTAGCAAAGCACACTTTCCGGTGCCTCCGGAAACTGCAATTCCCCAGGCCACGCCATTAGCCCAGCCAGGGGAACTGTGCACTTCCCAGAGGCCCCAGAAAGTGCACTTTGCCAAGGGCTTGGGAGGCTCGTGCAGCTTCCCAAACACTCAGCAAAGGCTCGCAGAGCCGTGCAATCAGGGCTCTGCCTGAGTTCTCCAAAGCCTATACAGCAATCATGACTAGTAGCCACTGATAACCTTATCCTCCATAAATAGGTCTAATACTCTTTTAAAGTAATTTAAGTTGGTGGCCGTCACTCCATGTTGTAGTCACTAATTTCTCAGCGTAACTGTGCACTGTTGCCACCCAGAGCTCACCAACAAGTCTACATGAGGAAGTTGGGTGTTAATAGAAAACAACATTACAGCATTTGCTCTTACCAGAACATGGGGTGATCCAAACCACTGAAGTTGGGCCAGAGGGACAAATAAGGTCCCCAATGGGAATTGCTGGATGTGGATTCATGTAGCAGAGAGAGAAGGAGGGGAACCCAGCCAGACTGACTGTCCAGGGAGGCTTGTTCTATTGAAGAAAGAGAAAAGAGGGTATAAAGATACCAGAGCTATTTTGCATAACGGCTGTTCTGAACAGAACAATCAAAAACAGCCAGGAACTCATCTTTGAAATTAGCTGAGAAAATGCACCTTTTGCTTTCTCATTCTGATAGCCAGGTTTGGGGCATATTGAAGAATTTAAGCACTTTTTCAAGAGCTGAGGGACTCACTGCTTCCTCCCCCTCGTTTGCAAATATTAAGCTACTTTGCAACCAAAACAGTCATAAACATACTCCATGTGTTATTCTCCGGATTTAAAACCCAGGTTCCTTTCTAGAGAAAGTCTCTGCCTGCCTGCTCAGCTGCAGGAACCCTCATTTCCTGTACCTTTCTCCAGGAGGGAAGAAATGGAGCTCGTGTTTTGTGAGAGGAGTGCTGTTCTTGGGATGGTAAAAAGGACTTCTCCAGCCTCAAGGTCCTCTCTGGCCAACAGGCCATAAGCCGCTACTGTGCCTTCTCTGCTCACACAGACCTACAACCGAGGGGAAAAGTTTACACTGTGAACCAGAGATTCCGAAAGCTTCAGAAAGATAACTTAATACAGCCTCTTAAATGGGAAAACATGGGTTTTATCCCCATCACTGCCCCAGAATTGTTCCCTCCCCCTAAAATTGGAAAAATGTTAGATTATATATTTTTTATTTTAGAATGGTGAATAACATGTTTAAGACAAGTGAAACAGTACAGAAGCGTATTTCAATCCATAAAAACTTTCTGCTTTTAGAATGGATCAGAAGGAACAGAAAACGAAAGCAAAGATGCAGAAATTGCTGCTAGTGATAACTCAGAAAAAGGGCCTGTTCAGACATGCTAAAGCCATGGTTAGGTCGCCAACCCTTTTGCAGCAAATGGTTAGTGAGCATGTTTAAATCATGGTTATGTAGCCACTATGATTAGGAATGGTTCACATGACACAGTAAGCCACAATTTTTAGCTCAAAATGCTTAACCACCGTGGCTTAGCGTGTCATCTGAACAGGGTCAAAATATTTTAACCCAGTTTTCAGTGCACACTGTTCTCACCAGCTTGCTTACACGCACATTTTGTGTTTTTTAACCACTAAATGCATGCTGGATTTTTTTTTTTAAGCGAGTAAAGATGAGGCCATACCCTAAGCAATACCTTGGATTTGGCCTGGAAACTAACAGGCATCCGATGTAAGCGATACAGAATAGGAGTTACATGATCTGAATGCCTAGGGTTCCACAAGTGCTCTAGCTGCTGCAGTTGCAGTTTCCAAATTGCATTACAGTGTTCTAAGGCAGGTGTCACTGTGGCTAGGTCGGCTCTCTCTAGCTAGGGATGAACTAGCGTAAGCTGGCAAAAGGCACTCCTGGCAGCTGATGCTGAACCCAAGAGCACTCCCAGAATGCAGGATGCCTCCTCAATGGAGGGGAACAAACGTCCCCCAGCAGCATCTCCTGAGTCTGTCTCCGCGTGCGCGCGCGCCCCCGTCCCCGCCCGGAGCTCCTGCAACACCGCCCCCTCCCCTCCCCAGCCAGAGAAACCGCGAGGCCTCACTGGGAGCGCTCTCGCCCACTTGGAACCAGCAGCAAGGAAAAGGCAACACAAAATAACCGCCAGGCCCCCCAGCCGAGGGGCGAGACCCTCCCCTCCCCTGCGCCCAACCCCCCCCCGCCACTCATCCCCAGTGACGGCGCAGCCGGAAGGCCCCGCATGGCCCTTCCGGGGCGGCCGCAGGAGGTGGCAGCAGCCCAGCCCAGACGGCAGCCGTGGGGTCGGTCGCGCTTCTGCCCCGTAGAAGAGGAGAGCGCCGAGATGCTTCGCCGGTTGGGCGCCCACTGCCGCCGCCGCTCTATACGGGGGTGGGGGGGAAGGGGTGCTGCGGCGAGCCTGAGGCCGGTGCCTGCTTGCCCCGGGCCCTCTTCGCGTGGCCGTGTGGGGGAGCCGTCCGTTGGGGGTGGAGGGCGCCAGTCAGGCCAGGGGCGGGGGGCGGCCTGCCTGCGTGCCCGCTCGCCCGCCCCTCTGAGCCCACGAGGCGGAGGCGCTTCTGCCGGCCGGGGGCGAGAGGAAGCGGCCAGGCCGAGCGCTGCCCCGCCCACCGAGGCGCCGCCTCCTCCTCCGCCTGGCCTGAAGCCCTGGGCTGCCGGGGCCTGCTCGTGCCGGGCCTCCTGCGAGGCCCTACCTTGTCGCTCAGCGCCACGCCCGCGGCGGCGCACCAGCCCAGGAAGGGGGGGAGGGCGGCCGAAGCCCCGGGGGCGCCCGCCGGCCCGGCCCGGCCGTCTCCCCTCAGCCGCCGCTGGGCCGCGGTCGCCATGGCGGAGGCGCCGGTCGCCGGTGGCCAAGAGGGGACGGAAGGCCGGCGCATGCGCTCAAGCGACGCCAGCCCCTGAGGCTCCGCCCCTCGCGCCCCGTCCACCAAGGAGAGAGGGCTCCGCCTCTCGCGCATGCGCCTCATGGTTCCCAGCTCGCCCCGCCATAGCTGTCCCAGCCCTGCTGCCTACTCGGAAGTAAATTTCCGAGCACGCGGGTATAGGATCGCAGCCCAGGCAGACAACACAACGCGGCGCTAAGGGCCTTGGGGGCCATCCAATGCACGTTTAGGCGGAAGAACAGGCCTACGACTCCCAGCACCCCCCAGGCAGCGATGCGATGCGATGCGATGCTGGGAGTTGTAGGCCTTTTCCCCCTGCCTGAGCCAGCCTGGGATCGCGCCCTCCTGGATGGATTTCTGCCCCGCCTTCCCACCGAGGAAATGGGGCACAAGAGACTTCAGTAGATAAGATTTCATTAAAGAAGCTGCAGTTTCCACTCCGTAGAAAGTCTGCTTGAGTTTAATATCTGTATTAGTTCCAACGCAATAATCCTCTCTAGAACAACAGGTGTTGTGTTTTTATTTTTTTGCTTCGTTTTACATTTTGTAGATATTGTGGCATCAATGCAACCAAAGAGCATTAACAACCATCATGCACAAAAATATTACATTTCACCTCATACAGAAAAAGAAATCATGAAATTTCACTTTAATCAGGAAAATGTAAATAATAATAATAATAATTCAATTCCCCCTGCTCCCAGTAGTAGCTAGATCACCTTCAAATGAAAAAAACAAAAAAACTGCACATTGGTTGCCAATTGCTACAAGTGAATAAAAAAAAACTGAGATAAATATTATATATAGGTATTTATAGATCTATCTCATCTGAAAGAACACAGCAAGAATAATTGCAGCGATATCTACAATAAAAAGGAGTCCTAATAGCTTTCAAACATTCATATTCAAAGTTCAGAAGGAAGCACACGAAAAAGCGTCTTGAGATTAGAAGATACACCACGTGGAATGTCTGGACTGGTTGTGGCCGCGTCAAACCATTTCAATGCAAAACGTCTTGCGCGTGTGTACACCCCACCCCACCCCACCCCCCTGTCAAGTGCTAGAACAGCATTCCCTGTGCTGGTGTCCATCAATCTCTGCAGGTTGTATAGTATTATATACCAACACATGGGGAAGACTCCAGGTTGGGATGGCGGAGCTATTAAAGTTGTCTGCAGAGTCTTCTGTGTATCATATATGTGACAGAGACATCCTGGTCCTTGGACCAAGACCCCTTAAGTGCTTCCTTGTGCAGAAACCCTGCTAAGTGGCTGGAACAGGGTTGTTGTCGGCTGGGGGCTTCATCAGTTAAAAGTGTCTCAGATGGGATCATGCCATGATTAAGGAGGTGTAGGAGGGAATCTACACGTCGTACTGAAGGCGCCTGCGTGCGCCTCCAGTCCGCCCTCAAAATGATGGTGTAGACGGAGAAAGAAGAGACGGAGGAGGAGGCTCTTACCCTGGCAGCAGGAGGCCGGCGGGGAGGAGGAGGCGGCAGCAAGGACGTGGCCGGTTCCCCAGCTGCCGCCTCCTCCTCCGCCGCTTCTTTCTCCGTCTACACCATCGTTTTGAGGCGCCTTCAGTACGACGTGTAGATTCCCTCTTGGACTACAGCAAGGATGATTGGGGTGGATCAGCAACATCTTTGGGGAGCGAAAGGAGCCTCCCTCTTAAGCCCTTTCTAATTTCATGTCAACAGGCGTCTCACTGGGAGAATTGCCTCTTCAAAGACTGTGGAACCTGAAGAGACAATGCCCAAGAAATGTTAGGCAACTTCTTGCTAGCTCTTCCTTCTCAGGATGGGGACGGGGGAGTTCAGTATTTCCAAGCAATCCTAGTTTGCAACTGGCATTGTGTTGTCCTGGTGGATTTGTCAATTCCCCCCCCCCCCCGCCCCCTAGAACGGAACTCTGGGATGGAGAAACTCCCAAGGTGTGAGGCACCCTGGGGCTGGACAAAACCTGCCTAAAGGCCGTCTGCTAGGTGACACGTTCCTCTGCATCCCTCCAAGGCCTGGAGCTGCCATGAAGCCACAGCATAAACAGGGGTGCTGAACCTCTTTCAGCCTGAGCCAAATTCCATTGCAGACCTCTGTGTGCCAGTGGTGACTGGAGCAGAAGGCAAAAGGGGCGTGGCCAAAATACACAAAGCCCCAACATATTTCAGCTGCAAGCTCTCATTGCCACTAGCTAAACCTTAGAAGAGCCCCTATATAAGCCTGCCTAAGCTTTGAGGTGTTGGAGGAGCCCTCCTCTATGTCCCACCGATGCAAGACATATATTATGGTAGGGCATGGAAGAGGGCTTCCTCGGTGGTGGCACCCTGCTTGAGGAATGCCCTCTCCTTGGAGGCTTGACTGGGGCCGAGGTTGGCCTCATTTTGGCACCAAGTTAAAAACATGGCTTTTTATCAAAGCCTTTGAGGGCTAAATTTCCCTAAAAGCTGCACATCGTGTTTTTTACATTTTCTATTGTTTTTAGCATGTTAATTAATAGTTTAATGTGTTTTTAGCTGTCTAGATTTGTTTTATACTGTTTGAATTGATTTTATCTGTACACCACCCTGAGATCCCAATGATATAGGGCGAAATACAAACGTTTTAATAAATTTCAACCTTTTAGAATGGGGAAAAATGGCACTTGGCATCACCCACTGGAAGAGGGATTTGCCCTCAACTTAAAACCAATGCCTTATGTGTTCTTAGGTGAAACTAGTGCCACAATCAGAGTGAAAATGTTCAGCAGAATTAGTGTTGACAAGGTCAGGGCCAATTACTTCTTCCAGGTGAATGAAGGTGTTCCTCTGCTGGCAGGGGTAGATCTTCTGGACCCCTGAAGATCTGATGGAAGGAGCCAGAACAGGTGTGGAAACAAATCAGGGCAAATAGGGCAGCTTTGGAAGCCCAGGGGGACATAGGAAGTTGCCTCAGGCCGATCCACGTGTAACCATGTGAACTGCCCAGAGCATCGGCTAAGGGGCGGTATAAAAAGGCAGTAAATACACAAATAAACTAACACAGCTGCCAAATTGCCTGGCCTCCACTTCCTTCCCCTCCTCCTGCCATTCCACCCTCACCCACCCTGTCCAATTTTACATTGCAAGCTGCCCGGGCCCTCACCCTCTCTCATATTCTGCAAAGTGCCTCGGAGTTTTATTGAACAGATTCTTATTCACGTTTATTGTATCCACTTCGTGTGGTTTTTAATCTCGTAGGCTGCCTGGAGAATTGTACCCCAGAAATTATTTTAAATAAATAAAAAAGTAATGCATGCCAACGGCTCTACATTGGCCTTCCCCAACCACATTCCCTCCAGACCTGTTGGACTATGACTCCCCCCATCACCAGCCAGTGCAGCACAGAGAATTCCAGAGGAAAAGGGGTCAGGACTCAAAGCCAAAAGGGCAGGATCAAAACACCTTTGGGGAGGGGCATTTTTGCCTCATGCAATGGGGGGAGAGGGCACAAGAGCAGGCATCAGCCATCAGGGAGGAGGAGGGGAAGGGGCCACCTTCAGAACCCAGGAGGGCTGGATGCGGCCCCAGGCCTGAGGTCCTGCTCCCCTGCGTCCCTTCTCCCTCTTTTCCACAGCAATTCTCTCTCTCTCTCTCTCTCTGTGTGTGTGTTCCCCCAGCCCAGGCTTGTGTTTGGGGCTCAGAGAAGACCCAAATGGCTGTGATAGTGATTACAGAACAAGGCCAGGACAGCCGCAATACCTATGCAGGATCCATCACATCCCTGAGGAACAGAAAGGGTCTATTCTCTCTCTCTCGGCCAGCATGGATCACCCAAGAAGGGATCAGGGCCTTCCATGGGCTTATTCATTTTTAGCCCACACGGAGACACAGAAGAGCTGCCACCAGGCAGTACTGAGGGACAGGGCCCTTGTCCAGGACAATCCTAAGCAGAGGCATTTCAGCCTCTTAGGGGGCGGGCTGGCAAGGCTAGGGGAAAGTATGGGCAGGGAAAGAGGACCTGGCCCTCTAAGGAATGCTGGGAGGGCCGGATTTGGCTCACAGGCCTGAGGCTCCACACTGTGGCTTTCCTGTTTCCTGTTTCTGCCCAAACACTCATGCAAAGGAGGTCATTTTTCAATAGGACCTGTTGGGATTGGGGAGCAACCCAGGGTGCAGCAGGTTGCACCCCAAAGATCACCTTCCACTGCAGCTGAAGGAAAGCTCTTGCCTTTGTGTATGCACGTGTGTGTGTGTGTGTGTGTGTGTGCACGCGCTTCCCAGGAAAGCCCCATTTTCTTTTCCTTCATGACCAAACCTACCGGCACCGTCCTGTGCCAGCACCCTCACACCACCCAAAAGGTCTTCCAGAGCTATTGGGCCAAAGCTTGTGCTTCCAGGGAGGAAGCTGGGTGGTCTCTGCCTTGAAGCTGGATGGTCTCTACCTTCCCACATCCACTTTTTTCAAGAACCATTAAGACCCCCAAGGACACGCCAAGCAGACAGGCTTGAGAGAGCCGGAGCAGTCTGCTGCTTCACTGTGAGGGGCAACGCCCCCTAGCTAGCCAGCCCCAAATGGGTCGGGTTCTGAGTGACAGACGGGCCACGAGGGGGCAGGGCTGGTCTGAAACAGCTCCTAGGCCTGGATGTGAAGGTGGCCCGCTGCATTCAGCTGCCGCTTCCCCCGTGCCTCCCCTCAACTTTATATTCCACAACGTGAAAGGAAAAGAAAGACAGCAAAACAATCGAAGCCACAGGAAGCTGCAGAGGACGGGGCCAGCTGGAGAGCAACTCGATGCATGGACACTCAAGGTCTCCCGTGAAGAAGATGGCGAGGAGGAGGAGGAGGAGGGCGGTGGAGGGTGGTGGAGGTCCTCAGCAGGACACCTCCATGGTGTGGTTGACCTGCCCCATGGCCTCGCTGCTTTCCGAGTGGGTGCAGGCCCTTGGGCGGCTGCCTTCGACGGAGCTGGCGCTGGTGAGCGAGGCTGTGCGGGAGCGGGCCAGGCGCGTCATGCTGGCCGAGGGCACTGGAGAAAGAAGGAGAGAGCATCAGCGCTTCTGTCAGGCCGGGAAGGGACAAGGACGAAGGCTGGAGCAAGCACCACAATGACAGGCTAAGCGGCAGCGGGGAGGGAAGCAAGACGGACAACTGCCCCACCAGCACCACCAGTGTGCCAGGTGTCGGCCACTGAAGCACCAGACATGCACCGTTCGTCGCGTGAGAGGAAGCGCCTTGAGCCAGCAGTGGGCGAAAGGTAGATGCAAGGAGTCCATTCTGCCCACCAGCTCCAAAGGGACGCAGCAGACCAAGCTGAATGGGAGGGAAGGAGGAAGCAGAACCTGCAGGGAGTGCAGGCGGAAGTCACGTTTGGTGCCACGGACAGGCGGTTGCCCACCTGGAACTGGGCTAGCAGCAACCTCTGTGAGGCTTCGTGCCTCTTGTGGGTTGAGAACATTGACATCAACAGGATACCTTGCTCCAACCCCAAGCCTGGTGCAACCGGAGGACACCTGGCTTCTCCAGAGGGGTCCCTCAGCCTCCCAACTGCCCTACATCACTGCTGTACAAATAGGCTTGGGGGCAGGAGCTGGTAGCCCTGTGGCGCTCTCAGAGGCTGCTGACCGGAGACCCACTCTAGTACTACGGCCTTCCACGGACTAAGATTTGAGGATGCCAGGGCTTTTTTTGAGTCCCAGAAATGACGCATTTCTCTCTATCAGGCTCTCTGTCCACACCAACTCCTTGGCATTGCTGTAATGGGCATGTCCAAATTTCCAGATTTCCATGTAATCTTCCAAAAGCTGAAGCATGCTTGAGATTTACAAAATATTGTAGCTGTAATTAGAGACCAGCCCAAGTTACTCACATACAGCCCCTGTGTCCTGCCAGGGTCATTTTAACATACTAGTACTAGTACTATCAAAATCAAATAGTTTGATTGTTTAGGACAAACCCTAAAGTAGCATTTGTGACTATGGCACAGCCCAGCCTTCCCTAAGCAGGGGCCCTCCAGATGTGCTCTGGGATCCAGAGGGGCCAAGCAGTGTTAATGACACAGAGCCCAGCATGGGCTGGGAAGGGAGGGCAGCCCAGCAGCATTGCAACACAGCAGAGCGGCCCACGAAAGCTCCTGGCAGAAGGAGCGTGCCAGGTGGCTCACCGGAGACTCTCACGCAACGTTTTTAAACCATGTGCTCTATATCAGCCTTCCTCAGCTTGGAGTCCTCCAGATGTGGCCAGGCATGGCAGGAGTTGTATCCCAATACACCTGGAGGGTGCCAGGTTGGGGAAGATTACTCCATGAGAACAGATGCAAGAGGAGGAATATGATCTCCACCCCCCCCCCACCCCCACCATGAAGAGCGCAACATTCCAAAACCTGTCAGGCAGACCACACCGCAAAGCAAAATTCTTCCAGCTTCCACCCCCACCCCCACCTGTGCTCCCATTTGGGGTCTCCCTTGCAGCACGGTCTCACAGGCAGTTGTGACAGACAGTGTGAGACAGAAGGGTGGAACTGGGGCTGTGTTCAGGCAATTTATTTATTTATTTATTTATTTATTTATTACATTTCTATACCGCCCAATAGCTTGGCTTCTGGTGACGCAGTTGTGGGCCTGGAAGCACCTTGTGCTATGCCCTGCACAGCCGCCGATTCCCCATCCCTGGACAGTGGAGACAGGGCTGGAGGCATCAGTGGTGGGGGTGGGGGATTCTTAAAAGGCCACACCCTGATCTGGTGCCTTCCTAGCAGCCCTTTTCATGTTACTCAGGCTCCCCCAGCAGGGATGCCCACGAGGAGTCTCTGCACATGGGATTAATGCCTGGATCTCGGGACAGGGCAGCTGCACTATCTCATCCAGCCAGCCCCTGGATGGGCAGTGGGGGAGAGATTGCTGACTGGTTGCTGACTTGGAGCTGAGCAGAAGCAGGGAAAAGCAGCTGGCCCAGCTCAAGGAGGAGCTAGAAAAGTAAGCCAGATTCCCAGGGAGCGAGCGAACAGGGAGCGAGCGAACAGGAAGAGCAAACAGGAGTTTGGCAGGGGGAGTGTAGGGGAAGAGGAGACCAAGGAAAGGGGAACAAGAGAAGCCTCAAGGAAACCCAGGAGGCTGCCAATTCAAAGGGGCCGTGTGCTTGCCATGTGCTCCTGAGTGCTGAGTGAGAGGTTGGTGTTTATAATTGCTGCAGGAGCTGAAGGGGGAGTGGCCTGATTGTCAGTTGGTCTCAGCAATCAGTGCCTAATTGCTGTTGATTGTTGTTGGCCTTTCAGTGACCTCATTCTGGTTGCTGACTTGGAGCTGAGCAGAAGCAGAGAAAAGCAGCTGGCCCAGCTCAAGGAGGAGCTAGAAAAGTAAGCCAGATTCCCAGGGAGCGAGCGAACAGGAAGAGCAAACAGGAGTTTGGCAGGGGGAGTTTTGGCAGGGGAGGCCAAGGGGGAGGCCTCTAAAAAATAATAATAATAATAATAAAAATAAATAAATAAAATAAAAATAAAAAAGAGGTGGGGGAAAAAAGAAAAGCATAAAGAGAAAAAACCCCCCCACAAAACCACCACCAAACAAAAGCAAAAAAAAACCCAAAAGATTACTTTCCCTTAAGACATCCTCATATAGTTGTGTACCTTCAGAGAGGACACAACAAAGCAAAGGCAATTCTACTATAATCAAAAAGGAAAAAAACAAAAGCAGAAATCGACATTATGGATGGAAAGGAGTCCCTAGAGGTAGTGACCTGCAAAGGGTGTGCAATGTTCGTGTTTCTGCCTGAGCTCAACATGGCGTACACCTGCAACAAGTGCAAGCTGGTGGCACTTTTGGAAGAAAAAGTGAGAGGACTTGAGCAGCGAGTGTCCACCCTCCAAGGAATAAGAGAAGTCGAGGAGTTCTTAGACCGAACGGTGGAACTGCAACAGCAACAAGAAGCACATGAGATTGAAGAACAACAGCCAGCTGAAGCAGAAGTGGAGTATGCTGAGGGGAGGAAAGCCAATGAAGAGGAAACTCCCTGGAAAAGAGTGACAGTTAGAAGAGGAATTAGAGGGCGTTCTGCACCGGTGGAGCCATTGCAGTTAAGCAACCGCTTTCAGCTTCTGGAGAATGAGACTGAAGGACAGTTTGCAGAGGAAGAAGTACAGGAGGCACCATGCAACAGTGACCAAGAGACAGAAGGTAGGTCAACCAAGAAGAAGCGAAGAGTAGTCGTTGTGGGAGACTCCCTGCTGCGTGGGATTGAAACCCAAGTATGTCGTGAAGACCCATGGACTCGCCAGGTGTGCTGTCTCCCTGGAGCACAGATTAGAGATGTGACTGAAGGGTTACCGAAGCTCATAAAGCCCACGGACACATACCCCTTTCTTCTCATCCATGTGGGAACAAATGATGTCGCCAAGCAGAGCTACAAAGAAATCATTTCAGACTTTGAAGTTCTGGGAAGGAAACTGAAGAACTTTGGGGCCCAGGTAGTTTTCTCATCCATCCTCCCGGTTCTTGGAAGAGGATTAGAAAGGGAAAGAAAAATACTCCGGATGAACGACTGGCTTCGAAAGTGGTGCCGTCGTGAGAGTTTTGGATTCTGGGACCACGGGCTACGCTACTTGGAACATGGACTGCTGGCAAGGGATGGGTTGCACCTCACAAGGGCTGGAAAGAATGAGTTCGGCCACAGCATGAAGAACTTCATCAGGAGGGCTTTAAACTGAATCTTGTGGGGGTGGGAGACGTACATTTTGAGGCAACAATGGATGAAGGCCAATGCACCACAGTACAGAGAACAGCTCCAGAAGAGTCCCAAAATAGTGTCTGCAACAAGGTAGGAACAAAGCCAGACTGTAAAACACATGGTCTTCGATGTCTATATACTAATGCCCAGAGCATGGGAAACAAACAGAATGAACTTGAACTCTTATTACATGAAGGCAAATACGACTTGATAGGTATAACTGAAACTTGGTGGGATGACTCCCATGACTGGAATATAGCAATTGAAGGATATAACTTGTTCAAAAAGAACAGAAGAAATAGAAAGGGAGGTGGAGTTGCACTATATGTTAAAAATACCTATCCCTGCACAGAAATACAGGCGGATGAGATTGGGAGCCCCATCGAGAGCGTCTGGATTAAAATAAATGGGGCTAGGAATAAAAAGAATATGATAATCGGAGTCTACTACCGACCACCCAATCAAGGAGAAGACGAGGACGAAACTTTTGAGAAACAAATTGCCAGTGTTTCAAGGAAGTGTGATGTAGTAGTGATGGGGGACTTCAATTACCCTGATATCTGTTGGGAGACCATTACTGCCAAAAGCGGCCCTTCCAAGAAATTCCTGACATGTATGGGTGATAACTTTCTCCTACAGAAAGTGGTGGAAGGAACTAGAGGGTCAGCAATCCTTGACTTGTTATTGACCAATAGGGATGACTTAGTGGATAAAGTGGCAGTTACGGGAACTCTGGGGGAAAGTGACCACGTCATACTTGAATTCTTGATTATGAAGGAGACAAAAGTCGAGCGTAGCCATACACGTACTCTGGATTTTAGGAAAGCTGATTTTAATTAACTCAGAACTATAAAAAGTAAGGTCCCGTGGCAAGGGAGCCTAAAAAGAAAAGGAGTGCAGGATGGGTGGGAGTATCTAAAAAATGAAATTTTAAAGGCACAGTTACAAACAATTCCAACAAGGAGAAAAGATAGAAGACAACAGAGGAAACCAATGTGGCTCCACAAAAAGCTTATTGATGAACTGAAAACAAAAAGGGATACATATAGGAAGTGGAAGGAAGGCCAGGCTACAAAAGAAGAGTACAGACAAGTGGCGCAGAAGTGCTGAAATGGCGTCAGGAAGGCTAAAGCTGTGAATGAGCTGAGATTAGCGAGGGATGCTAAAAGCAATAAAAAGGCTTTCTTCAGATACGTGAGTAGTAAAAGACAGAGGAAAGAAATGGTGGTTCAACTGCTTAATGAGGATGGCAAATTGATAACAGACGACAAACAAAAGGCTGAAGTGCTCAATTCCTACTTTGCCTCGGTCTTCTCCCAAAAGCGGATCTATGACCCCCCTGGAAAAAGTGAAGCAGAAGTTGAGGGGGCAGGATTGCAGTTTGAGATTGATAAACAAATGGTCAAAGAACACCTAATTTCCTTGAATGAGTTCAAATCCCCAGGGCCCGATGAACTGCATCCAAGAGTAATGAAGGAGCTAGCGGAAGAACTCTCAGAACCTTTGTCTATTATCTTTGCAAAATCATGGAAGACGGGTGAGGTGCCGGACGATTGGAGGAGGGCTAACGTTGTCCCTATCTTCAAAAAGGGCAAAAAGGAGGAACCTGGGAACTACAGACCAGTCAGCCTGACATCCATCCCTGGGAAAATTCTGGAGCAGATTATAAAGAAGTCAATCTGTAAACACCTTGAAATCAATGCAGTGATTACTAGAAGCCAACATGGATTTGTCAGGAACAAATCCTGTCAGACTAATTTGATCTCATTTTTTGATAGGATAACCTCCCTTGTGGACTGTGGGAATGCTGTGGATGTCATATATCTTGACTTCAGCAAAGCTTTTGACAAAGTACCACATGACATTCTGATTAACAAACTAGCTAAAAGTGGGCTAGATGGAACAACTATTAGGTGGATCCACAGTTGGCTACAGAATCGGACTCAAAGAGTACTTATCAATGGAACCTTCTCAAACTGGGGAGAGGCAACGAGTGGGGTGCCGCAGGGCTCAGTCCTGGGCCCAGTGCTCTTCAACATTTTTATTAATGATTTGGACGAGGAGGTGCAGGGAACGCTGATCAAATTTGCAGATGACACCAAATTGGGTGGGATAGCTAATACCCTGGAAGACAGAAACAAACTTCAAAGTGATCTTGATAGGCTGGAGTGCTGGGCTGAAAACAACAGAATGAAATTTAATAGGGATAAATGCCAAGTTCTACATTTAGGGAATAGAAACCAAATGCACAGTTACAAGATGGGGGACACTTGGCTCAGCAATACTACAAATGAGAAAGATCTTGGAATTGTTGTAGATCACAAGCTGAATATGAGCCAACAGTGCGATATGGCTGCAAGAAAGGCAAATGCTATTTTGGGCTGCATTAATAGAAGTATAGCTTCCAAATCACGTGAGGTACTGGTTCCTCTCTATTCGGCCCTGGTTAGGCCTCATTTAGAGTATTGCATCCAGTTCTGGGCTCCACAATTCAAGAAGGACGCAGACAAGCTGGAGCGTGTTCAGAAGAGGGCAACGAGGATGATCAGAGGTCTAGAAACAAAGCCCTATGAAGAGAGACTGAAAGAACTGGGCATGTTTAGCCTGGAGAAGAGAAGATTGAGGGGAGACATGATAGCACTCTTCAAATACTTAAAAGGTTGTCACACAGAGGAGGGCCAGGATCTCTTCTCGATTCTCCCAGAGTGCAGGACACGGAATAACGGGCTCAAGTTAAAGGAAGCCAGATTCCGGCTGGACATCAGGAAAAACTTCCTGACTGTTAGAGCAGTGCGACAGTGGAATCAGCTACCTAGGGAGGTTGTGGGCTCTCCCACACTAGAGGCATTCAAGAGGCAGCTGGACAACCATCTGTCAGGGATGCTTTAGGGTGGATTCCTGCATTGAGCAGGGGGTTGGACTCGATGGCCTTGTAGGCCCCTTCCAACTCTGCTATTCTATGATTCTATGAGAGATAAGGGACGTGATAAGCTCTGATATTTTTTAAAGGCAATGAAATGGTGCAGGAGGAGTGCAACTGTCTGCCACGTCCACCGGAAAAGGAGCAACAGGCTGACATTTCTGCAGGGAAAGGGGGAATCCAATGCAGGAGCCCAACCCGGAATCCCCCACCTTGACGGTTTGCAAAAGAAGGGGGCCTGAGCGGACGGCTCCACATGGTATCAATACAAAAATACTGTGCAGCTCTGCTCTCTTTTTCTCCTTAATGGATTTTCTGTGGAAACAGGGGGAAAAACCGGGTGGAGAAAAATGTGAGGGCCACCAGTGGAAGATGATGATGCCTGGGTCCCCCTGGGCTCCCATGAATGAGGTGGGGGCAAGGGTGGGCGGGAAAGCCTTGCCTGGAAGCCCCAAGGCAGCTGCTTTCCCTAGATGGGCCCCAACTCCCCACGTGGCTGCACAGAGCGCTGGGAGCCGTCTGGAGACTCCCATCTGCACGTGTGAACGGGCAGGTCTGGCGCTTTAGGTGACGAGGGAGTCCAGGCAGGCCAGTGCGCGGGCGGCTGGGGCAGAGGCAGAAGGGGCTGCTGGCCGCCTCCTCTGCTCGCCTTCAGGGCTTCCGTGCCGGCCATGGAGAAAGAGCGCGTCAAACCTCTTTCAGCCCAAGGGGCGAATTCAATTCCAGAGAGGGTCTTGGGGGCCACATTACAGCGGTGGGTGGGGCCAAAGGCAAAATTTTGCAAGGCCCCAAATTCCAGTCACCAAGAGCTTCTTTAAACAAGCATTTTATAGCATGCTTGTTTCTGGCCGCTCACAGATGTGAGTGGCTCATTCTGACAACAACGCCAGCCTCCTGTGTGTCTCCCGCTCCATTTTCCCATTCTAACACTACAAATAAAACCTCAGGAAACCCAACACTTCAGGGATAAATGGATATTTTCCTGCTGCGTGCAGTCAAAGTTGCGGCCACTAGAGGCGCTGTCCCATTCAACTGCATTGACGCTGTACAAGCTAGGTGATTGCTGCTCCCTCCCTGCTCTTCCTCGTGCAATTACAGCTCATTGAAGACGCGGAGGAGATGCAGGAAGCAGAGCCACGGGAAGGGAACGCGATTTCCCCCTATCTGAAAGAGCTCCAGGCCTAGGAAAGGCGTTTCATCCTTTGAGAAAGGAGGAAACCGCACAAAAGCGGGAAAACCACCAAACAATTGGGGGAGGAGGGGAAGGGAATGTGGCTATCTGGGAACACCAGAAGGCCAGATTTGCCCCCCAGGCCTGAGGTTCAGCACCCCCAGGCCAGCACGAGATAGCAAGACAGGCAGAGGAGCCACAGAGCCCTCTGTCCCTTTTGCACCAGCCCACCCAGTAGAGAGCGTTCTCCCGCTAGCCGGCTTAGAGTTTGGCGGTGTGTGAAGGTGCCGTGGCTGAGTATAATCCATGTTTTTTCTACTGGGAAGTCCCATGTACTCCGAGCAGGTCGCCCCAGGATCACACACACAGACACAGACACCACTTCAGAGGGAACTGGAATACTCCAGCACCGGCGTGGCTTTGGATTCATTTGGATGTTACTTGTCTGCCCGATTGTCTCGAGTCCTCATGGTGGGCAGATGTGGCTCTCAGGAGAAATGCTCACACATACTCAGGCAATCAGGGATGCTCTAGTTCAGCTTGCCCCAACCTGCTGTCTTCCAAATGTATTCAACTGCAACTCCCATCATTCTCAACCAATGGCCATCCTGGCTGGGGATTATGGGAGGCGTAGTCCAATACCTTTGGAAGGCATCAAGTTGGGGAAGGCTGGCCTAGACGATTGCCGGAGTGCACAGTGGTAAAACTTTTGGGGAAGAGATACCCGGTTGCCACAAGGAGCATCTGAATGACAGAGCTGCAGGAACACTTCCCACAAACAAGTGAGTTCAGGGGTCACTTCAGCCTACCACCATCGCAGGTGGGATGGGCAGATGCTTTCGGAGAGCAGTGCCCCTCCCCATCGCTGTTGGCTCTTCCTTGGCTTGGCTTTCTCATGAGATCTCTCTAGCAGGACCAAGCACAGAAGCCGCACAGAAAGCACACGGTGCGCAGCAGCAAGGCGCATGGCGCAGGTGTGGCGGGTAGGCACATGCAGTACATGGCAACAAAGTGGACAGACAAGGGGGGGCTGGAGGGTACCTGATCCTCCACTCAGCCTTCGATCCTTCAGGTATGCAACTAAGAGAGAGACGGAGGGTTGAATAGGAGGTGGAAAGTAGGGGCAGAGGCTGGGTGAGGGACAAGAGACTTCTTGGGAACATTGAATAACGTTTGTTGACCAACAGCAAAACGGCACAAGGACACAAAAACCAATACTCCACAAGAGAGAGAGACACAGACAGAAAGGCAGGGAGAATTTCACATAGGCAAAGTATTCCTATTTGTCATTTATTTGTAAGGTCTCTAATGTTGCCCTAGGACACAACATATCCACCCCTTCCCCAACACTGAAGGCATTCTTGTTCTTCACCTAATTTTCAGCAATCCATAATGCAAATGTGATTCAGACCTGCGCTCGAATCCATCGCTTTTGGTCTCAGTTTCCCATTCCCCAAGCCTGCTGTAGGACTGGAATGAAATAAGCACCCAAAGCCCCAGCAGGCCCATCTCAGTGATGGGACTGACACGACCACAAACCATTCTGCTGAGACGCTGCCCCACACGTCACTTCTCCAGAGTGCAGGAAAAGGGAATGTGGGAAAACGCTAGGGAGCGGTGGCCTTCCGCGGCATGTGCCAGGAAGCCAAGATGTCTCTCGGCTTCTCAATGCGTGGCAGTTGCCCGAGAGTCTCTCTGACAAGGGTGAGAAGAATCCACAGAAGCAAACACAACAGAATAGAACTGAAGTAGTGCACAGAGCCCAAGATCTGGGCCCTCAGATCCACACTATAAAGAAGGAACCGTGGAAGCAGCTACTAGATCCCTGCTTCAGCGGAAAGGCCGGCTGGATGCCCCTGGCCTCTGGCTGTTCTGATTTTAATGTCTTTGTGCATCTTATTGCTGCGAAGCCACAGACACAATCCAGGTGTCGATTCCCAAGCCGCTGGTCCTAGAGACTGGAGCCAACTGTAAGCCACCACCACCACCACCATCTTCTCGGAGTCTTCCACAGAACTGGGAGGTCCAGTCACAGCAGCCCCAACACACAGATGTGGTGGTCTGTAAATAGCCACACCTAATGGCCTCCTGATGGCTCCCAGAGCAGGCTGCTGCTGCACAGTTTCCCCTGCACTAAGAATCCCCAGCCAGGAGCTGACGCTCAGCATCAGCACCAATCACCCATCTGGAGATGGGGTGGGAAGAGGGAATGGATCCAGTCCTTCCTGCCACCCCACCCCAAAGATTAGTGCTACCGCTGACTATATGGCTGAGGGTGGGAACATACAACCCCCACTTCTGGGTGGAGATTTTCAGCAAAAGGAAATACACACACACACACACACACACACACACACACACACACACACACACACATTTACTTCCTTGTTCAGCTAGAACAGCCTTCCCTAACCTCGTGCTGGTTTACAACATCCATTATTCCATGGCCAGGCTGGCTGGGAATGACGTTAGTTGAAGTGCAAACACCTGGAGGGCAGACGGGTGGGGAAGGTTGCCCTGGTGAACGGAACTCCTGCGGGTATCAACAGACATTTCTTCAGGTCTGTGCCTAGCAGTTGTGTCCTTTTTCATTTTTACTCTGGGCCCACTCTACCTCCCATGCTAGGGTCTTAATCCAGATCAGGGCAACTGCATCTTATCTAGAGTAAAAATGAAAAACAGATTAGCTGCTAGACATAGATGTAAGTAATGACTGTTTTGGCCCTGAGTCTCTGCCTGTAGGGAATTCAGGCTCTGATCTGTGGAAGGCACAGCTGCCTCCCTTGCTAGGAGCTCAGGCAGACAAATAGTCCCAGTTGGAGCAAGGCCATGGTCACCTGTCCTTGCCTGCACACATATTCTCCAGTTTGCATGCATTCTTGTGGGTGCATCTCAATAAACATGGATCTATGCCTTACAACACCCCAGTTACATTTACACACACACACACACACACACACACCACGATCTAGATTCCATCTCCTACCAGACCAATCCCTAAAACGAGACTAATACTCACTGTAGCCCATGCCTTGCAGGAAGTACTTGAAAGCTTCTGTCAGTTTTCCAGGCTGTTCAAGAAAGCAGAGGGGGCAGGGAGTGAATACCGTAATGGGAGGAAAACATACACAACCTAGTCTGTTGGGACAGTGTGTCTATTTTGCAGGTGGTTTTAAATTCCAGTTTGCGAATCAGATTTCTAATTTTATATGGATTTTCAACCCCCAGTAGTACAGATTCCCCATCAAAGCAGATGGAGAGTTTGAGCTTGGATGATAATAATGATGATGATGATGATGATGATGATGATGATGACACTGACAATGACAACAACAACAGCCTTATAAAATGCTCAAATCAAAATCATTACTTATTTGCTGCACTTCTATTTTTCAGCCCTGTTTGAGGCTTCTGGAACAATGATGCATTTCTTTAAAACTCTGCTTCAGATTTTGAAAGCAAAATGTGGATTTTCTTCAAAACAAATAAGCCAACCCTTGATCCAAGAGCAAAAGCTCAGCTCCCAGCATTTACCATATTTCTTTGATTGTAAGATGCCATCAATTGTAAGACACACACTAATTTCAGTACCACCAACAGAAAAAAAAAACCTAAGACACACCCGCGATTCTAAGACGCACCCCGTTTTTAGAGGTGTTTATATTTATTTATTTATTTTTATTTATTTATTACATTTTTATACAGCCCAATAGCCGAAGCTCTCTGGGCGGTTCACAAAACTTAAAACCATAATAAAACAACCAGACAGGTTAAAAGCACAATTATATGGGGGGGGGGGGGAAGCGTGTCTTAGAATCAAAGAAATGGGGTATGTGGAACGAGGGGCAGTAGGAGAATTTCATCCAATGTGAAACACCCACAAGCTTCTACTCTCAGCAGGAGTCTTTTCGAAATAACGAACAGTACACAGGGACGCAAAGTGAGGAGAAAGCAGAAGAACTCACCTGTGTGACTTGGGGGAGCCCACCAGAATCAGCCATCTGGGTGGAAAAGAGAGGTTGGATCAGAGAGGCTTTGCCAGGCCCATGGGGTGTGTCCTGCAAGGACTCCCCCCACCCTGCACGCCTAAGGGAGAAGCTAAGTTACAAGATCATTAAAATCAATGGATCACTTTTGGGGGCAATGAAAAATACAGGCAAAGGGGGATGCTCTCCAGAATGGGATCATAATGTGTGTGTGGGGGGGGTGTTAATTCCTCCCCACCCTCCACATTGGGACCTCTTAGAGTAGAGACTGTTTAAACTTTAGAGAAAGGGGAAAAGATAGACAGACAGACAGGGCTGCTTGTTACATCTTCAAAGTAACCTGCCATTTGGCTGTAAGGGTTCGGTCAGGGATAAAGAACCTTTTCCAGCCAGAGGGCCAAATTCCAGAGGCGGTGGGAGGCCAAAGGCGAAAAGGGGCAGGTCTCAAATGCCAAACATACCAGCCTGTTTCAGCTCAAAGCAAGGAGAGGGGAGAGCCAGGCAACGCGGCCAGCCAGCCAGGACTGTGGGAGGAGAGGGGAGGTGGCTGGAATCCGGATGACTGACAGGGGTGGGGGGGGCGAGAGAAGCTGCCCAGGCCAGGCACGCACAAGCGCAGGGACTGTGGGAGTTTGCCAGGTCCTGCAGAGAGGCCGGCTCTTCCGAGCATCTGGAGCAGACAGCTTGTCCTCTCTCTTACCTTCAAGAAAGTGGTGGTGGTTGGATCCAGCTTGGAGTTGCATTCAACCTGCAAACAACAAAGGTTGAGTTTCAAAGTAACGTCAAGTAAAGAACCACAAGCCCACTGGCCTTCCCTGATCTCCAATCTCTAGCACGAGCAAAGATAACCCTTCCTGGACGTGTACATGCGAGGGAGCGTGTGCAGGGCCGGCCCTAGGCAGGGTGAGGTGGCAGACGCTGGGAGGCAGGTGTTCAAGGAGTGCGACTTGCCGCCTACTTTGCACACACACCCCTCAGTTAGCCTGCTGCCTCCAAGTTCAGTGGAGAACGTTGGTGTCAATGTTCAGCCAGTCCACTCAGCTTTGGTACATGGAATGGGACTGGGCGCCATCTTGTCCTTTGCTTCAGGCAGCAAAATGACTTGAGTCAGCCCTGAGCGTGTGCGTGCCCTATGTTCGAGTTTCCTTAAACATGGTCCCCTACCCTGACTCTTCAAGGAAGGGGCAGGCTTGAAGTCTACTTGAAGGACAGAGCTGGCCAAGGAATGTGGGCTCCAGGCCTCGTGCAGGCAGGGTCCTTGGACTCAGGAAGGGACGGAGGTCCTTACTCACCACACCGTCCTCAGCAGGGGCATTGTCGCCCACCACCAGCATAACCGGGCAGCTGCAAAGGCCAAGGAGAGAGATGAGGTTAGCAGGGTGATGTTCTCTGCTGCCCCCTCCCCCCCCCCCCCCCCGCCCAGCCAGCCAGGGACTTACCGGAGCGTTTTGGCATTTGGGACACTCCCAGGCCGGTTGATGTCCAGGTCTCTGCGACTGAGAGAAAGGGGGAATGGAAATGTTTTGGTCATTCTCCCTGAAGCAGACACACATGCATGGAAGCCTGGGCAATTCCTGGCCACCTGTTTCTAGGCCTGGTGTTTGCTCAGAGAGGCCGGGAAGATGGATGTTTTTAGGATGTTTTAATAATGTTTTTAATCAATTTGATGTATTTATACTTATTGTTGTTCCCTGCCTCAATCCAAACAGAGAGGCGGGTAAGAATTATTATTATTATTATTATTATTATTATTATTATTATTATTATTATTACTACTACTACTACTACTACTACTACTACTACTATGGCAGAGGCCAACCCTGGCAAACGTGGCTGGAGTAAAAGGGACCAGCAGCCCAGACGTACCCTGGAAGCCCAGTCCTTGAAACACACGGAGCCGGCTCCCTTCCCCCAACGCACAGGCTCCTGCTATGCTAGCGGTCCTCTCCCTGCTTCTCTCCAGATGTGCTGGACTGCAGCAGCAGCAGCATTGCCTGGAGGGATGATGGGAGTTGTACTCCAGCCCACCCAGAGGGTGCCAGGTGGAGCAAGATTGTGCTAACGGGGCTTGTTTTGCCCATCCCAGTGTGGGAGGGCCCCATTCCAGCCGGTTTGTTTATTCAGCGCCTGCACCGGGTCCTAGGCTCCCTTGGAGCAGCTTACAGTTATAACACGTCAAAACAACAATACAACCAAAATTGCTGGAAGAAGGAATTAACCTGGTGTTGAAAGGTGCGCAGTGAAGATGTCAGGCGGAACTTCCTGGGAAGAGCACTCCAAGGACCCCGGGGGCCACTACAGAGAAGGCTCCTTCCTCGGCAGCCTGCTCTCGCGCGCAGAGAAGGGACTCCAAAGACGTTCTTAAGCAACTGGGCAGGATCCTAAGGCAGAAGGCGCTCCTTTGGGCAGACCGGTCCTCAGCCATTTAGGGCTTTGAAGGTCAGCACTGACACTTTCAGTCAGGCCCAGGCTGATGGACTCATGAAAAAGTCAATCCCAATTTCAGGACATGATGCAGCAGAGATTTAAGAAACAACACAAACATTTCACCATGTTCCTATCTGTGCTCAAACAAGAATGCGAGAACAATAACAGATATGGAGGAAGGGGGAGGTAAAACTTCAGTGATTTGGAGTCTGGGACACTGCAGACCTTTCCCAACGTCATCCAGGAAAGAGGCAAATAAAGCCCAGGTGGGCAAATGGCACGCGAGAACGGCTCCCTCGGTCAGTCTGGGGTGCCTTTCCCCTTCGTGGCTGGAGCAGTAGAGGGGAATTCCCCCAGGGGCGAGAGGCGCTGCCTATGAGCCAAATCTGCCAGGGGCCCTCATGCCACGGAGGCAGCGTCAGGAGGGTGAACGTGTGTCCTGTCAGTCATGACTTCTAAAGGATGGAATGGATGTGCAGGTGAGGTATCTTCTAATGCCGGGGTGGGCAACCTGTGGCCCTCGGCCTACTTTCAAAAGCCTTCTGCAATGTCTCTCATCCCTGGAAGCCCCCTGGGTGAGAAGGAAGAGGGGGCAGAGGAAAGGGGTGGCAGAAAGAGGGAGAGTGAGAAGGGGGCGACTGCTCAGGCTCTGACTTTGGCTCTGCCCACTGCCAGCATGCAGGGACCAAGAGGACCACAGGAGGTCGCCTTGCATCGAGTTCAGACCCTGAGTCCATCTAGCCCAGTTTCATCGACACCAACAGAGTGGGAGGGGCCACTTTAAGCCCACTCAGAACAAGGCATCTGCCTGGCTATGCAGGAGCAAGCAGGACTGCATCAGTCAGCAGCACTTTCAAGTAGCATCTCAAATGCCAAGCTTTCACTGACAAGAAAAAGTGGCCTCCTGGCTGCAGAACACACAGCTCAAAACACACAATGGTCCCCCGTGCCATTGCTAGGGCATCTGCTCTGGAACCTTGAATAGGGCAGCCAAACGCCTGGATCAGGACGGGGGGGGGGGGAGGGGGCGCAGCGCAGCGTGATGCAGCAGCAGCAGCAGCTTGGTACGCAGAAGGTCTCAGGCTTGGTCGCCAGCAGCATCTCTAGTAGGGCTGGGAAGGAATCCCGCCTGAAACCCTGGAGAGCCGATGCTGCCAGTCAGTGTTGACAAGACTGGGCTTGCTGGACCAAGGGTCTGACCTCCGGATAAGGCCGCCTCGTGAATTATGGATGGGTGGACCTGGGGCCTGACACTCCCCTTGATCCGAATCCCAGCAATTCAGCCAGTTCACCCTGGTGCTGCATTTCCCACAAGCACATCTTGCTGTTAAGGAACGTGGGTGAGACTTTGTGCAGGGAAGGAGGAATGTTGCTTCCTTGAGCAGAGGTCTGGACCTTGCCCTGCCGTACTGAATTGCATGACCCTTCGCAACAGTCCAGGGGCTGTTCCCATCTGGACACGTGCGCTCTGAAGACTCAACGGAAAGGCTGGTGGATTTTGACAAATTTGTTTATTTGTGATACAATTTATACTCCACTTCCCCCCTCCTAATGAGGATGGCCAAGAGACTAATGCCACAAAACAATATTAAAACAAAAATCCAACAAAAATAAAAACAGAAATAAAAATCAAGTCAGCACTAAAACCACAAAAGGAATAGCCAGCGGAGACATGCTAAATGGCAGAAAAATCAAAAGCTTGCCGGGGAGAGGGGAGATTCTAAAACAATGAAGGCACACCAGCAAAGAAGGAGGCGGCTTGAACGCCCGGAGCAGAGAGCTCCACGTGATGGCCGGCACACGGCAGACAAGGGCACTGTAGGCCACTCACTGCACGCTCAGAAAAGGTTTGCTCATCTTAGGTGCACTTACGACTTGATCGGCTGCTGCTTCTACTGCAATGGGCCTTTCCAAGGCTGCCCAGAACACTGGCGGAATCTTTGGAATTAAGGGGAGGGACCTTTATTTGGTTCAGGGATGGACATTTAGACACATATAAGTCCTGATAGTCTTTTGAGAATACAGCACAGATATTGTCTTTTTTAGTAGCTGTCCTGTTCCATCGGGGATTCTATCATGAGCTCGGGGTGCCGGCTCAGGCGAGGAGGCACAACATGAGACAGGTAATAGGACCAGGGGCAGTTAGCACCACAGCCAGCACCATGGCCCAGGGCTTGGAGTGAGGTCAGGGCCATGGAGAGCAGCCCTGCAGCTACAGTACCAACAACGTACCCCAGCACTGGAAGGATTTAAAGCTCAGCCAGGAGGAGTATCCTTCTGGGAACTCCCCTTCCTCAACAGCTCTGGGTAACAGCTCTGTCAGTGCTGTCGCATTGACGAGCTATCTAGATGCCAGAAGAAATTCCTATTCTCTGGAAACTACAGAAGGGGAGGGGTAAGTTTGGAACTCAACCCAATTCCTCCCTCTTACTTTCTGGAATGGGCATCACCCTGACTAAAAGCTGGCAATAGTATTGGCAACCAAAATTCAAAAAATGGGGTGGGAAGAGGCTGGCAGTAGCCACCAGTTTGGAGGAAGGCATTATCCAGGAGACGCACTTACCTGTTGTACATGTTCCAGAAGAGCTGCAAGTTGAACTGGTTCACCATACTCCCAATCTGCTGCCGGTAGCTTTGCACCAGCTCAGTGTTGCTCACTAGCTCCTCCTGCAGGTGTGGAAATGGGTGGCAGTCAGAGAGCCACTGAAGCCTAGAGCCCTCTGGGTTTCCCATTAGCCTTAGTCAGAATGGCCAGTGGTGAGGGACGATGGGAGGTGTAGGCCCAAACATCTGGAGAGCCACCCCTGGCCTACAGTGTGCGCTTGAATGGCCTGAGCTGGAGGAGGAGCCACCGCACAAACCCCGCCCCTTCAGAGAGCAGAGCCACCTCTTGAGGGTGCCTGGGACTGCAAACTCCGCCCCTTCCTTTCTTCCCTCTGCTGAGCAGCTTTAGCATGGCCACCTCTGGTGCCCGGCCAGAAAGGGGCGCAGCGGACATGCAGTTTGTCACTCATTCCCCACCACCACCACCACCCACACACTCCCACCATGGCTGCTGGATTCCACCTTTTGAGGAAACCGGCAGAGGGCTCTTAAAGCAGAGGTGGCAGCAGGCACACTTGGCCCAGGTACCTCTGGTCTTCCTCTCGCAGGAGTCTCTCTCATGTTCTACCTGCTCTAAAGGGTGATGTTTCGGTGGCTTGCAATGCCCTGACCAACCAGGTGGGAAGCTGCTTCCCATGAAGGCCTGGTCAGGATGGAGTAACCTCCACCCACGTGGTTGCCTCCGAAGTGTGAATCAGGCTGGCGTTTCCTCCTAAGGGGGGTCCTGCAATCCTGCTTTGGAGCATCAACGCGGCTTCTGACTCTGACAAACACAACCGTGGAAGGAGCGGAGACTCATTCTGTACAGGCGATCCGGAAGGGGCAGTAAAGCAGCATCTGGAACGGAGATGGTGCCCCTTCCCACCCGGTCCCTCGCCCTGCTACTTTGAGTGCCTTACCTGGCTGAACAGGTGAGACAGCACCGTGTCGGGTAAAGTGCTGGTCAGGCCAGAGAGCTGGGGGTGAAAACAAGAGCATAAGAATAAAGGCTCGCCTTGCTAGAGCAGACCAACACGCCAGCAGCCCTATGCCGGTTGACTCAGAAATAAGCCTCCCTCGCTGGATTCTACTCCTGAGTAAATGGACATTGGTCTGCCATTCAAGCCAGCTTATTTCCAGAAGCCCTCAAGCAGCTCAGGCACACCACGGCTGCCTCTGTTTTCAGCATCCCCCAACATCTGGTTCTCAGACGTAACCGGCCTCTAAACACTGTGGTTCCAATAATGTTCTGTGGCAAACAGCTGTTGACAGGGATCTTCTCCATTACCTCCTCTAGACGTGCTGGGCTGCAACTCCCATCATCCTCAGCCAGCCTAGCCATCAGCTCACTATTCTATGACTGTCAGCTGATCCTAAAGGCAGTGGGTGTTATGACATGTGCTGCTGCTGCTGCCTGCTCTGTGTGTGTGTGTGTGTGTGTGTGTGTGTGTGTGTGTGTGTGTGTGTGTCACACACAGATGCCTACATTTTGGGACTCTCCTCGGGGATGTTGTTCTGTCGTGCTGAGGCCCTGCACTTCCAAATTTACCACTACACTACGGATAGTATCTACCTCACAGTGAGGCATGTGTGGTTTATTTTGAGAGGCCTGGGAGCTTTAATTGCCCCACATGTGCTCCAAGTGGTGCTGGAGTGACCCTACCTGCACACGACGAACATCATCTTAGCCCCTCCTCCGAGGGAGGTTCGGAGGAAGGAAACAAGGGAGAGGGCCTTCTCAGCGGTGGCCCCAATGGCGGAATGCTCTCCCCAGTGAGGTCTGCACCAACATTGTCATCCTTTTAGTGCCAGGTTAAGACTTTCCTCTACTCCCAGGCCTGGGATTTTACTGCTGATTGTTTTAAATTGTTTTTGTATGTAAATTGTTTTGTAGTATGTTTTATATTGCATTTTAATCTTTTGTAAACCACCCAGAGAGCTTTGGCTAGAAATATAGTACATTTATTAGAAATTTAATAAATAAATAAAACAAATGTTTGCATACAAGCCCTCTTTACTCCATCTCCACGAATGGCAGTTTCAATGTGAGGTAAGACCCGAGGGGGCTGTGTGGGGACCCCACTTCTCCCTGCACCTGCTGTCTGGCCCAGCCCAGTCAAGTGACTCAGCCATTTGCGCTCTTGGCCATGGCGGCTTTAAAATGTGTGCTAATGCCCCCTGCCATCATAGCTGACTATCTGCAAAGGTCTACGTGTGTTTTAGATGAGATTTACTAAGCTCTCTTTTTAATTGCTTAGTTGCATACCTGCAATATGTTTTGCAATGTCATATAGGTCTTATTAATGGCCTTCGGCCTACAAATAAACGACCGACTGGCTTTTCTCCTCTTGGCTCTATGCCTGGGAGGCGCTGTGTGCCCAAGGGTGGACCTTCCTCCTCCTCCTCACGGGCTGTATAGCCTGCAAGATGCTCCTGAACCCAGCCCACCCCACCCCTGATGATTCCAGGGCAATCCAGCAGAGGGCAGCTTGCTCCATTTGGAATGAGCGGCTGTAGCAGTCCCTGGCCTGCTAGCCAAGAAAACTACTGCAAAACCAAGGAGCCCTTTAAAAAGATCCATGGTTTGCATTTATTTACTTATTTGTTTATTTTGTATCCCGAAAAATGGTGCTCAAGGCAGCTAACAAAACCCAGATTAACAAAATCTTAATTAAAACACAGCATAAAATCAAATACATGACGAACACAAAAGAAGAAGTGAGCACCAACTATTTCAAAGCCTCTTCAGAGCAGACCCACTTACATGCTAAAGGCCAGCCTGCCAGCAGAAGAAACAACAACAGAGAGTGGCCCAGTCTACCCTCTCTTGGTAGGGAGCTCCAGAGCCTGGGAGCAGCCACCGAGAAGGCCCTCTCACATCCCCACCAAATATAGCTCTGATGGCAGTGGGGATGACAGATCTTAAAACTAGACTTGGACGCTTTGACAGAGCCAGGAAAAAGGAAATTCTTGCCATATAATATAGGTTAACACTATAACTCCTGACAACATACCAGTTAAAAATAATGCATTCAAACACATTAATTTGATAACCAAGCATTATCAACAGACACAGGAATCATAGAATAACAGAGTTGGAAGGGACCTACAAGGCCATCGAGTCCAACCCCCTGCTCAATGCAGGAATCCACCCTAAAGCATCTCTGACAGATGCTTGTCCAGCTGCCTCTTGAAGGCCTCTAGTGTGGGACAGCCTACCACCTCCCTAGGTAACTGATTCCATTGTCATACTGCTCTAACAGTCAGGAGTTTTTCCTGATGTCCAGCTGGAATCTGGCTTCCTTTAACTTGAGCCCATGATTCCATGTCCTGCACTCTGGGATGATCGAGAAGAGATCCTGGCCCTCCTCTGTGTGACAACCTTTTAAGTATTTGAAGAGTGCTATCATGTCTCCCCTCAATCTTCTCTTCTCCAGGCTAAACACGCCCAGTTCTTTCAGTCTCTCTTCATACGGCTTTGTTTCCAGACCCCTGATCATGAACACGCTCCAGCTTATCTGCGTCCTTCTTGAATTGTGGAGCCCAGAACTGGACACAATACTCTAGATGAGGCCTAACCAGGGCCGAATAGAGAGGAACCAGTACCTCACGTGATTTGGAAGCTATACTTCTATTAATGCAGCCCAAAATAGCATTTGCCTTTCTTGCAGCCATATCGCACCGTTGGCTCATATTCAGCTTGCGATCTACAATTCCAAGATCCTTCTCGTTTGTAGTATTGCTGAGCCAAGTGTCCCCCATCTTGTAACTGTGCATTTGGTTTCTATTTCCTAAATGTAGAACTTGGCATTTATCCCTATTAAATTTCATTCTGTTGTTTTCAGCCCAGCACTCCAGCCTATCAAGATGACTTTGAAGTTTGTTTCTGTCTTCCAGGGTATTAGCTATCCCACCCAATTTGGTGTCATCTGCAAATTTGATCAGCGTTCCCTGCACCTCCTCGCCCAAATCATTAATAAAAATATTAAAGAGCACTAGGCCCAGGACTGAGCCCTGCGGTACCCCACTCGTTGCCTCTCCCTAGTTTGAAAAGGTTCCATTGATAAGTACTCTTTGAGTCCGATTCTGTAGCCAACTGTGAATCCACCTAATAGTTGTTCCAAGCTTTGCTGAAGTCAAGATATATGACGTCCACAGCATTCCCACGGTCAACAAGGGAGGTTACCCGATCAAAAAATGAGATCAAATTTGTCTGACAGGACTTGTTCCTGACAAATCCATGTTGGCTTCTAGTGATCACCGCACTGATTTCAAGGTGATTACAGATTGACTTCTTTATAATCTGCTCCAGAATTTTCCCAGGGATGGAAGTCAGACTGACTGGTCTGTAGTTCCCAGGTTCCTCCTTTTTGCCCTTTTTGAAGATAGGGACAACGTTAGCCCTCCTCCAGTCATCTGGCACCTCACTCGTCTTCCATGATTTTGCAAAGATAATAGACAAAGGTTCTGAGAGTTCTTCCGCTAGCTCCTTCATTACTCTAGGATGCAGTTCATTGGGCCCTGGAGATTTGAACTCATTCAAGGAAATTAGGTGTTCTTTGACCATTTGTTTATCAATCTCAAACTGCAATCCTGCCCCCTCAACTTCTGCTTCATTTTCTCCAGAGGGGTCATAGACCTGCTTTTGGGAGAAGACTGAGGCAAAGTAGGAATTGAGCACTTCAGCCTTTTCTTTGTCATCTGTTATCAATTTCCTAGCCAGTCTCTGTGGCCAGCACAGCACCTCCAGAATCACCTTCATGCCCAACTCTCTGATTCTGCAGAGCACCCTTGGAAGCAAGGGCAGGGGCATAAAGGAGCCACGAAGGCCATGGGGTCTCAAGAGCATTGTTTCCTACAGCTTTTCAACATTTCTCGTCATGAACCAAGGAAGTCTTGCATTCTGCACTGTGCCAAACAGATCTATTTCCAGCAAGCCAAATTGATGAGTTTCTGCTGAAACATCTCCAGGTGAAGAATCCGCTTTGCCTCTTCCAACACTTTACAGCTGAGCCAGTCATACAGAAAGTTGGATTTCCCAACCAGATCCTCAGCTCTGGTTGAAGCCAGGTTCTTTCCCATCTAAGTCACTATTACACACTCTGATCCCATGCCGCCCTGTCTATCTGCATATGCTTTTGCAGCTACATTGTCTGTCTTCCCGAGAACATGGGAGGTCCTTGTACGTCGTCTTGGAATTCCAGGTGAGCCGCTTGACAGCCCTCCATTCCGGAAGAACTGGAAGAGTTCCAGTTCCACTCTTCTTCACCTCTGTCACTGACCAGGTCCCCTGAGTCACATGGCAAAAGCCCCCCCCCCCCAACTGAACAGGCTGATATCTATGGCGAAAATGACTCTGTTGGGATTCACCAGTGACATTCCACATGACAGCTGGGGGGCAGGAGGGGGGGAGCCAGCATAGTAGTGGCGGCTGCATGGCTGCTGGTCTTGATGTGCTCTATGAGCCTGGAAGGAGCAAAGTAAGCATTGCAGGGGGTCGAGTGTGGAAACAGGACCAGTTGACCATCTCCTGGCAGGACACTATTAAACCCAAGAGCTGAGCCAGAGAGATCAGAGGCAGTCGCTTTGCCACCATCTGAAAGAGTTTGCTCTTCCTTTCCACTGTGAGAAACATCCTGTTCACACTGGTGTCCAAGATCACCCCAGTTGTTCCAGATGCCATCTTGGTTCTAAGGAGCTCTTCTGTACATCCACAATGAAGCCAGGCGCCTGAAGGCAGTCCAAAGCAGTCTGAACATCCTTGATTCCCTTCTCTTTGGTCACAGATCAGACGAGTAGGGATACAGATAAATTCCCACCTGTCTCAGGTAAGTCACTAATTATGCCAGAATTTTTCTAAATACCTGAAGTGCAGACTTCAGCCCAAAGGACATTGCCTTGTACTGGTAGTGTTTGCAAACCAAAGGAACTTCTGATTAGCACATTTAAACAGCATATAAACAGCCTTTAAAGAGAATCTATTGATCCAAGAAAGTCATCTTCAGTCAGACTGGCTACTATTGACTTCGTGGTTTCCATCTTAAAGTGTCATTTCCGGATTATTCTGTTCCACTATTTTAATCCAAAATGGTTCTGACGAAAAATTGGAATAGATCCCCAATCTTTCCTGTTTGAGTAGATCCAGTCTTAGAGATCCAACAGGTGCTGGGTGGCTGTTTGGAACATGCAGTGGTTTGTGGGATTTTTGGACTTCAGAGTAATCCACAATTTGTTCCTGAGGTGATGGGCCAACGCCACAGCAAAACCCTGAGAAACTGACGGCAAGGCCCAAGTGCCGGCCATTGTCACTGATAGGCAAACTGCAGAAGCCCTGCCCCCTCATGGCCCTCGGGAGTTGCAAGGAACAGCGTGGCTTCTTTCCTTTTCATTTCCTTTTCATTCGACATCGTGCTGGCTGGCTGAGGGCTGCTTCTTGTATGGCCTCCTTGCTGCGTGGCCACTTCGCCCGAGAACCCTCATGACCTGCCAGAGGGGCTGGAAAGCAGACTGAACTGGGGCCTCCTTCCTTGTCTTCCCCCTTGGGCCCAGCCCAGTCCTCACGGCCCCCTCTTTCCTCCTTGAGGACTAGGGCTTGCACCCACTTTAGGACCTCGGGATGGGCTCTGTCCCTGCTCAAACCTGGCCACGTGAGGGAGCGAGGGCAAGCATCATTGCTCACCCCCCCCACTGCCATGAGACCCTCCTCTAGTGCCATAAGGTCCCAACAGTCACAAGTGTGGGCAGCCATTTCTCCCGCACCGGCAGGACGCCTGGCCTCCATCCTTGTCCCAGCCAGTGGGGAGGGGGAGAGACGCATCCTTTGGCTCCTGTCTGCCTGCCCTGCAAGGAGAGGAGGCGGCAGGGCCCGCTGATTCCTGGCTGGCTCATGCCGCAGCGGCTTGGGCGTCAGTGCACAGCCTTGCAGCCAAAGAAAAAGGGTGCAGAAATGCACCCCACTGAGGCGCAACGGTGAAAGGGAGGAGCGCCAATCGCTGTGAAAGTAATGCTCCATCCTTCACAGCTAGCAGACGAGCCCCCAGCCCTCCCTAGTCCATGCGGAGAAGGAAAGAGAGGGGAGCGGAGAAGAGCAGAGCCAGCAATGAAAAGGAAAGGAGAAAAGATGCGCTGTGCAGGGCTCACCTGGTTGTGTGGTCAGTAATCAGGACAGGTCTGGAGAATGGGGGCATCCCTCCCCTAGAGAAGGTGGCAAGGAGACGGCCCTGCCTACTGAGGGCAGAGGAGAGACTATCCAGAGACTAAAGGATTAGGGATGCCCTCTGGGAGTCCTGGGGAACGTGTGGGCAGCTGACGTCAGAACTTTAAAGTCCAGAAGGGAGTCTAGAGATGGGACAGGGACATGGTCAGGCCACTGGTAGGTCACTTCCCAGGCTCTACACTCCTGCTCCTCCACACTCATTGACCTCAGTGCGTTCCAGTTTTCCTTCCCAGTCCCTAAAAAACAACCCCCCCCACCCCAAATGGTGCAAACAAAAGCAAAGTATAATTTTTATGTAATTTTTTTCTACCCTGGGATATTTTGGGCAGAAATTCTAGATGCCAGTTATTGAACACCAAACCTGACCTCAGACCCCATTTTGCCTGGTTTGCTGCTGTGAAGCAGAGCTGCTCTGCGCTCAAGGGAGCACGTCATTGGCCTCAGCTCTCCCTCTGCCCCTGGTGGCAACATGGCCGGCTGAGCACCACCGGGAGCCTGACCAGCCTGGACATGCCGCAGTAGCCGTGGTGCTCACCTTGGTGGCTGCCCAGTCGATCCATCCTTTGCCATTTGGGTCAACGTTGATCAAAACAAGACCTTCAACCAGATCTGGGAAGATGAGCTGTAGCAAGAAAGAGAGTCCAGTAGAGATGATTATTCTGGCTCCCAGGTGTATCAGCTGGGGCAGAGAAGCAATGAGTAAGCCTCCAAGTGCTCCTCCAAAGGCAAATGCTTCACTCTGGGGATCTAATAGTACAGAAACCCTGAATGGATCACCTCCAACACTGCCAAAAGAAAGCAACCTGCCCCCAAAGCAGCCACAGTTTGGGGACGCTCCAAGCACCACCCCTCCAAAGGGAATTGGGTGGGCGGGCGGGCGGGCGGGCTGGCTGGCTGGGTGAGCTTCTTCTGTGCAAGGCCCTGAGCTGCCACTCAGAGTTCATCCCAGCCGTGCATCTGCAGGAATCGACTCCTGTGACTTTGCTGGATTTACTATCCAGGCCCACCTCTTCTTATTGCAACAGCATTTTAAGTCTGGCACAACTTCTGAAAGCACTTAAGCAGGTAGAATGAGACCCTGCTTCAGCCTCCCCCAACCTGAGTGGGTCTGCAACCTCCATCACTCCAATGGCCAATGTTAGCTGGGAATGATGAGAGTTGCAGTCCAGCACATCTGGAGGCATTAGATTGGTGAACGATGCCCTGTGTTCTTGGCACACTTTAGCCGTTGTTTTCTCTGCAATAGGCTGGAGGAATCCCACTGCATGCTCACCTTTTAATGCTCAGCTGGCAATCCATTTCTACCCTCCCTTGGATCAGGGCCCAGTCCCTGGAAGAGGAAAACTAATTCTGGAGGGGGAATTCTAGCTGGCCTATTCCAGGTCCCCCCTCCTGTTGGATTCCTGAACCAACCTGGGAAATTGGAAGGGAGCTGAGGCAGAGGGCGGGCTTTGCACTATCAAGGAGACAAAGCCCTGCAGGATCCGGTGCAAACACCCACTCTCTCCTTCCTAGAGGTATGAAGGCTTGCAGGAAGAAAATGGGGGTGGGAAATCTTCTTGTTTTTTCCAAGGATTTTTGGGAGATGGGGAGAAACATTCTCCCCGCTGAATTTTTCTGTTTTTTCTTTCTTTCTATTTCTCTTCCCTGTTTTTCCTGCGCCCCCCCCCCCCGCCATGTCTTCTGTTATTTTCCCCAAGCCTTTCCCTCTTTCTCCCCTTGAGAATCCCTGGATCTTTTTATACCAAGAGTTGGTTGATTCACACCCTGCACGAGGGTTGCCCAGGCTCAGGAAGTGTGTGGTCAGCCAAGCAGGCAGCCGTGAGATGAGCGTGGCAACCCCGGCACAGCTAGTGCACCATTGAGGGAGAGCCTGTTTAGCTGGCATAGACAGCCCAGGAGACTGGCAGGAGGCCCAGAGGATTCCTGGCACTGCAGCTCTTGTTCCAGGGGCTGAAGCTGCGCTCAGCTGTGCAGTCAATGTGCTCAATGGCACAGGCAGAAAACTAATGTCAACGATGGCATCCATGTCTTCATGGAATTGCAAGCCGGGAAAGGGGGATACTTAACGCTCACATTGTGGGGTTACGTGGGACGGCGGGGGCGGGGGAGGGCATTCATGCCTTGCAGACAGTCTCTTTGCATCAGCCGCTGTGGACAGGCTGTCCTGCAAATACACTTGGCCTCCTCTGATACAGGATCTAACTACTTTCCTAGCATGAAAAGTTTTGAAATTCTGAAATTTATAATTTGAAAGCGAGATGTTTGCTATCTGAAGGCACACAATACAATGGTTGCTCATTATTATTATTATTATTATTATTATTATTATTATTATTTATTTATTTATATAGCACCATCAATGTACATGGTGCTGTACAGAGTAAAACAGTAAATAGCAAGACTCTGCCGCATAGGCTTACAATCTAATAAAATCATAGTAAAACAATAAGGAGGGGAAGAGAATGCAAACAGGCACAGGGTAGGGTAAGCAGGCACAGGGTAGGGTAAAACTAACAGTATAAAGTCTGCACAACATCAAGTTTTAAAAGCTTTAGGAAAAAGAAAAGTTTTTAGTTGAGCTTTAAAAGCTGCGATTGAACTTGTAGTTCTCAAATGTTCTGGAAGAGCGTTCCAGGCGTAAGGGGCAGCAGAAGAAAATGGACGGAGCCGAGCAAGGGAAGTAGAGGCCCTTGGGCAGGCGAGAAACATGGCATCAGAGGAGCGAAGAGCACGAGCGGGGCAATAGTGTGAGATGAGAGAGGAGAGATAGGAAGGAGCTAGACCGTGAAAAGCTTTGAAGGTTAACAGGAGAAGTTTATATTGGTTTCTAGTTGTGGGGTGAGAGGGGAGGAAGGTGCTTTTGACTACTCATACAATGCAGGCTTACAAATTTTAAAACTAATCTTAATTGACATTAGTGGTAGTGACTACAAATCTAGGCGATAAAGGGTGTTATTTTGTCCTGAATTAATGCAAGATACACATTATTGTACATAGCATAAATATGCAAATAGATGTTTAGGGAAGAAGGAGCGTGTGCAAGGACAGCAGATATCAGTTTCCTGCCCCTGGTTTGCACCCCCTGGCTGACTTTTTCCAACTTACTTCACTTTACTGCTGACTGTGCAGTTAGAACAAGGAAGCCATGATCCATCCACAGTAAATTTAGGGAGCAAGCGTGGCCCTAGAGCTACAAGCCTATGCACAATTACATTTCCTATGGACATAGTGGGGTTTACTACCAAGTAAACATGCATCAGATTGGCCTGCAAGGTTCCTGCCCTGGAAAATGCCCCAAACAGTGCTGTGGGCTGCTGTTCATTTCCTTCCTAAGGCATGCTGTGCAATTAATAAAAGCAGATTAATAACTTGGTTAGGATCTAGTTCACACACACACACACACACACACACACACACCAGGTTTCACAAGGCTGGGGGTCACTTACAGCAAATTTAGCGAGGACGTAGGCACCTGCTCCCACTCCAATTCCAATCACGTACTTGAACCTAAGAAAAGAAAACCCATCAGCGGCTCCGTTGCAAACGCCCCCTTTTGTCCCCCTCCCATTTTGTTGCCCCATCTCCAACCCTCACTTGCTCGGCTTGTGGGTCAACTTGAAGTCTGCTGAATTCCTTCATCACAGAATGTGTACAATACGAACGCAAGACTCTTCTCAAGGGTCTTCAGGCAAGTGATCCGACTCATTAACCGGTCCTAAAGCACTCCTCAGCCATGCCTTCATCAGAATAGTTCTAACTGTTTGGTTATTACATTTGTATCCCACCTTTCTCCAAGGAGCTCAGGTACACCCCCCTCCTCCATTTTACCTTTACAACAATCAGGTGAGGCAGGTTAGCCTGAGAGAGAATGTGGCTGGCCCAAGGTCACCCAGGGAGATTCATGGCTGAGTGGAGATCTGAACCCAGATCTCCCTAGTCCTGATACAACATTCTAACCACTACATTACCCTGCCACGCCAACAGGGACCTCCATGGATGGCTGAACTGCTGGCCCATTTCAGCGACACTGTCTTATTCAGCAGCCAGCTCTGCACTTTGGGGAAACACCCACTTCCCCCCACAGGCCTCCAACTACTTCCAAGGAAGGAGATGCCACACTCACCTAAGTGCCATCTGAATTGCACTTAGAGACGCCTTCCCCAACCTGACACCTTCCAGATGTGTGGGACTACAACTCCCATCAGCCCCGGCCAGCTATGCTGCAGCAGTCATTACAGTCCCCCACATCTAGAGAGCACTAAATTGAAGAAGGCTGTCTTAGCGGGTGGAGGTTTCTGCCACCTGCTACATTTAAGACCACCACCACCACCGTTATGTGCTCTGTGGACTTCCACTCTGAGTGTCTTAGAGGAGGGCTCACAGTAAGACACGAGGGGCGAAGCTTCATGTCATTCCATGTCCCCCTCTCCCCTCCCCAAAACAGGAAGACATCCAAGGCTCACCCAAAGTGCTGGACCACACTGGGCAGCATGGCAGCCAACTGGTCCATGGAAGGGTACTGGTACCTGCGGAGACAGAGCAGGAGAGCAAGAACAGCGAGGTTTACCCCTGGTCCTCCTTGGATCAAGGAGCTCTGCGGGAGAGCCCTGGCGCCAGGGCAGTCCTCCACTCCCTCTTTCTCTGGGGAAGCCACAAATGTTCCCTTCTGAGCAACTTCGCATGCGGGTATCTGGCAATTGCTCTATTCTCTGCCCAGGCTCAGTAGCCGCCCTTGGGGAAGTCCAGACGATGTTTTGTCTGTGATTTGGGGCCATCTGACATGATTAAAAGCCCAGCCACATGGCGATGATCCGCTCTGTGACAGGCCTTGTCATGATGTGATGAGAAGGCCACCACACGAGGAGGCCTCACAATGCGCAAGCTGCCCATGAGAGTTGTGGCCACTCCACGATGAACAAGGCAAGAGTAACCAGAGGAAGCCCAGCAGCTTCCTTTTCGGCCAGGGCTGCAGGACCTTCCTCGGGCGGGGGTCTACACTGCTCTCCCACGGAGCCATGAGGAGGCTTTGCCTCCCTTCTCTGTGCTGGCAGGGGCCTGGATAGAGGGGTGACGCTGGTGCCGGGAGGGGTCCCTGATGCTGCCCAAGTCCCTGGCTTTGCACTGCACCTGGCCCTATGGAAGCCACATGCTGCTCTTCCCCGCGCTGCCGGCAGCGTGCTCGCATCCGTGGGCTCCCAGGGACACCGTGCACCACGTGGAGCTCCGCTGCTGGGGCCACCAAGGGCAGCTGCTCTGCCCGGAGCTGGCAGAGGCTCTCTGCATCCCTGCAGTTTCCTCCAGAGGACAGAGCTTGGCCTCCAAGCCCAGACCCCTGGCTTAGGCCACACCAAGGTGGCTAGCTGCAGCGGAAGACGCAGGGCTCGGACAAGCCAATCGATTGACCATGTGGGCACGGCAAGGACAGGGCTGGTACCCAGGCTAGAAATGGCTCAGCAAGGACGACCCCCTCAGGCTGCCTCCCCCACGCCTCCCCCCACCCACTGGCCACACACACACAGATGCAGTTGTGCCCTCGGTGGTGCAGAGCCCCGGCCAGGCCTCTCCTGCAGACTCCCCCCACCTGGTGCCCACCCAGACGTGTCGGCCGACCTACCCCTGAGGGAACTGCGAGGCCCCGGCCTGCTGCCCCGGAGCGTCCACATGGCACACCACAAAGTGCTTGGTGATCTCCTGCATATCCTCAAAGTTGAAGAACGTGTTGAAACAAAGCTTGTCTGCAAAAGATCAAACAGGGCGAGGATTCAGGCCAAAGGGAGGCAGGGCAAGAACCTGCAATGCTGGCGGGGGGGCAAAGAGTGCGCCCCTGAGCGCCCCGTGCTGCTCCCTTTGCAACCAGAGCGTGCTTTAAAATTGGCCACAGGTGGGCGAGAGGGGGAAGGGCAGGGAGTCCACCCCCCCCCCACACACCCATGCTCTTTCCACAATGCTCCTGAGACCCAGGTCCTGGGAATGCCAAGAGCCTCTGTTGCCTCCCCCCACCCCAGCCAGGCTTCCCAGCGTCAGGAGATGTGGCCTGCCCTCTCCCGCAGCATCCGTGATGCAGCCTGGATCTCTGCCTTCCTGCTGCTAACGGTGGTGGGGAAACAGCAGCCCCAGTCAGTCACTGTGGCAGGCAAGAGCCTCGGTGTTCCCTCCCTCGGTGCCCCAAACGGCTGGGATCCCTGAGAGGGGGTGGGGGGGCCTCGGCTTCATGAGTAACCCTGAATCAGCCAGGAGTGCTGCTTTCCTACTGCTAACGGCGGTGAGGAAGCAGGGTCCCAAGCAGGGTCATGTCGGGGGGAGAGGCTTTAGCTTGCCCCAGCAATCCCATCCCCACTGCGTGTGCATAGGGACGCACGTGTGTGTGTGTGTGTGTGTGTGTGTGTGCGCGCGCGCACACACACACACACACATGCATACAGCCTCCTAGCCAGCGCCACGTGCATCGCTCAGAACCTAAAAAGCTGCCCACCCCGGACTTAAATGTTCAGGAGCCCTGAAAAGCCCCAAGCAAGCCTTTTGCCTGAGCAAACTAGGCAATGCTGGCATGGCAACTGCATTTGCACTTCCCTGAAAACACCCCACGTCAATCTGAAAGCCACAAAGAAAGGGCAGCATTGAGAAAACCAGACTGCAGTGGCTTGCCAGTGATGTTTCCTGGGTTCTCTGCACAATGTGAAGGAAGACGGAGCAGCCATTCCGGAGCAAGTGGCTCGTGAGGAAGCGATCTCCATGGGCCAGCTCCACGCTCTGTCCCACGGCCATGGCCACGGCCCCGTCTGGCCTCTGCTGCTCTTCCCCTGCCTCCTTCCTCGCTGGCAGGTTGTGGCAGACCAGCCTGCAGGCCGTCCTTCCCCTCCCTGTTCTGCAGCGTATCAAGGTGACCTCCCTGGAACAGCAGCGGCTTTGCGTCCCTGACAGGCAATCACATGATCACCTGCTTGCCTGCCTCTCACCTCCACAAGCAGCCGCAACAGCAGCACAGCTGTGCCAAAGGCCCGAGGACAGGCCAAGCCTGAACCTTTCTGGGCTGTGGACAGCCCTGCTGCCTAGTTTGAAAGGCCAACGCTTCCCCTCTGCATCAGGGTGGAATGATTGATCAAGACCAAACGGACCCCGGGGAGGGAAACGCTCCTCTGTCTGAAAAGGACTTTTATGTGGCTGAGTCCCCATTTCAGGACAAGAAACCGCCTTCCTCTGGTCCCTTGAGATTTCTGTCAGTCCCCAAGGCTTGTGGGGCCTCTTAGGGCAAAAACAGACGTGGTGCAGAAAAGAGGTGATCAGATCCCGTGGATGTTATTGATGCACTTTTGCTTTTAAACAGCTGTGGTGTGGGTGGGCTGTGAAGAGTTTTATGGGGGAAGGGTCACCGGGAGAGGAGGCAGTGAAAGGTTCATCTCCTTTTCTCATCGTATGTTTACCCCCACAAGGAAAGGAAAGGAACCTCTCGTGCATGCACTTGAGTCATTGCTGACTCCTAGAGGGACACCTGCTTTCGTGGACGTTCTCTTGGCAGACTTTGTAGCGGGGTGGTTTGCCATTGCCTTCCCCAGTCGCGGTCACCTTTCCCCCAGCTAGCTGGGTACTCATTTTACTGACCTCGGAAGGATGGAAGGCTGAGTCGACCCGAGCCAGCTGCCTGAGAACCAGCTTCCGCTGAATCGAACTCAGGCCATGGGGAGAGTTTCGGCTGCAGAAACTGCAGCTTACCACTCTGCGCCACACGAGGCTCTATCCCCCCACAAGAGTCAACAGCATATTTGCTTTTTTAGCAGCCACATCACCCTGCTGGCTCATGTTCACCTTGTGATCCACAAAGACACCTAGACCCTTTTCACATGTCCTGCTGCTAAGACAGGTCTTCCCCATCCTGTACTTGTGCCTTTCATTCTTTGTACTTAATGCCAGACTCCATATTTGTCGCCGTTGAATTTCATTTCATTCCAGCCTGCCCAGATCATTTTGAATCTTGACTCCATCTTCTACAGTGTTAGCTACCCCACCCACCTTTGCATGCTCTGCAAATTTGATGCACATCCCCTCTACTTCATCCAAGTGATCTATTAAAATGTTGAACAATACAGGGCCTCAGACAGGGTATCATCATCCTGCCCACATTTTGCCATCTTGTCAACAAGGGAGACTTTGTCAAATGCTTTGCTGAAATCAAGATGCATTATGTCCACAGCATTCCCATAATCTATCAGGCTAGTCAAGTCTATTTTAAAAAGGAGAGCAAGTTGGCTTGGCGTGACTTATTATTGACAAACACATGCTGTATTCGAGACGCCACAGACTGGCCACTTAATAACCAGATGTAGAATTTCCCCGGGTGTTTCCATCAGGCTGACTGGTCTTCCTTTTCCTGGTTCTGCCTTTCTCTTCTTCTTGGAGACAGGGCACCCATTTGCCTGCCTCCAGTCTTCTGGCACCTAACCTGCTTCTCTAATTATTCTCCAAGAACACAAAGAAGGACTCTGAAAGAACATCTTCAAGCTCCTTTAGCCTCCCGGGATGGAGTTCATCTCATCTTTTGCCTTGATGGAAGTATTTCATTTAAAGCCTTTTTGATCAGGCTGACAATGCACCTGCCAAACCATTTCTTCCTAGTTGCCATGAAATGCACCCTAACGCCTGCTGGGAGCCCTTCATAGTGTCCTGGCCCCCAGGCCTCGAGCCTTTCAGCGTGCAGCAGAGGATTTGGATGAGGCACAGGCTACTTCCACACGGGTAGGGCAGAAGCGCCATCTCCCAGGCATCTCAGGCTACACAACCCAGGTGAGGGATTTCTCACAGTCCAGTCAGCTCCTCCAGCAGGGGCAGAGTTGCTCATGCTATAAGTCTTGTCAGCCTACACAAAGGTTCAGTTGGATTTAGCTCCGTGTTGAGAACATCCTCCTATGGTCCCAGTAGGGCAGGATCTCCACGATTGCTTTGAAACGGTTTATAACGGTAGTGACAACTGTTGGCGACCAGGACACACGCGCCACAGACCGTTTTCAAAGTGTTATATCCTGCTTGGTCTAGAGCGGGCCTAAGACAGAGGTCCATCTAGCAGGGCCTTCTTCCTGCCTCGATCCTGCTACTGGCTTCCTCTGTGAGCCTCGAGGGACCACAGAATGGGGCAATTAATAGAACAGGCGATGGTTCAAAAACCAAACCCTTTTCCAATGACACCATCTGTGTCGGCAGCTGTTCACTTCCACTACTCAGCTTTGTCCACCGTGCCCTGACCTTCGACAGGAAGGAGTGAAGAAAGCCCCACTGGTGCCCCTAAACCATCCACTTCCCTTTAGCAATCTATTCAAGGTTTCTTCTGGCTGTGTGATCCGTTCCTACATAGACCAGCAGGGGCAGATCTCAGACAGTCAGTCAGTCAGTCAGTGAGTTCGATGTGTCTCAGCAGCCTCTCCATCATCACACACCTTCTGAGCTGGCATGTCAGGTCTGCCCACAGCTCCCTCCATCCCTCTCAGTGGTGAGTCTCCGTTTGCCCCACACATGTCTTCTGCTTCTCCTCGGGGCTGGGGGGGGGGGGGCTGAGGTTGCCTCCTTCACCTTTTGAGGAGCCACAAGGCGGGGCTTCGCCTACAGATCGCCCTCTGTGGGAAGAGTCTGGTATTGGCTGAGTGGGTCCAACAGCCCAGGAGGGGTATCTTGCCCCCAATCTAAAAACGTTCCATCTACCCCAGATATACCAGAGTGTAGAGCAAGGAAGCGGCCCTGCAGAGGTTGCTGGGCTGCAACTCCCACCAGTCCTAGCAGCCAGTGGCGAGGGATGATGGGAGTTGCAGTCCAACAACACCTGGAGTGCCACGCAGTCCCCGTCCTTGGTGCGGAGGCATGCCGCCATCTTCACCCTCTCCTCTTCCAGGGGAGCTACTAGCTTGCCCTTGCTCTCCAGCCCCCAGCCAAACTGCTCCACTGGCCGATAGGTAAAAATGTAAACGTGGGGCAGATCTGAACCCAGATCTTACGCCTCTCATCTGTTCTGGCCCTCAGTTGGTCTCATCCATTTGCTTAGGGAGGCAGCCTTTGAAGGACGTACAAACCCACAGACAAACATTCAGCTTTAACTTAAAGAGAACTTTCCTTTAAACTGCTGGCTGGTCTAGTGAAATCCCCACACACACACTAATTCTACATTTCTGTTGCTTTCCAGTGGAGCTCTTCGCATGCACTGTGTGTGGTTCTTTCCTGTGGTAATTTCACGGGCACCCTGACAATCTCATCATCCTTTATTCATCAGCCCATGTTTTGTTTCCCTTTCATCTGTATTTTCTCTTAAGAAAGAAAATCAGTTCAGCTGGAAACAGTCAGATCAGAAGGGCAATTCTCCAAAGGTGCAGGTGTTCCTTTGCACTTTCATCCATAGGTGTGGGGGGGGGGGGAGAGGGAGCTTTAATGACTGCAGTGATGCTCATTGCCATATTGATGCGCCATCAATATGACTCGGCATAAGGGCAGAGCAAATTTCAAAGTAGCAAACTTGAGAATTTCAAAGTTCTGGAACTTCTGGGGGTTGGGGGAGGAGGTGGTGTGCACACAGGTGTATGGAACACCTGCACCCATGGTGATCACAACAGTGGTGTGGTTCGGATACAGCGGGTGGTGTTGGTGTTGCAATAAAGCAAATAACAGGAACCAATTTTAAATGCAGTTCCAGTAGCACCAAAAAATAAAATAAAATAAAATAGGAAAGCAAAGACATAATGCCAAAGAAGGCTCAAAGTCTGGAAGCCACCTCTGTTTCTTGGAGACCACATAAGATTAGGACCTTCTCTGTTGTCTCAAAAGACTGCGTAACTTTCCTGCAAAACGTTGCAGCCTCACTCAGCAGCCGGGACGTCACGCACTGAAGACGTTCCTGCTGACCACTGGCAGGTTAACTCTGCTCCTTTCTGGCACCAGAAGCACAAAGCCCAGGTTGTCAACGGGGAACATCTCACTTCCTGGGAAGGGGGATGAGACCAGCAGCACTATGTCAACCCCCACCCTCCCTGGCCAGAATTAAAGAGGCAAACTTACGATTGAGTCCCACATCGTGGTACGTCAGGAGGGCTGGGCGATTTCCCTTTGGAGACCCCCGAATGACCACATGCAGCAGCCCATATGGCGTCTCAATGTCGTGTTCCTGGAGGAGACACAGAGCAAATGCAGCAATATCAGTTCAGCGGGGGAGGGGGGAGAGAACCCAGGAAGTGGGAGGAAACAGCACCCCCTCTTTCGATGATTCCTCTTGGGCGATTTCCCAGGGAAAGATGCTGGTGCTTCTTTGTGGCACTGTGAGCATGTTCCCCCGCCCCTGCATGAGACCCCTAGAAGCCTGGAGCAGGGGTGACTCACCCGTCTTCTTCGCATGGCTCCCTGTCCCATGTAAAGCCACCACAGAGCAACAATGTCTCTCCCCTGCCATTTTTACTCTAGAGTAGGTACAGGAATCCCAATAAACATCCCCCCCACTCTTCTGCACCTATTTTAGAGTAAAAAAGGGGGCAGCCTCTTGGCAGAGATTTAAAGTAAAGTCTGTTTTGGCCCAGAGATGCTGGCAAGAGTACAGCGGGCAGCGTTCTGGACTTGTGTGATGGGGCTCAGCATATTTCTATACCACCCCATAGCCAAAGCTCCCTGGGAGGTTTACAAAGATTAAAACATTTAACATTAAAAACCGATAAACAAATTTTAAAACCATAAAAAGCATAAACACAGATTACATACCAGGACAGACAATATCTATTTAAAGCGACGATTTTGGGGTCAGTTAAAAAACTCAGCATCTGCTGTTAAATGCCTGGGAGAAGACGGAAGTTTTGACCTGGCGCCGAAAAGATAACAATGTTGGCGCCAGGCGAGTCTTGTTGGGGAGACTGTGCCATAATGCTGGGGGGAGGGGAGGCGCACTCAGAATACAAATGGATTGCACTCAGTGAATTTACAGTGACACATCTGCAGAACGAGGGCCTCGTCCAGTCTTCCCCCATCTGGTGCCCTCCGGATGTGTTGGGGCCATGGGCCATGCTGGCGGGGGATTATGGAAGTCTCGGTCCAACACATTAGCCTGGGACAGCTTTCCTTAAGCAAGCATTCCTTGTGAGGTCTTGGCAGGTGCCATGTTGCCAACCCCTGATCTGGCCTGATGGAAGAGTTCCAGAGAACTCGAAAGCTTGCACGGTGCTGTGGAAGGTCCTACTAAATGTACTGCCCAACTGTCAATTTTGGATGTTTTAATCAGGAGGAGTAAGGCACACAGACACACACAGACTGCTGGTCTTGTAGTCATCTGACTGGATGCCCATTCATTGGGGCTGTGCATAATCCCCTAGCCAGCCTGCATGCTTGATCGTTTGGCCTCATTTTGCTGCAGAACACAGTTGTTTGCTTCTTCCTTCTCTATCCCGGGGACATCTACCTGCCACAAAAGGGACGTCTTCATGCGAGGGTTCTGGCCTGCAAAAGCTTCTGCGAGGCCGGGGTGCAGGACTTGAGGCCTGAAGTGCCTAGAGGCCTGCACATGCCTGGGATTAGTGGGTTGGCATCCAGAGAGGACACTGCAACTCCCTAGAGCTCCGGCACATTTTGTTATTATGCAGCTATTGCACTGCTGTCCGATAGCATCTGTTTTGCTACGTTAATGTTTTATTTTTGTTAAGTTGCCATGAAGTGACTTGCAGAGGCAGGAAGATGAGGACGACAGCTCAGAGCTGCCCCCTCCACTTCCCACCAACCCAGGCTGACTGGGAAGGACTGGGAGCACTGGGCACTCAGATTTCCTGATCATGTGGCACCCCATAGCCCTGTGCGCAGTCACAGTTTCATGTGGGGAGGGAGGGGCTGGAGGGGGCAGGGGCAGAGAATGCTCCCCATGCCCCCTCCATGGCTAAATTTGCCAAACCTCTGAACAGAGATGGATTGAGAGATGAGTTAAGGCAGGTAAAATGTAAGAAATGCAGCCATAAATGTGGCATTCGGGATAAGTGCAGTGGTGTACTGGAGCAGGGCTCACAGGAACACAACACCGGGGCTATTTTATCAGCAAGTGCTGGCAAAATCTGCGCCCACCTGCCTGCCTGCCTACCACCACCACCACCAGACTCCCCTGCTGAGCTGAGCTGCAATCTTCACAATAGCTGAGAGGAAATATTTCCCCCCCAGCAACAGTAAATTGATCCCTGTTGTAACGCAAAGTATTGCGGGGCGGCCTGGTCTGGAATGAGCAATTCAGGCCTATCCAGCTTTATAATAAAAGGCCGTCCTGCTCCCATGGAGAGGGAAACTGCTAGGGCTGCTTTGCTGATCAACAGGGCTGGCTGCCATTTTGGACTCTCCTTGGGGGCATGGCTATGGGGGCACTTCTAACTTCACCACTCCCATCACTGGAGAGGTGGGGCAGGGAAAGGGAGGAAACCAGTGTTGCAGTGCATGGATGCCTGCTGTGCCCTGATGCTTAGGGGGAATCCAGCCTCCCCTTCTCAGTCCAGCCTGGGGAGGGGAGGGAACACCCCAACATCCCAGGCTCCCTCTCACCTATGCTATCACAAACCTGCACTGCCTGCCTGGGTAGGCAGTGTGGGCAGGATGAACCAACCCACCCACATTTCTGGAAAGGCTTCTGCACATGACCAGCACAGACCCCAACATTTACATCTCCACACATTCCAGTCTGACTATCCTGCTTCACCTCTTCCTCCATGACTCAACTAATGTTAAACATGTACTCTAGAAAACACCTGGAGGAAGCAGCATCAAGTCCTCCCAGGCTCCTGAATGGTCAGGTTGAATTCCCCTCTCTGGAGCCTGTCCCCTGCACACATACCTATAAGCTGATTTGGTGAGTTCCACTTAGGATCCTGATAAGAAAGGTTCAGTGGCCTAGTCTGATGCTTCATTTTACTTTAAAAGCAATGGTTTCTGTTTGGTTCTTGAATAGAATCATAGAATAGCAGAGTTGGAAGGGGCCTACAAGGCCATCGAGTCCAACCCCCTGCTCAATGCAGGAATACACCCTAAAGCATCCCCGAAAGATGCTTGTCCAGCTGCCTCTTGAAGGCCTCTAGTGTGGGAGAGCCCACAACCTCCCTAGGTCACTGGTTCCATTGTCGTACTGCTCTAACAGTCAGGAAGCTTTTCCTGATGTCCAGCTGGAATCTGGCTTCCTTTAACTTGAGCCCGTTATTCCGTGTCTTGCACTCTGGGAGGATATACTTAATTGGCATATGGAGTTGATTTAATACTTTGATTAGCCTGGAGTTGGCCTCAACCATGCGCTGGTCTGCTTGGTAGATACACACAGCCTGGCTTCGAAGGAGGCTCTGAAGCAGGGGGGTCTATCCTGAAAAGCCAGAAGCCTGTCCTCTCACATGGGCAGGCTAAAGGACGTTAAAAGTATGTGTGAGTGGCGAGCGCATTCCTGCCTCTGAGGAATACAGGCAGAAGGCTGTCTTGCAGCTTGCCCTACCTCACAGGGTGGGAGGTGCAGACATATCTGTTTGCCACAGTGGGCTTCGGCTGCCTCACATATCTTCAGTTTAGTAAAGCAGAATGTGCACAGTTGAGTACAGGCTGTTTATGAAACCATTTGCAGGGTTACAGTGGAAAGAGGCAGAAAAAACGGAAAGCATGAAACAGCTCCAGATGCCAACATCTGCTCTTCTCTCAACTTCCTTCATCCTGCAAGAAGGCTGGAAGAAGAAACCGAGTTGGCTAAAAGTGCAGGCTGTGTCTTCCCCTCACATCCTCCGCCATCGGTCCAAGGCTGCCCAGAAAGGAGGGTGAGAGAGAACCACCTTTGCGATGAGATGGAGCCCGTTTCCCCTCCATGCACAACCCCCCCCCAGCAACAGCCCCCACGCGCTCCGCTCCGCTCCGCCCTGCCCCACAACAGCACCACCGCACACAGGGAGCACGGAGCATCTGCCACGGCTGCCTCAGGCGAGGGGTGGGGTGGGGGGCAGGCTGTGAAGAAACAAACGGCCATCCTTCAAATCCAGGCCAAGCCCTGGCTACACTTTCCCTTCAGGCTACGCCCGTGCTGCCCTTTCGTGGGAGTCAGCTCTGCGGTGCTTCTGGGCAGCCCTTTGCAGGAGCTAGGAGGCGTCCCGCCTCTGCATCCTCCTCAGCAGCTGTGAGGATGCTCTTCCCAACACTCGGCCACATCCAGGAACGACAGCCACTGAGCTCATCAGGAGAGGGAGGCTGCTAGTGGAAATGGGAAAGCAAATCGCTGCAAAGGAAGCCAGTGGGTCCGGGCCTCGCACATGACGCCGCCGGAGGTGCAGAGGAGGCAGGGCAGATTTTTGAGACGCCACACATGTCCTTGACACGGCACGGAGGTGTCACCTTGCCACAGCAGCGGTCACCTAAGTGGAACCTTGCACACATCCGATGCGTGAAGCAGCCCCGGACCAGCCTCCGTTGCCGCTGACGGGCGCTCGCTGCGGAAACCAGCCGTGGGATCTCTCCACAGCCGCCACCCACTGCCATGGCCATGGCCACGGCAGACAGAGGAGCTGCTCTCCTCCGCTGGCTGCACCCAGAGAACCTACGAAGCGCGTCCCCCCTGCCCCCCGCCTGCACCTCGGCTGCCTTTGGCAGCTCTTCTGCAGCACGCAGGCTGCCTTCCAAGCCCAGGACAAAGCAGACCCAAGGTTGGCTGGAACCAGGTTCAGCTTTGGGACGCGTGATGGAATCCCAGAGGCTCTTGAAGCCTATGCAGCATGCCTTTCCTGCCCCACTCCATGCCCACCAATAGCTCCTACCTTACGGGAAGAGGGCAGCGGGTTGCAGGCCAGCACCCAATTTGGCCCTAGAAAGGGAGCATCAGATACACGCCGTGATCCGATCCCCCTCCATCTCATTCACTCTGCAAAGGGAAAGCAACTGGCCTTCCAGAGAGAGACCAGCAGAGAGACCCCAGGGATGCTCTTCAAGGCTCCCCACAGAAGCCCCTTGGCCCAAGGTGTGAGCAAGGGCATCCGTTCCTTTGATGTTGGGGGGGGGGGAGGGCAGAGCAGGCTGGACGCTCTGTGGCTTGCAGTCCAGGTTGCAAAATGCTCCCCCCAGTCTGCAATGGCCTGCAGCAGCCCCCTGCCTCGCCCGGTGGCACCTACCCCATCCCAGCACTCCGGCATGATGAGCTGCCTTCCTCCTGGAGCAGACTCTGCCAGGTGAGAAGCGCGCGCCTTGTCCTCCGTCTCTTCCCCACCTTCCAGCTCTGACTGGCTCTCCTCCTGGCTGCTGCTGCTGCTGCTAGTTAAGATGCTCAGCTCTGCAGTGGGCTGGCCGCTTTCTGCTTGCATTTATAAGGAAGCCCAGCCCCCCCCCCAGCCCCCTTAACCCCTCCCATGCCTCCTCCTCCTCCTCCTCCCCAACCCCAGGAGAAGATTGGCTTCACAATGCTGTCTCCAGCTCAGACGGAGCCCACAGATAGGCTGGGAGGAGGGGAAGGCAGAATTAGTCAGCCCGAAAATCCACCTGTTTATTATTAATAAAAGATAAGAAAGCACCACAGCCGCATGGGCCTCCATTTTTACCTTCACGAATCCAGACGGAAAGTGCAAACGCCAAGCGCCGTGTGCTGAAATCCCCCTAAAGGAGGATGCGCCCACGGAAGCGCCCGCCCACTGCAGCAGGCTTGCAAAGGCCCGGGCTAGCAGGAGTGTTGTACCCGATGAACTGTCTGCCTTGCCTAGTGGGGAGAGGGGAGGGGAGGGCAGGCTGGTGGCCTCTAAGGATCAGCAAGAGGAGACGCTTCTTTCTTCCTTCCTTCCTTTCCCCCTCTGTCTCTGTCTCTGTCTCTCTCTGGTGCACTGCAGTCACTCTGCCTTCCTGTTGGTCCTCTTGGAAGAGATGGGAACATCAAAGCACGTAGGACAAAGGAAGAACCCTGAGCTCTGCTGATGCCCTCCAGGCCTCTCCCTCGCCCCCCCCCCATTTTAAACTGCATAATCAGATGTGGGGGTGGGGGGTGTTACTGGAAGACTGAACGTACAGGAGAGCTTCCAACAGGCAAACTGTGGGTATCCCAAGGTGTACCCAAAAGGATGAGCAGCAGGGGCAAGTAATCTCCTCCCCACCACAACATTTATTAGCTCTGGGGTTAAGCTGTTTTTATAAGGATACTGTGGGCCTTGCTAGACCTACCGGGTGTTCCGTGGTTGAGGAGGGGTGAATCCGGATTTTCCTGTTTAGGTGTGACGCCTCATGGACCACACCTTGTGAGGATTATCCCGGTGTTGGAGGGAGGTGGTTGCGGGAGTTTGCTTCGGTTGTGGTGCTGTCGGGTCGAGCACGGCATGCGCAGCCACATGGGCCTGATTTCCAGGTGTGTGTTTTTCGCCCGCCACACGATTTGCGCAAGTGCAAAAGAGCGCAATTCGCATAGATCGGCGGCTGAAGTGGCGCTGCTGCTGTTGTTCCATGCCACCGCCCCCCCTCAGGCTGGGCACAGGGGAGCCAATTGGGATTGGGGGATGACCCACAGGGGGCGTGGCCAGCGGTGGCAGGAGGATGGGAACGAGTGGCATTGTTGAGCGGCAACATTGACAAGGCAGGGATGCTGCCATTTGCTTTCAGGGGTGACGACAGGCGTACTGTGATCCGAGGACAGCCGTCTGCATGGGCACTCTGTGCCTACACATCCCATCACACCTCTGAGTTTTGCCGGCGATGACCGGCCCTGTGCCCTTCCGCCCCATCCCAACGTCCTTCACACCACGTGTATTCAATAAAATGCATTCAAACTGCACAATGCCTAGTCTTCCTGAGTCTACCCCAAAGGGCAAACCCTGCTCATTGGCATCATTAGCAGAAAGAAGTGGGGGCTCGTCAGTTTCCGCACCAGTGAAGGTCCAAAACCGGCATCAGCAGCTGGCCGCCGTCACTCCCACCCACCCACCCCCAGCAAATGCACTCAGTAGGATAGGGGAGTGTATTGACACAGTGCAAAGGGGCCCCAGGGCAGGTCCCTGCCCTGGGCTGACGGTTCCCTGACCTTCCGCCTGCCCCCACATGGCCAATGGAAGATGGCCACCCACCCTCGCTTGTTGCCCCCTTACAGCCAGCTGCCGCATACCCACACCAATAGGCACACAGCCCTGCGTGCCTCTACTGTGCCCATCATTCCCCGCTCGCCTTTACATCTTCCACGCAGCCTAAACCACCGGCATGAGGACGGTACCTGTGGCTGCCCACCGCGACGGGTCACCAACTTCCCATTACAGTTGGATGCCCGCCTTCCCGAAAAGTGACCCACACAGAGGTACCAAGCTGCCCATAACCCACACATCCACCACACTCTCCCAACCACTCAGCAGACACTTTTTTGGTCCTCTGTTCATGCGCAAAGCGGACCGTTTGGTTAAAAAAAAAAAAGCAGGCATGCCGCACCGCTGCTACAGCTGAGCATGAGGCGCAAACAGCGGAGGAGGTTTGGCCAAAGCCACTGACCACTCTCCTTAGCACGCCTTTTCCTGACCAGTGCTGACCTCGCCGGAAACTGAGCTGACCTCATTTCATCCCACACCTCCGCCTCCCGTATCCAAATTAGTGCGCGCCGACAGAAAAAGCTGCGCTTAATGTCGTTTCATAAAACACGGGAAAACAGAGGTTTCACCACAGGATGAACACGGATCCCGGTGAACGTCATGTGGATCTGTCAAGACAACGACGGTATGTAACGCGCGCTACAGCCCCGTCTAGCAACGGCCTGTGTTTATGCTTTTTATGTTTTTAAACTTTGTATATATATTTTTAATGATTACTGTTTTAAACTTTTGTAAACCTCCCAGAGAGCTTCGGCTATGGGGCGGCATATAAATGCAATAAATAAATAAGCAAAGCAAAAGATTGAATTAGACAGTGCCTAAATGACATTGAACGACAGAACAATTTGGCCATTAAGAAAATTTTGTCCGTGGTATGACTACTTTCCATCTGGTCTTTTTGACACACTGGCATCTTATTTGCAAAACTTAACTGTTTTAAAATGCAGACGAGCTTTCACTTATGCAAGACTGAATATTCTGCCATCAGTTGTACTTGAGGGACGATTTAAAAGAATCCCATTGGAAAACGGCATCTGCCCATGTGGAGATGGCAGTATCGAAACAGCAGCTCATGTATTATTATTTCATACTTTTTACAGAGACGTGAGGAAAGAGGTGGTCACACCACTACTGCTATCTATTCCAGGGCGGTCAGTTATTGCTTCTGTGTCTTTCCTTCTTGCAGACCAAAAACTGCAAAAAATTTCGCAGGTGCTATCAAAATAAGATCTACCGTTCTATCAGAGTCCTAATTTCTCACAGTTCCTTTGACTGACCAGAAGTTTATTTGTTTTATTTACTTATTTTTATTTTATGTGTAAAGACAGTATTTAATGTAATTTTTTAGAATGGGCAGCCCACGGGTCGATTCCGTCCTCCTTATCCCAGGACACGCCACATCACTGAGTGCCACAGATCTCTTTCAACGAAGGGCAGAAGAAGAACCCTGCTGAGTCAGACCGAAAGGCTCTCCAGTCCAGCATCCCGCTCACACCATGACCAATCAGGAGCCCCAGTGCCGGGGGAGGCAACGCCAGCCAGCCTCGGAGCCCTGCTGCCGCCTCGCATCTCTCCTCGGACGCCTGCTGCCGCTGATGCCTCCCCCTCGCATGAAGAAGGCGCTTCTCTCGGATTTTACCATTGACCTCAACCGCTTGGCAACAGATCTCCCTGACATCCTGATTAATAATGAAATTGGCCCTTGAAAACTGCAAGGAGCTTGAATGGAAAGGAATTGGCAAGAGGCGCAGGGAGAAAGAGCAGGAAGCCAGATCTACGCTACCGCTTTCAAGCGCTTTGTAACAGTTTTGACAACTGTCTATGGAGCTCTGTGTCCTGGGCCCCAACAGTTGTCAAAACTGGTATAGAGTGCTTTAAAGCAGTAGTGTAGACCCTGCCCAGGAATTGCTGAAAGCCAAATTAAAAGCTAAACATCAAAGAGAGAGCATCAAAAGGAGCACCGGTCATGTCAGCTGGCAACTCCCCCGGAGCATCCAGGAATCCTTCAGCCTTCATACGTTTCTGGCAGCAACAGACCATCCTAGCTGCCCCACTCACCCACCCACTCATTCCTGCTGGGGAGGTTGGTCACAGCCAGTCCAAAATCCACCAGGCAGTGTTGTGTCCATAATAACGAAGTCACATTTACCCACCAGCTCACCTCCGGTCTCCCTGACAGTGAACACCAGATCAGGAATATTGCCTGCAACATGCGTTGGATCTGCGATATATCGAGGCAGTCCCATGCTTCTCAGGGGAGGCCATGAAGTCCTGAACCATTATGGGACGGGCTATTGTGGCATGCAGAAGGTGCCAGGTTCAATCCCTGGCAGCATCTCCTGGTAGCACTAAGAAGGAATGCTACCTGAAACCCTGGCGAGCCTCTGCTGTTGCTCAATGTTAACAATGCTGAGCTAGATGGACTCATGTTTGTGAACCGCCCAGGGAGCTTCGGCTATTGGGCGGTATAAAATGCAATAAATAAATAAATAATGTTCCCAACCAAGGCAACTCCAGCATGAATGCTGAAGTCCTCTGTGGTTCTTCAGAACCATCCCAGAAAAGGCCTCTATCAGCTCAGCCAGGGAGGATGTTAGACAGCAGGGTGGGCAGTGCACCAACCCCATCCCTGTTGTGTCTCTCTGACTCAATGCCAGATACAAACACTTGCATCCAGGCCCTATGCAGACTGGTTTCCTGCTGAGAAAGAAGGGGTTCTTGTGGACGAACGCCTCCCCTCTGACCAGGATTGGTGCTGCACCAAGTATCGGAGTGGAGAGAGCTGGGCCAAGCCTGGACACCCAGCTGACCCACCCAGAGCCCACTTATGCCAGGTCAGCCTTACATCCAAGATTAAACTGTTGGATGAGTTATGTCTTATTGTGGACTGACCTGGTGTTCAACACCAGCACCAGGTGGGAGTGCTACCCAGGTCTTGAGGAAGAGGGGACTTGGGCAGCACGGCACAAATTGCCCAGTCAAAGTGGCACATTCCATTCAGAGGAGGGAGGTGTAAACTTTCCAGTTTTATAATGTTATACTGCAACTGCTGAGAATTCCCAGGGTTCAGCTACCTTTGGATGAAAAAACTGGAGACCTAGGGAGCCTTGGTAATATTTGCTTCCTTTGGAAATATTCAAGCAGAGCACTGTGCGAGCAAACAGGGAATGCAACTACTAAGAACATAAGAATAGACGAAGAGCCCTGTGGCTGGATCAGACCAAGGGTCCATGTAGTCCCGCTTTCTGTTCACACAGTGGCCAACCAGCTGCCTGTGGGAAGCCCACAAGCAGAATGGGAGAGCAACAGCACCCTCACACCCATGTTCCCCAGCAACTGGTGTTTAATCTCCATTAATTTGTTTAATGCCGTCCCAATTGGTATCCAGCACTATATTTTGCAGAAGTGAATTCCACAGTTTAACTATGTGTTTTGTGAAGAATCATTCCTTTTTTCTGTCCTGCATCTCTCATCTGGAATCACATTCCTGAAAAGAGCAACTGCATCCCAAGGTGCCAAATTCACAGATCTGTGCCTTCCTGCCTAAACTCCTTCTACCTGTTTCTCTGTACCTCCTCCAGACCCTGATGAGTATTACATTCCAAAAGTTAGAGCTCCCAAGGAAATCCACCCCTTTTGATACATCCCTGACCCTTCATCAGGCAAAACCGAGCCAAGCTAATGAAGATGAACCAAACCCACAGCACTATAATAATAATAATAATGTTGTGCAGACTTCTACTGTTACTTTCTACTGTTAGTTTTACCCTACCCTGTGCCTGCTTACCCTACCCTGTGCCTGTTGGCATTCTCTTCCCCTCCTTATTGTTTTACTATGATTTTATTAGATTGTAAGCCTATGCGGCAGGGTCTTGCTATTTACTGTTTTACTCTGTACAGCACCATGTACACTGATGGTGCTATATAAATAAATAAATAAATAATAATAATAATAACTGTTAATGCAGGGTGTCAAATTAAGGTCCAGACAGTCCCCACGTCCAGATGGGTTCCCAATTGAGTGGTATAAAACTTCACCTACGTTTCTATCTCCAAAAGTTTACAAATATATATTTGACTCAGGTTCGCTTTCCTCATCATTAAATGATGCTTATATTACAGTCATCCATAAGCCTGGCAAGGACCACACCAACTGTGATAATTATCAACCAATTTCACTAATAGAAGTTGATATTAAAATATTAATGGCAATTTTAGCTGATAGATTGCAACAGGTCATTACAATATTTCTTGGTCCAGATCAAGTGGAATTTAATAAAAACCGACAGGGGGCTGATAATTTGAGATTAGTTGTGGACTCAATAGCTTTAAATAGAGAAAGAAGGGATCAGGAGGGAATCTACACGTCGTACTGAAGGCTTCAGTGCGACCCGAAAGCTCGTGTGTAGATCCTGCTGTAAGAGGCGCAGGAAGAGGCGGAGAAGGAGGCGGCTGGGGTATCCAGCCGCGTCCTTGCCGCCGCTGCCCACCACCTCCCCGCCGGCCTCCTGCTGCCGGCACCCATCCCGGCTTCTTCCCTCCTCACTGTGAGTAGCCGGGGTCAGCAGAGGCTCTTTCGCCGGCAGCAGGAGGCCGGCGGGGAGGTGGTGGTGGGCAGCGGTGGCGGCAAGGACGCGGCCGGATTCTCCAGCTGCCTCCTTCTCCACCTCTTCCTGCACCTCTTCCAGGGCAGGACCTACACACACGCTTTCGGGTCGCACTGAAGGTGCTTGCGTGCGCCTTCAGTATGACGTGTAGATTCCCTCCAGGTGGCCATTGTCTCCTTAGATGCTGAGAAGGCCTTCGACAAAATACATTGGAAGACTATGCTTGCTACACTGAGCCATTTTGGCTTTCCATTAGAATTTTTGAAGTGGGTTAGAATTCTATATTCGACTCCAAGAGCAAGAGTTATGACCGATGGTTGGTTTTCAGCGTTTTTCATACTTGAGCGAGGTACTCGGCAAGGATGTCCACTTTCCCCATTGATATTTGATCTATGCTTGGCAGCCCGGCTTGTGCAATTAGACGGAATAGTAGTATTCACTGGTTTGTACATTCTGACCTAGAATTTAAAATTATTCTTTATGCTGGTGATCTTTTATTGTTCATTTCTAAACTCCAGGCATCTATTCCTGCTTTGATGGAATTGATTAACACCTTTGGTGATCTTTCCAGTTACTCAAATAATTGGTAAAAGTCAGAGTTGATGCCAATTGGGGATAGTGTATCTCCTAGTGTGTTGGCTAATGGCCAGTTTCACTGGTGGCCTGATTTTATTACCTATCTGGGAATGCTTATTCCAAGAGATATATCTCAATTGATCAAAATAAACTTAAATAAAGTGATTAGTGAGATTACATGAGATATAGACAGCTGGGCACCGTTAAAGTTGAGTCTATGGAGTAAAGTCAACACACTTAAGATGAACTTTATACCTTTAATTCTTTGTTGTGCATGGGATTCCTTTACTTATATCTGGCAAATATTTTCAACAACTTAATGCTTTGTTTCATAAATTCTTCTGGGGTTCTTCCCCACCTCAGATATCTTTGAAACGGATGCAGCTTCCAATTAAAGAAGGTGGGTTTGGTTTTCCAGACCTAGCTTTGTATCAATGGGCTTACCTATTGGCTTGTACTAAGTTTTGGTCTTCTTCTGCTCCCTCAGAACTGCCACCATTATCAGTTCTGGAAGCCTTATGGTTAGAACCTCTTCCCAAATGGACAGCACCCGGTTCTCATCATATCAGAATAAGTAACCCCCTCTTACAATTTCAGCTGCTAGAGAGACGTGGTGTATATAATATCGCATTAATTACAGTTTGATCCATTCTCTCATGCAAAATTGACTATCTAGGGAAACCCAGATTTAAGAATTGGAAGGAAAGCATTTCTGTGGAGGACATGGATGGATAAGATGATTTTTACTTTGGATCAATTAATAGGCCTAGATGATGAGTTTTTGTCCCTTTCAGCCTTGTGTGTTAAATATAATTTATCTGCTATGGTCCAATGGCAATACTTGCAACTGCAACACCTGCTGGAATCTAGGTTTGGTCCAGCTGTTTTTACAGCTTCGGAGCCTCCAGCGCTGTTAGAAACACTTATCACAGCTGAACTGACACGTTGATCCACGACCCATATATATAAGTATTTAGTAGCAGTAAGTAAATATGATACCCATAGTTTAAGACCAGACTGGAATAGAGAATTGGAGTACCCTATCTAACATCTGAATCTGAAGCTTCTATGGATCTCAGGTAACATCTTATTCAGCAAAAAAAAAAAAATGTTTCAGATTTATTGGACTCCACAACGCCTTTTTAATAAGCGTTTGTCCAACTTGCAGAATTGATGGAGATATAATGCATCTAACGCTTCTTCTACTCATATATTTTGGTAATGCCCTGAAGTTGCCCCTTTTTGGGAGGAGGTAATAATAAGGATGAACTTTGTACTGAAACAATCTATAACGTGGAACATTGTGCATGTCCTCCTAAGTTACCTACTGGCTTCTTGGAAGTTAACACATGGTCAGCGCAGATAGAACTTCAGAGCCCTTATGACAGCCAAGAGACTTATACTATCACATTGGAAGGACAAATCCACACCTCCCATAATGCAATGGATCGAGGACTTAATAACATTATCAACTTTTGAACTGGTGTTATAGAGATGCAACTTGCAAGTGGATAAATACACAGATATCTGGTCTGCTTTTATACAGAGGTTTCAAAAAAGCAAACTAGATATCTGTGTATTTATCCACTTGCAAGTTGCAACTACGTAACACCAGTTCAAAAGTTGATAATGTTATTAAGTTATACAAACTCTCCCACCCCACATTTTTCCCTTTATGAACAGTACACATGATGGAAATTGACGATAATCCTATATACTAATGTATGGTGTGTGTTTTCCGTTTTCACAATGTATTTTCTGTTTTATTTTGCTAACGTTCACAATTTTTTTTTAAAAAAAAGAAACGTCAACCAAGAGGGATTCTACACGTCGTACTGAGGGCGCTTCCATGCGCCCCCAGTGCGCCCCCAAAGCGATCGTGTAGCTTGCCTGACGAAGAGACGAGGAAGAGGCGTCCTTGCCGCTACCATCCACCTACCTCCTCCGACCCGGCCGGCGAGGAGGTAGGTGGATGGCGGTGGCAAGGACGCCTCTTCCTCGTTTCTTCGTCAGGCAAGCTACACGATTGCTTTGGGGGCGCACTGGGGGCGCATGGAAATGCCCTCAGTACAACGTGTAGAATCCCCCCAAGACCTGTGGCTGGTTGATGTTGGAGACATAAATGTTATGGATACAATATACTTGATTCAGAGTGGCTTCTGCCACCTACTGATGCTGTGTGGAATTCTGGGAACTTACATCAGATGGAGCCATACTGTCATTCAAACAATATCTAGAATAATTATGGGGTCAAAAAGGAGCACAAAACTTGCAAATTCCTAGGGTAATTCAGTTGTTTTACTGTGGGTTTTTTTTGGAATGTAGAATCTAATGGCAATAACCAGTTATTTTAGCACATTTATTTGTCATGTGGGTTTATGTAGTCACAGCTACAGACAACATTTTCGAGGGGCATTATTTATTTCATTGTTCATGCCCTTCCTCCAAGAAGCACACGCACACACAGACCATCCACCAGTGACTCTTTTCACTGGGATTTGAACCCAGGCACTAAAGTACAAGCACGGGAGTTCTTGTGCCTGATATTTTTACCCACCCCATGATCTTGTATTGGCTTTGGGCATGTTCCCTGAGTTATCAATGTGTGGCCACGTTTGGACTAGTTCCCTTGGGATGGTTTGTTATGCCTCTACATAATTTTCTGGTTGGCCAGCTAGACTACTGACATCAGCGTGGGGGCTTATCTCAGCACTGGATGAAACAGGAGTCTGTCTCCACTAAGGGGCTGGCATCTGCTGGTCTCAAATGCCCATAAACAGGTGATGCCTCACCTTGGGATTTTGTCTCCCTGGAAACACCCAAGCCAGGATTCCAAGTATGCCCTCACATTCTCTCAGATGCTCTGCTCTGCACAGAGCTCAGATTCCCTAGGTTCTAATCAAGCAGGAAAAATGTATTAGCTCACTTAGCTTGACTTTATTGATTTGTATCAGCCAACAAGGCCCTGGACCTGAAAACAAAAAGGGATGCATATAGGAAGTGGAAGGAAGGCCAGGCTACAAAAGAAGAGTACAGACAAGTGGCGCAGAAGTGCCGAAATGGCGTCAGGAACCCTAAAGCTGAGAATGAGCTGAGATTAGCGAGGGATGCTAAAAGCAATAAAAGGGCTTTCTTCAGATATGTGAGTAGTAAAAGACAGAGGAAAGAAATGGTGGTTCAACTGCTTAATGAGGATGGCAAATTGATAACAGATGACAAAGAAAAGGCTGAAGTGCTCAATTCCTACTTTGCCTCAGTCTTCTCCCAAAAGCGGGTCTATAACCCCCCTGAAAAAAGTGAAGCAGAAGTTATGGGGGCAGGATTACAGTTTGAGATTGATAAACAAATGGTCAAAGAACACCTAATTTCCTTGAATGAGTTCAAATCTCCAGGGCCCGATGAACTGCATCCTAGAGTAATGAAGGAGCTAGCGGAAGAACTCTCAGAACCTTTGTCTATTATCTTTGCAAAATCATGGAAGACGGGTGAGGTGCCGGACCACTGGAGGAGGCTAACGTTGTCCCTATCTTCAAAAAGGGCAAAAAGGAGGAACCTGGGAACTACAGACCAGTCAGTCTGACATCCATCCCTGGGAAAATTCTGGAGCAGATTATAAAGAAGTCAATCTGTAAACACCTTGAAATCAATGCGGTGATCACTAGAAGCTAACATGGATTTGTCAAGAACAAGTCCTGTCAGACAAATTTGATCTCATTTTTTGATAAGGTAACCTCCCTTGTGAACCATGGGAACGCTGTGGACGTCATATATCTTGACTTCAGCAAAGCTTTTGACAAAGTACCACATGCCATTCTGATTAACAAACTAGCTAAAAGTGGGCTAGATGGAACAACTATTAGGTGGATTCACAGTTGGCTACAGAATCGGACTCAAAGAGTACTTATCAATGGAACCTTCTCAAACTGGGGAGATGCAACGAGTGGGGTACCGCAGGGCTCAGTCCTGGGCCCAGTGCTCTTCAACATTTTTATTAATGATTTGGATGAGGAGGTGCAGGGAATGCTGATCAAATTTGCAGATGACATAAAATTGGGTGGGATAGCTAATACCCTGGAAGACAGAAACAAACTTCAAAGTGATCTTGATAGGCTGGAGTGCTGGGCTGAAAACAACAGAATGAAATTTAATAGGGATAAATGCCAAGTTTTACATTTAGGAAATAGAAACCGAAGGCACAGTTACAAGATGGGGGATACTTGGCTCAGCAATACTACAAACGAGAAGGATCTTGGAATTGTTGTAGATTGCAAGCTGAATAAGAGCCAACAGTGCGATATGGCTGCAAGAAAGGCAAATGCTATTTTGGGCTGCATTAACAGAAGTATAGCTTCCAAATCACGTGAGGTACTGGTTCCTCTCTATTCGGCCCTGGTTAGGCCTCATCTAGAGTATTGCGTCTAGTTCTGGGCACCACAATTCAAGAAGGACGCAGACAAGCTGGAGCGTGTTCAGAGGAGGGTGACGAGGATGATCAGGGGTCTGGAAACAAAGCCCGATGAGGAGAGACTGAAAGAACTGGGCATGTTTAGCCTGGAGAAGAGAAGATGGAGGGGAGACATGAGAGCACTCTTCAAATTCTTAAAAGGTTGTCACACAGAGGAGGGCCAGGATCTCTTCTTGATCCTCCCAGAGTGCAGGACACGGAATAACGGGCTCAAGTTAAAGGAAGCCAGATTCCAGCTGGACATCAGGAAAAACTTCCTGACTGTTAGAGCAGTGCGACAATGGAATCAGTTACCTAGGGAGGTTGTGGGCTCTCCCACACTAGAGGCCTTCAAGAGGCAGCTGGACAACCACCTGTCAGGGATGCTTTAGGGTGGATTCCTGCATTGAGCAGGGGGTTGGACTCGATGGCCTTGTAGGCTCCTTCCAACTCTGCTATTCTATGATTCTATGATTTCCCAGGGCATTAAGTCTAATCCCCCAAGCCCTAAACGACGGGTGGTGCAAATTTTTATCTTAGTTTATTTGAGACGCGGGAGGCCATTTTCAAGTGGACTTGTAGCTGGGAAGGGAAGGGTCAACCTTCCCTCCCAACATGTTGCAGCACCCTCTAAACCCCCCCCCCCCGAATGGTATATAACTGGAGAGAGAGAAAATCTTCCTGTTTGTGTCCATAGGAGTTTCTTTCCTGCGCTCAATTGGGATGCAGAGGGGGATTTCCAGGGGGATGGCACTTAAGGAAGGAAGGGTTACACCCGCCCCTCCCTTTCTGCTTTGCCCCCTCCCCAAATCCCCCCTCCACATAAGCCTTGCCCCATCCTTTGTCCACAAAGTCTCTACTGATGAGGTGAACCTGTGAGGAATTTCCTTCCGGGAAGAATCCTCTGCATGCTTTGAAATAAAAACTACCAAAAGGACTGGGTTGCCCAAGCAACCGCTGCCATGGAAACAAGAGCATTTCCTCAAAACTGACTGAAATGTGACTTCAGGCAATGGACAGAGCCTCCCTGTACGAGGCGGCAGGATGCAGCTTCCAAGAGACCTAGGAAACAGATTATCCAAAAGTGCAGGTTGGCATTTCCAATCTTGCTCACACACCTGAGCCCATCTTCTGATTCTTGACCTGCCATTCCACAAAGAGGGGGAGGGTCCTCACCTGAGGAGCAGTTCCTCCTCTCTGATGGTTATGCACTCTGCTTGGTCTGTAGGCTTGAATGGACCAGGAAGAGGTAGGGGGCTAGCCCCTTCGCCCTGCTCCTGCTCGGTTTACTGGTGGCCCTGTAGGACTCCACCTTGATGGATTTCTGGGTGGCAGAGGCTTCCTTCTGACCATCTGGAATAATTTCCGATGACTGACAGACAGATAGATACCCAGGTAGGTAGGCAGACAAACAGAACCTGGACCCCAAATGAGGGCAAATTCAGCCAACAGAGCAAGGTGTCTTTTTACCTTTGGTAACTGGGGAAACAGAAACATTTCCACCTTACAACAGTTGAGAACCCCTTTCTCAGCCTTCCCCAACCAGATGAGTTTGTTCTAGAACTCTCATCATCTCCCATGGGGCGTGGCCAGGCTGGGGAAGGCTGCCCTAAATGAAGGGGGAAGTGAGAGACTCATGCGTTTGGTGTAGTCCGGCTACAGGTGTTTCTTCTTTTAGCAACCCCATCCAGTTCAGCCAGCAGGCAAGGGGGGGAAGAAGCAGCCCACCTGTGGACCTGGTGCAGAAAGTTCAGCCTCAGACCTGCCTGGCAGAGGCCTGAAGGGTGGCCCATTGGGACCTTTGCCATGGCACCTGGTGGAGTGGGCGCCCTTCCTTCCCACTTTACAAAGGAAATGTCAGGAGCCCCAGGTCATGCAGAGGAAGACCACGGCACCCTTGCCACACCAGTGTTGCACCCCCCCAAAGACAAGTGGGGGGAGGGGGAGATACAGCATTGGCTCCTCCCACGTGGCCTCGAGTTTTTCAGGTCACCAACTCTGTGCAGGAAGCAGCCCCAAAGGCAACATGACAAAGAGCCCTGAGCAGCGGTAGCTAGTGGTGCAGCTACAGCTGGAGCTTGGGGCCCACATGCAGGGTCTTGCAGCCCAAGGGGTCTCCCGTGACTACCCAGAGAATGGCAGCTCATGGGCGCCATGGAAAACCAGCCCAGCATGGGAAAGCATGGGGCCAACAGCACAGCGCTCTCCCTTCTTATTTGGAAATGACTTCATGTGGGTTGGAATAGCCTTTGAGTTTGATACTGTGAAGAATTCAAGCCAACTTATGCTGCTGTCAGAGTTGGGACACATTGTGCTTGTGTCTGCATGGTGCAGCCCTACAGAGGGAGAGAGAGCGAGCTGTCCACTCTATTCTCCCGAGGGGAGGCTGCCCCACAGCGCAGGGGAGGGAGTCCATTGAGAGGCATGGAATCCTTTTTATGGTATACTGATGACATTTTTCTGATTTTTGGAAGCTAAGAGGAGTCCCCCCGCCCCTGGATTTTGTTTCTTGGATTAATGAACTACATCTCACTATCAAATTTACTAATAATTATAGCACATTGCATGTTCCTTTAAAACCACACCTTTCAACAGAGGACAGGAGGCTGATCTCTAGAACTATGGACAGGAATACCTTGCTTCATTATTCTAGCCGCCATTCACCACATATGTTGAGGAATTTACCGTATGGTCAATATTTGTGTATTAAGCAAAGTTTTACATCCTATAGTGATTATAAATCTCATTTGGAATCTTTGGCTAAAGAATTACAGAACAGAGGATATCTGAAGTGGATAATCCATGAGTTGAGAAAAAGAGCGGACAGAATTCCACATCAAAAATTCTTTACTCAATAATCCTGTTGCTCTACATCACAGATATATTTTTCTGTGCCATATTCCCCACTATCATTTTCATAGAATTGTAGAGTTGGAAGGGGCCTATAAGGCCATCGAGTCCAACCCCCTGTTCAATGCAGGAATCTACCCCTAAAGCATTCCTGACAGTTGGTTGTCCAGCTGCCTCTTGAAGGCCTCTACTGTGGGAGAGCCCACAACTTTCCTAGGTAACTGGTTCCATTGTCCTACTGCTCTAACAGTCAAGAAGTTTTTCCTGATGTCCAGCCAGAATATGACTTCCTGTAACTTGAGCCCATGATTCCATGTCCTGCACTCTGGGATGATTGAGAAGAGATCCTGGCCCTCCTCTGTGTGACCACCTTTTAAGTATTTGAAGAGTGCTACCATGTCTCCCCTCAGCCTTCTCTTCTCCAGGCTAAACATGCCCAGTTCTTTCCGTCTCTCCTCATAGGGCTTTGTTTCCAGACCCCTGATCATCCTGGCTGCCCTCCTCTGAACACGCTCTGGCTTGTCTGCGTCCTTCTTGAATTGTGGTGCCCAGAACTGGACACAATACTCTAGATGAGGCCTAACCTGGGCCAAATAGATTATAATCTACTATCAATAAGATTATCAGAAAACTTTGGAATGTAGTGAATGATCTACATGGTTGTGCCAATGTGCCAGTAGTAAGTTACCCTAGGGCTACACATCCCTCAAGAACCCTTTTGTATGTTCTGCTCTTTCCCACATCAGTCCTTGCAATGGTGATTTTAGAGGCTCCTATAAATGTGGACATTGTGTTAACTGCCCCCAATTCCTTCAAATTCAGGAGTAGGCAATTTAAATTGCACACTATGTTTAACTATAATACCATGCGTGTCATCCATGTTATAATATGTTCTTGTAATTACATGGATGTGGGGAAAACGAAAAGATGGATTTGGCTGCATATCTGTAAACATCTTGTTGTTACATCTTGTGCCTTAAAACTGTGAACTCCGCTTGTTTATATATTCAGCCAGTTCCACACGCTGATTTATGGCTACTCAACAGCATTTTCTCTTTGGTTGGTGACTTTGGGCCTTTGGAGCACAGATCTGTTCCAGGGAAGGAGTGAGGAGCAGAAAATCAGGTGGAAATGATTTTTAGCTTATGGAAAATTTGTGTGAGTAAAGTTTTGGGAAATGAGTGACACTGAGAGCATATTTGTTTTTCTTTCAGATTTCTCAGGTTTAATACAATATTGAAGTTTTCTCTAGATGAATTAATCAGCCTACAATCTAAAATATACTTGGCCAACAGGCCCCATTTAATTGACTAGGACACCACTGAATATCTATAATATTTATGAAGTTAAATTTTTGCTTGTGATATTAGATTTGTGAACTGCCCAGAGAGCTTCGGCTATTGGACGGTATAAAAATGCAATCAATCAATCAATCAATCAATCAATTTCATATTTTTGCTATATATGTAAAACTAAGAAGATTGGTCTATATAGTTCCTGAGGAAGGCTGTATTCGTCAAAACAGCAATACCTGGGGTTTCATTGATTTATCCAATGGATATGATGCAGTGGAGGCTGGTGGCTCCGATGCCAGTGCAGCGGTAAATCTGCTCCTGGTTTCACTCAGAATAAGTCAGAACTCTAAAAGAGCAATCCAGTCTGCTGCATGGTCACTGGAGCCACTAGCTTCACGGATACTATGTATGACTGTCATGATTGGTATGATATATATATGGGCATCAGTATTGTTGACTTCTTCTGTGATTTGGTGCGTACAATTGATTATGCCTTAGTTGTTTATATATGAGCCTCGTGTGGTGCAGAGCAGTAAAGCAGCAGTTTCTGCAGCTGAAACTCTCCCCATGGCCTGAGTTCGATCCCAGCGGAAGCTGGTTTCAGGCAGCCGGCTCGGGTCGACTCAGCCTTCCATCCTCCCGAAGTCGGTAAAATGAGTACCCAGCTAGCTGGGGGAAAGGTAATAACGGCCGGGGAAGGCAACGGCAAACCACCCCGCTATAAGGCCTGCCAAGAAAACGTCAGCGAAAGCTGGCGTCCCTCCAAGAGTCAGTAATGACTCAGTGCTTGCACGAGAGGTTCCTAGTTGTTTATACATATATGTAATACAAACTTACTCCTTTTTATTCACCATATGTATTGGCATTTTGCAGTTCTATAAGGTTCCTTGCACATTGTGTGTGTTTTCGTTGAACCCCTGGAGAGCCAGTGCTGCTGCCAGTCAGTTTCGAGTATACTGGGCTAGAAGGGCCAATGGTCTGACTCAGGACAAGGCAGCTTCCGAGGTTCCTATGGCTGACTCCACTGGGAGTGCAGGAGGGATGAAGATAGTGAGAACAAGTAGGCACTTACCTTCCAGTCAGTGTCCACTGCAGACAGGAAAGTATCCGAATTCTCCTGGAAAGGAAATGGCTCAAATTAAACCAATGCTTCTCCTGGGGGTTCCAGCACTCATGACTTCCTTTCTAGCCCCACCCCTCAGCCTTGAGACTGGCTGTTTTCTAAAAGGCAACTCATCCAGCATGCTCTGAGGCCATCTTTGAGATCCATTTTGGTTCTACAGATCGAGGAATGAGGGACTTGTGGCCTTCCAGATGTTTTGGCCTACAACCCCTGTCACCTCTGGCTCTGCTGGCTGGGGGTGATGGGGGTCATAGGCCAAGACATCTGGAAGGCCACAAATCGCCAACCCCTCCTATAGAGAGTCAGGATGTCATGGGTGTAGTTCAGAAGAGATATCCCTACCTGGAAGACAGGTGGTCAGATTGTTCATGGGGCAGGAGATCTGGGGACAAGCAGGTGATGGAGCCCATGACAGAGACCATGGCACCAGTCAAGGGGTCAACTGGAGTTCTCCAAAGAACCACCATGGCATCTGCCCAAAGTCCCCAGATTCGCTTATCCTCCCTCTCGTGAGACCATGACAAGTCTCCCAACAAAACACAGGATCTAATCCTCACAAAGTGACAGAGCCTGAGGCAGCCTTCATGGCCTGCTTCACTACTTAGGGCTCATTTCAGCTTTGGAGGTTGCTGGAACAAGCTACCTGGGGTCTGCATTAAGTTCTACAACACGTGGCCCCGGCTGATTTCCTGCCTTGTTTCTTGGTGTCCTCATCGAACTTTGAGCCCACCAGCTGTAGCACAGGCCACAGGCTTCGATCACCGCTGCCTGTTGGTTTGGCCCTGCTAGGCCCAAGGGACCACTGGATCCTGCAAGTTCTAGGGCAGCCATGATGGATTAAGATGGATGCCCACTGCGGAAAAATCCAGCTCTGTGTAAGCTGCTTGGGAGTTTGGCTGAACCTTAGTGACGGTCAACGTGCGCCCTTGGCCTCTTTGTCAATGATAAAAACCTAATGAAGAGGAAGCAGCAGATCTAATAAGATGCTAACAACAAGCTCACAGAGAATGTAGAGTCATAAACATTTTCAGAATATTTGGGAGAATGTGCTAAAACTATGAGCAAGGAATGTCATATGTCAAACTGATCTGTGCAAAAATCTGCAGAAAAGCAGGGTCAGTTTGGCATATGAGGAAGACTATTGTGCTCATAGTTTCAGACTGGACCCCACTTTCCACTAACCTTAATAGTCTCCTTTATGTTGGGGGGGGGGGGGAGGAAATAGATGCCAAATATCTCTATAAATCACCAGGAAAAGAATATTCCATTTAAGTCCATTTCCAAATTCATCAAATATGTTAGAAGCAGGAACTCAGCTAGAGAGGCAGCTGGACCACTGAGCACAACAAGGGAAGTTAAAAGGGTGATAAAAGAGGGTCAGGAGATTGCAGAAAAGCTGAGTGAGGTTTTTTTCATCTGCCTTCACTGCAAAAGATTTGGGGCAAATGACCATCTTCAGGAAGGGAGCCTGAAGAACTGAGGCAAAGCAAGGACAGGAGAGATGCAGATGTCGAATGTGAAATTGTTGATCTTCTTGATCTTCTAACAAAAATGTGTGACTTGTCCAGCCTCCATACCAAAGGAATGGGAAGTGGCCAATGTAATGGGTAATTTTTAAAAAAGGGATCCATGAAGGATCCATAAAAAAAGTTTACTCTCTTTCCAGTACATTGATGGGAAGCATTATTAAAAATAAAATTATCAACCATGTCATTTAGCAAGCATATAATCTCGTTGAGCAAGTCTTGCTTAATGAGAATCACCATGGCTTCTGAAAATGTTAAAACTCCTTTGAGAGGGTCAGCAAATATGTGGATAAGAATGATTCAGTAGCTCCATGTACGTGGACTTTCAAAAAGCCCTTCGGATAGTGTCCATCAAGGGCCTGGCCCCTGCCGCCCTGCTCCTGCCAAGCCACAGTCCAAGGCACAGGAGCCCGGCTGGAGGAGCTGGCTGGAAATGGGGCACACATCTTTCCTTTTCAGGATCTCCCCCTCCCGCTCAGAGATATTCAGTATGGCTTTTACTACAGACGGGGTTTCTTTGTCACTAGGAAGTGTCACACAAGGATCCCTCCGCGCTTCATAAACAGGCTTCAGCTTGATGGGCTCTGAGGCAATGGCTCCAGCACTGCCTGTTCCCTCACTCAGGTTCCCTCTTTGAGGTGGACAAGTGGGGCTGGTGATGCCACTGGGGGCGTATGAGGCAGTCAGTTGAGAAGGCAGAGAGGCATGATGAGGGAGGGATGCTGGCTGAACGAGCGGGGGCTGGCTGACTAGGCCACAGAGAGGTCCCGCCACATGGGCTGCTGACAGAGGGAATGTGGTGTGTGCGGTGGAGGTTCGAGTCCTGAATGCTCCTCTTGGCAAGCAAAAAGGGAGTGGCAGGCATTGCCCACCCTGCTTTCCCCTGGCCGAGCACGTGGGCATCGTCACTACAGTGGGGTGTGCTGCAGGATGTGACTGGGTCATCACGACATCATTGGCTATCTCTACATCTGCATGCCATGTGAATGACATTGCTGGCATTGTCCCTGCCTGGCAGGCAGTGATGGGTCTTCTCATTCTTCTACAGCTTTTGTATACTTTGGGGGGAATTCGTCTCCCCCACCCCACCCAAGTATGCATGAGATTTGGCAGTCATTCCGCTAGAAAAGTAGTGATGGCATATCTGTAGGCCAACCACAATATTCCACAATATTATATATTATTTATTTATTTGACACTTTTCTAATAAAATTTCTCTGAATAGGATTGCTGTGCTCAGACCAGGAACATCAGAAGTGCCCTGATGCTGGATCAGACTGAGGGCCCATCTAGTCCAACACTCTGTTCACACAGGGTCCAACCAGCTGTCGACCAGGGACCAATAGAGCAGGACATGGTGCAACAGCACCCTCCCACCCATGTTCCCCAGCAACTGGTGCACACAGGCTTACTCCCTCAGATACTGGAGGCAGCAAATAACCATCAGGGCTAGTAGCTATTGATAGCTGTCTCCGGCTAAATTTGCTGATGGCATTAAATTATTTAAGGTGGTTAAAACAAAAAGGGGCTGCAAAGACCTCCAAAAGGTTCTCTCCAATCTGGGTGGCATTAAAATGGGCAACAAGGTACAATACAAGCCAGTGTAAAGAAAGCTCAACTAGGGGTACATTTACACTGATTGGGGCTAAGCTAGCACTGGACTGGTCAGGAGAGAGAGTTCAGAGTCATGGTTGATGGTATCAATGCAGTGTGTGACAGCAGTGAAAAGACAAATTTCATGCTAGGGATTGTAAGGAAAGGGATCAAAAATCAAACCGCCAATATTGTAATGCCTTTCTACAAATCCATGGTGCAACCACATTTGGAATATTGTATACAGTTCTGACCAATGTATCTCAAAAATAATATTATAAAGCTGGGAAAACTGCAGAAAAAGGGCAAGCAAAATTATCAGGGGACTGAAGAAACTCCCTTACGGGGAACGGTTACAATATTTGGGGCTGTTTAGCATTTTAAAAAAGGTGAGTAAGGCCCTTTCTACACCTACAGCCCTTTCCCAACAGAGGAGGGATGATTGCGAGTTTTCCCGCTTCTGCGATAGCCGCTCACAGGGGGACACAGGGGTTCCGTCGCGGGAGCACGTCTGCCCCATTATGGCAGTTCCACATGTGTATCGGTAGAAGTGTGTGGGGCTAGGCAGATGGCTACGGGGCACAGAATTTTTTTTTAATTACTCCTGAGGGATGCGCACCAGCACCGATACACAGCAACACATGGGGGGGTTAGGAACTCTGTCGAATATGCGCTCCTGCGCAGAGATGTGTTTGTTTTTTAAAAATAACCTCAGCAGCAAAATACACCGATACCTGTGCACACGCCCCTCACAGCTAATTGGCTGTTCGCTGATCCTAGAACTCACAGCGAACAGCAGCAACCTCGGGGGGGGGGGGCGCACCACTGAGGTTCCTCGCAATGGATGCAAGAGAGCCGGAAAAAACGTGACAAAAGTCATCAGGGATATTCCAGGAAAACTGGGAAGTAGAGCCGAGATCACCACAGGAGCAGGTGAACGTCATGTGGCCCATTAGTGATGACTATGATACAATCCTGGAATAAACGGCTGGTGTGGACACCCCCTACGTGGTTATAAAATTGTACACGGTATGGAGAAAACAGAAAAATAACCTTTCCTCTTTCACAATATTAAGACCTGGGGTAAATGAGGGGAGATTCAGGAGAAACAAAAGAAGAGACTTCTTCATGCAGCCCCTAGTTCCACAAGATGTGGTGACAGCCAGCAACTTAGATGGCTTTAAAATGGGATTAGAAAATGTATTTTCAAAAGTATACTACCACCTTTTGTAAGTTCACCTGAGAATCTGACCTCCCCACCCCAGGTCCCTTTTTTAAAAATGCAGAGATCATCCAAAGAGTGAGCTCTACTTTTTCTGATGAAAGTTTACATGATAACGATTTTCTTCTCTCTGGCCCACAAAAGTGGCAAAATCCTATTTTTCCTGATGCTCCATCATGGGCTGTCTTAGAAATTCATGTGCCAGCCACGCCCCCTGCCTTTTGTGGCATCTTGTCTGATGAGATCTGGAGACCTTGAAAGCTTGCACATTTGTTGTGATCTTTCGGTTTGCCAAATAAAGGTATTATACAAATACGGATTTGGGCATTTTTCCTAGCAGGACCTACCTTTGTTATTGTTGTTTTTATCTTTTATCAAGCTGCTGGAGGCCAGCCTCTATAAAGGGCCCATGTTTCCAGACCCTCCGCTCAAGTGAAAAGGACTCACCAATTCTGTGTCCTGTCCACGAAGCAGCGGCTTCTCTTCCGTGAATCGCTGCTCATGCAGGCCGGCCATGGTCACTTCCTGCAACAGCAATCCTGCATGGGGATGAAAACAAAGTGTAGCCATCAGCACAGCCTGGGGCACTCCAAAGCGTGACTCGTGTTGACTTACTCAGACCCTCCTGGGCTTGGCTTACCAACCACCTGAAGGACAGAGCCCCTTGCTCACTAGTGAGATGTCTAGTTGGACTGGTCACCATGCCTGGCCTTCATAGGGCAGCTTGCAGCGTTCAAAGGGCTCCCTACACTTCAGCTCTGAATTCTCCAATGTGTTCCTTGTGAAGGCCTCTCCTCGCACCCACCAGGCTCTCAGATCTTAAGACCTTTTAAGTTTTAATTTAAAAAAGAAGGAGCCGGGGGGGGGAGGGGGCTGCGACGTGAGGCGTCAGCCTCCGGCACCATCTTCGTTTCCATGAAAGTGGTTTTATGTTACAGAACTCAGACACACACACACACACACACACCTTGTTGTTAGGCTTACAGGCAAGTTACTTTTCTTTCAGTCTCACCAGCTTGCGTTTTGGGAAATGAGCTGCACCGCGGTCTCTATATTTGGAAGTGCCAGACGCAGGTGGCACATGGGATGATGAACAACTCCAGTCCCTAAATAAATAACCTCAGACCCTGTTGCTCCCCATTCAGGCAAACATGCTGAGAACAGAGCAGAGAGAAGAGGTGAAATCCCCCACCAACCGTTGCTCCCCATCTAGACAAAATCATTGCAATGGCACTTGGATCAGGGCCACCAGCGGAGCACAATTTATCTTTGATGAGGAAGAAAATGCTTGGAAGAGTTCTCCCCCTTTGTCCCCTCTCCCCCTCCTCAGGACCCACCCTTCCCCCCTTTCCCTAAAACAGAGGGGGAGGGGAAACACCACCCTCCCCTTGGGGAAGACGACTTTGAAGACTTGAGTGAGCCCAGCAGAGGGGGGGTCGGAGGCCGGCAGCACCTCTTTCGCCCTTTTGCAGTCAGTACAATTTAGAGGGGGGGGAAGTACATGCATTGGGGAAGGCAAAAAGTCACTGGTGGGGGGCTGTCAAGAAGGATTTGGGGAAGAGTTTGTCCTTTTCCTCCATCCACTATAATCCTGAATCGTCCGCTAGCGTAGGGCCTGCAAATCGCAAGGAAGTGAATAGGTGTCATTTGTATATATGGGGAACCTGTTGAAATTTCCTCTTCATCACAACAGTTAAAGCTGCAGGTGCCCTGCCCTCTTTTAAATCTGGTCACTCTAGTATAGCTCCTGCAGCTTTAACTGCTGTGATGAAGAGGGAATTTCACCAGGTTCTCCATATATACAAATGACACCTGCTGAAATTCTCTTTTCTATGCAACTATTAAAGATACAGGAGCCCTGTCCTCCTTTTCATAGGGTCACCCTAACTGAGCACTTGGCCACCTTCATTCATGACTTGAATGTCAACATGTGTTGTGGACACTTGAGTTTACAGAGATGTAAAATTGGGAGAGGCAAAGGAATAAGAGATACTAAACTCTAGAATATAAGCTACAATGCAAAAATTGAAGAGACAAGAAGAAAGGAATAAAATGAAATGACTTAGGAACAAAAGTAACATGCTTCCTACAAGGGGGAAAACATCTTGTGCACAAGTGGGTTTTTTTTGTGGGGGGGGGCTTTTGTGTGCAGTTGCACATTTAACGCTCAGGGCTTTTGGTCTGTCTGGTATTCAGCATCACAAGAGAGGCACATTCACAGTGCCCAGTCCTCCATGTTCTTCCCTTTGTGATGTGATTAAAAAGCAAAATACAAAACAAACAAAAAACCAGAAGTATGTTGTTCGATCTATACAGGATTTCAAGCACAATGCAGGCAGAAGATTAGACTGCAGCCTTTCAAAATGCCTATGCAAAGTGATCCTGAAATGGGGGATGAACAGCTGGGTGGCAGCATACCTGCCTTGAGGTGTCTCCTGAATGAGAAACTGATGCTGGTGATGTACACTTGGAGCTGCATACACTGACCTGGCATGTTTCTTTGCTGTCCTCTTCCATTAAAAAAAGCATGTTCTAAGCTGCCTAGCCAAGGCTTTGGGAACCTTATAAGAACAAAAATCAAATTAAAACACATTTATAAATAAAAGGCTTTGGGAACCTTATAAGAACAAAAATCAAATTAAAACACATTGATAAAATGTTTATAAATAAAATAGATATAAATAAATCATAAAACCCAACAGAAAAAACAGTGTCTCCTGAGGGAAATTATCAGAAAGACAAGCTGCTGAAACCGAGGGCCAAGAGTAAAAGACTGCCTCCTAAAAGCCAGCCAGGAGGGAGAACAGCACATCTCTGGAGAAGGCCATTCCACACCTCAGGGTAACTAAGAGAAAGGCCCCGCTTTTAGCTGTGACAGGAACACAAAGCCAGGTCTGAAGAGATGAGCCTTAACTGGCTTGAAGCTGAACTACAGAGAGGCAATCCCTGAGGTCCATGGAGCTCAAGGTGTGAAGGGCTTTTAAGCAGGGCTGTTGAACACAGTTATCAGATGCAGCTGGCCTCTGAATTTCCAGTTGCTGGGTAGGAACAGCAGTGTGGGCAGGTTCTCGCCCCCGTCTCTTGCCCAAGGGATTCCCAGAGCCATCTGAGCGGCCCTGGTCAGAAACAGGGTGCTTGATGAGGTGGGCCTTTGGCCTGATCCCGCAGGGTTGCTCTTACGTATATCCTTAAAGCGCTCTTAGATGCCACAACAAACAGAAAGCAGGGCTGGGTCAAACAGCGTTCCTAGACTCCAAACCTGTTCCGGCAGGGAAATCACAACCTCATCAATCAGAGGCAAACCCACTCCCTCAAGGACTCAAGGGGATCCCTTTGTCTGGATGCCATCGCAGTTTGCCATCATCCATCTGACCACTATCTCCAGACCCATAGGAGCGGATGCCAGTGATATACTGATCACTCCTCATTCCCAAACTATACAATGGCCATAGCTAGATGGAGCTTTATCCCGAGGCGATCCCCAAGATCGTCCCTGTGCATCCACATGACACACAGGATCCCAGGATGATCCATCCCTTGCCCCGGGATCTCACCCTACACTTTAGGCCCTCCTTTTCCGTGGTCTCAGGCTGATCCCAAGACCACAGAACATGTGGGCTGGTGTCGCAGTTTGTCCCGGCTCCTCGTGGATACTTTCGAGGAGCCGTGAGCCGTGCACGGGGGTAGGGTGGGGGGAATGGGGGAAAGTGTAAAAACAAACAAACTACTTACCCTTTGAGAAAACCAAACGAAATGTCGGCCGCGATGACCTCGCCCTCCAAGGTCGTCACGCGCCGCATGTAAACAGAGGGGGAGATCTCGTGATAAAAATATTGTGAGATCTTCACCCCTCCATCATGCTAGACTGGTAGCTGAGACCATAATCTCTTTCAGCAGCCTCATACGGAAGTTCAATAGGAACAGTGCTAACACCAAGCTTTTGGGAACACCACAGCCTGATGCTGATCCTGGGAAAATGTATCGAACAGGTAATTAAGTGGTCATTCTGCGAGCATCTAGAAAATAATGCATTCATGATTAGGGGCCAACATGGGTTTGCCTTGACTTATTCGTGCCAGACCAACCTTATCTTTCAATAGAGTTGCTGGTTTGGAAGATCATGGGAGCGCTGTAGACAACAGTATGCCTTGATTTCAGCAATGCATTTGACAAGGTTTTCCACAATATCCTCGTTGACAAGAAGGTAAAATGTGAGTTGGAAAATATTACAATTAGGTGGATCCACAGCTGTTTGAGCAGCTGTACTCAATGAGTGCTAATGCACAGATCGTGGTCACCCTCCTGGAGGGAGGACTCAAGTGGAATGCCGCAAGGTTCTGTGCTATTCAACATTTTTATAAATGACTTGGATGAGGATGTAGAGAGGTTGCTTAAAAAATTTGCAGATGACACAAAACTAGGAGGCACAGCCAACTCCATGGAAGGCAGGATCGAGAGTCAAAAGGGTATAGACCACCTGGAACACTGGGCTGAATCTATTCAGATGAGGTTCAACAGAGACATATGTAAAGTCTTGCATTTAAGTTCAAAAACCCCACCCCCAAAGACATAAATATGGGATGGGGAGGCCTGGCTTGGAAGCAGTACACGTGAAAAGAAAAGTGTCTTAACGTATCACACGCTCAATATGAGCCAGCAGTGTGAAGAGGCAGCTAAGAAAGCTAATGCTGTCTTGGGATGCATTAACAGAAGCGGATCACAAAAAAGTAATAGTTCCGTTCTATTCTGCATCGGAATAGAAAGCCACATTTGGAACACGGCGTCAAGTTCTGCACACACCGTTTTAAGAAGGACATTGACAAGTTGAAGTGCAGCTAGAGAACAGCAACCAAGATGGTGAAAGGGGTCTGGAAACCAAGTCCTCTGAGGAATGGCAGAAAGAACTGAGTGGGCTTAGTCTGAAGATGAGAAGATGAAGGGGAAACCTGACAGCAGTCTTCAAATATCTGAAAGGCTGTCTTGCCGAAGATGGACCAGACTTGTTCTGTGTTGGCAAGAAGTGTGGAAATTGCAGTAAAGCAGATTTTTAGAAGAAACTTTGTGACTGCTGTTCAGCTCTGTGTTTGGGAGGTGGAGGCTTCTCCTTTACTGGAGGTATTTAAGCAGAGGCTGGATAGCCACCTGTCAGTGATGCTGTAGCTGCACCCTGCATTGCAGAGCCTGCATTGAGCAGGGAGTTGGACTATATGATCTCCACGGTTCCGTCTAACTCTATGACTGCCCCTGTGACATGCCAGCGCCTGTGTAGCCTCTGTCATGTTCTCTGGCCTCAGTCCCTCCTCTGATTCAGAGCTGGTTTCAGAGAGGAAGGAGGATTCAGCCAGTAACCCATAATCTGCTACAGAGGGTACCACTCTGATGCAGTCCTCACCACTGCAGAAATGGGCAATGGTCCTTTAAGAACTAAGCAGCGCCTCCGAAGGCTTCAAAAGGCATGTTGCTGAGACAGTTACTCTTCCTGGGTGAGTTTCAGCCAGTGATCTGTCCAGGGTCCTGACAGATCTTGCCTTGCCTTGCCCGTTGAGTACCTGCATTCTCTAACTCGTTTACTGGATGTCACTTTGCCTCTTTGAATGTGACCTTTCTGGATGGGATCCAGTCCTTCCAACTAGTACCAGCTGGGCCAGGACAGGCTCTGGTAGAGATCCCATTAAAAGTTTGGTATCCAAGTTAGGCTACAGCCAAGGGATTTTATTGTATCAGCAACAAAAAACTGTCAAAAGTTCACAGCGGGCTGCTGATGTGTACCTGGGTGCCAAAACACCCTCCAGTACCTGGAAGGGTTCTCCTGGGCCTGAGGCAGCAGATGCAACGATGACTGAGAAAAATTATGAATTTCCTGCCCTCACGGGCACCCGCAGCCTTCCGCAATCTGCCTTCCAGATGTTATTGGCCTAGAACTCCCATCATCCCTGGCCAGTGGAATGCTGGTTAGGGATGATGGGAGTTGTAGTCCAGAAACATCTTGAGGGCTTGATGAGATTCAGCCCATATCTTTGACCACCTTCACTCAAGTCATCTCCCTATCAAAAAGCGGGAGATTCAAACCAGAGTAATGAGATCAAACACATGCCAAACTTTTTGAAAAGTTGCGTCAACCTGTTAAGTGCTCTCACTGTTGGGTTTGGGAAGGCTGCAGTAATGCATTCATTATAGCTGCAACCCTAACCCTTACCAGGAAGTAAACCACACTGAACACAGCAGGACTTACTTCCAAGGAAACATGGACAGAGTTGTGGAGCTGCAATCCTATAGCCACTTACCTGGGAGTGAGCTCCAGTCAACTCAATAGGACTTGATTCTGAATGCTTAGGGTTAGACTGTGAATGCCTCAAATTAACAGCCTAATAGCCCTTTCGATAAAGCTATGATTTGGGGAATGTTATGGGTGCTCTCACAAGATGGCTGCCATGGGGGGAAGGGGCTTGTCCATTCACAAAATAGCTACCATTTGGCTGATCACACTCATTTCCTGGAAGGCAAACTGGTGAGACCAAAAGAAAAGTAACTTGCCCAAGGACCTACGTCCAAGGCAGAGGTGGGGGCTGACCTCCAAAACACAAAAACACTCCTTTGAACCGAAATAGAGATGGCGCTGGAGGGCAGCCCAGCCTCCCAGTTATTTTTTCCTAAATTAAGCAGATGGTAAGAAATAAAAGTCAGGAGGAGCTGGGAGCCTGGTGGGCGCCAAGAGAGCTGCCCCCACCCCGGGCATATTGGTTGGAGACCCCAGTTTCACATTTTCAGCCAAAAAGCTGCCCGAGCAAAGCTATTCTCTCTGCCTGCATCTTATTATCTGCACATGCATCTGTAGAGGCATCTCATTCTCTGAGCCTTTGGCCCCTCCTGCAGGTGCAGCCTTCAGCATGGGGACGGTCTGATGACTTTGCGTCTGCTTTCTAAACAGGAGCTCAGACATGAGAGCAGGGCTCTTGGCCACGAAGCAATGTCCTGCGGCCTCAAAACCATCTGCAGAGGGCCTGAACGTTCCCAAAGCATAAAAACATGCGCCACTGGATCGTATGTCTCGGGGGCCTGTAGCGGAGGAACTGAGGGGCCACATCCACACACCTGGAGCTCACCACAAGCTCAGTAGGTGGGGAGCCTCTGCAGTCCTTCAGGCTCTTTGACAGAGCGCATTTCTGGAGAAAAGAAAGGGGGGCTTCATGACCGTTTGGTCTGGGTGAATCTAGCTTAGCCTCCCCTAACCTGGCACCCCTCCACATGTGTTTGACTACAAATCCCATCAGCCCAGCCATGCAGAGGTGTCAAGCCAAGGGAAGGCTACCTAGCCTTTTCTGGCCACCACGCACCCCCCTTCGTGCCAGTGCCCGCCCGATGCCTATCAAGTACAATAGATACAGGCACCACCTGAATCCAGCGGTCCACCAGGCCCATGCAGGCAGGGGCGCTGCAGGGCTCTCCCCTGCCTAGCCTGCTGCCTTTCACACCCCACACTGCAGCCTGAACTTGGGATCCAGGCCAGGGCGTAACTCTCCTGGACCACTGAGTCACGGCGGCCACCTCTGCATGATGGCCCCTAGCTACAGGGGGCAGTGCAAGAGGAGGGATGGAGGCGGCATTCCACAGAGGCGCACGCACATACCTGACCTCCTTCCCTCCCCCCCTCCTCCCCAGCACTGCCTAGCTAGGGAAGCAAGGTGGAGGCGGCTCGTGGCTCAGCACAGCCATTTCCCAAAGATCAGGCAAACAGTAGCAGTTTCAGAAAAAGAGGAGGGGACATGAGGGGGGGGAGAGGTAAGATTGCCACATTCTGGCGCTATGCAGAACTCCCTCACCCCACCTCCTGTGCAGACGTCGACTCAAAGGCAGGCGGGAGTCTAGCAGGCTCGGTCCTCGCAGCTCCGCTGCCACCGCCACCGCCACCGCCACCGCCTTCCCCCCTCCCCGCTCTGCCTCCTCTGGAGGAGCCTGATCCGGTGCCCTGGCTGGCGCTTTGGGGGAGGGGGAGGGTCCGCGGCAGCTGGGCCACCCCCTCCCCCTCCCCCCTCCAACTCAGAGGGGCGTTTTGTGGCTTCGGAGGAGCGGGGGGGAGGGGGGTTGGGAGGCTCATCGGCTGGAGAAGGAAAAGGAGAACTCGCCCCGGTCCTCCCGCCCCGCAGCACGCTTCTGGAATTACCTGTTAGCATTTCGATCTTATGTCCCCAAACCTTCATGGCGCTGGGCGGTGGCAGCCCCCGGGGGAGGCAGCAGGGCCGGGGCACGCAGGAGCCGCCGAGGCGAGCAGCAGCGGAGGCGAAAGAGGCCGGTGGCTCAATGCGGCGGGGAGGGAGGGAAGGCGGGCGGCCGGGCGGCCGGGCATGGCTCCAGCAAGGGAAGCGGGCGGAGAGACGCGGGGGGGTGGGCGCTGGAGTACGCGCCAGGCGCTTCAGAGCCCGTCCGTTGGCCGAGCAACTGGGGGGGGGGGCACCCAGGCGGGGGGGCTAACTCTCCCCCCCCGCCCCTGCACTGCCGGCGCCGAAGTCCCGAGGAGGGCGAGGCAGGGCAAGGCGGCGGGGGCGGCAGCCGCCCTCCCTCCCTCCCCCCCCCCGCAAAGACGGAGCCGTTTCGCGTTGCAAGACGCCGGGGCCACTCGGAGGGGGGCTACTTACAGCCTTGCTGGGCGAAGAGTCGCGGCTGGTCTGGAGCGGGAGCCTGGCGGCGGCGGCGGCAGCAGCAGCGGCGAGGAAGAAGGCGTCCCTCCGTCCGTCCGTCCGTCCAGCCGGCCCGACTGCGCGGCGGCTGAGCCCCGCCGGGAGGGGTCTCCGTGTCCGCGTTGCGCTGCGCCGCGCACCCCCCGCCGGCTGCAAGGGAGGGGCCGCCGCGGCGCCGCCCTCTCCTCCCCTCTCCTCCCCCCGCGATCCTGCGGGGCGCGCAAAGGGGCTCGGATCGCGCCGGCCTCGCGGGCTCCGGCGCAAAGACGGGCGGAGCGGTGGCTGCGCTGGGCCGGGAGGGCGCCCGCTTTAAATGGGGAGGCGCAGCAGCCGCAGCGTCAGGCGGGCGGGGGGGGCGGGCCGGCGGGCGGGCGGAGGGGGTCACCGCCCCCCCCGGCCGAGGCGCCGTTGCCAGGGCAGCGGGCAGCCTCAGGCGCGGCGCACCGGGGCACGTGCGGAGGCGCCCGGGGGGGTTGGGGGGGTTCGCGGGCCCGGAAGGCTTCGGGGGCTGCTGAGGGCCGAGCTCGGCGGGGAGGGGGCCGGGGCGCCGAAGGCCGGCCGCCGGGGAGGCGGCAGAGGGGCTGCGCAGCTCCCCGGGGGCCTCCCGGCCGGCCGCGCTCGTGGCCTGGGCTCCTCGCGGGAGGCCTGGCGCGGCCCGGGGGCGCCCGCAGGGCCTCGTGCTCCGCTCGCGGGCTCCGCGCGGGGCAGGGGGCGGGAGGCGCGCGGGGCCCCGCCGGCGGATGGCCAGGCCCGGCTGGCGCGCGGCGGCCGGGGCCCCAGGCGCGCTTCTTGGCCTCCTCCTCCTCGGGGGCGCCGGCCTGCGGCCTTCGTGGCCTGCCCCGTGCGCCAAAGCTGGGCGGGAGCCCCGGGCTCAGGCCCGGCTGCGCGGCCCCCGGTCACCACTGCGTGCTCCGAAGTGGGCGGCCAGGCCTTGCCCGCGAAAGTGGCAGCGCCCAGGCTTCTGCCGGGCCTTGCCTGGCGCTTCTCAGCAGTTGACCCTCGGTGACCTCTCTGGAGCCGTTGTTCATGCTCTGGTGAGGTCGGGCCTGAACTCCTGTACCATGGTCCAGAAATTTCAGAACTGCTCCTGGACACAAATGTTGCACAGCTAAGCTGACTGCCAGGGCATTTCCAATTTAAAGTGCTGGTTTTAACCTTTAAAGCCTTCAGCGGTTTGGGCCCAGGCTACTTGAAGGACATTCAAGTTCACCCACGCTCTGAGGTCATCAGCTAAGGCTCTTCTCACCTTCCCACCACCAAGTGAGAGAGAAGGCCTTCCCAGTGGTGGCCCCACACCTCTGGAAATGGCATCAGTCTGAGGATCATCAGGCCCCGTCTTCAGAAAGGCTTGGAAGAACTTTTTTTCCCCAGTGTCTGTAGGCTGAAGGTTGTATTGGTATAGTCTGTTTCTTTTTATTTATTTTTAAAAAGCATTTTAAAAAATATTTATTTATTACATTTTTATATCGCCCAATAGCCGAAGCTCTCTGGGCAGTTCACAAAAATTAAAACCATTAAGAACATAATAAAACATCCAACAATCTAAAAACCCAAATACAAAATACAATATAAAAAGCACAACCAGGATAAAACCACACAGCAGAAATTCATATAGGATTAAAATACAGAATTAAAACAGCAAAGTTAAATTTAGGTGTTAAAATACTGAGAAAATAAAAAGGTCTTCAGCTGGCACGAAAAGAATACAGTGTAGGCGCCAGGCAGACCTCTCTGGGGAGCTCTTTCCACAGCCGGGGTGCCACAGCGGAGAAAGCCCTCCTCCTAGTACCCACCTGCCTCACTTCCTTTGGCAGGGGCTCACAGAGAAGGGCCCCTGTGGATGATCTTAATGTCCGGACAGGTACGTATGGAAGGAGGCGTTCCTTCAAATAACCTGGCCCCAAGCCGTTTAGGGCTTTGTATGTTAGTACCAGCACTTTGAATCCGGCCCGGACCTGGACTGGCAGCCAATGAAGTTGTAAAAGGACTGGCGTGATGTGATCTCACCGGCCAGTCCAGCTGAAGTTATCAGACCGTTTTCAAAGGCAGCCCCACATATAACGTATTACAGTAATCCAAACGAGAGGTTATCAGAGCATGGATAACTAGCTAGGCTATCTCTGTCCAGATAAGGGCATAGTTAGTATATCAGCTTAAGCTGATAAAAGGTACTCTTTGCCACTGAGTTCACCTGTGCCTCAAGTGACAGTTCTGGATCCAAGAGCACCCCCAAACTACGGACCCGATCCTTTAGGGAGACTTTTCCTATTGTGTTTGTTTTGCATAGTTTTATATTGTCTTCCATAATGTGTGCTGCCTTGAGAGGGTTCTGCCCTTAAAGGTGGCTCAAACATTTTAAATTTTTTAAAAAATCATTTCAATGCATTCTCCACCAAGCACTGTCCTCTCTTTCTGCCTTTCTCTGCAAAGCCTGATGCTATAGTAACAAGACGGTTAGTCTGTGATATGTGGCACTGACTTGCTGGCTTCAGCAACACTCTGGTAACCAAACACAGATTCCAGCTTTCTCTGGACTCAGACAGTTGGGCCAAGATCTTCCAGTCACAAATATTCCCTGATCCCTTTGGGGGCAAGATGCTCAAGTGGATGCAGTATTCAATTCCGAGCATTCCTGGATGAAGGAGATTCTGAAAACCAAAATCAGTTTTCAGAGTGAGACTGCCTTGGTGGGCGACCTTCGCAAGGAGAGGGACACAGGGAGTGTGACTCTATGGATTCGCCTGGACCTCTCAGTGCCTTTCAATACCATCGACCAGGATAGCCTAATGGACCAGCTGGCAGGGATGGGAACTGGGGGCTCTGAGCTCCACTGCTTCTGTTCCAGATGGGGGTGCTTGAAGACCCGTTGTATTTATGCTAAGGAGTGCCAGGGGCAACTTAACCTCTGTATTGGGGTGGGCAATTTGTGGCCATCTAGATGTCGTTGGTCTTCAATTCCCATTAGCCATATCCAGCATAGTCTGTGATAAGGGGTGGTGGGCATTGTAGTCCAGCAACATCTGGAGGGCCAGCTCTGATCGATAGGTGCTTGGAGTGAGGTGCTATCAGTAGGCTGATCGCACACTTGTTTATTTCTCCTTTTCATCAAATCTAAATGAGATTGGGAATGTTCTGGAGTTGGGAATGGGCTGGATGGGGGCCAGTCCATTGAAGATCAACCCATTTAAACCAAGATTATTCTAGCCCTATTCAGGCATTCTAAATTAGGGGAGATAAACTCACACAAGGCGAGGGAGCACGTTTAACCCCTCGGTCATTGCTCTTGACTCATGGCGGGTGGCTGTTTGAAGAGGAGAGCCTCTGTCCATGGGGTCTCCACACAATCCAGAACACTGAAAATTGGAACAGTGGGTTTCCTCTCTAAAGGGTTCTGTCAGGCTTCAGTATGGATTTCTCTTTTAAAAAATTCTTGTCAGTGTGGCTATTTTCCACATTGCTTTTAGTTCAACCAAGCCAAAATAAGTTAATTAGGATTGGGTTTACATAAGTGTGTTTCATTCTTTTCATTCATCTCCTGGTGAGAACCACGTGAGTCTCAGTTATGTATTCGAGTAACTGTCAGGCTACTGAAGAATGCCAGGTTTGTGATTAGTCCACAGTTGAAATGTGTGATCCAGTTCTATGTAGCAAGATGTTCTATGTAGCAAGGATCTCTTCTCGATCCTCCCAGAGTGCAGGACACGGAATAACGGGCTCAAGTTAAAGGAAGCCAGATTCCAGCTGGACATCAGGAAAAACTTTCTGACTGTTAGAGCAGTGCGACAATGGAACCAGTTGCCTAGGGAGGTTGTGGGCTCTCCCACACTAGAGGCCTTCAAGAGGCAGCTGGGCAACCATCTGTCAGGGATGCTTTAGGGTGGATTCCTGCATTGAGCAGGGGGTTGGACTCGATGGCCTTGTAGGCCCCTTCCAACTCTGCTATTCTATGATTCATGACCACCATTTGAATGAACAAAGTAAAACAAAATCACCTACCCATGAGGGAAGCATTAGAATCATAGAATAGTTGAGCTGGAAGGGGCCTATAAGGCCATCGTGTCCAAGCCCCTGCTCAATGCAGGAATCCACCTTAGGTGACTGGCTGCAGTGCTACTCAAATGGTTTTGGCTCCAAATGTGAGCCCCCATGTCCTAAAGGGCACAGAGCCCCAGTCTTGGCTTCTGTGGGTGCTTCCAGATGTTTTTTGTGCAATCACCCTGCCTCAAACAGAATGCACCTGATGAAGTAGGCAATGTCCATGAAAGCTTACACTAGAATAAATATGTTAGTCTTTAATGTTCCAGAACCAGCTTTGTTGTTTTCTGCAATAGACTAACATGTTTCCCCACTGGGAATTTTACAAATGGCCCTGATGACATCGTTTTCTGTTGTCATCCTCCAATGTTTTTCTACTACTTCTGCCTTTGTTGTTTTTTACCACGAAAATATGTTAAGGAGTGAACCATGCCATGACTGCAAAATGTAGAGGCAGACGAATCTGCAGTTGAATTTTTTATAGCTCGAGTTCTTTCTCTCCCAAATATAAAGAATGGATTTTTGTGAATTCTTATCAAAAAATGAACAGAAAATTCTGACCCATCTGCACCAGCCAAATTCAGTAGGTCCAGGTATTCCCAGCATGGAGAGGACTGCACGGTGCCTGCCTGCCATAGAGCTATAAAACATGAGTCTCTCAAAACAAGAGCTGGCAACACCCAGGGATTCAAATACAGACCTTAAGAGCCAAGCTCCCAAATCTCTCACTTTTTGTTTTCTCCAACATATAATTCTTTTTTATCTCAAGTTCTTTTTGTTTCAAATATGGAGATCTATATGAATTTGGCAAATTCTTATCAAACGCAGCCCAAAACACAATTGTCACCCGTCTGCATCAGTCAAATCCAATAGGTTCTGCTCCCAGCATGAGGTACCTACCTGACCATAGAGTTGTTAAAGTTGAGGGGCCTGTCAGAAATAAGAGGAGGCAAACCTCATTAAGCACTGAAATGAATGAATACATGTAGATTCAAACCCAGCTTTTTAAGACCAAAGTACTCAAAGCCCTGAGCCTGGGTCGGTGAATCTACCGGTTTCTGTTGCTCCCACATTCCATTGGATTTTTTAAAAAATCTTGTTTTTTGTTTGTTTGTTTGTTTGTTTGTTCTTGTCCATAATATGGAGTATATTGCAAATTTGGCAAACTCTTCTCAAAACCAAACTGAAATTAAATTGTCACCCATCCTTAGCACAATGCCTTTGGACTGGTAACACTAGAAGTTGTTGGTCAGGAAACATCCCTTGTTGCTGAAGCCTGCTTTCAGTCTGAGGCCTACTTGGAGCTGTCCAGGGTCCCGAACTGCCTGTTCGAAACCCCTGCTTGGACTTGAAGAACCACCATATGGCTGTGACCACCATGAGAAACAGAACAGTTAGCTCTTCCCATGCAAAGTTGCTTGGATATTCCCCAAAATGTACTCTCCCGCCTGCAGTCTGAAATTAACAATCCTGATAGGGCTCTGCCATGTGATTATTCTGAAGTATGGATTTGGAATACTCCCTGGGCCTAAGTAGCAGGTGGATGAAGATACGGTGGCTTCAGGAACCTCTCTATTTCCAAGTGAAGCATTGAGCCACCTAAGAACATCAGAAGAGCTCTGATGTTGGATCAGACCAAGGGTCCATCTAGTCCAGCACTCTGTTCACACAGTGGCCAAACAGCTGTCAACCAGGGATCCACAAGGCAGGACATGAGTGCAACAGCACCCTCCCACCCATGCTCCCCAGCAATTGGTGCACACAGGCTTACTTCCTCAAATACTGGAGGTAGCACATAATCATCAGGGCTAGTAGCCATTGATAGCCTTCTCAAGGAATTGATCCAACCCCCTTTTAAAGCCATCCAAATTGGTGGCCATCACTACATCTTGCGGTAATGAATTCCAGAGTTTAACCTACACCCACCTGCTGCTGGCAGTGCTGAGGATGTGAAGAGTTAACTACTGGTTTGCATTCCTCCACTGGGGAGCAATAGCTCATGTCACATCACTGAATGAATGAACAGAAATATGACTCTACATCTGGATGTAGTAGAGTGATGTGTTGCTTTTGTATTTTTGGAAGTGTTGCTGTGCTGAGCAAATAACTCAGAGACATACACATCTCGCACACTGCAAAAGGTTACACTAAGGTGGGGGCTGCAGAACCAGCTCACAGGAACCTTGTGACCCAGAGCAAGCAAACAGAAGTAGCTGGTGGAGCTTCACATGGGAGGGGTGGAAGAGGGAGAGAGTCTGTGGCATTTTGCTTGAGGTGCCTTAACCCATTTTGGCCAGCAGTGTTCAACACGTGGTCCGTTTCTGTGGCTCCTGCTGTGTTCTGCCTCCATTGCATTTGCCCCCATGGTGGCAGAGAAACATGGGGATTTTGCAGGGAAATGGGGCGTGTGGGGCATGATCCCAGACATGTGATTCTGCTTGCAAAGGCAAGTGCTCCCGACACTGCTGGTTTCCTGGCAAAATCACCCATTTTTGCCACCACCACCACCAATTCAACCCCCAGAAGTTGCCGACCTCTGGCTTCGGCACTATCTGAAGTATGGTGGCTGGTTGGTCCTTCAGCTGTTGCTGTGTGCTTCGGCACATGGCCCTGATAGGCCAGGCTTCTGCTTGAGGGCAGCCAATGAGCTCCTTGGGGGTTGGGCCCGCAGCTACCCAGCTCTATAGCTAGCCCTCCAGTCCCAGGAGTTTGCAGCCTAGAGGGAGCAAACTGGAGTAGCAAACAGGAAGTCTTCTATGGCAGTTTAGGAGGAGATTTGGAAGGGGACACCAGGAAAACCACGTCCCTCATGGCCCACGAGGGAGCTCCTGAGACGGCCTCTGACAGCTTGCCTGAGGATGTACAAAAGCAGCTAACAAATGCTAAAGATCACAGAACTGCTACAATGAAACCACGGGATTCTAATATGCAAACATTTTATTACATGATTTATATGTATTTGTCATACATGGAATAAGATCCAAGTATATAATGGCACCAGAGGATCCAGCAATTAAAGAGCACACTGTAGCTCTGCTTTCTTTGTCAGTCTGTAACTTAGAAATAGGAAGAACTTGACATTGTACTACAGGAAGGCAGCTATAATTTAATAGGCATCACCGAAACATGGTAGGATGAGGCTGATGACTAGAATTGAAGGACATAAAAAGGAAGGGACCAAATAGGACAGAAGATGGAACAGCATTCTACGTGGAGGATGCATAAGCCTTTGAGGAAATGCATGCTCAGAAACCTGAATGAGAGTAAGAGAATTCAGAGAGTTGGGTAAAAATAAAAGGAGAAGGACATAATAGTGACATCATTGTGTGAGTCTACTACAGACCTGCAGCCCAAGAAGGAGGCCTTTCTAGATCAGGTTACTTTCAAAGACGAGATAAATACTAGTAATGGGAGACTTCGTTTACCCTGATTTTATTTTATATAAGAGATGTATATAACACTAACCATATTTCAAAAAAATTCTCTAACCTATTTAAAAGAACATTTAAATACATTGTGATTTGCATTAAAATGCATAATGGCTAAAACATTAATAACACTAAATGCAACACAATACCATAATTACAAACAAACTGAGTAATATACTCAGGGAAGGCCTGGGTACATAAATGGCTCTTTAATTGGCACCTAAAGCATGCTGCAGTTGGCACCTTCTGAATACTAGTGGGAGGGCACTCCGTAAGATTGGTGCCACCACGGAGAAGGCCCGCTTCCTGGTTGCGGTGAGATGGCAGCCTGCAGGACATGATACAACTAACAAGGCCTCCTCTGATGACCTTAATGGTCACATAGGTCTGTGCTATGTGATCAGACAATCTTCCAGGTAACCAGGTCCCAAACTGTTTGGGTCTTTATATGACAACAACAGGACCTTGTAGTTAGTTTGATAGCTAACAGGTAGCCAGATATCTGTTGGAAGTCAAACTCTGCTAAGAATGAAAAATTCCTGACTTGGGCTGTTGACAGTTAGATTTTTTCTAGAGTATAGAAGAAAAAAGAAAGAAATCCGCTCTCCCAGCACTGATATTCACCAACAGGGAAGGCCTGGTCAATGAGATGGAAATAGCTGGAACCTTGGGTGGAAGTAACCATGTAGTGTCATCTCCAGGTTTCTTAGGCAAGAACACCCTCCATGGGCCCCCTCCCCCCTCGGTGACTCTACCTTCTCAATGTCATTGTCCCCAGCTGCTCCTGCTCCTCCGCCTCCTCCTCTTTCTCATCATTGCTCCCACTTGCTTGCTTGGCAGGCAGAGAGCCAAGGAGCAAGGAGGCTGCGGCATCTGTTTCTCTTCCTTCTCACCACCATGACTAGCTGGGCCAGAGCAAGGCAGGATCTACACTACTGCTTTGAAGCGCTTTAAAGCACTTTATAACAGTTTTGACAACTGTTGGGGCCCAGGACACACTGCATATACAGTTTTCAAAACGTTTTCAACGTGCTTTAAAGCGCTTTAAAAGCAGTAGTGTAGATCCCCTCCAAGAGGCTCATGAATGAACTAGTTGCCATGAGGAGGAATGACACTAGGAGGCTTTTGTCACTGGGGCCCTGCTGGGGTATGCATCCTCAGCAGGTGCTTGACCAAGCCTACCTTTGATGCTGGCCCTGCAACTATGGGCATGTCTAGATGAAGGTTTATCCTGGGGATCGCCCTGGGATCATCCCTGTGCGCCCACATGACACACAGGGGATCCCAGGGGCAGGGAGGGATGATCCCCCCTTTTCCTGGGATTACCAGGATGGCTTTAATCCTGACTTTTCCCGCAGTCTCGGAATTGTCCCGAGACCGTGGGACATGTGGCCGGCCATCCCGGTTTCGTCCTGGCTCCTCGCGAGTAAATGCGAGGAGCCAGGAACCAGGCATGGAGTTTTTCAGGAGCTCCGTGCCCATCGGGGGTGGGAGGGGGGAGCGGGATCTTTTAAAAACAACAACAACATTTTTGATGGAGTGCTTGTGTGCTCATCTTCAATAAAAAATTAAAAACAAAATGGCGGACACAACGTCCTCCTTCCTGGGATGCCGTACGTGGACTCAGAGGAAGGATCTCACAATCACCATATCACAAGATCTTCCCCCTCCCTTCACTAGGTGTAGACATGCCCCATGTCATCTTGGGATTCATGCTACTGCAGGAAGGGAATGCTAAATGACATCAGACATATGCCCCGAACTTTAGGAAGGCTGGTTTCTGCAAGTTTAAGGAAATGCTATCACACGGGCAGTAATATTCAAGGAGGTCATTCCAAATGGGTGGAAATTTCTCTAAATGCAAATTCTTGAAGGCACAACTGAGACAAGTAACTGCTTCTCGCTCCATCTGATGAGCTTGTTTCCAAACTTGAATGGGTTGATCCGAGATTCACCAAATCAAGGAAGGATAAACTGCTTTAAAGGACAGACCTGCTCAGTGACAGATTTGCAAATCTCTACCAAGTGTTTTGGGCTTCAAGAATGGAAGTATATGGGCATGGTCCCTGAAACCTCTCTCAAGCCAAATAACAGAAAGTGGTACCCAAAATATACATTTATTGTTCAAACACTGTGGGAGAATAACAAATTATGCAATGATAAAACAAGCAAAACACATTACTACATATGATGCAATTAGGATGATTAGAAGCATAATAGAAATTGTGGCTAGCATATTCCTTAGTAAAATTAAAGTTCTCTTCCTCTCAACCATCAAAGCAGCCATCATTAAGACTTTATATTTACCGATCTGGCAAGCATGGTTTGCAGAGCTTAGGTAGTCATGTTGGGTAGGCGTCTCGTTCTCCCAGGATCTCTCTAGGCAACCAGATCTAACTTTAGCCTTTTATAACCCTCTCAATTGTCAATGACCTCATCCTTACTTTTGGACTTGGTCATAGTAATTTTCTTAATGTAGCCAGGTCTGGCATTGTCGCCAGTAAGACCTCAATGAAAGTATCTCTGCTAAATAGATTTCTGCTTCTTGCACCAACCCAACCCACTGGCAGCCGCCTCCCTTCAATTCCAAGACTACATTCCATTACTCATAGTTATCTCATAACATGTACATACAACTAGTCACATCACCTACAGTCAGCATATACAGATAATTAGGAACAGCACTCCTATGGAATACACTGAATTCTTATCAACAATTTACAATACATTCATACACAACCACCAACCATTTCAGTGTGAAAGAAAAATGGGAGACATCTAAAGAAATGGAGGAATGGGAGGGGGGCTGAATAAAGCAGCTTTTGATGAGCTCAGATTTAACAGGGAAATAGGAGGAGCAAACAGACATAGGGAGAACACAGGATGCTGCCTTGTCCTGAGTTAAGGCCCTTGGTCCATCTAACCCAGTACTGTTGACACTGATTGGCAGCAGCGACTCTCCAGGCTTTTAGGCAGGACCCTTTACAAGCCCACCCTGGAGATGCTGCCAGGGATCGAACCTGAGGCCGCCTGCATGCAAAGCACAGGGGCTCTTCTGCCACAGAGCTGAAGGCCCAGCAAGGACAAGCACAAATACATAAATACATAAATAAATAATATTTCTTACCCACCTCTCCCTCGGGATCAAGGCGGGGAACAACATGAAATACAAAAATATTATAAAATGCATAAAACTAATTAAAACATACAAAACTAATACATTGTTAAAAACAGCCAAACTTCTTAAAATTCGACTGGGTAGGCCTGCTAGAAGAGGCTAGTCTTTATGGCTGTCTTAAACTCAGAGAGAGAATTAAGTTGTCGAATCTCCTGTGGCAGGCCATTCCACAGCCTGGGAGCAGCAGAAGAAAAGGTCTTCTGGGTAACAGTTGCCAGTCTAGTTTTAGAGCTTTATCACACCAGCGTTATACTGTGCAATCACTGTGAATTGCATGCAAAGGACTCAGAAGTTTTCCACCTTATAATCTGCTTTGTTTGTGAAGGACTCCCATGCATCCTGCCTTAATTGTGCAATAAAGCAAAAAAAATTGCCGTACTTAGCCCCTACATTTTGAGCGTATCTTCCGAGCCACCGCTGGGGCACAGGAGCAGGATTTTAAAGAAATGCTTACATCTGTGTAAGCTTTAAAGATAAAGGCACCAAAACTGGCACAGTAATAGATATTAGAGAGAGCTTTAAGCATTCCAAATTTGAATTGAATTGGGTCATCCGTTAATTTTTTATGATTTTTTATATTTCCCCCCTTCAACTCACTTCCTGGTATGCAAAGGATCGCTGTCGCCCGGTAGCAAAAACAACAACAACCACGAAAGCTTAGCACTACGGGGATAATCCGAGGGAAGCAGATACGTGGGGTGAAGCTTTTAGCTGGCTGAGTTAAATTCTTCCCAGAGGACCTGAGTGTGCAGGGCGGATTGTACGGGACAAGGCGATCCCGCAGGTAACCTCGACCCAAACTATGTAGGTCTGTAAACACTTTATACTTTGCCCGGAAACTAATTGGCAGCCAGTGGAGTGATTTTAAAACTGGTGTAATATGGTCACCCCTAGGTGTACTGGTGACCAACCTGGCTGCCGTATTTTGCACTAGTTGAAGTTTCTGACTAGGCACAAAGGTAGCCCTATGGAGAGCACATTGCAGAAGTCGAACCTTGAAGTTACCAGCGTGTGCACTACCGTCTTTAGGTCTTCCGACTCTAGGAAAGGGCACAAATGAACAGCTAGAGCTTGTAGGGAAAGTGTCAAGAGGGCTAAAGCACAGAATGAATTTGGACTTGTGAAATATGTTTAAAAGAGAGGGGATTTTTGGAGCAAGAATAAGAACAAGGAAATATTAGGTCAGTTGCTAATATTAAATTGCTAAATATTAGGTCAGGAACATTACTAGTTAAAAGAGAGACGATGGAACTGCTCAACTCACTCTTTGCTTCAGTCTTCTCCCACAAAGGGAACTGTGCTTAATCTGGAAAATGTGGAGCAATTAATGAAAGGGATAAGCTGCAGCCCGAGGTGGCCCACGAGCACCTAGTCACTCTAAAAGAACAGCATCCTAGCATACTAAAGGAATTGGAAGATGCAACCTCAGAGTCTCCGTGTGTAGTTTTTGAAAATTCTTGGTGGACAGTTGAAGCGCTGTGAGACTGAAGGTGGGCAGATGTTTCCCCAATGGCCACGCCCCTTCCCCTGGCCCCACCTCCTTTTCCCCAACCACCACATATTTGGTGGTTTCCCAGCTCTTGCACTGCTTCCCCCGCCATTTTAAAAGGTTGAAATTCCTCTCCTAAGGCTTAGTTGCTGTCAACAAAAACTTTAAGCTAAAACGTGGTAGTATTTTTAGTGATTTGGCCCTGCCCCCTTTTGCCTTTGCCCTCACCCACCACTGGGATGCGGCCCCTCCAAAATGGGATTCAGCCCTCCGACTGAAGAAGGTTCAACACCCCTGGTGTCAGTCTTTAATGAGAGTTAGAAAAAAAGGCTGTGATTCTCCAGACTCTGCCTATTGTGTGACTCCTGTGGGCACCCCTACGGAGCTTGTGGAAGAGGCAGCTGTGGGGCTGAGACCCTCCTCCCCTGGAGAATGCCCTCTTGGCTTGGCAGCAGTGTATCCTTAAGCAGAGGTTGCCATGGCTGGGGTGGGATGGGGGGGGGGCAAGAGCCCAGCTTCTCTGAAGGCCTCCCTGGGCTGGGTTTGACCTTCACTTTGCCTCGAGTCACATGCACAAATAAATGTCGATAATGACATGCGATTTAACAGAATGAGCTGTCGCTGCCAATTAACATGCTGGGCTTAATCTGCTCCTGGGGCTTTCAGTGCCACAGAGAGTTGCTGGGCCCGCTACCAATTGGTGACTCTGGCCCTCTGGCTCTCCTTGGGATGCATGGGGCAAAGTCAAACAATGGAGAGATGGCGCCAGCAGAAAGCACTCTGGGAAAGGCGGGGCAGGGCCTCCAGGAAGGTCTACGTGGAGAGCTCTGGGGGTCTGAATACAACGCAACTGCCAGCTGGATCAAGGCCGTGATCATGGGCCTGGGCATGAGCAATCTGGAGCACCTATTCTGCCCCAATACTCAACCTGCACACACGTGTGTACGCGCGCATGCACACACAGAGAGAGAGAGAGAGTCGAAGAAAGCAATACTAAAGGGAAAACATTTTTTACTACATATTTTAGTGTAAATCTTGTTCCACCCGTTCCTGGAAGCAAAAGACTTTCTCTGGAGAACTTCCTGTGGGGAACAAGGGGAAGTTCTCGTATCTGAAATGTGGTAGAGAACTCAGATACAAGAACTTCTCCTTGTTCCCCAGAGAAACAAGAAACACACATTGAAGGTATCTCACAAAGTCACACCCGTGAGACAGACTGACTCATTGAGATGCAAGAGCCAAACAGGACAGGAGACAGACACAGACAGACAGACAGACAGACAGACACACACACACACACACACACACACACACACACACACACACACACACCTTGTTCATGTGAAGCAGCAGCAGCAGCGGCAGCAGCCTAACCTCAAGCAAGCAGCAGGGAAATACCTGAGATCCCCTGCAGGGCCAGCCCAAGATAATGTGATGCCCAAGACAAAGGGAAAGGTGGCACGTCCTCATGCAACGTACAGAAGGCATCTGGACTGGTGGCTGAAGCTTACTGCATTTTCCACCTCATCCCTTTGCCTGGTATTTGCCTGGCCATCAGCATTCTAAGCAACAGGAGAGGTTCTGCATTTAGATCTTCAGACCCTTCAAACCCACCCGCCCCCAACGCATGCGTGGTGCTGGCGGGCCACTGCCGCCACGATGGTGGGATGAGGACCTTCACACGAAGGGAATCATGCCTGCGGAGGAAGCCCAACAAGGGTTGTAGCTCTGGGGCTCCTCCACACAGGGCCGCAGCGATGCACGGACCTGGGAGTTCCTCGCTCTCGCCCTGGAGGCCCCTCAAAGCTGTGCACAGGCATAGGCTAGGTCACAGCAGAGGCACAGCCCTAGGGATGGTTCTCCAAGCCCCACAAAAAGCTGTTGACTGTAAGTAAAACGCCCAAATCCATTCTACTGTAATACCTCTATTAGGCCAATCAAAAGACCAGCCAAAAAAAGTGTTACAGGAAGGAGATGTACCCATCACATTACCTGCAGAGTCTGATTTTAATGTCTGCAGACCCCCCCTCCCCCACTTTATCTTGGGACACTGAACACACAACAATGTGATATTATCAAGTGAGTCTTCCCTGTAAGGAAGGGGTTAATGTTACTGGGAATGGTTCATCTTTTAATATGTTAAATTTTATTATTATGGTTCCTAGGAACTGGGCGATAAGCGGCCAGCTGCATGGGGGCGTACTGGCACATCCAGGAACCTCTTGGGGCAAGGCCGGCCAGCCTTGAGTGAAAATTAACATCTCTGCCGGGAGGTGTGAAAAGATCTTCTTATGGAAAGCCAAGGGGAGGGGGGAAGGAGCGAGGAAAAGAAACTATAAAGGCTATTCTTGGGGAGGAGGGGTTGGTCTGAGTTGGCTGACTTCAAGGTTGGGTGATGTATTTATTTATTTATTTATTTTATTTAAGGATTTTTATGCCACCATTCAGCCAAAAAAGGCTCTCATGGCGGCTTACAAAAGTATTTCTTGACAGTCCCTGCCCACAGGCTTACAATCTAAAAGACATGACACAAAAGGAAAGGGGATTGGGAGGGAGGAGGAGGAGGGGGGAAAGGAAAGCAAATTCAGGCACTACAATCTTAGTTGGAAAGTTCAGCAGTTACAGGTGACAGCAGGAGGGAGGGGGCTCTCAGCTGGAGCTGGACCCAGGCATGGTGGAGAGGTGCCTGGCTGCTGCTTCCTCCCTCACTGGTGGCCTCTCCAGAGACAGTTGGTGGCAGGAGGGAGGGGGCTCTCAGCTGGAGCTGGACCCAGGCATGGTGGAGAGGTGCCTGGCTGCTGCTTCCTCCCTCACTGGTGGCCTCTCCAGAGACAGTTGGTGGCAGGAAGGAGGGGGCTCTCAGCTGGAGCTGGACCCAGGCACGGTGGAGAGGTGCCTGGCTGCTGCTTCCTCCCTCACTGGTGGCCTCTGCAGACAGTTGGTGGCAGGAGGGAGGGGGCTCTCAGCTGGAGCTGGACCCAGGCACGGTGGAGAGGTGCCTGGCTGCTGCTTCCTCCCTCACTGGTCTATGAATTGTATGAATTGTATGAATTGTAACTTAGTTTTTAGCTTGCTTTTTCTGGGTTCTTATATACATGCATGTTTTATCGTTTTAGTATGCTAATCCCATGTAACCTACCACTTATCCTGAAATAAAATTTGGTCTTAAACCTCCAAATTGGGAGCCGTGTGCGTTTGTTCTGGGGATCTGTGCAAAATCCAGTGGAAAAACCAGCTTGCTGGGGCATGCTTCCTTTACATTCCCCACCACCCTCAACTTTCCCCCACCTCAACTTTCTTTTTGTAACATTGCCTGAAGAAGAGATCTGGAGATCTCAAAAGCTTGCACGTTTTGTGATCTTTTGGTTTGCCTAGTAAAGGTATTACAATAATGTGGGAGTTTGGAGTTAATGCTGTGGTTGATGATGATTTTTTTACCATGCTGAACTGTTGGGAAAGTAGGAACATATATCTTGTTACATAATAATAAATAAATATTTCCCGTCCGATGTCATTTCCACAAGTCTTCAGTCACCAGTCCGTTCCATTTACACCTTAGAACATATGGAGAGCCCTGATGCTGGATCAGTCCACGGATCATAGAATCATAGAATAGCAGAGTTGGAAGGGGCCTACAAGGCCATCTAGTCCAACCCCCTGCTCAATGCAGGAATCCACCCTAAAACATCCATCTTGTCCAGCATTCTGTTCAAACAGTAGCCAACCAGCTGCCCATAGGAACCCACAAGCAGGACAGGAGTGTAATAGCACCCTCCCACCCATGTTCCCCAGCACACTGCCTCTGGTGCTGGAGGCAGCATATAGACATCAGGACTAGTAGTCATTGGTAGCCTTCTCTTCCAGGAATTTGTCTAATCCCCTTTTACAGCAGTCCAAGTTAACAGCCATCACTACATCTTGCAGTAGCAAATTCCATAGTTGAACTGTGTGCTGTGTGAAGAATTTCTTTTTGTAGAGCCCAATGGGATGACCCTACTGAGTTCTAGTATTAGGAGAGAGAGGAAAACGTCTCCCTATTCACTTTCTCCATGCTATGTGTAATTTTGTACACTTGTATCATGTCTCCTCTTACTCACCCTTTTTCTAAGCTGAACAGTCCCAGATGTTATAACTAGCGCTGTGCACAAATGAACTTCTCCACCCTACTTTTGGGCAAAGAAATTGCAGGGACCCTTTCACTGCATTTCTCCACGGGGAGCAGAAATTCTGCCACAGAATCCCACAAGTAAGACTCACCATTGGCAAAAGGTCGCAGCCCAGCTTCTTTCTTTTTTGGTTCTGGGGTGTGTGTGTGTGATGTTACTGCAGCAGGCAACAGCAGCGACCATCTTGACAGCCTGGCCCCCATTTTGCACCCTCTACAATGCAGGTATAAGGGGACGGCGTTGTGTCTGGGTCCACGGAAGCGGTGGAGCTAGTGCTCTGTCAAAAGCTGCCCTCCAATTTCCTGAAAGTTTTCTTTCCCCTTGGAACAGGCTTCCATTATTTTCTGCCCGTTCTCAGAGCACTTCATAGCTTTCTTTGAATTTCTTGTGGTGTTTTTGAGCTTACCTAATCGCTGGGAGGCAAATGAGGGCACAGTGTGTGTTTTCTATTACACATCTGTCTGTCTATTGCTCTGCAGCCTCCCAGGCTGTCTGCACCTCCTGATCTAGAAAAGCCCTATGGGAAAATTGCCTCATGACGTCTTCCCCCAGGCTTTATTGACATATGGGAAGCTGTGGGGGCTACAGGCTGCTGGAGATATAAATGTACAATGAAAGACAGGATACTCATGTAAACTCCTCGACCACATTATAATAAATAAGGCAGGCACAAGAACCCCAAATCCAATCCATGAGGAGTTCTATGAAATGTTCGTCTCCTCTGAATTTCTTTTCAAAAGCAATTATTTTTCTACCAAATTGAATAAGAATGGTCAAAAACAATGCAGGAGAAATGTTCATCATAGCACTAATTATAACTTTTCCTCACTGGACATTTGGTGGCAAAACGATCTAGCATGAAAAGAATGTACAGCCAAAGCCCATTTCTCCTTAGTTCACTCCAGTAGTGTAGTAGTCAACGTTGAGGTGCTCACGGTGTCAGGCCCCCACCGCTACACCCCCAATGAAAGGCCAAACATTTAGGCAGCTATATCGATCCCTGTCAACCAGTTCAAGCAGTTTTCATCTCTACCAGGAGCAGGTATTTTGTAAAGCTGATGGGTCATACTTGCCTTTCCAAGATCAAGCCACCCCAAAATATTTTGCATTGCAACAGGGAGCAATATATTGTTGCTGGAGAGTGGATCTAGCTCAGGAGTGCACAGCCTGCAGCCTCGGGGGCACATGCGGCCCTCCAAAACCTTTACTGTGTGGGATTGCTGCCTTCCCCGATTCCTCACCCCACTCCGTTTCTCTTTTTACATTTGGACATTTGTCTGTGTTGTTTTAAAAGGGACATCTCACTGTCCTCTTTCCTCCATGAAGAACTGCATGGTTACAAAACTATCGTGTGGGTTTTAAGGGTTTGGGTAAGGTCTCTGTTTCTGGACTTTGGGCAGAGAATTCCTTTTCTCCCCCCACCCCCCAGGCTTGGATCCTTGGATGCTCAGAACCAGGGTGTGTCAGGGGGTCCATCCTGACTGGTGATGGCAGCCCCTCAGAAAGCCTTTTCCTGGGGAACCCACATAAAGAAAGGGTCCACCAGGAGGAAAGGGGCTCCCCTTCCCAGTCTTGTAACACCCCACCGCAGCTAGCAGCAAGGAAAGAGTGGTTTGTATCAGGATCACGGAGGGGTGGGTGGGTGTGCGCCAGCATCATGCCATGTGGCCCTTGCAGCTGAAAAAGTTGTGCCCCTCTGGTCTAGTATCACCATCGGGAGGCATAATTTAGGGCTTGGTGCCCTCTGCAGGCCCAGCTCTGTGAAGGAATGTTCCATTTATTTATTTATTTTTATTTATTACATTTATATACAGCCCCATAGCCAAAGCTCTCTGGGCGGTTTACAAAAGTGAAAAACAGTGAACATTAAAAACAAATATACAGAAATTTAAAAGCATAAAAACAGCAATATCCATTTAAAACAATTATTCTGGGGTCAGTTAAGAAAAAAACTCAGCTATTTATTTATCTGTCTGTAGGGTTGCTGCTGGCAACAGAGAGGCAGGTGTTATACATTTCACTCCCCTACTGACATTGTTACTGCCATACTGCCCACCCAGGGGCTTGTGTGTGCTCTTTTCATCCTCACCCTGCCAGTTCAATGAAAATTTGGCTCCTGTCTTGCTCCACAACAGATAGAATGAGGGACGTCCGGTGCAGTGCGCTGAAGTTCCAACAGCATCCACAATGAAACAGGAGTTAAAGATAAACAGAATTCTCTAAGTTGCAACCGCTGGCAGCCCCATCCGTCCAGTCCCTGAGTGAACTCAGCTGGAAACAGGACGATGTCAAATCAGCCAAGGGATGACAAGCCACTTCATTTAGACATGAGAAACAGAATGTGGATGCATACTTTAAAAATTGGGTTTCACATTGTGCCTGTGCTGAGAAACATCTACTACTTTCTTCAACAACCACTCCAAGGAAAATTGGGTTCAAATGAGAAGCTCAACATTCTGCTACCACCACTAGACCCAAAGTGCTTTATCATTGGCACAGTGGCAGCTGGTGCCCACTGTGGCTTCTGGGGCAGAGGATGGGCCACCAGAGGTGGAGCCAAGGGGTTAGCAAAGGAGGAGCCAAACACATGTAGTTTGCTACACACCCTCCTCCCTCCCTCCCTCACCAGACCTAAATTTGGCCAACCACGGACAGGCACATGATCTTTAAAGGCATGAAATTGAGGCATACATCTAGCACAAGGTTTTTAAAGACATAAAATTTAGGAAACCATCTGGCACATAATTTCTAAATTTAATTTGGTGCAATGCAGACACAGAGACACACACAAATACGTATTTAAACATAGTTTGCCCATCTAGGCTCCTGAGAGGAACATGGAGCACTGAGGAGGCCGGGCAGTAGCAGCTGCGGTGCCATGTTGCAAGTGCAAGTTATTTTATTGATATAATCTACTTTAAAATAATATGAGCAATGCGTAAACACAGCAAGGGGGTCCCCCCAGACACATGTACAATAAAATCATCCCAGGCTTTGGAACTAAGCAGTTTCTTTTCAAGAACAGGTCACAAGCCCTCCAAGGCCTGGACGCCACGCCCCCCAACACAGGGCTGGGGAAGAACCAGTCATATGCAGTAATCCCAGGACAAAAAATAGGGGCAGGAGAGCCAGAGGGCTTCCTTGAGGCTCTATGATAGCTCTATGCCCCAGATGCTGGTGGCAGTTCCTGGTCCTCAGGCACCCTTGCTGGAAGGAGAAGGCAGAAATTGCTCAGCCCTGCCCGGCTGTCCAGGACCAAGCAGCCCCTGATGATTAACTATCAAAGTACCCAAGATGCTGAGGACAAAGGTAAATAGGAATTTAGCGGGTGTGGGTGGCACTTGTGATAATTATCCTGAGGCAACCTGGTGTCAGTTCTCCAAAGCAAGATTTCTAATTATCAGGCTGCTGCTAAAAGCACAGAAGCAAGGCAGTTGGCAACCCAGAATGCTTGACTATCACAGGGTCCTGAGGGAGCTACCATATTTGTATTGATTCAAAACATGGCAGTTGCTGCTCTGGATACTGGAGTTGTGTATGTCTACACAGTTGGCATGACAACGGGGCTTTCTGGACTTGGTTGCTGGCAGAAGATGTTTGGAGTCCCTCCTGCTGGTGTCTCCTGAGCGATCGCATCCATGTTTGCTTCTACGTGGCTGCAACCGAGACTTTCACAGCATGGCCATTAAGAGACAGATCAGAGTATCGACCACCAAGCCACAAACAGGTCTTGGGGAGTGGGGTGGAAATAGGAGCAGCACCTGCGTCAAATTGGGATGGCTCCAGTGAGCATTAACCCACCGCTCACCCAGATAGACTCCCTTTGCAGTATATCAATAGTCGTCGTCGTCCCCGCCCCTCCGTGGGACTCCAGGCATGTGAACCCTTGCAGGGGCAGGAAATGGCTTGTGGATGGAGTTGTGGTGAAAAGTTGGTTGGCTGGGAAAGGGATGAGCACCCTGCCTCCCCACTACCGCTTTTCTATGCCAATTCACCACCACCCCCAAAATCAGGCTTAAGGACTCTGATAAAAACAGTGATATGCATCAAATGTTGGAAGAGGTTATCTTAAGAGGCATGCGTTGTTTGAGTCAGGATCCTTCTTCTAGAATCTCAAAGTCCCCTAAAAGGAGTGACCCAAAGTGTGTCTTACTTTTGCAAGTGTGGTCTTGATCCCCACACGTTAGCCATGTTCTTAAGGTAGAGTCTGGTTTGGTTTAATCAATATACTTCCGAGAGACACAACTGGAAAAACTGAGGGACTGGAGCACCTTCTCTAATAGCACAACCCATGGCCCTCTGAACTGGAGGCACTCAGTGAAGTTGGTTGGCAATCAGTGCAGGACAGATCGCTCAAAGTGCTTCTTACCTCACCGTGTCACTGTCACAAGACCTGGTGACCTCATGAGAGCTCTCCAGAGAGCCAGATGCTGTCCTAGGTGGAATTGTTGGTCTGATCCAGCAGGGCTGTGTTTAGTTTCTTCTTACGTCCAGATTCTAAGTCAGTGAACCTCAATCTATTCAGCAGAAGGCCACCTTTTATTCTCAACCTGCAACATGGGACACCCTTACACACAACCCAGCTGCCCAAGCCCAATTCACAGAGACTCAGCTCCTTCACACAAATGCACATACAAAAACATCCAACCACCCCCACAGAACCCACACACATGTAGACACAAAAACGCCTAGCCACCCCACAGAAAACACATACACACCCAAAAGGTCTATTCACACAGTCACTTGCAAACACGCAGCTGCAACCACAGAAGATTTACATGGACTGACACAGAACCAACCCACAGATAACACAAACACAACACCCTGGGAGAAAACACGCAAGCCTCGTTCACACAGCCACTCCAAACAGATCAGACACCTTACAAAAGCACATACATACACACATCCCATTCTCACACATAGATCACACTGATGTAAAAACCAGAATGTCCATTTGCCCTGACACACATACATACAGGCACACTGGGGGAGGGTGCAGAGGCACACAGGGCAGAGAAGTAGTAGTCAGATGCCCCAGTGGAATCTCCATTTACCCCCATGTAAGCAGCACATGGGCACACATTAAGCCCCTAGCCTCGTCAGGGCAGGGCAAAGGACACCTGAGAGCAGGTATTTCATACATAATGGCAGCAGCCAGATGTTTCCACCCCCCACAGCCCGAGCTCCACCTAACTTCAAGTAATTATCGCTTAAGTGCACTTTAACACCATAGGTCAGTTTCAAAATGACACTGACCAGTTAAACTCAGCCAAGTCCTTAGGACTGCCCCCTAGCCACATCACCAATAGGGGAGGGGCTACAGACACAAAGCACATGGCAATTTCAGCTGCAATTCCCCTTCTGACTATTGTCCTGCCTCAGCAGTTGTGACTTGATTTAGCAGCGTTAGCGCCAAGGGTCAACTTATTCTCAAGAATAAATGTTTGGAGCCCAAAGCCTTGTCTGTGATCTTTTGCGAGTGTCTCGATAATTGGACTTTGGCACACTCTGATTTGGCATAATTTATGCAACAACATATGATGCATGCCATATGCCAGCAAATTTGGAAAACACAAGAATGGCCATCAGATTGAAAAAAATCAACTTATATCCCCATACCAAAAAAGGGAAACACTAAAGAATGTTCAAACTATCGGACAGTGGCACTTATTTCACATGCCAGTAATGTAATGCTCAAGATCCTGCAAGGTAGACTCCAGCAATTCATGAAGCGAGAATTGCCATATGTACAAGCTGGGTTTAGAAAAGGCAGAGGAACTAGAGACCAAATTGCCAATATCCGCTGGATAATGGAGAAAGCCAGGGAGTTCCAGAAATACTTCTTTCTGTTTTATTGACCATTCTAAAGCCTTTGACTGTGTGGATCATAACAAATTGTGGCAAGTTCTTGGTGGTATAGGGATACCAAGTCATCTTGTCTGCCTCCTGAGGAATCTGTATAACGACCAAGTAGCAACGGTAAGAACAGACCACAGAACAACGGACTGGTTTAAGATTGGGAAAGGAGTACGGCAGGTTTGTATACTCTTGCCATACCTATTCAACTTGTACGCAGAACACATCATGCGACGTGCTGGGCTTGATGAATCCAAGGCTGGAGTTAAAATCGCGGGATGAAACATTAACAATCTCAGATATGCAGGTGATACTACTTTGACGGCTGAAAGTGAGGAGCTGAGGAGCTTTATGAGGAAGGTGAAAGAAGAAAGTGCAAAAGCTGGGTTGCAGTTAAACCTCAAAAAAACCAAGATTATGGCAACCAGCTTGATTGATAACTGGCAAATAGAGGGAGAAAACGTGGAGGCAGTGACAGACTTTGTATTTCTGGGCACAAAGATTACTGCAGACGCTGACTGCAGCCAGGAAATCAGAAGGCGTTTACTTCTTGGGAGGAGAGCAATGACAAAAATTGATAAAATAGTTAGGAGCAGAGAGACCACACTGACAACAAAGGTCCGCATAGTTATAGCAATGGTATTCCCCGTAGTAACCTATGGCTGCGAGAGCTGGACCATAAGGAAAGCTGAGCGAAGGAAGATAGATGCTTTTGAACTGTGGTGTTGGAGGAAAATTCTGAGAGTGCCTTGGACTGCAAGAAGATCAAACCAGGCCATACTCCAGGAAATAAAGCCAGATGGCTCACTTGAGGGAATGGTATTAAAGGCAAAACTGAAGTACTTTGGCCACCTAATGAGAAGACAGGATACCCTGGAGAAGAGGCTGATGCTAGGGAAAGTGGAAGGCAAAAGGAAGAGGGGCCGACCAAGGGCAAGATGGATGGAGGATATTCTGGAGGCAACAGACTTGACCTGAGGGGAGCTAGGGGTGGCAACGGCCAACAGAAAGCTCTGGCGTGGGCTCGTCCATGAAGCCACGAAGAGTCGGAAGCGACTGAACGAATAAACAACAACATGCAACAACACCACATGCCCCATTCACACGCACACACGCACACACACACACACACACACACACACACACGCAGGTTCTCCAAACAGAGAACAAACACAAAACACAAAAGCACCCAGCCCAGACCAAACACGCGCGTTCACACGGCCAGCCGCCCTAGGAGCGGGAGATGCGAATGGCTGTCCCTCCCTTGCTGTGGCTTTTGGGGGGGCGGGGCGGGGCGGAACGGAACCCCTCCTCCTCGCAATTCGAGGCGACCGTCTCGTGCTCAATATACTGTTGTTGTTGTTGTTTTGTATATGCTTGCTTTTATGCTTTGCATTTGCCACTTCATTAGCATCGGTAGAGCAGCCTTCCCCAACCTGGCGCCTTCCAGAGGTGTTGCACTACTACTCCCACCATGGCTGGCTGGAGGATGCTGGGAGTTGTAGTCCGACACTTCTGGAGGCCGACCGGGTGGGCAAGTCTGACGCTGACACAAACGCCTAAACCAGCCTTCCTCAACCTGGGGCGCATTCTGGGAGGTGCAGTCCAACACATCTGGAGCGCCCCAGGTTGAGGAAGGCTGGCCTAAACAGACACGAAGCCGGCAGGACCCCTCCGCGCCCCGCCCCAAAGGCGCCGTTTGCGTGGGAGGCGGAAGCCCCGCCCACCACCAGCGCGCAGGCGCGAGGAGGCCGGAGGGGCGGGGCCGCGACGTGACGTGACGTGACGTGCCGCCCGCAGCCTCCGGCGGCGCCGCGCTTCTCTCTGGCGGCGCCATGGCCGAGGCCTACGCGCCGGTGGAGGCCGGGCTCGGGCCCGAGGAGAGCTTCCTTTCGCTCGCCGACATCCTCATGTCCCAGGAGAGGCTGCCATGCCGGGCCGAGACCGCCCTGCCTCGCCTGGGCGCCGTGCTGGGCAAAGCTGCCGCTGCCCCCTCGCCCGACGACGCGCTCCCTGAGGTGAGGGAACTCGCGCCGGGGGAACTACGGCTCCCGGCAGCCACCGGGCGGAAGTGACGCCTTTCGAAATCCACTTCCGCTCAATCCGACTTCGGCCGTAGAGTTATACACACTGTGCAGAGTTTTCGGGATAAGTCGTGGCGCCGTTTTGGGGGCTGAGAACTGCATATGTAAAACAATAAAGGAGGAATCTTGGTTTGGGACATAGCTGTGATTGACAGCACTCAAAATCCTCCCAAAGAGAGCAGCAGGGATAGCAATGAATGCTCTTTTCAGCTACAAAATAAGTCCAAAATCTATATTAGTGGCCTTCATTAGGCCAACCAAAATATAACCCAAAAAATTGTGCAGGCTTTCCAGATCTCTTCATCAGGCAAGATGTTACACGAAGCAGGATAGGAAGGATTTATTTTCTTGTGTTTTTGTTTGTTTGTTTAAAGGCTTAAATTCATATGAGAGAGAGAGAGAGAGAGAGAGAGAGAGAGGTGAATGGAGCACAAGACTTCTCCCTGTTATGAGTAATGGATCAGGGCCAGGTGGGAATGGACCAGCCTTCCCCAACCTGCTGCCCTTCAGATGCTTTGGACATCAGCCCCAGCCAGCATGGCCAAGAGTCTGGAATCCTGGGAGCTATAGTCCAGAGCCTCTGGAGGGCACCAGGTAGGGGAAACCCCAAGTGTGCAGTTAAAGTAGATGGACCTTTGTTGCAAGCTGTGCGGGCTGCTCAGGCTGGGAAATGCAAGCCCACTTTGAGCTGGAAACAGGCTGCAAGCAGAGAGCTGAAACAAATCCTAGGGTTCCTCTGCTGTCTTGTGCAGCTTCATCTCACCCTCCAGAGCCTGCCTGGCTGCTCGCAACCCTCTATTCTGCAATATTTACTGAGCGATACAAAGCACAGCCATCTTAGCTCACTCTAACTCTGTCCCAGGCCTACCCTCTGCACTATAAGGATAGCAGGGTAATATTTTTTTTTAATGACTCCCCTCTCATCCTGCAAAATCACATTGTAAACCTTTTTTCTTTGCTGCTGCCTTTTGTTTCTGGGTGAATATAGGAAATGTTTAGACTAGAGAGTACCCACAAAGTACCTTGCAAAGTACATATTTGAAACCTGTGCTATTTTGTATAGACAGGTATCTTTCTGACACACAAACTTTAAAGTCTTTCACCTTTTAGTAGGTTTTAAAGTATCTCCAACCAAATACCTAAGAGTCATACCGTGTTTCCCCGAAAATAAGACAGTGTCTTATATTAATTTTTGCTCCCAAAGATGCGCTATGTCTTATTTTCAGGGGATGTCTTATTTTTCCATGAAGAATACGGTACACATTTATTGTTGAACAAAAAAAAAAGGTCTTATTTTCGGGGCGATGCCTTATATTACAACGAGAGGCAAAACTGGAAGTAGGTCTTATTTTCGGGGGATGTCTTACTTTTGGGGAAACAGGGTAGGACAAACATTGTATTTCTATTATTCTGATAACTTTTGAAAGAGAAAGAGAATTTCCCCCAAGCTGAAGCCCTCCAGATACTGTATGTTGGACTACAATTCCCATAATTCTCAGTCAGCATGGCCAATTGGAATGATGGGATTGGCAGTCCTACACATCTGGAGGGCACCATGTTGGGGAAGGCTGGTATAGAAAGTCAGCTATTGTCTTCTCTTCAGTTTCACCTGCTCATATAGATGAGGATGGCTGTGTGGTCTTATACATTTTAGCTAAAATTTTCACTAGAAGTAGTCTGGAAGGCTTTGGGCCTTTTCAGCCTCTGGAATGGAGAAGAGAAGATTGAGTGGAGACATGATAGCACTCTTCAAAAAGGTTGTCACACAGAGGAGGGCCAGAATCTCTTCTTGAGCCTCCCAGAGTGCAGGACATGGAATAATGGGCTCAAGTTACAGGGAGCCAGATTCCAGCTAGACATCAGGAAAAACTTCCTGACTGTTAGAGCAGTACGACAATGGTAGTAATCATCTAGGGAGCTCGGGGAGTCTCCCACACTAGAGGCCTTCAAGAAGCAACTGGGCAGCCATCTGTCAGGGATGCTTTAAGGTGGATTCCTGCAGTGAGCAGAGGATTGGAGGGGCCTTATAGGTCCCTTCCAATTCTACTATTCTATGATTCTGTGTTACAATCTCTGTGACTTGATCTCTGTCAGCATTCTCAGAGCAAGGATGAAGGAGTCCCAACAAGCAACCTGTTTGCCTTGGCAGAGAAGCTGCGTGCAAGAAATTGACAAAGAGGTGGGGCTTTGCAGAAGGATCGCACAGATTGAAGCGTCCTCTTAGTGGGCTGAGCAGTGCTGCCCTGTTTGGACAGGGGCCCCAAACCTTCCAGGCTACTTCTAATTAAATCTTTACTAAAATGATCTCTTAAGGATCTCTGACAACCAGTGGAATTTTGTTGGAGTCTGTGTCTGAAACTGCCCCCCCCTCCAAATATAGAACCTACTATGTTGGGAAAAGACTAGTTTTCAGACGAACCCTGTGGTATGGTAATTTTCACATTGGAGCAGTGCTATCCAAATGGTTCACAGTATGAAGACTCCCCCATGTCAGAACAATGCCACTGCGCTGGTGCCATACGTGTTGCTCTTCAGTCCACAGGGAAATTTGCGTACTGAGCTCTTTGGAGAAGAGAAATGTCAAACTCCTTGTGATACGTTTCAGTACTGTTGCCTCAAAGTAATATTGGTAATGTTCAAGCTTCTTCTTGATTCTTCATGTTTTGCTCTGTGGGTCATGCAGGGATCAAAACTGGAAATTCCCCTCTGGTTGGCCAAAGGCTTGTGTGACAACAAACGGAGGATTCTTTCTGTGGAGCTGCCGAAGATTTACAAAGAGAGCTGGAGGACGGTGTTCAATGCTGATGCCAATGTGGTGGACCTGCATAAATTGGGGCCCTACTACTATGGATTTGGCTCCCAGCTGCTGAATTTTGACAGTCCTGAAAATACTGAAGTAGCTCAAACTATATTGCAGGTAAAACTCTGACTTGGCAGGAGTCCTCTGTCCTCTGCTGCTACTATTTCATTTCTGTCTGCTTTGCAATACCCAAGTAGCCTCGTTTTTATACTGCAAGGTTGCACCATTGGAGAGCTGCTAATGTTATGTTCCAACCATCCCACCCAACCCCATACACTCACCCAGGCTTTTCTTTGTGTAGTAAATTTGGCCGTTCTGGCATTTCTCATACCCAGAAAAAGAGAGGGGTTGATAGATATGACAGCAGTTTGGCCTACTAGACCTGTTACCTGACTGTGCTGCAGTACAGATTGGCCCAGTCCAGACATAATGCTAAACCGTGGCTTGGTGTTATGGGGACAGGCCTGGGGTTTATGCATTCTCTCATGTGTTATGCACAAGGGGATCAACAGTTGCAGTTGCTTTAGAAGTTGTGGCTAACTTGGGTGTTTGTTTGACCTGAAAACGGCTTCCAAGTCTGGTTACAGTTGGAAATGTTCTATTGACTTGATGGGTTTTGTTCAGTTTTATTGTCTTTGTATGTGGGTTAAGCTAGAGAACAGATCTGACTTTGCACGAGTTGAAGCAGCCCTTAGTTTGATACAGAAAGGTTTCACGTAAACTTGCACACGTTATGCCCGCTGAATGAAGCCATGCCCACTGGCATCCCTAACTCTCTTTCCCTCACTAGACATTTATTGGTCGTTTCCGTCGCATCATGGACTCCTCCCAGAATGCCTTCAATGAGGACACATCTGCGTTGGTGGCCCGGCTGGATGAGTTGGAGCGAACCTTATTTCAAGCTGGCCAGAAAGGACTCAATGACTTCCAGTGCTGGGAAATGGGTCAAGCCTCCCAGATCACAGTATCCAGTCTGATCCAGAATTATAAGAAGAGAAAATTTACTGACTTAGACAGTTGAGAGTGTGAAAGGCACAGGAGATCTTGATGGGGGCATTTCCTGGGGTTTAAAGACAAACAGGGAACTAAAATTCTTCCTGGTGGCATCTTGAGATTGCACCAGAATGTATTCCTGAGAAATGTTGGCTGACATCTCTCTTTGCCTGAAGATCTGCTAAGGGTGTTCATTATTTATAGCATGTTTAGGGTACAAAGTGCTTTACACCTTTTCATTCCAATTATCGTCCTTGGGGCATGCCATGACCATTAAAAACAATTCAACCCTGCTGTGAGCTTCTTGTCTAGATGGTAACCATTGGCTAGGTCAACATATTTTCTTGCAGCAAAAGTTACAGGTTTTTGAAATGTAGAGTTATTTTTCACTAAGTACTTATGTGTCAGGTACATGGTAGCTCGGGGAAAAATTGCTCAACATCAAGACGTTTGTAGAAGAGGCCTGAACAAAGCAGGCTGCAGGAGCTACTGTCCTTGGTGTCTCTTCCCCCCCACACACACACACACCCGCAGGCCTGCCCCTTGAGTTCAGATCAAATGTTATTTTGTTGAGTGGGATTTCTGAATGGCTGTGTTGTTCTGGACGGCTACATATTTCTTAGCATGAGTAATCAGTCCAGTAAAATGTAATTCACCTTACAGGTCTCACTGGGGGAAATGTTCTTATTGTTGCTCACAAACATTAGAGTTTGTAACTGGTCTACACTCTATAGCAGGGGCTCCAAGTCGCAGGTCTGGGCCCAGGTCCAACCCTCCTGGGGTTCTCTAGATGACCGCTACCCCCTTTTCCATGACCACTCCTCGTTTGGCGGTTTCCTGGCTTTTATGCAGTTTTTACCCCTATTGTAAAAGGTTGAAATGCTGCTTCTGCAGGCAGTAAGATCTTTATGCTAAAGTATGCTGTTATTTTGGCCACACCCCTTTTACCTTTGGCCCCACCCACCCCAGGATTGCATCCCCCAAGAGCTTCTCCAAGATGGAGTTCAGCTCTTGAGCTGAAAGAAGTTCAACGCCCCTCCTCCACGGTGTTCACTAACCAGAAACTAATTCCACGTTCATCTTTACGGAAATGTTCTTCCCAGGGCCCAAGCAGAGTGTCTCCATCTCAGAAGAAGATTCTGTAGCCATTGTCTCTTCTGGCAAACTTGACTGGGTAGCAATGGCAGGTGCCAGAAATCCTGGAGTAATGGACTTTTCCAGGCTTTAAGATAGAAGGTGGAGTCAGTAGAAAGGTATAGAATGTGAACATGACTGCACAAAATAAAGTGCATTTGGTAAAAGACTACAACTCCCAGCGTTCTTGACCATTGGCTATGCTGGCTGGGGCTGATGGGAGTTACAGTCCGCTTCTTCACACACTACCCCGTTAAACTGGAATTTGCTACCAGAAGTTGTAGTGATGACCAGCTATTTGGATGGTTTAAAAGAGAATTAGATAAATGCTTGGAAGAGAAGGCTATCAATTTCTATTAGTCTTGATGGCTGTATGCTACTTCCAGTATCAGAGGCAGAATGACCACGTATACCAGTTGCTGGGGAATAAGAGTGGGAGAGTGCTATTATGCTTATGTCTTCCTTCTGGGCTTCCCAGAGGCAGCTGCTTGGCCACTGTGCCAACAGAATGATGGACTGAATGATAGGCCTTTGGTCTGACTCAGTATGGCTTTTCTTCTGTTCTTATGAAGTCAAAAACATTTGGAGGGCATTGGGTTGTGGAAGGCTGCCCCACACAAAGAATGGGCCTTCATCTTCAGCACATCTTTACAGCATCTTCCTTTTCCATTGGGAACCTGTAAGCATACACATGACCAAACTCCCTGGAGGTGGTGGAGCGCTCCCATCTCATCATGCCAAGCAGCCAGGAGGGGGTGAGCACATGGGAGGTGTCGATGTGGGGTCAGATGCACGTCCAGATGAGCTCGCTTGTATTCTGCTCGCAGCGGATCAGCTCCAGATCCCGCTGGTCAGGATGCTGGCAAAGGCCCAGTGCCAGACGGAGAAGGAGAAAGAATGGGAGCAAGGCAGCCCAATGGAGAGAAACAACCGAAGCTAGGAAAAGCTGCAGGTTCCACAGCCACGCTCCCAGGAAAGGAGGCTTCTTGCAGGCTTCCTTGGGGCCGGGCTGCCTGGGGATCAGCCTTCAAGTTAAGAATGTTTAATCCCTAGATCCTAGGGATGGTTCAAATGTCATGTTTATTTCTAAGCAGAAAGGTGTCTTGTTTCTTCATAAGGGTGATGCTACTTTTCTACCCCTAGAGGGTGCAGAAAGCAACACAGAAGCTAATTAGGGAGAGAACTACCATGCATGTTTACAAATTAAGAGAATAAAAGCACTCTGGAAGTCCAACAAATGATAATATCTGCAATTTACTTCTTCCGTCTCTGTGCTAATAATTCTTAACTATAAATGTTTTCCGTTTTTACTGCGTTGCTGTTTGCAGTGAGCCATCTAGCTAATCAAGCTCTTTCCTGGGTGGTGGCAGCTAATAAAGACCCCATCGCTGTGCATGAAGTTAGGGCCTTTTGCCCCACTCCCTGGTACTTTGCTTGTTAAACTCAATGTTGCTGCTCTCAAAATGACATCAGGACTGGAATCTGGGGGAGGGGCAGTTGCCCCTCCCCCCCCCCGTTGCCCCTGTGAGCAGATGCCTGTGCTTTGACTGCTCTCTCCTGCACCTGTTGTCAACTAACTTAACTGAGTGACCCCCAGTTTCACTGTTATGAGAGAGAGAGAGAGAGAGACGTATCTTGTCCGTGATGTTTAGCATTTGATAGCCTGCAGCTGTTTTGTTTCATCATTAAAAAGACACGGCTCTTTTTGATTAAATCAAAGCTGTCTCTACCAGAAAATCATGGCTAACATTTGGGGATCAAGTCCACACTTGCAAAGGTAAGACACACTTTGGGTCATTTCTTTTAGGGGACTTTGAGGTTCTAGAAGAAGGATCCTAACTCCAACAACACATGCCTCTTAAGATAGCCTTACTGGAAAGACTCTTCCAACATTTGATGCATATCACTGTTTTCATCTGCTTATGCTAATCTGTCTTTTAATGGCCATGCTGTGAAAGTCTCGGTAGAAGCAAACGCGGTTGCGATCGCTCGGGAGACACCAGCAGGAGGGACCTGAAATGGCTTCTGCCAGCAACCAAATCCAGAAAGCCGATGAGCAAACTTTGGAACCTGCAGTCTGCTTCACCATGAGTTGGGCTGGCTCACAGCCCCGTTGTCATGCCAACCGTGTAGACATACACAACCTCAGCATCCAAAGCAGCAACTGCCACGTTTTGAGTTGATATAAATCTGGTAGCTCCCTCAGGACCCTGTGTTGGTCAAGCATTCTGGGTTGCCAACTGCTTTTCTGGCCTTGCTTCTGTGCTTTCAGCAGCAGCCTGATAATTGGAAGGTTGCCTCAGGACAGTTCTCACAAGTGCCGCCCCCCACCCACCCCAACTAAATTCCTGTTTACTTTTGTCCTCCACATCTTGGGGTACTTTGATAGTTAATCACCAAGGTTTCCTGGGCCTCAGCCTCTGGAAGCAATTCCTGCCCTCTCATTCCAGCGTGGGTGCCCAAAGACCAGAAGCTGCCACCAGCGTCTGGGGCATAGAGCTATAATACATTTGATGAGCCTTAGGGAAGCCCTCTGGCTCTCCTGCCCCTACTTTTTCTCTTGGGATTACCTGTGTTTGGGGGGCGTCCAGGACTTGGAGGGCATGTGACTTACTCTTGAAAAGAAGCCACTTGGATCCAAGGTTGGTGGTTAAGAACTTCTATTATGTGGTAGAAGTGTGTTGAATTGATAATTTGCAAAGTATTCTTCCTTAGGCCAATAGTTGAAGTAAAAGTGGATTCTCTTGTCCCCATCAGCACGATTCATGCATGGGGGCGGTGGGGTTAGGGGGTGGGATATGGAGCCTGCATTGTGTGCATGAAATCCCCGATTACTTAGAACCTTGAGAGCACTGTGTGGAAAACTGAGGTTGTGGTGGAGTGGGAACAGTCAGGAGGCAGCAGGGATAATGGCCAGATAGTGTTACAGCTGCCCTCTAGACCAATGAGGTAGTCTCAGGCTGAGAGACTTAGAGTAAAAAGCAGCTTGACACACAGAAATTTAGCAGGCCCTACCATGAGGCCCTCCAGATGTTTCTGGGTGACTGTTCCATTGCTCCACTATTTGGAATGTATTCCCTTATGGTTGGTCCATTTATATTCATTGATCTGTTATGTTCCTTCCAGGTATTTTGTTGATTTTTTGGAGGTATAATTTGCATAGTATGGAGCCTGATTTGTTTGGATGTAGGCAGGATATATAATAAAATTAATGCATATTTTAAAATGATTTCCAGTTTTCCTAGGCTCTGATTTCTCCACATTTCTTCCTTCTTCTCAATGGCTCAAGACTACCCTTCCTCAACCTGGTGCCCTCCAGATGTTTTGTACCTCAACTCCCATCAGCCCTAGTCAGCATGGCAAATGCTTAGAAATTCAGGGAGTTTTAGTTCAAAAACATCTGGAGGACACCTGGATGGGCAAATTTGGTATAGATTCTATACCATAGAGTGAAACCATCAACTCATCTTGACAAATAGAGAAGAATTTTGTGAGTGAGTGGTGATGGTCATGAGGAGAGTGGGAAGGAACTCAAATGCCATGGCAACCATGACCTAACAGTGGTTGATTCTTCAGTGTCCGTGCAGAGCAGAATAAAGAAGGCAGAGCCCTGCTCAGCTCTCAATAATGTCAGGAAGTCAGAGGTCACAAGATCAAGCCAAGAGTTCACTGGTAAAAGGAGAGAAAGCATGGGTTTGCTCTTGGCAGAATAACATGGAAATGTTATTTCCCACACTTCCAGTGAGAAGGCTCATGAGAATGAAATGCTTTTGGGAAGGAGCAAGAAAAGATCATAGAAAGGAATTTCTAGAAGACCACCAGAAGAAAGCCAACTAACCCAAGGCAGTGCCTCAGGAGAATTAGCAATAGATCCTCCATCCATCTGTAATACTGGATGACTTGAGTGATTGACTCCTCAAGCCACTGTAGGAGAAAGGACACCCTCCACTCTCTGGCCACGCCAGGCCCCTCTAGTCCAGGGTTGTAGACCCTCTTTCAGCCAGCACCTGAGCCTCAGGAGAGCCTTTGAATCTTTTAGGATGGGCATGAGACTGTACAGAAGCCAGGAAATCTGTGGAGTGGGGAAAAGGGAATGGGCAGGGAAAAAAGCCCAGAAAACAGTTTGAAAAAGCCACTGCTCTAAAATAGCCAACCGTTTGTATATTTTAGGACATTGCATAAATCAAAGGCTTCAAGGATAAACTGACCACTTGCAGCACCTCTAAGATGCTCTGTTTACTACTCCAGCAGCCCACTAGTGGGGCAAGTGGAGCTGAGCTAGTCAGCCAGCCAGGCTGCTGCTGAGGATGATGGGAGAAGTGGTCAAAGCTCTAAGGAATACCTGAATTTGCCTCTTTTTGACAGGGATGTCATGTAGGAGGCCTGCTCCTTCTGTGCTTGTCCATCCTGCCCTCTGCTGTCACAGGTGAGTGAGGCTACAAGATCTCATCATGCAGCAAAATTATGGCCACGGGAGGTGGAGCAATGGGAGAAACCGCCTTCTGCGCCCCTGGGATGCAGCAGGAGGATGGAGAGCTGTAGTTGAAGGCAGCAGAAAGGAGATGGGCACAAAGCAATGGAGATGAGGGGCATAACTAATGGCATGTGTCTGCGGCTGAAAAGAACTGGATCAGACCAAAGGCCCCTCTAGTGCAGCGTTCTGTTCACACGGTGAGCAACCAGCCACCTCTGGGAAGGCCGCAAACTCCTCCTCCTCCTCCTCCTCAGCATGATCACTGCTACCACTTGCCTGCTTGACAGGCAGGCAGCCAGGGAGCAAGTAGGCCCTAGCATCTCTGGCTCCTCCTCCTCCTCCCCCTCACCAAGAGGCCAGTGAAGAAGCAGGTTACCATGGTGAAGAGGAGGCGCTCTTCCAGGGGACTCTTGTTAGTGGAGCCCTTATGCTGGGCTGTGGGCCCTTGGCAGGTGACCGACCCCGGTGCCTGCCTGCCTGCCCTTGATGCCGGCCTTGAGCACAAGCACCCCACTGCTGGTGTTCCCTGCAGCTGGCATGCAGAGGCATCCTGCTCCTGATGCAGGGAGTAACGAAGGGCAGACCCACTAGCTTTACAAAAGACCTGACCCTGCGGGAGATGGAAACTGCTAGCACTGATTTGCTGATATGGATCAATACAACTGCCTGCATTTTTGGACTCTCCTGGGGGTGTGTGGCTATGAGGACCATCATGACGAGTGCCCCCAAGTAAACATGTTCCACCAAACCACTGGCTTCCACAGAGGCTGGGGCTCTTCTTTTTCTGCCCCAGAGGACGTGTTCTGTACCCTGAGCCCAACCACAGCATCATGAATTCCTACATGTAAACAAGGGAGGCGGGAAGAAATCTGGAGGAGAAGGTGAGTCCCGACAGGCCTTGATGATGACTGACTTTCATCTCTCTTTCCCCATCGGTGCAGACTGCGGCACACGGGTCAGCTTAGCCCCCGCACGCTCTACACAAGAGTTTGCAGCTGTAGGTGAACTCCCTTGGGTGGTGTCATTGCGGGATCTCCAGGACAGCCATGTGGCCTTTGGTTCCATCCTGAGCAAACACTGGATACTAAGCACAGCCTCCCAGTTCCAGAACAGGTAGGTGCCAAAGTGGAGGATTCATAAGCAAGACTGTGGTTAGTCAACTACAGTCAATTTGCCTCAAGGGCTACAGGAAACCGTGCCACAATTAGCCATCGCTCTTATGGCAAATCCTAACCTTGGGCATGCTAGCTGGACAAGGATAGGATTGCGTTGTCAAAACAGAACCATTGCACTGGGACGGCACTGCCGCAGACACAGCCAGGACAAAGAGGTGAAAATAGGTGGAGCTGGAGACGTGGCGCGGCTTTCCTGGAACACTCTGGATTGGAAAAATGCTCCGATGTAAACAAGGCTAATTTGCATAAGGTAAGGTGCAGAGAACTAATTTAGACAGAGAACTAATTTAGCATGTATATTTTACTTGTGTTTAGTAAAGAAAACTTTTAAAAAAGAACCTCATGATCATTTTTTGTCCCAATACACCACAAGTGTTTGACCTGAAATATTGGGGGGGATTAAAACACACTTTTTGTGATTTAAATGTTAAATTATGCAGAATTTTTAAAATTAAGATGTAAAGACAATCCTGTATGTCCTTTATATTGTTTAAATTTAAGAACTTCCTGACTGTTAGAGCAGCACGACAATGGAACCAATTGCTTAGGGAGGTGGTGGGCTCTCCCACACTAGAGGCCTATAACTTCGCAACATAGGTGATGAGACAGGAACACTCACTCTTCTCAACTGGACTCCAGTCCTGTGTCTGGCTGAGGCCCAATCCTACAGACAGCAGGACTGTGAAGCGAGTGACCAGGCTTGGCCAGAAGCACCAGGTGACGCTTTTCATGGCGCAGAAGCAAATATGATCCCTTTCAGAGAATCTCTGAGTGGCCGGGGGTGGGGTGGGGGGCGGAAAAGACAAAGGTGCCCCAGCAAGTAATGATGAGAAAGATGAAGAGGGGCAAGAGCAGCCAGTGAGAAGGTAGACTGACTGAAGGAGGGAGGGGGTCCTCAAAAACTGGGAGTGCACCTTCTGCCCAGTCTGTCCGCCCTCTTTGCTTCCAGGACCCAGGCCTTGGCCCTGCTTGGTGTCCCAGGCCTGAAGAGGCACTTGCTCCCCATCAGCACCATCATCCAGCACGAGGCCTTTGACGAAGTCACCCTTGCCCACAATGTTGCCCTCCTGAAGACAGCTGCCCCGCTCCACTTCGGCGAGACCGTGCAGCCCATCTGCTTCCCCTACCAAAGTTTCCCTGTGACCACTCTGGAGAATTGCTTGCTGGCAGGCTGGCTGCATCCTCATACAGGTGGGCTAATTCTGTACAGCCTCCACAGATGTTGCTGAGAGCAAGCCCAAGAGGGTGATAATTCACCCCTTTTTTATCATTGATGGCATTTGTAGTCTGCTCTTGTACAAAACTGGCTCACGGTGGCCTGTCTGGTGCTAGTCCTACTGTTGCCTTCACAATGGATGGGATGTCATTACTCCAGAGCAGGGGTGTTGAGTCTCAGGCCTGTGGGCCAACATGGCTCTCTTGGGTTTCCCAGTTGGCCCTTGCGCCCTCCCCTGGCCCTGCCACATTTCCCCCAACACCTTTCCCTGACTGCCCCCGACCCCCAATTCTAAAAGGTTGAAATGCCTTCCTTACTGGCATTAAGAGGTTTAAGATGCAATATGTCGGGATTTTTGAAATTTGGCCCTTCCCCCTCTTACATTTGGCCCTGCCCACCACTGGAATGTGCCCCCACCCCCACTCCCCTTCTCCAGAAATGCATTTGGCTCTTGGGCTGAAAGAGGTTCAACACCCCTGCTCTAGGGTTTACTTCGATGTGAAAAGGGATCCCTCCGCTGACCTTCCCTGTGTTGAAGGCTTCACACACATCTTGAGGGCGAGATGGGGGAGACGCCTCACATGTGGCTATTTTAACACCCAAAAGCTTCCTTCCTTCAATGGCGGTGCGTTGTCCCTCCAACCAGCCTATGAGCCAGGGCTGCTAATCCCTGAGGGAGGCTATCTCATAGGAATGCACACGTCTGGGAAGGCCTGGGTGGACCAGCTCTTTTTCAGAATGTTGCTTGTTCTGCTCGGACACTGCTTCTGATTGGCTCCAGCAAATCTCACAGGGCATAGATACATGGGAGCAAGTTTCCAGAAATGTCCTCAAGCCTGATCTGCAATTTATTTAGCTTTAGTTTTCCCTCTCAAGGTAACAGGGTTGTAGCCTGAACCGAGCCCACCCCCTGCATCCCCTCCCATGTTTGGGGGCTCTGGTGGGACACCAGAGACATCCAGCAGTTCAAGAAACATTTTACAGCACTGAGGATTCTGTTGGATTACATCTGCCTTCCCCAGGACTTCTGGCCATTCTGGCTACGAATGATGGATAGTTGCAGCCCAGCACATTTAGAAGGCACCAGGTTGGGGAAGGCTGGATCACATGGCCATTAATTTGATTTAAATTTGCAGACATTCAGAAGCCGTTCTCAGAGGCTAATGACCCAAGCCACTCTCTGTAGGGTACCTTGGAGAGCTACTCCCTTGCGGTCTTGCAGCCTTTAGCATAAAGGGGAGGTGATGAGGAACAGTGCCATGGGTGTGGTGTTCAGTTGCCAACTTCACCCCGTCATGATCCAGAAAGGCCAAAGCACTCTCACGCCTTGTTCTCTTGGTCCAGACAGGGAGCGGCTCTCTACGGAAGCTCCTGGTGGTGGATGCTGACCCCTGTCCCCTGCACAGGAGCATGGCCACAGAGTGCTGCAGCCACAGGGAAGGCGGCAACGTATCAGGATGCCTGGTGAGGAAGTCAAGTTCATGGGCTCATCCCACATAACCACGTTTCATGAACCCAACCAGGCATGTTTCCAGACAGAGTCCCTATCACTAACCATCAGGAAGCACGGGGCAGCTATTCTGTCTTTTCTTCCTTAAGGGATTTTCCAAGGTAAGAAAGACAAAAGAAGTGGTAGGAAAACACAGGAGGGTGGAAGATGGGCCCCCTAGAAGTTCTTTTTAGTGACTGTGCCAGAACACTTCAGCAAAAATGTACTGGAAACATGGGAAATGTTGTACCACGTCAGTACACAGGACTACTGCTGGCATTGTTTTACAAAGGCCAGCCTATCAGTTCTTAAGTGGGATTTGCATACTGCTAGTGTTGCTAACAGTCTGAAATATTCCTTCTGATTTGAGACCAAACGGCCTGTAAAAATCCTGCTTAGGGGTAACCAGTCAGTAGGTGTTCTTGGAACTGCATCCTCGGGTATTGGAGCTTCTTATCTGCATCTGTAGTTTTGAAGGGTGGAATCAGAGCAGGAGTCTGGACTGAATGGCCCAGTTCCTCTAAGAGCCACAGCCACACTCTCCCTGGAAGCTCGCTTGGTCAGTCACTCTCTTTCAACATGTCCTGCCCTGCAGGGTGGTTGAGAGGATGAAATGGAGAATCTTCTACACCAGCCTGAGCTCCAAGGAGGGAGGAGGGCCAGATAGAAAGTAGCTGACAGTAACTCTACAGCCACCTCACGCCTTCGTTGGAGAATCAGAGGAGTCATCTCTGCAAGCTTCCTGCTCTCATCTTCTGCCTTAGTAGAAGATTGGTTAAGGTTAGGCCATAGCTGAGAGAGTGTCTGAGTGTTCGAAAGCCCCACGGGGAGCCCTGCCACAGCCAACTTTGGAAGAGGCATTTGCATGCCACAGAGACTTATTGGCATTGAGCCACGTGTACGATGGATGCTGCAACCTGGTGTCCTTCAGACGTGTCAGAGGGCATCAGGTTGGGGAAGGCTGCTGTTACCGGAGTCTCCAGGCACAGTGGGGAAGAGAACATTTTGCACTCACGCTGCGTTTGGATGAAGTCCGTTCTCATCAGCCTGCTTGCGACAGTCCACATTCATGACAAACAAGCCCTCACGAGTGTCAAGCTCCAGTTTGCTCGCTCCATGCACGTGTGGAAGGCTAGTGGCTATGAGTAAAATGGCCGCTCAGGCTCTTGGTGGAGTCTTTCCACTGGACCAATGAGCCGGCTTCAAAGCCACCCAAGCTGCTCCTCACTCACATGAACTGCTCTTACCTGAACAGCTGTGAGCTCTGCTTCCTTTCTGTTAGGGCACAGAGCTCCGCATTTTCTTTGTTCTTCTTTGTATTAGTTTTACAGCATTTAATCCTTTCTGTTGTTAGCTGCCTTCAACTGTCCAAGGAAAGGCAGGATATAAGTATTTCAAATCATTAACTGAATCAATCCTTCCTTTTCTCTTTCAAAGGGATACTCAGGCAACCCAGTCATGTGCCAGGCAGTGGAAACGGGGCAGTGGGTCCTGAAGGGAGTGCTGAGTGAGGGTGGTACAAGATGCTACGGGCCGTTCCTTTACACCAGGGTGTCCTATTACAGTGACTGGGTTGTGACCACAACAGCAAAATGGGGTGCTCCCGCCTCTCCCATCCCTGGCAAGACGAGACATGTGGGCTTCAGGGCTTCAACAGAGGAACTCCAAGAGATCTTGGACTCCTTTTCAGGGGAGAGAGCACTGAACTCAGGCTCTACAGAAGACCACCCTGGCCCTAAACTTGCTGAACAGCAGCCCAAAGAAAGCAGCCAAGAACTCCCAGCATGGCCAGCCAACGCACGGGCCCAGCCTGTGCCTATCTACTATGACTACTATAGTGGGGAGGTGCTCCCCATTTCTACAGCAGGGCCAGGCCAGGCTTGGGGTCTCGGAGGACTCGTCTCTGCAAGCCTCCTGCTCCATCTTCTGACTTGCGTGATGACAGGTTAAGTCACAGGCTTTTCAGCTGCACAGCTGAGATGCGATTAAGGCCCTGTGATGCTCATCTGTTGCTTTTTCAGAGAAATTAAACTTAAAACTCTCCTTAGGCGGCAGCTCCCCAGACCCTGTTGATATGAAACGACTCCAAAAAGAGGTCAATACAGCCAGGTATGATTATGATAAAGTAACTCTTCATAGGGGAACAGAAAAGGAAAGGGATCAACAATTGCAGGGGTCTTGTAAGGCCCTGGGCCTAGGAGAAGAAGGCCAAACGTAGCCGAGGGAGCGTGAGCCCTGCCGGAAGGGTCCCTGCTCTCGTCCAAGGCCCTCTGCAAAATCCTCTTGGCCCCTCGGAATGGCTCAGCGGGTGACTTGCTCTGGGAGAAGAGCCTGCAGCTGATGACTGGCCACCTTGGCCTTGTGCCAGATACTGCAGTAGCTGTGCAAGGCCATCTGCAAGACATGAGTGGCGACACCTGAAGGCGGTGGTAGACTCGGCGCTCCCCACTGCCCTACCTGGCCCATGGCAGCACCTACGTTCCCCTCCCCCAAGGGTGCCAACCTGGCCAGCTGAGAGTTCCCTAGATGGCCACTGAGCATCTTGTGGCTCCTGGCTTTTGTGCAGTCCCCACCCCCTCCCCCTTCTACACAGCTGACATGTCTCTTCTAAGGCTCCGTTAGTGGCCGTGAGCACTGTAAGCTAACACAGGCTGGTATCTGAGCTGCTGCCCCCCTCTTGCCTCCCCCCACCCCACCGTAATGTGGCCCCTGAGAACTTCTTAAAACAGGCACGCAGCCCTGGGCCAGAAAGAGGTTCAACAGCTCTGCCTTCCCGCATGTTGCCTCCCTCCGGACGCCACGATCACCACAACGCTGCCAGCAGCTCAGGCTGAGGCTTTTAAGAAAGACGGAGAGCCCCCAGCTTAAGGGAGACACCTGCGAGGTGAGAGACCCCATTTCCTTCAGACCCCTCTGGCCTGGACTTGATTTGCAGAAGAAACAAGCGAGGGAGCTGGAACACAAGAGTTCACAAGCGTAACCTGTTGGGAATGTGGATTCCAGGCAAAACCTGTTTCCCCCACCGCAACCTAAGCCAGGGAGAGGCAGCCACTTTCGGTCCAGTGACTGGGCTGCATCCACACACCCACACACACCCAGGGATGTGGGGGAGTGCCGAGTTAGTGGGGAGAACGATGTCAAGGGATGCTGGGCCCCGCCCGGAAGCCCCTCCCCCTCCTGTGACATCATCTGCCCCTGCCCTGCCCACTTTTTTTTCCCTTTTCTTGATGCTTCTCTCTGCACACAGAAAGGGGCTGAGTTCGGACGACATGCTAATCAACGGGGTGGGGGTGGGGGTGGGGGTGGTAACAGGAACAGAACGGGAAACAACCGTTGATTAGCGTGTCGTCCAAACTCAGCCAGGGTCTCGGAGGAGCCGGTGCTCGCAGGAGCCGGCTGAGTCAGGTGCTTCCTGACTCCCTCCACATTCCAACTGGGAGACAAATGGGGCGGAAAGGGAGCCGGCTGTGGCTTGCAGGGCCAGCTCCGGCCAGCACAAGCTGTGTCAGGAGTCTCCTCGCCACACGGCTTGCATCCCAACTGGGGCACAAGTAGTGCAGGAAGGGACCCTGCAGGGGCCGTTGGTGCAAGTGTTGGCCAGCTTGGGGGACTCCCCTTGTTATCCCCAATCCAATCCGAGATCGGATAACACGTGGGTATTCGGGCCAGGGGACAGGGCTTGGGGAGGAGCCTGCAAAGGGCACCTAACTTTCCATGGGCCAGAGGCAGAATCTCAGGGGAGGGGGGGAGAGGCAGCCCCTCTTCAAGATGGTACACGTTTAAGCACCGTAGCTATATTCATATCCAGACCCCACCTCCCGCCATGCCACCTCAGAATGCTTTTCTATTGGGGAACTTTGGCCTGCCTTCGTCCTCCTGGTGCATTGTGGCACTTGGGCTGCATTCTGCTCCCAACCGTGCCTGCTTTGGACAGCATGGAGGCAGGCTGAGGCAGACCTCGCAGTGGGCAACTGGGCCTCCCACATGTCTCCAATGAGCCGTGGCCCAACACCCGCCTGGCCCTACCTCTGCAATTTCCACCTTCCTCTCCCAGATCTTGATGGTGTTTTCAAGTTCATGGACGGCCATTTTCTCATGGACATAGTTGAGGACAGGGGGCACTCTGTACTGTGCCAGCTGCCTCCGGAGCTTTTTGTTCAGGACTTCAGCTGTGACCCGTTCCTACCAAAGAAATGGGATGAGCAATTTGACTGGAAACACTTTGGATTTAGTACCTGGGGAGGGGGGGAGCAGGGAGAGAGCAGTGATTTAGGCGCTTTCTGCACGTGCTCAAAGCCCCGTGGTGGTTGCCAATCGGCACTGCGTCAGTTATATGATGCAGCCACAGATTCACAGCCACCACGGGGCTTTTCCACGAAGCTGTGCAGTTAAAATGTCAGGGACTTACCCCGACCTTTTCTGTGGAAGCGAGGTCACCCCGGTTCTTCCGACGTCTGACCTCACTCTGTGGTTGGTCCGGGGTGGGGCGGGGCGGTCCAGGAGGATGGCAACTGGCCAGGAAGAGGGTGGCTAGGTGTGGCTCCAGTACCCGGATGGCCAGTGGAAACCCCGCGCTCCCTCCTTGGCCTGAGGATTACCAAGTGCAACCCCGCAGGAGCAAAACCGTGGGGTATAAGGGGAACGTGGGCACCCACGCGGTGCTGCCAAGGCAGCCTCTTCAATCAGGAAATTGGCACAAAGAGGCAGAGTTCAGCAGCTCCTCCCCAAGCACAGTTGCTCTAATCGACTTCTGAGCTCCCTGTTGCTTTGAAGATTTTTTTTGAAAAAATAAGTTTACCACGGAGCCCAGGCTTTTGGGACACCCTTCCTTTGGGGAAGGTGCCAGCAGCTGATGACCCGCCATTTTCACAGCAGTGTTCTTATTGGTCACCCATCCCATGCTGGGGAGAGCCATGGCTCCCCCACCCCCAGAATGCACAAAAGTCAGAGGCACGGGGCCTGTCCACTGACACTTTCTTTCCTTACTCAGAGAAGTCCTTCTCTTTTACTATCCCAAGGATCCCTCCTCAGTTTGTAGCCATTTAACTTACGTTCCTGAAAGCATGAATGCTTTGGAAATTAATGTTCCAAATCATATTTTCACTTCTTGGCTTTTCAGCTGTTTACACATCAGTAAGCAACCAAATTTGTTTCCTGGCATTGCAAATTCCCCTTGCTGTTTTCATCTCCTGCTCCTTCCCCATTACTGAAACAGTTGGATTTATACTCTGACCTTGGAATGCGAGAAATCACAAGCAAGTGTAAAATAAATTACGGTAAAAGCCAGTGGGGGGAAACCAGCGACAAACTAAACCCTGTGACAGCGTGATTCACAAATAACCCGAGGAAGCTGCAGCCGCTTGCCGACTGCAGTGCTGGCTGCTTTGCTGCCTGCCGACAGTCTTACCTCCTCCACGACGACGGCTTCGCGTGCAATTTTTTCCAAGGACTCCTTTCTTTGGGCAATGTCTTTCACCAGGAGGGTAGCCATGGCCGTTGCACTTTGCAGCTTCTTCTGAAATACAGTAAGATGGGCCAGGGTGATTTGTGTCTACCTAAGCAGAAGGGACATTCAGACGGCGTCCTATCGAGCAGCATCCAGGCTTGCTTTGTTTGTCTGAATGCTGGCTGGCCACACAGCTTGCAGCTTGTGAGCAGCTTCAACTGGGAAGTGAGGTGTGACTGTAGCTCCACCAGTGACAAACCCAACCCCTCTTGCCATTCTGTCGCGCCTCTGGAAGTTTTCCAGACATTCAGGGCTTTGAGAAATGTTGTCCTTTTGGCTGTGCGATCGGAAGTTTGTTCCACTTACTTATAGGAGTCAAGTGTGGCTGTGAACAACCTGGATGCAGTGGTGGGATAGATGAGGGCCAACCAAGACGGAGGCCCTGTTGGCAGGCCCCAACTTCCCAGGTCCAGAGGTTAGGTCATTTACCTGTCCTGGGTGGGCTGCACTCTCCCAACAATGACATAGTCTGGGGATCTCTTGGATTCCTCTCTGTCACTGAAGGCCCAAATGGCGTCGGTGGCAAAGTGCGCTTATTACCAGTTTCAGCTATGACCATTCCTGGGCTACTCCTGTCCACAGTGATCCATGCACTGGTAACCTCAAGACTGGACTACTGTAATGTGCTTTATGTGGGGCTGACCTTGTGATTGGTTTAGAAGCAAATAATGCAGAATGTGGCAGCTCGGTTGCCCAGCGAAGCTTCTTACTATGCATATATGACTCCTGGTTGAAAGCTCTGCACTGGCTGCCAGTTACCAACAGAACCATGTTCAATGTATTAGTTAGTTTATAAGGCTCTGAACAGCTCAGGACCAGGTTAGCTGACTTCCCCTACGCAGGCTGCCCCAGGCAAGGCCTCGATTACTGTATCATGGCCTACTAGGCTCACTTAGTTCATAGAATCATAGAATAGCAGAGTTGGAAGGGGCCTACAAGGCCATCGAGTCCAACCCCCTGCTCAATGCAGGAATCCACCCTAAAGCATCCCTGACAGACGGTTGTCCAGCCATGTAGGCTCTGCACTATAGGGGGCAGCTACAACACCATCCACCCTTTGCTTCAGCCCCTGCTATGGCATCCATTTTGTGAAAGCTCCCTTCACACTCTCAAAATTCTAAGTGTTCTCACCAGCCCTAAAAGGTTGGGGACCTCTGCACTATGAGAGCCAGTGTGGCGTAATGGCTAGAGTGTTGGACTGGGAGTTGGGAGATCCAGGATCTAGTCCCCACTCAGCCACAGAAGCTCAGGGGGTGACTTTGGGCCACTCACAGACTCCCAGCCCAACCTACCTCACAGGGCTGTTGTTGTAAGGATAAAATGGAGAGGAGGAAGATTATGTATGCTGCTTTGGGTTCCTTGGAGGAAAAAAGGCATGATATAAATGCAATAAATAAATGAGGCACCAAAACCCTTTTCACGCATACTTCTGCCAACTCACGCTGGAGCTCATATTGTTTGTGAGGCACCTCTGTGCTGGTATTATTCCAAAACACAATTGTTGTTCTGGGGCACCAGGCAGTAAATACAGCATAGTATCAACCCTGTTTATAATATGAACAAGTGCCAACACACAAAAGGTGGTGTGGCACTTGAGTGGCAGACGAGGAAGGGTGAATTTCAAAGGTCGGGTGTTTTTTATAGTTTGTGTTTATAGTGCGAGCATGTGCCACTAGTGACAGCATAGCACTACTACTGTGGGAGGAATGGGAGGGCGTGCTGCCATGTCATTTTTCTTTTCTGTTTTTTTGAGTTCACTAAGTGCACAGCAATGGAGGTCTAAAAATGAAGCGCGTTTGTTCATTGCTGCGCAGTTGTGTAGGTTCACAGTGAAAAATAGCCACACACACAGAAACCTCCCCACCATTGTGGATTTCTACCCACAAATCCAGCGAAAATCAGTGTGCAGAAAGAACAGGGAACGGAAAGAGGAGGAGGAAAAACTGGGCAGATCCTGCCACAGGAGGGAAAGGGTTAGGGTGGGAATGTTGCCACTTCTACCACGAAGAGATATAGGAGTAGACTTGTCTTGGTTGTGCATGGAAACTACCACTGGAAAAAGTCATTGAAGTGTTTCAGAGCATAACTAGCTGTGGGATTATGGCAGTCAAACAGATTTGACCCTATATGGCTCGGATCCAGGTTATTTGAAAGACTGTATTCTCCCTTATGAGCCTGCCCATGCTTTGAAATCTTCTGGAGAAGCCCTTCTTTCAGTCCCACCATCTTCACAGGTGCGTTTGGTGGGAACACGGGAGAGGGCCTTTTCGGTGGCTGCTCCAGTGCTCTGGAACTCTCTTCCCAGGGAAGCTAGGCTGGCTCCCTCCTTGATGGGTTTTTGGAAGCAGGCTAAAACTTTTTTGTTCCAGCAGGCCTTTGGAGAATAATCTGGCCCTCCATCTATGTTAATGTCTTACAATTTTGTTGTGCATTTTAAACGTTTATGGTTTTGTTTCGTTGGGGAAGGCTGCTTTGCAGCGGCGTGTGAGTTGTGAGCATGGTAACTTTACCCCCGGCTATATCTATTCCCCACTAGCTGGCCTGACCCAAACTCTACTCCTCTGCAATATATACTGAATGGCAAATACTACATTTCTTTTCCGTTTGTCCTCCCAGAAGGGAGCAATTCTGCAATCTGCAAATGACTGCAAAATCAACCCTACCCTTGGTTGTGCTCTCTTGCCTGCTCTCAATCCTTCCTTCCCTCCCTCCCTCCTTTCTTTCTGTACATGGCAGGGTCTAACTCAGCATGGTGATGGAATAGTTTGTGTGCTGCTCAGCTGCTCTTTAGCCATGCTCCAAGGTCAGGAGCCACCTCAGCAGCCAGAAGGAGCGGCCACTGTTTCTGAACCTGTGAGAACTCTACAGCAGAAGAGATGGGAGACTGCGGGTGCTGAGGGAGGAAGGGCTGTTCCTGCTTCATAGCGCCAGATCTGTGACTGTGCAGAGCAAGTGTGCAGGGGGCAAATGTGGGCTGGGTGTGTGTGGAGGATGGTGTTCCAGGCCCCTTCCAGCAGCCATCTTACAGCAGAGAATGGTAGCCTTGTTCTCGACTTACTTTGAAGAAGTTGAGGATCTGGAGGGTGTTGCCCACGGTCAACTTCAGCTGCAGCAGGTCCTGGTTCCGTTCATCAATCTTCTCCAGGAACTGGGCATTCTCAATCTTCAGCTGCTGGAAATCTACCTCATGAAGCGCCTCCCCCAGCTCCTCCTTCTGCAGACCGACCGAGAAGAGTGATGGTCACTGGCCAGAGAACCAAGCATATGGCAGGCCTCTGCCTCTTAGGAGCTCTTTGAGGGCTGTTGCCCAGCCCAGCCTGGGCTGCAGGAACCCAGCCTGGGGTCTAGATGCAGGCCCTTCATGACAGGCCACGGCCCTGCTCTGAGAATGGGTCCCAGAGAGCTAGGAGTACAAAGGGGACTTTGGGGCAATTTGAAGAAAAAGTTAGCAGCTTCTGATCTGATGCCTCCATCATAACCTTTCCTGGGCTCAGAAATGATTCTTCCCTCTGCAAGTTTCCTCCTTCCTGTGGAAGTCTCCATGCAGTTGGGAAGCATCCAACAATACCGTCTTTGGAGATGACTCAGTGGGTGGCTCAGCTTTCTCATGCAAACCAAAAGCTCATTTGGGATTGGGAAAGAATTTCTGCTCAGGACATATATTAAGTAGAAACCCCAAGGGGAGGAGGAGGGGTTGCCATCCCCTGGGAGGCACGGCTGGGCTCATCCGCGGGAGACATCTGGGAATACTTGCTCAGCAGTTACCTGCTCTCTGCTTCTCTTTGACTCCTAACTGAATAATTCTAGTGCCCCAGTTATGGAGATAGGTCCTTTCCAGGCAAGGCTTTTACGGCACCCCCTCACCCTCTCTCATTCATGGCTTTTATTTATTTTCTATTTATTTATTTATTACATTTCTATACCGCCCAATAGCCGGAGCTCTCTGGGCGGTTCACAAAACCTTGCCCCCCCCCCATTCATGGCATTTCATGGGCAGTCCAGAAGTCTGCATCTTCCACTCATGGCCCTCCTTGTTTTCCCACCACATCTTCCGTCTTTTTTCTTACCCCAGAACATCCGTTAAGGAAGGAAAAAGAGAGAACACAGCTGCACAAGGCCTTCTGGCTGCTGGTGCTAGGAAGCCTTCCCCCCACCCCCAGGACACAAGCGCACCAAGCAGGGACACAGCCGGGTGGGATTTCCCCACCAAACTCTCGCTGCAAAGGCCGACGTACCTGCTTGAGCTGCATCTGCATCTTCTTCTTCTGAACTTTCAGAGAATCGTTTTTCAAGCGAATTTTCTCTTTCTGTACATCCTGAAAATGGAAGTTACCTCATTTCTCCCTCAGACTTGCAGCTGAAGTTTGATTCTGGGTCTACATTCACGTGCTTGGCTGGGGGAGTAGTAGCCCCCCTCCAGGCTGTGTGATTAATCATGCCTGGTGCAAATCTCTCCGAACAAAACTCCCAGACAACAAGGGGGTTCACTGCCTTGCCTCAGGTCTCACAAGTCCAGGAGGAACCACTTCTACACTCTGCTATCCATGAAGATGCCGCTCCCTGCCACCCCCCAACACTAATTTCTGCACTAAGAGTAGTAGTGGAACCCTCTCATCTGGCTTTTGGGAACCAACCACCATGACCACGCTCCTCTATGATATAAAAGTACAAGCAAAACGTTTGCCCAAAGAGGAAGAAAAATATAGCTAACATCCGAGGCAATGGAAGGCTAAACTGTACATTATGTTACCTGTGTGGCTTAGCTTTGCATTCTTATTTTTTAAACTTTCCACAGCAATCTGAAGGGATTCTGATGAGGATTAGAGCCCTGGTGTACGTCATGGTGGTGAAGGAAGCCACACACAGCCACACACCCACACCCCGCCCAGCTGCAGTTTCTATTGGGCTGGATACATTGTAGGCCAGGGTAGTGAGTTTTTGAGTTGCAAAGAACTCTACCCTAGTTAGGAGTGTTCAGTGTATCTTAGAAGTCTTCTGAGGATGTTTACAGCTTGCTCCCATCCTGATGCAGTTGATCCCCAATAAAAGAGATAAGGCTGAATCTTTTTTGATCTGATCTTTCTTGCAGATAGAAAGACAACTGCTCTCTATTGCTGCCACTGCAATGCAAAAACAATGGGCCATTCTGTGGGAAATGAAATGAAGAGAAACTTTATGAACAGCTGAACCAGGACTTGATAACTATGGTTTCCAGGTTTTTCACTCAAAAAGGTTTCCTACCTCTCGCCTAACTTGTAGAAATGTGGTGGAGCGTTCCCTGGCATGGAGATAAAAAGATGGGGGAAAGTTCCACCAGTTTAATTTTTGCATGTTTCTCAGCTGTTAAGAATATAGGAACATGGTACTTTTTTAAAATGGAAAAACCCTATTTATTTGTAGGGCTTTGTGAAAACGGGTATTTACTTCATGGAACAAAAATAATCTGAAATTCCAATTGGTCAATCTCCTTTGAAAGGCAAAGATATATGGGCACCCTAACGGTGCCTAGCAGCCTCTGCACTCAGTTGTTGGCAAACTCAACAGAACAAGAACACGTACTGAAGATCAGGAATACTGCAAGGGTAACACGATGACTCGAAACACAGCACCTAGTCCTACCCGACTGCCAACTACCAATGTCAGTGAGAGCAAAATGAGAAGAAGTGGCCCACTGACCCTGGCACGGATCTTGTCTTCCATGTATCGTAGCACCTTCTCGGAAGCAATGAGGCTCCCTTTCCTCTTGGTTATGGTTTTGACTATGTCTTTGTCGAAGTCCAAGGTGGCTCTCTTAATGTCAGCCATGCGAATGTCTGCTTCTTCTAGGACAGCCTGCAGAATTCAAATTACAATGAAAGTAGACATGTTGCATTTCATTTGTTCTCTGTGGTGGGGTCTGGAACCACACCGGGTTAAGACCTTTCTCTTCTAGCCAGCATTTTATCTTTAATCTTTTCCTCTGATTATTAACTTTTCTACTGGATCTTTAATAGGTTTTAAATATATTTTTATTTTTATTGTTGTACTTATTGGTTTTTTTCTGTTGTGTTGATGATGTTATTGTTTACATTATTGTCAGCGCCCCCAAAGGGTACTGCCTTTGGGGCAGTACTTTTGGGCAGTATTTAAATTTGATAGATTAATAATTTGTTTTTGTTTTTTAAGTGGTCTAACAATCAGTCAAAAAGCTGTCCAAACCTGGCCATATTCACTAGAACTGACCATGTAGGGGTGACAAATCAGACAGAGAGGTTAGGCCAGATATGAGAGGAATTTCCGAGTTCCATGAATTCTACTCCCCAAAACTTGTGTGAGTGGGTGACACTGCTAGGCAGTGGTGTACTGGTGCCAGAGCTCACAAGCTCAAAGCACCAGGACCTTTTGATTAGCAAGGATGATGACATCATCAGCCACCCCCTTCAGCCTTACCTATTCCTTCTGAGTTTACCAGGAATTCTCATAGTGACTGAGGAGAAAATAATTTTCCCCAGCAATAATCTATTGTTACGTGATAAGTATTTTGGGATGGCTTGCTCTTGAATGGACAGTTATGACTCTATTAGCTTTACAAGAGACCTGCTTCTGATGGAGATGAAAACAAGTTGAACTGGTTTGTTGACTTTGAGATAAAATGTTTCTCACCAAAGACTTAAATAACAACATCAGTGATGATCTTGTTGACATGCAGAGCACAGCCTAGCAGCTTTCTTGTCAATCAGCAGCAATACTGACTAATTCTTTGAAATGACATTTTCTCCCCAGAACCACAAACAGTTTTCAGTCTGCAAACTCCTTACAACATGTCCACGAATGAGCGTTTTGAGATTGCTGCATAGAGAAGTATAACAAGACCAGTACTAAAAAACCAAGAAGAATTCAGGAGATTCCAAAATCTTAACATTTTCTGCTACCTGGTTCTTGAAAATGGGGGGTGGGGCGTGGGCGCGGGCAGTTCTCCACAACTTTGGCTTATTGAACGTCCTTTTTGGTCACAAGCTCTCTTGGGAGAAAAGAACATACCTCATCTGAAGCAACACCAATACCTTGACTGTTATTGTTACTGGATTTGTGCAGATATAAAGATGGTGCCTCAGTGAAGAATACAACGTAACAAGCCTACTCACACTCCAGTACACAGCCATACCAGGTAGTTCTGCAAGGTCCTTTCTGAGTTCTCCTTTATCCGCTGAACGTCTTCCTTTGTCTCTTCCAGCTCCCGTTGTGCTAGGTCACATTTCTGCTCCACCGTCAGGCACATCAGACGGTCCGCTGTTATCCGGGATTTAGACTTGCGTCTGCCTCGTACCTGGAGTGCAAAGAAAAAGCACAAGGCAGCAGGAGCCACAAAAAGTGCTGCTGAACTTTAGCATTTGCCAATGTTATGTCTAGTTTTTCTTTTTCCTGATTGAATACTAATGGTCAGATATCTTGAATGGAATTTGTGGTGGGCTGGACATAGCAGTGATCTTATGCGTGTACACTGAGATGGAATACCCACTATGTTCGATGGGACTTGCTCTGTAATGGGTGAGTACAGGATTGCAGCTCGAATGGTCCACTTCAGAGCAGACATCATGATACCCTGAGAAATGTGACTGAAGAATTAACAAGTAACAGTGCAACAATAAGAGCAAATGATTGGTTGCTAACTGCAGCAGCCTATTTGCTATTGTACAACTCTGATCGTATTTCAGGATTCTTTGGGGAAAAGAAATAATCAGACAGTGTGGGTCTTGGTTTAGATCCTATTACTACGAAGTCTGCCAAAAGAGTTAACGGTGCAACAGGAAGAGATAGTGGAAGGTCTGTTCACATGTCTCCTGCATTTTTAAAAAGGTAAAGTGTAGTTGTGGAGCGGGGGAGGGGGAATTCAGATGGGGGGAACATGTAGGGGAAAACCCCCAAATCCATATCCCAATGTGTGGCTGCATTTGCCCTTTAAAAAACCCTGGGAGATCTGATCGTGAATTGTGCACTGTTTTCTCCCATTTAGCCTTAGGAGGAGGATTCTAGTAGTGCAGGTTCAAGTTACAGGAAGCCAGATTCCAGCTGGACATCAGGAAAAACATCCTAAGCAGTACGACAATGGAGCCAATGACCTAGGGATGTCATGGGCTCTCCCATACTAGAAGCCTTCAAAGAGGCAGCTGGACAACCATCTGTCAGGGATGCTTTAAGGTGGATTTCTGCATTGAGCAGGGAGCTCAATGGCCTTTTAGGCCCCTTCTAACTCTACTATCATTCAATCAGCTCGTTACTCCTGCCTCAGAATCCTGACTTAAGTCCCACATGATAGCAATGTTGCACTGAAGTTGGGGTTATGCTGCCATAACACCTGGGGGTTGTGCTGGCGTAATGCTACGTTCTTATAACTCCTGCTGCTGGAGTGACATTGTCTGGGCAGCCAGAGAGGAATTTGATTTTGATTCCCCCCCCCCTTTCAATGGAGAACTAAATACCCTGGTTTCATTCCCACTTCCTCCTACTCCACTATGAAAGAATACAGGATTCTGCAGCCCAGCTTGGTGCCCTCTAGATATGTTGGACTACAACTCCCAGGGGGGGATGCTGGGTGCTGTAGCCAATCACAGCACACCACCAGCAGTACATACACCACTGACAGGTTACCCATACCTCAGACTACATGGTCTGCACCCCTGGCAAATGGAGACTAAATCCATGGCTCAGAGGTTGCGTTCAGATGAGTCTTTTATTGAACAAGCACTGTGCTTCATCTACAGAGTTTTGTACATCTTCCCTTTGCAACCCTGCCATACTTTCCTACTGTCTCTTCCGTCTCAAAGTCTGACTGCTGCAAATGTTTCCCATGACTTCCCCAGTCCCCTGAAATATTGAATCTGCATTGGCTAAACTGTATTGGGTATCACTGGAAGGCTCTATGGCCTTGGACCAGACTATCTGAAAGACCACCTTCTCCCATATGAGTCTGCCCAGATCTTAAGAGACCTTTCTCCCATATGGGTCTGCTCTCAGTTGCCAGTGACCAGACTCAGAGTCTGAAGAGTCCTATCATTGTGGAGGATGTGTTTAAGTGAGCTCCTGGGCGGAAAGGTGTGATATGTGAAATAAATACTTGAGGGCCAAAAAGTGAAACCATAAATATCTTTCAGGCTCTTTACTCTCAGGAAATAAACTTAAAAATATGAAGGGGAAAAACAAAAGATCTGTGCGCATGAGCTAACCACACAGCACTGTGGAGACTCAGGGAAACCGGAAATATGTAGTAAATTTGGGCACCATCATCGGAACCACAAATACAAGTGTAATGCCAATCCCTGTGAAATAACCCCACAGCTTACATATTGCAGTTGTCCCAGATCCAGTGACGAGCCGTGTTTTTCTGGTGCCATGTCCCTTGTCTCCATCCGATTGAAATATTTCTCAAACATGTCTGTCTCGAGTTTGAGCATGGAGTTGCCATGGCTGGACAAAGATGAAAGATTAGGTGAGCAAACACCATGATTCATTTATAAGATTATTAGCATGTAAACGATCCACCATGTCCCAAACCAAAGAGGATGCCAGCAGTGTCTATTGATCTCCTCCACTGCTCCTTCCGCCCTGCACTGGATGACCAGAAACCTCCAAATTCAATAGGATTGGGCCCTTAAACACTGCTATCACATTTCCCTTTAATTGTCTACTTTCTCAACTATGACAGTGAAGTCCAGAACTGGGCCATGGATTTCTTCTTATTCATTCAATTTATTTAACTATCCTGCTGTTAGCTCACAAGGGTTAGACTAGGTGACTTCCATGGTCCCTTCCAACTCTTCCATCCTAGAAGCATAGGGAGCATATCTTATATTTATCAGTATCTGATCATGTTTAATATGCTAGCTAATGTTACAGTGAAATTAGCAGTTTCAAAATAAGCATTTCTGGTATCACTTTATTTTAAATTCTCATCGTATAAGGAATGTATATATTGGACCATGGTGTGTACTATAGGTAGCACCAAAGTAGGATGTATCACTTCTCTACACTATTGTGGCGTTGGAAGGGACCACAAGGATCATCTAGTCCAACCCTCTGCAATGTGCAAGAAAACCATTTAAACCATTCATGAGAGGTGGCTTTCTGGCCTCTTATTAAAAAACCTCCAGAGATGGAGAACTCACAACCTCCATAGGTAGACTCTTCCACTGTTGTACAGATCTTACTGTCAGGAAGTTTTTCCTTGGTAGCTATAACTTATGCTGATTATTTTGGGTCTAATTTCTGTGGCCATGGAAAATAGTTCTTACCCATCTTCCCTGTGGCACCCTTTTATGTACCTGAACACTGCTAACATGTCTTCCCTCAGTCTTCTTTTCTTATAGCTCTTCTTTGTACAAACACACATCTTAAAATTATAATTATAGGAATACTGCCCTGGGATCCTTTGCAGAAGGAGCCATTTAGATTTTAAAAAATGAAAATAAATCCTGCATTCTTTGTCAGGCTTGTTATTCTTCTTTGAACTTAGTGTATTTCATTGATATTTCCTCACAGGTAACAAACACTGAGGTGAGGGGGAGAACACAGCTTCAGAACTTTGAGCAGAAGGTAGTTCTGGATCTTCTGAAAGATGCCTGCAGTAGATTGGCAAGAACTCCAGACTCCCAAACATTTAGCAACAACACAGTGACTGCCATGACAACCGCCACTCTGAATTATGCTGCTGAAATAAAACTTTGGGGTAACCTGGAGTAGATTTTTGTGTGGAAGAACTGTGAGCTCCACTCAGTTCTGGTACTCTGAACAAATCCCTGTGCTCAGAATTCTTTAATTCACAGTGTGTGTCTTTTGCATCTAGTAAAACAAAACAAGGGGAATCAAGTCTGCTGACCCCTACCCAAGACCTCCCAAGGGTCATGAAAATGGATGCTTCTCATACCTCGGATAGTCTGATGATGTGGATAATGCCCACAAAAACTTATTCCAGAATAAATGCGTTAGTCTTCAAGGTGTACCAGACCGTTATCTGCATTCAGGTAGTGAAACCCATTCTCAATTGTGGGAATCAGGTTGGCTACTCTGAGAACAGAATGCAGCACTAGATAGGCCTTTGGTGTGGTGCTAAAAATGGGACCAACAACATGATCCCAGCTGTTGTTTTCTAGAAAGCAGTTACTCATAATTATGATAAAACATCCCCCACCCAAACGGGTATTTTTGAGAAGCTGAGCCCTCTTGCTGCTTTTTAACAAACCAGCAACATGCTCCCAGTTTCCTGGCCATGGTGAGATTTGGGGACGTTTGCACCCAACTTGATGGCCTCTGGACAGGGTGGGCCATGTACTGTAATGCAGCACACCCAGAAAGCGAAGGTTGCTAAAGCTGACAAGCATGACGCCCGTACGCCCGTCATTGACATGGACTGGGTGACTGGGGTGTCAGTGAGAGACTTTGGGGAAAGGAGCTTGTAAAGGGCTTCTTTCTGCGTGTTCTGCGCACAGGCACCTGGCGCCCCTCCACGGCATCCTGTGTGGGCCAAGGCAGGTATGTACCATCTGGGGCTCAAGCTTGTCCAGAGCCCTGCAACCTCCGGGTGAAGGGCAGGCGCAGCCCTTCCTCAACTGCGCCCCACATGGTGGGGTAGGCATTTGGCCTTATGTCCCAACATCCCCCAGCAGCGGTGGTGGTGTTAGCAAAAGTGACTCCATTTTGGAAATGATTGCTGTGCATGATGGGTATGCCCTATTTGTAACCCTCTGCTGTTTCTCTCTTAGCTGCATCTTCAAAGTAGTTGGAGCCAAGTTAAGCAGAATGCACTTCAAAGGAGCAGGATGTAGCCTAGTACCTTATCTGGAACTGCTAACAAGCAAGCATTCCAAAGTTGTATTATATTAGAGACTATGTCATAGCAATTAATCAATCCAATTAGTAAAAAGCACCTAGCTCAAACCAACTCCAGCCCGCCTCTTGATGAAACAAAGAGGAGGAGCTGGGAGGCGGGAGGAAGGGGGATACTAGCTAGAAGTATAAAAATGTTTTACTATCTGTAAACAGGGTCCGAACTGCTTTTATTGCCCTTCGCACCAAAGTTGCAACTTTCAATAAATCTCTTATAATCTCTTTGGAGGTCTGCGCCTTTCTATGGGATCCACCCCTAGGAAGAAAGAACAAGGCTATTTGTCTAACAGTGGGAGTTGTAGTCCAACTCGGGAGGCTGGTCAAGGGGAGCCGAGCCGCTTTATCCCCACCAGTGCCAGGCGCAGCTGTTGCCGAAAGCCACGCGCGGCAGCTAGGGGGGGAAGGAGGGGGCGCTTCGAGCCGGGGCCCCCGCGGAGCCCTACGCTGAGCCGCCGCCGCCGCCCCGCCCGCCGCACCTGGTGTCCTCCACCAAGGTGAGGAGCTGGGCCAGGGAGAGCTGGGCCAGGTCCTGCTGCAGCTCCTCGCCCAGCTCCCGTGACTCGCCGGTGTGGACGCTGTCGCGCTCCGACTCCTCGTCCGCCATGGCCGCCGCCGCCGCCGCCGCCGCCTGGGAGGTCGTCATAGCAACGCGGCCCAGCGAGTTGTCGGGAAGGCGGCGGCGGCGGCGGGCGCCCGGAAGGGTCCTCGAGGGGCTCGACCCCACCCAGCCCGCTCTCTCCGCGGGCGTGAAGCGACGGCGGCCCCGCCGCCAGTTTCAGGCCTGGAAAGCACGGAGGCGAGCTGAGAAACGGGCTCAAGGGACCGGCGGCGGCGGCAGGCGGCTGTTGGCTCCGCGGAAGGCAGGCAGGCAGGCAGGCAGGCAGGCAGGCAGGCCGGCCGCACGAGCCAGCGGCGCCGCTCCTCGTACCGAGGTTCGCCGGCCTGCTCGGCCTCGCTCCCGCTCAACCTGGCGCCTTCCAGTAGTGTCGGACTACAGCACCCATCATTCCCAGCCGGCATGCACTAAAGCTGGAAGTTGCAACCCAGCACATCTGGCAGGCCCCAGGATGGGGGAAGGCTGAGCCCAGAGAACAGAAGGCTCCGGCCACAGCACGGGCGCCCCACAACGAGCTCCGCGGCCTTAGGACCCTCCATCTGCGAAGGGCACAGCCATGGCCACGTCCACCAGAGCAGGCGATGGCTTGGCCCAGTCCCTCCGACCACCTGTGTGCTTGACCCTAATGGCTTTGGCTTATTACATTTGCTAGAGCTGGATGTCCAGCTGGTTCCAGGAGGTTATATTTTTCCTTGAGAAATGGGTGGCACCAGCCTCTTTAAAGAAGGCGGTAACTGGGCCACTCCAGAAAAAGCCTTTCCTGGACCCAGATGATGTCCCCAACTATAGGGCAGTAGCCAACAGCTCCTCCCTGGGCAACGTGCTTGAGCAGGTGATGGCGGCTCAACTCCAGGTGATCTTGAATGAAACTGATTATCTAGACCCATTTCAATCAGGCTTCAGGCCTGGATTTGGAATGGAAATTCCCTTGGTGGCCTTGTGGAATTAATATTTGAAATATTTTTTTGGCCCTCCCAAAGCAGTAAAGGCCAGAGCTGTAATGAGTTGCAGGAAGTGTAATTTGTGCTGCAATTGTAACAGCTTACATTTAGACTTTGGGTAGTTTATAAAGACCAGATGGCACAGTATCAACTACAGTTGCCAGGATTTATTTACCAATAAATTTCCCACATACTTTCCTGGACAGTGGATTTCAAAGGAGTTAAGGTAACCTTCAAAGGAAGCTCTGTCATGTACCATGGATCCTGAATCACTCCTGCAATTACCTTTTGTTGGGGCATATTGGCTTTTGGGCCAACCAAATGCCTTCCCTCTGTCTCAGTTAACTTACCGGGGCTGTTCACATTTTGTATCTGGTCACTCTAGAGCGCAGGGCTCCTGCAGCTTTAACTGTTGTGATGAAAAGGGAATTTCACCAGGTGCTGTATGCATACAAATGACACCTGCTGAAATTCACTTTTCTATACAACTGTTAAAAATACAGGAGCCCTGTCTTCCTTTCCATATGGTCACCCTAGGTAACCCACACTCAAGTGTTTGAGTGTGGGTTGTTTTGAACCATGGATTATTTGTTGAACTGTGGGTTATCCTGTTGTCTGAATGCATCCAAGATGGCTTGTTAACCATGGAGTGTGGATTATTTTCTCAAAACAAGCAACCTTGAGAACTCTTGGTTTGTTCAGGGTGGTTAACAAGCCACACTCTTTGTTTAACAAGCTACCCTGGCTGTGTTTATACAGCATGATAACCCACACTCTGGAAAACATGCAGGATACAGGAGCCCTTCCCTTCCCATATGGTGACTCTAGTGTATAACAGTAAAACATGTAATCAAAAACAGTGCGGCAACAAAAGCAGTGAAAACACAATAAAACAGGAACAGACAACTGCAACTCAGTCCAATAACACATAACCAGGGGAAGGCCAGAGTACAGTAGTAAGTTTTCAGGGACTTCTTAAAAGCCTGCAATGCTGGGCCTGACAGATGGCAACTTGTTCCAGGGGTGAGAGGTCACTGTAGAAAAAGCTGTCTCTCATGTGGACATCAGCCTAACTGTTCTCACAGGTGGGCAACTGAGAAGGCCTGATATGGGTGAAGGCCATTTGGGACCAAGTAACTTCCTGCAACTCATTACACCTCTGACGAGTCTCCCACTGACATTGGAGGCCACTGACTATTTCTTTTACAATTATAATACTGCTTGAGCAGTATTATTGAGCAGTAACTTGCAGTAAGTACTGTAGTAGCTAAAATATACAGTGTTAAAATATATGTTGGAGACAGGTATAATAATTGGCGGAAATAGATGTATATGCGAGTTATTTTTTGAGAGTTTTAAGAACAGCTGCAAAGAACCCTTCTAACTGCTATGTCTGCTGCTTTCAGTCAATCATCTAATATCTCCAGTAGCAGAGGCAGTGTGCCTATGTACACCAGTTGCTGGTAAACATGGGTGGGAGGGTGCTATTGCACTCACATGCTGCTTGCAGGTTCCTGATCAACAGCTAGTTGGCCACTGTGTGAACAGAATGCTGTACTAGATGGACTCTTAGGGTCCATTAACCATTTTGTGGTTAAGCAGCATGGTTTAGCGTGTTGTCTGAACGGGGCCTTCGTCTGATCCAGCATGGCTCTTCTTTATGTTTTAAAGAACTATTTGTGGTAGTCTTCTACTTGTGGTAGGAAGAATATGAGCATCAAAGATACTGCCCTGGACAATTTGTTTCCAGAAGAGGAAGGGCTAATACAGTAATTTCTATGCCCTCCTTGATCTGGAACAGCAAGGTATTCTGCTGAGATTCTCCATCCTTAAAGTTATACTGCTGATAATAGTGGACATTCAAAAAATGAATCCCCTTATGCCACAGCATGTGTATATAAGTCTACTAACTTGAGGTTAATACCATGCATCCGACACTGTCCATGAAACTTTATGGCACAATAAACGTGTTACATCAACAGGACCCTTTGTGGAGAATGTTTATGACAACCTTGCACTGTAGTCCAGATTTTATTCTCATATTGGGAGATGGAAGCTGAGTTTGAGAGGAGCTTACAAATATACCAGCAATGGCTGTTGCAATTTTTATATACCTAGGAGGGACATTCAATAATCCATACAATAATCAAGTTTATTAAACAGTTTTCAAATGCTGCTGTGGAAGTTAACAGTGTGCACACATTCTTATACGCATCAGGCACTATTGGTGGCCGTGTTGAGATCCCACACAAAGCGTCCCACCAAATTCCTGGTGGAGAAGGCTATCAATGGCTACTAGTTATGATGTATATGTGCTGCCTTCACGATCAAAGGCAATATCACATCTTTCAATCAATCATCTAATAATATCTCCAGTAGCAGAGGCAGTGTGCCTATGTACACCAGTTGTTGGGGAACATGGGCAGGAGGGTGCTTGTGTCTTGCTTGCGGGCTTTCTGTGGGCAGCTAGTTCGCCATTGTGGGATCAGAATGCGGGACTAGAGAAGCTTCTGGTCGGATTCAGGATGGCTCTTCTCACAGTTGCAGCTGAATTTCACTTAATTTATTTATTATATTTCTATATCGGCAAATAGCCAAAGCTCTCTGGACAGTTCACAACAGTTAAAGCCATAAAACACAACATAATATAAAAAACTTAAAAGTTTAAAACTACACCAAAAAAATCCCCCAAAATAAAACCTAGCAGCAATGCAAACATTTTAAAGACAATAGCGAATGTAAAACACAGAAACTGAACGACTAAAGTGCCTGAGAGAATAAGGTCTTCACCAGGAGAGTTCGAAAGAGCTTGAAGCCCTGGAGTCTTCGCTCCCACTTTTTATTTTTTCCTTCTTCTTCAACAGATAGAACAAGACGGCCTCCACCACTCGGCCAACGAACGCCCCACTGGAGTCCCGCTTTCCCCCCGACTCCTGCGAGTAGCTCACCCTGCGAGTAGCAGCGTCCACATGCCCAGGAAGTGCCGCCTACACGCGCAGGAGCAGCCCCCTCTAGCCTTTTATAAGTCTACCAACCAGAGGCACGGCCTCGTCTTGCAGCGCCTCACGCGATAGGTCGCCCTACCGAAGGCAAAGAGAGGGCGGGGCCCGCCTCCCTCTTACGGCGCCCGGAGTCCTCCGCACCGGCAGGGGTCTCTGTGTGGCGCGACGCGAGCCGGCCTGGGCGGCGGACTTTCTCTCCGCGCGGGGCCGGGCTGGTGGGCGCGTCGCCGCCGAGGCCAAGGCCGCCGCCGCCGCCGCCGCCGCCTTTTCCGGGTCCGCTGCGGCGGCGAACGCCGCTCCGAAGGAAGCCAGGAGGCAGGCCCGGAGCGCCCCCCGCCCCCGCGCGCGCCCCTCTCCCTCACGCCGGCCGGCCTGGCGCCGCTGCTGTTCGCGGCCTCCGCCCCACCGCCGCCGCTGCTGGTGGTGCTGGGCCGCCGGTGGTGGTGCTGCTCGCCGCCCCGTCTGGCCGCGGCCTCCCCCGCGCGCCGGCGCCGCCTCCTGCCGCCCTCCCCCGGGCCCCCGCCCGCCATCGCCATCGCCATGCCCGGCCCGGCCGCCGGCAGCCGGGCCCGCGTCTACGCCGAGGTGAACAGCCTGAGGAGCCGCGAGTACTGGGACTACGAGGCGCACGTCCCCACCTGGGGGTAAGGCCTGGGGCGGGAGTGGGTGGGTGGTGGGTGCGTCGGTCGGTCGCCAGGCAGGCAGGCAGGTTGCTCGGCGGCGCCTCCGCCCGGCCTAGCCGCGCGGATGCGGCGCTTGCCTTCTGCCGGCCGGCTCGCCCCCTGAGGCGCGCAGCGCTCGGCCCCGTGGCGAGCCTCCTTCCTCGGCAGAGCCGCGCCTTTGCTCACATGGCCCTCCGGAGCGCCTCCGGCCGGGCGCCGCTCGCTTCTCGCCCCGGGCCGTTCTTACGCCGGGATGGCAGAAGCCGGGGAGGAGGAGGCAGGGCGAAAATGGCCTCAGCCCCTCGACCCTCGTGGCGTCCCTTGCGCCCAGCTTCGCTTCCTCTCACTGCTTCCTTCCACGCATTTCCCATTCATTCATTGTATTGTGTCCCCACTTCCCCCCACCTCGTTTGCGGGCTTTGTTCCTCTTCCTTCATCCCCCAAAGGTCTGAACTTGCATAATTACACACGCACACCTACAGACACACCTACACACACACACACACACGCATTCTAAATGAGATGCCGGTGCTGGGAGAAATGGGAATCAGGAATTAGCTGAGTTCTAGAACCAAGTTTCAGTTTTGCTAAAGGTAGGGACTGATCAGTCCAAGTGAGCTGATAGGATACTTTGGCAATATTAAAAGAAGAGGATTGTGCCAGAGGTCTAGCTAGACCTGTCGTGGAGTTATTTGTGTGTTCTTGAATGTCGTACCACCAATTTTTTGGTAAGACGACCCAAAGGGTGGAGCATTAATCAAAAACTTGGGGTTGCAGGCCTCTGGGTATAATCTGGGCTGCGCTTCCTCACAGCATTGTCCATAGATTGTGTAGAGGGGTAAAGCCACTCTGTTCCTAACCCTCAGACACAGGCTTTTTTCTCTTTTTTGGCAATTCATGAAAACAAGGTCCAAGAAGCCACTATACCTGTTTCCAGAGACACGCATATGATTGCTTCTGGAATCTCTCTGGCCTCAAGACACACACTCAAACTCAGTTGTGTACTTGCAGTAGGGCAACTGTTTCCCATCGTGATTGCATATTTAAGGATGAATTTGGGATTTAAGCAGTGTGATCATGGCTCAAAGTGATTAACACAGACAAAAGGTTGTGATTTTGGGTGGTGGTAAGTGTCTGTGAGCAGAAGGAATGGGATCAAATAACATTGAATAGGGATGGGCATCTGACCAATTGAGTATTGCTAAACCTTTGAGAACAACAAACATAATCAACTGGCTGGAGACCTATGATAACCACACAGGAAATTAGATTGGTTTTATTATGAAGCAGTTATTTTTAAAATTGTATCAGATTATATTTGTACTCCACCTGTCCCCCAAAGAGATCAGGATAGGATTCGTAGAGCCTTCTCTGCCCCATTTTATCCTCTCAACATTTTGTGAGGTCAGCTAGGCTGTATGCATGTGCCTGTCCATGTGTTACCACCTCAACATTGCCTAACAAGCTTCATGGTTGAGTGGGGATTTGAGCCTCTGTCTCCTGAGCCTAGTCCAGCCACCCTCCAGATGCGTTGGACTACAACTCCGATCATCACCATCCAGCATGGCACCCTGACAGGATGATTAGAACACATCTGGAGGGTGCCAAGTTGAAGGTGACTGTTCTAGCTCTACCCACACTAGGCTGTTGCCTTGCCACTGTTGACTCCTCAGGGAGCCAGTGGGAAGCTTTGCTATGCTGCTGCTAGGAGGCAGATAGCCCTCACTCCTGTCCTTGCTAACGAATGAGACCATAATGACATGAAAAGACATGCTGCCACCTACAAAGTGAAATGCTTGGAATATTTGACCATGATCAGATTAGGGGATCAGTTGACCAAGGCTGGTATCAGTCTTGAATGGCAGATCTGGCCCGTTAACACGCCATGAGTACTAGTTTGTGCTTGTAGATTTGCTTAAAGACATTAAAAACCATAGAGCCAGTCTGGTGTAGTGGTTAAAGTGTTGGACTGGGAATCAGGAAATCCAGGCTCCAGTCCCCACTTGGCCATGAAGCTCACTGAGTGACTTTGGGCCAGTCATTGACTCTCAATCTAACCTACTTCATAGGCTTATTGTGAGGATAAAATGGAGAGGAGGATCATGTAAGCCGCCTTGGGTTTCTTGGAGGAAAAAGCTTAAGATGCAAATGTAAAAATGTAAATCGGGTCCCTCCTGCCTGGGTTCTGATCCAGAGTAGTAATTGAAATCAGTGTGGATGAGTATGACAGATTAAATTTATATGGTAGTAGTTTCAGATTTGAATTCACCTTTAGAGTGTATTATGGAGAGGCTTGGCATGTAGGATAGATGAGAAGGAATTGGGTGATGAATAGCTTGTATTATAGAGTGTTTTACCAGGACACAAGAAGGTGGATTTAGGCTGCCTTTCATTTACTCTTTATGTAAATTCTTCGCTATCATACGGTGTGTTAGCCTTATAATCTGATCAATATTCTTAGCTGTCTTCCTAAATATTAAACTCCCCTTTTAAAAAAAAACACAACCCATGTTTATGTGCAAAGTGTTGGTGCTAATATGAGTTAAATGAATCAGGGGGAGGTATTCATTCTTGGCTAATTAGAGTGAAATTGCCAACACATTGGGTTTGTAGCTATGCTGTTGATTTGGTGCACATGGCTCTCTATGGCTTGTCACTAAGTCTCCAAGACATATTTAAGCACTGCCGCATATACAATCAAGATGGATAACCAGCACTAAAATTCAAAACTGGAAAATTCCAGGATCCTTGTTTCCTGAGGGTCTAAAAGTTAATGCAGCATCTAAGCCTGTGCAAATGTTGGGGTTTCTTCCTCTGCAGTCACTAACCTCATTGCCAGGATGTTCAGGGGATTGAGAAAGGAGAGTCTAGCATAGGGGTTTGCGAGGACTGTCTTTCCCATTCTGGACCCTTGAGAGAGAGGGGGTTGGTAATAAGATGGATCTCGTAGAGCTCTTTGCATGTTTTGGAATTAAACTCCCAGGATTCATGACCATTGGCCATGCTGACTAGGGAATGATGGGAGTTGAAGTCCAAAACATCTGGAAAGTATCGGGCTGGGGGAGGCTGTGGTAGAATATTCTGCCAATTTTGAACAGTCCCACCAGTTCGGTAGCAAAAATCAGGACAAGTATCCCAGAGATGTAACATATCCAGAAATTTTGAGGTCATGGGGAAAAAAATCCTTGGGGTGGGCTGGGTGGAATGGAAATTTTGGGGAAATTGAAAAATAAACAATACTTATTTTTTTAGCGCTCTTTACAGATCCTAAAGTCACTTTGATGCTTTAAGACAGCCTTCCCCAACCTGGTGCCCTCCAGGTATTTTGGATTTCAGCTCCCAGCAGCACGTCCAATGGTGAGGAATGCTGGGCACTGAAGTCCATAACATCCAGAGGGCACCAGGTTGGGGGGGGGGCTGCTTTGGGAACGTAAAACAACCTTTCTGTTCCTAAAGTTTATTTATGTATAACTTAGTTTGCTCATAAAATTATCATTACATTTTAAAAATAAACTCAGTAAATTTGTAATTATTGTCTTAATAGATAAGAACTACATTAAATGGCTACCACAGCATCAGAAATACACAAATCTATAGAACAAAATCCAAACTGTCAAGAATGTACATTTACTGTTGGGAATATACAATGGTGACTCTACTTACATACAGGGAAAATAAATATCTATAAGTAAAATATACTTTACATCAATAATTTTAATAAGGAATGAAAGAAATAACCATGCTGGGAAACCTAGAGAGGATTAAAAACATTTCCCCCCGTGGCTTCATTATTTCCAGACATTTTACATCTCTAGACTTTCTATGAAAGTGTTCTTATTACATAGTTTTTAGAAATCATTTTTGGGGGTGTAAAAGCTAGGTAACAATATATAAATACTTTGTCTTTAATTCTAAAAGAAAATATTCATAATCCATTTTCTAGTTTTTTGGAGAGTAACAAGAAAAAGTCGTGTGTCGTCCCCCGTCCCCCCCGAATTTTTACTTTCCCCCCCTGGCTGTCACATCGCTATCCCAGAGTGACTGGCAGCTTTTCTTATTTTGATGCTTGCAGATGGACAGCTAATTTTCAGGACAAGGTGCTTTGAGAGTTGTAGGTTATCTTCCTGCTTCTCTTATATCTGTGGGATGCTGAGGAGATGGCTATGAAGATTCTGATCTCCAGCAGTGGAAAACAAGAATGTACAGAAGTAGAGTGGCTTGTATCCACTTGTTTGCAAGATCTGCACATTAGCAAGTTCCCTGTTCCTAGTTCTTCAGTGTTACAGTGTTTGGAGCAGAAGGGTTGGGAGAAAATTTCAGCCTTGTCACTTTTCACTTGTTTTCCTCTCCATTGTCTGCAGTAATCAAGATGATTATCAACTGGTTCGGAAACTCGGCCGGGGAAAATATAGCGAAGTTTTTGAAGCGATAAACATCACCAACAACGAGCGAGTGGTTGTGAAAATTCTTAAGGTGAGTTTTTGTTGGATGCTTATTAATGGGTTTCTGAGGTGGGGAATATTTCTTTAACCCTTTGAGTTTTAATACCTGGGTTTGCTATTGAGGTGCTGGATTATATCTCTGTATCTGGTAGTAGTATTTTGACAATCACTCTTCCCACCTGTTTTAAAAAAGTAAAATTGCATTTGAAAGCATTTTGTGAAGGAACAGCATCTTCTGCTGTGTTAGAATAGCACTGCATGTGCTGGCTGCATACAGCAAATAACATCAGGCATGGCTTTCTTGACAGGACAGATGTTAAACCATGATAACTGTAATGCAAAGTCTGTAGGGGATCCTTCATTTTTTATTTAATAGTTTTATATATTATTAACCATATCCAAAAATCTTTTAATGATGACCATTAAAAGAGTACAAAGTTGGTCATTACCTTTAAAGCCCTACATGGTTTGGGTGCAGGTTACCTCCAGGATTGCCTTCTTCCATACTGTCCACCCCGCACACTCGGGTCCTCTGGGGAGAACTTACTTCAGTCAGCCAAAATTAGGCTGACATCTGTTACCCAGAGGACCTTTTCTTCAGTCACCCCCAGATTGTGGAACGGCCTGCCGGAGGAGATTCATAAAATTAACTCTCTCTGTGATTTTAAGACAGCTTTGAAAACTAGCCTTTTCCAGCAGGCCTACCCAGACCCAGATGAATGTGAAATCAAGTATTTTTAAGATGTGTTGATTCTTGTACTAATGTTGTTCCCCACCTCAATCCAAAGGGAAAGGCGGGTAAGAAATGATGATGATGATGATGATGATGATGATGCCTAGTCAGAGCTGTGCTCAGATGATCAGACAGGTAGATTTAGGAAACACAAGTTTACATATTGCCAAGCATCTACAAGAATGCCTTTTTCTATACCAGTCTGTCCTATGCTTTTAAGATAAATGGGAGATGCTTCTAACTGGCAGTTACCAGTGGTACGTAATGCAACAGCTGTGGAGAGAGCAATCTTTGTTAGTTTATTTTTTTATTTATTAACAATATTTATATACTGCTCCATATTTAGAATAAACTCCGAAGCAGTGAACATAGGAATGAAACAGTAAAATGATAAAAACAGCTAATTAAAATTGTTCAATTTAAAATGAAGTACGAATATAACTGGTGGCTGGTCACTTGAGGAATGCTTCCTGGAAAACAGTTGTTTTCAGGAGGCACTAGAAGCAGCACAGTGTTGGCGCTTGCCTGACCTCTAGGGGAAGGAAGTTCCAAAGAGAAGGGGCCACCACACTAAAGGCTCTTCCCCTGATGGATTCCAGTTGGGCCATAGGTCCATGTGGAACCACCAGGAGCATGCCCTCCAATGCCCTCAGTGACCAGACAGGTTGGCACGAGAGAAGGCGCTCTCTCAAGTATCCTGGTTCCAAGTTGTGTAGGGCTTTGTACACTAGCACCAAAACCTTAAACCTGGCCTGGTAGCCAATAGGCAGCCAGTGCAGTTCCCTCCGCAAAGGAACACTTGCTTGTTGTGGAACACCCTCCTGTTGGAGGTGTAACTTGTGACAGCATATTCTTTCAGGCACAAGGTCAACACTTATTTGTTTTCTCTGGCATTTTAAACTGGTTTATTAAGCTGGTTGCTGTATACTATCTATTTGATGCATTTCCTGTGCTTCTTGCCTTTTATTGCTATCGTTGATGCTTTGTTATGTAGTGGGTGTAAAATATTTTAAATAAATAAATATACAGAAGTTCTCAATAGAGTTAACTTTGCTTAAAATGAGGGTGCAGAATTTTTATGTTCATCATTTCTCATCATGTGTACTCCTCTGTAGAAACTTTCAACACAGGTGGCCCAGTAAATATGCTGCAAAGCTTGACATTAAAGTTGTTTGGGGCCAACCAAATTCTAATTATGGGCATGTGTAAAATGCATTTCCCGGTTATTGCAGCTTAGCTAACTAGGACTGTGTATGACATGGGAGGTCCCTGGGAGGAAGAACAGCTTACTCTGAATTATTTAGAGATAATTAAAGAGGACTTGTGGTCATATTTAGCAACAAGGGTCATTGCTTTTGGCTCCGCAGCCTCTTCCTCCCCCTTCATCCAGAGCTATCTTGAATACTTGGAATTGTGAGCAGCAGGGCAAGGCCTTCCAGGGGTATCCATCAACCTCACTGCTGGTTTGATCACTAAAGTGCATTTAATGCTCTGTGTTGAGTTATTCTGAGTTGGTGCTTGTACAGGGCTACCATGCAGAAAGTTGTGTCAGTTTGAAGTGTGTGAACGGAAGTTCCACAGGTCAGTTTTCAGCTTTGTGAGAGCAGATTGCTCATTGGGAGGTGGGGGTTTCCTCTCGTACAGTGGTGCTATTCCAATTTGCGCAAGTGTAGATAAGAGGATGGAAGATAATGAGACTCTGCCCCCACACCTAGAGATGTGAAGTCTTGGAGACACAACAGTTAAACTCAGAAAAACCAATCTCCCCCTAAGTTTCCCAAAAGCCCTTGAAAAGAAAGCGTGGGGTGAACAGTAAACAAACAAACAAACACCTACTTTTTCCAGGCCTTCACATCTCTACCCACACCCTAAGGCAAATGTGGGCGGCCTTTTTGGGATTCAGGGCAGAATTCTCTCAGGGGAAATACTCTGGACAGGATCAAAAGTAGGTGGGGACATCCCCTTCTGTCTCTGCTTCAGCTGGGCTAAACAAATGTATGTTAACAGCAACATCTTCGTGCTTCAAGTTTCTTCAACTTTGCTCAACCCCTCAACCACACTCTGCTTGAAGCTGCTTCTACCTACTTTGATTCAGCTTTGTCATAGAAGCTCTTCCTATCCACCATGATACCTAAATGGAATCTCCACATTCAGGGACAGCCAGTTTCTGGTGCCAGATATTGGTGGTAGGAACATACACTTCTGCGGAGCCTGGCCATTGGTCCGTCTTGCCCAGCCTTCCTCAACCTGGTGCCCTCTAGCTGTTTTGGACTACAGCTGTGGGAATTGTAGTCCAGCATATCTGAAGGGTACCAGGTTGAGGAAGGGTGATCTAGCCATACTGTCTGTACTGCGTGGCAGCTGCTCTCCCAGCTTCCAGACATAAATCTTTCTCAGCGATACCTAGACATGGTGGGTACTAAATCTCTGGCCATCTTCATGTGAAGTTTGTGCTCTGCCACTTGAGCTGCAGCCCTTCGCCAAAATGATAATTCCCTTGTTAAGAACCTTTGTGAAAATAGCTTCAGCCGTTTAGTATGCTTCTTTCCCCTTGACTTGAGAGCCTTTATTTTTCATCCAGCGGAAACAACTACTGCAACAAAATTGGTAGCCAATGGTTGTTGTTTATCTTATTATTCTCAGTCCAGAAGTCACAATTTTGCCACTGATCTGTCATAACACTTCCTCCATGATGCTTTCAACTTTGCACCAGCGCAGCTTAATTAGTGGATGCAAAGTAATATTGAAAGAAATTTTATTTTTAATCACCCTTATGTATTTAAGCCAGTGAAGAAAAAGAAGATAAAACGCGAGGTTAAGATTTTGGAGAACCTGCGAGGTGGAACCAACATCATTAAACTGATTGACACTGTCAAGGATCCAGTGGTATGTGGCGTTATGTACCAGGGATATTGGGATTGTTGAGCTTATCTTCAGAAGTAGGTTTTGGAGGCAGTTCAGTTTCTCAACGGTACCTTCTCAAACTGTGGGGAAGTAACGAGTGGGGTACTGCAGGGCTCAGTCCTGGGCCCAGGGCTCTTCAACGTTTTTATTAATGATTTGGACAAGGAGGTGCAGGGAATGCTAATAAAATTTGCAGATGACACAAAATTGGGTGGGATAGCTAATACCCTGAAAGTCAGAAACAAACTTCAAAATGATCTTGATAGGCTGGAGTGCTGGGCTAAAACAACAGAGTGAAATTTAATAGGGATAAAAGCCAATTTCTACACCTAGGAAAAAGAAACCAAATGCACAGTTATGATATACTACAAGTGAGAAGGATCTTGGAATTGTTGTAGATCACAAGCTGAATATGAGCCAACAGTATGATGTGGCTGCAAAAAAAAAGCAAATTCGATTTTGGGCTTCATTAATAGAAGGATAGCTTCCAAATCAGGCAAGGTACTGGTTCCCTTCTATTCAGCACTGGATCGGCCTCATCTTGAGTATTGCGTCCAGTTTTGGACACCACACTTCAAAAAGGATGCAGACAAGCTGGAGCGTGTTCAGAGGAGGGCAACGAAGTTGATTTGGGTCTGGAAACAAAGCCCTATGGGGAGAGACTGAAAGAACTGGGCATGTTTAGCATGGAGAAGAGAGATTGAGGGAAGACATGATAGCACTCTTCAAATACTTGAAAGGTTGTCACACAGAGGAGGGCCAGGATCTCTTCTCAATCCTTCCAGAGTGCAGGACGTGGAATAATGGGCTCAAGTTACAGGAAGCCAGATTCCGGCTGAACATCAGGAAAAATATCCTGATGATTAGAACAGTATGACAATGGAACCAATAACCTAGGAAGGTGGTGGGCTCTCCCACACTAGAGGCCTTCAAGAGGCAGCTGGACAGCCATCTGTCAGGGATGCTTTAAGGTAGATTCCTGCATTGAGCAGGGGGTTGGACTCGATGGCCTTATAGGTCCCTTCCAGCTCTGCTATTCTGTGATTCACACAGGGTTTTACAGTTGAGATGTATTCTGCAGGTGGAGCAGTTGTCATGTTGGGATTCTTAGTGATTTGTTTTCTGATGATTTGAAGCTATTTTTTTTATGATTCTGATTTTAAAATATGTTTTCATCCACCTTTGATTCCTTGGGATAGATAGGGGAATGAGAGAATGTCACTAAACATGCAGTACCCTTCCAATGAATCGTGGGCTAGCACTACTTCTCTTTTTTTTTTTGAGTCTCAGGACTAAAGAGTGCATTATCCAAAGGAACCTTGGAATAAATGGGCAAGCAGGGTATGGAAAGGGATGGTTAAATCATAAGTAATTCTCTCTTGCAGTCAAAGACTCCAGCACTGGTTTTTGAATACATCAATAACACAGATTTCAAGGTGAGTCTTTCTTCCTGTCTGTTTACAGTGGATTTGCCAGAAATGGTTGGGAGAGGAAATGTTTAGTACGCTGAAACAAGGATTTGTTCTTGTGGAGGAGTGAATTGCGCAGCCTTTCAAACAGTTTGTAAGACACTAACAGCAGAAAGCAAGCTGCCTTTCCTTGTGGTTTCTGTGGTGCAGGTTCAAAGCGAGTGGTGCAATAAGAGTTTGTCGCATTTCCTAGCGACTCTGTCTCAATATAGCAACAGTTGCCCTGCAGCATTTAATTCCATGCTAATCTCTCTGCTATGGTACTCTGTTTACAGTAGTGTTGTTGTTGGGATTGGCTGTGCCTGTTTTTTGTAGTGAGAAAACTGTGCAGATGAGAGTTAAACTTTGAGAAAAATCGAGATCCGGCTCTACAAACCTGGCAGATCCCATTTGAAGCACAATGAAAACAAATATCAGAAAAAAATATAAACGGAGTTAAACTGGCTTTTTTTGGGAAAGCTAACTCAAACTCCTCCCTCCTCCCTTAGGAGTGATGGTATAAATGTTCTAGCGCCTCAAAATGGAAGTTGGCAATGAGCTTATAAAAACGTGAAAGCTGTTTAAAGGGACCAAAGAAGCTTAACTTAAATTGCAAACACAAAGGATGATGCAATGTGCAGATGTGCATCAGAAGCCATAAATACTAAGAGGGGGGAATTGGGAGAGCTTCGTACTAAAAAAGAACAATGGGGCATATTAGTAATCTAGTGGAACGTTGAGAATTGGTGAGACAAAGTAAAGGACAAAGAAGGGTGGGTTGTGGGTGAGATGCTCTCTGACGGAGGGCATAGCGTTGAATAAACTAGAAAATGTAAGAGGGGCAAACTGCTCCCCAGAAACACTGTGGGTAGAAATACAAATGTAGTATAGTACGTCCCCCAGCCAAAATCCAACCTCCAATCCCCTCCTGACCAAAATTCTGAGGGTGACCTTGTAGTGGAGCAAGAAATTGGGGAGGCAACCAAAGCAGGGGGTGTTGTAATAATGCGTGACTTCAGCTACTCTTACGTTGGGCGGCTTCACACATCACTTTAAGCCATGGTGATTTATACGCTACTGTGATCCCCCACATGATTGGCCAATTAAGCTATGCAGCATGGTTTAACCACCCAGACAGCTACATGTGAGACATGGCCAAGGAACATGGGAGGGAGAAAGCTGTAAGAAAGACACAAAAGAAACAGCATTGATTTTGTTGCTTTCTCTTTTCAAAACTATTTCAGCAACTGTACCAGATCTTGACAGACTTTGATATCCGGTTTTATATGTATGAATTGCTTAAGGTGAGTATTTGAGCAGCAATTTAAAATGTGACTCATGGTGCTTGCTTTTTGAGTTTTGTCAGATGGGGTTATGTGCAATTGATGAAGATAAAATTTCACCAGTATTCTGAGAAAAGAAAAGTGGAAAGCTCAAAACCAAACCAAAATATGTAGGGAGGGAACAGGAAAACTCAGGCATGAATTCGTAATGTTATAATGTTCTTGTATCCAACCATAATACCACCGAACAATGTTGATATTCTTATCACGGTTAGATGGCATGGAAACAGTTCAGAGGGAGGAGGAGCCAACAATTGCTGGGCCTCAGCTAAGACGATGATATTCTGCTTCCTGTCTCTGCCTCTCCGGTAGCTGATGGAGCGGCTGCTAGAGGACGGTTGGGGAAGAGGCAGTGCCCCATGAAGCAGGCTTTGTAGGAGGGCTGATGGGTTTAGTCTTTCTTCTGTTGTGTGCTAACTTGAATATGTTTTTGTCAGGCCTTGGATTATTGTCACAGCATGGGGATCATGCATAGAGATGTCAAACCTCATAACGTCATGATAGACCACCAACAGAAAAAGGTAACGCCACAGGAGGGACCCTTACGTTTTGCTATCCCTGAGTTCTTGGGATAGATCTGGGCCTCAGTGCTCTCAGGCCTCTGAGGTAGGCTGCAATTACTGGATGGCTTGCACAGCCCTGTCAAAAGCCAGGGCTAGCCATATCCTTGCCCCCTACAGAGATCCATAAGAGTGGGGCAGGAAGCCCAGCTTGTGCCTGGGCCACACTTGCATGCCCTGCAGAGATTCTTGCCTTTGCCGCTGTCCCTGTGCATTAACGTGGATTGGGGCCTTCCAGCTTCGTCATGCTCTGTTTTTTTAATTTAATTTTATTTATTATTACATTTTTATACCGCCCAATAGCCGAAGCTCTCTGTCATACATGCACTCAGCTGGTTTCTGTTTTCTGGCTTTTGGTGAACTTTCCTTTTAGGTGACGGGTGACTTCTGATTACTGAATGAGTCATCCAGCAGTACATGGGCTGAACAGCATTGCAGGGCTAACTTTACAAGGCAGAACAGATGAGAGGAGCTGAGTGCCAGCCTGGCTAGCAGCTTTGCAAACTCCCTTTGACCAAAGTATTGAGCAGACTCACTAATGGGTTGCCTTGCATTTTTACAGTTACGGCTCATAGATTGGGGCTTGGCAGAATTCTACCATCCAGCTCAGGAATACAATGTCCGCGTAGCCTCAAGGTACTTCAAAGGGCCAGAGCTTCTCGTGGACTACCAAGTAAGTCTTGTCCTCCAGTTTGCTCCTCAGCCTGAAAAACTAGTGGGCATCGGTGTTGTAACCTCCCCACCTGCAAAGGGAAAGGGCAGCAGCAGTCCGTGCCTGCCACCATCTGACAGCAAACCACCTAAGGGCGTCTTCCTTTAACAAATAGGCAGTGTGTGTGGAGGCATTTTTAGAGGCTGCCTCAATGCTGGAACTCTCTGGTCTCTTAATAACTTAGCCCGGGCATTTCAGAAAGACTCTTTATCCATTAATCTCCATTTAAAAGCTGTTACTTTGCCTTTGATGTGATGGGATTCAAGTTTAAAGACCAAGATGAACCATCGAGGGCTGCCCTGATCCCTGCTTTTGACCCTCTCAAAGTTGCTTCCTGATTTGGTTGTGTTCTCAGTTGGATGGAATTACCTTTAGCCCTGCAGGAAAGAAACAGGGCAGCTACTATACTTTAAAGGAGGTCACAGAGTCTCAGCAAAAGCTCTCCTCTTAGCAACTTCATTTAAAAACTTTTTTAAAAATATTTTTTTATTGTTTCATAGTTCTGGTTACAAGGGTCAAATAATACATCACCTATGTACATTCATAGTTCATACAAATATATATACTTATTCATTTATTCAAGCTTGGATATAGGGTGTTTAACATCGATTGTTTTAGTTTAATTCCATTTAAATTCAATTCAATTCAAAGCAATTTAATTTAATTTAATTTAGGGCCCTCCGGAACTAAATCTCAATACCCATCCATCTATGTTTTCCATATGCCGATGGGGGTGTTCTCCCATCTTCTTTATTTACATAGTTAATGAATTTCCTCCAAACCCCCTCAGATTTATCTTCACGTTGTTCTTCTCGGACTTTCCTCAATTTTTGCGTCAGCTTTTCTAGAAGGGCAATCTGCCAAACACTTTGATGCCAATTATCAATATGAAGCCCTTTCCCATCTTTCCAATGTTTAGCTATCAACCATCTTGCCGCCAATAATAGGTGGCTTATTAATTCCTTATTCAAGAGCTTGATATCAAGTCCCTTATATAAATTTAACAGAGCTAAATGAGAAGTTGGATGGACCCATTGTCTGGTTATCGAACTAATCTCCTGGAACACTTTTCCCCAAAAAAACACTCGCCTTAGGGCAAGACCACCACATATGAATGTACGTCCCTACTCCAGAAGGAGGAGGAGAACTTTCTTGTTGTCATTGTATGATTTGAGACAGTGGGAGAAGGAAGGAAGAAAGAAAGAACGAAAGAGTCTATATTGACTGTTCACCATGTGAAAGTGTTTCAGTGGAGAAGAATTGTTGCAGGGCAGAGACATCCCGTTTGCAAACTGCTTTTAGTTGAAGTTCAATGTGCCTCTTCAGCCACACTAGATGGATAACTCAGGTTGCCTGTTCAAGTTGCGGGTCAAGGACTCTGCAAATGGAGCGTACTTCTTGAACTTCAAGGGAGCAGGGGAGAGAACTGATTATAGGGTGGAAGGAAGAGAAAATAAGGCAATGATAGATGTTCAAGAGATGTGGCACTGGAGCAGAACTGGTAGTAGGGATGACCAGACGGGCCCAGAACATGAGTGCATACTGTTTGCCTTTTGATTCCAAGCTGCTTCAACAAATCTGGGCCTATCTTGGAAACAGATGGTGGCAACCGGCATAGACAGGAAGGAGTTTTCTGCAGTCCAGAAGGAGAAGCAGAGATCCATGGAATCTTGATTTGCGTTAAAGATTGCTTTTGAAGTTGTTCCCTTTCAGATACTGGAACAAAAGTTCTTATATAACATTGGGAACAAATATATAGCATTTAAGCAACTGTGCTTTCAAAATATAAGTTTTGAAACTTATATTTTGAGGCATTCAAGAGGCAGCTGGACAACCACCTATCAGGGATGCTTTAGGGTGGATTCCTGCATTGAGCAGGGGGTTGGACTCGATGGCCTTGTGGGCCCCTTCCAACTGCTATTCTATGATTCTAAGTTGAAGCTGCAGCGACCTTCAGTGTTTTTTCTGTCCCTCCCCCCAGATGTACGACTATAGCTTAGATATGTGGAGCTTAGGCTGTATGCTGGCCAGCATGATCTTCCGAAAAGAGCCTTTTTTCCACGGTCAAGACAACTATGACCAGGTGAGAAATGTGGCATAAAACAACATTCAAAGAAGCTGATTGTTGAACATTTCTTCTCTCTTTCCACAGCCATCGTGAGACAGATCAAGATGTTTAGCCTTTGGTGGCAAAAGGATGTCCCAGTTTGCAAGACATTACTAATATTTCTTAATTTAAAAGTCCTTTCCTTAAAAGCTTAAGATGAACCTTGCTTTTCCAGCCTGAGGCTATCTGTTCTCTTGGAGGCTGAAGATCTTCACTCATGGCTGTCTAGTTACAGTATTTACCTTTTCCCTATGCATAATCAACCAGGGGGCAACTGCAGCCAACCTTTAGCAGAACATCAGTATGGACTGTTAGCAACTCTCCCAGAGTGGATGCCACAAAAATATGCACAGAAGCTCTGCTTTTTGGACACTCTTGTGTGATTACAAGTTTTTAAGCAGATGCTGGACAGCTGCCTATCAGGGCTGCTTTAGTATTGGATTTCCCACATTGAGGTCTCTTCCAAATCTGGGATTCTAGTAGAATCCTGAGAATTGCATCTTTAAGCTCCTTGGCTGCAGAAATAAACGAGAGGACCAGAAGAGCTCTTTCTCACTTGCGGTTTCAACTTTTGAGAAAACTCCATTATGGCGCCCTTTTTGCCAGCAATAAAATGTGGATGACTAGGAGGACTGGGGCCACTACCAGTGCCTTCAGGGTGTGGTGCTGGAGATTGTGGGCTGTGCTCCCCTTTTCCAGGCTTCTAACTTAGAAGGTCTCTTGAGTGGTTCATCTATGCCATGTGGAGGCGTCTCACTAAGCATTTCCAGAACTGCACCAGGGTGGCTTCTGCTCCAATTCGGAAGCAAGAGGACAAGGCATCGCTTTGAGTTGGCCTTGGAAGCCTGCACTGCCTGTGCCTCTAGTAGCTTCCTGTTTCCTGGGTTGTGCAAAGACCCAGTCTTAAGTGCCCCCGGGCATTATTAGGCAATCAGATCAATGCTCATAACTTCGTTAATATTCTAAAAAAACCACTGATAACCATGTTAGAATTCTCATTAATTCATTACCTAGCAGTTTTTATACAATGAGGCTAAGTTCAAGTGGAGAAAAAGGCTGTGAAAACATATGCATTCAATAACTAGAAACCGCTTAACCAAAATTTCTCTTCTTGTATCAGCAGGCTGTAAATAACCGTTTAAAAGTTACCCTTAACCTAACAATAATAAAATACCCATAACTAGCCACCCTCAGAGCCATGTACTGTTTATTCAAATCATTCTAATAAAATATGCTTTTTAAAACAGTAAACTCAAAGTAAAAGATATTCTGTCTCCAAGGCAAAATAGTTACCAGCTCCACTGTATTTTAACATGTTGGGTGTAACTCTTGCCTTGAATGTTTGCATAGGCAAACTACAAATTTAGCATAGTAAATGCAAAACCACAATCATTGCACCAAATAAGCCAGAAACTGGTTTCACAGTCACCTTACACCTACCTCTGAAACCCTCAGATAATGTGTGACTGAAAGATGAAAAAGGTCTAGCTTGAACTTGGTCACGGTAATGTCTAATCTCTGAGGCTTGAGTGGGCAAAGTACTGTGCCTTTGATGGTCTCAAATGGATTTAGACTTGGTCCTCCTGGGTCCAGTTAAACAGTACTTCCACCCCAAATTGCTGGGTTTTTGACTTAGAAGGAACGTCTTCTCAGATGAACAGATGGAGCTGCCATAAGTCAATCCCATTCAGCCTCATATCTTCAGTTCCAGCTAGGAGTGGCTCTCCCTAATCTCAGCCAGTGGAGGTGATCTTTCCACTCGAGTTGGCAGGGATTGAACCCAGGACATTTGCCCACATAATGCGTATGCTGAGCTACAGCCCTTCCACGTTTCCCTTTGAGTGGAAATAACTTCTCTCACCAGCAAGATGACTTAGGGGAAGTGGTGTGTGAGACAGGGCAAAAACGGGAACACTTTTCCTGCATGCAGAAACTGTATACTGTTCCAACGCTGTTGGCTCAAATGGTCCAGGAAAAGGTGCCACATGCTCCTGCCTGGCTCCTGCCTGTCATTCTTGCATTCGCAGCTTTTGAGCTTTTGTTCCAACAGAGCAGCGGAGTGTGGTGGTGTGTTGTTGTTTTTTCCCTGTCACTTCAGATTTATTCTTTATTGCAGTTGGTTCGCATCGCAAAAGTTCTGGGTACAGACGAATTATACGGTTATCTGAAGAAATACCACATAGAACTGGACCCCCACTTCAATGATATCTTGGGACAGTAAGTTCATTGTGGCGTGTGTGTGTGTGTGTTGCCCATGGAGTGGACACAGTGTGAAGTACAGGGCCTTTTCCTTTTGTAGAAAAATGCAAGGTGAGATTGATTTGCTGACAGGCAAATCAATTTCACCTGTCCTGGATAGCTGCAGCCTTTTCTTCATGTGGTTGTGGTGAGTAGTCCTGACAACTGTTGGCCAGGCCTTTCTATCATCATGCGTCCGCATTCACACAGACATGCATCTTGCATTATACGTGTCACAACCAGTGTGGGTGTTAGAGGGTCTTTAACCAGAGATGAGGTATGCACACAGCAGGTTAAATGAGAAATATCTTACTAAATTAGAATATCTGCTGTTCAGTTGGGGAAATTAGCTGAAGCACGTATTCAAAATCTAAAAACATTGGCTTCATTTTTACAGGTTGCAAAACACATGCACATTCATTATAGAAGACAAAAATGGCCTGGTTAATATATTCACCCCTTGCACACGAGCCTTACATAGAAGATAGAAAATACTATAATTGGGGAAATCTACATTTCCAAATAACAAGGGGGAAGGTGGCACTATGGGAATGGCAGAGCAGGGGAATGCAAGGCAGAGGCAGGAATTTAGATTTCAGACGAAAAGAAAAAAATGGAGCATGTTCAAAATTGATGTTCAAAAAATGGATTTTATTTACCTTGTGGGGATACATTAAGTACGCTGGATGCAAATGAAATAAATAAGAAATAATGTTATGAGGAGGAGCAATTAAAATCTTTCTGCTACATAAGCGCTACATTTTATATCCCACCTTTTTTTCCTCTTGCAAGGAACCCAAAGTAGCTCACGCACTTCTCCTCTTCTCCATTTTATCCTCACAACAATCTTCTGAAGTAGGTTAGGCTGAAAGTCAGTGATTGGCCCCAAGTCACCCAGTGAGCTTCATGGCCGAGCGGGGACTAGGACCCAGATTTCCTGAATCTCAGCCCAACAACCTGATCACTACACCATGATATGCATAGTTTGATTCTGTTAGTAAAAAGGATTAAATCAGTTAACTGCTTTTTCAACTCATGAATGTGTCTATTTTGGTAGCTTTAAAAACAAGCAGATTTTAAACCCACTTTGTCCCAGTACATTAACTAGGTTAGATAGCCGATAATAGTAGGTAAGATCTCCCTGGGTCGGAAGCATGTTCTCAAAACATGTGCATGAAATATGACAGAGCATCTTTCTGAGGCTTTCGGTTGCATCTCTTCATCTGGAAGAGATGAAATCTCAGGCTTCATTACCACAATCTGACCTCTCCTCTTCGCTTGCAGACATTCACGGAAACGTTGGGAGAACTTCATCCATAGTGAAAACAGACACCTGGTCAGCCCTGAAGTCTTAGATCTTCTGGACAAACTCCTGCGATATGACCATCAACAGAGGTTGACTGCCAAAGAAGCTATGGAGCACCCCTATTTCTGTAAGTTTTGGGGGGATGCAGAATGCAGGTGGGGCTGCACTTGGGTGGGAATTGGCCTTGGGTCTGTTTGTTTAGTCATTTGTTTATAAAAGCTGCAAACCATTTCAATGCTTTTAAATGTTTTGGACCTTTGTAGGCAAGACAGGATTTTTCAATTTATTTTTTTAGACAATCAAAATCTCGAATGTATTCTGCAAATATAGAACAAAGATTTGTACCACTTTGAAAGTGAACACATTGCTGTTAGTTCTTCGTGGTCTCTGTGCATCACACATATGGGCTCTGTGCCTGTGCAGAGCCTCAATTCGGGCAACTTCTATAGCTGAGGCGTTTTAGGCAGGAACTCTTATCCCCACGGTCTGCTGTGCGTTTCCCAGTGGGTTCCTGTCTGTTCCCTCAGTTCTCTTTCATCTGCCATTGTGGCAGCCTCAATAAGTCATTGCCGAGGTGTTTTTGTTTCTATCTTTTCTCTGCTATCATACTTCTAGCTATTCCTTACGGCATTATTTTATTTGTATTTTGTTTTCATGATCTAATGATTATCAGGAAGGGCCCCTTTTAGAAGGTGTACACGTTGCAGCAACAAATTGCCACCATCAGACTGCCTTTCCCTTTCCCTTTTCTGCTTAGGGTGGAGGACATGTGGTAGAGTCTTGCCCATGCTGCCAGGCATTCTCTAAGCAGATGCACCGAAACCACAGCAGCCGACTTAAGGCAGTGCTCTGACACAAAGTACTTCAAGCCATTGAGCAACCTAAAACACTCCTGGCTCAACCACCTGTTGACCAGACTTCAGCGGCAGAAAAGTCCCCAGAATGCCCTGCTCATACTGTGATGAACATGCAAGGCCAACCCTCTACACTGGGTAGGTCTAGGTCTCTTTGGTTAGCAAAGAGGCTAACAAAGGCAAAGTCAACAAAGCGTGCATCTGCAGCCCCTACTGAGGGCATTAAGAAAAAGAAAAAATCTTCAGAGAGGCCACATGGTTCCAGTCGGGACTGACCATGACTGTTGGAGCAGCTGCTCCAATCTCCACCACCACAATCCCCTCAAATCCAACTGCAGTCTTAAGGATCAACCTGAGTCAATAACTGAGGGCACTCCCTCTTGTCCCGCCACTTCTGGAGTCACCAATTTTTCAGGTTCCTCTGGCACCGGCAGCGGACACCCCACCCCCCGCTTACTTTTACATCACGGGGAAAATTCGTGATGTCTCTCCAAAGCCACTACGTCCTCAGTACTGTCTACAGTGGAGGGATGGCGATTGGGATTGTCGGCGTTGTCATCATGACTCACTGGATTTGATGTTCTCAGTGTCATCTTTGAGAAATTACTATTTCAGGCCCTTTGATCAACCAAGGGAGAGGTTGAGACTGCCGCCAGACTATATGGGAGACCCAGCTATTGGGGTGCAGATACACACGGTCTTTCTTCCTTTATTCATTGGTAAGACCTGCCTGAGGATGGACATGCCACTGCCTCAGGTGCAGCAGTTCACCCTGCCACCTGAGACGCTGTCGGTACCGTCCTCCCCAACTACACAACAAGCACTGGTTGAACAACCAGCACTGACTCAGCCGCACCCACAAGATTCACCCTTGTCTGGTAACGGGGGATGCCTCTGGATTTGACATACCTTTCATCTATGCAGCCTTCAATTTCTTCACCTGATGCAGCAATGAGTCCCAGGATGTTGTCTCTCTGACAGACGATTTGGGTGAGTTTGCTGATCAAGTGTTACAAATGGCTCAAACATTTGGGCTGGCAGCGCAACACTTGGGCTGGCACCTTCAGTCCAAGATCCAGTTTTTGATTCAGTCACTACGGAGGTGACTCGACCTGTCTCCGTTCCAGTGCCTTGCTGGCTATGATCAAGCAATCCTGGAAAACATCATCTACTATGCTGGCTATGTCAAAGCACCTTGAAAACCAAGACAATCGAAGTTGCATTTGCATTGGCTGGTCTTGACTTACCTGTTCTGACGCGCACTCCGCTAGAGTAGTAGTGACATCGATAGCCCTTGAGAAGGGAATGGCAATCCCAGACCTCTGCCGTGCTGCAACTTGGTCTATGCCATCTACCTTTGTCTGGCATTACTGATTGGATGTGAGAGCTAAAGCGGACTGTTCATTTGCGTACGCAGCCCTGTCATCGATTCTTGCTTAGGGCACCGTCCCTCCTCCAATAAATCAGCTTGCTACTTGCCCATGTGTGTGATGCTCAGACCATGAAAAAGAAAGGCAGGTTGCTTACTTGTATCCGTAGTTCTTTGGGTGGTCATCCATGCATTCACCTGTTTTCGTTTGCATAAATCCTTTGGTTAAGTACTCTACAGTTCCAAGAAAAGTAGCAAGCTGTTGGAGCTTGGATATCTTGAAAGGTCTCACTCCAAGTCTGGATAGGTTATTATTTATACAGTGCCATTGATACACATTGATGTACACTCTTAAGTTTCCAGAAGTAAAGACGTCCTGTCCCCCCACCAAGTGAACTTGCAGGGGCCCCCCCAGAAGTGGGCAAGACAGCAGAAGGGGCAACAGGAAGGAACAGCAAGGGCAGTTGTGAGCCATGCAGTTATGTGTGCTTAGGGTTTGTTTTGATTGCACATGAGGGTGAAGGAATTGCCCAAAATATCTTGAAAACACTGGGTTTGGGGGAAGGATTTTAAAGGTGGTATGAAGGAGACATACCTGTAGTTTCCTCCTCTAACCAATTATCTCCCATGACATTATGAAGAATGGTTTGTTCCCTAGAGTCCAGAGCAGGCCTAGCTTTTGTTGTCCGCAGTTGAGCTTTGGGAACAAGATTTCAGTGTAGGTTTTCTCAGGACTAATTTACACACATATGACTCTGTTGATAGCTCAGCACCTAACAACTGTAAGCTAAGTAAGTGGCCATTCTAAAAGAAGTGCAAGATTGGTTAAATGAGGGTTTCCACAATGTTAAATTGGTTTCCCATTGTTGTTGCTGGAGGCCCAGGTGGCCGCAGCGGCTCAGAGTGCCTTTTACCCGTTTCGGCTGCCTCGCCACCTACAGCCTCTTCTGGACAGGGATAGCTTGGCCACAGTGGTAGGGGCATTAGTAACCTCAAGACTGGATTACTGCAGTGCGCTCTATGTGGGGCTGCCCTTAAGTCTGCTCCGGAAGCTGGAGACAGTGCAGAACCCAGCAGCTCGGCTGTTGTCAGGAACTGCCTCTTTTCTGCATATACCGTATTTCTTCGATTCTAAGACACACTTTTTTCCCTAAATAAAGAGCTCTAAAAATGGACTGCGTCTTAGAATCGATGGTGTCTTAGAATCAAAGCAATACGGTAAGAGGAAAAGAGGAAGCTCCTGCAGCAGCCTCGAGCCATGAGAGCGAGGAGCTGGTTGGGTATGCGCCAGGTTTTTTGTTAGGCAAATTTATTCGTAAGTCCCATCGATTTCCATGGGACTTACTCGCATGTCGTCGTCCCCTGGTGCACAGACAAGTAAAGAGCGGGACTGGAGAGTTAAGTTTACTCTTTGTTTCAACGCCCCCCCTTCTTCCCGCGCAAACGGCGGTTTCTTCTCTCACAGAGGGAAAAAAGAGAAGGACACAACCATTAGAAGAAAGCACGGAGGGGGGGAGGAAGTTGGCTGGGCGGTGAGGGAAGTATTTCTTCGATTCTAAGATGCCCTTTTTTCCCAAATAAACATCTCTAAAAATGGGGTGCGTCTTAGAATCGATGGTGTCTTCGAATCGAAGAAATACGGTAAGTCCTTTTCTGAGGGAAGTGCACTGGCTGCCTATTGGCTACCGGGCCAGGTTTACAGTTTTGGTACTAGTGTACAAAGCCCTAAACAACTTGCGACCAGGATACCTAAGAGAGCGCCTTCTCCCTTACCAACCTGCCCGATCACTGAGGTCAGTGGAGGGCCTGCTCCTGGTGGTTCCACGTAGACCTGTGGCCTGATGGGACTCCACCAGGAGAAGAGCCATGGGCGTAGTGGCCCCTTCTCTGTGGAACTCTCTGCCCCTGCAGGTCAGGCAAGCACCAACACTAGGCTGCTTCCGGCGCCTCCTGAAAACATCTCTGTTTCGAGAAACCTTCCCCAACTGACCAGCCACTGTTTTCCCCCCCTGGCTCCTTGTTTTTAAACTGAATAATTTTAATTTGCTTTTTTAATCTTCTTTCTTTTACTCTTTATATCTATGTTCCCTGCTCTGGAATCTGTGTTAGATAATTGAGCAGTATATACATGTTATAAATAAATTAAATAATCTCCTTGTAGAAGTGGGGTGGGAGGACTGGAATTGGATGAGTCTCGCTGGTTACTTGTGTCTGTAATCCCAAGCAAGCCCTCTTCGCAGGGTGTTCCCTGGAGAATTTCTGCTTTGAAAAAGGCAAGTTAGCCACTGTGTGAACAGAATGCTGGGCTAGGTAGACCCTTGGTGTGATCCAGCATGGATGCTCTTGTGTTCTTAACTGTTGGCCAGTTTGGTCCCAGTAACCTCTCCTCTCCTCCTCCTGCAGATCCAGTTGTCAAGGAGCAGGCCCAGCCCGGCTCCGACAGCTCCGTGCTCTCCAGTGGCCTCACAACAACACGATGAAGGCTTGAGGAACGACGGGTAATTCCAGAGGTTTACAAATACAAACACGCCCTTCGGTCACCTAGGGAAGGGATGAACCCAAACCCTTGTATGCTCAGCAGAAGCCTCATCTTGAAGGGGGTCAGGCCTTAGCCTCCCTCTCTCTCCAGCACTTATGGCTACTCTAATTTTCTCTGTGTGTTACCAAAGTCCCAATCCAAATGGTTGTGCAAGATTTACATGGATTCAAGGGTGTGCCCCGAGGTCTGCCCGACTGGCTCTGGGTTGATCCTGCAGTTTCTTACTCTACCTTTCCTAACGTGCCATTTTCTCTGTTCTTCCATTGGGCAACCTTTTGATCTCCCCTCCCCCACACTCTGGAATATAGCATGTACCCCATAGAAACAAGCCCTGGTGGGCTCCGAGTCAGCGCAAGATGTAAGCAAACGGAAGCCTGTAAGTGGTGGATGTCAGTCCTGCTCTTTTCAGGTCTGACCTTGGCCCGTAATTCCCCCACCCCCTCTTTAGTTTAAACAATAAGTGTTGGAAACGGGCTCAGTCAGTCAAGCGAATGTGCTTCAAAACATACACCCATTGAGGAGAATCCTGGTACCCCCACCTCCTTCTTGTGAGGAAGTACCTGCTTTAGAGGGAGGGAGGGTTTTTCTTTGAGGCAAAAGAGAATTTTCTCTGGGAAGGCATGTTCTTATGGCTAGAAAAGCCAACAAGGTCATTCCCATCAATGTGCAAATTTTAGAATTGCTTTGAGTACAGCAGCTTTGAATATGGGAGGAAGTGTTTGGGGCAAGAAGACCAGTGGGGAATTTTGGAAGCCAGAAATAGTGGGGCTGTTCAGAATTGGTGAGCAGCAACCTGCCTAGGGTTCAGATCCCTCTCGCATTTGTACGCGCCCAGCCCAGGGTTGGGGTGGTTGGGGTAGAATCCTCTCCTTTGGGGGATGGGTGTGTGAGATGCTCCTTTAGTTTTTTCAGTGGGTCTCTAATGAGCCCCATAGTTCAACCCCACCTTTGGGGGATTATATTGTGTGATTCTGGTGACTTCATTAACCTAAATCCACACATTTTTGTCACCATGCCTAAATGCAGATTTTTTCTTTCTATTACATTGTCATATATTTAATTTTAAGTAATAAGGTTAGACTGTTTCTATTTGAAGCATCTGTTTACATTCCACATCCCAATAACATGTTAGCATTGATATCAGGTCAGATCCATTTGTACAATTCACTGGAACCAATAAATCTCTCTATGTACAAACGTGTGTTGTCCTCCATTTAGTCTCTGGGAATTCTTTGGAAGGAAAGAGCTGATTCAGGACCTGAGATTTCATTTTGGGGCAGAGGAGGAAAACTATCTTGTTATCCTCCATCTTTACGAAAGCATTATTGGGTGTAAAAGACCAGGTTCAACTCCCAACTCGGTGGTTGAGTGTGGGTTGTACTCTTCACTATGGATCCCAGTTTGAGACCTCGTTTCGCAGAGTTGGTAATGGGGTAAATGAGCAAAGGCAGTCCCTGAGCCTTGTGGAAAGGGTGGGTTATGCCTTGGATACGATGCATCCACCTCCTCTTGAGATGCATTTTTTTACCTTTTATTTCTGGCCACGTGAGTTAACTACTTTCAAACAAAGTTTATACCAAACTGCTTTAATGCTCAGTTAGCAAAAGGATGGTTGGAGTCTTCTTGTAGCTTCTAATCACTCTTTTCCTAATCATTGCTCATCCTTATTTAAACCATGCATCTCCTGCCACCTCACTGTTTGGGGTTGTGGGTGGGGAAAATAAGATTTTGTTGCAATTTTAAATTTAGTTTTTAAAAATGGAAATAGTTCAAACTTTTATTCAGTTTACAGAGTGGAGTTTATGGTACAGAACCTTGTTTCCTTGGTACTTAAATGCTCTTTGTTTCAATGCAGAAAGTATGAAACTATGTCCTGCTGCAGAAGGTTTGCTTTCTGCTGTGTATAATTTTAATTTACAGTGCAATCCTATGCCTTTTTACTCAGAAGTAAGTTTCACTGTGTTCCATGGGGTAAGTGTGCATAGGACTGCAGCCTTAAATGCTTTAAAAAATTCTTTTTTATACATACATATTTCCTTAACTGCATCTGTCTTTAGGAAAAGCCAATGTCCAGTTCAAACCCGGGTAAGGCCTCTTTGCATAATAATTGGCATATTGGCAGAATGGGGGGCAGTTATGTTGACTTTTAGTTGTGCTAACTTTATCTGAAATGTCATCAACAGTTAGTGAAACATAGAATAATTTGAATGAAGCACCCAATCCTCCATCCTCCTCAGTTCTTGGACCCAAAGATATTGGATGGCTTCTAAGCATAAATAAGATTTTACTCTACTTATGATGAATGAGGGTGTGGGTCTTTTCTTCTGGAGATTGAAGTGGTTGATGTAAGATGGAGGGTTGAGGCTGAAAAAGAATGAGAGGCTTGCCTAAAGCCACAGGTAGAGGAGAAATTTGAACAGGAGCTCCCTGCTTCGTAGCTCAGTCTTTCAGCCACTTGGCTACACCAACTCTGAACGCCCAAACACCGACACCAGGCATTGGACATGGCGGCCACATTGACCTTTGTCTTCCACTGTGGAGTTTTGGGCACATGCTTGTTACCCTTTAGTTCTGTGGCAACCAGGCTTTTCAGCCAGTGTGCGCTACAGTGTGTACTGCCTCTTACCAGTTAAGCCAGGAAACAGGTTCTGGTGCTCTCCAGATGTGTTGGACTGCAACTTCCAGAACTGGCCATGCTGGAGGCATCACTTCTAGAGGGTGTCAGATAGGGAAAGGCTGCTCTAGGAAGAGCTGTGTCTAATCTGTGATTTAAAAAAAAAAAGAAACAGCAAGAAACTCCGTAAGCTTGCTTGTTTAGTTTCTCTTCTCTTGAGGGGCCAGGACTGCAGGGCACTAAATCCTCGTCTCTAGAAATCTTATTCAGCAGCTTCCCTGGCTTTGGACTCCTCAACAGGTGTTGACTGCCCACAGTTTCAAGCATTTCTTGGCAGCCATAAGGGCTAAAAATTTGTATGCACCCTCATAGAATCCTAGAATCGTGGCGTTGGAAGGGACCTGTAAGGCTATAGAGTCCAACCCCCTGCTCAATGCAGGAATCCGCCTTAAAGCTTCCCTGACAGATGGTTGTCTAGCTGCCTCTTGAATTCCTCCCTCCCCCTTCAAACGAAACTAAGAGTCTCTGGGAACTGAAATCTGTGCTTATCTGATTTGCTTCTGCAGAATTTGCAATGTATGTACAGCCTTGTCTCTAGGTGGCTGCAGGCTTTCCTCTAAACTGGCTGGAGGAGCTAACCAAAGGGAATTGAAAATCTAGCAGAAGTAGCTGGATTCTTCCTTACATATACTGTGGTGTGTCAGGAGTGCACGCCTCTTCCCTCTTCTGTCTCCATCAGGTTGGCTAATTTTCAGAGAAGAAGGTGAAGGAGGTGCATTCTGTTCTTATATGGGACAAAATACGTGAGGTGGAATGCCAGTCTGAGCATTCATCTTGCTCTAATTTATTTACTTTTTGTTTGTTTGCTGCCCCTCACTTACGTTCTGCCATATTCAGAGCCAACCCTAGATCACCACCTCAGACTTGGCACAGGTCTACTTGCGGCATGGTCTCTTCTTCACAGAAGGAGAAGTCCAAGCAGACAGGTTGGCTCACCACATTGGAGACATCAGTGGAATGTGGCAGGGGTTTGTCCAGATGTGCCCAGTTGCCTCTAGCCCTCGTTCATTGTACTATCTAACCATTCTGGCTACGCAATGCCTTCCAACGCCAGCTTTGCATTTGATGCTTGCTTCCCCTCTCTCCCTAGGTCTGTCTGATGCTGTTCCTCCCAATTTTCCATAAGCAGAACAAGAACCGAATCAAACGTCTTAAGTCCGCTTGTGTACAGAGATGGTGGTGTGCAGCTTCCAGATGTCATCCCAGTGGCAGGTTATGGAGCAAGGACTGCAACGGCGGCAGCTGATGGCACTCGGCAGCATATAAAAACACAAACCTTAATTTCTGCTTTTGACTTCCTGTTGACCTCTTCCTGACCAAGAAAGCATGGAAAATGTGAAGGGTATGCAACACCGTTGTTGGCTCAGGTGGCTTCCCTGAACCCGGCCCACTGTATGGTGTCCTCACAAACTGCCTCCTATTTTGTAGGCTGGGGGAGGGGCGAGGCTCTGTGGCATGATGGACAGTTCTATATTAAAATAATTATATATTATTGAATAAAAATTTTAAGTAAATTTATGGAGAGTCTTAACTTAAAACTGGGAGGAGTCCTGCAGTGAGGGCTGCTGCTGTGGAACGAGCAAAACTCAGTTGGGGATGTGTTTAAGCCCTTCATGGTCTTGCACTACAGAAACATCACCTTTTTCTTGACAACTGTCATTGAGTTTGAAAGTAAGTAAAGCACTGAAAAAAGAGCAATGACATTTCCTATTAATTCTTTCATAGGATAATGAAAACCATCTCTCTAGAATCCCCCCTTCCAATATCGCCATCAATATGGCATTGGAAAATATGCTGATAATTACAGGCTCATTATCCAAAGCAGAAAGCAAAAGAGAAAATTAAAGGGACTGGGTGGAAGAAGGGAATTGGGAGAGAAACAGGAGAAAGACAGCTGGAGGGCTACTCATATGGCACAATGGACCAGTTCACACAGCATGACCTTCTCAAGGGTTGTTTAAATGATGGATAGTCATGAACGAGTGGGAGCAAGTGAGCGTCCTGGCTCCCTCCCACCCACTCTTGCTTAGCTAAACAATCCAGTGATGCGCCATCCCTGGGTTGTTGATTGTGATGTCCGAAACCAGAATTATGGATTACTGGGGGTGAGACAACCCAGAGCTGTAACCCAAGAACCAAACCATGGGTTGTCTCACCCCCATCAACCCAGAATACCTAATTCAGATATCCCGATCCACATTCCAGGGATATTTAGTTCCACCAGGCTGCAGCGGGAGCGACAGGGTGGCAAAGCAGTTTGGTCTCGCTTATTCATCAGTACTCATGGTTTAAGCAGCCCATGGGTAGTCATGCTGTGCAAACCAAGTCATGTTTTCTCTGAAAATCTAAAAACCGTCCTCACTTTTGCTCAAGGGTGTCTAGCATGAATCCTTCATTTTTAAAATACAGTGTTTCAGTTGACAAACTGCCTGAACTACATTCAATACAAGGAAATCCATGACTGATCTCTTGCCATGTTTTTCTGTTAGGACAGGAGTGGACAGCCTGTGGTTCGCCAGATGTTTTGGCCTATAGCTCCCATTAGCCTTAGCAAAGGATGATGGGAGTTGTAGGCCCAAGCAATCTGGAGGGCCACACATTGCCCAAGGTGAGCTGCAGCTGTGGTCCTGACCAAAGGGCTCCTTTGCTTTGTGTGCTGTTTTGACAATTGCTCTGCATGAACTACTTTCCAACCTGGGGGTGGGGGATACAAAACCCCGTCTTCCCACTGCTACTGGTGTACATAAATTCATTGCCCCATGCCTACATTTCTCTAAAAAAAACGGGGGGGCATGATAAATCTTCTGGAGTCATTGTGTAGTTCACCACCCCAGAAAGCTCACAGCTCCATGACAGCATCTGTGGAGAAATTGGTAGTGATGTAGAAGTAGTATCCTAGCAATGAAAATGCCAGGCAATCTGGCGATTTGGTAGTACCTGAACCATAACCTGTTGTCAGCGTCCAGTTTTGGAAGGCTGCCTCCCTTGACTGGAATGTTGGAATGGATTGTGCCCAGTACTGGAAAACGATCAGAAGGTACATCAGCCTTCCCCACCTGGTGCCCTCCTGATGTTTTTTGGACTAGAATTTCATCATCCATTGGCCATGCTGGTTGGGGCTGATGGGAAGTGTAGTCCAAAACATCTGGAGGGCACTCGGTTGGGGAATGCCGAGCTTAGACAGGTCACTGCGGTGCAAAACTGCTTCTGAGGTTTGGCTCACAGGCTATACTGTACTTCACTTTGGGGGCCTTTTCTGTCCATATGGGTGAAGGAATGGATAAGCTGTGCTTAGCCAGGCTGGAAAGTCTGCTCTATTCCTCTCCATCTCATGCTCTAGGAAAGACGTGGTCCTGATTGCCTTCTCCGTCTTGAAAGAAAGGGAATTCCAGCAAGTATCAGATATACCTTTTCTCTCAAGACTGGAGAAGGCAATCAGGACCACGTCTTTCCTTGAGCATGTGGTGGAGAGGAATAGAGCAGACTTTCCACCCTGGCTTAAGCACAGCTTATCCATTCTTTCAGCATAGTACTGACCATCTTGGATCACAATAGAATTTTAGCCAGTGGCTTCATTTAGATGTTGAGAATAATAATAATAAGCTGGAATTCTATGGCATCCCATAAGCCATGCAGTGGAACAGTACTCCAACACCATTTTCTAGGACCTACCCCCCAGAAAAATCTGCCACCTAAGAACTCCCTCACCCCTCCTTGCAAAGCAGCCCTGAAGCCTGCTGTGGCTGATGGCATTACACGTCACTGAAAGAGGCATGGTGGCCACACTTCCCATGTCCGTCCATCTCTTATTATTATTATTATTATTATTATTATTATTATTATTATTATTATTATTATTTATTTATTTATTTATATAGCACCATCAATGTACATGGTGCTGTACAGAGTAAAACAGTAAATAGCAAGACTCTGCTGCATAGGCTTACATTCTAATAAAATCATAATGAAACAATAAGGAGGGGAAGAGAATGCAAACAGGCACAGGGTAGGGTAAAACTAACAGTATAAAGTCTGCACAACAAGTTTTAAAAGCTTTAGGAAAAAGAAAAGTTTTTAGTTGAGCTTTAAAAGCTGCGATTGAACTTGTAGTTCTCAAATGTTCTGGAAGAGCGTTCCAGGCGTAAGGGGCAGCAGAAGAAAATGGACGGAGCCGAGCAAGGGAAGTAGAGGCCCTTGGGCAGGCGAGAAACATGGCATCAGAGGAGCGAAGAGCACGAGCGGGGCAATAGTGTGAGATGAGAGAAGAGATAGGAAGGAGCTAGACCGTGAAAAGCTTTGAAGGTTAACAGGAGAAGTTTATATTGGATTCTGAAGTGAATTGGAAGCCAATGAAGAGATTTCAGAAGCGGAGTAACATGGTCAGAGCGGCGAGCCAAGAAGATGATCTTTGCGGCAGAGTGGTGAACAGAAAACAACGGACTGATGTGAGAAGAAGGAAGGCCAGAGAGAAGAAGGTTGCAGTAGTCCAACCGTGAAATAACCAGTGCATGAACAAGCGTCTTGGCAGAAGAGACAGACAGAAATGATCGAATCCTGGCAATATTATACAGGAAAAATCGACAAGATTTAGCTACTGCCTCAATATGAGGAATAAAGGAGAGCGAGGAGTCGAATATAAAGCCAAGGCTACGAGCTTCCTTGACCGGAGTAAGCGTAACATCATTGACAGTAAGAGAGAATGAGAGATGAGGAGAAGGTTTAGGAGGAAAAACAAGCAATTCAGTCTTTGCCATATTGAGTTTCAAATGACGATGAAGCAGCCAAGCTGAGATATCTGAAAGACATGCCGAGATACGATCGTGAACATCAGGAGAAAGTTCCGGAGATGACAGATATAGTTGTGTATCATCGGCGTACAGATGATATTGGAGGCCATGAGATTGAATAAGCTTGCCCAAGGGCAACATGTATAAGGAAAACAACAACGGGCCAAGCACCGAGCCTTGCGGAACCCCTACTGAAAGGGGAAAGGAGGAAGACGAGCTGCCATTAGCCAACACGCTGAAAGAGCGACCCGCTAGATAGGAGGCAAACCAGTTATAGACAGAGCCACAAAATCCAAGGTCATGAAGGGAATCTAAGAGAAGATCATGATCAACCATGTCAAAGGCTGCAGTTAGATCAAGGAGAATAAGAACGGAATAATGGCCTTTAGACTTGGCAGTAAGGAGATCATTGGTGATCTTAGTAAGGGCTGTTTCGGTGGAATGCAGAGGACGGAATCCAGATTGAAATGGATCCAAAGCAGAGTTACTAGAAAGATAGTCAAGACAGCGAGAGTAGACCGCACGCTCCAGGATCTTTGAAACAAACGGCAACAAAGAGACAGGTCGGTAGTTAGACAGAAATAGCCTATCAAGAGTAGGTTTCTTGAGAATGGGAGAGACTGTAGCATGTTTAAAAGCAGAAGGAAATGAACCAGAGGACAGAGAAAGATTAATAATATGAAGCAAGGAAGGGAGGATAGCAGGAATAAGATTAATAAAGACATGAGAAGGAATCGGATCACGAGAACAAGTGGAAGGCTTCGAAGAGCGCAGTATTGTAGACAGTTCATCCGCTGAGACCGAAGAAAATGCAGAGAAATTTGCAGGAGGAACTGACAGATGAGGAACAGGAACTGGAAGAGGAGCAGAGCTGGCCAGATCAGAGCGGATAGTTTGGATTTTAGCATTGAAAAAAGAGGCAAAGTTATTAGCAGACAGAGAGGCGGGGAGAGATGGCGGATTAGGCTTCAGAAGAGAATTGAAGGATGCAAAGAGCCACTGAGGATGCTTAGCATTTGACTGGATCAGAGTTGAGTAGTACTGCTGTTTGGCTAATGAAATGGCAGAAGAGAAAGAGGAGAGTACAAATTTGTAATGGACAAAGTCCGCCCGGTCCCTGGTCTTACGCCAAAGGCGTTCAGCTGCCCGGGAACAAGAGCGAAGGTAGCGGAGGGAAGAGGTGAGCCACGGTTGGGGTTGAGAAGGGCGAACTATCCGAGTTGTAGATGGAGCAAGATTATCAAGAGTTGAAGATAAGGAGGAATTAAAGAAGGAGACAGCTGAGTCCAAGGAGACAGCCGAAAAGACAGAAGGAAGGGAGGAGGCTAGAGACTGGGAAAAAGCCTCATAATTGATAGATTGCAAGTCACGACAAGAGCGAGAAGCGGGACGTGAAGGAGGAGGATTATGAGTAATATTGAAAGAAACTAGGTGATGATCTGACAACGGAAAGTGAGCAGTAGAAAAGTCCAACACAGAGCAATTCCGAGTGAGAACAAGATCCAGACAGTGTCCAAGGGAATGTGTGGGTGCATCAGACCAAAGCTTAAGATCATAAGAGGAAGATAATGAGCGAAATCGTAGAGCTGCAGCATCTTGAGGGTCATCCACATGAATATTGAAGTCACCCAAGATAAGAGTAGGACAGTTATCAGAGAGGAAAAAGGACAGCCATGAATCAAAATCAGAGATAAATTTTGAGGACGAGCCTGGGGGGCGGTACAGAACTGCAATCCGCAGTCGCAATGGAGCGAAGAGCCTCACCACATGTACCTCAAAGGAGGAGAAGCAATGTGAAGATGGAATGGAAAGAGGCTGGAACTGGCACAAACTAGATAATAAAAGACCCACAAATTGGCACAAATTGCCCAGCTAGAATAATCAAGGCATTTCCTGTTCCAAACAAGGTTGAATCCTAGACCGAAAGGGTCCAGGTAAATCAGCACCATCCAAGAAAACATGGAACTGGGTTGACACCACATGTTTGAGCCTAAAACTGGATATTTTCTACTGGATGGTAATATGAGAATATTGCTCTCTCTTAATGATCTAGTAAAAACCAGCCTTCAAGACAGTCCTTGCTTAGCAGGATCAGCAAGAGATAAATATGGTTGGCCATACTTCTAAAATTTTGCCCACATATCTTCAGATTGGGCAAACTAAATATATATAATAATCTGTTGATACAGAGCCATAAGCATCTAATGAACAATGATTCCAGACTGGAATGGATAGGAGTGATTTATCCTGCAATGTTTTCCACAAATGACAGGATTAAAAAAAATCTATATCCTGTTTCTAGACCAGTCAAGGTGGTTTGCAAAAGGTTCAAAACAAAAACTATAATCGGAGACATAGGAAAACTAAAAACATTAAAAGCCATCACTTTAAAAGCCAAGTTAAAACGATGCATCTTGAGCCCCTTCCTGAATGTAGAAAGAGTGGGACCCTATTACAACTCCAAAAGGAGTGTCTCCAGAGCTGGGGAGCAACACAGGAGAAAGCCCTTTCCCATGTCCCTGACAAGTAGGCCTTTAAGCAAGGGCTTCTTCAAAAGGCCTCTCCTACCAATATTAGTAACCAAGCAGGTTCATACTGAGATAGGTGGTCCCTCAGATAGCCAGGTCCTAGGCTTTAGAGTTCAAAACCAAAACTTTGAATTGAGCCTAGAAAACAATTAGCAACCAGTGTAGATCTTTCAGTAACAAGGGGTTATGATCATGATACCATGCTTCCTTGCACCCAATTGAAGCTTCAAAGATAGATCCATATAGAATATATTGCAATAGTTGAACTGTGATGTAACCAGGGCATCACTGATTAAGGAACAGTTGCAGTTGGTGCACTAGACATAGTTGTGCAAATGTGCTCTTCTCCAAGGACAGCATAGGATCCAGTAGCCCTCCTAAGCTGTGGAACTGATCTTCCAAGAAGAGAAGTTGAATCCTAGTCCCCAAGCCAGGCTTTCTACTCACCAACAGCATTTCTGTCTTTTCTGGATTTAATCTGATCTTGTTCATACTTGTCCAGCCCATTATCAAACTTGGGCAATGTTGAAGGGTGGGATCAGTTGACAAAGCAACAGAATTGCTCTGGTCACTCCAAAGTTATAGCTGTCTAACACAGGAGACAAGACAGAACCCTGTGGAGCACCATAGACCGTGCGGAACAGCAGTCACTTCACACGCTAGGGTGACTATGGCCATAGCTAGATCTAAGGTTTATCCCTGGATCGTCCAGGGGTCAAACCTGTTCATCTAGGTGACACACAGGGGATCCAGTGCTCAGGCAGGGGCGAACCCTGGATGATCCCAGGAGAAACCTTAGGTCTAGCTGTGGCCTATATGAAAAGGAGGACAGGGCTCCTGTATCTTTAACAGTTGTATTGAAAAGGGAATTTCAGCAGGCGTCATTTGTATATATGGAGAACCTGGTGGAATTTCCTGTTCATCACAACAGTGAAAGCTGCAGGAGCTATACTGCAGCTATACTGTGACCATATTTAAAAGAGGACAGGACACCTGCAGCTTTAACTGTTGTGATGAAGAGGGAATTTCACCAGGTTCCCCATATATACAAATGCCACCTGCTGAAATTCCCTTTTCAATACAACTGTTAAAGATACAGGAGCCCTGTCCTCCTTTTCATATGGTCACCACCTTTTGAGAACTGACAAGAGGAACTAGAACCGCAGCGATACAAGGCCCCCAAGGCCCAACCCCACCAGGTGTTCCAGAAGGATACCATGGTGGATAGTCAAAGCTGTTGAAAGGTCCAGAAAAACTAGTAGAGTTGCACTCTCCGCCACCACTCATTCCAGTTCATGTCTTAGGTCATCCACCAAAGCAGTCTCAGCCCCATTGAAATGGGAACGGTATCATCCACTTGTGCCTGGATTTGCAACACTATCTTTTCAATCACCCTGGCCAGAAATTGAATAGTTGAGACTGGCCTATAAATCCCCAGATCTTTAGGATCTAGGACAGATTTCTTTACTAAAGGCCTTATTACTGAACTTTTTGCTAAACCTCCTGAGTACTTTTGATTGGATGTAACATGACAGCTGCATGTAACACAACTCCTGCAGAGTTTCTACTATTTTTCTGTCTCCTGGACCTTCCTATACTTATGTTGATGTACCTAGGCTCTCATTGATACTTCCATTATATTATTATCCCCCCTCTATGTTTACACTTTTATTTCCCTATTTTATTATTGTTACTCTTATAAAAACCAATAAAATATATTTTACAAGCACAGTGCTGGAAGATATACCAAAAAGAAGTAGGAATGCAGAAGCAGCATCTTGGGCAATGGGCATCTTCTATCATTATCCCTCCAGAGCTTTTGTCAGACCCCATTATCAGTGAGAAGCGCCACGAGCTGGTGGCCCCTCCCCAAGGACTGAAACATTGGCTGCTGATTGGCCCTGGTTGCTAACATCCGATGCCCTCAAGTGAGGTGAGGTATCTCCCCTATCATAGAATCATAGAATAGTAGAGTTGGAAGGGGCCTAGAAGGCCATTGAGTCCAAGCCTCTGCTCAGCTGCCTCTTGAAGGCCTCTAGTGCGGGAGAGCTCACAACGTCTTTGGGTCATTGGTTCCATTGTCATACTGCTCTAACAGGAAATTTTTCCTGATGTCCAGCCGGAATCTGGACTAAATGCTCATCATTTATTATTGCTTTACTTTAGACGTTGCGGCGGCGGCGGCGGCATCTAAGGCAGTCTTCCCCAATCGAGTGCCCTCCATCTGTTGGACTGCCAGTTGCAGCATTCCCCAGGCAGCATTGCCAATGGTCATGCTGGCTGGGAATGACAGTCCAACACATTGGTGGGGGAAGACATTTTTCATCATTCCCAACCACAGCCTGCACAACAGATTTATTTATTTTAGTTTTCAAGCATTTGAAAATTAGTCTGCCAGTGCCAATACAGATCTTTTTTTCCTCTTTCAAATATTTATGAATGACTTCTAAAACAATAAAGTGCTCAAACAGCTCTACATACGAAAAGAGGCCCTGTTGTACTACATGAAACACTTTGAGTACTTCTTTAAATGTTTAAATACATATCTATGCACAAGTAAGCCCCACTGGGTTGCCTGGGGCTAATTCCCAGCAAAGTGGCAGCAGCATGAAGGCATCTGTGTGAGGGCGGCCGGCGGGAGGGAGTCCTTCTGCTGCTGGTGAGGGTGTGTGTGTGTTTTGCTAGATGGTCTCAGTCAGGACAACTGGCGCTGGATTTATTTCTGCATTGCTTTCTATAGCTCCCAAAGCAGCCTTCCCCAACCTCTGGATGTGTTCAGGGTAGCTGTAGATGATGGGAGCTGCATCTGGGGGAGGGCACCAGGTTGGGGGAGTTTAGTCCAATGGGATGACAAGGGAGTCCTGCTTTAGCCCAAAAGAAGAGCCCTGCTGGATCAGACTGAGGGTCCATCTAGGCCAGCACTCTGTTCACACAGAGACCAACCAGCTGTCGACCAGAGACCAGTAAAGCAGGGCATGGTGCAGCAGCACTTTCCCACCTACCCATGTTATTATTATTATTATTATTATTTATTTATTTATATAGCGCCATCAATGTACATGGTGCTGTACAGAGTAAAACAGTAAATAGCAAGACCCTGCCGCATAGGCTTACAATCTAATAAAATCATAGTAAAACAATAAGGAGGGGAAGAGAATGCCAACAGGCACAGGGTAGGGTAAAACTAGCAGTATAAAGTCAGAACAAAATCAAGTTTTAAAAGCTTTAGGAAAAAGAAAAGTTTTTAGCTGAGCTTTAAAAGCTGCGATTGAACTTGTAGTTATTATTATTATTATTATTTATTTATATAGCACCATCAATGCACATGGTGCTGTACAGAGTAAAACAGTAAATAGCAAGTTCTCAAATGTTCTCAAATGTTCTGGAAGAGCGTTCCAGGCGTAAGGGGCAGCAGAAGAAAATGGACGAAGCCGAGCAAGGGAAGTAGAGACCCTTGGGCAGGTGAGAAACATGGCATCAGATGAATGAACAGCAGGAGCGGGGCAATAGTGTGAGATGAGAGAGGAAAGATAGGAAGGAGCTAGTTCCCCAGCGACTGGTGTACAGAGGCATACTGCCTCAGATATTGGCGGAAGCACATGGCCATTAAATCCCCCTTTAAAAACATACAAATTGGGGGCCATCACCACATCTTGTGGTAATGAGTTCCATAGTTTAACTCTGCACTGTGTCCTGAATCTCCACCAATCAGCTTCATGGGATGACCCCATAGGGTTCTAGTATTTTGAGAGAGCGAGAGAATGTCTCCCTACCCGCATTCTCCATACCGTGCCTAATTTTGTACACCTCTATCCGGCCTGCCTTTAGCCCAGCCTTCCTCAACCTGGGGCGCTCCAGATGTGTTGGACTACAACTCCCAGAATGCCCCAGCCAGCTACATTTCCCAGGCCATGCAACCTTCGCTCACAGGGGAGACGCTCCAGCCCCTTGGTCGTTTTAGTCGGTAGCCCTCCCTCTGTTTTGAGGCAGCAGCGTCCCCTCTGTCCTTTCCCATATCTATGGCAAATGGGCACCGCGGCCGCCGCCTCCCCCCCCGTTGCCTCGGCAACACGCACGCGTCGCGACAACACACCAAAAGCGAGGGAGAGACAGGAAACGAGTCCCGTCTGCGGAAAGTAGTCCGTCCCTTGGCGACAGGGGCGGCGCTTCGACGGCCCTTTGCGCGCACGCGCGAGGGAGGGAGGCGGTGGTTCTTTGGCTTCGCCTCGCGGCCGTGCGGAGCGCTCTTGACTGACGGCGTCGCGCGTGTCTGGCTTGAGCGCGTGTCCTTCCGCCGCAGGGGCAGCGAGAGACGCGCTTGGCGGCGGCGGCTGAGGAGGGCGCCCGACTACCCTCCCTCCCTCCATCCCGCCCGGCGGAGCCAGCCCGGCCGGCCGGCTGTTCCTGCCCGCGGCGGCGGCATGTTCAAGAACACGTTCCAGAGCGGCTTCCTCTCCGTCCTCTACAGCATCGGGAGCAAGCCGCTGCAGATCTGGGACAAGAAGGTGGATGCCGGGAGGGGGAGGGGGGAGGGGCGCCGCCGCCGCCGCCGCCGCCGCCGCCTCCGCCTCCGCCTCCCGCGCTGTGGGGCGGAGGCAGGGCGGAAGGCCCGAGCGCGGAGGGAGCGGAGCGCGGGCGCTTGCCAAGAGCGCGTTTCTAGCCCTCATGGCTGTCAGTAGGCGGGAGGGCGCCCTCCCCTAGGAAGGGGCCGCCCCGCTTCCCCCTCTCCTCCTCCTCCTCTTCTCCCCGGCCCCCTTCCCGCTCGGCGCTCCCAGTCCTTGCAGCCGTTCCCAGCCCGCACCCCCGCCCCGCCCCGCCAGCAGGGAGCCCGCGCAGTCGCCCTGCCCTGTCTCCCAGCAACTGGTAATAATAATAATAATAATAATAATAATAATAATAATAATAATAATAAATTTATTAGAACAGGAATCAATACATCTTAAAAAATCATGATTTAACATTGATCTGGATAGGCCTGCTGGAAAAGGCTAGTCTTTAAAGCTGCCTTAAAATCACACATAGTGTTAATAGGTTAGGCCTCATCTAGAGTATTGTGTCCAGTTCTGGGCTCCACAATTCAAGAAGGACGCAGACAAGCTGGAGCGTGTTCAGAAGAGGGCAACCAGGATGATCAGAGGTCTAGAAACAAAGCCCTATGAAGAGAGACTGAAAGAACTGGGCATGTTTAGCCTGGAGAAGAGAAGATTGAGGGGAGACAGGAGAGCACTCTTCAAATACTTAAAAGGTTGCCACACAGAGGAGGGCCAGGGTCTCTTCTCGATCCTCCCAGAGTGCAGGACACGGAATAACGGGCTCAAGTTAAAGGAAGCCAGATTCCAGCTGGACATCAGGAAAAACTTCCTGACTGTTAGAGCAGTACGACAATGGAATCAGTTACCTAGGGAGGTTGTGGGCTCTCCCACACTAGAGGCCTTCAAGAGGCAGTTGGACAACCATCTGTCAGGGATGCTTTAAGGTGGATTCCTGCATTGAGCAGGGGGTTGGACTCGATGGCCTTGTAGGCCCCTTCCAACTCTGCTATTCTATGATTCTAAGGCATCCGGGAGAGGAGGCCGCCACCACCACCGCCCCCGTGAGCTGCCCTTCGCAGCCGATCCCCCCAGTTTAGGGTGACCCTATGAAAAGGAGGACAGGGCTCCTGTATCTTTAACAGTTGTATTGAAAAGGGAATTTCAGCAGGTGTCATGTGTATATATGGAGAACCTGGTGGAATTTCCTCTTCATCACAACAGTGAAAGCTGCAGGACCTATACTGCAGCTATACTGTGACCAGATTTAAAAGAGGACAGGGCACCTGCAGCTTTAACTGTTGTGATGAAGAGGAAATTTCACCAAGTTCTCCATATATAAAATGAGGCCTGCTGAAATTCCCTTTTCAATACAACTGTTAAAGATACAGGGGAGGGAGGGAGGGTGGTCGGTCACCCTAACCCAGTTCATCGACGCGGTGTGTGAAGCAGCCCTCCCTCGGACAGGTCCGAGCCTCCCTCCCACCCTTGGGCTTCACGGGATGGCCCGGCGGGGGAGGGGAGGCCCACGTTAAGCGCCACTCTCCTGCCTGCCCCCGCCACGCACTCCCGTTTTTCTAGGCTAAGGAGCCCCCCACGTCGCTCCCCCCTGGTCATTTCCGCTGCCCTCTTCTGCACATTCCCCAGTTTAACACTCTCCCTTCTTCAGCTGCGGCAATCACGGACACAGTCCAGGAAACAGTATGTGAAATAAGGGGCGGAGCCCCCCCCCCCCCCCCGCAAATGCAGCACTTTGCATATTTGCATTAAACTGCATTTGCCTTTTTAATGCACATTCACCTAGATCAGCCTTCCTCAACCTGGGGCTCTCCAGATGTGTTGGACTGCACCTCCCAGAATGCCCCAGCCAGCTGGCTGGGGCATTCTGGGAGTTGCAGTCCAACACATCTGGAGCGCCCCAGGTGTGACCTAGAGCGATGCAATACTTTTGGAGGTCTCTGCAACTGTTTTTATCACTCTTTAAGTAATTTAGTGCCATCAGTAAATTTAGCCCCCTTGCTGCTCACCTCTAATCTCAGATAATTTATGAGTAAGTTTAGAAACACTAGTTCCTTCCTATACAAATCCTTGGAGGATCTCACTTTAACATCCCTCCAGTGTCAGATGTGTCCATTTATTCGTCCACTTTGTTTCCTGTTGTTTAACCCTAACCGATCACCTGGTGTCCTCCTATTCAGGAGCTTTTGGTGAGGGACTTCGGTAAAAGCTTTTTGAATTGTGGATGCTTGAGCCACTTCACAGTTTTCTAGCTCAGAGGCCAATTTTAGAGGCAATTTACATATTTCACATTTCAGTTCTTGTAAGACCTGTGGGTAGATGCCATCCAGTCTTGGTGATTAATAAATCTTAATAGGTTGATAAGGCCTAGAACTTCATCTTGTCACTACTGTCTTTAAGAACTCTTGAATGGAGTGAATCACCATCTGGACCTGGTGATTTGTTTGTTTTGAATTTGTTAATAAGGTCTAGAACATTATCTGTGCAGCCTGATTCCAGCTGGGCATCAGGAAAAACTCCCTGACTGTTAGAGTAGTACAACAATGAACCAATTCCCTAGGGAGGTTGTAGTCTCTCCCACACTAGAGGCCTTCCAGAGGCAGCTGGACAGCCATCTGTCAGGGATGCTTTAAGGTAGATTCTTGCACTGAGCAGGGGGTTGAACCTAATGGCCTTATAGGCCCCTTCCAACTCAACTCTTCTATGATATTTGTTTTGTTTTTGCATTGTTTGTTGTCTACTTTAATTTCTTCTGCAGTGATGGGAGATAAGAGCTGGGGTGGCAGGGACTCCATGATCTCAGAATATCTTTGGGAGCACAGAACTTGGCAGGGCTATCCTCAGCATTAAGCTAAGAAATATTTGGCTTCTTGGATATGAAGGGAAGCATGTTTCCAGTTACATTTCTATAACACCTATTAGCCAAAGCTCTCTGGGGTGCTTCACTTAAAAACACCAACATATAAACTATAGCAACATAGTTATGTGTTGGTGGTGCTTATGTTCAGAGCACCAAAGAGAAAGGAATAGTCCTCGATGGTGGTCCCTGAGTACCTCTAAATAATAATAATAATAATAATAATAATAATAATAATAATAAAAAATTTCTTACTTGCCTCTCCGATTGGATCGAGGCAGGGAACAGAGCCACTGGCTCTGAAGAATGTGTAGCCACAGATGTATCTTGAGTCTTCTGGATCCCAGTTTAGCATAGGTGATGGTGGGGCTATGGCTGCATTTGTGAGCGTTTACGTCACAAACAGGCAGGTGCATCTGGGGAAGTGGCCTGGAGTGTCGGCAGGTGTGTCCTTAAATGGGCAGAGGACAAGTGTTTATACATTGGCAAAAGGAGAAGCAACCAGGTCTGGGGGGATTCCGGCATCTGTGTGTTAGCCCAAGACCATAGCTGAGGAGCCCTGGAAACTGCTGCCTGGCTTTCCAGGAGGGAGCTAGTAGGGCCATGATTCCCCCGGGGCTGCTCCTTCTCCAGTCCTCTGCATCCCTGCTGTTCCTAGTTTCCATGCAGTTTTCTCTTTCCTGTGCAAGGAAACTGCAGTGTCTTTGGAAACCAGAGTTCTAGAACAGAATCCATACCATGCGCGTGGGAATAAGTTTAGATGCTTTGGTTGGGACTCTGTTTGTGCCTTTGTTCGGCTGCATCCAGTCCCGCCTTGGTCTTGCAGTCTCCACTTCTGTTTCGGAAGTGTTGTCTTCCTGACAGGAGTCTTGGATGTGCCTTGCAGGAATGCAGGAGTGATGCGTTGTTTCCGTCTTCTCCTCTTCTAGGTGCGGAATGGCCACATCAAAAGAATCACAGATAATGATATTCAGTCACTGGTGCTGGAGATTGAAGGAACCAATGTCAGGTAGGGAGGATTCCTTCCTAATGTCCCACGAGAGCCCCTCATCCCAAAACATCTTCCTGTCCCTTGTGTGATACTAGGCCTCTGCAGACAGGGAAGTCTACTCTCCGGTATATTAGCACACTGCTGACTGAATTATCTGAAAGAAGGTTGCTATGCTATATGGTCTTGGTACATATGCTGAAATCATCTTGGGGTTTAGAAAGCACAGGGGAATCATGGTGGGCTTCCAATGGTCACGGAGGCTTGGGGAAGGGAACTCTTCCAACCCACACAAGAGGTGGAAACCTCACCAGTTGATCTAATTTTCCAAAGTGCCTTCAGCCCCAAATGCTGTGCCTGGGTTTCAGAGCCAGGTGTCATTAGAAAGGTTCCGCAAAGAGGGCGGGTCTTGCTCTGCCCACCAGCTACAGCTGCCAGTTTCAACGTGCTTCTCTCTTACCCAGTACCACCTACATCACGTGTCCTGCTGACCCAAAGAAGACGCTGGGGATCAAACTGCCTTTTCTGGTGATGATAATCAAGAACCTGAAGAAATACTTTACCTTTGAAGTGCAGGTGAGTGCCCGGGGAGCCCATGGCAGGTCCAGGGTGTGGCGGCACCAGTGGGCAAAGTCCTTGCTCTTCCCCTCTTCACCCTTCTCCTTTACTTGTGCAAACTGACCAAGTGAATCCAAGGACCAACTCTGCCAGTCAAGCATCTAGATTGGCGGCCCTGCCAAAATCGCCCCACCCATTTTGCCTTTGTCCGTGCTGCCAGCTGTCTCGCGAAAGCTGCTCTGGGTAATGGCAAACTTTCCTCAACAGGGTGAGTTGGGGAAGACCAACAACTTTGCCCACTAGACTTTGGGTCATGCAGTGCACGTGGGGATGGCAGATGCTCTGCGGAAGGCCTCCTCTGGCTATCAGAGACGCAGCAGCCACTCACCGCCCGCACCCCTGCCGTTCTCCCCAGTTTCAGATCCTCTGCAACAGTGGGGATTCCTCCTGGGGGGAGCAGCGTGGAAGCCAGTGGGGCTCCGTAGGCTGGATGGGGGCCCTCCATGGCCCAAAGGTTTGGCCTCCCCTTTCTCGCCACTCATCCTGATGCAATTCCTCACCAGCACCCAAGTTGGGTCCCTGCCAAGACCAGCACTGCTGGGGAGCCTCCCTCCAGAGGCAGCTGAGGCCCGACTGCCCAGCCTCCTGTGGCCATGCCTGGGTGGGTGGGGAGCCGTGGGCTGGACGGGAGCCCCGGGCAGCCCTCCTCTCTTCTCGACAGCTCCCCCCTTTTCAATGTCTTTCTGTGTTAGGTGTTGGATGATAAAAATGTGCGCCGGCGGTTCCGTGCCAGTAACTACCAGAGCACGACCCGGGTCAAGCCTTTCATCTGCACCATGCCGATGCGCCTGGATGATGGCTGGAACCAGATTCAGTTCAACCTGTCCGACTTCACTCGGCGCGCGTACGGCACCAACTACATTGAGACCCTGAGAGTCCAGGTAAAGAGCTTTCTCAGGGCCGAGGCGCCTGTTTTTCAGCTGCTGGCGTGGAGTTTCCTCTGGGGTGGAAGAGCCAGCGCCAGAACTCCCCCCCACCCCCGTTCAGCCCCTCCTCTGTAGGCTGCTCCTGCTCGGACCCTCATACGTCTTGGGGGCTCCCAGTGGCTGTTTCCCGGATGGATCAGGGAGCCTGCTGGCCAAAGTGCCCTTTGGCTCTTCCTGTCTGGAACATTACTGGGACAGATAATAAAGAAGGAAATACCAAAAAACACGGCTCCTTCATGGCTATGAGGCGGAAAGTTATTTTATACTTTTCAAATCTCAACAGTGCTTGTAGCTTATTTATTAATTTGTTTAGAGTATTTTTATCCCGCACCTCAACCAAAAAGGCTCTTGGAGCGGCTTACAATTGATCAGGCTGACATTCTAAAAAAGACATGACACACAAGGAAAGGGGATGGGGAGGGAAGAAGGAGAAAATAAAAAGAAATTTAAGGAGACTGTTCAGGCTGGTGGGAAGGCCCTGCTCCCTCCTCCCATCTCCCAGTGGAGGGGCAGATCAACAGCGCCTTCTTCTTCCCCACGGGGTTAGCCCTGTGTGTGTGGTGTGTGTGGTGGTGGTGGTGTCCCAACTGATGGTCTTTTTGTGAATGGCTCAAAGAGCTTTGGCTACTGGGCAGTATAGAAATATAATGAATATGTTAAAAATGCACTGGATTTAAATTGTTTTAAAAGGTTGAAGGTTAGTTTGCGAAGTTGTCCTGGCAGTAGGCAATACTCCAGAGAAAGGTAGCTTCTTCAGAAAAGGACGTTTCCTTTTTGCACCTCAGCAATGCTGCGTCGCCTGCCAAGGTCTGTCGGGGTGGAGCCTGCCCTCATTCAGTGGCTCCCGAGCACGTCCTTTGAGCACCGGAGCTGCCAGGCTCAGGCCCTGGGCCAGCGTCTCCACTTGAAGAGAGGGTGTTGGCTAGTGGAGCTCGGCAGGACCTTGGCAGCTGACCCCAGGGAACATCCATGGTGGGCTGGATGGACCAAGGCAACGTCATCTGTTCAGGTGGTTTTTGCCTGGTGCTGTTATTATTATTATTATTATTATTTATTTATATAGCACCATCAATGTACATGGTGCTGTACAGAGTAAAACAGTAAATAGCAAGACCCTGCCGCATAGGCTTACAAACTAAAAAACCATAGTAGAACAATAAGGAGGGGAAGAGAATGCAAACAGGCACAGGGTAGGGTAAACAGGCACAGGGTAGGGTAAAACTAACAGTATAGAGTCCGAACAACATCAGGTTTTAAAAGCTTTAGGAAAAAGAAAAGTTTTTAGCTGAGCTTTAAAAGCTGCGATTGAACTTGTGGATCTCAGATGTTCTGGAAGAGCGTTCCAGGCGTAAGGGGCAGCAGAAGAAAATGGACGGAGCCGAGCAAGGGAAGTAGAGACCCTTGGGCAGGCGAGAAACATGGCATCAGAGGAGCGAAGAGCACGAGCGGGGCAATAGTGTGAGATGAGAGAGGAGAGATAGGAAGGAGCTAGACCGTGAAGAGCTTTGTAGGTCAACAAGCTGTGAGACGAGCTTGTGAGTCAGTACCTGCTAACACAGCCTTCCCCGACCTGGTGCTCTCCAGATGTGGCCTCCGTGCTGGGAATTGTAGGCCTACACATCTTGGGGAACCCTTGTTTGGGGCAGGCTGTGCTAAGGCCTCTGAAGGGGAGGCCTGGGGCTGGCCTTGCTGTGGTGCAGTGGGACCCTGCTTCCATAGAATGCCTCCTTGTTGCTGTTTCCGCGTAAACTAAAGCAAAACCCAAATCTGTCTTTTCAGATCCATGCGAACTGTCGCATCCGCAGAATTTACTTCTCTGACAGACTATACTCCGAGGATGAACTTCCTGCTGAGTTCAAGCTTTACATCCCTGTCCAGAACAAGGCCAAGGTGAGCAGTGGGGGATGGATGGAAGTCCAGTCTGCCGTGTGCGAGAGAGAGTGAATGGGAGGAGGGCTGCGAAATGTTCAAATAAGGTAGCTGTGGGAGCAGAAACAGTTGAATAAATGTTCTTGAAGCGGATGCTGCTGAGGGTGATGGCATCTGAGGCCAGGAAGGAGCCAGCCCACATCCTTCCTCAGGTACTAAGCGGGGCTGGAGAAGGGGGCGCTGGGTGGACTTGGCCTCTGCCAGAGATAGTTTTCCAATGGATGTGGGAGGGTGCGGATGCTGGCTGGCTCCTGCTCTAACACGTCGTCATATTGGGGGTGGAAAGGGAATTTCTCCCCAGGCCAGATCAGGGCTGTGAGTCCCTCTCCTTGTCTGTGAGTGGCTTGGCGTTTTTTAATAGTTCCATAAATTGCTAGAAACTTGTTCTCTCTTGGCTCTCTGCTTGAACACTTCATCCTCTAAATGTATGGTGGTGATTGAGGCTGGGATTAAAGGCAACGAACAGACTGATCAGAACGGCCGCACAGTGTGCCACGAGGCTCGCCGTGTCCCCATTAAATGATGTTATGGCTATCTTCAAGTCCATCCCGGGGGTCCAGCGGCAGGAGCGCTGAGAAAGCCTGGCCTCTGTGAATACATTCACACCGAAGGAGCTGGCTGCCCTCTCTGAGAAGGGCTTTGACCTGGTGTCATCTTATCCAGTCAATAAGCGTGCATCTGAAAGCCTGTCAGCCCACAGTGCTGTTATTATGAGGACACGGAACTGAAAAGCCTTCAGCAATCAGTGGCCCAGAGGAGAAATCGGTGTTCATATTACGGTCTTGGACGAGCCTCTCTCTTGCTGTCGTGCAGACACACTGCGCCTACTGGAGAGGGATATTGTAGAAAGAGAATGTTAGAAATCTGTGCCTGTGTTCCTCTCTCCCCTCACAGCAATGACAGCCTGTTGGGAAGCCCTCTGAGAGATGCACTGTGAAGACGGGTGGAAGAGTGTGGATTTTTTTATTCAAAACAAAATGTAGATGTTGATTTACCTAGGGTAACTTTATTTAATAAAAAATGGTATCTGTAATGCTGGGACCAGACGCAACTAACCATGTCATTGTTCTGAGCCAGAGATGGCCCATGCTCAAGCCTGCAGCTGAAGGGCAGCCTGTGAGTTCCGGCGCCTGACCTTGAGCGCGTGCCGAAAGCTTTGCTGAAGCAATTCTGGGATCTTCCTGCCCTCCCAAGTGCCGGGGGCTTCCCTTCTGTGCCCTTCACGTCTTGGTTTGATGTATTCTCCTATATATGCGTGGACTCTTCTACCCCCCCCTCCCCCCGCGGCTATTAAATATTTGGTTTTCTTTGTAAGGCTGCTCTTGGTCTCCTCCTCCTGATGGCTTGTGCCAGTGTTAGATGTGTGGTGCAGGCAGGTGGGTGCTGTTGCTGTAGTATTTTGACGCCAGGGCCACGCCCAGCACCGCTTGCCCCTTCCCAGGCTGGGTGCGTGTGCTGTGAGCTGGTGGATTGGACGTGAGCTCCATTTAGCGTCAACATTTGAATCAAGTTGGAAGAGGGTGTACGGGATCTGTTGCTTCCCACTTTGGGGTCTCTTCTAGGCTGTTTCACCCATTTGCTGTATGGACATAAATAGCTCAAAGTACGCCAGGTCTCCTGCTAGCCTTTTTGTTGGAAGCATTTGAAAGGTGTTGAACTCCCACAGTGCTCTTCTCTGGGTTTTCTGGCAGCAGTGGGAGCTGCACTCTTACCCTCGGAGGCTGAGCATTGACCTCTCAACACAACGATGCCCTGTGGTATTTCTTTGGGGAGCAGCTGGTCAGCCTGCCAGACGCTGCCCCTAGAGCCCTTTTCACCTTGCTGCCACTCTGCCTGACTGCTTCTCTGGGGTGTGGATGGAAGTCCTTACCCAGTTGAATGGCAAGGCGGAAGGCTCCTTTGCTGGCAGGAGAAGCTCACATGGGACTCAGCGGAGCTCCGGCATGCACAAAAGCCGTGGACATGTACTTTATCCTTAATCAGCGGACGTAGGGCCTGCTTGGTAAGGAGTCTTGGGGGCAGGAGAATTCTATGCGGAGGAGAGGCTGGAGATGGAGGTTCTGCCTTCAAAAGCCAAGCTGTGTCCAGCCTGCACATGTGCAAATGTTTCTTTCATGTTCAAACATTAGAGAGAGAGAGAGTGTCCCCCATCTGCATAGAGCAGCCTTCCCCAACCTGGTGCCCTACGGAGGAGGAGTTGGGCTACCTTGAGGAGAAGTGGGATTGCAGTGATAGCTTGCAAGTATGCCAAGATATTTCCTGCCGTAAAGGATTTTTTTCAAAAACTGTTGTTTGGAAAAGCCTGGTGCCTTTGCTAACATCTGAAAAGAAGTGAATGGGATCCTCCTCGTGCTGCTGCTCCTCCTCCTGCTGACCCTTGGAGGAAAGGCCCAAGCCCAAGCCGTCTTTGCCTTCCCTTCCCGGGCCAGAACTGCCCACCAGGTGGGGCTCTGTAATCATAATCTTCTTATTATTATTATTATTATTATTTATTTATGTATTTATTTATTTAGCACCATTTATTTATTACCCGCCTCTCCCTCTAGATCAAGGAAGGAAACAACCTCAAATATAAAAATACTATAAAATATATAAAACTGATTAAAAACATACAAAACTAATACATTACTAAAACAACAGCCAGACAATGTCGTTTCCTCTCCAAGGGCAGGAAGCGGGGCTCCTTGGTGTTTTCCATCGGGGGAGCGGCGCGATTCCCTGGCCTTGGCGGGAGAGAGCAGCGCACAAGGGCAGCAGCTGAGAAGCTGCCTGGTGCTGGAGGCCTGAGCCCAGCTGCCCCTGAGAAGCTCCTGGCAGGGACGCTGGTGGCCCAGAAGGCTGAGCTGAGGAGAGCTGCGGAGGGTCCAGCCCAGCCCCTCTGCCACAACCCCATAACCTCGGGCTGCAGGACCCCATGGGACTCCCCATCCCATCCTGCCCCTGTTGACCGGCTCCCACCTGCTGAGGGCCTGAGGCGTTGCTCATCCCAAACCGCCAATTGCTCCTGCTCCGGTGCCACCCACTCACTCACCCCTGAGTTGTCACGGATCCCAGGAAATGAATGTGACGGTTGGGCATTGCCTCGCTGCTGCCTTGGGCGCTGGGCTGTGTGTCTCCTGCCAGGATTCTAGATCATGCACTTGGGAGGACGTTGAGATCTGGGGCGGGGGGGGGGGGTGAGGGAAGAAGACGGTGCTCGCTGTGTCCCCTGCAGGTGTGGCTTGGACTCTCCTTGCAGCCAGCTGGTTGCATGTCCATCACACTCGAGTCTGAATTTCATGGGCTGATCTCAGGATTTGGAAGGACCTCCCTGCCTCACCCCCCACCCCCCAGCCTTGGCTAGAACAAGTGGACTGAAGACACATCTGCACTGCACAAGGCCGTGATTGTCCCAAGTCCTCAGCATCTGGTGCTGCGCCTCTCCCACATCCCGGCCTGGATCTCCTCGCTTCCTGGCGCCTCTTCCTCCCCCCCCCGCCTGCCCCCTGGACAGCAGCCAGACACAGATGGAGAGCCAAGATGCCCTTTCAGGGGGGGGAGCAGACTGGGCCCACTGGCCAGGGGGAAGAGAATGAGGGTCTTTCCCTGGTCTCCACAGAGAGGCATTCACAGGAGAGGAGACACAAAAGCTTGTGATGGCCGCCTCTTTCAAAGTTGGGGCGGGGGGAGAGGGCACGAAAGAAAGCCGTGCCTGGAAGGCCAAGGGAGTGAAGACCGCCTGGGCTGCCAATGGAAAGAGAGGCCAGAGGGACGCAGGCCAACGTTTGCGCCCGAGGGCAACTGCCTCGGAGGCTGCCTTGCCACTGGCAAGGCGCTGGAGCAGGGGCAGGTGTCAGCTGTGTCTGTGCCGCAAGGCCTTCCTGGCACTCTTTGGACCTGACGGGACTTCCAGGCGCACAGCTGCTCCACGTCCTGGTTGGTTGCCTGGTTTTTACTCCCAGAGTGGCTCACATATGCTCAAGGCCAGCAAAGCAATCCCTGTCCACGGGTGGGAGAGCGAAGCTAGCCGCCTCTGCTGCCGTGGGGGCAAGCAGGCAAGCTGCAGCAGCGCCCTGCATGTGGAAAGACAGCCTGTCGTAACACAGCCACGCTTGATGCGTGCTCCTGACAGACAGCCCTGTCTCTCCCTGCCCCCCAGCCCCATTGCAACAACATCCGTTCTCCCTGCCGCCGTTGGAAGTGGTGCACGCTTTCCCGTAGGAAGGTGTTGATCATACCATCTCTCTCCGCCGTGAGAGCCTTTTTTGGCTGAATGGCGGCATAAAAATCCTTAAATAAAACTGTCCCTACGTGGGACCCACGCGAAGAGCCTGCAAGTGGGGAAGGGCCATGCAGGTGCTGGGATTTGGCGAAGACAGCACTCCGGCCGGCTCCTGGGAGCAAAAGGGCCCTTGCCCAGTGGGGAGGCAGGCAGGCAGGCAGGCAGGCAGGCAGGCAGGCAGGCGCCCAGTCTGAACCAGCACCCACGTTACACACACAGACACGGAGCTGCTTGCCTGAGGGGCTGCGCTGGGGCACGTGGGACCAGCAGAACACCGGTGTGTGTGTAAGTATATATATAGCCAAGCAATGGGTCTCAATCTGAGGGGCAGACCCCTTTTCCCCGCTAGAATACCCACTGCGCCAGTGCGGAGAGTCTGTGCTGGCCCTGCGACGGAAGCAGCAACTCAAGCGAAGGCTTCCGGACTGCACGTGGCAAATGGGTAGCAATTGCTTGCCTAAACTTGTGTGATATAAATGAATTGCATGGAAATCGATACAGCTTCTGCTGTGAATGCAGTCTTTTAAGCAACTCATTTGTGAAGTACTCTTGGAATTCTCCTGTAGAAGCTTTCCCCTAAATTATATTATGTTGGAATCAGGTAAATCTTTTTTTCTGGCATGCGCCACAGCCAGCTTGTGGGGGGTGGGGCAACGTCCCTGCTTCTTTGATCACGCCAAAGGAAACTCTTTACTTGGCTCAGGTCTGAAGGTGGGCACTGACTGGAACTCACCCTTTTTCGGCACGATGACCCAGCTACAGGTGCAGGAGATGCAATTCACTCATGAGAATACAGGCAAAGCCCTCAGGCGCACGGTTACGGTTTGCTTCGAAGGGCTCCGTGTGCAGGGAGAGATGCTGCAGTTACCACATAGCCCATGATCTCACATCCTCTGGAGATGTTCAGAGTTCACAGAACAACACAAGCAGCATTCCAGGAGGCAGAATCAATAACGAATGTATCTGACGGGCCTCCTAATGGGGTCAGCAGCCAGTAGTGGCTTCCTGGGGGAGGGGGGAGATCTAATTTGGTTAACAGTTTCAGGAAGGCAGCAGCTGTGGGGAGAGCAAGAAGTGGGCTTTAATCCCAACATAAGCTCACAAAGAAAGCTTAACAGAAACCGAGCAAAGGCAGAAGAGCCGGGACATTGCGGTAACAGAGCACACAGGGTCAAAGCCCCAGGACCTTTACATTAGCAGGGATGATGGCATCCTCTGCCATCCTCTGAGCACAGTAGTTGGGGCAGGGGAAATGGGTTTCCCTAGCAGCCCTGTGCCTTCTGAGGAGTGATCCCTGTTGAAATGGAAAGCATTTTTGGGGCGGCTTGGCCTTGAATGGGAAGTTAAACCCCCGTTGCTGTGCCATGTGGGGATGAAAGCTGCTAGAACTGGATGGTTGACTTTAAGATAACACGTTTCTCTTTGGAAGGGGCCTACAATGCCATCGAGTCCAACCCTCTGCTCACTGCAGGAGGTTGCTCAATGCAGATGATGATTTATTATAGGGGTGTGCACGGACCTCCCGCTCCGCCCCGCGGGCCGATCCGAAAATTTTGGGTCGGCCTGCTCCGCTCCGCTCTGCCTATACTCCGCTCCTCTTCGCCGCGGAGCTCCGGCTCCAAATCGGAGCTCCGCAGTGGAGGGGAGTGGCGCCAGGTAAGGCCGGGAGAGGAGGGCGGGAGGTTTACCGGGCCCTGCTGCCATCGCCGCCCGTGCGGAGATGGCGGCAGAGCCCAGTAAGGAACCAAGGGGGAGGGAGGGCCTTACCTGCCTCCGTCTGCGGTCCGTCGGCGTCTTCAATTGAGCCCGCGGTTCAACCAGGAAGTCTGGGCCACAAGCGGCCCAGACTTCCTGGTTGAACCACAGGCTCAATTGAAGACGCCGACGGACCGCGGACGGAGGCAGGTAAGGGAGAGGAGGGCGGGGGAGGGGTTACCGGGCCCTGCCGTTGTCACCGCATGGGCGACAGCGACAGCAGCAGGGCCCGGTAAACCCCACTTACCTTTCCAGTGGAGCTCCGGATCGAGGCGAAGGATCCACCTTCACCTCGATCCTCTTCGCCACGCTCTGCCGGCCCCCCAATCCTCTTCGCCTCTGCCTTAAGGGCAGGCGAAGCCCCCCGCTCCGCTTCTAATTCGCCGGGCCGATTAGAAGCGGAGCACATCCCTAATTTATTACACTGCTATACTGTCTGATAGCCAAGATACTCTTTGGAGCTTTGTAAAGCAAAACGATTCCTTCTCATGTCTTGGAAGCTAATGCACGGTTCCATTACTGCAGCCCACAACCACATTCGACTTTCTTTTTGCAGCCACATCACACTACAGCTTGCAATCAACTGCTCTCTTGAGGTCCTTTTCATATCTACTGTTGACAAACCACGGATCCTCTTTGATCGTGCTGCTGCTGTTTACTGCATCCTGATAGATTTCAGGAAGGTTTACACAGCATAAACACGTAACACCATCACGCAACAGAACATAATCAGTGGCTTTACAGTGGCGGTTTCCACTTGCATCTTAGATTAGTTCAGGAAGAGTGACTTGGCTTTTGGACAACGAACTTTAGAGCGAGTCAAGGATTTCCTGCCTTTTTCATTAGCTACTTTTGCATTAGCTGCTGTTTGCACGTTCTCATATCGTCAAGAGGGCGTGGCTTATAGAGAAAAGACCTCTGCAGAACCACAATCCCAGAAACAGCGAGCAAGACAAAAGCACTGAGAACCAACTGGTTCTTCCTCAAGGGAAAATGGCCCTCCTGTGTCTCATGCTGGTTTGCCACTTACAAGAGGGCCCTCCCAGTTCCTGAGCTGGCCAGTCTCCACATCATAACTTCCTGCTTTCAAGCACTAGGTAGAGGCCCATCTCCCCCTTTACCTTTTGGGGTAGAGGGGGGTGCCCCTTTGTCTCTTCCACACTTCATTTCAAGGGCCCCCGGGCAACACGATGTTGCAGCTCTTGAAATCAAAGGTCGGCAGATCCAGAAAGGGTGGCGTTCAAATTATCTTCTCACGAGCCCCCACAACACAAGTTACTTTTCAGTTCATGCTAAGGCGCACCCCCAGACACATGTGACATGCAGAAATGTGTCAGCGTCCTTTGATTGTCATATAGGAAGACACGTTGGTGGCACAAATTGTTTACATCAAACCCTAAGAAAGCTGGTTAGGATTAAGGGTCTGTGGGAGGCTCCAGTGGCATGTGTGTGCCAGGGAAGGCACCCATGCGCCCCAGACACCTTGCCTGGCACCTGCCAAAGCGGCATACAACTGTTCTTGTCGGTAGCTGGGACTGTGGTGAAATAGGGTTGCTGTTAGTGTTGAAAACTGTGGGTTCAAAGGGTTTTAGTGTTGGGGCTCAGAGCCCAACTCCACCTTGTACTCAAGTCCTTGTCCTTTGTCACATGGGACCAATTGTCTACTGTGCCCATAGCCCTAAAGGGTTGCCTACCTTGTGCTAGAGTAAGCCAAGCCTTGCTCATTAAGTGTTTGCTAGCGCTATGGGTTCCAACACTTACTTAATATCAATAGTGCAGTACTGATGTAGTGTACACCTCATTTTTCACTAGCATAACCTCAGTAGCGCTAGTGCACGGACCCCCTTGGAGACTTCCCCTGACCGATCCAGAACTGATTTACATAGGGCAATTTCAAACCAGCGCTGCCATCAGCTGTTCACCTTCCAACACCCCCTCCCTGCTCCTTTCAGCTCTAGTTTGGAACATGGCAGGACATCAGAGGTGCCAGGAACAGCTGGGCCTTCAGACCCACAAAGGAGCTAGAACTGGCATTTGCGTTCAAAAGAAGCCACGGGCACACAGCCCCCCGCCCCAGCTGCAACCTTGCTGGGCAGGAAGCTGGGGCAGGAGCCAAATGTCTGAAACTGAAGTTCATTTCCACTGACCTCGGGGTTAATGGATGCCTGGAGGCAACAGAGAGAGCTTGTTACAGATGCAGAGAGAAGCAGCAGCAATTTGCAGATGGTTTTGGTAGGATTTATTGTGGGACGATTGGACACAACAGTCAGACAGAGAAAGAGAAGTACGGAGAACTAGGCAAAACACAGGGGCCAACCAGACAGGGTGGTGGCACAAGAGCAAGGCCGTCCAGAGTTGTAGCCTCGGTAGCTTGTGTGTGTGTGCATGCATGCACGTGCGCACGCACACACTGCCCTGCCCACCCTCAAGGAGGGGAAACAGTGGGGCTACAGGGGTCCATTCCCTACAAAGCCCAACACAGACCCCTTCTTTAGTGTCAAGCAGCAAGATACAAGGGGCGGACCCTGGACTCTACTAGTCCCGATGGCTATATATCATTATGCCCAGTATCAGAGGCAGTATACTGGGGAAGGCAAGCAGGAGGATGCTATTGCATTCATGTCCTGAGGTGGGATTTCAATAGCCACCTGGCTGGCCACTGTGGGAACAGAATGCTGACCCAGATGGGGCTTTGGTATGATCCAGCACAGCTCTACAAGGCTTGCTGCCTGTTCATGCACTCTAGCCAAGGGCAGGCAGGGCAAGGAAGAGACCAGGATGCCTCTGGAGATCTTCAGAGCTAATTCTCACAGCAGCCACAACAGTAACCTACCAAGCAAGGCAAAATCAGGAGGGATGCTGCACTTCCAGACATATGTGAGGCACTGTGTGATGAAGCAGAATGCCGCTATTAGATCCTAGCAACGGGCCTGTAGCCACAGAGGCCTGGCTCTGCACTGAGCCCAATTCCTGGCAAGCAGGGTTATTGGAGACACCCAAGGGGGTAGTTTCAAGCTAGCATCTCCACATGGGCCAAAGGGTACACAAAACTCGTACCCAACTCATTGGGACACAATATGCAAGCCCAGAGCCACACACCGGAATCCTCATCTCAATAAAAGCAGTTGATAAGAAGTAGGAGCACCAACAAAAACTTGCACACAGAGTTGAGGGGAAAGGAGATTCCCTGTGGAAGGTTAGGGTGACCCTATGGAGAGGAGGACAGGGGGCTCCTGTATCTTTAACAGTTGCATTGGAAAAGGAATTTGAAGTAACATGGAAACAGTTTTTGGACTTTGTATTATTAAGGGGGAGAGGGAAAACACCTCCAGAAGAATCAATGAGATTTAAGATCCCTGGGTTGGGGGTGCACTTTAATGTTAATCAATGATTAGATCAAGAATTAAGTGAAAAGAATGTATGTTTATTAATTTGTTTAGGATGTATTATTATGTATTACAGGGCTATTATTATGTACTGTTTGTATTGTTTAGAAGTATGGTTATTATGTATAGAAAATCAATAAAAAATATTTTAAAAAGGGGAAAAAAAGAAAAAGGAATTTAAGCAGGTGTTACCTGTATGCATGCAGCACCTGGTGAAATCCCCTCTTCATTGCAACAGTTAAAGCTGCAGGCGCCCTGCCCTCTTTTGTAGATGGCCACTTTAGTATATCTCCTGCAGCTTTAACTGTTGCGATGAAGAGGGGATTTCACCAGGTGCTGCATGCATACAAATGACACCTGCTTAAATTTCCTTTTCTATGCAACTATTAAAGATACGGGACCCCGTCCTCCTTTTCATATGGTCACCCTACAGAAGATGGGACTTTCCCCACCCCCCTGCAGTTCTGAGTATGGAACATTCATTGGCTTTCAGTCTTTACAATTAGGAGATGGTTTGGCACATAAAAGGCACCATCTGATAGCAGCAGGGCTTGGAAAGCTCCCCCCCACCCCCGGCGGACATGGCTCCATTTTCTTCTCTTGCATAGAAAGAGGCTCTGTGTCTAAAGCCACACGCAGGACCTAGAGGCTTCCCAGGCCCGCTTTTTCCCTTTGCCCGCCTCCCGCACAAGCTTCAACTCTATCAAAAACAGGCTGGAAAGAGGCCGGTAGTGACGGCGGCCTTGCACTGCGTACCAGCGGCAGGGTGAGAAAGCTGCATTGCAGGAGGGTGTGTGTGTGTGTGTGTGTCTGCGGGTGGAAACTGCAAAAAAGACACACACACCCCATTCTCCAACCATAGAATCATAGAATAGCAGAGTCGGAAGGGGCCTACAAGGCCATCGAGTCCAACCCCCTGCTCAATGCAGGAATCCACCCTAAAGCATCCCCGACAGATGGTTGTCCATCTGCCTCTTGAAGGCCTCTAGTGTGGGAGAGCCCACAACCTCCCTAGGTAACTGATTCCATTGTCGCACTGCTCTAACAGTCAGGAAGTTTTTCCTGATATCCAGCTGGAATCTGGCTTCCTTTAACTTGAGTTAAGGCAGTCAACATTCAGGGCAGTCTGAAACGACTGCTCCCCTGGAGCCATCCAACCCAGAGAAGGGCCCCCCCTGCCCCCCAAGGGGATTCTGCTGCATCCCTGCTGGCTCCCCTGGCTGAGCCAGCCAAGCTGGGCGCTGGGTGGCTTTTGCCACGGCAGGAGAGGAGAGGCATTGGGGTGGGGGTGGGGAGGCGCCAGGCCTTGCCCGAAGGAGAGCGCTCCTCGCAGCGACAGAGCGGGGGCAGCGCTCGTCCCTAGTTGCGGTGTCCTGGAACCCGGGGCCCTCGTGATGTAAGAATCCGGACTGAGGGAGGGGGCGGAAGGTCTCTGTCCAGGGAGAGAAGGCTGCCTGCTCGTCAATGCAGGCAGCCAGAGGTGCACAGAGGGGGGGATCTCAGCCTCCCTTCCGCAAACGCCATGCAAGTGCTTGTGTTTCGTCATTCATTCTGCTTCTAAGGTTCCAGGTTTTCAAAAATATGGGACTCTTTTCCTGAAAAACAGAGGGGAAATGGCATGGAGACAGAGGCAAAAGAATTTCCCAGCAGGAGCAGGACCTGTGCCATCGTGTCCCTCAGGGAAGCAGGCAACACGCGGTGCCTCTCGTTGCCCTCGCGGTGTCTCCGTGCTCTCCTGGGAAATCATCAGGGCTAGAAACATGGGACAAAGAGTCCCAGACTGCCAGAGGGTGCCAGGAATCCTCTTTAGGCAGCGAGACCTGGTCAGCACCCGTCTGCCCAACGGGCCACTGCAGCGGAGCCGCGTTCAGGCGGAAGGAGGCCTCGGGAGGTCAAAGGGCAACAGAATGACATCTCACGCGATCCAGGGGAGGGCAGAGGGGGGTGCTTGGCTCTCATGACCATTAGCAGAGAAGCAGCACACATGACCAAGCAAGCAGATAGATGCGGTCCATGGAACACAAGCATGTCACAGGAGCGAGCTTTCCTTGGTGCTGGTTTAGATACAACACCAGCCAGACCGAAGCGGAACCGCCCCGCCCCGCCCCTGCTGTGCAAGAGCACTTGGCAGTCACCCGCCCAAGGCAAGGCCATTCAGCGCTGCCTACTTTGCACAACCCTGCTCAGTCCCCAGGCTGCAAGGCAGGGTGTTGCTGCAGGAAGCGAGCTCCAGCCACCCGTGCCGGGGGAGAGAAGGCAGCGCGGCAGCCGCCCGGGCTCAGCGGCTGGGGCCCCTCCGCTGTCCCCGCAGGGGCCGGCCAGGCTGCCAAGTGCGGCGGCATCTCCAGAGCGGAGGACCGGCCAGGTGTGTGGAGAGTGGCGGCAGAATCTCTTTGGGAGGTGCAAAGCCAGCAGCTCTTGCGGCCTCCCTCTCTCAGGGGCTTCAGCCAAGCCCTGCAGCCTCTCAGCCAGCCTTCCCCACCCTGGTGCCCGGCAGACATGTCGGACTGCAACTCCCATCATTCCCAGCCCGCAAGGCCCACGGACATGCTGACTCAAAAGGGCGAGAGCTGCAGTCCAACACGTCTGCAGGGCACCTGGGGGGGGGGAGGCGGCCCTCATCCCCTGCTGACGGAACTCATGACATCCCCTGCTGACGGATTCCCACTTTGTGGCAGAGGCCAGGAGACGGCTCATGCAGATGCCTCGCTTGCTGCAGGCCCAGAAACAGGAAGGCACATCCTGTTGGGAATCGCTGTGGAAGGGGGCCCATCCCCTGTGCAAACACACCCGCCACTTCCCAAAGGCCAGAACCTAGAGCCCAGCCAGCTCAGAGCCCTCCTGTGGGGCACCGCAAGACACACCCACACCCCACACACCTCCAAAGCAGCCTCTCACTCACACCTGCACTCAAACCAGCCCCAGCCAGTAACGCCAGGGCATTACAAGGAAGCACAACACCTCTTTGCAGCGAGGGCTCCGCCCCAGCCCCAGCCCCCAGCCCCCAAGGCAGCAGCCGTGGGAGCCAGAAAGTGGGCCTGGGCTGCCCCTCCCTCCAGGGCGCCCTGCCCCCCAGGGCCTGCTTCCAAGATAGCCAGGAAGTGCCGGGGGAACGGAAGCGGGCAGAGAGGCGGAAAGGGGAGTCAGGCACGGACCCCAAGCGCCCCTCCTGGGAAGAGCCCCGCTCAGCCCACACCTGCCTCCAGAGATTTCAGTAGTAGTAAAAGATTACAGTAGAAACATTTGCTATGTGTTGCTCTGCAGCCAAAGCGGCGATCGCAGAGGTCAGACGCTTACAAAGCCCAAGTCAAGCATTTCAGGGTGTCAGTGGCTCACGCGTGGCCCGCCGGCAGCCTTGGCCCGCGGGCGCCTGGTCCATGAGGCTCATTGGAGCAAGCAAACGTTTGGGTAGGAAGCGAGCCGGTTGCCTCCGGAGGTGACAAACCGCTTCCTCTGGGAGTAGCACAAGACAGAGACAGGTGTCGGCTCACAGGCTCCAGAGCACATGCGCGGGAGGGCCGGGCAGATCCAACCGGGCAAGCGCCCTCCTCATCCTGGTCAGCCAGCAGTCCATCCTGGCAAATATGCATCTGGACCACTGTGCACGTTGTACTAGATCCCAGGCGAGGGGATGAGATCCACAGGATTAAATCTCCGGCAACAAGTCAAGGGAAAGCCACATGTCCAAACGCCGGGGGCTGGCAGAGTGGCTGGGGCAGGCAGGCGGCTGCCTGGCGTGGAGGCCGGGAGAGAGCAGCCCTCCCGCCCCCACCAGTCAACGCCGGGAGAGGGGCTGCAGGGGTCTCTACGGCAGCCCAGCCCTCACTGAGGCACAAAGGCATGGAGGGACTCAGGCAGGAGCCGCTGCCCCCCACTCCAACATCCCTCTACAGGAAGGCACAAGGTCTGCTTTGGACGGAAGAGGGGGAGCGAGCGGCCAGCCCAGGGCCCCCCAAGAGCTGCTCTCCCAAGCGGAAAGCAACGTCGTCCGTCGGGTCCTGGAGGGAAGAGCCAGGCCAGACACGTGCGCCGCCCGCTCACCCTCTTTGGCAGGACTTCGCCTGGTGGAGGAGGAGGGAAAGGTGCCCCGGGGCCACCCACGGGGGCAGCCGGGCTTCAGACCCACTCCTGGAGCGAGCGCTTGCAGTAGAGGAGCAGGCGGGGCGTGCCCTTGCGCTGCAACTGCACGATGACGTACACCAGGCCCAAGATGCACAGCAGCAGCAGCAGCAGCACCGTCGCCATGACGACACTCATGGTGAGCGGGTAGTCGTTGATGTGCACCACAATGTCCACGTCGTTGCTGCCGCCGCCATCGCGGCCGGGGCCCTGCTCCCGCCCGCCCTCCACGCCATCGCCATAATCCGCCTCCGCGTCCGCTTCCACTTCCTCCTCCCCAGGCTGAGTGTCCGCGGGGTCTTCCTGCGCCACCTCCTCCTCCTCCTCCTCTTCCTTGTCCTGCCCGGGGCGGTCTGGGTTGAAGGGGGGCTTGCCCCCATCGGGCCACCTGCGGCCGGGGTCGGGGTTTGCGGCCACTTCCTCGTGGCATCCCATGAAGTCCCGCAGAATGGACTTGGGGTAGCCGGGCTCTGTTTTCAGACGCTCGTTGTCAAATTTCCAGTACATCCGGCCTTTGTAGAAATACGTGTAGGCTGGAAAACAGCAGGACGCAAAGACAATGAGACAGACGCGCGGGCTCCGTCTCCACAGCCCACTCTGTCCCACGGCTGCTCAGCTAATGGGCCAGTCCAATTCTGTTGTCAACATCTGCATTATGCAACGTTCTGTTTTTTTAAAGATTCGGCACCAAGAATTCGGGGATCAGAATGAATTATGCAAACGATTTGCACAAATTATAACAAGGTTATAATCAGTCTGTCCACCAAGGGTTGGGCTCGGATACAAACACTGTTGGCTTGTTTTTTTATTAGAAAAGGCATTATGATACAAGCAGTTTAATTTCCCCAATTTAATAAAAAAATCAAACAGAATTCACTCTGCCAAACACCAGATCGGTGTTTTCATCAACCATCCACCACAAACCAAAGACCTCTATTCGGGAGGCTCACAGCCAATCTGGAGCCCATCAGTACATACACGAAGTCTGGATTTTTTGACCCACTTTGCTTACACTGAATCTCATTCACCACTTGGTTGTTGCTGATTTACCCAGTTCAGCTACATTTGTTTTGAAGCTCTACAGCATCGGCTTTAGATTTCATGGCCCTAAATTTGGAGCCATTACTCATTTGGACCCATTAGTAAATTTGGCTACCTCACTGCTCATCCCTTACTCCAGACCTCTTATGAATATGTTAAATAGCATTGGTCTTATATAGATCCTTGCAGGATTCTACTGTTGACTTAGCTCCATAACAAAAACTCCATTCCTCAACAAAGTCTTGTTGGTCAGCATGCAGAAAAAGTTAGTCTTAAAAAAGTCTTTCTCCAATTTACTTAGGACAGAAGTTAAGCTGATTGGTCAATAATTCCCCAGAACTCCCTGGCTCCTTTTTTTTTAAGGAATTGGTGTTATGCTGGCTACCCTCAAAGCCTCTTGTAAAGGGGCTGATTTTAATATGTTGCATACAGTCGTTTTAAGACCAGCACTTCTACATCTGAACGATTCAACATCTCTCAGGTGAATGCCAATGAGCTCCAGTAACTTCCAGCTGTTGTCAGTTCGTTCTGAAACGTCGCCTCTGCCGCCGTTCTTTGGCCTAATGCTTCAGCTCTCTCCCCACCCCATTCCCCTGAAGCCCACAGCGGTTCAGCTTTGGGTCTCCCTCCAACGCCTTTCCCAGCGAGAGCAGAAGAACAAGCTTTGCTCCACCAACCTCCTTCCATATTCTTTAACACCTCTGTCTGGCGCTCCGCCTGTGGTGTTCATTATTAGACCTCCTATCCTTAACCGTTTGCTCCTCTTATCCTGTCTTTGCAGGCCAAACTACATGATGTCTTTCTACTTACTTGCATCGGAACTCAAAAATGCTCCCTTGGGAGCGTTCGGGACGCCAGCCCACACACTGATTTTCCTTGGGTAGCCTTGATCCGCAGTGTGGCTCTCCTCATTAAAGCGCCAATACCTATGGGAGGAAAGATGTTCTCATCATACCCTGCTCAGCCCTTGGTGTGCAACGGGGAGCACATGCAGGCAGCTCCCTTGAAACTCACTCTCCCATTTGATCTGCACTACAACTCTGTAAGGTCAGCTGGGAGACAGCTCCAGGCCCAAGGTCACCCAGTGAGCTTCATGGCTCAGCGGGGATTTAGAATCATAGAACTGTGGAGTAGGAAGGGACCACAAGGATCATCCAGACCAACCCTCTGCAATATGCAGGAAAACCAATTACACCCTCCATGAGAGGTGGCTCTCTGGTGTCTTCTTAAAAACCTCCAGAGATGGAGAGTCCACAACCTCCATAGGTGGACTGTTCCACTGTCGTACAGATCTTACCATCAGGAAGTTTTTCCTTATATTTAACTGAAATCTAGGCAGCTGTAACTTATACCCATTATTTCAGATCCTTTCTATGGCCATGGAAAACAGTTCTTGACCATCTTCCCTGTGGCACTATTTTATGTACCTGAACACTGCTAGCATGTCTCTCCTCAGTCTTCTTTTCTCCAGACTGAACATTCCAAGTTCCTCAAGTCCCTGTATCCTTCGTTGCCCTCCTCTGAACCTGTTCTAACCTGTTGGTGTCCTTCTGGAAATGTGGTGCCCAGAATCGTACAGGTGTGGCCTCACTAATGTCAGGCAGAGAGGAATTTGAACCTGGGTCTGTCCAGGCCTGGTCTAAACACCACAGTGATTCTAGAGGTCCAACCTTGCTGCTCCTGCTGGCATCTGAATGCATCTTCTGCAGCTGACTTTGGCTGACTTTGCTCCCCGTCTTTCCTCAAGAACGGAGTCCTTAAACACTGGTCCCACACTGGTCCCAAACCACTTTTGCAAACTTATTTCTTGAGCTTTAGTACAATTTGTTTTCTTGCAAAAGGAAAGACGTTGGTAAGAACATGATCAACAATTGGTTACAGGACCAGATATTGCTGGGGCAGGGAGAGGAGAGAAAGCACACGCAGTGCAAGGGAGGGGGGGGTGATGGAAGACTGGAACCAGAGGTCCTTTTACAGTTGCCTTGCAGACTGACATCTGTGCTGCCGAGAAGGCTGGAGGCACGGCCCGAAGTGGGGATTTCCCGACCACGCCCAGGTTCTGCTACCCACCTGTCTCCTCTGAAGAAGAAGGTGTGCCCCGTAGGCTCCCACCAGATGGCAGCATCCACCCTGTCATAGGGAATGCCCAGCCCATAGCTGGTCAAGGGCTGCGGGTAACCGGGTTCCAGGTTTGCCTCACGGAAAAGCCAGTACTGATCTCCTGGAAAAAGAGAGCACATGGAGGATGGCCCGTTGAGCACCCAGGAACAGGGTTACGATTTTGTCGTGTTGGGACTCCCTGTACCAAATCCAGGGAGGCTTCTATCCTAGCATCCATCAGGCCCCGCCTGCTGACCTGTCCATTCCACCCCTACCAGGAGATAGGGACCTAGGAGGACATCCAGGCCAACCCAGGGAACTACAACATCCCTGACAGCTCTCTGTTTGGCCCCTGCGAAAATAGCAGCATCCAAGGAGAGCCCACCACCTGCCGAGGCAGCCTGGGCTCCACTGTCCAATGCGTGGACTATAAGGACGTTTCTCCTAACGATTTAATGGAATTGTCTTAATGTGGTTTGAGAGTTTTAATGGAATTGTTTTATATGTTATTGTAAAGCACCTCGATGCCAGAAATGGTGAGGCGGCGCTATAAAAATGCTTTAGATAATAAATAAATAAATAAATAAATAAATAAAGTTTAGCCAAAACCTGCTTCCCTGCCGTTTCTGCCCATTGGTTCTAGCCCTGCCCTCTGGAGAAACACAGATCAAATCCCCTTCTCCTACACGACATTTATCAGATATCTGAAGGCTGCAAGCACAGATCACCTTGTTTGTTTCTTTCCTTCCCCAGGGTACACAAACTCTGCTCTTTTAACCAATTAATGTGTATACTTCCTTTACATCTAACATGACATAACATAACCCTTACCGTTGGGTCTGTTCCTTTTGAGCATGATAAACCAGACTTTCCAAACCTTGGGGAAGGCCGAGATACACCTTTCAATCACTAGCCATAAGCCTCAACGCACCAAGTCCCCCCGATACCTGTCAGATCATTTATCTTCCCATATTAGGATTTCATGTTCATCTTGTTTGTTTCCCATACTCCTGTGAGTAGAGGGACCTCAGGGGCCGTGCGTGTCGTACCTTCCTAGTTTCCCTGTTGTTTTCAGCTGCAAATCACATGGCCCTGTCTCCACTGCCTTGCTCCTTCCTTTGTCATACATGTTCCTGCCCCTAACATTTGCCTCAGTAGGGCATTTTGTGGGCTTTTGCTTCCCTCCCCCACATAACACCCTTCTTTTGCCTATCCATTGGCCCTGAAGGGAGGAGAAAATAAAACGCCCGGGAAAGCAGTTGTCCTCTGACGTATATTTTGGAGTCAGGAAAGGGATGGAGAGAAATACGGGAACTTTCTTTTTTCACTTGAAAAAGCTCAGTAGAATGACAACATCGGAGTTCGCTGCTGTCTACTTTCCTCTCCCACCCCAAGGGTGCTTACCTTTAAAGAACACAAATCGCCCGTCTTGCCTCTCATATGCAGCATCAATGTCCCCAGGAAGGCCCCTCCAGAAATGCCCAACGGGCATAGGGTAGTTGTCCAGCACTCGGTTATGCCGGACTCGCCAGAACCAGCGGCCCTTGGGAGAAGGGGAGAGAGAGAGAAGAGGAGAGGAAGAGACAACTCAGACCCACTCAGGTCTCTCTGGCCTTGGGGTCTGACCCGGCTCTCCCTCCCACCTCACATTTACACACAGCGAGGCTCATATCCCACAGCTGGCTGAGCCCTTTCTGGCAGCTCCAGGCCCAGGCCCAGAGCTGGAATAAGGCTGTAGAATAAATGTCAACTTGCAAAACAGAAACCAGAAAACCTCAACTCTGCAAACAGAACATCCATTTGCCTGATTCCATTTGCACGCGTGGGCCACCCTTCTAAAACAGGCTCCAACCCTTGGCTGGAGTGAAGGAAGAACGGGCAGTGGTGGTGGTAATGGAGGAAGCTAACAAGGGCATTTTAGTCCGGTCCGACTCCTTGTCCACCCAACCCGGAACGGTCTACTCAGAGACTGGAAGCAGCTCATCACAGTGCCAAGCAGAGGTCAGCTTTGCCCCTCATCTGCTCCTTTCCACTGGAGATGCTGGGGGCTGAACGCGGGACCTCCCGCATGCGCAGGGGGCGCTCCACCACTGAGCGAGGGGGCACTGCGAAGCACGCGCTGAGCAGCAGGGGGCAAGGACGCCCCCCCCCCCCGCCCCAATACTTGGCTGCTTCGCCTGTACAATTTCATGCAAACTTTGGGGTCGGTTTTACTTTTGGCCACAGACTGGGGAAGGAAAGTTTGCATCTGCCCCACAATCCACACGAAGTAGCGCATCCCTCGACACCTGCTCAGTGGGCTCCGTGGTTGGTTTGGCTTTGCAGCGCTGCCTGGACTAAAGCTCTGCACGGAAGCGAGGAGACCGAGAGCCTGGGTCCCTGCGATCCTCGGGGGCAAGCAGGGCGGAATCCCTGTGCAGTCACTCCCCAGCCCCCCTGATGATGGCAACGAGGGGGCCAGAACCCCCCCACACTCCAAAAGCCAGGCTCTCATATCCCCGTGCCCTCTAACCCTTGCCGGGAGCAGCAGCGGAGGCAGGGCACTGACAGCCCGGTACCTTGAACACGAACATCTCCCCACGCAGCACGGTCACTGTGTCAAAGTCCCCATCGCAGATGTTGGGCTCATGTTGGTCGGGGTTGCCTGGCCTGGGGGGCCGGGCCGGCTTGCCAGGAGGTGGGGGCTTGGGGGGCTTGAGCCCTGGCTTTCTGGGCACTACGGTAGGGAGGGGCTTTGTAGGTTGAGGTTGCCCCCCGGGAGCACCTGAGGAAAGAAGCGAGATGATCAGTGGATTAACTGCTTGGCAAACAAGGGAGCGGCAGAGGCATCAGGCTTGGGCCGGGTGAACCCATCCATGGCCCTGGGCTTCCCCGGGTGGCCCCACCTCCTTCCCCTGGCCCCACCTCCTTCCCCTGGCCCCACCTCCTTTCACCTGACCGCCGGTTTGGTGGTTCCCCAGCTTTTGTGCAGCTTCCCCACAAACACCTCCCTGAAGGCTTCGCTACTGGCTTAAGAGCTGCACGCTAAAACAGGCTGGCCTTTTGGCCCCGCCCCTTTGCCTTCGGCCCCCAAGAGCTTCTCGAAATGGAATCTGGCCCTTGGGCTGAAAGAGGCTCAACACTCCTGCTCTATTTGCAGGCATTTGACGGCCGATCGTCCTGAATTCTGAACTCTGCACTCTCCCCGCCATGGTGATCCATGCACTGGTAGCCTCACGATTAGACTACTGCAACGCGCTCTTTGTGGGGCTGCCTCCGTGCCTGGTGCAGGATGCAGCAGCTGGGGTGCTCACTGGGACACCCAACTCTGCTCACCCAGCACCTGTGTCAGAAGAACTGCACTGGCTGGCTGCTAGCTACCGAGCCACGTACAAGGTTATGTTACTGTCCTATGAAGCCCTGAACCACTTGGGACCAGCATCCCTAGCAGACCACCTTCCCTTATACCTACCCAGGCCACCTTTAAGATCAGCAGAGGAGGTCCGGCTGCTCATTCTGAAACGGACGGAATGTCTCCATGAAGTACCCGGGCAGCAGAGGCCTTCTCTGTAGCGGCCGCCACCATCTGGAGAACCCCCCACCCTCGTGTGGTTCAAGAGGCAGAAAATGTGGCAGCACTTCCACGCCTCCTGAAGACATGCCCAATGCTCACCCAGGCTTTCCCGGGGCCTTAAACACATGAATGATGCCATTCTCCAACTTACTGCTCTCTTATTGTTGTTGGGAGTGTTTGAACGCCGTGTTTCAACGTTGTATTTTATTGTTGTGACCTGCTGAGAGATCCCACTATATTCGGCAGTATATAAAAGTTAGAAATAAAATGGAATCTTGCTTGGCTGGCACTCACCATAGAGCCGCTGGATGCCCTGAAGGTCATCGCCTGGCAGCTGGAAGTTCTCCGTGTCCATCCACTGGTAGAAAGGAGCCATGATGGCGTCAGGGTTGCTGGAGTGCTCCAGGCCTAGCGAGTGGCCGAGCTCATGGACAGCCACCAGGAAGAGGTTGTTCCCTGTTGGCAACAGACACCGATCTTTGGGGCCTCCGGAGCTCCGTAACGCTTCTGCACCGCCCATGCAACAGACCGGTTCTCCTGGAGCCCTCTGCTCCACGCTTGTAGAACAATTCATTTATTTATAATTGTAACTATTTGAAGTATTCTCAGACTGCTTCTCAGCCAAAAAGGCTGCCAGAGCTGGTTGCATATAATCAATTGAAGAAGTCCGTCCCTGGCCGCAGGCTGACGCAGCTCACCAGGAGAACGGAACGGGAAGGGAAGGGGCCAGAAATCATCCTTTCAGCATTTAATTATTTACATTGATTACGAGCCTCGTAAAATAAATTGCTCAGTTTTAAACAAAATAATAATACAAATAAGATCAGCATGATAGAACTAATCAATGAGCTAACACAGCATAAAATACAACATCAGGTATAAGAGGTAAAACTACTTCGCAGGGATTAAACTAATAAAACAAAAATGCTAAAATATTGAAAAGACTTTAACAGCCTTGGAGATCAGGAAATTCTTAGCCTGGTGCCAAAAAGCTAACAGTGTGGGTGCCAAGCAGGCTTCCCTTGGGAGAGTATTCCAGAGCTGAGGGGGCACCACCCAAAATGCCCTCTTTTTCAGAACATCTGTACAACTGGGTTCAGACAACACGATAATCAATGATGGTTTAAACCGTCACGGTTTGGTAATTTAACTCACCATGGGTTATCATGTTGTGTGGAGGGAATTTTTTAACCAACGGTTGGTTATTTGGCCGAAATAACCAATGCTGTGCAGAGGGGACCCCAACCTGTGGAATAGACAACTAACTCAAGGAAATAACTCAGCCAGGTGTTACATGAAACAGTCACAATACCCTCAAAAACACATAGGTCTGCTTGTCTGATCAGGAAGCGCGGTCCTTCTCAACCCCATGAAGGGCAACCCCTTGGGCCGGGCCCAATTCAGACCCCTGGTTTTCCAGGTCGATGCCAACACAAACGGCACCCCTCTCCTCTTCTGCCGCAAGGCCACTTCCTTACCAGACACGTCAGCATTCTCCAGCGTCCAGGGCTCATCCAGGTCAAAGTGGGCGTCCCCTCCCATTCCTGGACCAGGGAAGTACGCATGCGCCAGAAAGCCCCCCAACCCATCAAAGGGGGAGCTGTCCCCGTGGAATCCAGAGGCAAAGAGCACCATGACATCCGCCTCCTTCCTCCTCTTGTGCCTGATTTCGTCGTAGGGGATCTCCTGGAAGACAAGCGGGGTGGCTTGTTCCCACACTCGGAATGCTCGCCGGACAGCGTCGTAGGAGTGGAACAGCCCCAACTTCTCCGTGTAGTTCTGGATGCTGGGAATAGAAAGCGGGGGGGGGAAACGACAGACGGAGAGGCATGTTGCTGCCAGTGGGAGGGAGAGCGGGGGTCTGCCAGGCATGCATGGACTGGCAAGACCCCCTCCTCTCCCCCCAGTGGCAAAGCCACAGGTAGGGATGTGATGGCTGCGGGAAACAGAAACGTTTGGGCAGCAGGGGGGGGGGGGGGGAGAGACATGTTTCTAAACTTGCTAAAAATCCAGGGGGTGGGATTGGTCCTTTTAACGTTTTCCTGGTTCTCCCCCCCAGATACACACACACAGAGCACTTTCTGCTGTTTTCTCCCTGGGCCTTCACAGTTGTTGCCACATGTGCCTTTCAGCTCCTTAGTGCCTCAGAAGCTGGGATGAACCCCCAAAAGTTTCTGAAAGTCAGACGCAGCAGGAAGGCAAAGAAGCTGGTTGAAGTCAGAGGGTTCCTTTACCTTCAGCCATCGCATTCAAATATTTTGAATTCTGTAAACTCCAGATATTACAATCAAAACACACACCATAAAATATGTTTATGCAAAATTGCACCATGCACATTTTAAAACAACAACATTTAGGAATGTGCAAAACTGAGCTGGTACGTCCTTCGCTTGTGCCCATTCTATAGCCGGGTCCCCTGAAAGCCCCCCTCCCTCCCCCCGAGGCAATCCCGACTCAAGCCGGGACAGCAGCACAGACCTAAACGTCAGCAGGGTCTGGCTCCACCGCCGGCCTGTCAGCGCGTACCGCTTCCGCCGCATGTTGGCCTTGACTTGGGCGCCAATCTTATCGGGGACTCCGCAGCGGGGCCGCTCCATCCACCTGCAAGTCGTAAGGGCCCGTGAGCACGAACCAGGCGGGGGAAGGGGAAAGGAAGCCGCCCGGCAAAAGACCCTCTTCGCTAGCATTTCAAGAATTCATTTCAGACCTTGTTAGCACTAGGGATGCAGGACGGGAGAAACTGGCTCTGTCCGATTTTTTTCCTAGGGATTCCTCCAACATGCATCACCTGGAAGCAGATGCTGTTGGAATGCATTTGGCATTCAGAAATCCATGCATTTCTGGCAGTTTTGCACTAGATTCAAACTTGGCAATCCCTCTTTGAGACTTTTATGTTTGAAATGAAGCTAAACAAAAACATGGATGGCATTTGTTAGACTTCCGTGTCAATAAATTCTGTAGCCCCCTTATCGCTTGCGCAGCTCAAACCTTCCCTGCGTTTGGCCAGCACCAGGTCCCAGAATTATTAAGCACTGACAACATTATGGGCAGGTGCCCACCTGCCCACAGTTTCCAACACATCAGACCGCCTGAGATTCTCCACTGAGACTGTGAACTTCAGTGACAGCAGCCAAAGGTCAGTATGAGGCTACCTGTGCAACAGCACAGCCCTGAACCCCTGAACTTTCCTGGAGCAGCCAGAGGCAGAAGGACGGGGAAGGGGAGACGGAGGAGCGGCACCGTGTCTTCCGCATCCTCCGGGGGCTTCTCTTGCCAGGCTTCAGCTTACCCACAAGGACAAACTCTCCCACAAGTGCCCTTGAGGGCGGCGGCAGCAAGAACGTACACTTTTGTCTCTTCATCCAGGACGCCCGTCACGGGGATGCCGTAAAAGCTCTGCATCTCGGATACGGCGGAGGAGAGGATCTGCGCTGAGCGCAGGGTGGACATCTGGCGGCTGGACGGCGGGAGGTAGCCGTAGAACCGCAGCCAGGCCTGCAAGGGAAGCGCTCGCATCGTAAGGCTGGCAAAACCAGCCGCAACCATGTTTAAAACCCAAGACTTTATCCTTGGCAGAATAACGTCAAACACTCCAAATTTAAAACCCCTCAACATATTTCTAGTCAGGTGATTCCTCTTCTCCCAAAAAACGAATCAACACCCCACCCACCAAATAGTGTTGTCCCACTAAAGAACTTCCCCTCTTTCTAACAACCCTGCCAGGTTAGCCAGAGAGGTCATGATGGGCCTAACGCTAGCAGCCAGGGAGCTGTCTGATGGACCAAGGATCCGGTCCCGGGCTTTCCAGGGCCCAGACCGTCTCTCTCTGAAGTTTGGTTCTCTTTGATCCTTCCTATGAACTAGCAAATAAGGGCACAAACTTAGAGGTGCGTTTAAACGGGAAAATGTCCTACACTTCCCTGCAATCCCCAGCTAGAGTGTGGGAGTTATAGGACTTTCTTTCCCTGTCTAAACATGCATTGCATTGTGTGCCTATGGTGCTAAGCGCTAACCCCCATTTTAAGACTAGATTGCATGAGCACATGGCTCAGGCTGTCCAGGCAATGTTGATACCAAGGCAATGCCATCCGCCTTCCCCAGCCTGGTACCTTCCAGATGTGTTGGACCTACATCTCCCAGCACTGCTCGGAGTTGTAGTCCGATGCAACTAGAGGGCCCTGGGTTGGGGAGGGCTGCTGGACACGACAGATCAGTTCAGCCAGCCGCACCCTTTGCAAAGACAAGAGCCCACATGGAACGCTGTAGCCAACCACTGGGGCTTTGAATGGGACAATTGTCTGTCAAATAAGCGGCAGCTGTCATGTCCATGTGCACCATTTGGGCACAGAAACGTAGGCTGGAGACAGACAATTGTTTTTAAGCAAGTGGAAAATGGTAGCACAGAGGCAGCATTTCATGCGGAGCACGCTCACGGATTTAGTCGCCTGTGCCCTATGCCCCAACAGATTTTTGAAGTACTCTAAAAAACTGTAAAGAGAATTAAGAAACTGTAAACTATTAAAAAAAAAAGTAATAGAAATCAAAAGCATTTATCCACTCTGGCACTAATATTTAAGTTGTTGATATTTAAGTTGTAACTTAACAAGATATTCTTCTGTTGAAAACATCCACCGTTCTGCTTTACAATCTCAACATGTGCACCAAAACAGGTTGTCATGTATAAGAACAATGCAGAACAGAAGTGGGCAGAAGGTAGATCAATCTACAGGTAGATGTCTGGGTGATTTAGAGTAGATCAGCAAAGGGTTTCCGATTCCCAATTATCTAGTAAGAGCAAAAAAACCAAAAACTACTCCCCTAAATTTAGTTTTTGAAAAATAATGCTTGGGGGAATCCAGGCGTGGATTTTCATGTGAAAGGGCAGAGCATGTGCTCAAAGGCTCCTCCTTACAGGCTCTTAGCTGATGTCTGTCCGCCTCAACCTCTACTTTGCCCCTGGCTCCACTTGGTGGATCTCAGGGATCTGGTAAAAGATGAATTAGCTCCTACAAGCCTGAAGTCTGCCCACCTTTGATGTAGAAAATCAGCAGGAGGGGGTGGGGTGCTGCTGCAGACCACAACCACAATGTTTTGGACTACAACTCCCATCAGCTTCAGTCAGCAGGGCCGATGGTCAAGAATGCTGCGAGTTGCAGTCCCAACCATTTGGTGGGTGCCAGTCAGCTTGGGAAAGGCTGCTTGAAGCTTTGTCTTGGCTGCCTTTCGATCAGAAGCCCTTTGGCTTCCTCCTCTGCCTCCTGCCATGTGCTCACGGAGGGCAGGAAGAGGAGCGCGGCTCCTGCCTTCCCCAGGAGGACTGCCTTCCCCAGGGGCACAGCCAGCCTGGTCCTGCGCCTGCCTGCTGCAGTTTTGCCCAAAGGCGAGGAGGGCAAAACAGGAGCCGGGCGGCCACAAGGTCCCTCGCAGCGACATGTTTGGGGGCAGAGGATGAAGCAGCCTTCTCCAACCAGGGTCGCAGCGGATGCACCGGCCTGCACCTCTCATCCTCAGACCATGCCGGCTGGAGACGATGGGAGGTGTAGTGCAACACATCCGGCTGGCGTGACACATCCTGCTGCACCAGCACAAAAGAGAGAGTGGCCCAAAGCACCTGCAGCATTCAAAGGCCGGGACCCTGCGGGCTTCTAGGCTGGCGCGGGGGGGGGGGGGCAGCGCCTCCCCGAGCAGGATCTCCTCCGCCCCTTCGCGGGCAGCCTCCGTTCCCTGGGGCGTAGAGGGCGGCGGGCACGGCAGGGCAGGGCAGGGCAGCGCAGGACATGCCTGGCCTGGCGCGAGGGCGCTCTTCCTCAAGCCGCTGCCCTCCACCCCAGCGCTCCCCGCCGTGGCTGGTGGGAGTTGGGGGCGCCCGCTCGAGGGAGGGAGGGAGGCTTGGGTCTTGCCCGCCCTCCCCGGGAGGCCGGACCCCGCCGCAGGGGCAGGGCAAGGAAGCGCGCCCCGCGGGCGGGCGAGCGCACAGCCGCAACGCCCGCTTTCCCCCGCCCGCCGCCCGCGCTGCGGGGCTGCCTGCGGGCGGCTGGGCGCTCGCGGCTCTTGGCGCAGGTGGCCCCGCGGGCAGCGCTCGGCTGCTCTCCCGCCCGGAGCGGGCTTCCCCGAGCAGGCTCCGGCGCTCACTTACTGCTCGGGCGGCCCGGCCTCGCGCGCCCTTCTTTGTTCGCCCAGCAGCCGAAGGAGGCGGCCTCGGGGGCCCCCGCGGGCCGGGCCAGGCCAGGCGCGCAGCCAGCCCGCCCGGTCCGCCCCAGAAGCTCCCTCGCCTGCCCGCCCGCCCGGCCCTACCTCGGCGTCCACTTCGGCCGGCACTGGCCCCGCCGAGGCCCGCAGCACCGCCGCCAGCAGCAGCAGCAGCCGCAGTAGCAGCAGCGACGACGGCCGCCGCCGGTCCGCGCCTCCCATGCTGGGCGCTCGCTCGCTCGCCCCTCCGGTGGGTCCGCTGCACGAGCCGCCTCGTTCCCGAGCCCGCCAGGCGCCCTCCGCTACGCCCTCCGCCGCCCCCGCCTGGCCCCGGCCATCGCCGCCTTTGTCTGGCTGGGGCTCCGCTCCGGCAGCGCTGCGCCCTTGGGCCGCCGGCGGAGCAGAATGCGCGGAGCGCCGCCCGCCCCGACGCGCTCCTCGGGCCGCTGGGCTGGTGGCGGTGCCGCCGCCTAACGGCCAGCCGGCTCACTGCCCGGAAGGGCCATCTACGGCCGGGCACTCCAGGCCTCCTCCCCCCACGCCCCGCCGCCGGCCCTTAAACCGGAGCGCCCCACGCGGCCCGGCTGGAACGCTTGAATGCCAACGTTTGGGTCCCGGAGTCCTCTTGCATCGGATCGGGACTACAGCTCCCATCAGCCCCAACCAGGACGGCCAATGGTCGGGGATGAGGAGAATTGTGCGTGAACGCGTCTGGCGGTTGGGAAAGCCTGGCTCGGGCATGGAGTAGGAACGACGGGACGAAGCAGCCTTGGGGGGTGGAACTCCCCCTCCCCTGTCCCAAGGCCGCCGCCCAGCCTCCCCCAACTGGTATCTTCCAGATGTGTTCAAGTGCAAGGCTTCAACCACTGGTTGCCAATTCCTAAGCCCCCCAGAGGCATTTCAACCCTTCACAATGGGGGCGGGGGGAGAAACTGCACAAAAGCCAGGGGACCACCAAACGATTGGGGGGGGGCTTCTGGGAACCCCTGTGGGGCCAGATGGGGACCGCAGGCCTTAGGTTCTCACCTCTGTCAATGGGGCCTTGACCTGTTTAGGAAGTGGGGGGCACTCCCCCCTGCCCAGGGTTTGAATTGGCTGATGCTAAAGTGCTCTTGCGGGTTCATCAGCTGGGCGGCCGCAAGCTCAATGGCTCCTTTGCTTCTGCGGTGGTTTCAGAGCCTTAACATTGTTCCTGGCAGCTGCCAGTCCTGAGCTTCAACAAAACGGATTCCCAGGTATGGTATCGGGAGTGAGGTCCATAATGCCAGGGCGCCAGCACATCTGGAACTCCTCTGTTACAGTCCCCAATCCTGCCAATAGACTGCTGTACCTGGAGTTGCCACTGCTATGCCCCACTAGAACCAGGGCCACAAGGGCTGCTACTGCCCACAGGTTCTGGCATTCCCACCAAGACACGGCTTTTAGGAACTTCTGAGAAATCAATATAAAGTAGAATAACTTGGTGAAAAGCTTCCACCGTGCAGCTAAGCACAGGCAGGCTACAGTAACCTTATTTCTCAACTCTTCCAAATGCAAATTGTACTCACATTTAATTCCTGGCCTTTTGTTTATTTGACTATCAAACTAGTCCTGGACTTTGTCCCCAGTTGGGTAAATATTCAACAGCAGCTTCCGCTGCATAGTTATGGACCTACTGTATGTGGTTCAATGAAAATTCTGTTTCCTTATTTTGCCATTTAGATTCAGTTCTGAGTTGGGTTTATACTATTTTCTGCCACAAAATATACTGTCCCCGTCCCATTAAAACAGCTCTACAGGATCAAACCCAAGATGTATCTATTCCAGGATTCTGTTTCTCATAGAGGCCAAACAACAAGGTATGACAACATGAGCCCTTTCTTGCAACTAGGATTCATAGGAATGTTCCCCCTGAACCTAGAAAACAAACACAAATAGGGAACCCCCAAACAGACAAGCAAAAAAAGACAATGGGTTTAATGAAGAAAAACAAACATATCCATTGTAGTCCAATATCAGTGTTTCTTTAAGATGACCCAATAATAAATACTAGCATTTAATTAAGTATATTGAATAAATTGATAAACTGAAAGCAAATAAATCACCAGGCGCATATGGCATCCATCTTCGAGTTCTCCAAGAATTCAAAGATAAAATTGCAGATCTTCTAACTCAAATATGCAACATGTCCCTAAGATCAACATCTCTACCACAAGACTGGTTAGGCCTCATCTTGAGTATTGCGTCCAGTTCTGGGCACCACACTTCAAGAGGGATGCAGACAAGCTGGAGCATGTTCAGAGGAGGGCAACCAGCAAGATCAGGGGTCTGGAAATAAAGCCCTATGAAGAGAGACTGAAAGAACGGGGCATGTTTAGCCTGGAGAAGAGAAGACTGAGGGGAGACATGAGAGCACTCTTCAAATACTTAAAAGGTTGTCACACAGAGGAGGGCCAGGATCTCTTCTCGATCCTCCCAGAGTGCAGGACATGGAATCATGGGCTCAAGTTACAGGAAGCCGGATTCCAGCTGGACATCAGGAAAAACTTCCTGACTGTTAGAGCAGTACGACGGTGGAATCAGTTACCTAGGGAGGTTGTGGGCTCTCCCACACTAGAGGCCTTCAAGAGGCAGCTGGACAGCCATCTGTCAGGGATGCTTTAGGGTGAATTCCTGCATTGAGCAGGGGGTTGGACTTGATGGCCTTATAGGACCCTTTCAACTCTACCATGCTTTGATTCTTTGACTGAAAGATGGCCAATGTAACACCAATTTTTACAAATGGGATCCAGTGGAGATCCATAAAATTATAGGCCGGTTAACTTAATGTCTGTTCTGGGTTAATTGGTTGAAAGTATTATTAAAGACAAAATTAGTAAGCATATAGAGGGACAAGGCCTGCTGAAAAAGAATCAACATGGCTTCCTCAAAGGAAAGTCCTGTGTCACTAACCATTTAGTTTTTTGAGAGTATCAATAAACATGTAGACAAAGGTGGAGGAGACGGCTATCAATGGCTACTAGTCCTGATGGCTATGTGCTACCTCAAAGGCAGTAATCCTATATACGCCAGTGGCTGGGGAACATGGGCAGGATGTTGCTCTTGCACCCGTGTGCTATTTGTGGGTCCCTGGCCGACAGCTGGTTGGCCCCTGTGCGTACAGAGTACTGGACCAGATGGACCCTTGGTCTGATCCAGCATCAGGGCTCTTCTTATGTTCATATGGAGTCAACCTAATGTTTTTCTTTACCATAGTTGGGTGAACAGTCTTTGGGTAAGGCATCAGGGGATGGCACTAAATTAAAGTGTTGCATACTTTTGCAGAGTCACAGTGACATAGTGGGGTCTAGGCACTCTCGTCACTTCTGAGAAAAAGATGCAAAGAAAAGAGGCCTTTCTTCCTAGAGAGAGCAGCAAGCAGCTCCAATCTAGCTACATTAACAGGGAACTTTGCAATGGCCATTGGTTCTTACTGCTGCCTCTTCAATACACTTAAGCCTCTTTAGCAGTCATGGTTTCCCCTAGAAAACGTTGGAACTGTGGCCTTATGAGTATCTCAGAATTCTCTTCCCCTGTAAGCATCTTATGGGATTGGGGAGAGTGCGGGGGGGGGGGGGGGGGGAGAGAGACAGGGTGGTTAAACCTATATATGGCAGCAGCTCAGAACATTGTGGCCTTCCCGAGCCACCGCTGCCCCCTGGTGTTTATCTGAAAGACTGACAGTAACAGGTTTTGTGGCTTTTGAAGCAGTCAATGAAATAACCTCTGTACTTTTATTTCTCATTGTAACTGTTCTTAGCTAACAGAAACTGCCTGACGACCAGGCAGCTTTACTGCTCTCAACTCGAGTGGTGCTCTTGTGGGGCACCATCCGCTTTAGGGAGAGGCAGGATTCCAAAGCTCCTAATTGGAAGATTGTCTCCCTCCAGGTCAGGTCCTGGAGATCTTGCTCCACCTCCACAGGATCAGAGCATCACTTTCATCTGCGCCCCACATTTCCACATGCCGCAGCTCGCCCAGCAATCCCATTAGCATGAAACGGTGGTTGGCAATGCAGCACCAGCAGATGTTGTAGAGCAGCCCAACACGGCTCATAGCTGCAAAGGCAAAACCACCCATGGGGGAGGCTGCTGCTGCCCCACTGTCGAGTCTGGGCCTCCAGCGGTGGGTGGTGTTTGACCATTCCTTTCATCCTGGGTGAAAGGACTAATAATGCCCATAATCAGTCAGTACGCCGCTGTTCTGGGGCTCTTAACGCAGAGGGAAGGAGAAAAACTTCTTGCCAGACTTGCAACGAACTTCAGCCCCAGGGATTCGCAGAAGATACGAAGAGTCCTCAAACCCATCCACAATCTCCTGAAAAACACCAAGGAGCGGAGAGTCTAGTCATTCAGAACCCCGGGGTCTGACCTGCCCAGGAGCATTTAGGGGACAGACATGTGGGGTTTGTCCGTAGGAGGGCTTTATACTCCCACTTTGGCAGATCTACTGTGCTATCAATGAGTTGCAGGCCCAATTCAAGGTGCTAGTTTGGACTTGCAAAGCCCTTCAGAACCAGAGCCCTGCATTCGTCAGGGAAGACCTTCTCCTATACATGCCTCCCTGCCCCCTGCTCCATCTTCCATCCTTTACAGGACTAAGAAGGTGCGTAGAGGGCCGTCGCGATTGTGACACCCTCTTTGGAACTCCCTACTGAAAAAGGGTACAAAGCAACCAAGAAAGCTTTTCGTCACAAGTTGCTGCCTTGAACGCTTCTACAAGATGAAATGGGATCTCAGGGAATGCTATGAGCCAGACTTCCCCAGTGTAGTGCCTTCCAGATGTTCTGGACCACAACTCCCAAGATTCCTGACCATTGGCCATGGTGGCCGGGGATGATGGGAGTTGAAGCCCATAGCATCTTGAGGGCAATAGGTTGGGGAAGGCTATTCTAAGCAAGCCCATGCATGAACGTACACCCATTCCAACTTTCAAAGCCAGCGGATTCCTTAAAACCCTAGGTTCACTCCAGAACTAGCTGAAGATACTCAAGCTGGTTACCTGCAGCTCCAGAAGACACCGGCCTTCGAGTTCTTTAGAGAGGTTCCCAACACACCATGCAAGGCTGAGATGGAATGATGGATTCTGGATAGAAGCAGGAAGAACCAGATGCCTTGAATCAGAGCAGGTTGCACCAACTCGGCAAGGCACCACTGCCCACCCAACATCTGAGGACTTCTGACATTCATTATCACTGACCATTAACTTTCTTCCATGAGATGGGGCCCTTGGACAAGGGCTGAGAGGTTTTGTGGTAGTGGCCATGTTTTTGTTGTGATGTCTGTGGACATATCAAATGGGGATTGGAGAAGAGGTTTAGTGTATCGTGCTATGTTTCAGCATATATGAGGGCCAGCTCAAGCAGGACATCCCAGGAGAGTATCTAAAATGTTTGTCATGGGGAAATTTCCAGAATTCTGACTTATGGGGATTGAGCTGCTCATTGGTGCTCTTCCCCACTACTGAGGCAGCTAAACAAACCAGGCAAGGTTTGTTTCACATGTTGTTTGAATTGGAATTCCTGGCCTGTCACTCCACTGACAGACCAGAATCGCAAGCCAGGATTTGTTGTTTGCTTATGATTCCTAGCTTGCCCCCAAACAAGCCAGGATTCCCAGTTTAGAAACACAGTAAACAAACCCTTTCTGGTTTGTTCAGTGGTCACTATAGTGGGGAAACATGATGTGGAAGTGAATGGGCTGCATGCACCAGCGCACAGCTAATTCACAATACTTCATTCTGGCTTATCATGTCATGAGAACACAGTCACGGAATGTAATTGGGCAGTCACGTGGGCTTTTAGCAAAGCTCTGTAAGAAGGATATAACGTTGCTGCCAGATCTTTTTGGGACCAGTGAAGTATTTAGGTGTAAATTCTTTTCTGTATGGAAAAGTAAACTTTAAAGATGCCTTTAATAAAGGAGGCAATGAAACCACCCCAAATAGGAAGCTGTAAACTTTTCATAGAGACCATATTGTGGGCACCACCACAAAATGCCTACTCAGCGGATCATCGCTTTGGCGTCGACCTGTTGCCTCTACAGATCTTCGGCTGCATCTTATTCAGCAAAAACATTTGTTTCATGCCTATTGGGTACTGCAACATCTCTTTAATAAGGGATCATCTAATTTGGCTAATTGCTCATCTTTTAAATATATATTTGGGCAATGTCCAGTATTTGCTTTTTGAGGGGAGGAGGCTATTACACAGATAAAGTTTGTACTGGAACAGTCGTTAACATTCACTGATGTACATGCTCGTTTAAATTATATACCTGCTTCATTTAACAAATGGTCAGCATAAATGGATTCTCTGCACCCTTTTGACAGCTAAAAGACTGACATTACAGCATTGGGAAGATCAACACATCTCCTATAAAGCAATGGAATGAGGTCACTACAAGGCTTTCAGTATTTGAACAGGTGGCATATAGACACCACCTTCAACTAGATACTTATTTGGATATTTGGTCCACTGTGATTGAAACTCATGTTTAATTGATAGAAAGGTGTATGCGTTTCATTCAAATCCATGTATGTAGGTTTAAAAAAATGAAAAGAATAAAAAAATTAAATACTTTTTTAAAAAATGGGTTCCCATGGGCACCGCATTGGGGACTCATTCACAGGCGCGCTGCCGCCCCCCCTCCAGTTTAAAATATAAAGTACAATCTCAGAAGATAATCTATATCCCATTACATAGTTTATCTTTGAGAGAAACCTGGATATCTTCTTGTTAATAAGAATCTGGAATGTCAGAAACTGCCATTGATCTACCTAGCACAGTACCAACTGGTAGCGGCTCTCCAGGAATGCAGGCAGGGATCCTTCCCAGACCTACCTGAAGATGACTAGGACGACAGGTATACACTTCTGGCCAAATGGAAGGCGACAGCCCCCTCCCTTTTCGTGAGCTGGAATTTCAACTTGCTTTTTAGTCCTCTGCCCCACCTGTGAGAGGTAAACTGCACTGGCCTCTGCAGGGACCGAGCGCCTGCTAGGCGTGCACTAGGACCCAGGTTCAATGCCCGGCAGCATCTCCAGCTGGAACTAGGAAATACTTGTGCCTGAAACCTTGGAGATCTGCTACCAGTTAATGCTAGCAATTAGGGGTGTGCACGGACCCCCCGCTCCGCCCCGCGGGCCGATCCGAAAATTTTGGATCGGCCCGCTCCACTCCGCTCCGCCTATACTCCGCTCCTCTTTGCTGCGGAGCTCCGGCTCCGAATTGGAGCTCTGCAGTGGAGGGGAGTGGAGCCAGGTAAGGCCAGGAGAGGAGGGCGGGAGGTTTACCGGGCCCTGCCACCTTCGCCACCCGTGCGGCGACGGCGGCAGAGCCCGGTAAGGGACCAAGGGGGAGGAGGGCCTTACTGTAGATTAGTGACCCAGTTAGACAAGTATGTGTCAAGTAGGCTAGACATTGTTAGTGAGAAAAGAATAAGATGGGAGCATGTGAATACCCAGAATCTCAAATCCTGTCTGAAATCAAATGAGGGAATAGCCCTGGGAAATCTGATATGTGCTCTGGATACAAACATTGAGTCTGTGCTGTCTGCATACCAAACAATTTGTTCACAAATTAAACCCTGGTTACTAAAAAGGGACAGTAGAAATGGTCTGAGGAATATAAAAAGTACTTGGTTTGATGCAGATTGTAGAGTTTCAAGGAATAGACTGAGAAAACAAATGAGGATTGCTCGTGATACCTTGGACAATGAAGCACATGTACTTATGCTTAAACTTAGGCGAAATTATAAGAAATTACTCATAGATAAGAAAATTAATTATTATGCAAAAAGTTGGTCAGAGTTGAAACAGGCGGCCAGAAACAAAAATTCAGCAAGTTTTTGGCGTATGGTATCTGCCAGATTTAGAACAGACAATTATAGTGTAGAGATTCCTGTATCTGCTAAAGTATGGGAAGACTTTTATTTCGAACTATTTAGGGATAAGGCAAACGGGGAAGGAATAAATGTTGCAGAAGACATTGATGCCATTCCCAAATGGCCTCCAATTTTAAAACAAGAAATAAAGCCTCTCATTCTCATGTTAAAGAATAATAAGGCTCCTGGAGAAGATTTTTTGCCGCCAGAACTTTTTAAAGACAATGTTGACTGGTGGGCTTCTGTTCTTGCAGGCCTCTACACTCATATAAGTAATACTGGTCGTATACCTAATGGATGGAAACTTAGCATAGTAATTCCCTTATTTAAAAAAGGTGATCGCAGAGACCCCAGTAACTATAGACCTATCAGTTTAATAGATATCCCTGCAAAAATCTATGCCAGATTCTTATACCAAAAATTAGAGGAGTGGGCGGAACAAAATGCTATTTTGGTAGAAGAGCAGGCAGGTTTTAGGCAGGGAAGGTCTGTTATTGATAATTGTTTCACACTATCTCATTTGATATCTAAATACACCTCAAAGGGTGGACAGCTCTTCACAGCATTCATCGATTTAACTGCAGCCTTTGATTCAATTAATAGAAGTCTTCTCTGGGATAAGTTGGCTAAAACAAACATTGATCAGAGACTCCTTTTTCTTATAAAGATCCTCTATACAGATACCCGTTTAAAGGTTAGAACAGGGGTAAACCAAGCTTTAACAAACGACATTCCCACAAGTAAAGGAGTTCGTCAGGGTTGTATTCTTGCGCCATTCCTCTTCAATTTCTATGTTAATGATGTAGTTTCCGCACTACATAGTCAAGAGCTTCATATGCCAAGGATACTGGATAAATCGTTGAATATCCTCCTTTATGCGGATGATATGATTTTGTTTTCTACCACACAGGTTGGTTTGCGGAGGCTTCTGAGAAAATTTAGTTTATATTGCAGGGAAAATGATTTAACAATTAATGGTAAGAAATCAAAAGTGTTAGTCTTTGGAAAGAAAAAGAAGCGATATAAGTGGGTTTTGGATTCTAATGAAATTGACCAGGTGGATTCATTTATCTATCTTGGCTTAGAGTTTACTTCCTCAGGTTCTTGGGCACTGCAGTTAAAAAGAAACGAACTAAAGGCAACGGTGTGTGCAAAATCCTTGAACAAGCTCTTGAATTATTTTTTTTTATTTATTTATTTAAGGATTTTTATGCCGCCATTCAGCCAAAAAAGGCTCTCATGGCGGCTTACAAAAGTATTTCTTGACAGTCCCTGCCCACAGGCTTACAATCTAAAAGACATGACACAAAAGGAAAGGGGATTGGGAGGGAGGAGGAGGAGGAGGGGGAAAAGGAAAGCAAACTCAGGCACTACAATCTTAGTTGGAAAGTTCAGCAGTTACAGGTGACAGCAGGAGGGAGGGGGCTCTCAGCTGGAGCTGGACCCAGGCACGGTGGAGAGGTGCCTGGCTGCTGCTTCCTCCCTCACTGGTGGCCTCTCCAGAGACAGTTGACAGCAGGAGGGAGGGGGCTCTCAGCTGGAGCTGGACCCAGGCACGGTGGAGAAGTGCCTGGCTGCTGCTTCCTCCCTCACTGATGGCCTCTGCAGTGTCAGTTGGTAGCATGAGGGAGGGGGCTCTCAGCTGGAGCTGGACCCAGGCCCGGTGGAGAGGTGCCTGGCTGCTGCTTCCTCCCTCACTGGTGGCCTCTGCAGTGTCAGTTGGTAGCAGGAGGGAGGGGGCTCTCAGCTGGAGCTGGACCCAGGCCCGGCGGAGAGGTGCCTGGCTGCCGCCCCCTCCCTCACTGATGGCCTCTGCAGTGTCAGTTGGTAGCAGGAGGGAGGGGGCTCTCAGCTGGAGCTGGACCCAGGCACGGTGGAGAAGTGCCTGGCTGCTGCTTCCTCCCTCACTGATGGCCTCTGCAGTGTCAGTTGACAGCAGGAGGGAGGGGGCTCTCAGCTGGAGCTGGACCCAGGCTATAGACATCCTGGTTCTCTTTTGCCAGTAATTAATGTGTACAAGGCTAAAGTGTTGCCGATAATAATTTATGGGGCTGAAATCTGGGGCTTTTCTAAAAGTAGGGAAATAGAAAGGGTCCAAAACCGTTTCTTTCGTATGATTCTAGGGGTTGCATTTGCCTGTCCAGCATACGTGCTTAGATCGGAATTAGGTATCTTGGCTGTTTTAGACCAAATACATTGTAGGCTATTTAATTATTGGTTCAAGCTAGTTTCGATGAATGAAGCCAGGCTTCCAAAGATGTGTCTTCTCGAGCAGATGGCCAAACCTTTAAAAACTTCCTGGCTTTATAAATTTAGTAAGATGCTACCAAACTATGGCTTTAGTCTGCAGGCACTTAGCATTTCAAACACCAATATAAGAAATGCCATTAAACTCAGGATTTCAGATATTAGAAGGCAGTCTGATATAGCGGCAGTGTCAAAATCAAGGGCCATGAAATGGCTAGCCAAAACAAAATTCCATTTCAAAGAAGAAAAATATTTGTTTTTTGTTATGAAACGGGCCCATCGAGTAGCCTTTACCCGGCTTCGATTCGAGCTGATGGACACAATGATGTTACAGGGTAGATTCCAAGGTATTCCATCGAAAGATAGACTATGTATATGTGGCAACCCTGAAATTGAAGATTTAACTCACTATTTACTTGAATGTTGTTTATATTCAAAATGTAGAGAACATTATCTATCTATGTTTTTAATACGCATGAGAGACTGGTCAGCCAAGGATAAATTGGCCTTTCTCCTACGCGGTTCTAACTATTTTGTGACCCAGAGGGTTGCTCTCTTCGCTCTTAAAGCAGCCAGTATAAGGAAAAAAGAATTAGAAAAAATGGATTAATTAATAAGTTTTTATCAAATGTTGCAATATATGTGGGGTTTTATTAACTGTTAGTCATATATAATGTATTAATTATGAACTGTATATTGTTTTAGAATTTTAAATCATAAATTTTAAGTATTTGTTTGTTTTTAATAATATGTGATTTTTTTGAAATGGTCAGTAGACTTATTCAATAAAGGTATTCAGGTAAGGGAGAGGAGGGCGGAGGGGTTACCGGGCCCTGCCGCTGTCGCCGCATGGGCGACAGCGACAGCGGCAGGGCCCGGTAAACCCCACTTACCTTTCCGGCGGAGCTCCGGATCGAGGCGAAGGATCCGCCTTCACCTCGATCCTCTTTGCCACGCTCCGCCGGCCCCCCAATCCTCTTCGCCTCCGCCTTAAGGGCAGGCGAAGCCCCCCGCTCCGCTTCTAATTCGCCGGTCCAATTAGAAGCGGAGCACATCCCTACTAGCAATACTGGCCTAGATGGACCAAGGGGTTTATATTTATTAAAACATTTGTATCCTGCCTAATATCATTGGGAACTTAGGGCGGCATACAGATAAACCGAACACTAGGACAGACCTGCGTTGCTGGCCAAATGGATAAGGCAGCTTCCTACGTTCCACCCCAGAATCCCAAAATATTTTGCCTCATGACTTACATATGTTGCAGGGCTGGCTGCAAAGATACACAGGAAAAAGCGCAAGAGTGCCTTTGAGAAAGCAAGTAACACCCTGTGGAACTCCCTCCTTCTAGAAACCTGCCAGAGTCTGAACAGGTTCAAAAGCACTGTTAATGAGTGTAGCACTGTGCCAAAAATTTCTCCCAGATTTTTCGACCATTCTCATTCAATTTGATAGAAAAGGAATTGCTTTTGAAAAGAAATTCAGAGGGTAAGAACATTTCATGGAACTTCTCATGGATTGGATTTGGGGTTCTTGTGCCTGCCTTACTTATTATAATGTGGCCGAGGAGTTTACATGAGTGTCCTGTCCTTCACTGCACATTTATCTCTCCAGCAGCCTGTAGCCACCACAGCTTCCCAAATTTCAATAAAGCCTGGGGGAAGACGTCATGAGGAGGTGCAGACAGCCTGGGAGGCTGCAGAGCAACAGACAGACAGAGGTGTCATAGAAAGAAAACACACACTGTGCCCTCATTTGCCTCCCAGCGATTAGGTAAGCTCAAAAACACCACAAGAAATTCAAAGAAAGCTATGAAGTGCTCTGAGAATGGGGCAGAAAAAAATGGAAGCCTGTTCCAAGGGGAAAGAAAACTTTCAGGAAATTGGAGGGCAGCTTTTGACAGAGCACTAGCTCCACCGCTTCCGTGGACCCAGACACAACGCCGTCCCCTTATACCTGCATTGTAGAGGGTGCAAAATGGGGGCCAGGCTGTCAAGATGGTCGTTGTTGTTGCCTCCTGCAGTAACATCTCTCTCTCTCTCTCTCTCTCTCTCTCTCTCTCTCTCTCTCTCTCACACACACACACACACACACACACACACACACACACACTCTCTCTCCAGAACAAAAAGAAAGAAGCTGGGCTGCGACCCTTTGCCAATGGTGAGTTTTACTTGTGGGATTCTGTGGCAGAATTTCTGCTCCCCGTGGAGAAATGCAGTGAAAGGGTCCCTGCAATTTCTTTGCCCAAAAGTAGGGTGGAGAAGTGTGCAAGGTCATTTGTGCACAGCTTTACTGTTAATACCTTTGGGGGGAGGAATAAAACTTGGAGGTGGGGATTAAATATATACTTTGACAGGTTATTATGTACATTTTAAATATACTGCCACCGCCATCCCGCAGTATATTAAGTATACTGCCACCGCCATCCCACAGCCTTCATTACTGTGCACCAGTGACTTTTGCAACACACCCCACTCCCTACCTGAAAACATGTAAAGCCTAACCTTGTAGAAAGGTGTCAGATTAAAATCCTCCATAACTCTGTCCACTTCGGAAATCAACTCCAAGAACTGAGAATGGCCAGTAGAAACCTCCAAGCCAATGAAGGTCCTGCAGGAACAGTTTAATAGACTCTCAGAACAACTCTACAGGGTTAATGCAAAGGAGGCCACCACAAGTGCTTCCTTTGCCCCAGAATAATAACAAACAAAAAAATCAAAATAAACAAAACAAGCGCAACGTATTTCAAATGATTGAAAAACACAGGAAGTGAACTGCCTATCACTTGCTCTGTGTGTCCTCTTGGCAGTGATGACAACACACTCCCATTCTGCTGTGACCAATGAGAAGCCATAATATGCCATAATAAGTGGAACAGGATCCTAGCTACAGCTCTAAAGGGTGAAAGCAGCCTGTGTGTTCATTTGAACAGAGTATAAATTTACAATCTCAACGGCTATAGACAGAAGTCTGAAAATGTAGGTAAAGTTTGGGAGTTGGGTAAAGTTTGCTGAGGCTCCTGGTACTTGTCTTCCTTCCTCAAAAAATGCACTCTAGTGTTCATAGAATCATAGAATAGCAGAGTTGGAAGGGGCCTACAAGGCCATCGAGTCCAACCCCCTGCTCAATGCAGGAATTCACCCTAAAGCATCCCTGACAGATGGTTGTCCAGCTGCCTCTTGAATGCCTCTAGTGTGGGAGAGCCCACAACCTCCCTAGGTAACTGATTCCATTGTCGAACTGCTCTAACAGTCAGGAAGTTTTTCCTGATGTCCAGCTGGAATCTGGCTTCCTGTAACTTTGGTCCGTGTTCTGTGCTCTGGGAGGATCGAGAAGAGATCCTGGCCCTCCTCTGTGTGACAACCTTTTAAGTATTTGAAGAGTGCTATCATGTCTCCCCTCAATCTTCTCTTCTCCAGGCTAAACATGCCCAGTTCTTTCAGTCTCTCTTCATAGGGCTTTGTTTCCAGACCCCTGATCATCCTGGTTGCCCTCCTCTGAACACGCTCCAGCTTGTCTGCGTCCTTCTTGAATTGTGGAGCCCAGAACTGGACGCAATACTCTAGATGAGGCCTAACCAGGGCCGAATAGAGAGGAACCAGTACCTCACGTGATTTGGAAGCTATACTTCTATTAATGCAGCCCAAAATAGCATTGGCCTTTCTTGCAGCCATATTGCACTGTTGGCTCATATTCAGCTTGTGATCTACAACAATTCCAAGATCCTTCTCGTTTGTAGTATTGCTGAGCCAAGTATCCCCCATCTTGTAACTGTGCATTTGGTTTCTATTTCCTAAATGTAAACTTGGCATTTATCCCTATTAAATTTCATTCTGTTGTTTTCAGCCCAGCACTCCAGCCTATCAAGATCACTTTGAAGTTTGTTTCTGTCTTCCAGGGTATTAGCTATTCCACCCAATTTGGTGTCATCTGCAAATTTGATCAGCGTTCCCTGCACCTCCTCGTCCAAATCATTAATAAAGATTTTGAAGAGCACTGGGCCCAGGACTGAGCCCTGCGGCACCCCACTCGTTGCCTCTCCCCAGTTTGAGAAGGTTCCATTGATAGGTACTCTTTGAGTCCGATTCTGTAGCCAACTGTTCTCTTCCTCCTCTGCCAATCACTTCCTTGCATAAATATTCGGCTCATGCAAATGAACCAATGTTATTCAAAACTACTCCACTGACATTTTTATTCCCAGTACTTGATGCAGAACTGCCCACTGCTATTTGAGGGGCAAACCCATAGTCACTCACTCACCTGGTTTGGGCCTGGTTGGTATAAACCTTCACTTGGTCTGCTTTGCAGATGAACCTGAAACATAGGAGAGAATCCATCTAATCCGGGAAGACTGAAAAGAGACACTGGAGAGGGGAGACCACCAGGGTACGGATGCCAACGACTTAGAGCAGAAGCCAGTTCCCCCCAACCCCCTTTCTGAAAGGTTGAAGTGCCTCCCCTAATGCCTAGTTATTGGCTGTAAGACCTTTAAGATAAAATGTACTGGTATTTCTTGCATTTTTTACTCCAACCCTTTTGCCTGATTCCACCCACTTCTCTTTCAGACCTGTTCACCACTGGAACGTGGCCACAGAGAACTTCTCCAAAACTGAATCCAGCCCTGAGGCTGAAAGAGGTGTCCGTCCGTCCCCGTCCTCCCCCACCCCCGCACACATACTCATGCTGTAGAGGGAAAGTCTACTCCAGCCTGGAACCTTCAGCCATCACAGCTGGGCATCCAGGCTAGGCATGTCAACGAATCTATTGTCTCCGATGTATTGTCTTTCAGTCTATTGACCTCCTCTACCCCTCCCTGATAACTCTTTCAAAATTGACAATCTTACCTCAAGGTGAGAGCCTCAGAACTGCTCACCAAGTAATATTTTATGATATTTAGCTTTCCTGTTTCTGTCCTGGAAAGCACAATTATAAGAGACTTTTACTTTGTTTAACCTTACGCTTTTAGAAAGCCTTTTCAAGCTCTGTCCTCTCCCCGAAATATTGTGTCAGAACGGAGAGGGGAAAAGCTACCTTTTGCCTCAGAAAGGGATGCAGGGAAAGGTCTGCCATTCCAGTTCAGCTTTATCAAATCCTGTGACTTGAACACCTTTGTGTCACCTCTGTGAGGTCCTTTGTTTACCTCTTTGGCAGAATTGCAAAAGAACTGGCAAAGATACGCTCCCCTTGTCCATATGCTATAGAAGCACCACTTCCTCCCCACTCCCATCGGAGAGAGACCTGCTCTCCCTCTTCCTTCCTTCAGCTCTTTGCAGCCCCAATATTTGCTCCTTTCCCTATGCACGTTTTTTCACATTCTCCATTCTCAAGCTGTTCCCTGCAATCCTGCCAGGTTACTTTGAAATTGCTTTCTTCCCTACTCTATTTTATTTAATTTATTACTGCATTTATATCCCACCTTTTTTCCTCCAAGGAACCCAAGGGTACATAATCCTCCTCCTCTCCATTTTATTCTCACAACAACCCTGTGAGGTAGGTTGGGCTGAGAGTGTGTGACTGGCCCAAAGTCACCCAGTGGGTTTCCATGGCCGAGTGGGGACTAGAACCCAGATCTCTCGACTCCCAGTCCAACACTTTAGCCACTACACCACACTGGCTCTGCTTGTGAGGCTGCTTGCTGCTTTAATTAAAACTGTGTTGATCCATTCCTCTTGGCATCATTTGGTACATATGCAATCTGCAGATCCAGAAAACTCTTACCTGTGGAAGGACGACAGGTGTTCCTTCAGAGACTGGACAAAAGGGTTTATCCAGTGATAGCGCAGGACCACCCCCTGAGAGAGGCTGATGTGGAACTCCGTCATTGCAGTCAGCACAGGCACATATGTGCGAGCGTGCAAGAGGAGAAGTTGCAGCAGGTCCAGGAAGTCCTCTTGAGCCTCATCTATTCAGAAAAACAGAATGGGTTACAGACCTTGGTTGAATCTCAACTAGATGGCCCTGGGCAAGTCACTGTTTTCAGAGTCTCAGCTATCTACTGCAAAATGAGAATTACAGGGAAGCTGTGAACAAGGAAAAAAAGACTGGAATGTAATTTCCACATTGTCCCAGACCCACAAGCAAAGGCCCCAAGCTGTGCTACTGAGAAAACTACTTTTTTGCACAAACTGAAAAATAGTATAGTAAAGGCTAAAAAGTGCAAACCAGGAAGCCTCCTGTTCAAATCTTGCCTCTGCCCTGAACTCACTTGGTAACCTTAGACAAGCCATCTCTTCCTAGGCTTGGTATGCATTTTGAGTCACTCTTCCCAAACCGATACACACCCAAAACATCACCATCCTTTAGTATTTGCACTTCGCCAAATTTTGTGATGCAGTTCTCCAACTTAAAGTATACAAAGGGAAGAGTGCACAAAAACAAATATATTAATGAAAATATCATTTTTCATACTTACTTTTCAAAAACATTGTTAAGCATATCCAAAATAGGATGGAATGAACTTGAGTTTAAAAAATTAGAAACTAAGAGGCTTGATAGATTTGTCCATTCCTAGATATGGAGCATCGTCCAAGCAACACTGATATTGTCGTCAATTTTTTTTTTAAAAAAAGGACTCTAAAGCTTTTGGTTTGCTTCGCTTTGGCTTTTTCATTGCTGTTTTATTGTTGCAGCTGTGTTTGGTGTTTGTTTTTTATTCTGCCTCTTTTTTTCGATTAGAAATTTCATTGCTGTTTTATTGTTTCTTTTATATTAGCTGTTTTATTTTTGTTGTTAGCCACTCTGGAAATATTTAAAATTGAAAAGTAAGATAATTTATTTGATCATTGTGGAGGAAGAATGGCAGTTACCCAAACTTCCTGAGAGGTAGGCAGGGATCACAAAGAGCCCGTAAGCTGCCACCATCCCTGGTTCATCCACTCCACTCAGAGTCAGGGGCTCCTTGGACCTCCCAGATACAACTGGGGCCGCTAAAACATAGGTGGGAGCTGGCACCCTCTGGTTTGGTCTGCAAGCCCAAAATGAGGAGAGTGTGACAGAGCACATGCTTTGCTGGTTTTATTGTTTTAATTGCTATTTTATTGCTTTTAATATTTTATGTATTTTATTGTAAGCTGCCTTGTGAGGGCTTTGCCCTGAAAGGCGACCAAGAAATGTTTTAAATAAATAAAATAAAATAAATGCAGAAGGTCCCAGGTTCGACCCCCAGCTTCTTCAGGTAGGGTGAAGAAAGAAACTTGCCTGAAACCCTGGGGAGCCGCTACTTGTTAGTGTTGACAATATTGGGTTAGATCAGCCTTCCTCAACCTGGGGCGCTCCAGATGTGTTGGACTACAACTCCCAGAATGCCCCAGCCAGCTCTGCTGGCTGGGGCATTCTGGGAGATGCAGTCCAACACATCTGGCGCGCCCCAGGTTGAGGAAGGCTGGTTTAGATGGACCAGTGGCCTGACTCAGTATAAGCCAGCTTCCTATGTTCCTTTGTTGTATGGAAGCAAGTCACTCAGCCAAAAGGCATTGAGGTTAGCACTGAGATTTCCCTGAAAGGAGGAACACGCAATTCTAGAGGTAGATAGGTAGTTTATTAAGATGAAGGAAAGAAAGGAAAAGTTATACAGAGAATCTTTGGTATAATATCCCAAGCAAAATAGCAAGCCCTAACTGAACCTATTCTATACATTACCAAACTAAGGATCTCCCACAACACTGGGCACAGCGCTTGGCCCTGGCTTGGGCTCCAAACTACAGTGATCCCCAAGTCCTTCTGTCTAACCTAATCACTTGATCTCCCTGCTTTCAGTTGCCTCTTCTTAGTCTGGTAATGCATAAGCAGTTCATTCCAGAAGCACAGGTGTCCAGAAATCCATTTCCCACTACCCCATCAGCACACACACCCTTCCCCCAAACTCTTCACTTGGCTGTGAATTAGAGGTGAAACAGGGGTCTCTTGACTCTTCCAAATCTCAGCACAAATGAAATCTTGCTTCCTGCTCAATCCCTCTTGGGGAGGGGCTAGTGATTAGCTCACAGGCTGTAAGCCAAGACTTGTGGGCCTTGTCAGCAAGTCAGTTGTTGCATTCTCTGGAGTGTAATTCTTTGCAAACCAGGCTGCCCCTGAAATCTGGAAGGATAACGTATCTTGGAAATCATTCGGTGGTTTGTTAACACAAGCATGGCCCTAGACTTTGAAACATCCATCATTATATATACCAGGGGTGGGGAACCTTTTTGCTATTACAAGCACTTGATTCATGGAAGACGTCAACAGAGGGCAGAGCCAGAGTTGATGGTGAGTGGAGTTTGCAGCATTGCATAATTCTATCCCTGTCACCCCACCTCTTTACTACATGGTGTGGTGTGCAGGGCTTCTTCCTCTTCCTCCCTCCACTAGGGGACATACAGAGGGCTCCTTTCCATCATCCCTCCCCACCACTTGTAGAAAGCTTCCCCCTCTCCATTCATTTCAGGTCCTGCCCCTCCCACCCCCACACAAACACTACCCTCTACTCTCCCTATGGACTCTCCTGACCCCCTAGATCACTACAGGGCTCCCCTCTTTCCCCAGGGCTCACTGTGTAGCAGTCATGTCTCCATCTCCTTGTCTACCTCTACCACACACACACACAGCGGACAAGGAAGCAATTCCCAGAGGGGTGGTCCAGAGAGCCAGAAGACACTGTAGGCCATGTGAGAAATATACTAGCAGCACACTCAATTCACATGCAAGAGAGAGATATCAGTCGACCTACGAAAATCACAACTTCTACAGAAGCACAAAAAAACTTTAGAAAAAATCCTAAGCCAGGGTGGTGGTGGTGAGAGATGCAACAAAACCCCAATTAAGACTGAGCATGCTCAGCAATCATTGAATGAAAACTGATTGGTGTGGGGGAAACAGAAAATCAGGGGAGGGGGCATCAGCACAGGGAGTGGAATGGAGTGTCCTGGAAGAGGGCATGCTGAGCAGGGATGCTTCGCACTGCAACATTTTTTCGCAAGTTCACTTGTTCCCTCTATTTCCAGTGCTGAGTCTGTGAGTGCCATTCCATTGCTTATGTAGCCAAAAGAGCACAATCCAAGCACAAGAGGGAGATATCACGAGTCTTCAGGAAACCCAAATCACAAAATATTTTTCTAGGAAAAAAAAAGCGGGGATCTCCAAAAACAGCTCAATGAGGCAGAGCTTGCTCAATGTTTAAGGGGGAGGGGGATGAAAAACTATGTGGGATGGGAGTATCACGGAGAAGGACACGGCAACATGACTAACTGAAAAGGAGTACTCCATACTGCAACATTTTGTTGCATGTTCCACCTGTTCTTTCTGAACATGACAGCAGTTATATGATCTCCACTGCTGCTGAGACAAGTTATTCTCCCTCCTTACTATGAATGTGTTCTAATGGGGGCACTTCTAGAGAGCTGTGCATTACTTCTACAATCAGTTTGTGTCAGTGGACATGTGTCTGTTAAGGATGTTCTGTCAGCCACAGACAGACTTGAAAGTGTTGCTTTGGCCACCTCCCTCCTTCTGATCAATGGAATAGTATTCTGCAGCCATATGAAGTATGGAACTGGAAGGTAGAGAGCTGAAGGGACTTACAAGGCACGTAGACGTGCGTTGCCCAGTTGCCTCGCTCATGGGGGAAGGTTCGCAGGCGGCCTCCATGTTTGCTGCTATCATCCACCACCATCTCTTTCTCCTCCTGGTCTCTGAACATACTTAGCACACTGTCTGGTATAGGAAGTCGAGGAGCTGTTACGCTGCAAAAGAGATGAAGAGAGAATTCCCCTCTAAATATTCTTCTCTCAAGAGAAATGGATCAGCTGATTCTTGGCTCCTGGACATTGCACTCAACTTGCTGATGCAATGACAGCCATAGCATACCAGTCGTATACAATGATGGTGAAAATGTGCAAAGTCAATACAAGAGAATTAGCGATCAGATGCTGGAAGCTATCGTTGGCAAGGGAAAGCTGTGTAGCCAGTGCAAGATAGAGAGCTGCAGAGAGATTCTTTCTGCCTATAGAGTCCATAAATAAGTGAGTCTGAGGGGGAAAGGGCAGAAAAAGGGAAAGGGCCCTTCTACCCCCACTCCTAGAACTGAAAAGAAACTGCCTAATCCTGGTTCCACAACCAGCAGGTTCATAATGACAAGTGAAAAGGTGCCACAGCTCAGTTGCAGGTAGTGATGTGGGTTTTCAGGAAAACGGTGAATTGGAAAAATTAGCCTATGTAATTTAGGCTAGTTTTCTGATGTCCTATAGGGTGATCTAATTTAGCATATTTATTTTACTTTTATCTAGTAAAAACAAAGCTAAAAAAAGCACCACCATGTTAATTGTTGTCCCAATGCACCTCAAGTATTTGACCTGAAATATTTGAGGAGAAAATATAGCACACATAATGTGACTGAAATAGTGTACTGTATTTTTTTATTATTGGAATACTTGTAAAAACTTAAAGACAATAGTATATATTTTGCTTTACATTGTTTACATTTAAGAGGTGTTGAAAACTGCTAACTAAAGATGGAATTCTACGCATGTTTAGACAGAAAAAAGTCCTACAACGCTCAGCATTTCCTAGCCAGCCATGCTATGATGGCTGAGGAACGCTGGGAATTGTAGGACATTTTCCTGTTTAAACATGCATAGAATTGCACTTCCATAAATTTTAGCACTCCAAAGAACCATGCATGATATGCTGATAACCACTTATCTACAATTTTGAAACTGCCAAGTTTGCCTAACATTGTATTTGCAATTGACATCTGTTTATTGTTACGAATGAACTTATGAAATGGAAACATTTCCACAGAAAAATAAAGCACTGGTAAAAACTTCTGCCCCACATCGCTGATTGTAGAGGCCCGTTTTGCTGGCAGAAAGCCAGTCGTTCGCAGTTCCAGCTAGAAGGACAGACTGGGATGGGAAGGGGCAGAGAGGGAAAAAAGAAGAGAGCTTCTACTGGGCTCCTTTAACGGACAGTGATTTGGCTCAGCAGAAGGCAGCTTGCCTCTGTTCAGATTCAGGCACAGGGCCTGCCAGTTCTTAGTCTGGTGGTAGCCTTACAGGCAGGCAACCCGGTGCCCTCAAGATGTTTTGGACTATGACTTTCCCCAGCCCCTACCAGCAAGGCCAATGGCCAGATGTTATGGGAGTTGTAGTTGTTGCCTAGCCCTTCCTTAAACTATCCCTTGCCCCAGCAAGGTGCACCTTGGAACGCTCTTTACGAGGCCCCGCCCTAAGGGAAGTAGCACAGGGGGAGGCAGGGGCTGTGCCACATCCAGGAGGAGACCTCTCCGGGGCAGGGGCTGTGCCACATCCAGGAGGAGACCTCTCGAGGGCTACAGGATGCCCCTGGGGGCTTCGGGGGGCAACTGTGGGCCAGCAGCTCGGACAGGCCAGGGGGGCTTCCAAGCGAGGCGGCGCCCCTGCCCTGCCCTGCCCCATCCACGGAGTATGACACGGGGGTGGGGGAGAGGCGTCCACACGAGGCCGTCTTCCACGCGTGGCCCTCCCGTGCTCTTCCGGCACGAGGTCCCTGCACGACGTGCGTGGATCGCTGGCGCTGGGAGCCCTCGGAGGGCCTTGCTGGCCGCGCCACGGAGCCCTCGAAGCGGCCTTTCCCCGACCTGGCGCCCTCCAGATGTGCCGGACTACAACTCCCATCACGCCCCACCCAGCCCGGCACGCGGGAGGGGGGTGATAGAGGGGTTCAGTCCGGGTCGGGGAAAGGGTGGCTGAAGTCCCCACCCCACCCCCGGCAGCTCTCGGAGCCGCCTCAGGGAAGGAAGGGGCTGGCGGGGCCCACCTGGCGAGGGCCGAGCGGCAACGGCCTGAGGGGGCGTCCGCGCCGCCGCCGCCCTCACGGGCGGCGCTGGCGGCTCCGTCGCGCTGGGCGCTGCCGCTCTCGTCTTCCGAACCGGAGCTGCTGTAGCTCACCAGCGCCGCCCCGCTCATGGCCGTCCGAAGGAGGAGGACGACGACGAAGGCGGCGGCGGCGCCTCAGAAAAACAGGGCCGCGGGCGCCTGCGCAGAAACGCCGCTCCCGGCGGCCCCCGCGCTCTTAGAAGCGGAGCGGGGGGGGCGAGTGCCGAGGCGCGGCCCCGGAGACGCACGAAGCGCAGAGCCGAAGCCTTTCCCGGCTGTGGGTCCCCGTCTCCTTCCGGGGCGGAAGGAAGAGTTGCCTTTGGCACCGCCTCCTCCAATCTGGTTCCCTCCGGAGGCGTTGGACTACAGCTCCCGCCTTGCACGGCCTTGACTGGGAGTGACGGGAGCTGTAGTCCAACACCCCTGCAGGGAGCCAGGTTGGGGAGTTGTCATAATCCAACGCCTCCGGAGGGTTGGCCGAAATGGGGGTGATGGGAGTTGTAGTCCGACACACCGCAGGGCACCAGACTGGGGGAGGCGCCCCAGAGAACAGTGGGGCGGGGGAAGAAACCCGCGGATTCCAGCACAAATGTGATGATAGGGAAGCAGCGACTCCACCTGGGCGGGGGCGGCCGAGAGGCACCCGGGCCAGGCGCCTCCTTCCGCGTGAAGAATGAGCGAGCGAGCGAGCGGGCCGCCCTGCCCTGCCCTGCCTTGTCCTTCCCGCCTGCCCTGCCCTGCCCGCCTGCCCTGCCCGCCTGCCCTGCCTTGTCCTTCCCGCCTGCCCTGCCCTGCCCTGCCTGCCCACCCAGGCCGAGGCGCATGCTCCTCCCCCAGCAGGAGCACGGAGCGGCGCTGCCCATGCGAGCGGCGGGGGGGCTGCGTGGGCCAGACGACACGGCAGGCGCCAGGCTGCAGCCGCCAACGCCTCCCTCCCTCCCGCGACACACCGACGGAGGCGTCGCAGCCTCCCGCCATCCGCAGCCTCCCCGCTGTGCTGGACTGCGACGTTTTCTCGTTACATGTATTCGTATCCCGCCTTTTGCCCAATACTGGGCCTCCCGGTGGCCCTACTGGGCCCGTCCTTCCCAGGCCCTACTGGGCCTCTCCTTTGGCTTTCCACGCACAGGCACCCCGCCGCCGAGCCACCCGGTGGCTGCTGCTCCACCTCCTCCTGCTCCTCCCAGTGCTCCTTCGCCTTCTCTGCACTGCAAGCGCTCAGGCTGCGCAAGTGGGGTGGGTGTTGCGGCCTCCAGGCAGCATGGGAGGGAGGGCTGATGTAGAGAAGAGGCAACAAGGCCAGCTGAGATGCCGAACTAATACGGGTGGGGTGAGTTAGGGTCATGCCAGGGGCAGAAATGGGGCAAACGGGGGCTGGTTGCAGTTGGCCCCGGCAGTAGCAGACCTCAGGTCCATGCAGCCCTCCTACTGATTAGCTCAGGTGTTGGCGTCTGTGGCTGAAAGAAAGAGTGGCTAAGGACACACCCATAACATAATCCGTGATACTGGGGGTACCCTTGCATCCATCTCTGTCATTGGAGGCCCAAGGGGCCACTGTGGCTCGGACAGCCTTCCACCAGCTTCAACGGCTACACCCTTTACGGCCTCTCGGGGATAGGGATACCTTGGCCAGGGCGGAACAGGCGCTAGTAACCTCAAGGCTGGATTACCGCAACACATTCTGTGTGAGGCTGCCTTCAAGGTTGGTCCGAAAGCTGGAGCTACTGCCAAACGCAGCAGCTTAGCTGTTGTTAGGAGCTGTCCCCTTTTCAACAGGGAACTGCACTAGCTGCCTATCCGTTACTGGGCCAGGTGTAAGGTTATGTTACTGGTCTATAAAGCTTAAAACAGTTTGCGGCCAGTTTATTTGAAAGAGGACCTTCTCCCTTACCAGCCTGCCTAGCTACTGAGGTCACTGGATGACACACTCCTGGTGATTCAGGAGTTGTAAAGGTTTAGTGTCCTGGCAAATTCCTCTCTGGAATTCCCTCACTTGATGCCAGGTAGGCACCAGCATTGCTCTATTTTTTGACATCTGCTAAAAAGATTCTTATTTAAACAAGCTTTACCTGAGTGAAAGACAAGCCACAGTTTTAGTGGTACAATTTGATTTTATATATATATTTTCTTTTGTATTTTGACTTTTAAAATTATTGTTCACTGCTTAGGATATTTTTTCAGATGTTGCAAATAAATCCAAATTATTTTAAAACTTAGAGATTCACATGGATTGCTGTTTCAACAGATTAAACTTGGTAAAAGCTATCCATGTGACTTGGTGAAAGCTGTCCTTTAAATGTTAAAATGGTTAGGATTTATTTATTTTATAAATCACTCTGCATCTCAAAAAAACAACACCACACCATTTCATTTAAGTACCAACCTGTGTGAAAAAATAGAAGCCGCCTCAAAATAGGAAGAGCTGGAGAACTGGGGGCGCAGAAATAATAGGAGATTTTGTGGTTACCAGAGCAGGCCTAAGAACAAGATGCCAAATGCTTCATTCAAAACTGGGTGAAGGCCACTGACCTCAGCTCCCCACAACAAACTTTTGGGACCACCATCTCTGCTCCACCAGAGCCCAAATAGAAATCTTCAGAGAGACAATGGCATAGACTCTGGTCACCAAAAAGTGGGGCAAATCTGGTGATCTTTTCTATATCCAACATGAATTTAAAATATAATGAGTGCCACTCATATAGGGTGGAGGAAAGAAAAAATGGAGTGCGGGGTGGGGGTCACAGAACTTTGGAAAAAAATCATTTCCCCCAATTTTTCCAAAAAAAATTGTGTAGATTTGTGTATGTTTTCCCCATTCTCTGTCTACCCCTGCTTATTTAAATGGGATGGAGATGGCAGGGACTTGAGAGGTGCAAGGTCCCAAGGTGGGGGGAGGGCACTGGTGGTGCTAGTGAGGACAATTTTGGCAGATGCCGGACAGGATGGCTTTGAAGAGGGCTCTTTCATTTGCCAATAATAATAATAATAATAATAATAATAATAATAATAATAATAATCAACCTCTTAGTCACAAAGGGGTAATCTCTTAACCAAGAAGGGCTAGGGCTCAAACTAGCTAGAAGCGACACCACCAAATCAGGAAGCTTTGATCCTAATCCCAAATGGTCCAGGGCTTATTTAGAAGGAAATGTGCACTTGGAATACTCAATGCAACACTCTTTCGTACCACCACATCCAGAGTTGAATCCTCTAGATCAGCCTTCCTCAACCTGGGGCACTCCAGATGTGTTGGACTACAACTCCCAGAATGCCCCAGCCAGCTGCTGGGGCATTCTGGGAGATGCAGTCCAACACATCTGGAGCTCCCCAGGTTGAAGAAGGCTGATCTAGATTCTAGAAGATTTGAGATTAGGAGCAAGGCTTCCTGATCCAATGTTCCGGCTTGAAGCAGTAATTCTAAATGTACTTGCTAAAAGTCCTAAGAACAAAGTTTGACTTGCTTCTGAGTAGAAATGTTTAGGATTATTCATTTATTAATATAATAAAGTATTTTTATCCTGCTCCTCAGCCAAAAAGTCTCCCAGAGCAGCCTACAAACAATAAATTAAACAAGAAGGTCTGTGCCTGTATGCTTACAATCTAAGAAGACACAAACACAAGGAAAAACAGATAGGGAGAAAAAGGGAAAATATCTAAAGACTTCCAGCAGGGCTGGTGAAATGTCCCGGCTTCCACTCTCATTTGTGTGGGTTGCTGTTTGTTTTGCAGAGGGAGTAAGTGATGTATCTGGGGAAGGATTTTGGCCAAGAGTGTGCAAATGACAGGATCTCTGGCCTGGAAGCATATGCTGTGGTTATAGTACAGTAAGTATAATGTGCCCTGCACATGGTCAAAGATTTTTGTCATTATTTCTTGCATGCTGAAATAAGTTGCCTTATACCAAGTAAGTTCATATCATCACTATTATCTAGTCTTGATTGGCCATTGCTTTTCTGAATAATGATTGATCCTTTAAAAACAGAGTAGGAATTGAATCTGGGACTTTCTGCATGCCAAGCACATGATCTACCACCAAGCTATGGCACCCACCTTCCTATGTTTCAGGACTGCAGTTCAATGCAGAGTGTGAATGTGTGTGTGCGTGCACCCACCCACAGACCTCTCTTTTGATGGCAGGCCTGCTCTTGGCACTGTCCTAGTCTTTATTATTATTGTTCCAATGTTGTTCTCTACAAACTTTTCAGTCATCAGTTGCCCTCCTTTAGTTCATAATACATAGTTTCTGCCCCACGTAATATCCAAGTCAAGCACTCATAACCATTTGGGCTGCTCCCACTCTGATCCTGGCTGCAACATAACGTTTCCATAGCAGACCTCAGCCTCCCTGCTTAGGTCATATAAAAAGGAGTCAATGGGTTTCACATGACTCTGAACATGCAGACGATGTGACTTCACTATTGTTAGTCTCCCCCCTTCCCTTCTCGCGATTTGCTTTTCATAACATCTCATCAGATGAAGAGATCTGGAGATCTCAGAACCTTGCTCATTTGGGGTGTGCATGACCTTTTGGTTGGACTAGTAAAGGCATCGCACCAATAAGAATTTAGAATGGCTTTCACAGAATTTCCTGTCCTGTGATGTTATTAAGTAATTACAATATTTCCGCCTAATATTCTCTAATTTAGGGGGCAGGAATGGACTTCCGGATAGTATAAATACCCCCCCTGGTATTTTCCAACGAGGTGAGTGGTCTTGTTTCTAAATCAGTCGAAAATACTTTCCCCAATCTGGCGCCCGGCAGATGTGTTGGACTGCAACTCCCATCATTCCTAGCCAGTATGACCTACGCTGACTGGGAATGATGGGAGTTGCAGTCCGACACATCCGCCGGGTACCAAGTTGCGGAATGCTAACAAGAGACGCTCCAGCGGGGAAGAAACCGGGCCGGCTCCTCGTCGCGCAGGCCCCGCCCCGTCGCAGTCCCCTCCGGCGGCCGACTAGCAGTTCTCCGTGCGGTCCGGCAGAGGGCGGCCCCGATCCCACGATCCCTGCCCCCCCTCCCCCCCGACCGGACGCCGCCGCCCCTTCCTCGAGGCGTCTCCTCCCCTCTCAGGCTGCTTGGAATCGCCTCTCCTCGCCGCTGGCCCCGGGACTGCGCGCTACGCGAGGCCGAGGATCGGACGGGGCGATCAGGCCGCGAGACCTTCGGGCCTCCAGGTAGGAGAGGAGGAGGCAGGGAAAGCAGCGCAAGCGCCCGGCCGCCCAGGCCCAGGCCAGCCCCGGCCCTTGGCGCATGGCTCCCCGCGAGCGGCGGGGTCGGGCTGGCGGCAGCCGGGCAAGGCCGCGCGGGGCCCTGCTGCGTCGCTCCCGCTGCTCCCGGCCGGACTTCCCGGCTCAGCGGCTGAGGCAGCTCAGCCCAGCGCCGGGCGCGGCGGCGGCGGCCCGGGGACATGAGCAGGCGCCCCTCCCCGGCCCCTCCGGGCGCCCTTCGTCGCTCGCCCTCCTGCGGCCTCCGCGCGCAGAGAGGCCGCGGGGCTCGCGGGGCCAGGGCCTCGCAGCGGGAAGGGGCCTGAGGCGCGGCCCCCTCTGAATTTGCCTCCTGGCCCAGCCATGCCCACCCGCTTCCCTCCGGCAGTGTGGAACTGCAACGCCCATCATCCTCAGCCAGGACGGAAGGTGCAGCCCAGCACATCTGGGGGGGGGGGCGCCAGGTTGGAGAAGGTTCTTCTAACGGGCTCTATAGTCCGCACCATCCCTGCGTCCCAGGCTGGCTGGCTGCACCTGGAGAGCCCTGGCTTGCTCACCTCTTGTGGCCCATTCTTGGACTGGCAGCAGCATCCCAGAGTTTTGGATGGGGGGGGGGGTTCCTTGCCTCCTGGGAGCCTTCTTACCTGGAGATGCTGCCAAGTGATTGCACCTGGGGGTTCTGGGAGAAAAGCAGGTGCTCTGCTGCTGAGCTGGGGCTCTGGCCAGGTGAGATGTCTGGAGCTTTATGCACGAGGGCCCATCTGGAGGGAGGGGCTCAAGTGTGTAATCAGGCCAAATTGTCATGTTCCTGAGCAGGTAGATGGGGAAGATGGGCTTGTAAGAGGATGCCCAGCATGATGCCTTGGCTGCCTACCGTCACAGGGCTGCGCTGGGAGGTTTGGCCAGGGGGCGGCCTCTGAGACCTGGGCCTCTTGTGTGCTATGGTAGCTGACCTTTTAGCAAATCGGGGAACAGGTGTGCCACCTCTGTATGGGCTTCTCTGTACCCACTGAGCTCTGTGAGACTTGCTCCCTGGTAAACATGGCATAGGACAGGACAGGCTCCCCCAACCTGGTGCCCTCTAGATGTCTTGGACATCAACTGCCATTTGACCCAGCCCGCCAGGAGTGCTGGGAATTATGGTCCAAAACATCTGATGGGCACCCAGTTGGGGAAGGCTTCTAGGATCTAGGGATTAAACATTCTTAACTTGAAGGCTGATCCCCAGGCGGCCCGGCCCCAAGGAAGCCTGCAAGAAGCCTCCTTTCCTGGGAGCGTGGCTGTGGAACCTGCAGCTTTTCCTAGCTTCGGTTGTTTCTCTCCATTGGGCTGCCTTGCTCCCATTCTTTCTCCTTCTCCGTCTGGCACTGGGCCTTTGCCAGCATCCTGACCAGCGGGATCTGGAGCTGATCCGCTGCGAGCAGAATACAAGCGAGCTCATCTGGACGAGCATCTGGCCCCACATCGACACCTCCCATGTGCTCACCCCCTCCTGGCTGCTTGGCATGATGAGATGGGAGCGCTCCACCACCTCCAGGGAGTTTGGTCATGTGTGTGCTTAAAGCAGGCTTCCCTAACCTGTCACCATCCATATGGGCGGGACTGCAACTCCCATTATTCCCAGCCTGCAACGCCATGCCAACTGGGAATGATGCCATCTGGAGGGCAGCAGTTTGGGGAAGGCTGGTGTGAGGACTTCTTTCTGTTTTGCACCAAAGGTGGAGGAGCCACATACATTTGAACTTTATATATAGATATGCAGGTGTGCAGTACCGCATGAGGCTTGAGTGTAGTTAGCTTGCAGCGCAGGGTTTACAGGAACTGATTCTCTATTCCTTCAGCTACTGCTGTATTAAAAATGAACCCCGCGTTTAATAATCTGCATTAGCAGAACAAAAGGGTTTAGTTTTGTGCTCCTTTTTCCATTTGAAAATCGGTTTTGTTCTTTCCTGCTGTTTGACTGCCCCCCCCTTCATATGCTATTTTTAAATGTTTATTTTCTTTGTTCAAGGGACTTGAAAGAACAAAACAATTATCATGAACACAGTGAAGAATGGGCTGTCCTCTTTGTTCTGGTCAAGATAGGCAGAGGCCAAAGTTGGCTCAAGGGACAGCCGCTGGACCCATCCCCTGTCAAGTGAACTTGGATCTTGTGGAAAGGCTTAGTTTTGGCTCAGCTGGGGAGCAGTTTCCCACAACTTTCTTCCTCCTCAGGCCAACGTGGATTGATTTAAATCAAAGCCATTTAAATCACTGATTTAAATCAAGTTTGAGACAGATAGTTCTGCACATATTTCTTAAACAATGTTGGAAATATTATCACTAAAATGTATTAATTTATAACTCAATCCAGCATTTTACAACGTCAAGGAGGGCATATTCCCAGATAGGGTCTCTCTTATGTCCAGAAGCTGTGACAGTTTTTCAGTTGTAAAAGTATGGGGGAACATAGGACCCCGAAACTGTGTTTTTCCTCCCCCCCTTTTTAAACAAACAAACAAACAAACACCTCTTTTCCCCAGTTCACTTTAATATTCCTCTCTGTCTTGGCCGTCCTTTTCTGTCCCAACTAACTCCTCTGCCTTGCTTGAACCAGCTCCACCAGCACATGAGCACGGAAAAACAACAATCCTATCTAGCCTGTGTCTGCTGCCTCCTACTGAGTCAGAGTCTTGGTCCGTTTAGCCCAGTATTGTCAACACTGACTGGCAGCAGTGGCTCGCCAGGGTTTCAGGTGGGAGTTTTTCCCGCCCTACCTGGAAATACCAGGGATTGAATCTAAGATCTTTTGTCACCAAACTATGGCAAAGCCAAGAATTTTTAAAAAGCAAGAGCTGGACAGAGTCTTTTTATGACAGGAAAATCTGAAATGAAAGTGTAGGTATAGCATGTTTGTAATTAGATTTAATTGTTTCTATGTTATTTTTTGAATGAGAGAGTTTAGTATCTTATTCAGTTTTTTAAAAAAATCCAATTTAAAAATTAAAAAAACCAATTTAATTATTTTAAAAACTGATTTTTTATTTGTTTTTTCATCTTTTTTTTTTTGCATCCCCTCTACCTCAGACAGTAAGCAATGGTTTGTGCTGAGAGGCAGAGCTATAGAAATCCCACTTAGCCTCAGTCTCATGGATGTACAGTTTTTTTGAGGGTATAAATTCCCTTGATCGAACACATTTCAATAAAACAAGAGAAGTTAGTAGAATGGAGATCCTGTGGTGAAGGAAGAGGAAATCGCCCTGGGAGAGCCTGGGAAGTGCACTGTTGTGCCTTTAAAATACGGTGAAGAAATCTGATTAGATATTTTTTTGTCTCTTGGTCATAATAGCAGGCAGAACATTGGGAATGTTATGAGGACCAAAAAATGGTCCCTGAAGTCCAGCAAGAGGCCGACAAGGATGGCACTAAAGAAGGTTCTCTATCATTGCTTCTCTCTAAATTTTGAATCTGTGTGGTGGTGCGGAATGTATCGATAGTATAGTTGAGTAATCTGCGTTTGTTTTTTCAGAGGTGCCGTTGAGACTAAATGCAATACAGTTATCTGGGGGACAGGCTTCAAACCAAGCCAATGAATACATTATTAAAAACCTGTCCAATAGCTGAGGCATCTTTGTTCCATATTTTCTGTCCTAACGTGCTTATTACGGCTGTCACTGGGCTCAAAGATCAGCATCTGTCATTGGCTGTACAACAGGGGGAGGAGCCTCTTGGGCCTTTTCAGGGCTCTCTCGCCACCCCAAAAGGCCATCAGAAGAGTTACCAGTTGGGCACTACTCCCATTGCCTCCTGCAAACCCCACCCCCACCCCGATTGCTGGCCTTTCCTGAAGAGCAGCCTTTTGGACCACACTGCTGAAAGGTGCTCTGACTCTCTTCCAGCAGCACGCCCACCCTTCTCCCATCCGCCCTTCTTGCTCCAGTAGAAAGATTTCCTGATAGAAGGAACAGGTTTGCTTGTATTCCTATCTCCCTTTCCACTGACAGTTATGGTGTTGTGCTAGTAGCTAGTGGATCTCAACCTGAGCAGTCAGAGATTCAGGAGATGAGAACTATCTTCCTAGGTGTTACAGTATCTATATTTATTTTTGATATTTCTAAGATGAATAAGAACATAATGAATGAAATCAGTAATTGTGTGTGGCCCCCAATCACTTTTTCCTGTGGGTCAGTGACCCAAGACTGAGCAACCATTCCCTGCTCCTGGTCTGTAGTGTGTTCTGCTGCTTCTGGAGTTCTCCAGCCTTGTCCCAGGCACATGGAAGAGGAGAGTGATGAGGCACTGTCCTGACATTGTAGGCGCTGGGTGGAGCAGGCAGGAAATGGGTTACCACTGTTATGTAGGAGGTGGGGCTGAATATGTAAATCACTTTACGGTCTGCTGGAAGGGGAGTAACCCCTCAGTCTTGGCTCTGCCTTCCCCTGAGGAGCAGGGAGTTCGGGAGCCCCGGAGTTAAACTCTGGGGCCACCTATTCTGTTTTCTAGGATCTTTTTTAAAATTGAGTTCCTTCTTTCTCTTCATTTCCAAGCCCGGGGAAGCAGGCATATTAGCACTTACTTTCTGGCGTGGGAGCAGCAAGGAGGCTCTCTTGGTTCCCCCTTCTCAAGGCTGGTTTCTCTTTTGGATGTTGTTTCTGCCACTGAGACTATGAGGATTAGGGAAGAAGGAACTTCGTTTAGCCCAGCCCTTCCCAACCTGGTGCTGCCGTTCCCATCGTTGCTGGCCAGCATGAATGGTGGGAGTGGCAGTCCAGCACATCTGGAGGGGACCACGTTGGGGAAGGCAGGTTGAGCCAGTACCAGATAGCCATGGTGGTATCCAGCTTAGGGAGTGTCACCGCAAGGCCCAGCTAGGAATACAGGGAGCTGCCTTTCAGTAGCTGCTGTGCTACCTGTCTTAGAGAGCTCCACTGCTTCACCCTTCCCAGTTTTACCAGTAGTGCACCAGTACTGTGCTGGTGTATATATTGACAAGGCTTCATTAAAGCTGACATGTCCCTTAGCAGCGAGGATGTGGTAAGCCCGCATGTGGCCTTAGGGGAGGGGTGTTTGCCCCCAGCCAGACTTATTCAAATGGCTTAATTAGGCAGTCATTAAAGTTACTGCATTTTCCCTGGCTACGCAACTGGGACAGAACTGTCTCATAAAAACAGGAGGAGAAAGGCTCAGTCTTCATCTAGGTATTTCTCCTCCTCCCATCCATGTCCTGGTCTTCTTTGAGAGTGTGGATGCAGACATGCCAGATCTAGACACCATTACTCCAACGGCGACCAGAGTAGAGCCCACTCCCGTCGCCAGCCTGTGCTGCCCTCACCAAAGCCTGCAACTGGGTCAGTCACGCAGTCAATTGGTTAACCCAAGCACGAGGATCCTTAGTCAACATGTTGGCTGATCTGGGGTCCGTATTGGATCCAGGGTTGGGTCCAAGTCCTCTCAGACAGAGAGGAAGAGCAGTTCTCCCATGGGGATAGTTCAGCTCCATCTCCCTGTGATGCTTTAGCCTAGAAGCGTACTGAGCAGGGGGTTGGACTCAATGGCCTTGTAGGCCCCTTCCAACTCTGCTATTCTATGATTCTATGTTGTTCTTTATCAAGTAAAGAAGAGCTTGCACCTTGATGTCCCTGCCCCTGAGGAACATAAGGCACTGGAAACATCAGAGGGCTATCCAAGGAAGCCTAAGGCTGATCACATTTTCCACAAAAAGTTATATGGTTTGTCAGCTAAGGTCATGGAGTCCCCAAAGGTCTTCGGTGGTGGCCCTGACCTCTAAGGCAGTGGTGCTCAGAGGGGGAAGGGGATCTCTCTCTGGTCCCTGGAATCAGAAGAGCAACATGGCTGGCTCATCACCTTCACGGATTGCCTTCAGTGCTCACTCAGAGTAATGGCCTCTGGAGAAGCAACATATGGTGCAGGCAGTGGGATATTGACCTACAATCCAAGGTTAGCTTCTTTTCCATGGGGGTAAACCATTGGGAGAATTGTCAATCCCATTTTAGTTGAAACCAAGGAAGAGAAATACATCTCCTGGTACCAAAGAAGGATGACAGCATGCAGAAGAGATGGGATTTGCAGTCCTTTGAGGCCAGAAGGTTCTGTGCTTCGTTGTAGATCAACAGACAGTTCAGGGGAAGCTGGACAAGCCATTAGTGCTCTGTGTCCGCCTCTCACAAGTTCAACCGTGGAGGAAAGCAACAGGGGACGTCCACCTCAGCCTGACACCACAGCTGCTACAGTAGGGGTCAGATCCCATCTCTTCATTTATGTCTTGGATCATTCCGTTCCCAAAAAAGCAGTTGCTGGACACTGTCCATCACAGCTATGCACATTTTGACTGTAGAGTCTTCTTCAGTGACACATTTAAAGATTAGGTAGACTTCTTCAGAAAATATCCCAAATACACAAGTATCTGCTTTTCAGAGCGCAATCCCATATAATGGAAAAAATGGTCAGTGCTCCTCTGGTTAGACAGCTAGGTCTAGGTAGAAATATTTCGAATAGAAAATCCCAAACATCAGTTATATATCACAATGGTATCCATCCGCCTGTAAATATATGTATCCACTGCCTTTTCTACTATCACTGTCCATAGGTTCCCTTCATGGGACTTAACTCTAGTCTTGAGCACACTTATTGGTCCTTCATGCAAACCTTTTGTGGTCCATTCCCCTCAAGATACATACCTGTAAAGTGACTTTCCCTGTGGCGTTGACTTCAGCCAGGATGGTAGGATAACAGAGCACTTTTAGTTCAGGAAGAACTTTGTTATTTTTTTTTCCAGAGAGGATGGTGCCTCGGCCTGACAAGTTCTGGTCCTAAGTCTTTTTCCAGAGGAAAGCAGTGGCATAGACTGGATGTCTGTCAAGTACTATAAATTCACATCAGGTACATGATGGACACATTGTGTCTTTCAAGATGGACAGTCCGGTGGAAAGTCTCAAGGGGCACTATCAGTTGATGAGTCAGGGAATGCATTGACCTGTTACCCCCACCCCTCTGAGTTCCACCCCGTTCCTGCTGGCATTACAGCACAGTTTGGTGTCTTGCTATGGCTGTGTCAGGCTCAGTACTGGAGCCAGCGCTAGGGCAAATCACATAGGAAGCCAGCAGACCGGCAAAAGGTCAGGCATGGTAGTATCAGTCTGCCAAGTGGGTAGTTCAAAGCAGGAGAAGTCAGTAAGGAGGCAAAGGCCAAGAATTCCAGTCAAGGAGAGTTCCAAGTGAGGGGTCTAAGATGTGGCTAAGGTCAAAATACAGGTGAGAAGTCCAGCACAAACACAGTCCAAAGGACAGAGCCTAGCAGGTGTCCAAAGGTCAGTCACAAAGCCTGGTCAGAGAAGCAAGGGTTCAACTCACTGGCACTGATAGAAAAACATCCCCACAAAGACTGGAACTGAAGGCTTATGTAGCCTGAGTTCCCAGAGCCCCACCCAGGGCTCAGCTGCAGTTCAGCACGAGCTCACTCTCAAAGCTCCTACTTGTGAGGAGGGCCTTGCTCACAAGGAGACCTTTACCCTCGAGGAGTTTTTCTCCATGGCCATTCCCCTGGCCATGGCTTTAGCCTGCAGCTCTGGGAGCTGGGCGTTCTTGGGGGCGGTGTGGCTGCTCAGCATCCCCTTTTGATTCAGGAGCGGAGCCTTCCACCTTTCGATGGGGAAAATCTGAAGCCCTCCACCCCGCGTGCCCAGGAGCTTCTTGATTAGCCCCAGATCCTGAAGCAGTTTGTTCCCAGGAATATAGGAGGCTCAAATTGTCCTCTGAAAAGGATTCCTCCAAGTGGGCAGGACATTTTTGTGACATGAGCAGCTGTACATATGAATGTCCTCCCGGAGTGCGTCTGCAGGGCAACAGCCCCTTGGGTGACTTCTTCCGCTTTTATTCACTACCACAAAATAGGGGGGCCTCTGCAGAAGGTTTCTTTGGGAAAGGGGTTCTGTGGCATGTATTGCAAAGCACCGGTGGACCCACCTGGACAGGGACACGGCTTTTGCAATTCCTCGCTGACCAAGAACAGAATGTTGGACTGACTTACCTGGAGTGGAGCAGGCCGTCCCATCCAGACTGTTATGGGCTGTCAGTTCTGTGAGGGGGGGGCGGTTTGGGGAGCAAGTGGCCTCTCTGCATAACCCCACCAGCTAGGAAGAGGCTTTGTGGGCATTCTTCTTTGTGACTCTCTGTTCCCGATAGTCATGTTTGGCTTCTACTGATTTGTTTAAATGGTTGGTAGTTTAAGTCAAGTCCCCAGGCTGAGGAAAGCACACAGTCATTTACATATTGAGCCCAGCCTTCTGCAGGAGAGGGACGGAACGCCTTTCCTGCCTACTCTGCTTCTCGCTGACCAGACACACCGACTTTACATCCTCTACCAGGACTGACGTTGATTAAGAAAAGCAAGTATGAGAAGTGAAACAATATGACTGTTCTTAGACATTCTCTCGGGTTTTAATATTATTATTATTATTATTATTATTATTATTATTATTATTATTATTTGGATGAAACGGGGAATCCAGGCTGTACAGACTTACACAAAGGGCCCATTTTGCATGTCGCTCCTTCAGTCTCTTCTATCATTCCATCAATGTCGCTTGCAGTGAGCATTTCCGCCATTGTGACGGAAGTCCAGCAGCAGTGCAGTCAAGCAGTCTTCTCCTTGAAGATAAAATGTTAGTGCTCACTTCCAGGCTTCCTCTGACTTAACATGATGATAACCATCTCACAAAAAAAGCACCCAAAGACAGAGGTAGCAGGTCCTCAGGTCTTCAAGAAATCTCTGTAAACCATTCCAGTCGTTCGTTTGGGGGTTTGGGGTTCTGAATCGGCTGTGTTCTGTTGCTGACGTTAACAGTGTCTGACAATATTTCTCCAGTGACAGTGCCTTTGAGATGCAGCTTTCTAGTTTAGTTATGTATTTTTCAGGCCTGCATGACAAGAGTAATGAGGTGGGACATTGTAGTCCTGCTGAGCAGTGAACGATAGCTATATATTTCAGTATAAGACACTGTGGGAGAGGAGGATCTTTAAATATGGAGAAAGATTTGTCTCCAGCTGGAAAATGGCTTCTACAAGATCCAATCAGTGGTTCTTTTGCTCAGCATAAACTCTTTTTTCAGCCAACCAAGCCTTGCACTTACTTGATCTGTTCTGTCCCTCTTCTTTGGAAAGGCGATGACCACCTGCAGCCATGCCCTGATCACAATTTGAGCAAGCTGCTGAATTGAGATCAACAGCTGTCTGGACTGTGGACCTAACGCGAATGTTCTCCTTCCTTACAGGTTGCCTCCTTGGTGAAGCTGAAGGGCCTGCCGCATCCTAAAGGGTGACCTGCTTGCTGGGGCCTGGCCTCGTCTGAATCGCTCTGTGGAATCCCTGGGCTTGGTGCTACGAGCGTCTTGCCTGCGGGCTCAGCAACGACTGCTGGGAATTCAGATCTCCTGAATCGCTTTGTTTCGGTTGAGAAGCTGAAGCCCTTATTGTGGAAACCCCGGTTCCTTTTCCCCAGCATGTCAGAAAGCTGGCAGCAGCAGCCCCCGCAGCAGCCCCCCCACCATGCTGGGGCAGCCGCCCTCCCAGAGCACCCCATTCCATCGAGCGCCGTGGCTGAGAATCCCTTGGGCTGCGCGGTCTATGGCATCCTCCTCCAGCCGGAGCCCAGCGGCTTGCAGCACCACCCGCCCATCCCTACCGGCGGGGGAGGAGAGCCCACTCCCAAGTGCGGGGTGTGTGGGCACGATTTGGCACACCTCTCCAACCCCCAGGAGCACCAGTGCCTGCCGGGAGGCCACGACCGCTCCTTCCAGTGCTCCCAGTGCCTGAAGATTTTCCACCAGGCCACCGACCTCCTGGAGCACCAGTGCCTGCAGGTGGAGCAGAAGCCTTTTGTCTGCGGCGTCTGCAAGATGGGCTTCTCCCTGCTCACGTCGCTGGCTCAGCACCACAACGTCCACAACGGCAGCGCAGCGGTCAAGTGCTCCATCTGTGAAAAGACGTACAAGGCGGCGGCGGCAGCAGCGGCAGTAGCGGGGCCCGAGGAGCCTGCCCCCTCGCAGCAGCCCCCGGGGGCGCTCAGCCGGACGCCCGTGGAGAAGCCCTACAGCTGCTCCATCTGCCAGAAGCCCTTCAAGCACCTCTCGGAGCTGTCGCGGCACGAGCGGGTGCACACTGGGGAGAAGCCCTACAAGTGCAGCCTCTGCGACAAGAGCTTCAGCCAGTCCTCGCACCTGGTCCACCACAAGCGCACCCACAGCGCCGAGCGGCCCTACAAGTGCTCCGTGTGCGAGAAGGCCTTCAAGCACCGCTCCCACCTGGTGCGCCACATGTACGCCCACTCGGGCGAGGCGCACCTCTTCCGCTGCAACGTCTGTGAGCTGCACTTCAAGGAGTCGGCGGAGCTGCTGCAGCACCCCTGCACGCCCAGCGGCGAGCGGCCCTTCCGCTGCGGCGCTTGCCACAAGGCCTTCCGGCGGCCCTCGGACCTCCGGCAGCACGAGCGCACGCACAGCACCGAGCGCCCCTTCCAGTGCGACCTCTGCCAGATGAGCTTCAAGCAGCAGTACGCGCTCATGCGCCACCGCCGCACCCACAAGGCGCCAGGCGCCCCGCCGCCGGCCGAGCCAGAGCCGCCGGCGCCCCCCTTCAAGTGCTCCTTGTGCGAGAAGGGCTTCGTGCAGCCGGCCCACCTGCTCTACCACCAGCACGTCCACGGCATCGAGAACCTCTTCAAGTGCAACGCCTGCCAGAAGGGCTTCAGCCAGTCGTCGGAGCTGCTACGCCACCGCTGTGTCCAGAGCGCCGAGCGGCCCTTCAAGTGCGCGGCCTGCAGCAAGGCCTACAAGCGGGCCTCCGCCCTGCAGAAGCACCAGCTGGCCTCGCACTGCGCCGAGAAGCCCCTCCGGTGCACCCTCTGTGAGCGGCGCTTCTTCTCGTCCTCCGAGTTCGTGCAGCACCGCTGCGATCCGGCCCGCGAGCGGCCCCTCAAGTGCCCCGACTGCCAGAAGCGCTTCAAGTACGCCTCGGACTTGCAGCGCCACCGGCGGGTGCACACCGGGGAGAAGCCCTACAAGTGCCCCTCGTGCGAGAAGGCTTTCAAGCAGCGCGAGCACCTCAACAAGCACCACGGCGTCCACACGCGGGAGCAGCACTACAAGTGCATGTGGTGCGGGGAGCGCTTCCTGGACCTGGGCCTGCTGCAGGAGCACAGCGCGCAGCACACCGCTGCCGAGAGCACGTACCCCGGGGCGCCCTGCCTGCCCTGAACCAAGGCTGCTCTCCAGCCTGCCCCCGTCCCTCGTGCCGTTTCAGCGCTGCTGGGCTTTGGCTAGGACAGGCTGCGAGCCTCGCCGCTGCCTTCCTCCTTCACACTCGGCTCTGTGAATGGCAGAGAGGGAAAGGCGGCAGGAGCAAAGGAGGCCCCCGTGCGCTGGGCTCGGCAGTTGGCAGGCTTCGTAGGGCAAGTGTGACTCGGGGCCCTGCAGTGACCCAGGCCGGCTCTGTGTTCCAGACGCAATGACCATTTCTGGCATCAGATCCAAGTGAATGTTCCTTAAGCCTCCCAATCGAATCCAGATCCCCTTCTGCCACGAATCCCAAGTGTCTGCAGAGGGAAGCATGGTGTTGCCAGGGGGCGGAGGGGGGTGTCCTGGCTGCTTGCAGATGGTGGTGTTTGACTGCTAAGGTGAAAGAGGCTAGACAGGCTGCTGCAAAGGGTGGACTTGGTGGACTGTGCTCCTCTTAAGACGCTGCCTCCCCAGGGAAGAATCACTTGCCTGTGCACACACAAGGCATTTTCCAGTGGTGCATCTGTGGGAGATGGTCCCAGGAGTCATGCCTCATGGACCTCTTTGTGGTTTCAGCTGTCCAAAATCGTCAGGACTGGAGTCTCTGAATTCCCTGGACTCCAGCATGCTCAAGGTGCTGTCTACTCCGGTGGCGTGAGAAGGGGCCCGGGGCAGAGTGAACGGAGGCTGCAGGAAGGGCAGGGGGGAAACACCGTCGATTTCAAAGTCCTTCAAAGCTAGAGCAAGCCCGCTCCCCCCCCAACCCCCCACAGTGGTATAACAGAGAAAGGTTTCTGAGAAATACACAAATGGAAGGAAGGAGTTCTTGTTTACATGCAACTAAAGAATTCGGATGGGAAGATACATTAAAACTGCACTACTAGATCCACCCTGGAACAGTGATCCTTTGGAGCGCCCTTTTGCTCATCGTGACATCATTGCTCAGGAGAGGAGCCAGGGAGAGCATCTGCAGGGCTTTCCTTCCGGACGGTTCTGTGGGATTGGTGTGTGCGTGTGTTTGTACGTCGGCTGCCCTTTCCATGCGCAGCCCCCAAACTATTCATTTGGGAGATTGCGGCTGCAGCAGGCATGGCGAGAACGGCCGATGGAGCAGCCCTCCAAAGAGCTTGTGGTTCCACCTGCAGCTTTCTAGCCTGGATCCATTCTGCCAGCTGCACAATATTGGGGAGAGGCGGGCGGGCAGGGGGCGGGCCTCGCTGCGTGGGGGCGGGCTGGGCGTGACTTCAGCTGTGCCCGTCAGGATTGAGAGAGGCAGCTGTCTGTCTGCCCACCTCTAGGACCTGCAACTTGGCCTTGCTCTTTCGCGGCAGCTCAGATGTATAGAACTAACTTTTATGGAGTTTGTCTTCATTATTTTTCATATTGCTTTTTAAAAAGCAGTTTACTGTTCATTAAAAATGTCTGTAGCTCTCTTTGGGCGTCACTCTGAATCCATAAAAACTGTCCGCTGTCACGGATCTGGCCATTTTAATACTGCGATATGGTGAGTTCAGGGTATGCCCTATTTTTACTCTGGGAGTTGATTGTGAAAGGGACACGCTCTGTCCTGCTCCTCCTAGATCCTGTCCCTGGAGAGGAAGGGTTATGACATGGCCAGAAGCCGTCCAGGAGGACAATGTGCGTTTTGTCGCAGGCTGGACTGGCTGACTTGAAAGGGACTGGGTGGGGTCTCCTAGTCCATGGCTATTTTGAAAGGGAAACAGCCCCCTGGATCCAGATGGCCCATCCAAGTGTTTCTGAAAGGCGGTGTGGGTGTGGTTTTGCTGAGCTTCCTGCCCTTCCTGCCTACCCACGAAGGGCTCCCATTGTTCCTGCACTCTCCCCCAAGGTTTGTAACCTTTCCTCCCTCCCCTTGTTTTTGAGAGCCCCCTCCCCCACCCCGTGCACACCTCCCTCTTCTTGGCCCGTGCTGCCCCTCTCCCACCACGTCACTCTTTCCTCTGGGTCTTGCCTCCGTGCCTTTGAAGCAGAACTCTGATTGCTGGCTCGTGGTGCCCAGTTCTGAATGTGGGATCCCAGGCGTGGCCTCTCCAGCGCTCCCAAAAGTTGGGACCAGGGTTGGGAAGTACTGGTGGTTGTTCTTGCCCACCCCACCCCGAGGGAGGCCGGCCACGGACCTCTGCTAGTGACAAACCCTTTGAGGGAGTGGTCTTCTCTTGAGAGTTTACAGAAGGGTCCGAGAGCTGCAGTCTGAAGCCCCGTGGGTGGCATCTGGAGGCCTGCTTCATCGTGGCACAAAAACAGCCGCCTATTTCTGGGAAATGTGCAGAGTTTTGTTGGGGAAGCCGCTGATGTCGCATTGTTGCGCATCAAGCAATAACCCGGCCTGGGGCTTGGGAGTAGCATCAACACTAGCGGGAGCGAAGGGGCTGGAAGGCGAAGGGGCTGCACCCTAAAAGCGAAGGGCAGGTGGGAGCCGTCTGGAGCGGTGGCCAGCCACGTGCGTTCCTTGGCTCTGAAGCACCAGCCCCAGAGAAGGCTGAGGGGAGTTGCAGCCCAACAAACGTGCAGTGTACCAGGCCTGGCCTGGGGGCTCCATCAGCTCCAGACACAAGAGCCCTAGAGATGGGAAACCTCCCCCCCAGCTGTGAAGGCCCCACCTGGCAAAGGGCAATGCCACTTATCACCATCTTCCCCAACCTTGTGCCCTCCAGCCTTCCCCAATGGGAGACTGCCATTCCCATTGTTCCCTGCCAGTATCTGGAGGGCAGTAGATTCAGGAAGGCTGAGATAAGGCGTAATGACTGCATCTTTGGGGGAGACGGCCCTGCCCATGCCCCTTTGCCAGGGCTCTTTACAGCAGTGCCAGGTGGAGCTGGTAGCAACCTGCTCTATTTGAGAACAGGAATCTGTTCTTCTTGGGCTCAGTGTCCTCTACAGATGCCTGCATCTCTGCCCCTTTAAAAGAGAAGAGGAAACCAGTAAGCTGTCTCAGAAAGAGCTAGAGCTGTTTAGCTAGCCACCCGAGGGAAACGGGCATCTTTCCACGTACACCAGCAGGGGTGGGCAAATTTTGGCTTTCCAGATGTTTTAACCTACAACTCCTGTTATCCCTCACCATTGGCTATGCTAGTTAGGGCTGATGGGAGTTGTAGGCCTAAAAAATATCTGGAGGACCACAAGTTGCCCATCCCTGGCTGAAAGCAAGTTAGGCAGAACCAAGGAAAAGAGGCTGCATTTTGACCAAGGCAACTTTCTGTGTATACTGCTTTATTTTTTTAAAAAAATACTCCTCCAATGAGCTCCACTCGGTTTTACCTTCGCAACAACCCTGTGAGGTAGGTTGAAACTGGCCCAAATAAGATAAAACTGATTTGAACTCTGGACTCCCTGAACTTACTCAAGCCCTAACGATCAAGTGGTTTCAAATTATTTATTTATTTATTTATTTATATAGCACCATCAATGTACATGGTGCTGTACAGATTACACAGTAAATAGCAAGACCCTGCCGCATAGGCTTACAATCTAATAAAGTTGTAGTAAACAATAAGGAGGGAAAGAGAATGCAAACAGGCACAGGGAAGTGTAAACACGCACCGGGTAGGGTGAAGCTAAACAGTATAGAGTCAAAGCATCCTTGCTCTGCTTCAAGACTTTTGGCAAAACTGAAATAAATGACTCTTGTTACCAGGTTATTCTGCAGCTCCCCCAAAGAGGACATTCAGTTCTCCTGTCCTCTAATCCATCCCTGCAGGGTAGGGTAGGCAACTGATTGCTGTCTTGGAGCAATGGGAATTGCAATCCAACCTATGTGGAGAAGGCTGAGACGCTTCGCTTCGCTGCTCCATGGGCCCCTGGGCTGCTGCAGGGCTCGGGGGCCAGCTGCTCTCACTCCTGGCCCCTCGCTCGCACATGAGACCAGGACGGACTGAAAAGGTACGGACTGAAAAGGTACGCTGGTGTCACAGTCTCCCTCTGAGTGTTGTTTCGGAGTGACTGCCCAAACCAGCCTCCCCTGACCTGTGCCCACCAACTCTTTGGGACTACAACTCCCAGCATCCCTTACCATTGGCCATGCTGCCTAGGGTTGATGGGAGTTGCAGTCCAAAACATCTGGAGGGCATCTGGTTGAGGAAGGGTAATACAACCCCTTTCAATGGGAACTGCATGGGAGACAGGTCAGGATTCACAATTCAACCGATTTTATTCATGAAAAGATGGAACACAATTAAAAACCAAGCTAAGTTTGTTGACGAATGCAAGAATTACAGTATGAACGTTATACAGAAACTTTCAAAACAGGAGATCTCCTGCACTTAATTTCAAGCCCAAGAACCTCATCCACCCTGGTCCCTAGCCTAAGAACCTCATGATACTAGCCAGTGAAGTGAGGTGGACAGGGTGGCTTTTAAAAGCCAGGTCAAGCCCTACTCCAGCAAAAATGAAAGGAGGAAAAAAGATACAGCTGCTAGGCACACATTTAAAGTACTGTCTGTTTTAGCCTTCATTCCGCCGCTCCACCCAGTTACACTCCAGACCTCCGTTCACTATCCTGCCACCTGCAAAGTGGCAGTCTTGGTGTTTTTAGGTTATTGCTATTAAAAGTTTGCTTCTGCCTTCTCAGATATTTTCAGCAATGTTTAATTACAATTTCCCGATTTCTCACCCACAGCCCTCCCTCTTCCCAACTCTTATGTGTTGCACTTTTGCGTTTTCATTTGGTGCACATTGATTGTTACCGTTCAATTCTTCTGGAAACGGAAGAGAAGGAGGAAGAAAAGCATAAGAGAGTGGGGAAAGGCATGGAGAGAGGAGGAGGAGGAAAGGAAAGGAAAAGGACGCAGGATACTTGTCCACCAGCCTGTTGTCTGATAGTGGCCAGACAATACCCATGCTACCATGCTCATCTGCTTCCTGGGGAAGCTAGGCTGGCTCCCTCCTTGATGGGCTTTCGGAAGCAGGCTAAAACTTTTTGGTTCAAGCAGGCCTTTGGAGAATAATCCAGCCCTCCATCTATGTTAATGTCTTATAATTTTGTTGTGTATTTTTTAATTGTTTATGGTTTTGTTTCCCTCCCACCCACCCCAATGTATATTTTAAACTTTGTAAGGCCGCCTTGAGGCCCAGCATTGGGCAAAAGGCGGGATACAAATAAATATAATAATAATAATAATAATAATAATAATAATAATAATAATACCAGTGCCAACAACTGGCAATTTTGGTGTATTTAAACGATGCAGCCCAATCGCATTCGCCAACTGCACAAGCGGAATGCAGGACTCTCGCCCTTCTCTGCTCTGCATCAAAAGAGTAGGTCCCACAATGCAGTCTCCTCTGGAGGGGTGTGTGTGTTCCCCCTGAGCGTGCCTCAAGTCTTTGTCCCACTCTAACATGACTGAAATTCAGGACTCGATTGCTTGGAGAAGCCTCGTGCTCCATGGCCTTGCATGCAGAAACCCTGCATGTCTGCTTGGAGCAAAGTGTGGAACAAACGTATCAAGCCAGCCCCAGAGGCTGGGCAATACGGGTCTGCCTAGATCAGACTTCCTCGGCCGTCCAAAACATCTGGAGGCTGGTCTGGACACTTGTACGTATTGATTCATCTATGTCAGCCTTCCTCAACCTGGGGCGCTCCAGATGTGTTGGACTGCATCTCCCAGAATGCCCCAGCCAGCTGGGGCATTCTGGGAGTTGTAGTCCAACACATCTGGAGCGCCCCAGGTTGAGGAAGGCTGATCTATGTTGCATTGAGTAATCTACGTTGCTGCTGGACAGAAGCAGTGCAGAGAGTGGGGAGTGACTTGGGTCTGCCTCCCGTGCACGCTCATCTGCTTCCCTTCTCTCTCCCCCATTTGTTGTGGCTCCCTCTAGTTGTCCCTTGGGCGCAACCAGGCCTTGGCATTCCCATGCATTTTGCCTCTAGATCACTTAGAAGGGTCGTGCCCTGCTAGAAATCTTCCCCTTGGTTCTATCATGACTGCTGCAAAGTCAAGCAAACCACTGATGCTTGAAAGGTGTCCCCAGCTACCCTGTGCCCACTCTGCCTGCTTGCCTTCCTGTGGCCCAGCTTTTACCAACCTGGAGCTTTCCAGATGTGTTGGCTTACAACACCCATCTTGGTTGTGCTGGCTTGGAAAGATGGGAGTTGGTCTGACACATCTGGAGGACGCCAAGAGCATGTAGACCCATCTGGAGAGGGCTATCCAGCTCAGGAGCAAGGAGCTTTTGCCCTCAGGGATTTCAGATGAGTACCTAGAGAACTGTTTCTGCCCTTGGTAACTCTACCCCAGGGTTGGGCAACCTGGTACTCCCTGGGTGTTTTGGACTGTAACTGCCATCAGCCCCAGTCACATTAACAATCTCAGATATGCAGATGACACCACATTGATGGCTGAAAGCGAGGAGGAGCTGAGGAGCCTTATGAGGAAGGTGAAAGAAGAAAGTGCAAAAACTGGGTTGCAGTTAAACCTCAAAAAAACCAAGATTATGGCAACCAGCTCGATTGATAACTGGCAAATAGAGGGAGAAAACGTGGAGGCAGTGACAGACTTTGTATTCCTGGGCGCAAAGATTATTGCAGACGCTGACTGCAGCCAGGAAATCAGAAGGCGTTTACTTCTTGGAAGGAGAGCAATGACAAATCTTGATAAAATAGTTAATAGCAGAGACACCACACTGATAACAAAGGTCTGCATAGTTAAAGCAATGGTATTCCCCGTAGTAACCTATGGCTGCGAGAGCTGGACCATAAGGAAAGCTGAGCGAAGGAAGATAGATGCTTTTGAACTGGGGTGTTGGAGGAAAATTCTGAGAGTGCCTTGGACTGCAAGAAGATCAAACCAGTCCATACTCCAGGAAATAAAGCCAGACTGCTCACTTGAGGGAATGGTATTAAAGGCAAAACTGAAGTACTTTGGCCACATAATGAGAAGACCGGATACCCTGGAGAAGAGGCTGATGCTAGGGAAAGTGGAAGGCAAAAGGAAGAGGGGCCGACCAAGGGCAACATGGATGGATGATATTCTGGAGGGGGCAGACTTGACCTTGGGGGAGCTAGGGGTGGCGACGGCTGACAGAAAGCTCTGGCGTGGGCTGGTCCATGAAGTCACGAAGAGTCGGAAGCGACTGAATGAATAAACAACAAAGTCCAAAGCATTTGGAGGCACGAGACAGGTTTGTTGTAGCAGCAGTATCTTTAGAAGCTCTGGATCAGCACACTGGGCACTGGCCTTCCTGGTTCCGAAGTACCAAAGATGGCAAGACCCAATGCAGCATGTGAGGAAGAACTCGGAGGCCTCAGAGTAGCCTGGCCAGCAGCCTATTTTCAAAGTGAGCTGGATAGCCAATTTGCCAGGAATTGATTATGACTTGGGCTTCCTGCTTTGATGCTGGGGAAAGGCTAGGAAAATGTTGTATTTGGGGTTTATACTGTACTTTAAAACTTTTATATTGCATTTTATCATGTTGTATTTTATAGTTTTAATTGTTGTGAACTGCCCAGAGAACTTCAGCTGCTGGGCGGTATAGAAATATAATAAATAAATAATAAATAGGGAAGTGTTGGCCGGGGGGGGGGGGGTTAAGGGAGGCTGTTGTCGTCGTCCCCCGCCCCTGCTTCCTCCCTCCCTCTCCTTCAAATGCATGTTTTACTTAAGCAGGAAATCCCTCTGCCCCCTTTGCTGAGGCAGCGAATAGCCTTTATTCTTTGTTGACATTCCACAGCTGAAGGAGAAGGCTTGTGTGGCTTTGGGCCCCGTTTCCGGCGACCTACTTCCTAGCGCCAGGGCTGGAGGTAATGAGAGCGGCTAGGAAGGAAGAGAAGAAACCATCTGATTAGTCGATAACTGGTACTTTTCCAAAGCTCGGCTATTTCCAGGCTTCCCCTGCTAAAAATGGGCCTCTAGTTGACCTAGGAATGGTGTCCAAGCTCCAAAGAGGAGTGTGTTTGAGAAAAGCTAAGATAGTCCTCTGTCAAATAAAAATCCACTGTAAGTTGTCTTTCCCCCATGTTCTTGAAAGCATTAGTAATACTGGCTGGAAGCCTTTTGCTGTTACCTTATTTATTTATTATTGCATTTATATCCCGCCTTTTTTCCTCTAAGGAACCCAAGGCGGCGTACATAATCCTCCACCTCTCCATTTTATCCTCACAACAACCACCCTGTGAGGTAGGTTGGACTGAGAGTCTGTGACTGGCCCAATGTCACCCAGTGGGTTTCCATGGCTGAGTGGGGACTAGAACCCGGATCTCCCGACTCCCAGTCCGACACTTTAGCCACTACACCACACTGGCTCTTCTGTTTATCTTCTGTTAAAAGGACTATTTGGAAGGGCTGTGACCACCTCCCCATGCACTGCGACCTCCATGAATATCTCGCCCGGATGTGTTGAGCCTTCAGGTGATAGCCTGGCCTTCAGGTGATAGACTTCTTGCAAATGAAAGCCCCGTGTCAACTTGACAGCTCACCCCTTTACGGGCCAATTCCACCTGGGTCAAAGCCGGCGTGGCCTGTGCCTGTGAACTTGGCTGCCTGGGTGGCTGGGTGGCTAGGAAGACAGGCTGCCGCCCGGCCTTTACCGGACAGAGTGTTCATGTCTCTCCTCTCCCCCTCTCCCCCTTCACTGAAATAAGTTTTGCCCTTTTGGGTACTTTGGAGCCTTCAGAATCAGTTACCTGTGTGCAGATCCAAAGCTCCTGTAGGTATTTCTGTGACAAAAAACAAAAAAGAGGGGGAGGGGAAATGGCTTTATTTTGCAGAGAGTTACCAAGGGTGCTGTTGGTGGAGAGTTCACTCCAAGGGGTGGGGGGAGGTTGCATGTAAGGGCACTTACACTGTGTTGTAAGGGATGGGCTTTGGTCCATATCTATCCAGGCTGGGATTCTGATTGAGGCAATACTAGCACAAAGCAAAACAGGAGAGGTGGTCCTCAGTAACAAATTCAGCACGATGCACAAATGCCACACAATGTTGCCGGGGTGGGGGGCTGTTCAGAGGCTGCCAACCCTCTCCCAGGAAATGCCCCTTCCCAGCCTCTCCTGGCCTCCCAACAATCGGCATTCTGTAGCTACTGAGCCTGCTTGGTCCTTACTGAGCAGCTGGTGGGGGTGGGGGTGGGGGGTTGGTCCTTGTGCAAACCTTGGGGTTCCCCCAGCCTGCCTCTCTCTCTCTCTCTCTCTCTCTCTCTCTCTCTCTCTCTCTCTCTCTCTCTCTCTCTCTCTCTCTCTCTCTCTCTCGTGCTGTTTGGCCTATAAGAGGATCCACACTCAGAGAATGGGTTTACTATTAGCATATGCAAATGGTGCACTGCAAACAAAATGTTGCAGTGTGAAACGCTTCCCTTCAGGGCACCGGCCACTCCATTCCCCTTCTCCTCCCCCTCCCTGGTTTATGGCAGGAGTGTTGAACCTCAGGCCCCGTGACTCCTTGGCCTGCCGGGGTTCTGATCCAGCCCAAGAGCTCCATGCATCCCTTCCCCCAAGCACAGATTCTTTGGCGATTTCCTTGTTTCTTTTCTTTCCCCATTCTAAAAGGTTGGCATACCTCTCCTAAGCCTTCATGACCAGTAGGAGCAGCTTTTACATGCTGGTGGTTTGGAATTCTAGCCCTGACCTCTGTGCCTTTGGCCTCCCCCCACACACCGTTTGGCCTCCCCCACCACTGGAATGTGGGTCCAAGAGCTTCACGGAAAATGAATTCAACACCCCTGTTTTATGGCTTCACCAAAAGGCATCTTGTGGCAAACCAGTAGGTGGTGGTGCGACATTGGAGAACTCTGATTGTGAAGGCAAAAAAGAAAGTGGGGGGGACAGGACGGCAAAACTGTCCTCTCCAGATGACCCAGCCCAAAGCAGGCCTTGTCTCCTCCCCCCAGACTCATGCACACGTTGCAGTGGGGAAGGCTCTCTTACCCGCCAGGTCTGGGTGACGTCAGGTTTTAAGTATCTCACGGCGTAACAGCTGAACCCAAGAACTGTGAAGGAAGCATAGAAAACTCAGTTTCCAGCAGTGGTGCAGGTGTGGCTAAGCTGCCACCAAAGATTCTGGGCAGCCTGAGAGAACACTGTTGTCACCAGCTCAAGAAGGAGGCCACGACCCAACCATCTCCCTCTCCACTGTGTGGCTCAAAATGAGGAAGGAAGCAAGGCGGGTGGAAGCCAGAGCTGCCTATGCAGCACTACGGTCTGCTTCCAAACGCCTCCAGCCATCTGACAAAACAGGTGCAGAACCTTAGACCGGCCCACCTGGGCTCCCCAGGTGGCCGCACCCCCTTCCGCTGACCCCACTGCCTTCCCCCCACCATTTCGGGGGTTCCTGACATTTGCACATCCCCCCACCGCAGCCCATTCTAAAAGGCTGAAATGCCTCCCCAAAGGCTGGCATTTTGGCCCTTCCCTTTTTGCCCCCTGAGAGCTTTTCCAAAACTGAGTTTGGCCTGTGGGCTGAAAGAGTTCCATCACCTGTGTAATAAAAGGGCCAGGGAACCAACCTCACATCTTGATGTTTAATCCCATCAGGTTTGGGAACCTCGGAAGCTGCCTTGCACTGAGAGTCCGTCCAGGTGGGCACGCAGGATGTCGGCATGCCTGCACCGCAAGCTAAAACTGGTTTAGTTGACAAGATTGGGAAAGCATCTCTACCCTCCACCCACAGCGTTCCCAGCACTCCTTGGGGCATGAAAGTGCCACCTACATAAAACTAGTGCCAATGGGCAGTAAGGAATGGTGGCAATGGCACACCATGGCTCTTGCAGAGAGGTCTCTTGAGGCCTGCCAACTTGATCCCACCTTTACAGACGGGATTGTATGCAATAAGTAGGACAACAGCTGGATGCAACCTACACCTGGAAGGCAGGAGGTAGCCTCTGACTTGGCATCTCCATTCCCCAGCGGCCTTCTTCTTCCCTCTTTTGGCAACTTTGGCTGATGCCTTCAGCATGTGGAGCCACTGACTCCTGAATCCTTCCGCCCCTCTCTTGATTTCCTCCCATCCTTTCTGCTATTGGTTGATGGTGTCAAGTCCTGACTTCCCAACACTGAGGCTCAAGTTTCAGTAAGGCTTTTATTGCAGTAATTAGCTTTGAGCCTTTACAGTCCTAATATAAATCAGCAGAGAACAGATTACAATGTAGTTCTTTATCCAGTATCAATATCTGGTTTCCCAACAACTGACCCAAACAGGCTCAGGGTCAGAATACAGAATAGGGCCAAACAAATTTATAATCCCAACAAAGAAACAAGATAAGGATGCTTTTCAGTTTAGAAAAACATAGCGTCCCCAAGCCTGTTGTCCTCATTTAAATGCAGGGGGAGCAGCCACTAAGGGTAACTATCAGACATTCGATCCTGGCAAGGAAACCTAGCTGGCAAACGCTTGTTACGTGCCTCCGTTCTGCCCTCTTGAGTTGATGTCACAACTTGGGACTCATCCCAGAACCCCCCTCTCCTGTAGAGTCCCCCTGCTGCCACATTCCCACGGAAGATGTCCCTGGTTGAGAAGCAGGGGCCTCCATCAAGGTCAAGTCTTCCAGCTGTGGAAGACAGGCCATTCAGTGCCCTGAGTTTCACTCCCTCCCACCTCAAAACCAGTAGACAGCCTGGTAGATCTGAATTCTCAGGTGTCTGGTTTCCCATGGCTGGGCCTGGCTCCAAAGCACCCCCTTCTGACTCAGAATTGATGTCATAGCCAATCACTCCTCCCAGACTGGACAAGTACTGACAGATGGATGCGGAGCAGAAGGAGTGAAGGCTATTCAGTCACCTCTGCTAAGACACCAGCTGCCCTTCATTCTCCCTTAGCTGTCACCATTCCATCATGCTGCAGTAGAGGGAGAGGAGAGCCAGTCCATCTACTCTGCTGAGACACTAGCTGCCTTTGGTGCTTTCAGCTGTCACCTAGCAGTAGCCACTCCATCAGGCTACCTGAACTGTTTCCATCCCTACTACCCAGTATAAGAATTGTAACTTTAAGGAGGGGTGTTAAGCCTCTTTCAGCCGGACAGCCAAATTTCACTTTAGAGCAGCTCTCAGGGACTGCATTCTAGTGGCTGGCAGAGCCAAAGGCAGTGGGGGGGGGGGGGGGAAACACCAGCATATGGGGATGGACCCTAACCCTAACCCTAACCCAGGAGGGTTGGATTTGCCCCTGAGTTCTGCACCTCTGCCTTATGCACTGGTGCAGGAGCTTGCTTTTCTTCTTCCATCTCCCCACACACAGGGTCTCAGTAACGATAACCGGACCCATCTAATTGACTGGATCTTGCTGAAAGGCATGAAGGAAGATTAAAAAAAGAAGACGCATCCACCGTCTGTTCGTCCCCCCCCCCCCATCTGATTCACCGTACTTCCCTTCTGACCCTTCTTCCCTTCCCTGGTTTGGGATCATTTGGGGCTGATCCCCACGACTGGAGATATCTCCACACAGGGAGCACTTCACAAAGTGAGATCATAATTCAACATGGCTGGAAAACATTTGAGGCAAAATTGAGATTTCTGTAAACCACCCAGAGAGCTTTGGCTATTGGATGGTATAAAAATACAATAAACAAATTAAATAAATAAATCTCATGATCCACGGGAGGCCGCTGGTGGAGAAAGCAACGGCTGTGGCTCAACTTTCCGAGAGATGAAGTTGATGCTCTTACCTTTTTTGTTATAACTAGGTAGTTTGAACTCTCCGGCAGTGGAGATGAAGCAAGACCAGTCGTCCATAGCCTGAGTGTAGCTGGGCCATTCCCCCTGATTGGCGCTGGGCATGAGAGGAGCCATCTTCCCTGCTCTGTACTTCGCCGTCAGTGACTTGCCCAACTCTGTCATCCCCTGAGCAATGACAACAGGAGTTGTGGTTGCCACATGCCCCTGCAGTCAGTCACAAGGGATGTGCAAGCATTTCGGGGATCAGTTGTGCTTTAAGGAAGGGTGAGGCCCGCAACCATTTCTGGGAGAGGATTGTGTGGGGCACGGGTGTTGAACCTCATCCAGCCCTAGGTCCAAATGCCAAAGGCTCCAGAGGTGCTGTACCTTCCCTTAGGATGCTTGCATCACCTCCCCACATGTCCTCTTCAGGCTTTGTGAGAAACTGTTGCATGCAGTTGTGTACTGTATTTCTTCGATTCTAAGACACACTTTCCCCCCTAAATAAACAGCTCTAAAAATGGAGTGCGTCTTAGAAACAAAGCAATACGGTAAGAGGAAAAGAGGAAGCTCCTGCAGCAGCCTCGAGCCATGCGAGCGAGGAGGAGCTGGTTGGGCAAGCTTTTTGTTAGTCAAATTTATTCATAAGTCCCATCGATTTCCATGGGACGACAACGCCCCCCCTTCTTCCCGCACAAACGGCAGTTTCTTCTCTCACAGAGGGAAAAAAGAAAAGGACACAACCATTAGAAGAAAGCGCGGAGGGGGGGAGGAGGTGGTTGGCTGGCCGGTGAGGGAAGTATTTCTTCGATTCTAAGATGCCCTTTTTTTCCAAATAAACATCTCTAAAAATGGGGTGCGTCTTAGAATCGATGGCGTCTTAAAATCGAAGAAATACGGTATTTTAGAAGGGCCTACTAGGAATGGCCCCAAGCCAGGGAAGGTGCACCTTTCTCTCTGTGTGGCGATGCATGTCCCAAATGCACTTCCTTTACCCATGAGTAAGTACAGCTCTTTCATCCCACCCCACCAAGCACACTCACACACGGGCCTTCAGAGGCAACATACTTTAGCTTCAGTGCAGGTTTTTTGAACCTGAACACCTCTGCTTTTAAATGTTAATGTCTGGCAGCAGCGGAGTCTTGTTGGAGCAACATTTGCCAGCCGCTGAAGGGACAATCAGCAGAGATGGATCACAGAAGTGGCAGCACTGAAGCAGCAGCATCGGATGGTGGGTTTGAGTGACTCACCAGGGATGGGAGACGCGGATTCGGCACTCCAGCCAAGGTGAATGTTGCATTTTCAAAATCCTCTTCAGAAAAACACAAGCAAGAAAGATTACTGGGGGACATGAAGATCTCTTTCACCTCTCCCAGGGGCCTAAGGTGCCCACATCTGTAAAAACATTAGGTGAATTGCAAAATATGGCCCTTAAAGCTGAACACTTTCCATTTTAGAATGTACGAGTTCCTAGCCCTCAATATTTTAGGGATTAACGTCAGCACACCTGAACATTTCTGCTAAAGATTTAGAAATCAGAGGCAGTGTGGGTGGCACTAATACTGTTGAACTAACTGAATCTTTTATCCCCTGGTCCAAAACATGGCGTGGGGGCAGGATTACAAATTCTGTAAATCTAGTACACACGCCTACGCTATTCAAATAAAATCTTGAGTGCAGGATTCCACTGTGAATAGAATCCCAGAGTGTTCCAAATACAGCCAGATTATCTTCCAAGCTATAGACTTGAGGACTGTTGCAATGCTGTAGCAGAAGTGTTCCTTTGGGACATAGGGGGACCCAGGTTCAAAGCCCTGCTTACTAATCCACAATGTACTTTCAGGGGTGCAGACGGGATCCTCGGGTCTCAAGAATAAAATCACTCTGTGCAGGGCTCAAAACAGCCTCTCATCCCCCACTCCCCACCCCCGTGCTGCAAGCAGAAGCAACTGGGATTTGGAGACACCCCCCCACCCTAGGTCTTGCTCTCCATAAACTGGCCGCTGCTCCATTTACCTTTGGAGTGGTAGGTTGTTGTCCTGGAATGCTCATCCGTGAGTCTGTTGGCCACCGTGTCCATATCCATTCGCCTTAAGGTTGGCAAGGAGGGGTGATAGAGGTGGCCCTTCACTCCAGATAACATGACTCTCTTGGGCTCCACCGGAATTAGAACTGCCGGGGCGGCATACACAGGGCCGGCATCTTGAGGCCATGGGACCAAATCCAGAGTTTGGGCCATCGCTGCAAAGTCAGTTGGAGTGAAAGAAAGGAAAAAGAAGTTGCAAGAAAGTTGATTCCACTGAGCGGCACTCCTCTCCCTTTGGCCTCCTGGGTTCTGGGTTCACCTTTCTGGCCAATGCAAGTCCAGTCAGTGCATTCTCTCCCGGAGAAGTTCACCCAAAGCCACATTCTGTAGAACAGCCGATGCTAACGGGGAGGGGAATAACCTGGGGGTCTGCTCTGCTGCAGCTTGAACCCCCATTTCCGTCCTGGAGTCTCTTTTCACACAGAGGATTGGTGAGTGAGGGGTGGGGAGACAGCATTCCTCAGGACTGGGAGGCTGGGGCATGTACTGGGAATCTGAAATAGCAGCCCACTTGGAAGGAGCCGCAGCCCCTCTTTATCAAATCTTGATAAAATAGTTAAGAGCAGAGAGACCACGCTGACAACAAAGGTCCGCATAGTTAAAGCAATGGTATTCCCCGTAGTAACCTATGGCTGCGAGAGCTGGACCATAAGGAAGATAGATGCTTTTGAACTGGGGTGTTGGAGGAAAATGCTGAGAGTGCCTTGGACCGCAAGAAGATCAAACCAGTCCATACTCCAGGAAATAAAGCCAGACTGCTCACTTGAGGGAATGGCATTAAAGGCAAAACTGAAGTACTTTGGCCACATAATGAGAAGACAGGATACCCTGGAGAAGAGGCTGATGCTAGGGAAAGTGGAAGGCAAAAGGAAGAGGGGCCGACCAAGGGCAAGAGGGATGGATGGGATTCTGGAGGTGACGGACTTGACCTTGGGGGAGCTGGGGGTGGCGACAGTCAACAGAAAGCTCTGGCGTGGGCTGGTCCATGAAGTCACGAAGAGTCGGAAGCGACTGAACGAATAAACAACAAAACAACTTTTCTTGCCCCCAAGAGCAGAGTCGGTTGGGGCTTGGCCTAAATGTAGACCTGGGAGACCGGAGCGGTGGCGCAGCAGAGCCAGGGCTCACAGGGTTGAGGTGTGCAACTTTTCATTAACAGGGAGATCGTGCCATCTGCCGCCCCTCCGCATTCCCTGTTCCTTTGAGCTTAGCTGCATTCCTCACAGTGGCCGAAGGTGGAGATGGATACCAGACCCCCGACCCGGCAATAATCTATTGTTGTGAGCTATCCCTCTTGTAATGCAAAGTATTTTGGGGTGGTTTGCTCATCTATGCTTAGTAAAGACCTATTAGCTTTAAGGAAGACATATAGAACACAGAGAGAGATGGATCCATGCATCTGCCTGCATTTTTGGACTCTCCTTGGGGACGTGGCTGTGTGGACTGTCACAATGAGTACCTGCACTTAAACTGGACCTGAATTCCAAAGGCTCATGCAATTTGATGCAAGAGTAATCCCCACTGCACTCAGTCAGGCTATTCCTTCGACATGTCAATGCATAGGATGGGCTGTTAATAGGAAGTCCTATGGCACTCTCAGTGCGGCCTACCTCTGGGGAAACATGTTTAAGACTGAGCTGCAAAGTGCCTCTGGCTGGAACATGGGGACCTTAGCCATCAAGCCCCTGGTGGAGTTGTGAGACTGAACATTATGAAGATCATAAAGGACTTCAAATTGTTCATACATACACACACACACACACACACACACACACACACACACACGCTCTAGCTAGCCCAAACAACTGTTCTGTCTTTTGATAATCTTTTCCTGATATTTTAGGGTTGTGATAACACTTCTTGCAATGCCTATTAAAAATGCTCATTCATTCATTCCAGTTTGAACAGTACAAAGGCCATCACACAACTCTTTCAGGACTGAGAAGGCATTTGAAACCATAACTGCCACCAAAGCCATCTTCCAGGCTCTGGCTACCAGGCTGCATTTACAGACAGAATGCTAATCCATGGATTTGCAGCATTACATGCGCAAGCCATTGTGGACTTCAGGGTCATATGCTCCTTCTCCACATTTGTCCTCTGATGTGCATCAGAGAACATGCAGAAGCCATAAATCACAGCTAGTTCCTGCACTGTTTGGACTAACCATCATTTAACCTAGGGGTGCACAATCTTTTTGGCCCTGAAAGCCACATCCAGTATCAGCAGGGCCCCTAAAGGTGGAACACATGTGGATATATGCACACAAGTACACACATATTTTGGGGTTGCTGTGTGAGGAGGGAGGTTTCTCTGCTAATAGCCAAAGCAGCCACCTTTCCCCCGCAGGCTGTTGGGAAAACTGGGTGGACCACCTGCAGGCTGCAGAGTGTGGCAGAGAGCTGCACACCATCCACAAGCTGTCACAGTTTAACTAAGCAGGGTTCCCTGAGTTCATAGACAAGAGGGAACTCTGATTAGTTTAAAATCAAAAGTGGAATGTTTTTGTCTTCTCCTCTGGCATGCGGGCGGGAGGGGAGTATTTGAGCTTGTTGTGGTTTGACTGAGCATTGAGTCAAGATCATAGAATCATAGAATAGCAGAGTTGGAAGGGGCCTACAAGGCCATCGAGTCCAACCCCCTGCTCAATGCAGGAATCCACCCTAAAGCATCCCTGACAGATGGTTGTCCAGCTGCCTCTTGAATGCCTCTAGTGTGGGAGAGCCCACAACTTCCCTAGGTAGCTGATTCCACTGTCGCACTGCTCTAACAGTCAGGAAGTTTTTCCTGATGTCCAGCCGGAATCTGGCTTCCTTTAACTTGAGCCCGTTATTCCGTGTCCTGCACTCTGGGAGAATCGAGAAGAGATCCTGGCCCTCCTCTGTGTGACAACCTTTTAAGTATTTGAAGAGTGCTCTCCTGTCTCCCCTCAATCTTCTCTTCTCCAGGCTAAACATGCCCAGTTCTTTCAGTCTCTCTTCATAGGGCTTTGTTTCTATGATGATATGAAGATGATATGATGGTAGTCAGTCACCTGCTAATAAGAGCCTTCAGCGTGGTGGCCCCTCTCCAATGGAATTCCCTGCCTCTGAAAATCAGGCAGACACCAACTTTGTATTCCTTCTGGTGCTTCCTGAAAACCTTGAGCAGTATATAAATATTGTAAATAAATAAATATCTGAAGGGCTGTCATATAGGGGGTTTGTTTCCCATTGCTCCAGGGGCTCAAATTAAAAGAAAGGGGATTCCAACTAAACATTAGGAAGAACTTGCTGTTGCTTGAATCTGTTCAGAAGGTGGTGGGCTCTCCTTCATTAGGGGTTTTTAAAACAGAAGGTGGATGGACACCTGTGAGCAAATTCCCTACTCCCGCAAGGGGTTGGACTAGATGGCCTTTGAGGCAACTTCCAGCTCTAGGATTCTATCTGAACTAGGCCTGCCATGTTTCAGAGCACAAGGAGCAGAAGCAAGAGAGAGTGGAAGAGAAGCAAAGGGCTCTACAAACTTTGGAGGCTGCTTAGAGAGGAAGGAAATTCCTCAGGAAATAACAAAACTGCATCAGGATTGAACTTATCTTCAGTGGATAATCTGGCTCGTTTGCTCTCCTAAATATGCAGGGCTGCAAGAGTTCATGTGCAGTACATGTGTTTTTCTCAAATATGACAGAAGAAGTGCTCTGCATGGCCCTGCCTCCTGCTTCTCTGTAAGAAATATTGCACATCCAGGGCAGCCCTTAAGGGCAAAAGTCAAACATGATCTTCCTCCAACTCCATGTACTAAAGAGTCAGGCTGCAATGGGGGCAGGGGCTGCACCGCTCCATTCCTGGCATCACAGCAGCGCTGTTGCGCATTCTGATGCGGGAGGGAGCATTGGCACACAACACACTTCGTGTTTGTTCGTTTTAAGCATTAGACATGCCTAGAATTGAGCTGTGCTGTGTATACTAGCTCTCCCACACTCGAGGCCTTCAAGAGGCAGCAGGACAACCATCGGACAGGGATGCTTTAAGGTGGATTCCTGCACTGAGCAAGGGGTTGGACTTGATGGCCTTGTAGGCCCCTTCCAATCTCTGCTATTCTATGATTCTACTTGGTAGGAAAATGTCCAAATTGGCACAAATCACATCTGGCTTTACCTACTTTGTCCTGGGCCCCACCCACTGCTGGAATGCAGCCACTGGGGCCATTCCCAAACGAATTCAGTCCCCAGCTCCAAAAAGCTTCCCCAACCCTGATTTATATACTACATTTCAGGAATGCAGCCCCCCAAAGCTGGGGTTGGCCCCTCCCTGTTGTCCTTTCAGCGGCAGGCAGTGACATTTTTATTCAGGTTTTATTCAGCTTTGGCATCAAAGCTGGTCTGCCACTGAAAGGGGTTTTAATTGGCTGGTGCTGTATATTTATTTTTATTGTTGTGTTTTTTAATGGTATTTTTAATTTGATTGTTTCTATGTTACATTTCAGTTTCCATTTTGTTTTCAACCTGTATTTTGTTAGCCACATTGAGTGCCATTTTTTGTCTGAAAATTGGGGTATAAATTCATGTTCAAAATGTTGACACTGATAAACGCCGAGAAAGATTTATATGATACAGCAGAATAAGATAGCAAAAGAAGTGCACATGCAACCACATGTGCAAAACTGTGTGCTATTCTGGTCGTACCTATAAGCAGGTGTTGTAGAGTTGGAAAAGGTGCAGAAAAGGGCAGCCTAAATGATCAAGAGGCTGGAGCATCTCCCTTATGAGGAAAAGTTACATCTCCATTTAGCTTAGAAAAAAGGCTGATAAGGGGAGACATGATAGAGATGTACGAAATGATGCATGGTGTAGAAAAGGAGACATTTTTCTCCCTCTTTCGTAATACTAACACCATATCTGGTCATCCCATGAAGCTGATTGGTGGGAGATTCAGGACAGATAAAAGGAAGGACTTCTTTCACAAACTGCATAGTTAAACTATGGAATTTGCTACCACAAGTTGTAGTGATGGCCACCAATTTGAATGGCTTTAAAAGGGGCTTAGATAAATTTCTGGAGGAGAAAGCCATCAATGGCTACTAATGATGGCTATATGCTACCTCTAGGATCAGAGGCAGTTTGCTGGGGAACATGATGAGGAACTATTGCACTCGCACCCTCCTTGTGGGCTTCCCAGAGGCAGCTGGTCGGGTCACTGTGTGACCAGAATGCTGAATTAAAAAAGACATTTGGCCTGATCCAGCATGTTCTTCTTATGGTCTTATATTCAGTTAAATGACAGGTAAAAACCCATCACTCAAAACTATATATATGGAAAGCATGAGTAAATTTAAAACAAAAAACCTTCACCCAGGAGAAAGCAGTAACTAACAGGTAGGGCCAAGCAAGCCTTTCCCTTTGGATGAGTTGCCTCTGGACACACAACAAGGCAGAAAAGGAAAGGAAAGATGGGCTGAGGCCAGACGAATCAATAAATAAGCAACAAAAAAGCTGGTTGGGGGAGAAAGGAAGTCCCCAGCCCTTGGGCCTTCCAACATGCAGGAGAGAGTTCTGATGAGGCCAACGGACAGGCTACATCCTTTGGGGGAGGAGTGCCAGGGCCGTATTCAGGGCCCTCCTGGGCAGAGGACAAAGCTCTGCACACAGCCTCTAGCTCAGAGGATGGGTCCCTAGCAGAACCTCCATCTCTCCCGCTTTACAGAAGTTTCAGGGTACAAAATCAGGCAATGGCTCTTGGATAGTCCAGTTGTCACCTCCAGGTGGGGTAGAGCCAACCACTCTACAGGTCTTGTCAGTCTATATAAGCTTCCTACTGAGACAACATCCTCATATTGTCCACAAGGAGAGGTCCTACTTTCTTCATGCCTTGATCTTGCTACAGCTTCCCTAGCAGCCTCAAGGGGCCAGAGAGGGACAGGAAGAAGGGAGGGAGTCCAATCAACTTCTGAAGTGTGTTTGGCAGAATGCAAGCATTTGTTTTATTTGACGCTTATTTGTATGAGAAATTAACTAGCTGGCTTTGCCTTTGGTGAAATTTAAACCAATTCTAATAATTATTTCAAAATTTGCATAAATTGGTATAAATTATCATATGAAAAGGTGCTGCAGATTTGAATCCTATGTGCCTGGGCAGGGACCAGATCTTTTAAGTGCCGAGCAATGGCCCTGGTTGGACTGCAACTCCCATCACTCCAAGCCAGCATTGCGATTAGAATGATGGGTATTACAGTCCCACACATCTGGAAGGCACCAGATTGTGGAAGGCTGTGGTGGAGCTATCCTGAGACCTGGACTGTCACTTCTCCTGCCCTGAGGCTAGCATCTCAAGGCCTCCCCAGCTCAAGAACAGGAGAAGACCATTGGAGCCAGAACCTAGGTGCCAGCTCCAGCTCCGTGAACTGTTTCCTGAAGCTCATACGCCACTCCTGGCCTGGCCGAGCAGCTGCTTAAGCGGGTTTATCCAGAGTCTCCCATGCAAGTGCTGCAGGCTGTCGACTTCTTTCCCTTTGCAAAAGTTCCAGCGGCAAAAGGCCAGCGGGGAAGTCTAGGAAGACAGCTGCACAGCGGGGCTCAGCCGGCTCTTTGCCAGGCGCCCCCACACCCACCCCCGCCAGGCCCGGGACAAGCGAGACCACGGAAGTACCTCACTCAAAGGGAGCTGGGCTTTCTTGCCTGACCTCGCTTCGCATTGCAGCCCTTGGGCCTCCCTTGGGCCCCCAGTCATTCTGTGTACTGATCCCTCAGTCTCCATGGCAACGGGAAGCCACTATCCAAAGGCCTAGTTGGGTGATGAGGGCGCGGTTGCTAAGTGACCGGAGCAAAGTCACTGGGGTTACCTGGTTACCCGCTGACCGGGGCTACCCGGAGGAAGCGCCTCGCCTGAGAGCCGGGGGGGACGGGACGGGACGGGGCAAACGTGGCTGTTGCCAGTAGCCCTGCTGCAGGAGAGGCCCCCTGGGCCTGGGCCTGGGCCTGGGCCGGGAGAAGGCGGGGCAGGCTGCCCCGTCGGCCTGGGCGTCGTTCTGCTGCGCTGCCCGCAAGAGCAGCCTCGCCAGAGCGCGGCAGAGCGCGAGGGCGCGCGCCAGAAGGGAGCCGCCGGCTGGGGCAGAGCCCGGGGCAGCCGCTTTCAGGCCGGAGGAGGCGGCGGCGGCGCGGGCGCAACTGCTGGCTCTTCTCCCGGACGCCCCCGCAAAGCAGGAGCTGAATTGGGGGCCCCGGGAACCGAGGCGGCAGAAGCGGGGCAGGGGCTGCGCCGGGGCCAGGAGGAAGCCGCCCTAGAACCCGTGCGGCCCGGGTCGCGCCGCCGCCGCCGCCGCCTCCTCCTCCCGCCGCCTCTTCCTTGCAACCCGCAGCTCCGCCAAGGGCCCAAGCAGCCATCCCCAGTCTGTCGGCAGCCGCTGGCTGGCTGGGGGATGATGGGAGCTGTAGTGTTCCGACGCCGCTGGCGAGCACCGGCTGGTGGGAGGGCTGCGGTCACGGCGTCGCCCGCGCTCGTTTTGTACTTTCCCTGGCAGGCGAGAGACCCGCGGGGGGAAATCTACACTACGGCTTTTAAAGCGCTTTGAAAACGTTTTGAAAGCTGTATATGCAGTGTGTCCTGGGCCCCAACAGTTGTCAAAACTGTTATAAAGCGCTTTAAAGTGCTTTAAAGCTGTAGTGCAGATTCCCCCCCACCTCCGGCGGCTGACGGGCGAACCCCGAGCCTTCAACCCACAGGAGGGGCAAAAACATTGGGCGCTGTTGTTAAATGCAGAAGCCTTCATAAGCGGTGTGGCCGGACGAGTTAGATATGCGGAAGACATCCATTCATTTCACATTTTAATGCCAGTTTACCTAATCGTGCACTTCCGAATGAATATCCAAACCAAATCTCGAAATTTGCACTTCCCCAGATTTTGCGACGGAGTTCTCCAGTTAAAAAAACAAAACAAAACAAACAAACAAAATGTGCATATTAAGGGAGAGTGCAAACAAAAACACTTGTATTAGTTTAAATAATATTTGATTAACTTCTTACTGGGGACAGATTGCTCCAGGTTTCTGAAAAGGTGGCCCAGTTTGCCTTCACAGCAGCAATTTTAAGGAGAGAAAGCTGATCTGTATTGATGAGTAAGCCATTAGAGTTGGGTTTTAACGCTATTTTAAACTGATGTGTATTTACTTTTGTTTCTATGTGTCCTGTTTTTTGCTACACAAATAAATTTGTATTGTATATTGAGAAAACTGGAACAAAATGTGTTTATTAGGCAAAATTATGTATAAAAATCATGCATTTGGAGAAATGCTCACAAAATACACATGGATTTTCATGCAAACTTTTAAAAGTTTGGGACCAATCGAGTTAAAGGCTGAGAAACTCAACCGGACAGGTTCTTTTGTCCCTAACAAGAGGAGGAGCAGAGAAGGGCTAAGCGGCTGTTTACTCCTAAGGTCTGATGTGGAATTTCACTCATCCTGCCTCCTCTTGCTGACGACTGTCAAAACAGTCTCCTAGCAACCAAGGAGACCTGCTGCCCTGGAGAACAGGCATCCGGATCCGCCTTCCTGGTGTGAGTGGAGCCCTTGCATGGGAAAGATTAGGGCCAGTAGAAAATCCTGTTAGCAGTGCAGAGTTGGTGGGAAAGGGATCATCCTTTAATTGACAGCATCTGCAATGGCACAATTAACTCAGCTGGCCTCCAGCTCTCCCAGATTGCCCCTCACAAGGGAGAGTCCATGGCGAACTTGTTGCCTGAGGAACCAGCCTAGGGATGCTCAGTATAGGAGTTCCTTTGCTTGTAACAGTGTGAACGTTTGGCTCTCACCGGCTGAGTCCCTTTGGCTGCCCTCAGGGTGTCGGAGCGTCGGCAGAGCTGTGCCTCTGGGTTCTCGAACAGCTCTGTTTCCTTAATCCGATTTGTATACTGCGTTATCAGCTAATCCCTTTCCCAGCTGCTTATGGGATGCCATTGTAGCAGGAGAGGAGAGGGCTTTCCTTTCCTTCTCACTAGCAGCTGCAGGAGAGAAGTTTGCCTGTCCTGCCCCTCTCCCTGGTGCCTTCAGAGGAAGAACCAGTCCCCTGTCCATCCCCACTACATGACACAGGAGAGAACAGAATTCATCGATGACTCTCTAACCTCCTCACTGTCGGTAAGTCTTGCTCTCTGTGGGCTGGACCTAAGTGGTCATGAAGGAGGTCAATGAGGAGGTGATGCAGAGAGCTGTAGCATTGGCTGGCATGCAGGAGGGGCCGGGTTCAATCCCAGGCATCTCCAGGTGTGGCTGGGAAGGATCCATGTCTGAAGCCCTGGAGAGCTGCTGCCAGTTGGGGTAGACGATAGTGAGGGAGACGCACCAACGGGTCTGGCTCAATGGGTCTGGCTTGGTGTGAGGCTGCCTCCCACTGAGACAAGGAGAGGATTTGCAGGAAGGGCCAGCGTCCTGCTGAGTGTGCCGGATGCTCAGTCATTAAAACAACCTGTGGGCTTGCACCAACTCCTGTTTTGGCTTTGCTTTTGTCATTCTGGAGATTGCTGGTGAGGTAAAAAAAAAAAAAGGGCTTGTTTGTCTGAGCAGCCCTGCAGCATGGAGCAACGCACAGTGCAAGATAAAAATGGGGCCCACTTGAAAGTTGGAAAGATGCACCGGAGCACATAGAAGTGACTGCAGATGCAGGGAAGCAGCGACATCTAGGTCAGCTGCCCCCAATCTGGTGCACTCCAGCTGTGTTAGACTGCCACTCCCATCATCCTCATCCACTCCCATCATGGCCATGCTGGATGGGGAATATGGGAGTACTCCAACACATCTAGAGGGCGCCAGCTTAGGGGAAGGCTGATCTAAGGAAAAGGGGGTGCAGTCCTTTCAGTGTGAGGAAAACTCCAGGATGGGATTGTAATGGCATTCGGTGTGGAAGGTGGCTACATCATGGCTCTAGAGCAGGGGTGGGCAACATGCGGCCTGCAGGACACGTGCAGCCGCCCACCACAGGTGCCCTGCCACCCACAAGTCCTCCCCATGCACGCTGCTGCCCCACGACACAGGGCTCCTGGGGTGGGTGGGAGAAGAGTCTTCCTTGCATCCCCCGTGGAGCAGCAAACTCTCGTTCCTGCCAGCCAGCCCAGCAATCAGCAGTTTGGTGGGCTGGCAGGAGCCCAATTCTTCTGAGAAATGGGTGCAGAAAGAAGGACTTCCCTCATGCATCTGTTTTGTAGCAGAATCCTCTCACCACTGTTTGCCAGGTTGGGGGGAGCAGATTCTGCTGGGAAAGAGGTGCGTGCAGAGTGTCCGCCTTGCGCACCCATTTTCCAACAGAGTCAGTTGATTCTGCTGGGAAAGGGGTGCCAAGGGATGAATCTCCTTACACAGCTGTTTCCCAGAAGAATTTGCTTCTGATTCAGGTTGTTGGGATGGGGGTGGGGGAGGAGTTAAAAAAAACACCCTACAGTCCCAGCTACATGGATCATGATTGCTGGGAGGAGGTGGAAGAGAAAGAGACTTTAACCTTTGCCTTCCTCTAAGCAGTCATGATTCAGATTGCTAGGATTGGTGTGGGGCCAAGTTTAACCCCACCACCACCACCACACACACACCCTCAATCCCAGTGACATGGATCATGCCTACTCTGAGGGAAGCTAGAAGGATGGCAACACGGGAGAGGGCCTTTTCAGTGGTGGCCCGCAGTTATGGAATGATCTCCCCGATGAGGCTCACCTGGCGCCAACATTGTTATCTTTTCGGCACCAGGTCAAGACCTTTCTCTTCTCCCAGGCATTTAACAGCATTTAACAACATATGCTGAGTTTGTTTTTTATTGGACCCCAGAACTGTTGTTGTTTAAAATGGATACTGGTTTTTTATATTTTTTGATGGTTTTAAATTTTGTATCCTTTTTTAAAAAATATTCATTGTTTTTAATTTTTGTAAACTGCCCAGAGAGCTTCGACTATGGGGCGGTATATACATTTAATAAATAAATACGATAACTGGGGTGTGTGTGTGTGTGTGTGTGTGTGTGTGTGTGTGTGTTTATTAGATGGCAGATACCCTTGTAGCAGTTTAAATCTTAAAACTAAACAACAATGTAAAAAAAATACAATAGTAAACATAAGCATAAAAACCCCAATAAAATATTAAAAACATTGAGGAGCCAGCAGTAGAATAAATAAGCAACACATTAAATATAAAATGCCTGCTTAAAGAGGAAGGTCATAACTCAGACCTAATCTACACCAAGCAGGATATTGCACTATGAAAGCGGTATATAAAAGGCAGGAGCCACACGACTGCTTTATAGAGGTATTGAAGTGCACTGACAGCTGTTGGGGACCATTGACACAGACCGTACACTGCTTTCATACCTATTCCATAGTGCTATTTCCTGCTTGGTGTAGATTAGGCCCCAGTGTCTAAATGTATGCAGTGAGGATGATAGGTGGAACCCCCTGGGAAGGGCACTCCACAAACCCGGGGGGGGGGCACTACGGAGAAGACTTTCCCCCTGATAGCATCCTGTTGCACCATTGTGGACAGTGGCACCCAAAGATGGTCCTCCGAAGATGTTCTTAGCATTGGGCAGGAATATCTGGGAGAAGGCGCTCCTTCAGGTAGCCTGGTCCGAAGCTGTTTAGGGCTTTATGGGTGAGCACCAACACTTTGATTCAGCCCTGAAAACTGACTGGCAACCTGCGCAAATGAATGATGCAGCACTGGAGTGATATATGTTTGAAATGGAAGCCACTTCGTTGCTCTTTTCTGCACTAACTGAAGTTTCCAGACCATCTTCAGAGATAGCCCCACATATTGCTATAACCCAGGCGGGAGGTAGCCAGTGCATGGATAACTGTAGCCAGGTTGGGCTGTGGTTGGTCAAAGCTGATGGAAGCTGCTTCATGCCACTGAAGCAGCTTGAGCCTCAAGTGACCGTGTTAGATCACTTGACTGGACAGCTGAGACACCTACTAAGAGAACCTCTGTCTTGTCTGGAGTTTATTGCCCCTCATCCAGCCCATTACCAAGTCAAGGCACTGGTCAAGATAGTCACTGCCTCAGCTGTATTTGATGGAAACGAAAAGCAGAGTTGGGTGTCATCTGCATATTGATGATCCTTCCCTCTGAGCAAACTCTCCAAGCAGTTTCATGTAGATATTAGAAAGCAGGGGGGACAAAACAGAGCCCTGAGGGGAGCCATAGAATCACCGAAGAGTACAGCTGGAAGGGGCCTATAAGGCCATCAAGTCCAACCCCCTGCTCAATGCAGGAATCCACCTTAAAGCATTCCTGACAGAGGGCTGTCCAGCTGCCTCTTGAAGGCTTCTAGTGTGGGAGAGCCCACAATCTCCCTAGGTCATTGATTCCATTGTCGTACTGCTCTAACAGTCAGGACGTTTTTCCTGATGTCCAGCCGGAATCTGGCTTCCTGTAACTTGAGCCCGTTATTCCATGTCCTGCACTCTGGGAGGATTGAGAAGAGATCCTGGCCCTCCTCTGTGTGACAACCTTTCAAGTATTTAAAGAGTGCTTTCATGTATCCCCTCAATCTTCTCCAGGCTAAACATGCCCAGTTCTTTCAGTCTCTTCCCATAGGGCTTTGTTTCCAGACCCAATTATCCTCGTTGCCCTCCTCTGAACACGCTCCAGCTTGTCTGTATTCTTCTTGAATTGTGGTGCCCAAAACTGGATACAATACGCAAGATAATGAAGTCTTCACAATATATTCTCTCTCTCTCTCTCTCTCTCTCTCTCTCTCTCTCTGAATGTGTATGAATGTGGGTGGGTGTACATGTAGCAGTGGGGGCCCTAGGGCGTTCCTGCAGATTGAAATTGGCTCCAGAGGCCCCAAAGTTGCCCCCTCCTAGGACTATCTGGGATTGGGAGCCCATGAAAGCTATGTTTGGCCTGCAAATCTGCATTTTGACAGCCCGGCTATAGGAGGGGTGCAGCTGACTCCAGAACAGATTGTATATCATCACTGAACCTCCCACCAACAGTCCCTCCTTCATTGCGGTTTCCTGCTGTCTCTCACCCTTGCAGATTCTCCCAGCAGCCCAATTCCTGGGTCTTTCTCACAAGAGGCTGTGACTAACTTCTGCCTTCTGCAGAGAGCAGGATGCTTGGCTGGATTGAGAAAGTGGTGCCGCAGCCACCAGTGAGCTCTCCCGTCCCTGTGGTCATGGAGAAAAGCACACCACCAGCTGAAAAAGCAAAAGAGCCCAGGCCTGGGCTTGCAAAGCAGGTGAGCACACCTCTTCAAGATGCTCATTCACGGGGCCCTGAACTCACGGGTGCAAGTGCCAAGCCGCTCCAATGACCGTACTGAGCTGCGGTCATTGTGTTGTGGGCCCCCACAAAGTCTTCCAGCTTAATCATCAATGTCATCGGGTGAGTGGGAGGGATGGTAAAATTTGTATCGCTTTATACCCTGTGGTCTAAAACAGCATTGACGGTCTTGACCCACATGTGGTCGCATATGATTTGCCCATTTGGGGTGAGGATTATGGCTCAATTTACCTCTGGACAAGCACTGATCCACTTTGTGGAGCTGTCTGAGAAGTGGATCAATCATCAGCAGTGGTGACCACACCTTGGCATGTCGTTTCAGGTTTGTTCCTTTCAACCTCTGCATGTCACACAAAAATAGAAAAAGTGGAGGCAGGTGAGCAGCCAAAGTAGGTCACAAAGGAGAGAAACGGGTTGACAGGATGCAAAAATAAATTTAAGAATTCTTGTATCCTGAGAACCTGTTTCTTCTCTTTGTGACTCCCAAAATATAAGACATGTAATTGAGAAGTGTGAAGTGGTTATGTCTACACTGTGTCTAAGACTAGTTTACCTGACATATGGAACTCACAAAAAGTGAAGGAAGCCTCAGTGACCATAAAAGAAATACGAAAACCCTTATTAATGTAACACTTTTATTAAGCCAATCATAAGATAAAAAATGTGCAAGCTTTCAGGATCTATTAGGCTTCAACTGACTTTTTAAAAACATGGTGCGGCATCTAATATAATCTCCAGCTTGGTTTCTCTCTGTGATCCACTAGTAAAAGGGGCAGTGTTCTTCATCTAGCATGGAAACACATCTGAATAACAACAGCATTTTATATTTCCAAAATGTAGGATCCTGCGTTTTCCCCTTTCTGGGTCTTGTCAATTCTAGGGGCGCTCCAGGTCCAAGCTATAATTATTATAGGATGACCATATGGCTAGGAGCTGGAGTGGGACACCCTCCAACTGCAAATAGGAATGAACCAAACAATTATAAAATCATAACACAAATTTAAACAAAATACTTATAGATAATTATTATATTTCAGAAGTATATCTATGTATTGGTGGTGTGTAACATATACATTAATAGAAATCAAAAATAAAGTACATTCATATGATGAAAGCAATTATGCACCGTGCGGTAATTCAATGAACAGGAGTCCGGTACACGTGACCTGTTTCGCTGGGAATGCTTCCTCAGGACATGCTATATAGAACATAAAAGCATTTAGAATAACTATTACTTACATAGTATTTGAAAACAGCAATTCTCCTTAACATTCTTATTGAAAACAAGTGAACTAACAGAAATATCAAACGTTATTTCCTACCTTATTTAGGACAAATAGCCAGACCATTCACAAAGCCTCCCAGTATATACAATCTATGAAAAATATATTATACTATTATTATTGTCAAATAACAAAAACTCAACATCTCTAGTATATAATCTTAGCTCCATTTTGGACATACCTGATCTGTTTCTGGCCAGAGTCTCAAACTGCTGAATACAGCTGGGGGCTGATTAGCAACATCAGTTGTTTTATAATGCAGTTAATAGAGCTAGTAAATTACTCTAGGCGAAGAATGCTGAAAGCTCTAATTGATTATGAAGTCCTGATGGATGTATTGTGTGGAGGCAATAGATCCACTCAGCTTCTTTGTATAGAAGTAACCTGTTGATGTCCTTACACTCATGGTGAGACACATAGACACGGTCAATTACCAGAAATTGAAAATGGTCATAGCAATGATTGAATTGAAGAAAATGTGAAACTAGAGGTGCTTCCTCAATCTTATTTTTTATTTTTGACCAATGTTCTATAATTTTAGTGCGGATATTGTGTATGGTTTTCCCCACATAATAACTGGCATGGACAAATAATAATATATATCACTTGTTCCATAGTTCATGTTGAAAAATGTCGTATTTGGAAAACAGATCCCGTGGTAGGCTGATAAAAGCACTTGGTCTGGAATGCCTGATGACACACCAAGCACCCACTGCACTTGTAGTGCCCTGAAATGTTGATCCATGGTCTGGGTGCATCAATATCAGTTCTAATGAGATAATTCCTAAGGTTTCTAGTTCTTTTCCAACCAATGTGTGGCGGACTGGCACAGCCTGGTATATGACTGATGATGTGCCAGTTTCTCTGAATTGAGTGACTGATGGCTCATGCAGCTGGTGTATATTCAAAAGCACAGGTGATGTTATCCTGTGCTGGTTTTTTATTCACAGATAGTAAAGTGCTTCTTGGGGTTACATCTGCTTGTTCTTCTGCTTGGTTGATTATTGGCATTGAATGTCCCCTCTTAATTAAAGACTCACGAAGCCTCCACTTTTGCTTGATATAATTAGATGTCTGTGTCGAGTTCTTTTTGAGTCTCAACAGTTGGGCAAATGGCAAATTACTTCGCAATTTTGGTGGATGGAAAGAAGTGGAATAGGGTTCCTATCCGTTGGTTTATTAAAGGTCTTAACACATAGTTGGTTATTTTCCTGGTATACTGTAGTATCCAAGTATGATACTGATCTAGTATTACTATGTACAGTAAATTTAATTTTATGATGACATTCATTGATCCAAGATGTGAAGTCTTGAAAAGACTCAGGATGAGTATATATAAGAAAGATGTCATCTATGAATCATTTATACAAGGCTATGTGCTTGTAATAAGGATTGATCTGTAGATGGCAGATACATGCCTGTTTCAGAGTTGCCATGAACAAATTTGCAACACTGGGTGCGAAGGGGCTGCCCATCGCGACTCCCTTAATTTGAAGGAAAAAATCGTTAGAGAATCTAAAGTAATTTTTGTCCAAAATAATATCTGCCAGTTGAATCAAAAATTGTGTAGGTGGATCTTTAATGATACGTTTATTTAAGTAACTTTCTATCACCATTAGTGCTTCATCATGAGGGATATTAGTGTATAATGATTTAACATCCATCGTAACTAGAACAGATTCAGTTGTGATTATCATGCCCTCTACTTGTTTAATGAAATCCATGGTGTCACAAATGTAGGATGGTATTGTGGCCACAAAGGGGTGCAAAAAAGAATCAACATATTTAGCCACGGGCTCAAGAATCGAATCTGATCCCGAGATGATGGGGCGTCCAGGAGGAGGGAAACCCTTTTTATGGATCTTGGGTAAACTATTTATTTATTTATTTATTTATTTATAACATTTTTATACCTCCCAATAGCCGAAGCTATCTGGGTGGTTCACAAAAGTTAAAACCATAATAAAACAACCAACATGTTAAAAGCACACAGAACATAGGTTCCCGAGGAAACTCATTTACGAAAAACTTGGGGAGGATCTCACGATAGGCTAATCACGAGATCCTCCCCCTCAGCCCACACATGGTGCGCAATGTCCCAGGAGGAAGGAGGACGTCGCACCCACCGTTAATTTTTTTTACTGAAAATGAGCGCATGAGCGCTCCATCAAAAAGTGAGGTTTTCTTTTAAAAATAATAATAATAATCCCGCTCACCCCACCCACCCCCAATGGGCATGGTGCTCCTGAAGAGCTCTGTGCCCAGTTCCCGGCTCCTCGCATTTACTTGCAAGGAGCTGGGACAAACCAGGATGGCCACCCACACGTCCCGTCATCCCAGGACTGCAGGAAAACCCAGGGAGAAAGTGTAGGGCAATATCCCGGGGAAATGCAGGGATCTTCCCTCCCTGCTCCTGGGATCCCCTGTGCATCATGTGGACGCAAAGGGATGATCCCAGGTCGATCCCTGAGATATCACCCCGTGTAGACATGCCCAGAATGATGCAGCGACATGTTGATGATGAGGCTCTTCTGATATGGGCCTCCAGCCTTCCATTGCTTGGATATTTCCTCTGATGCTTCATTCCCTCCTCTTGTCAATCCTTAAAGGTACCAGAAGGACATTCTAGCAGCCCAGCAGATGCAAAAGGTAAGAGTTTGGAAAGGGTTAATTGGGCAAAATAGCAGCTAGAGTCAAGCAGTGAGGAATAACATACTGGCCACCCTTCAGCAGAAAAGGATCAGACCAAAACCTACAAGTGTTGCTGGAAAAAATTATACACAGAATAATACAATAGAATACATAAAATGATATACAATGACCAGACATTGCAATAAAACAACTTAAAACTCCACATTGATAATCTGTATATGCTAAAGGTCAGAGAAAGCTACATGTTGGTAAACAAGCCAACACGTACAATCCAAAGGCACATGAATGAATGCCAAACATGTTTTGACACTGCAATCTTCTTCACATTTAAGGGTTAGGCAGACTTCTTCGGAATAAATCCAGAAGTTCCAGTATCTCATTAGCAGGGCACAAGCTCATAGAATTTTAAAAACTCTGTAAACGCTCCTCTGGTTAGACCACGTAGGTCTGGGTCTCATCCACCAAGCAGCAGTTATAGGTCCCACTGGTATCCATCCATCTGTAAGGAAGTGTAAGTGCACTACCTTTCCTACTACCTTCCTCCTCCGCCTTTTCCTTCTCCTCCTTCGTTGATCCCCCATTCCCTACTGTTGGACATATTACTGTGTCCAGACCCACTGTCAGGTGCACACCTGCATGTTAAAAGTATTAGCAGCATGCAGAGATGGCAGTGGCATTTGTGGAGGGATGTGCACTTGAACACCAGGGCCTGCTTGTAAACCTCTGAATCTGCTTCGAAGAGTTGCCAGAGCGCAGCGTGCTGTTTGAGGAGGCACAAGCAATCCCCAGCGCTCGTGGGAGAGCTTTACCACCCCCCTCTGCCCTTCATTGTTACCTTGGAATTTCCTGTCTATGTTATGTGGTCGTCTGACGTAAGGGCTCATGTGCAGATGTCGTACGCCCACCTTTCCCAATCTCATGGCCTTCTAATGCTAGCTGGACATGATGGGATTTTTAGCCCCACAACATTTGGCAAGGCATCAGGTTGAGGAAAGCTGTCTTATGCGCTCGCTGCGAATACGTTTCCAGTTGCAATCCAAGGTGTTGGTAATGACGTTTAAAGCCCTAAATGGCTTGGGACCTCGGTACTTGAGGGAGCGCCTCTCCCTATATCTGCCTGCCCGAGACCTGAGACCTGTCAGAGGAGCCCTTCTCTGTGCCCCACCAATGTGAGATATACGCTATGGTGGAACATGGGACAGGGCTTTCTCTGTGGTGGCCCCCCGGCTGTGGAATGCCCTCCTCCTGGAGCCCCAACTGGTGCCGGCACTGGCTTCATTTCGACGCCAGGTTAAGACATGGCTTTTTAACAAAGCCTTTGATGGCTAAATCCAGCAGACAGCACACTGTCTTGTTTTAATTGGATTTTACTGTTTTAAAATTTCATCTTGGTTTTCACATATTAATGGTTTAATTTGTTTTAGAATTGTATATTCTATTTTATATGTATGATTTTATCTGTATGCTGCCCTGAGAGCCTTGAGATATAGGGCAGGATATAAATGTTTAAATAAATAAATAAACAAATAAATAAACAAATAAATAATCAGCTGCTAACCATCTTTCTCCTTCCTGAACTGGCTGAGCGTTGGTTGCACTGCTGCAGACTCCTGCACTCCCAGAAGTCCCAGCTGTAGGGCTGGTGCCCATGGGTGATGGCCTCTCTGTCCGGGGAACTGAGCCACTTGGGAAGTAGGACCCATTCTAAGTTTTACCCTGGGAAGCAGCCAGGGTTTCTCATCCGGAGGAAGCTCCCTTTGGAATGGTGGCTGCCTTTTCAGCCCATCAGCGGATGCTCGAATAAGGAGGCCAAAGGAGTGAAAAGCAAGCGGATACCCACAAAGAAGAAAACATTAAGGCTCCCACTGTCAGAAGTATGCTTCTCAAGGATGGAAACCTTTTCAGCAGAGGCTGATAGGGTTCCGTTGTTTATTTTAGTTAATTCTGTTCCACAAAGAGCTTCTGTGATTGTAAATGTGATTCTGCAGGGAGGGAGAAACATTATATCCTAAAAGACCAGGTTCCACCTATGGGTAATTTTAACTTAAGGACTGGCTTTGTCTCCCTTTAGGGTCAAAAGAAGAAGCCCAAGATTCTGTGTCAACAACAGAAAGGTATCCCCCACTCATATGTCATATAACCACCCTGTTTCCATCTAGAGGCCTTATTTTGAACTCTGCCTAAAGAGCTACAAAACGCTGGGGCTTTCTCCCCCACTTCTTCGGTTGGGTTTGTGACTGTGGCATCTGCTGCTTCCAACCTCCGCTCCGTCCCACGTGGCAAGAGATGCCAAGACTCTGCTTTCTGCCATTTTAGAGGGTGTCGGCCGGGCTGGGCTGGGAGGGGGGTCTGTAGAAGGCTTTCTTGCAGAGAGGCAGAAGACAGGCCATGCCTGGCCCTCTTGGGGCCTGACTCCTGACCTTGGGGGTTCCACCAGATGGCTACAGCTCCTCTAAGTGACCACCAGCTGTTTCATGGCTAGTTCTTCCCAGTGCTGAAAGGCTGAAACGCTTCTCCTAGCTTTCAGCTAAAATATGCTGGAGTTGTTGCTTTTGCCCTCCCCCTGCCCCCCGCGTCTCAGGCTGAAAGAAGTTTGACAGCCCTGCTTTACAGGAAGCAAAGTTTTGTATCTTAAGTTCAGAGAGAGCGTGTGGGACACTCTGGCAGTGCTGGCTGCAGGCTTTGCAGGGTCCTTGGGTGGGGTGACCAAATGGAAGAATGGACAGAGCTCCTGTATCTTTAACTGTTGCATAGAAAAGGGAATTTCAGCAGGTGTCCTATGTATGCATGCAACCCCTGGTGGAATTCCCTCTTCAGCTCAACAGGAGCAGATGACCAGCGTGACCAGATACTGTATTTCTTCAATTCTAAGACTCACTTTTTCCCCATATAAACATCTCTAAAAACGGGGTGCGTCTTAGAATCGCGGGTGTGTCTTAGGTTTTTCCCCCCTGTTGGTGGTACTGAAATTAGTGTGTGTCTTACAATCGATGGCGTCTTACAATCGAAGAAATACGGTACAAAAGATTCCCTTTTCTATGCAACTGTTAAAGATACAGCAGCCCTGGGCTCTTTTCCAAAGGGTCACTCTCTCCCTGGGCCCCTCCCTCACTGCGTCTCCCTTCTCGCTATCCGGCCACTCTTGCTCCTCACCCTCACTGTTGCTGTGTTCTTGCTTCACAAGGTGCCGTGGCATCTCCCCACCACCCCCGTTGTCTGGAGCAGAGCAGGAAGCAGATGAACAAGCAGGTTGCAATGATAAGGAGGCGGCGCTGGTCCAGGAGGTTCTTGCCAGTGGGCCCCTGCTAAAGCGTGGGCCCTCGGCAGGGGCCCGACTATGCCTCCCCTTGGCGCCAGCCCTGCCCGCTGGGGCAAAGCGGGAAGTCCCACTGCTTGCAGCCGCCTGCTGGGGAGGGGAGCTTCCTGCCTTCTTAACTCTGCTCCTGAACTGGCCCCAGCTGGGCCTTGTCACGGCTGTGCTTCTGCTTCCTTGCAGTGCTGGCCGGGGTGTCCTCACCTGGCTGTCTCAGGGGCTGGGGAAGGTGATTCCACAGCCAGCCCAAAGCCCTGCTCGCGCTGTCCCGCTGCAGGCCGCCGCAAAGAGCTTTGAGGCCAGCATTGACATCCCAGACGTGGTGAGTGGCGGCACAATTGCACGTGAGCCTTTGGTCTCTTTTAGGTGTCCATCCTATATCAGCACAAACCCCGGGGGATAGTAGTGTGAGAATGGTTGGACAGAAATATGTTTCCCCTTTTCCATTCCGACTGGAAGAACTGTACACTTTTAAAATAAATCTACTACAAATAAACCAGCAAAGGTGGGGAAAAAGGATGTTCTTTTTTAAAAAGAGCATTTACCATTTCTTTACATTGAAAGGCTAAACCCTGAGAACCACAATTCCCAGAGTTCTTGGCAGAGGATTATTTATTACATTTATATACCACCCCATAGCCAAAGCTCTCTGGGCGGTTTACAAAGATTACTCTCTACTACCACCAATGTGAACAGTTTTGAGGGGGTTGAAGCTCATTTCCCCCTTCCATAAGCCTCCCCCACCACGCTTCCTCACGTCACGGGACCCAGCTGCCTCGCTGTGCAGCTCCAGCTTCTATTCCAGCTGTGGCTCGTCTGTGGCAGCGCTTCCTTGGGGCCATCTTCTCCCGGACTGGGCTCGAGGCTTCAAGATAGGGCCTGGTTGGCCCTGCTCCACCTGGGCAAGCTACAGGGCTCCTCAGCAGGCGCACACCTCTGTGGCCAAGCCCTGCGCTGCCCCAGGCCAGCCCAAATAGCAGGAGGGAAGACCTGGCAAGCCTCCCCAGGGCTGCTACGTTGGCTGGCTGCTATAGGCGGTGGCAGCGGTAGCAATGGGAATACGAGAGGCATTGCGGGGTTTCCCTTGCCACAGAAATAGGAGACTGCTTGGCACGGAGTCAGGAAATGTCGTATTTTGCTATTAATGCTCGAGCTTTGAACTTTTTCGCAGTTCCAAAATTTTCTGCACATCTACGCTGCTCAAGCTTCAATTTTTTTTTTTAAAAAAAAGAAACAATGTGCAAAATCGGTCTGGTAGATCTCTAGTAATAAGCCTTACACCACCGTATTCTTATATAGATTCAAATTATTTTAGGCCACCTTTTAGGGTGAAACCCTCCCAAGGTGACATAAAACAAAGGGTGGGTGGAGCTCAGGCTTACAAGATCAGTTTTGGTTTTCACTAGAACCCTGAAAGCTAAACTACACGCCATATTAAATGCGTAGCCTGCAGCTAATCAGATTTCCCCCCTTTTACTTTAGTGAAAGTGTGTGGGACCCCAATCCTGATCAGGACCACTGTGCAAGCATAGGGGTTGGTTTAGCCTTCCCACCCAGCTGCTTCCACTCCTCCCCACAAGTCCCACACAGACACAGGGGCCAAAGAGGGGCGAAACCCTCTGCTGGAGTCAATGGGGGGGGGGGTTTCTCTTGCACAGGAAGAGGTGAATTTCAGAGGCAGGGGAAGTTGCTGGGTGGGGAGGTTTAACTCTCCTTACCTGTGCACAATTGTCCTGATCTGAATCAGGGCCATGCAGACTTACACTAAAGATTTTTAAAAAAATTAGTATCAGCTCTATGCTACACATTTAGTGTAGTGTGTAGTTTACCCTGAGATCTACCAGTCAGAGCCTGGTGCAAAAGACATTACCAGCATCTCCCATACTATTCTACTAACATGTGAATTGTGCTGCCTATATGTATTTTCGATGTGGTACAGACTAAGGAATATCTTTTTGCAAGATGTACTTTGGTTTTTATGGGGTGGGGGTTTTTTTGTGTGTGTTTTTAATGTCCCCCACCCCTAACCAGAGGTAAACCTTAAAGGACATGCATGTAGAATTAAAGAATTCTGAGCCCAGGAAATTGTTTAGAGGACCAGAACTGAAGGGATCTCATAGTCATTCCACACAAAAATCCACTCCTGGTTTTGCCAAGTTTTCTCCTTTTCAACAGTAAATTTAAATTGGGGAGCACCATTTTATTGCTGCCATTGTTAAACAATTGGGAGTTAAACTATTGTTAAGCAATTGGGAAATCCTGGCCAATCTACTGCAAATCATCCGGAGATCTACCAGTAGGTCTGTCTTGCAACTGTCCAACCTAGCATAAAAGAAACAGTAATTCTTGTTTTCACTCTTTGGTTTTAATCATTAAGTATTTGGATCTGTGATGATGATGATTTTATTTTTGACTGTATTCAGACAGAAGTCCAGAGCATAAATGAAGACGAAGAGGAACAAGGTAAAATGCTTGTGCATTTGTATGTGTTCCCTGCCATGTTGCAGAGAGCTGATGGGGAATGGCCACTGGTTTGGGGGCCGTGATTCTGGGCTAGCTGTGCTCTTTCTCATCTCTTTTAACACTCCAAAGAGACTCTTCTCTATTCATCACAGAAGCACAGTTCACAGTAGTTGCTGCAATGTAATCTGTTGTAAACTGTCTCTCCATGGTGCCTGTTGTAAAGACTGAGAATAGGAAGGAAAATGTGTGATCCTGATGATCAGCATAATAGTAGTCCAGACATGCCCCCCTCCTATGGAACTCCCTGCCTCTGGAGGTCAAGCAGGCGCCAACTTTGTATTTCTTTCGGCGTCTCCTGAAAATGTCGTTGTTTCAGGAAGACTTCCCCGAACAACCAGCCGAGGTTTATTTCGCACTTTGTTTCTTTTAAAAATTTACTTTTAATGTGTTTTTATTATTATTTTATTCTTATTTTAAATTCTGAATGGGGAGCAGTATATAAATATTGTAAATGAATAAATAAAATAAAAATTATTAAAGTTTATTTTTGCCTTAACGACCCTACCTAAAGTGGTGAACCACAGGTTACAATATACTAACATAATAAAATACAATGAATCAAGATATTGTGTTCAACAGGGGCTAATTTCAGGTTTCATCTGCTTAGTGGTGAGTTGGCAACCATGGCGGTCTAGGCCAGGATTTATTCCCCAGAGCCTTTAGTGTCTAATGATGTCAATGGAAGATCTCTTTCTTTGCTTAATTGCCAAGCAGGGAGAAAAAATTCAAGAGGGATTGCAGATGGAGAGAGTGTGGATAAGAAGACATTTTTCTTCCTCTCTCATAATACTAGAACCCAAAGGGGCCATCCCATGAAGCAGATTGGTGGGAGATTCAGTAGATAAACGGAAGTACTTTTTCCACACAGTTAAACTACGGAATTTGCTACCACAAGATGTGGTGATGGCCACCAATTTGGATGGCTTTAAAAGGGGGTTGGAAAAAGTCCTGGAGGAGAAAGCTATCAATGGCTACTAGTCCTGATGGCTCTGTCCTACTTCTAGTACTTCTAGTATCAGAGGCAGCAAGCCTGTGTGCACCAGCTGCTGGGGAACATGGGTGGGAGGGTGCTGTTGCACCTGTGTCCTGCTTGTGGTCCCTGGTCGACAGCTGGTCAGCCATTGTGTGAACAGAGTGCTGGACTAGATGGATCATTGGCCTGATCTTCTAATGTTCTTAAGAATTAAACCCCCTTTCCACAAACGCTGGAACCCTCCCATCCCCCACCAAATGGCAATTAAGCTTTTACAGAACTTCCATGGATGCCAAATGGGATTTGCTTTCCTGACCATTATTGTCACCAGCTGTTCTTGCTCCTCCTCCACCTCCTGCCCCCCATCATGGCTGCCGCTTGCTTGCTTGACAGGCCGAGAACCAGGAGGCCGTGGCATCTCCTCCTCCTCCTCCTCACGCCCCCTGTTGTCTGGGCCAGAGCGAGAGGCAGGTGCACAAGCAGGTGGCACTCACGTTTTGAAGGGCAGCTGCATGTTGCTGTGACTTAGAACAGCCTCCTCTCATTTTTTTTTGTTTTTCCAGCACCTGTTTTCCCCTTCCCCCCTCTGGAGAGCTCAGAAAATCTGATTTATTTATGTATTAACACAGCGGAAGAGCTGCACACTCCCTCCAGGTGTGGATGTCCCATGATGCAGCTGTTTGGCCGCTGATGGCAGCCTTTGCCAACAGGCCTCCTCCAGGTGTGTTGGATTGCACTCCCATCATTCCCAGCCAGCATAATTGCAGTCCCACACATCTGGAGGGCACCAGGTTGGGGACAGTTGAGCTCTGGCCTGTGTAGATTGCTCTCTCTCTCTCTCTCTCTCCTTCCTTATAGTTACGATTCTGTCAGCCTATGTCTTTCCCTTTCCTCTTTCCAGACACATCTATGCTTGGGCCGGAAGAAGGTGAGCACAGCGACTTGCATTCCAGCTCAGACAACAATGCTCCGGAAAAAATGTAAGTTCTACCAAACCAGGGGTGCAGAACCTCAGGACCATGGGGCAGATCCTGCCCTCCTGGGCTCCCAGTTCAGCTCTCTGGGGATCTCCAGAGAGCACCAGCCCCTTCCATTGCCTCCGGCCCCTTTCACCAAGCACCCATTGTTTGGGGTTTCCTGGCTTTTGTGCAGTGCCCACCTGCCCCCAATTCTGAAAGGTTGAACTGCCTCCCCTAAGGCTGAGTTGTTTGCAGTAAGAACTTTAAGTTAAAATAGGGTGGTATTTTGCGTGTTGTGGCTCCGCCCCTTTTTCCTTCCCACACCCCACATCCCAGCCCCCCCCCCCCCCCCAGCTTCTCTGAAATGCAGTTTAGCCCCTGGGCTGGGAAAGTTCAGCTCTCCTGCCCGAAACCCCATCATATCTCCGAAGTTAGTGCTCAGATCCAAAAAATAAAATAATACACAGTGGAAAGCCTCCAGGTTGCCACAGACCTTGTTTCCATGGCGAGGGTCGTGGGGTTGCAGATGGAGCTTCCTCAAGGCCCACTTCGCCTCCCCTCCCCTTCCCCAGCCAGCTCTTGGGGGCACCATTTCTGCATCTTCATCTCCTCTCTGCTTCCTGCTCAGTGGACTTGTGTAGAAATGCTGCTTGTCCTCTGAACCTCTTGCTAGCACAGAAGTAGGACGAAGAGGTTGCTAGCGGACGCCTCCTCTGCGTGTTTCTTTTTGTATTATAATTTGGAAAAAGGTCTAAAATAAAAGGTTTATGTTATACTCCGTATCTTCCTTCTGTGTTTTTCTTGCTGGAGGTGTTACAGACAGATTCATTGTGGACGTAAGATGAACTGTCATAATAATAAATAGAGGAGCCTTGTGGCACCTGAGACTAATACAGGTATTGTGGCATAAGCTTTTTTCTGCAGTGTTGTTCACTTTATCAGATGCATGAAGTGCTATGTTGAGTTACAAGTTTGTATGTATACACATGGTGAGATGTGGGGGGATCGTAAACAGTGAGGTCAGAGGGAAAGGAAATGCACAAAGTACTGACACTGACAATTGCTGTAGCTGGCGAACATGGCTGCCCCTCTGGACGTTATAATAATGTGTGTCTCTTCTCTTAATGCTTTTCAAGTGGTGGGAAAAATGTGTACACTTGGCTAATGGAGGGATTTGGAAAAATGATGCCTCAGCCGGAGAATATGAAAAAGGCAGAGGTAAGTGCAGAAGAGAATGTACTTGACTTCTGTGAACAAGGAAATCAAGTACAGATTGCTCTATTAGTTCATAGAATCCTAGAATAGTAGAGTTGGAAGGGGCCTCTAAGGCCATCGAGTCCAACCCCCTGCTCAATGCAGGAATCCACCTTAAAGCATCCCTGACAGATGGTTGTCCAGCTGCCTCTTGAAGGCCTCTAGTGGGGGAGAGCCCACAACCTTCCTAGGTAACTGATTCCATTGTCGTACTGCTCTAACAGTCAGGAAGTTTTTCCTGATGTCCAGCTGGAATCTGGCTTCCTGTAACTTGACCCCATTGGTCCGTGTCCTGTGCTCTGGGAGGATCGAGAAGAGATCCTAGCCCTCTGTGTGAACAACCTTTTAAGTATTGGAAGAGTGCTATCATGTCTCCCCTCAGCCTTCTCTTCTCCAGACTAAACATGCCCAGTTCATTTAAAAAATGTTCAGAAGAACTGTAAAATAATACCTTTGTGCTTGGTCCTAATAATGTGTCGTATGCATTTCTGAGTTGCAAATAATTTTTCCTTAGGTTTTGGTTTTAAAGAGAGAAGTCTTTTCTGATGCTTGTAAATTCCAGCCTGACTGTTGAAATAATGCCACGTGCCTGCTGGATTGGTATTTCCACATGGTAATGCTAATCGCACCTCTGCTACTGTAGCAACATTCACAGAACAGTGGGACAGGAAGTAGGAGGAAAGTCAAACTGAATTCAAACGTATGTTCTACCCAGTACAGCAGTGTTTGGTTTAACTACCACATCCGAAAATAGCGAATGTTCATATTTCTTTGTCATTCCTAAACAGTCCCTCCTTAACTGCATATCTGGTGTGTTAAATCTCGGACCTCCAGGCCAAATCCATAGAATCACAGAATAGTAGAGTTGGAAGGGGCCTATAAGGCCATCGAGTCCAACCCCCTGCTCAATGCAGGAATCCACCCTAAAGCATACCTTGCAGAAGGCTGCCCAGCTGCCTCTTGAATGCCTCTAGTGTGAGAAAGCCCACCACCTCCCTAGGTAACTGGTTCCATTGTCGTACTGCTCTAACAGTCAGGAAGTTTTTCCTGATGTCCAGCTGGAATCTGGCTTCCTGTAACTTGAGCCCGTTATTCCGTGTCCTGCACTCTGGGAGGATCGAGAAGAGATCCTGGCCCTCCTCTGTGTGACATCCTTTTAAGTCTTTGAAGAGTGCTGTCATGTCTCCCCTCAGCCTTCTCTTCTCCAGGCTAAACATGCCCAGTTCTTTCAGTCTCTCTCTCTGCTTGGGGTCCCAATCCAGCCCTCTGGGATTCCCCAGACAGTCACACTGCTTTCGTGCAACCATCAGTGGTTTGGTGGTTTCTGGGCTTTTGCAGTCCCCCCTCCCCGCCCTCCACAACCCATTCTAGGAGGTTGAAATGCCTGTCCTAAGGCTGAGTTATATAAGCGCTTTAAACTACAATCTGCTGGGATTTTGGGCATTTCTGGCTTTTTGAACCCCACCCCTCCCCTCTACTATGCCTTTGCCTTTGGCTCTGCCCATCAGTGCAATGTGGCCCCTGAGAGCTTCTCTGAAATTGAATTTGACCCTTTGGCTAAAAGGGCTTCTTGCACCAGTGCCGTGAACAATCCCAAAGTCACACCAGGGCTGCACTGTGGGACCAAAAGAGCCTTGTTCCACACTCAGAGATGCAAATTTCTTCAGACATAATAAATAGCAATTTAACAAGATTTGCCTTTGCTTTTAGTGTGCATAAAATAATTCTGCGGGGATGAATCCTTGGGCAATTGATGATTTGCTGCAGCGAATGTTTCTGACTCTTTTTGCTTCTCACAAAGAAACATGTGAGGCACAAGCGAATGGCAGTTGGAATTCAGATGCTCATTTTATTCTCTCTGCATTTCTGCACCAGGAAAGGACTCCGGAAGAACAGGCTACAAAACGGGGTGAGTGATGGGCACTCTGATTCTAGAGCAGGGCAGGCAACGTGGTGCCCATGGGCACCAGTACATCTCAGACACTTCTTGGCGCCCACCAAGGTGTCTTGCCCCTCCCACTTAAACAATCTTTTTAGCACATTTTCTCACTATTAACTGGAATGGCTGGAAATAGGTTTCTGTTGGTGCTGAAAACTGTGGGTTCAGAGGCATTGTTTAGATTTTTGGGGCTCAAACCCCACCTCTGCCTTGAATTCCATCTTCTAGGCAGGTGAGTGGTCCTTTTCCACGCCTTCCATGGCAGCCATTTTGTGATAGTGCCAAGACAGTTTTGCAAATTATCAAATGTTCCAACAGCCCAAAAAGGTTGCTTACCCTGTGCTGGAGTGATTGGGTGGCTGTTGCAGGCTGTTGCAGGAATTATGCTAGCTTTGGGCATCTCCAGATACTTCTTTGTTTGTGGAAACTCTGTAGCCATTGCCAAAGAAAGAGAGGACATGCCCCACAAAGCTTCCAGTGCAGAGGAATTGTAGTTTGCCATTACTCAAACCATTAATCAAGTTGCTGGTCATCCTCATTTTTTGGTATCCCTGTTCAGGTGGCTATGGGATCATCGCTCTGCTAGTATTGCAGGCACCTTTTCAGATAGGGCCTGTGATGTCTCTATCATGGAGAACACAAGCCTTTCTCTTCCCTCTCTGCGCCATTTTGATGCGCCTGCCAATTTCCAACCCCACGCCTTTGTCTCACAGCCTTGATTTAGGGTCACCAGGGGCAGGGTGTCATGCCTTTCCGCATCCCTAGCGCTGTATCCTTGGAGGAAGATTCAGACTCAGTGATGGAGGGAGCTGATTCAGGCTCCTGATTACAGAGGAAGGTTTCCTGCAGAGATTGGTGGACTGGTGAAGAGCTCTAGCCGCCCTGCCTCTGTTTAAGAGCTGTTGCACAGGCTGCTAGAGAACTTTGTGGATACAACACTTCCATTACCAGAAAATTCCTTAGCTTGGATTCTATCTGAGCCCTGAGCTTTTGGCTTGCCTAGCCTCTCATGCTCGTGGGACCCTGCATGGGAATGTACTCTTGAACTCTGAACTTACACCCTGGACCACTCAGACCAACTGTGACTGGATGGCACTCCGTGGATGCAGTATCGGTGGGAAAGTGTTGTTTCTTTGCCACCATCATGGCCGCAGAGTAGCCTGTACAATAACATTGTGCTTGTGTTTAACTTCTTAATTTGATTTCTGGGAGCAGGTGAAACTGTTGATGTTGATCATACAGCTGTGAAATTTATTTACGTATTTATTTGCATTTTCAAACTTCTCAATAGCCATTCTCTGGGCAGTGTGCAATGTGTTAAAGACATGCATTACGAACAATAAAACAGCAGATGATAAAGCCGAGGTAAAACCACTGAGGAAAAACACCTTAGCACAGTCTTCCCCAACCTGGCATCCTCCAGATGTGTTGGACCACTACTCCCATAATTCCCAGCCAGCAGGGCCAATGAGCAGCATGTAAAGGCTGCTATAGCACATAAAACCTGAGTAAACCAGCAGTAAAATAAAAAAGTGCTAAGAACTGAAAGCGCTAAGAACAGTTCTCAAAAGCCTGGGAGAATAGAAAGGTCTTTTCCTGGTGCTGAAAAGGCCCTCTCTGGGGAGGGCATCTCTCAGACTGGGTGCTAGAATCCTGGTCTGGGCTCAGACTTCTTGAAGGACCACCCTCCTATATGCATCAGCCTGCGTGTGAAGATCTTTCCGGAAGGGTCCATCCCCACTGTTTGAGGTGCAGTGGCTCATTACACAGAATCAGGTGTTTTCAACAGTGGCACCAAAACGCTAGAATTCCCTACCATTGGTGGCGTTGTGGAGGCAGGGCTCAAAGGATCAATGTGCCAATACTTATAAGCAGGGGTGATAATGTCATCTGCCACCCCCTTCAGACTTCTCTGCTCCCTCTATGCTAAACTGAAATCCTCACAGCACCGGGGGGCAGGGGGAGATGGATTTCTCCAGCAACAATATATTTTTGTTGTAATGCCAAATCCTTTGGGATGGCTTGGTTCTGACTGGATTGTTGACTTTGAGACAAAATGTTTCTTCCTGATGCTGAGAAAGGAAACTCCTGGAAAGTTTTGTGCTGGTGTTGGATGTGTACACACATTCATAGAATCATAGAACAGTAGAGTTGGAAGGGGCCTATAAGGCCATTGAGTCCAACCCCCTGCTCCATGCAGGAATTCACCTTAAAGCATCCCTGACAGAGGGCTGTCCAGCTGCAGCTTGAATGCCTCTAGGGTGGGAGAGCCCACAACCTCCCCAGGTCATTGGTTCCATTGTCATACTGCTCTCACAATCAGGAAGCTTTTCCTGATGTCCAGCCGTAATCAGGCTTCCTATAACTTGAGCCCATTAGTCCATGTCCTGCACTCTGGGATGATGGAGAAGAGATCTTGGCCCTCCTCTGTGTGACAACCTTTCAAGTATTTAAAGAGTGCTATCATGTCTCCCCTCAATCTTCTCTTCTCCGGGTTAAACCTGCCCCGTTCTTTCAGTCTCTCCTCATCGGGCTTTGTTTCTAGACCTCTGATCATCCTGGTTGCCCTCCTCTGAACATGCTCCAGCTTGTCTGCATCCTTCTTGAAGTGTGGTGCCGAGAACTGGACACAATACTCAAGATGAGGCCTAACCAGTGCCAAATAGAGGGGAACCTGCGATTGGAGTTATACTTCTATTAATGCAGTTGAACCACCATTTCTTTCCTCTGTTTTTACTATTCACGTATTTGAAGAAAGCCTTTTCGCATCCCTCGCTAATCTCAGCTCATTCTCAGCTTTAGCCTTCCTGACGCCATTTTGGCATTTCTGTGCTACCTGTCTGTACTCTTCTTTTGTAGCGATTCTAAGACGCACTTTTTTCCCCATATAAACTTCTCTAAAAATGGGGTGCGTCTTAGAATCGCGGGTGTGTCTTAAGTTTTTTTTCCTCTGTTGGTGGTACTGAAATTAGTGTGCATCTTACAATCGAAGAAATACGGTATATGTATCTTTTTTTGTTTTCAGGTCATCTCTAAGCTTTTTGTGGAGCTACATTGGTTTCTCCTGTTGTCTTCCATTTTTTTTCCTTGTTGGAATTGTTTGTAATTGTGTCTTTAAAATTCCTTTTTTAAATACTCCCAACCATCTTGGACTCCTTTTCTCATTAGGGCCACTTGCCATGGGACCTTACTTATCATAGTTCCGAAATTCACACATAGATTGATAGATATGGATCAACACAGCTGCCTGCGTGTGCTTTTTCACTCCCCTTGGGGACATAGCTGTGTCGTGATGAGCACCTACTCTATACCACTTCTTCTCAGGCAGTACTTTTAAGCTCTTCATTTGTATTAATTTGCTTCTGTTGTTTTGATGCTCTGTTTTGATGCTTTTATTTCCCCATTTTTATTATTGCTTTCATTTAAAAAAATACTGTGGGGTTTTTAAAAAATATTTTTGTTGTTCACTTTGTAGATATTTGAATTTAAAGATGTAGTATAAATATTTGAATTAACAATATATTTTGATTGCTCCTAGCTTTATCATTAAATATCACTTTAAAAAGAATAGCATGCAGATAATATCTATAAATAAAACGCTTTCTCTATTCTTCACTTTTCGCCCTGGAAATAATTTCTAGCCAACCCTAAAGAGAATAATCGAGGAACACAACGGAAGAGGGATTCCCCAGCCAGCCTTCCCATTGCACGGGGGGCAAAACACCGGGCCTCTGCAGACAACCAGTCTGGCCTGAGCATCTCCCTCTTTCCCCGAACACTCGGGGGTGATGGTGGCAGGTATGAATGTGTGTGAGGTTCTGCAATTCAGTCACGCCGAAATACTTTCCACTGCCGAGGAAGGTGCAAACGTTGGCACATTGGCGTGTGCTCAGATCACAGTTTTGGCCATTTTGTATGGAAATGCAGTATATAATTTGTGGAGCGGGGGGTGGGGAAGAGCAGCAACTGTGGCCTCCTGTCTCTAGCCAGGCGATCTGTGGTGCAGGCCAGGCTGGAACACGCCTCCTCGGCTGGCTTCTGGGTAGCTGCCACTATTCACTCAGTTCAGCCTGAATCTGGGCAAGGGCTGATTCTCAACCCTGCAGTTTATTTACAGAGAGGCTGGAAGGAACTCCTATCTGGGGAGGACGGACCTCGCCTCAGTTAACCATGCACTAGTGATGACCAAGCTTGATTAATGTAGTGTGCTGTACATGGGGCTGCCTTTCAAGATGGCCTGAAACTTCAGCTGGCACAAAATGCGGTTGCCAGAGTGATGGCGAGAGCGAGGCCAATCGATAATATGACGCCGTTCTGTGCCAGCTGCACTGACTGCTGGTGGATTTCCAAGCCAAATTTAAAGAGCTGCTTTTGACCTTTAAAGCCTTAAAGGGTTTGGGGACGAATTACTCGAAGGGCTGCCTATACCCATTTCAGCCTGCCTGCACTTCAGGGACAGCAAGGGAGGCCCTCCTGATCTGCCCACCTGTGACAGCAGTTAGGCTGGCATCTACACGAGACAGGGCCTTTTCTGCAGTGGCCCAATGCCTCCGGAATAACGTGCCATTGAGGGCCCACCCAGGCCACATGTTATTTTACTTTGGCCTTCCTCTGATATGTTTGCTGCTGCTGCTGTTTTTATTGCGTTTTTGTTGCTTTTACTGTGTTTGTATTACTTTTTAAGACTGAAACATTTTTATTATGTGTTTTACTATTTTATGCTGCCTTGGGAAGGCCTCTGCCCTGAAAGGCAACCAATAAATATTTCAAATGAATAAATAAATTCACCCTCCCTCTCACGTTCCAGCAACTGGTATACCTAGATACACTGCCTCTGATAGTGGAAGTAGCATTTAGCCCTCGTGACTAGTAGCCATGGAGAGCCTTCTCCTCGATGAGCTTGTCTAACCCCTCTTTCGAAGCCATCCAAATTGGTGGCCGTTACATCTTGTGGAAGCAAACTCCATGCTTTGGTGGAACTGAGCTGGGGTGTGCTCTGGCTTTTTAATTACCAGCAAGAGAAGAAACACCACTGGGCAAAGTTGTAGCCCGGCTTCTTTCCTTGTTCGTTTGGATGTGTTGCCCCTGCAAGTGGCAATAGCACCAACTGTGTTGGCAGCCTGGCCCCCATTTTGCATCCTCCAGAATACAGGTGTGACAGGACAGTGTTGTGTCTAGATCCAGGGAAGAGGTGGAGCTAGTGCTGTGTCAAAATCTGCCCTCCAATTTCCTCAACATTTTCTGCCCCCATGAAAGAGGCTTCCATCTTTCTGCCTCATTCTCAGGGCGTTTCATAATTTACCTAATCACTGCGAGGCAACCGAGGGTGCTGTGTGTGTATTTTCTTTCTATTACACATCACTCTGTTGCTCTGCAGCCTCCTGGGCTGCCTGCACATCCTGAACTGAAAAAAACAAACCCTATGGAGGAATTACCTCATGATGTCTTTAAGTGAGGTGTGAGAAGCTGAGGAGGCTACAGGCTGCTGGAAAGGTAATTGTACATTGAAAGACAGGACACGTGTGCACACTCCTAAGGAAGGTAAGCATGAGAACTCTGAACCCAACCCACAAGAACTTCTACGAAATGTTCTTGTCCTTTGAGTTTCTTTTCAAAATCAATTTTCCTATCAAACTGAATGAGAATGGACGAAAAAAACGAGGGAGAAATTTTGGGCACAGCACTAGTATGACACCTTCTTTGGAGGCGTTTGCATTTGTTCCAAGGGGGCTCTGGGGCACGCAGGGGAGCCTAGAAATGGTTCTAATGAAGCTCTCCTGACCAACCAACAGCATGTTCGAGAGGTTCGTTCAAGGCCTGGAGAAAGTGATGCCGCAGCCTGTGACCCAAACGAAGCAAGACGGGCAGGTAAGGTCCTTTGCACGCAGCAGGGGCTGGAGTTGTGGTGGTCGTGGGTTTCAGTGTCATGGCTATGGGGCCATGGCTATGGGGCCAGCCGAGTGGTGTCCTAGCTCCTGCTAAAGCCCCATCTGGGCTAGTCTCTGAGCAAGCCTGCCAACTGTTGGCAGCTGCATCAGGAAGAAACCTCACAGACATTACAGCCAAGCGATTTCCTTTTGTGGAAGCAAGATCAGGTCCATATTAGGGATGTCTTTCCATGGGGCTTCAGCATGACTAACTACTGCTGGATTTGAGCCATAGGCTTCAATAAATGTTCACCAGACACAGGCTGTGCCTTGGACGGATCCTGGGTGATGTCCATAGACTGGGGGTTGAGGTGGACAGCTTGGATGCCAAGTGAATGTTGAAGGGAGGCCTTCAACCCCCTGGGAGGCCTTAGACTAGACAGATGAGAGAAGAGGGCTTGCATTTAAGACCACCCTTAGTTTTGTTTTATTTTCCCCAACAGAGTATGGAAGGTGCAGACCTGGGCCCAGGACAAGCAAGTAAGTCCTGAATTATTTCCTGTATTGGTATTCATGAAGCAGCCTTTGTTATTGCATTGTCGCTGGATTTGTTGTTGTTAACACAGCTGATCCAAGAGAACAGGCAGCAGCTTTGCTGATACGCCCGCTAACATAGGTTGGATATAAAACTTGCATTTGCAGGTAGGCAGGCAAGCTCCCGGCATTGAGCTTGCCTTTGAACTCTTTGTTATACGAATGGACTGTGGAAACCGTGTATTGGGGCTAGGAAAGGGGGGAGCTTTGTTCAGCAATCCTCTGCAAACCCAAAGTCAGTTATCCTTTGAAATTCTCCAAATTTTGCAGTGGAGTTTTCCAATAAAAAAAATGTGCATAATCTGTCTTTTATGGGAAATAATGTTTACAAAATGCATATTAGGGAAATTACATGCAACAGTGTGCAAATTAGGCAAAAATCATATAAAATGCATGTATTAGGAGAAATGCGCACAAAAATGATATGTATTCTCACATCCGCTTTTTAAAAAATTCTCAAAATTCTGGTTGAACTGAAGCAGAAAAAAACGAGAAACTGAAAGAAACTGGAATTGACAGATTCATTCATCCCTAATTGGGACACTCAGAAAGAGCACTGCACAGATGCTGAGGAGTACCGATATGATGACAGAAGGGTGTGAGGAAGGGGCTGTTAGCATCCCAGGTCCTCTGTGTGTCTGGTGTTTGCCAGAGAAAATTATGCCCCCCCCCCATTTCTCTTCCAATGGCCGTGTGGAGGGGCAGTGCAGATGTATAGATTGAACAGAAGGTGAGTATCCCCACCCAATTCACGCAACCCCCTGCATGTCCATCCAGGATGAATTGCATTTCTGAGGCTTGCAGAATTCCAGTGGCTATTTTGCAGATGGTCCCTAAATAAAACCCTGTTTGTAAGTTTAATGCATTCCAACAGCGATTCAGGAATCTCGTGAATCCTTTGGCCATTTGGAAGGAACCAACACATTGCATTGAAATTCTTTAAATTGGAGAATTCATCCGGCAAGTAGCAAAGTTGTGCCCTTTGAAACTCCGACTTCACATTTGAAACAGTGAGTTGGCCAGATAGCCAGTGTCAGATGGTTGTTGTTTACCTGATGCCACTCCAAATCATGAAGCAGGGTCATGCTGGGAAGACGCCCAGTGCAGTTTGGTTTGTTCTGGCATTATAAGGGTGCAATCCTACGGATGCTTAGACAGAAATAAGTCTTACAAATGCTGGGAGCCGTAGGACTTATTTCAGTTTTACTATGCATAGGATTGCATCCCAAATTGCCTTTCTGCCTCCTGCCCCCTCCGTCAGGCAATGATATGGCGCATGCCGGATGATCTTTCCTCCTCCCAGTCCAGGTAGTTTCCTCTCATTTAACTACCCTTCTCCTTTTGTTTCAGGGAGCAAAGGGGCTTAGTGCCTCTGAAACAAAGGGGCCCTGAAGATTTTGGAGACCTCTTTCCACAAACCAAATGAAACCAGGCTGAATTGGCTGTGCATGTTGAGATGGGGAAGAAACGAGTTTGCCCACGTTCTTTTCTAAATGGAATAAAGCCCACCTTCGAGCACAATCTGAACCTAAGATGGAGATAGCTTTGTTGGTTAGCTGTGCAAGAAAAGAAGCCATTTCCTGTGGAGAATAGGAGGGGAGGGGCAGCAGCCGTCACTTCCTTCCCAGGTCCTGGACAGCCTTCTTGGCAGACGCCCAAAGCGACATTGGCTACAGCAGTCAGCAATGATTGCCCCGTGAGCCCACAGCTGCAGCTCTCTCACACTACACGATAAGGCGGGATGTGTCCAGGCCTCCAAGAGCCCACAATTCCCAGGGCTGCTTGGGCACTTAAGCCAGTTTAAATCTAGCTTGTGTCCTTAGGTTTCGTTTCAGTAGGGTGGAAGCAGGACTCACACATCTATGCACTTGGCCGTTTTTTATTATTAGCGGGAGCAGTCCTGTGATCTGCCGCTCCTCAGTCTTTGCTGTTCCTTCTGAACTTAGCTGCACTCCTCACAGTAGCTGGGGGCAAAATGATTTCCCCAGAAACAATGTCTTCTTGTGAGCTACTCCTGTTGTAATGCAAAGTATGTGGGGTTGGGGATTGGACTTGAATGGGACATTAAGACCCATTCCCCTTATAAAAGTTCTGCTTCTTCTGATGGAGGTGAAAACTGCTTTAACTGCTTTGTTGATTTCATGCTGGCAAGAGAAACTCCTAGAAAACCTTGAACTAGTGGCCTTCGGCTGTTTGGGTGCCTCTTTCTCTCTCTCTCATGCAATCTCAGGTGTCCCCCAAATGGTAATAACTACCCTGCCCTTTGCCAACCCTGTGTACTAGGACTGTCAGCTCATCCTAATAATAATAATAATAATAATAATAATAATAATAATAATAATAATAATAATTTATTTCTTACCCGCCTCTCCGATTGGGTATTGTGCTATGTACTGCTGCTCTTTGCTGTGTGTGTGTTATAAACACACACAGAGATTAACGCAGCTGCCTGCAGTTTTGCACTCTCCTTGGGGGTTGGCTATGGGGCTGTCATGATGAACCTGGACTTCCAAATGTGCCACTACATCACCAGGCACAAGAGGCTGTGTTGGAAAAGGTAGCGGTTGGGGCGGGGGATTTGAACAAAAAGAGAGAAGTGGCACCACAGGTGTTCCAGGAGTTTTAACAAAAGACGTCTGGATAGAAGTAGGGAGTGTAGAAAATTTTTATGGATCTATTCTGTTCGTAACTCCTGGCTCCCTGCCTCTCATGATGTTTTCCAAGCTTGTGAGGGATTCTGTGAGACAGGGAAAAATGGGTTTTCGCAATGTGCATGCATTGAAAAATGCACAAAGAAACCTGCGCACATTTCTAAAATATACAAACACACTTTAATCAGTGGGTGCATACATAAAAAAATGCACACATTTGAAAAATGTGCAGATATTTACAAACATTTGAAAAATGCACACAAGAATATGTACAAATTTCTTGTGACGCGGGGAGGAGCAAAAGTTTATACAGATCTAGTGGGGAAATGAGATTGATCATCAGCGATTTGCCCCTTCTTAGATAGACGTGAGCGTGGCATAACTGTGGAAAAGGAGCTTGCAGTAGTCAAGATGGGATATGACTAGAGCATGAACTTTGGACAGGGAGTTGGAGAGGGAGGGGCCTATTTTCTCAGGAGCAACCTGACTTGTTGATGGGCTGAATGTTGGGAATAAAAGAGAGGAAAGTATTGAAGGTGGCGCCAAGGATGAGCATCAAGAGGGATGGTGGCAGTGTCAATGGATACAGAGATGAAGAGGGGAAGGCTTGAGAGCAAAGGTGCAAAGTTTGGACGCTGAATTTGAGATGGCGATGAAACATGGAAACAGAAATATGTGGGGAGACAGATCATAGAATCATAGAATAGCAGAGTTGAGGGGGCCTACAAGGCCATCGAGTCCAACCCCCTGCTCAATGAAGGAACCCACCCTAAAGCATCCCTGACAGAATAGATAAAGAGAGCCAAGAGGGACTGAAGTTCAGTGGCAAAGCTCCTGCTTTCTGTGCAGGAGGTCCCAGGTTTGATCGCCAACATCTCCAGGTAGGGCTGGAAAAACTTTGGCTGGAAGCCCCGGAGAGTCACTGCTGCCAGTCAGCATTGACAATACTGGGCTCAATGGACCAATGCTCTGACTCATTCGAAGGCAGCTCCCAATGTCCCCTCCGGCCCTCACTCCAGCTAGAATGACCCTCCCTTCTGCCACAGGGCTTTCTATCATCAACTGCCCTAGGGGACAAAGTCTTATGACTTACTTTTCATATTGTTTTATAAAGCTTTGTGTTAATGCATTGTTTTAATTGTAAGCCACAATGGCAGGATTTTATCCTGAAAGGCAGTATATAAATAATAGTAATATTTGGGATTTGATGAAGGGTAAAAGTTCTGAAGTAGAGAGAAATGGGGAGAGAGCAAGTATAAGTGGTCCTAAAAGCCATAGGATTTGAAGAGATCAGGGACAATACCTAGCAGAGGGTTGAGAAGAGGTCCCCATCCCACAGGACCCCAATGGAGAAGGGGGGGAAGCAGAAGAAGAGTTTCCCCCCTCCCCCGGGGGAATTGTTGAATGAGTGATTAGACAGGTAGGAAGAGAAGAATGAATCATGGAACTCAGGGCATGAAGAGGATCAGCTGATCAAAGGAAGAGGATCAGCTGATCAAAGGCAGCAGAATGGTCAAAACACCTTTGGAGTTCACAGTGGGAGGTCAAAGGCTTAGTCTAATATTTTATTTATTTATTTATTTATTTATTTATTTATTTATTTATTTATTTATTAAATTTATATGCCGCCCCATAGCTGAAGCTCTCTGGGCGGTTTACAAAAGTTAAAAACAGTGAACATTAAAAAGTATACAAAATTGAAAACCATCGAGGCCACCTGGGCCTCAAGTGACAGAGATGGTTCTAGGAGAACCCCCAAGCTACAAACCTGCTCCTTCAGGGGGAGTACAACCCCATCCAGAACACCCACCATCCGGCAAGAAGAACCACCCATCAGTAGCATCTCAGTCTTGTCTGGATTGAGTTTCAGTTTATTAGCCCTCATCCAGTCCATTGTCGCAGCCACGCACATCCACAGCCTCACCTGATGAAGATGAAAAGGAGAAATAGAGCTGCATGTCAGCATACTGATGACAACACACTCCAAAACTCCAGATGATCGCACCCAACAGTTTCATGTACATGTTAAACAGTATGGGGGACAAGACTGACCCCTGTGGAACCCCATAATGGAGAATCCACGAGGCTGAGCAATGTTCCCCAAGCACCACCTTCTGGAGCCGACCAGCCAAGTAGGAGCGGAAGTACTGCAATGCAGTGCCTTCCACTCCCATCTCAGCCAGACGTTCCAGAAGGATACCATGGTCGATGGTATCGAAAGCCACTGAGAGATCAAGGAGAATCAACAGAGTCACACTCTCCCCGTCTTTCTCCCAACATAGGTCATCATACAGGGCAACCAAGGCTGTTTCTGTGCCAGAACCAGGCCTGAAACCCGACTGAAATGGATCCAGATAATCAGTCTAATCCAAGGGTGTCTGGAGCTGGCCTGCAACCACCCACTCAAGGACCTTGCCCAGGAATGGAACATTTGCCACTGGCCTATAGTTGTTAAGATTTTCCAGGTCCAAGGAAGGTTTCTTCAGGAGTGGTCTCACTGCTGCCTCTTTCAGACAGTCTGGGACCATTCCCTCTCGCAGAGAGGCATTAATCACTTCCTTGGCCCAGCCAGCTGTTCCATCCCTGCTAGCTTTTATTAGCCAAGAGGGGCAAGGATCCAATACAGAGATGGTTGCACGAAGCTGCCTAAGCACCTTGTCAACATCCTCAAGCTGTACCAACTGAAACTCATCCAAAGAAACTGGACAAGGCTGTGTTCTGGTACCTCACTAGATTCTCCTGCTATAACACTGGAGACTAAGTCCTGGCGGATGCAAAAGATTTTATTCTGGAAGTGCCTGGCAAATTCATTACAGCAGGCCTCAGATGGTTCTACCATGTCCTTGGGGCCAGCATGTAGTAGCCTCCAGACAACTCTGGAAAGCTCCGCTGGGCGGCAGATTGAGGATTTGATAGTGGCAGAAAAGTATTGGTTTTTTGCTGCCCTCACTGTCCCTGAATATGCCTTACTATAGGCACTTACCTTATAGCTCTGGGGTATACCACGGAGCCATAAGAGCTCTACTCAGGAGAGGGCGCTCAGGAGCAATCGTGTCAAGCGCCCGGGTCATTTCTGCATTCCACAGATCAACCAGGGTTTTGACAGGAGAGCCAGCCCGATCAGCTTTGGAAACCATCTGGATCCATTAGTCTCCAGGGATGGACCATCTTAATAGGTCCCCCACCCTTTCAGAGAGGAAAAGCTGCTGTAAGTCTAAACCTCAGCAGGCAGTGATCTGACCATGACAAAAGGACTGATGTAAGGTCCCCCACTTCCAGATCACCATCTCCATGTCAAGTTGTGAAAACCAGGTCTAGAGTATGCCCTGCTACATGCGTTGGGCCAATGACATGTTGGGACAGTCCCATGGTTGTCATGGAGACCATGAAATCCTGAGCTGCCCTGGATAAGGCACCCTCAGCATGAATGTTGACATCCCCCAGAACCAACAGAATCAGCAGTGCAGCCGAGACCACCTCCATCAGCTCACCTAGGGAGTCTGTTGAGCAGCGTGGTGGGCGGTTCACCAACGGAATTCCTAATCTGTCCCAATGACCCAACACAAGGTGCAAACACTCCAGACCAGTAGTCACATGGACAGGGAGCCTGCAGAGGGAGATGGAATTCCTATAGACCACAGCAACCCCTCCTCCCCGGCCCTCAGGTCTACCCTGATACTGAACCAAGTACCCCGGTGGGCATAGCTGGGAGAGACTGATTCCTCCCTGCTCACCCACCCAAGTCTTGGTTATACATGCCAGATCGGCTGCCTCATCCACAATTAAGTTATGAATGAGGGAGGCCTTATTATGCACTGATCTGGCATTTAATAGCAGCATCTGGAGGCCTGAGGGCTGGCTGATAGGGCAACCAACAAACCTGCGGGTGCAAGGAGGACCGGAATATGGCATTGTGGCATGAACACTGCTTCAGGTCCTTCATCCCCTATGAGTCTGACTCCATACATGTTTCCCCGCCCCCCCCCAAGGAAACCAAAAAGTGCTAAAGAGGCATGCAGCTGTGGTGTGCTCTGTAACACTTTCTAGTCGCCTTTGGTGCTTTTGGGCTGTCTTTACTCGCAACGGTGCCATCTGCATTTTGCCAGAGGTGCTTCTGCCTTTTTTCTTATTGCAGGAAGACTGACTTTGGGTAAAGGTGGAAGAGAGCAGCACCATCTCCACAGATGTAGATGCATGTAGCACTAATCTTTCTATCTGTTTTAAGAGGTTTGGTTGTCACATGAGCAGTGATGTATCTACAGCCGCTGGATTAACCATGGGGCTAAAGGGGCAGCAGCCCCCTAACCTATCTCTAACTATCTCTCAGCATAATCTATCTCACAGGATTGTTGTGGGGGAAACAGCTCCTGGAGGAAAGGCAAAATGTAAATGTAATTAAATAATTCTATACTAGAAAAAACATAGTTATTTTACAATGCATGTGCACTAGAGACGAGATGAATACACTTGGAAATTTAGCTTTTATAGACCCTGGGAAGGGAGCCAGGAGGCTGACACCAACTCATATGACTCATATTAAACATTCAAAGTGTTAAAGCTAAATCAACTGATAAGCAGCAAATATGGGATACAGAACTAAAGAACTATTTAAGCTCTGTCAGAAAATAGCCCTTCTCTGAGAGTGAGGTATTTGTGCCTGCAAATTATTTGACTAATTGTATAATCCCCAAATTCAGAAAAGCTTTTGCATTAGTTTGATTCAATGTTTTACCATCTACTTTTAAAGGGAAGGTATCGGAAGGTTTCACACCATAAACCTACATGCCCCTGTGATGGAGGGGAAATGGGAACTGTGGGGTGTTACATGTTCTATTATACTCTTTCTTTTATAGAGTTATTCACTGTGTTTTTATTATACCCATTTTACAAAAAATGCCAGCTCAAACAAACTTTATCTTTTGTTCTTCTTTCTGGTCATGATCCTCAGATTACAGAGAAGGTGCCCAGGTTGTGTGCAGCTGCTAGTGTTTGCCACAAGCTTTTGGTAAAATAGTGCTAGCCCTATTGGCTAATACTCTGAGGTCGTGTTAGTCTTTTTGAGTTTCTGTATCATGATGTACAATGTGTGTTACTATTGTACATTTTATGTGTTGATCTATGATCGTAATAAATTTAAGTTGGCTCTAATGAAGTGAACTAGGCATAATTCTTTACAACTAAATATGTGCTTGTGTGCCAACCAGAGTAATAGCAGCCCCCCACGCACACATACCCCAAATATCCCCTTCCCAGGCTCCCTCCTTCCACCAATACATGTGTGTGACTACTTACATTGCGTTAACCAAAGCCAGGTATGGTGGGAGCCGCATGACGGGATCCTTTCAATGTCCTCTTTGGAGAGGCGAGAAGCAGAACTCAGGCTCCCAAGCCTGTGCTTCCTAAGATATGGTGACCATACGTCCAGATCTGCCCGGACATGCCCGGAAAAGGGGGGGAAATTCAGGTCCAGCCGGAAATGCCTGTTTTCCCCCTTTTGTCCAGGAAAAAATGCGCCAAAAAGGCCCTCCAGGCTTCCATCGGGGCCTCTTCTAGGTCGTCGTCACTACGGCAACCAAGGAGAGGCACCAATGGAAGCCTGGAGGGCCTTAAACCGCACGTTTCCGAAACGCGGAAACGCCCGGCTTAAGCCACGCCCACCTCGTCCATCCAGGCCTCTCCAGTCGACGTCATAGGAGAGGCCCGGATGGATGAGGTGGGCGTGGCTTAAGCCGGGCATTTCCGCGTTTCGGAAACGCGCAGTTTAAGACCCCCCAGGCTTCCATCGGGGCCTCTCCTTGGTCGTCGTCACCACGGCGACGTCATAGGAAAGGCCCGGATGGACAAGGTGGGTGTGGCTTAAGCCGGGCATTTCCGCGTTTTGGAAACATGCGGTTTAAGGCTCTCCCGGCTTCCATCGGGGCCTCTCCTTGGTCGCCATGGTGACGACGACCAAGGAGAGGCCCCGATGGAAGCCGGGAGAGCCTTAAACCGCATGTCTCCTGGACTTCCAGGAGCGTGACCCCACCCCTCCCTGCCTCAATGGGGCCTTCTACTTGGCCTCCGCCATTGTGTAGGCCGAGTAGAACAACTCATCAGGGCGGGGGGAAGGAGTTGGAGTCAGCGGCGCGGGCGCAGGCAGCCATCCTCCAACCCATCTTTAGCCATGCTGCCAGTGACTGGTCATTGGAAGCTGGGAAGAAGATGGTGGGCGAGTTCCAGTACCTGGATGACCGCTAGAAAACCCTGTGCTCCCTCCTTGTGTGGGGATTTCCCGTGCCCAACCCGCAGCAGCAATAGCATGGAGTTTCAGGGGGAAGAAGCAGTGCAGCAGTGCCATGAAGTCAGGCCCTTGGTGACACAGCCACCAAGATCCCTTCCCATGCACAAACTGCCCCAAAGCCAGCCCTGCCTTTAGGTAAAGTAAGGTGGCTGCCTTAACCAGCAAATGCTGGAGTCCGGGATGGCAGTAGGGGCATAGGCATGTGCAAGGGGTGTGCCACATGTGCCCAGGCACAAAGTGCCAAATTGAGGGGGGATCCATAGGGGGATCCAGACACAGCAGGAATGGTCCTCAGGCTGCCCTTGGCTGCCCCGCCACCATGCCAATAAAACACTGCCTTCAAGAGAACACTGTTGCTCCCGGCAGCAGGAGTGAAAAGGAATCACTCTGCTTAGAGCCTCATTTCAAAGAGGCCAGGAGGAGGAGTCCTGAAGGCTAATATTGCCTCATAAGACCCTCCTCCGGCCACTGTCCCCACAAAGCCCCCCCAATGCTGGGGGCTTGAGGGATGTTTCCTCATTCCCCTCCCCCGACCTGCAACAGCCCTGCCGTGGTCAGGTAAGCTGAACACGGAGCAGGGCATCAGGGCATCAGTGTCTACCATATTTAATAAATAAATGAAAAGAATAATTGAGTATTCAATAAATGTTCACCTTTTAAAAAGTAAAATTCCCAGGGCGCACACCCTAATGAAATGGTCTGTGCATGCCCATGAGTTGGGGGGGGGCCTGCAGAACAAAATTGTGTGTGCCCAGACACCTGCCTTGCACCCCAAAGTTTGCCTGCTGCCCTCAGATGCTGTGAAGGATGGTGGCTCATCACTGGTGTTGAAGTACATTCCACCTGCCCAGCCTGTTGGTTTCTGTACATGGAATGGAGCGGGCGTCCATCCTGCCCTTCATCTCAGGCAGCAAAGTGTCTTGAGCTGGCTCTGAGCTCTCCATGCTGGGTGTATGGAGGCAGCATCCAAAACAATGGCTCAGATGTTTGGAGAAGCATTTATTTATTTATAAAGAATACTTGCACAAAATCTCTAGGTGTTCAGGCCAAAATACTAAAAATCACTATTAAAATATTAAACAAATAAAAATTGCAAGTACAATAAAACTAAATAACAGAAGCAATACAAAACAACTGAAAAACAATAACAGAAAGCAGTCAAATGGAGCTGCACCTTCTGCACGTGGCCCGTGTTCCTGAAGTTCTGCTCCCCTGTTGCAGTGGAAAGGGAGGGTGCCCCATCTCAAAGTCACCTCCCCATTGAATCTGGTGGCGCAGGTAATCCATTCGCATTGGATTCTGATTGGGAAAGCAAACATTTTTTCCCATATGGAGAAAAAGTAGGTTCAGCTTAGCTTCGGTGTAGTGCTTCAGTCTTTCTGCTTTGTTAATGAGATGAGCTTAAATTGTTTTATTTCAGTTTGGAGCTTTCCGAAGAGGGAGTGGGCGCTGGAATTCCTTGTGGAAGGAGACCACGAAGTTCAAGAGGAAGTGATGCATTGGCAGGGCACGGCTGAGTGTACCCTAGGCTCGCCCCCTGGCCCACAAAGGCAACGTGGAACTGAGCAGGAAGGAAATAGGTAGGAAGGCAAAGAAGAGCCATTGCTGTGCCAGTGAAGAGCCATGGTCATTCCGCCCCTCGGAGGGCCCTCGACGTGGGGGTGGGTGGGTTGAGCCTCCGGCCCCTGGGGCAATTTTGGCCCACTTGCGTCCCAGTCTGGCCTCCCCTCCCCCCCATTCTAAAAGGTTGAAATGCCCCTCCTAAGGCTTAGTTTCTGGCAGTAGGAGCTTTACGCTGAGATATGCTGGCATTTGGGGTATTTTGATCATGCCCTTTCTGCTTTTAGCTTCACCCCCTGTGCCTTTGGCCCCACCTACCACTGGAAAGTGGCCCCCAAGAGTTTCTCCAAAACTGAATTTGGCCCTCAAGACTGTGAAAGGGGCTCAACACCCTAGTAAATACATCATGAATACAAGCAGTGCCATTGGGTTTGCTACCGCTCTTTATCTAGATACGCCAGTGTGGTGTAGTGGCTAGAGGGTTAGACTGGGAGTCGGGAGATCTGAAGATCTGAGTTCTAGTCCCCATTCGGCCATGGAAGCTCACTGGGTGACTTTGGGCCAGACACAGACTCTTAGCCCAAACTACATGACAAGGCTGTTGTTGTGATGATTAGATAATTTTAATCAAACTGATACCTTATTGATCTCTTTATGTTTGTTGTCTAGCTTTATGCAGGTGTAGCCAGAGCGTTTGCCCATGAGCTTTCTCTGTGTTCAGAGACATCAGCCAGAAACACTTTGTCCTATTCCTGAGCACAGACATCGTATCAGTCATGAAGTGGATGTCACATCTCTTCCAAAAGAAGGAAAAGCTACTTCTCTATGCTTACAACTGGTAGGAAGAAGGAGCTTTTCCTTCTGAAGGAAGGACTGATAATATTAGTGCTTCAAAGCAGCTAGAAGGAGTACTTAAAACAACAACATGCATTTATTGTAATAATGGAAATAAATCCTTAGAAAATGCCTAATAGGAGTTGCTTAAATAGCAGTCAGGCCCTGGAATCTTCCCCTGCTAAAATGCAGGTATGCAGGTAATTATAAATGTATAGTTGGGCCTTTCAGCCCAAGCAGGGCTCCCAAAGTGACTTACAGTTAAAACTTTAAACAATTTGAAAAACTAATTTTTTCAAATTAAAACAATTAGAAAACCTGAAAATCAATTCAAACCATTAAAAATCTCCAACAGCAGAATTAAGCCCAAGAGAGAATCCTAAAAAAACAGAGTATGTCACTAACATACTTAAAACACTAAAGAGCTATGTGGAGCAAAAAGGTTTTAACAGCCCACCAAACCTGAACAAGGAGGAGTCACCTAACCTCCTGTGGGAGAAAGTGTCACAGAAAGGGTTTCTGCTCAGAAAAGGCCTGATCCCATATTTCCACCTGCCCAACCTTCCCCAATGGTGACAATTTAAAAGGCAACAATTAACAGTACTAATTAGAAGGTTAGCGTTTAGCGGAGGAGTATTAATGCTAGTTATCCGTGGACAATGGTATTTTGGGACTACAACTCCCATCATCCCCAGCCAGCGTGGCCAATGGTCTAACCCATCTGTGTTGGGGAAGACGTCTTTAAGGTGCCACGGGACTGCCACAGAGCTCACGGGGCCTACTTCTCCGCCACTCGCTCTTCCATCAGCACATCCCATTCAAAGGCCTGCCAGTTGTGCGTGGCGCTTAGTAACCAGTCCGAGTCTCTTAGTGACCTGCTTCCCTCCCTAGCAACTGTGCTGCTTCCCCTGCCAACAGCAGCCCTTTGGTCCCTAAGCGTTTCTCTCTTGCGGGGTAGAGGCAAGGCTGGGCCACGGGGAGAGATCTGTGACAGCTCAATCCGATTAGCAGAAAACAGGATTTGCATCTGATCGAAAGGCATTCTTCCCCCCCACCCTCCAAAATGGGGAAGAGTCAAAAGTCTCCGTTTTGAAGCAGTTGCAGATTATTTGAAAAACACGTACGTTAAGAGAATGCATTCGAGATGACCGTGAGAATCACAGGGCTGGTTGTAAGTGTGGAATGTTTTGCGATCCCAGTGAAGGAAACGCGACGTGGGCAGGTGAGTGTTTAGCTCTTTTCTGTCGTACAATATTTCTGAGGTGTCTCGAGCCAAGACAAGGGAGTCTCCCGTGTTAAAGATGATCCTGGAAGCCTCGATGTCTAGTTGAGGCAAGGTTTACATTTGTTTTTGAGTGTCAAAAACATGGTGGTGCGATCGGCCGGGGTGTTTGAACATTGGATCTGGTTTCATTTTTTACTAGCAGCATCCCTGTGATTGTGATGGGTGAGGATTTGGAGAGAGAGAAAGAGAGAGAGAGAGAGAGAGAGAGAGAGGTTGCATAGTGTACAGATTCTGCAGTTGTATAGTGTATACACATCAAAAGATTGCAGCCTCTCCATGGGCTCCATCATCCTTGAGGTTCGTGCCACCCAGGAGGGTGAGCAGCAATTTTCCCAATGCTGTGTTCCATTTCTCCCTACAGGAATTCTCCCACTTCTGTGGGAGAGCAGAAAGGGGTCATTTTGCAGATGGCAGTAGGGAGAGAAGGCTGGACCTTCTGCTCATTGCGTCTCCTTATCTTGGTTCTGTTTGCCATGTTTGCTCAGTATTTGGAACTGGCCAGCATGGGGAGGGAAGGATTCAGCCACAGAAAAAAACGAGGGAACTCCCTCCTTCCCCTGCAAATGCTCCATACATCCCTGGAAAAACCTATCTCTATCTCTATCCCCCCACTTCATTTTTTCTGTTTTTTTTACCCAGGCCTACACACACACGGACAAAAAAAGCTCTTGTGAAAATGAAATAAATAAATACTAAGAGCTGGAATCTCAATTTGACAGGTCTGCTTGGGAGAAGGTGGTTCATTTGATGTTTCTTCTGTGCACCTTCAAATGATGTTCAGTATGGATGCTGATATACATACACACACACCCCTCCTGTAGCATGCTTTAGGTGTGTCTTGGATTGTTTCCCAGGAGTTCTTCAAAAGAGTTCAAACATGTTTATCACAGTTCAAGCAAGGTTTATTTGCACTTAAAGACACAATCCAATTGACTCACTACTGTGTTCCGTTACAATTTGTTTGATACTAAGAACCTGCAACTTAAATAAATGAATGAAAATGTACTGCTTTGTTCAAGTTTAGTCCTTTTAGTTGGAGGGCAGGGAAGAGAAGGATACGACACAGAAATGTGACAACATGGGAGAGACACCTCTATTGAAAATATAAGAATGTAGCCATAAACCTGAAAATGATACCTTAGAACTACTGTGATTTTTTTATTCATCATACGCAACACATCACGAGGACCACTGTTACTTATCCTTATTTCTGATAAGCACATCTGAACTTAAAAGAAGGCATCAGAATGTTTTGGCCAGACAGGGCTTCTGAATTTATTTTATTTTTTGGCTCGACTGCCAGGCTGTTAGTGAAGATGTTGGCGTTAAGGGTGGTCTGTTGCTGTTGTTGTTGTTGAACAGCTGGGTGGTCCATGGGCTTCACGCCCTCTGCTAGCACCCATTCTTCCTTTGAACTGCTGCATCCAGGCACTATAGTTTTAAAGCAGGGTGGGAGACCTGCAGCCCTCCAAATTTTGTTGAACTGCAACTCCCATCTGCCTTTTTCAGCATAACTAGTGGTCAGTGGTGATGGGAATTGCAGTCCCATAACATCTGGGCAGATGGGTAAGAATTTTGTTTAGTTCAGTTTTGATTAGAATTGAACAAAATTTGCAAGGTTCTTCATGTTTGGGACCAAAAAGAACTTGAAATTTTATTTAAAAAAGAAGAAGAGAACACGGGAGGAATCCAGGGGCTCGGAGCGCTTTGCACTTGGAAGCCTGGGTTGGAATCCCTGCAGGTTCATCCATGGTAATGCTGAATTCTGGCTGCCGCTTCTTTTTTTCTGACAGGCTCATCTTTCACAGCTACAGGGCAGGGAGGTGCGTCAGAGTTCTCTATGCTAGGAAGAGCCGTACTATTGAATTTGGCCAATGCAAATGGGTGGAAATGTTGTTTCCATTCGTTTTTTATAAGAATTCAACAAAATCCATCTTTTATTATTATTATTATTATTATTTATTTATATAGCACCATCAATGTACATGGTGCTGTACAGAGTAAAACAGTAAATAGCAAGACCCTGCCGCATAGGCTTACAATCTAATAAAATCATAGTAAAACAATAAGGAGGGGAAGAGAATGCAAACAGGTACAGGGTAGGGTAAGCAGGCACAGGGTAGGGAAAAACTAACAGTAGAAAGTAACAGTAGAAGTCTGCACAACATCAAGTTTTAAAAGCTTTAGGAAAAAGAAAAGTTTTTAGTTGAGCTTTAAAAGCTGTGGTTGAACTTGTAGTTCTCAAATGTTCTGGAAGAGCGTTCCAGGCGTAAGGGGCAGCAGACGAAAATGGACGAAGCCGAGCAAGGGAAGTAGAGGCCCTTGGGCAGGCGAGAAACATGGCATCAGAGGAGCGAAGAGCACGAGCGGGGCAATAGTGTGAGATGAGAGAGGAGAGATAGGAAGGAGCTAGACCGTGAAAAGCTTTGAAGGTTAACAGGAGAAGTTTATATTGGATTCTGAAGTGAATTGGAAGCCAATGAAGAGATTTCAGAAGCGGAGTAACATGGTCGGAGCGGCGAGCCAAGAAGATGATCTTTGCGGCAGAGTGGTGAACAGAAACCAACGGACTGATGTGAGAAGAAGGAAGGCCAGAGAGAAGAAGGTTGCAGTAATCCAACCGTGAAATAACCAGTGCATGAACAAGCGTCTTGGCAGAAGAGACAGACAAAAATGATCGAATCCTGGCAATATTATACAGGAAAAATCGACAAGATTTAGCTACTGCCTCAATATGAGGAATAAAGGAGAGCGAGGAGTCGAAGATAAAGCCAAGGCTACGAGCTTCCTTGACCGGAGTAAGCGTAACATCATTGACAGTAAGAGAGAATGAGAGATGAGGAGAAGGTTTAGGAGGAAAAACAAGCAATTCAGTCTTTGCCATGTTAAGCTTCAAGCGACGATGAAGCAGCCAAGCTGAGATATCTGAAAGACATGCCGAGATACAATCGTGAACATCAGGAGAAAGTTCCGGAGATGACAGATATAGTTGTGTATCATCGGCGTACAGATGATATTGGAGGCCATGAGATTGAATAAGCTTGCCCAAGGGCAACATGTATAAGGAAAACAACAACGGGCCAAGCACCGAGCCTTGCGGAACCCCTACTGAAAGGGGAAAGGAGGAAGACGAGCTGCCATTAGCCAACACGCTGAAAGAGCGACCCGCTAGATAGGAGGCAAACCAGTTATAGACAGAGCCACAAAATCCAAGGTCATGAAGGGAATCTAAGAGAAGATCATGATCAACCGTGTCAAAGGCTGCAGTTAGATCAAGGAGAATAAGAACGGAATAATGGCCTTTAGTCTTGGCAGTAAGGAGATCATTGGTGATCTTAGTAAGGGCTGTTTCGGTGGAATGCAGAGGACGGAATCCAGATTGAAATGGATCCAAAGCAGAGTTACTAGAAAGAAAGTCAAGACAGCGAGAGTAGACCGCACGCTCCAGGATCTTTGAAACAAACGGCAACAAAGAGACAGGTCGGTAGTTAGATAGAGATAGCCTATCAAGAGTAGGTTTCTTGAGAATGGGAGAGACTGTAGCATGTTTAAAAGCAGAAGGAAATGAACCAGAGGACAGAGAAAGATTAATAATATGTAGCAAGGAAGGGAGGATAGCAGGAATAAGATTAATAAAGACGCGAGAAAGAATCGGATCACGAGAACAAGTGGAAGGCTTCGAAGAGCGCAGTATTGTAGACAGTTCATCCGCAGAGACCGAAGGAAACGCAGAGAAATTTGCAGGAGGAGCTGACAGATGAGGAACAGGAACTGGAAGAGGAGCAGAGCTGGCCAGATCAGAGCGGATAGTTTGGATTTTAGCATTGAAAAAAGAGGCAAAGTTATTAGCAGACAGAGAGGCGGGGAGAGATGGCGGATTAGGCTTCAGAAGAGAATTGAAGGACGCAAAGAGCCGCTGAGGATGCCTAGCATTTGATTGGATCAGCGTTGAGTAGTACTGCTGTTTGGCCAGTGAGATGGCAGAAGAGAAAGAGGAGAGTACAAATTTGTAATGGACAAAGTCTGCCCGGTCCCTGGTCTTACGCCAAAGGCGTTCAGCTGCCCGGGAACAAGAGCGAAGGTAGCGGAGGGAAGAGGTGAGCCACGGTTGGGGTTGAGAAGGGCGAGCTATCCGAGTTGTAGATGGAGCAAGATTATCAAGAGTTGAAGATAAGGAGGAATTAAAGAAGGAGACAGCTGAGTCCAAGGAGACAGCCGAACAGACAGAAGGAAGGAAGGAGGCTAGAGACTGGGAAAAAGCCTCATAATTGATAGATTGCAAGTCACGGCAAGAGCGAGAAGCGGGACGTGAAGGAGGAGGATTATGAGTAATATTGAAAGAAACTAGGTGATGATCTGACAACGGAAAGTGAGCAGTAGAAAAGTCCAACACAGAGCAATTCCGAGTGAGAACAAGATCCAGACAGTGTCCAAGGGAATGTGTGGGTGCATCAGACCAAAGCTTAAGATCATAAGAGGAAGATAATGAGCGAAATCGTAGAGCTGCAGCATCTTGAGGGTCATCCACATGAATGTTGAAATCACCCAGGATAAGAGTAAGACAGTTGTCAGAGAGGAAAAAGGACAGCCACGAATCAAAATCAGAGATAAATTTTGAGGACGAGCCTGGGGGGCGGTACAGAACTGCAACCCGCAGTCGCAGTGGAGCGAAGAGCCTCACCACATGTACCTCAAAGGAGGAGAAGCAATGTGAAGGTGGAATGGAAAGAGGCTGGAACTGGCACAAACTAGATAATAAAAGACCCACACCACCACCCCGACCCTCTGGGCGACTAGTGTGAGAGAAAGAGAGTCCTCCAAGAGAGAGGGCAGCAGAGATGGCAGTATCATGGGCAGGAAGCCAGGTTTCAGTAAGAGCAAGGAGGTGGAGAGACCTAGAGATAAACAAGTCCTGGATGACAGGGGCCTTAGAAGCAAGAGAGCGACAGTTCCATAAGGAACACGAAAAAGGCAGCTGAGAAGAGGGGAGACACCGGATAGGAATTAAGTTAGGAGAGTCGAGATTGGAACGAGCCATAAGGAACAGATATGAGGAGAAAAGAACTGAGAGGAGACAATGAGAAGATCGTGACCTGAATCAGAAAGTGGCAGCGACCGGACCGTGGCTGGGGTTTTTCCTCCAGAGTAGAGGATCCGCTTGACCGGCTTCGCCCTTCGGCTCGCGCCGAAGGCTCGCGCCTCCAGCAAACTGGAGGCTTGAAGTACCTGAAAAGGAGGGGGGGAGGAGCAGAAGCTGCAATTCAAACAGACCAATGGCAGTTAGTCAATGTTGCTCAATGGCTTCTCAGAGAGCTAAGTGGCTTCTCCTCTTCAAGTTGCAAACTGCAGCAAACTGGAGGCTTGAAGTACCTGAAAAGTCCCTATATTTGGGACAGAAATAACCTGAGATTTCAGAAATTAGAATCTGGGGGAAAATGAAACTGCCCAAGCCACCTTTCCAACGCCACGGGTTCCTTGTTCGTGCTTTAAAGAGTGTGGAGGAAGGAACGTGGCCAAAGTGAGGCTGGCACCTTTTGTCTGGCATCTTCTTCACCATTGCAGAGCCAGCTTCGTGCCTGATATTTGCCTGTAGTTATTCGGTGGGGATTACAAAATAAATAATAAAGAGGTCTTTGTGTTTGCTAACAATCTCTAGGAAGCGTCTACCTGAAACTTGAATGAAGTTTAAAAATTTACATTGCTTTATCTTTAAACCAGCAAATGCGATCACATTATGGTCAAAGGAGAGTAGACAAAGTTCTGGAAGCCCAGAATCTTGTGCTGTGTTCTACCTCTTAAAACTTTCCCCTAATTAGTGCCAATCAAGTAATCCACAATAACTTTTGCTGTTTGGGTAATCTCCTACAGGTTCTTGTCATTGAATATGTGTGGCATTTTGATATGAGCCATTGAACTGGTAGCATAGGGGGGTTTCATACTGGGATGGATTATATTCCATCCTTTATTTATTTAAGCACTTTTATCCTGCTATTTAGCCAAAAAGGCTCTCAAGGCAGCTTACAAAAATATTTCTTAAGACAGTCCCTGCCCACAGGCTTACAATCTAAAAAACATGACACAAAAGGAAAGGGGGTGGAGGGGGTGGGGAGGGAGGGGGGAAAGGGGGAGGGAAGCAAATTCAGGCACTAGATTCTCAGTTGCAAAGTCTATATATCTCTGTACCAAAGTTTGTTCATTTTCTTTGGTGATGTTTTGTTCAAACTGGTATGCCTTCTACCCTTCTTTTGCCCAAGATAGGCAGGCACTCCAATTACTGGTATGGCTTGTGCATGATGGGCTGGCATTTATTATTATTATTATTATTATTATTATTATTATTATTATTATTATTATTATTATATTAATTACATTTATATACCGTCCCATAGCTGGGCGGTTTACAAAGATTCAAAAGATTAGATTAAAAAGACTGAACATTAAAAATCGATATACAAATTTTAAAAACAAAAGCATAGAAACAGTTAACATTTAAAACAATTAAAGTGCATATCCAACAGTTTTGTAAGTTTATCTATTTCTGCTGCAGTTAAACAGTTGTACTATACCCTCATTTATTTCCCATAAAGCACAGTTCAAAAAGAACACCACCACCGTACTGGAACAGGGTGGCCATCTCAGTCATCGTTGGCTGCCTGGCTAAGTCTGTCTTCGTGCAGCTGACGTTTGGCTCTTGCTGGACTTTTGCCAACTCTACCAGTAGGATGAAACCTTTTTGGTTTCTGGTGAGTGGCTGGGCATTATTATGGCCCTTAAATATTTGTAGAGGGGCATGATCCGCTGGGTCTTGGGAGAAGCAGTCAACACCTGCTGTTGGCCACTATGGGGAGAAATCGCCTGCGTTGTCCTTGAGAGCGCCACCTTGGTTGCTGTCTACACTTGACTGGTGAAGTCTGGGTCAACGGCCCTCTTGCAGCGTGATGTGTGGATCCGGGAAGATCTGGCAGGGACCTTTCCACCTGGGCGCCAGGGTACTCTTGTCCACTGAAGAACCTTGATGCAGACACAGAATTTGGCCGGTGGTCGTGGCAGGGCTCATCTGGGTGTCTTTAATCTGTGAATGAGAGCCTTAAACTACCTCATTAATGCACGGCCATAGTCTTAACACTTGATCATCTGTTAGTTGGAGTTTGGTGGCCTGAATTTTAGTAGGAGGAGAGTCACTGGTTTACCCATGAGGGTTCCATAAGGACTAATCTCTTGTTTATAAGTTTCAGGGGGAAGAAGCAGTGCAGCAGTGCCATGAAGTCAGGCCCTTGGTGACACAGCCACCAAGATCCCTTCCCATGCACAAACTGCCCCAAAGCCAGCCCTGCCTTTAGGTAAAGTAAGGTGGCTGCCTTAACCAGCAAATGCTGGAGTCCGGGATGGCAGTAGGGGCATAGGCATGTGCAAGGGGTGTGCCACATGTGCCCAGGCACAAAGTGCCAAATTGAGGGGGGATCCATAGGGGGATCCAGACACAGCAGGAATGGTCCTCAGGCTGCCCTTGGCTGCCCCGCCACCATGCCAATAAAACACTGCCTTCAAGAGAACACTGTTGCTCCCGGCAGCAGGAGTGAAAAGGAATCACTCTGCTTAGAGCCTCATTTCAAAGAGGCCAGGAGGAGGAGTCCTGAAGGCTAATATTGCCTCATAAGACCCTCCTCCTGCCACTGTCCCCACAAAGCCCCCCCAATGCTGGGGGCTTGAGGGATGTTTCCTCATTCCCCTCCCCCGACCTGCAACAGCCCTGCCGTGGTCAGGTAAGCTGAACACGGAGCAGGGCATCAGGGCATCAGTGTCTACCATATTTAATAAATAAATGAAAAGAATAATTGAGTATTCAATAAATGTTCACCTTTTAAAAAGTAAAATTCCCAGGGCGCACACCCTAATGAAATGGTCTGTGCATGCCCATGAGTTGGGGGGGGGCCCTGCAGAACAAAACTGTGTGTGCCCAGACACCTGCCTTGCACCCCAAAGTTTGCCTGCTGCCCTCAGATGCTGTGAAGGATGGTGGCTCATCACTGGTGTTGAAGTACATTCCACCTGCCCAGCCTGTTGGTTTCTGTACATGGAATGGAGCGGGCGTCCATCCTGCCCTTCATCTCAGGCAGCAAAGTGTCTTGAGCTGGCTCTGAGCTCTCCATGCTGGGTGTATGGAGGCAGCATCCAAAACAATGGCTCAGATGTTTGGAGAAGCATTTATTTATTTATAAAGAATACTTGCACAAAATCTCTAGGTGTTCAGGCCAAAATACTAAAAATCACTATTAAACAAATAAAAATTGCAAGTACAATAAAACTAAATAACAGAAGCAATACAAAACAACTGAAAAACAATAACAGAAAGCAGTCAAATGGAGCTGCACCTTCTGCACGTGGCCCGTGTTCCTGAAGTTCTGCTCCCCTGTTGCAGTGGAAAGGGAGGGTGCCCCATCTCAAAGTCACCTCCCCATTGAATCTGGTGGCGCAGGTAATCCATTCGCATTGGATTCTGATTGGGAAAGCAAACATTTTTTCCCATATGGAGAAAAAGTAGGTTCAGCTTAGCTTCGGTGTAGTGCTTCAGTCTTTCTGCTTTGTTAATGAGATGAGCTTAAATTGTTTTATTTCAGTTTGGAGCTTTCCGAAGAGGGAGTGGGCGTTGGAATTCCTTGTGGAAGGAGACCACGAAGTTCAAGAGGAAGTGATGCATTGGCAAGGCTCCTTAAACAACAGTGGTTCAACCTTTTCCGTTAACAAAAAAGGCTGAACCACCGTAGTTTAAGGCGCCTCCTGAACAGGGTCATTGGGGTTTACTTCTGATTAAACACACATAGGATTGCGTGATAAACGCTAAAAAAGTTACACAACCCAACTCTCACAATAATAACCATTCCAACCCCAAATGCATCAGAAAATAAAATGCAACCCACAACAACTCCAATTCCAAATGCATCAGAAAATAAAATGCAACCCACAACAATGCAAAACACATGAAACATTATAAAATGAAATCCCAGGCACTTACCTTTCTTTGACGCAGGTAGATCAAGCAGACAGACAAGCTGAGAAGAGAAGTGAAAACGTACAATTACACTGGGGTTTCTTGTTCGTGGCAAATGCCTCTCATTTAGGGTGACCATATGGAAAGGAGGACAGGGCTCCTGTATCTTTAACAGTTGCATAGAAAAGGGGATTTCAGCAGGTGTCATTTGGGAAACTACACTACTGCTTTAAAGTGCTTTAAAGCCCTTTATAACAGTTTTGACAACTGTTTGGGCCCAGGACACACTGCATATACAGGTTTCAAAACGTTTTCAAAGTGGTTTAAAGCGCTTTAAAAGCAGTAGTGTAGATTCCCCCCCCCAGTGAAATTCCCTCATCACCACAGTTAAAGCTGCAAGAGCTATACTAGAATGGCCAGATTTAAAAGAGGGCAAGGCTCCTGCAGCTTTAACTGGTGTGATGAAGAGGAAATTCCACCAGGTTCTCCATATATACAAATGACACCTGCTAAAATTTCCTTTGCAATACAACTGTTAAAGATACAGGAGCCCTGTCCTCCTTAAGTCACCCTACACTTATTTCGGGGCTTAAGGAGCTCTCTTGTTCCAAAGCAGCTCTTTTGCAAGTGAGAAGTAGCGGCTCCATTTTGAGGCAGCCCAAAAGCCAAGGCGTCTCCGTCCCCCCTTGGGAGAAAAGTCCAGGGAACAGGGCTGAGAGGAATCAACGAAGGCTGGACCAAGCAATTCAGTCCCTAACAGACCTCTTAAAATGTATTCACCAAAGGCAAAAGTGTGTTGTTTTATTTTAAATTTGAGCAGAATATGAATGCTGGATAGCCAGAGTGATCATTAGTGACACACCTGGTCAGTCTGCACACCTGTGCCATCTTTTTTTAAAAGGAAGTTTCTGGCAACTACAGCAATTATTCCCTTTGGTTAGACGTGATGGAAAGGCAGCCCAGTCTTTCTCTCATATCAGGGCTTAGGACCCATGGCACTGCACTTCTCTGAACTGTGTAAGTACCCTCAGGTTTGGGAGAGTCCAGACTCCTCTTTTTCCCAGAGGCATTTTATTTATTTATTAAAACATTTACATCCCACCCTATATCATAAGGATCTCAGGGCGGGGTACAGATAAAACCATACATATAAAATAGAATAAATATACAATCCTAAAACAAATTAAAACATTGACATGTTAAAACCAATATGAAATTTTAAAATCCAATTAAAAGAAGACAGTGTGCCTTACCTCCCCCCCCCCCCCACACACACACTCCCCAGGGCAAGGTGCAACACTGCTGCTGAAGTCTCCGAGACTCTCTTCCCAGAGGAAAGGCTCCTGCTGAAAGCACTAGGCTTCTTGCTTGTCAGAGCGAAGTGCCATTGGTGGGTGTCTTGGCTCTTCTAGTCAGGCCACACACACACACACACACACACACACACACACACACACACACACCCCCCTTTTCCTTCCCCTTCACTGGCCTGGCTCAGACAACATGCTAAACCATGCTGCTTAATCACAAAATGGTTAACAAAATGCATTGACCTTAATGCATTCCATTAACCATTTTGTGGTTAAGCAGCATGGTTTTGCGTTTTGTCTGAACCAGGCCACTGAGACCAGGAGCTGCAACACACACTAGTTGCAGTCTACAGGAAAGGACTTCAGCAAAGGGAAAGGTGTCTTGCTTTTTGAGGTTCCCTCCCCTCTTTCCCCTACATGGTGTGTGCATGAGTGTATGCTCTAAAAGCTCCATCACACCAGTTTGTGTTTGTTAACCAGCTCTTGCTTCCTAATCAACTGCCTTTAGATAGAGGAAGGAATACAAAAGTAGAGCCTCCAACTGCAGGAAGTGTTTACCTGAGACCTGAATTAAGTTTAAACATTAGCACTGTTCTGTCTCTAAACCAGCAAGTAATATCAGATTACAGTCACCAGAGAGTAGACAAAGAATTGGAAGCCCAGAATCCTGCCCAAGCTGCCTGTGTGAAGCCAAATATTGCTACCACTGAACTTTTATTTTTAAATGCCAGCACCAAACAACAAGGTGCTAAACCAAAGTGCACCCATGACCAACACTAATGCTTTGGCGTCTCAACATCACAGGTGAAGCAAATCCAGACCAATCAGTTTGCAGACAGAATGCTCACCCATGCCAACACCCTAGGAGGCAGCGAGACAGTTATATTTTTGTGCTTTAATAACCTTCCTTTGTTTAGAAAGCCTTGTAGACAGACTCAAGACTAGAAAGGTGTAAATCCTACTGATCTTAGTGGGGCTTACTTCTGAGTAGACATATTTAGGATTGTGCTGCAGCTCTGTTTTTAAGGTGACACAAGATATACACACACATACCCCATGTTTACCAAAAGAACAGTTTGCTGGTTACGGCATAATTTTTGCTTGAAAAAAGGGGGGTTTAGACACCCTAATATAAGCAGGGGCAGATAGGAATTGTTTTAGGAAGCCCTCTGGTAAAGGTGCTACTGAATCCTTTTTAGCCAGGAAGGACCTGGGGCATTGCAATTTTCTCCTGATCCTGCTGGAGCCCAGATTTTGGGTGTGTGTGTGTGTGTGTGTGAGGAGAGAACACACAGAGGCCTAGTTCAGACAACACGCTAAACCATGCTGCAGCCAGAGACACACAGTATCTCTCTCTTTAACATTTGATTTTAGCAGTCCTGTGTTGGTAGCAGTCTTAGTTATAGGGCTGATGGAAGGGACAAGTAATAACCCAGGCCAATGTTCCAGAAGACAAGTTTCAGAAGCTCTGGCAAATGCAGGAGGGATCTAGATAACAGGCACAGGGTCAAGACACAGGCAGGCAAGCAAGCCAAGATAATGGCCCTGTTCAGAAAACATGTTAAACCATGGCTTTAACAACAGTGCTTAAACCTGTGGTTTAAGGTATCTTCTGAACAGGGCCGTAGAGTCAGGCAAAGCAGAAGTAGTCCAACAGAATTAGGCAGCCCAATACATACACAATCCAATAGTAGGGTTGTAAGAAATGAAGGGGTTAATTGAACTCTAAGCTGCCCTTTGTGTTTTCTGTAGACCCTGCAGGAGGAAGTGGCTGACTCACACATTCCAGAGAGATGTGGAATGGCAGGGAAGGGAGATGGGATTAGGTAAAGGTATCCTGTTTAGCCCACTCCTCTCACACAGGTTTTATAATTGTATCCCACTTCTCTCACACAGGTTGTGTAAATGTATTCCACTCCCCTTTTTCTTTGTGCATCCCACCCCCTTCATTCCACTCCCCTTTTTCCATTGTCAGCTGACCCTATGTGAATAAAAGTGGTGTGCAAGCTCCGATCAGGGTCAGACCCTGTTCGAGTCGCACCTCAGTATACTGATACGTGGTGTCCTCTGCAGTGTTTTTCTACGCTCGTCTTTTGTACCTAAGGTCAGGGACAAGAACCTGCCATATTTCTAACAATTTCTGGTGCCGTGGACTCGGATCCGTCCCTGAGTGGGCTGCGGTAGTCCAAAGCTGCGAAGGCACAGTGGAAGAGAAGTCGCGACCGGCTGAGTTCAGCTGTCTCTCCAACGTGGGACCGCGCTTTGGAGCTCCGTAGAACCCACTGGTCGGAAACGGGCTAGGCTCGAGCCACTGCAGACGCGCCTAAAGGGTCGGCCGAGGGAACGGAAGAAGTGCACTGAGACCCGGTGAGTGTGATCTGTGAAACGCCAGACACATAGAGGGAGGGCAGGGTCTGCTTGTGTGGAGTTGATTGAAGGACACTAAGGAGACCTTCCGAGCAGGGTCCGACGGTCCGAGCGAGTGTGGAGCTCTTAGCCGCGGTTCTCTGATTGCAAGCTGAAAGGCGGATCAGGGCCGGCGAGGAGCAAAGCGATTGGCAAGAGTGTTTGGGAGCAGACCCTAGGACCCCATCACGATGGGTGGTGCACAGTCCCGTTCAGGAGGGGCAACGCCCCTAGGATGTTGTTTAAAGAATTTTAAGGCATTTTGTTTTGATTATGGTGTTAAGATGAAGAGGGATAGGTTGCAGCACTTATGTGAAAAAGAATGGCCTGTTCTGTGTCCTTCTTGGCCAAAAGGGGGATTCTTTCTCCCCGGCACTTGTTAGCGCTGTTCATGTTATAGTGACAGACACAGGGAGACTAGATCAGTTTCCTTTATTAATCCTTGGCAGACTGTGGTCACCTCTAAGCCACCACCCAAATGGGTGTTTGCCTGCAACCCTGTCATGGTGATCCGTAGAATAAAACCTCAAGAAGAATCATTGAAACATTCTGTGAAAAAGGAAGTGTTTCAGCAAGGAGAAGATGATGATCTTGTGCCTACTCCATATACTATGCCCACGGCCCCCATGGCATCCACGTCAGGAGAGTGAATCTCTCGCCAGTACCCACTGCCCCACATGGCATGACTCCCAAATGCTCCTTAATTCTTGTCTGCCGAGATTAAGTCCACGATATTGGCAAGAGCAAGAGTGCAGTTTCTGTCCGGGAAGCCTGGGGCCACTGAAAATGAAATTACAGCTGCCCTCCCTACACAGGACTCTGGTTGGGACGTGAATAGTGATGCAGGAAGAGAAAGGCACCAGAGATATTTTTCTCTGCTACTAGAAGGAATGCGAAAGTCAGCCAGGAAAGCCCCGAATCTCAGTAAGGCCCTTGATATCAGGCAGGAGAAGAATGAGACTCCAGCTGCCTTTTTGGAAAGGCTGAAGACAGGGTTCGAGGAATATACGGACCTTGATATGAGCCTACCAGAAAATTTGCATTTAATGACTATGCAATTTATCGGGCAGGCTGCCCAGATATTCAGAAAAGCTCCAAAAGACTCCGGGAGCTCTGAGATTGCCCCTGCTGGCCTTACTAGAGATAGCAAGGGGGGTGTTTGAGAGAAGAGACGAAGAAGAAGAAAGGGCGAAGGAAAAGAGAACTGTGAAGATGATAGCAGCATTTTAGAAGGAAGGAGAGAGGCAGAAGAAGGGACCAGGTGAATTGTGAAGCCAGACCTTGAGATGTTTGTAGATGGATCCAGCTTTGTTAAAGATGGACAGAGATATACCGGATGTGCTGTAATCATGATTAAACCCGTTCGAAAGTACCTAGAGAAATTGCCCAGTAAATATTCAGCTCAAGCAGCTAAGTTAGTGGCATTAATGAGAGCCCTTGAACTTGGAAAGGGGCAAGAAGTGAACATTTATACAGACTGTTTGTATGCATTTGGGGTTTGCCACACCCATGCTAGACTTTGATCCACTCGGGGGTTTGTGTCTTCAAATGGACAGCCTGTACAACACCAGAGTTTGCTAGAACAACTGCTTTTGGCTGTCAAGCTTCCAGAAAAAGTCTCCATAGTGCATGTGCGGGCACACGAGAAGAGCACTGATCCATACCTTCGAAAAAGAAACCAGCTAGCAGATGAGGCAGCGCAAGAGGCTGCTAGAAAAAGAGCTGACCGTGACGGACCTCCCAGAAAGATGGAAGGGGCTCCCAGATAGAAGAATTTATATCCCAGAGGCCTTAGTACACCCCCTTGCTGTAATGATTCATGCCCAGTTGGGGCACCCAGGAATGACAGCCCTGACTGAATATGTTAAAGGGCAAATGTTTTGCCCAGGGATCACCATGGCAGTGAAGCGGGTCACCCAGAGTTGTCAAGTATGTCAGAAGGCTGGACCTTCTGCAAAAGAAGTGCCACCAGGTAGTCGGCCGCTTGCATATTACCCTTTCCAACGAGTGCAAATTGATTTTGCTGAGCTCCCGCCCTCCAAGGGATATAAATATCTTTTAGTTATTGTTTGCCAGCTTACGAGGTAGGTAGAAGCGTTTCCTTGTAGAAACTGTACAGCATGCATTGTGGTTGTTAAACTGTTACAAGAGATTGTCCCCAGGTATAGAGTATCTGAATGTTTAGAGAGTGACTTAAAGTCTCATTTTACTTCAAAAGTAACACAGGCTTTTGCACAAGCTTTGCAAATTGAGTAGAAGCTGCATGCACCCTGGAGGCCTCAGGCCTCAAGGCAGGTTGAGAGAATGAATAGGACTCTGAAGAGCACGTTGCAAAAATTACAAATAGAACTTCAGATGTCTTGGGTAGAGGCGTTACCAATAGCCCTGACAAAAGCTTGAATCATGCCCAGAAAGGAGATGGGGGTGTCTCCCTTTGAGATGCTTTTTGGATTTCCACCCCCCATTCCCCGGCCACATTCATTTAGAGTTACATGGGAGATAAGAGACCGCCAATTACAAGAACACTTAACTGGCTTGCAGTCCTGTCTTTCACAGCTTCGAGAATATGCAGTGACGACCCAGACACTTCCCTTGGACACCCCCTTGCATCAATACAAGCCAGGAGACCGAGTGTGGCTGAACAAGTAGAATAAAGTGACTTTGGGGGAGTCTTGGGAAGGGCCATATGTGGTTGGACTGGTGATGCATGCCTGTGTAAAATTGCTGAGATCGGCTAAATGGACACATTGTTGTAGATTAAAATCATACATCCCTGAGGACATCAACGTAGGTCCCCCTGCCGCAGTACCGGGAGCCGACAGGGGTCCCACACAAGAAGCCAGCAAAGAAAAGACATATACTTCAAAGCACCTTGGGAGGGCTAAGCTTAAAATCTGTGCTTATGGACAATAATACACAAAAGAGTATTTGCATTCATACTTCTTATATTATTGGTGATTCTCACAGCTATATTTGGGGAGTTTGCAATTGTAAGAATCATGAGAGTATGGGCAAAAATTGTGTTGTTCCTTACCATTCTTTCCCAGGTATATGCTCTTGAGTATAAAGAAAAACATCTATGAGAGAAAAATGCATATTTTCAAGATATTAAGCAATTGTCAAAAACCCTAAATGTATCTGATTGTTAGATGTGTCTGCATGTTCCACCGGGAAGGGGGGGAGTAAAAGATTGGTAGTGCATGCTATCCCCTTTAATTATTCATCATAGGTCACAATCAAAAGAAGGCTTCGTAATCGAAGGGAAGTTAACTCTCCCTTAAGATTTAATTGAGGGACGGAGGTTGCTAGAAGAATAATTCCAAGAGTGGGAGTTGCCTTTAACTATAGAGACTTACACCTATTATCCAATTGGACGGAGAGTTTGTTCAATGATACAATTTCTAGTGTTAAAATGTTGGCCAAGGAACAAAGTGAAATTAGGAATGTGGCCTTACAAAATCGCCAAGCCCTCGATTTTATTTTAGCCGCGAAAGGAGGTGTGTGTGTTTTGATCAAGTCCCATTGTTGTATGTATATTTCTGATTATGCACCAAGTATTGACCGCACTATCCATCATATGGAAACGCTGATTCAAGAAGGCCCTTAGAAGAATGAGGGAAGTGATTCTATCTTTTCTTGGCTATGGTCATAGTTGCCTGATATTAGATGGCTTCGCAGTCTGGTTCCCATAGTGCTTATGGTGTCATTACTGTTTCTTTTATTGCCATGCTGTATTCCCTGCCTTACTGTTTTGATTCATAATGTGTCTGAGTCAGTCACTCAAAAGCAAATAAGAGTTACCTACATAGCCCTAAGCCAGCAAGATCGAGACTCGAGAAGAAAATACACCGTGATACCTCGTGAAAGTAAAACAGATAAGTGAGACTTCACATCATTTTAAAGAGGAAGTGAGTCTCAAAGGGGGGATTGTAAAAAATGAAGGGGTTAATTGAACTCTAAGCTGCCCTTTGTGTTTTCTGTAGACCCTGCAGGAGGAAGTGGCTGACTCACACATTCCAGAGAGATGTGGAATGGCAGGGAAGGGAGATGGGATTAGGTAAAGGTATCCTGTTTAGCCCACTCCTCTCACACAGGTTTTATAATTGTATCCCACTTCTCTCACACAGGTTGTGTAAATGTATTCCACTCCCCTTTTTCTTTGTGCATCCCACCCCCTTCATTCCACTCCCCTTTTTCCATTGTCAGCTGACCCTATGTGAATAAAAGTGGTGTGCAAGCTCCGATCAGGGTCCGACCCTGTTCGAGTCGCACCTCAGTATACTGATACGTGGTGTCCTCTGCAGTGTTTTTCTACGCTCGTCTTTTGTACCTAAGGTCAGGGACAAGAACCTGCCATATTTCTAACAGGGTCAAGCAGGAGTCCAAGTTGGGTTCAAGATGGGCAAAGAAACCAGGAGAGGTTGTTTCCAGCAGCTAGCAAATGCTGACTGCTGGGCTTTTCCTAATAAAGGCTGCTGAGCCACACCCAGACTCAGCTGCTGCTGAAATTCCCTCTTCATCCCAACAGTTAAAGCTGCAGGAGATATACTAGAGTCACCAGATTTAAAAGGTTCTCCATATATACAAATGTCACCTGCTAAAATTTCCTTTGCAATACAACTGTTAAAGATACAGGAGCCTGTCCTCCGTTTCATATGGTCACCCTACTACTGACTCCATTCCAGTCTATTCCTTTAGATAAGTTCAAAGGCTGTCCTCATAAAAAAATACTGTGCAGGATTTCATAAAGTGGGGGGGGCATGTAGTTCTGAGGCTGTAATAATTAGAAAGTTCAGGTGTTATCATCTACTTAAACAGTAATGGCAGAATTCAACAACTTTTGAAACAACTACAACTAAAACAATTAAAAAAAATACCTTAAAAAGAGAACCCAGTTTCAGAACTGAATAGTCAATGACTTTAAGCAGATAAAAATGTGTGGACATATTAATCACAATAAAACTTAGTCCTTATTAATCATAATAAAATAACAGATATTGCAGTCCATGCTTTCCTATGGCCATTCTGAAGGAACCGAATGAGACCATGAGCAAAGTGGGGAACATTCCAAGGGAGTACGCCTCCAGCAAAAACTCTTAGTATGCTTAGGGTCTCAGTTCAAACCTCCACAACCATTTTGGGGCTCCCCCTTTTTTGGGGGGGCTGCCTGACCGCCCAGTGCTTTCCTATGGCCATTCTGAAGGAACCTAATGTGGCCATGCGCAAAGTGGGGAACATCCCAATGGAGCACGCCTCCAGCAAAAACTCTTAGGATGCTTAGGGTCTTATTACAAACCTCCACGAGAATTTTGGGGCTCCCCTTTATTTCTGGGGCTTCCTGCCAGCCCAGTCCTTTCCTATGGCCATTCTGAAGGAACCTAAAGGGCCTGTGTGCAATGTGGGGGCCATTCCAATGGAGCTTGCCTTCAACAGGGACTCTTATGGTGCTTACAGTCTTATTACCAATCTCCCTCAACATTTTGGGGGCTCCCCCTCTTTTTTGTGGGTCTGCCTGACAGCCCAATGTTTTCCTATGGCCATTTTGAAACCGGCCTGTTGTAAGGTGTGGGCACCGGGAGGGGGGGCATATAGAAACATTTAAATAATGTTTGGCATGTTGCGACAAAATTCCTTTCTCATATTTGGGTGTTTTATAACTGGTGCTTATAAAGCAGTGTATAAAACTGTCATTACCCTCTTTTTATTGCATTCCGATTTCTTCTTGGATGTGGGGATGATCCCCAGAACCATAGTGTTGGGGGGTCGTAGTAGTTGTTCCTTAAAACCACTCTGTTAGTTTGTATTTTGATTCTGTGTGGTTTTCTATGAAAACTAAATATTTAACTCCTTTAGGTATTTTGATTTGTAGATGATCCCTAAACTCCTCCAATGATTTCCTATGGCCATTCGGAATAAACCAATGCGTTTCAATGGCCATTCGGTGTCCTTCGGTTTAGTATGTCCCAGGACGTTGCTAAAAGCCAAGCTCGGTAAAATCAGCTGCCCTCCTGTTGAGGCCTGAGTCGGGCCGTGGCGGGTTGAGATGAAATGGGTGGCTGGCCTGACACAGCCTCCTCGGCAAGGCAATGTGCACCTGGTTCCTTGGTTAGTCACAGCCTTCCCCAACCTGGTATCCTCCTAATGGGTTGGACTACAAGTCCCAGCATCCCCCAGCCAAATTGCGAAAGGCTGATTTACAGGTAAATGGGGCACTAAAGCAGTTAGGACTAGTTATTTTAAATAGATATTGTTGTTTTTATACCTTTGTTGTTGTTTAGTCGTTCAGTCGCGTCCGACTCTTTCGTGACTGGTTTTACATTTTGCATATCTGTTTTAATGTTAATTGTTTTTAACTTTTGTAAACCACCCAGAGAGCTTCAGCTATGGGGCGGTACATAAATGTAAATAAATAAATAAATAAATAGGAGAGGACTAGAATACAAGTGGTGGAATAATACTCCCAGTGGGACTGCGATCAAACACACCTCTTCTCTTCCGGCAGAGCATTTGGGGGTGAGCTGGGACCTGCTTCAGCGGAGGGGACATTGTGAAAGAGATGGCGACAGTCATGTTGAGGACAAAACAGCCTGCGTTCACTCCAGTCTAAATGCCACAACCGTAGCAGGTTCTAGGGAGTTGCTGTGGCCTAAGGATGCAGGCCAGGTGCATGGAGGAGTTTGAATGACCTCCTGTTTGCCAACTCATTGCCCTTTCCTAGCTTCCTACATCCAGCAGAAGCTTATTTCATCTAAGAAAGGAGTGTTCCCACCCAGCCACCTTGATGGAGGCAATGGTGCAATCGCTCTTTAAGATCCCCTTGGGCATAAACAGCTGGAATAACCCCAGGCTCTCTTGGATGAGAAGGCTGCAACTCCAGGCTCTCTCTTTGCTCTGGTCTTGGTGGAGTAATCCAGGGATTTGGGGTGAGCTTTCAACAGTATGTTATTTCTTCTCATCTTCTGAGCCAGGTGAGGCTGTCTGGGAGGTGGTGCCTGGGCTCAGTAGTGGTCTGGATGAGATTCAGTAGTGGGCTGGATGAGACAGATTATGGAGTGGTAATCAGCTAGTTCTGGATGGGGTTGCACCCCCTTGAAAAAACCCATCCACACCTTGGGGGCCCCTCTTTGACATGTACATCTTCAACACATGTTAACTGCAAGGTGACAAAAAGGGCCCTTGGGTTTTAGGGCTCCTTCATTACTTTTTATTGGTGTGCTTTACATTTTTGACTCCATTTCCTTCATAGGCAAACACCTGATGGCTGCACCATTGCAGTGGCTGCTTCAGACAAAGTCGAGCTGGCGGATGCCATCTTAGAGCCTTTTCTACAGGTTGGTTGGTTATTTACGTATGTATTTATTCAATTATTTAAAAGGCCTCCAGTGCTGAATACTGTGTGTAAACGAGCTCAAGCAGGAGCATGCAGCCTTTCAATCCCCCAAGCCAAAGGCCTTTTAGGGCTTTATTTATAATCCCAAAATCCACAGTTGGGTAACATCTTTATTAGGACTAACGAAAATTCCCCCAAAGTGTGCAAGCTTTTGAGTTTTCCAGGTCACTTCATCCACTTTGGTGGTCCAAAGAAGCAGGAGATGGTAGTTGGAACAGAACAGGGGGGATTCTACACGTCGTACTGAGGGTGCTTCCATGCGCCCCCAGTGCGCCCCCAAAGCGATCGTGTAGCTTGCCTGTTCAAAGAGACGAGGAAGAGGCGTCCTTGCCACCGCCACCGCCACCCGCCTACCTCCTTGCCGGCCGGGTCGGAGAGCTCGGCGTAAGCCGAGCTCTCCGACCCAGCGGGCGAGGAGGTAGGTGGGTGGCGGCGGCAAGGACGCCGCTTCCTCGTCTCTTCGCCAGGCAAGCTACACAATCGCTTTGGGGGCGCACTGGGGGCGCATGGAAGCGCCCTCAGTACGACGTGTAGAATCCCCCCAGTCCAAAAATTTGGCCAGATATTGTGCTTGGGAGGTTTGCAGTTTAGATAGACCTAGATGACTGAATTATTTTGTTATCAAGAGAAAAATAGCGAAATGTTTATCTAAAGTTCTGTAGAGATTCCGTAGTATGTGTAAGTAGTTGATACATTGATCTAGCAATTAAAAGCACAATAAGTATTTCTAAATCTATCAACCACACAATGAATTACCATTTTGCTTTAAAGTGTTTTATGGTACATGTAAAAAAAACCACCATTCCTTATTTTATGTGAGAAAGAATGGGATGTTTTTTCTTACATGAGTTATTCTTGAGAATAATGTTTTGTTTTGTGTTTCAATGAAGGCAGAAGCAGCAGAGGCAGCTTTCGTTGCAGCTGAAGGTACCGTACATCATGCAGAATGTGGATGCACAGCTCGGGACTGGCAGGAGCTGTACTGTTCTCCGCCACTGAGCGTGCATGGACCGTTTTGGTCGAGGGAAGGTGGAGGCAGGCGCACAGCTCAGCGTGTGCGTTGCCGTTGCACAGAAGCTAAAGCCTTCAGTGGTTAGAAAGAGGAAATGTTGCATCACACAACCTCCAGCTATGGCAAAGCACAAAAGGAACAAGTGATCCGCAAGATACGTATTTTAGAGCAGTCTTCAGCAGGCTGGTACCCTCCAGAGGTTTTGGACTACAGCTCCCGTAATCCTTCATCACTGGCCATTCTGCCTGGAGCTGATCGGAGTTGTAGTCCAAAGCCTCTGGAGGACGCCATATCAGGGAAGGCCATGTTTGTGAAAGGGCTTGAAGCGACACAAGCTGGTTGGGGAAAGGCGAGGTGTGTTGAGTCGCTGCGTTAAAACCGGCCCCGGTGAGCCCCATTGGCTTGGTCCTGTTTGTGCCTCTTCAACAAATGTTACCAACGACCATGTCCCCACTCTCCCCCACCCCAAGAAATGATTTGGAACTGCGCAAAACCATCTTTCTCACAGAATTTTGTATATATATTTTTATTGCAGCTTCAGATTTCCGTGACCTTCTGTGCTTCAAGCGCCTGCCTAGCTGCCTAGAGCCATGTCCAGGCAAAACCGAGATGTTGAGTTAGCTCGCCTGGTGCACGACAAGCCACTTGGCCATCGAAGCGCCTCCCCTTCCCGCCACTGCATAGTTGAGCAGTTGCCGAATGTCCCCAGCTACCGCATCGCTGCTACCTCCCGCATCCCCGTCCTGATCTCCAGAAAGCAAAAGGCTGGTGTGACGAACCCCAGTTTTTTGAAAGAAGAATCATCCCTCTCGCGACCCCGGGGTAACGTAGCATTTGCCATGGCTTTGTGCGTGCAGTGTTGTAGGTCAGGCTATCGTCGCCTTGTCTACTTTTATGTCTTGTGAGTTTGTTTCAAAGTATGCATTTCCAGTTGCATACTTTGAATACAAAGTTTCATTGCAGTTTCATGAGTGACAGTTCTGAGGTCACTGAGACTTGGTTCAGAGCCGTGGAGAGAAGGACCACTTTATACTAATAAAAGTAATTGAATACAAAGAGATTGCAATCCTTAGTTAAATTTTAAATTTAAGGCTTGATTTATATTTATTTGTTTATTTATGAGTATTTATAGACCACTCATATCCACAGATTTCAAAGTGGTGTACACAAATAATAAAACCATAAAAATATAAAAATCAATAAAGAAAATATATCGTGTCTACATATTCGTAAGATTGTAAGCTAAACTACACAGGGAAGGCTTGCATAAGCAGAGGTGTGTCTTCAACATGTACCTAAAAATAAAAAAGAGTTGTTGCATGTCTAATCTTAGAGGGAAGATTATTCTAATTAGAATTTAGTTTAATTTTAGCCGTACTTGGAAGTTATATTGTTTTTTTTCATGCTGAATGAAGAACGGCCCTTGGGAGGCCCCTCCCGCCCATTCTGTCTTGAAGTAATAGGCCCTGTACAAATGCCAAAGAACATATGAATTGTACCACTAGTTTCTAGGGTTCCCCTCATGCAAGATCCAACTGTGTTATTCCGTCAGCGCAAATGATGTTGCGTTAGCAGAAAGTAGGTTCCGAATTAAGCACAACAGGAGACTCAACTAAAGTTGAGTTTGGGGACTGACACTGTTGGATGCATTCCCTTGTTTGCAGTGAAGGTTAAGAAGCTAACTAGTGCCTTTTCCCCGTACTGGTGTCCTCCATGCTGGCTGGGAAGATGGAAACTGTAATTCAAAACCCTGGAATGGTGACAGGCTGTGGAAGGCTGAACTAGTCAAAAACAGATATGGTTGGATGTGATGGTCATAACCATTATATAGTACCACTGGAATGCTTCAAGAGAAATGTTGTGTTCCATATATTACTAATCAAAATATACAAGGATTTGATTTTGATAAAATAAAACATTCTCTGTTTCACAATAGTCCAGAAAAGCTTGATTAGGATTTGCTTCAAAATGTTACACGCTTTACATTATTAAAGGAATAATTTAAACGTCCTTGTGTTTAAAACAACTAGTTGTCTTAGAATAGTCTGTGTCTAGCTTTTTATAGCAATACCTAAGCTTTGGGGTACATTTATATCTTTTAATAAACAGTATCAAATGCCCAAATTATTCCTGTTTGTTCTATAAAATATTGTCCTAAATGCAGAAGTCAGTATAAACCTGAGACAGTTTGATATCGCAATATAGAGTCATAACAAGATGATGTGAACCTGATTTTCTCAGGGAAATATTAGGGTTGTGGTTAGCTAGGATTTATATGTCAAACATATTCCAAATGTTTTATTAAGACAATTGTCTATGAGAAAAAGCAGCACTCAAACTTTGATTTTAGTTTTTTTAAAAACATCTCTACATATTTTGGGCACAATACATCTTGAATTTTATAGAAATTGTATAAAAATTGTATAGAAGCTGAGATATGACTTTGGGATTCATTATTCTAACTATTTCAAGAGATGTTTGAGTTTTTCTGTAGAAGAAAGTGGAGAAGCAAAAAGGCAAATAAAAAAGTGAGAGGGGAGCAGAGAAGGTTGCCATTTCAGGAAAACTTTGATCTGTAATAGAGGATCCGTTTCTTGAGTGTTGTGATGCAAGGAGCGTCATCAGGCGAGTGTTTATCTCACGCTTGTTACTGTCCATTTACGAATGTTTGCTGGTTCTTTGATGATGTCGTCTGCCTCCCACGTATCTCCTGCTCCTTCTGGCTTTCTTTCCGTTGCAAAATAGACCCCAGTAAATCCATTTTTTAAATGAAATGTTCTGCCATTTCCTGCTTTGTGCAGGAAAAGCGGTATGATAAAAACGGCCACTGAATGGGCAACATGATAATTGTTTACTTCCTCTTTCCTCCCCTGTGTGAAGAAAGAGGAAATATTGTGGGACAGAAGTGGAGAGGAAAGCAATGGTAAGGAAACATGATCCTGCCCGCCATCTGATGACGCTCAAGGAGCAGACTTGTTACTCATTGTCTGAAGTCAAAGCTGATATTGGCCATGAGCCAGATTTTATCCGGCATGCTTTTCTTTCTGGTTCATTTTTATATACTTTCTTACCCAAGGATGGCCATCAGGAAGATACCCCACTGTGAACATCCAGAATGTGGATTCAAAGAATGGCTCTTCGGGGCTACCCACACTTGCCCACCGCGCTCGACCGTCACCCCAAAGCAAATCCCACACCCTCACTGTGCCAGTTGTGCCCGTGGCTCCCAAGAGGTATGGACTCCAACTTCTCAGTGCTTGCATTCTGCCTTTTAGGGTCTACACCAGGAGTGCAGAACCTTAATTCTGGCCCCCTGCAGTCCCACTCTGACCGACGGGGCTCCCCAGATGGCCCACTTTGCCTGGCCCTCCCCATGCCCTCTCCCCTGACCTCCAATCGGTGGTTTCCTGCCATTTTTTCCCCATTCTAAAACCGTCGGATTTATTGGCACTCTGGCTTTTGTTTTGTTTTTTAACTAATGGTTTTAATGGTGTGTTTCGTTCTTTTTATTTTTTGTTCACTTTATCTCTTGTTCACTGCTCCAGAATCTGTCTAGATGTGGAGCAGTGTACAAATGTCATCAATGAAATGCTTCTCCCAAGACTTAGAGCTCCATCACACCTGCACGTTCCCTGTTGCCTAGGCTATGCCCGTTCCCCTCACCCTGCCTGGAGGCTTTGGAGCATGAACATAGTAAAATCAGATGCAGGCTTGCCTTTGAGTAAACACCATTGAACAGAGAGAGACTTACTTCTGAGTAAACTTCTGAGTAATACCTCAGAAGTAAGCATGGGGTTGCAGAGCACTTCTTTCCAGTTTGCTGTTTTAAGACTTAAAAAAGAAAGCTTCTGAGTGACCACACTATTAAAAGTCAGTTCTGTCATGGGCTGGGCCCGTGGTTCCTTTAAGAAAACATCTTTGCTTCGTCCTGGAGAGAAGGAGATGAGTTTCTTTATGTTAAGAAGGGAGTAGCAAGTTAAATGCCAAGGCCGCACTTTCGTGAGAAGCGCCTGGCATCCGATAACGCCTCCCCGGGCTGGTACTGGGAGAGAGTAACAAGTTGCAGCTGTGCAATGTCTGGGAGCATTCCCCCCTCCCTTCGGCAGAGGTGTGGGTTGCTATGGGGTTTCTATTGGTCAGGGTGAGTCTGGTGACAAGGGCGTCCCAGAAAGAAATAAAAGCTTGGGCACCCAAGAGTTCGGTCTCTTTCCTGTGGGTGTCAGGAGTCCAGTGTGTGCGTGGTGAGCAAGAGCTTCCAGGCCGGGCCGGCTGGATGGTGGAAGCCCCACGTGGCCACTGAGGGAAGGAGTCTAGTTCGAGTGGTGTGGAGCTGAGTCGAAGTGAGCAACAAGAGGTTGAGTTGCGGTGTTAAGTGTTTGTTTTGTTTTAGAATAGGTTTGGGTACAAGTGGGCAAGGGACCTTGCCCGAGTTACGGCTGGTGGGTGGTTAGTGGGGAGTGAGTGTGAATCCAATTGGTTTGAGTGTGTAAAGGGTGAGGGTGAGGTATTAGTCCCTGCTGTCCGAAGTGTGTCATTCCTTTGTCTGTGCTTTTCTCCCAAATCTCTTATGTGTTTACCTTAATGTGTGGACCCTTAAGGAAGTGTGTTTGTGTGAAGAATAAAGGTGTTTTGGTCCCTATCTTCCATGTAGTGTCATTCCTTGAGAACCTAGACTTCTAAAGAGTTAAAAAGCGGCAGTGAAGGTGCGTGTGTCTGGGCTGGTCGAGCCAGACCCCCTTCTCTGGCCGGGGAATCGCTGAGTCAAGCCCAGCAGTTCCATCACAAGTTCTATATGTGTTTACTCAGAAGTAAGACTCTCTCTGTTCAGTGGGGTTTCCTCAAAGGTGATGTTAGAATGTGATGTTAGCAGTTGAAATCAATGGGATTTACTTTTGCGTAAGGGAACCAGCAGATCTGTAATTTATGAACTTGAAAATGCACAGCTTCGCATGATCAAAGGAATCCTTCACACTAGTGAACTATCAAAGGATTGCTCCTTCACACTAGGAAAAGGATTTAAGGGGGGGGGGAATGATAAAAATCAAGTGATAACCCAATCTAATTCAAATTTGGCATGTGAATTTGGCTCCTTAAGAGCTATCACTGTGCCAATTTTGATCTCTTTATCTTCAAAATTGAGGGCACTGCTGGCAAGGAGGGTGCATTTTCCACCTTTTTTAAAAGTGAAAATGCCTGCTGGAGAAAACGCATGCCCCTCTCTTTCATCATCAACACCGCCCCTTGAAAACACACCCACAGAACATTGGATTGAAAACTATGGATGAAAATATATGTTGAGGGTAGCGCATTGTCATTTCAATTTACCAGAAGAACCAGACTTTCCCCACGCCAAAAAACAGTGCTAAAGAGGGGGGGAAGGGCAGGACATGGACGACATCATCTGAGTCTTTGCACACAACCCACGTTGACAGCGGGCTACAACGCTGGTGTGATGGAGCCCTTAGTTACTAGCAGCAAAAGCTTTAAGCTAACATAAGCTGGTATTTTGGGTCCCGCCCGCTTTTGCCCCACCCACCACTGAATGTGGCCTCCAAGAACTTCTCCAAAATGGGATTTGGACCTTGAGCTGAAAGAAGTTCAGCACCCTGGTTCTAGGAGTTATGTTCATTGTGCTCATTCTGTTGTCAGGGCTGGTGCCAGACTATTTTACACCCTAGGCAAGGTAAGCTACTTTCACACACACACACACACACACACACACACACACACACACACACACACACGCCAACTTTGATTTTTAAGAACACGTGTTTCCTGGAAAAAATAAGAAGCACAAAACTTGAAACTGCTAAATTTATTTTAAAGTGCAAGAAATACGCCATGCCAATGATAGCAAACAAATTGGAAAGGAACGTCTATGGGTCTAAAATGCATTATTTAATAGGAATATCACCTCCAAATCATCCCCCCCCCCCAACTCACACACGTGCGTGCACACACACTCAGCATCACTCACTCCAAACAAACACACGCATGAACACATGCATTCACTCAAAGACCCCATGCACCCCATTCATCCATACATTCTCTCTCTCTCTTTCTCTTCCGGGCGCGTTACGGAAGTCCAAACGTGGAGCCGCCCCACCCCCACCCCAGCGTCCCTGGCTTCGCTTCGGCTGGGCGGGCGCGAGGCGGCATCTTGCCCGCCCAGGCCCAAGTGAATCCTCAGGCCAGGCCGGTTCCCAGCCAACGTGCGTGAGTGCTGCACTGTGCCCGGCGCCCCTCTTAGCTTGGCGCACTAGGCAGCCACCTGAGTGGCCTCTATGGTAGCACCGGCCCTGCCTGTTGTACCCAACAACCAGCCATCAGTTTCTTCGTTGCCTGTTGTGAAATCATAGAATCATAGAGTAGTTGAGCTGGAAGGGGCCTATACGGCCATTGAGTCCAACCCCCTGCTCAATGCAGGAATCCACCTGAAAGCATCCCTGACAGGTGGCTGTCCAGCTGCCTCTTGAAGGCCTCTAGTGTGGGAGAGCCCACAACCTCCCTAGGCAACTGGTTCCATTGTCGTACTGCTCTAACAGTCAGGACGTTTTTCCTGATGTCCAGATGGAATCTGGCTTCCTTTAACTTGAGCCCGTTATTCCATGTCCTGTACTCTGGGAGGATTGAGAAGAGATCCTGGCCCTCCTCTGTGTGACAACCTTTCAAGGACTTGAAGAGTGCTATCAGGCCTTCCTTCAGTCGTCTCTTCTTAAGACTAAACATGCCCAGTTCTTTCAGTCTCTCCTCATAATTTTGTGCTTCCGCTTCCCAAGTACTGTACCCAAACTGCCCACTCTTCCCTGAGCCTGGCTGCACCACCGCCCACTTAAAGAGGTTTGTTCTGCACCTTGGGGCAATCATTCCCCCCCCCAGTTTAATTGTTTGCTACATCTTATTAATTCTCAAAGTCTTTTTCTTCCATATAATATTAGTTAATAAGCACAACTGAACCATCAATTGCCTCTGAGTGCAGTGATAGGGTCACGAGACTCTTTCCACTGAAGCGTAACTTATGAATATTGTTCTGCGGCTGGTGTAGAAAGCAGCAATCCCGTGATGCTGATAATGCGGTTGTTGCGTGTTTTCATGGACTAATAGAGGGAAGGTTCCTATGGTAGGTACTTATTCTTGTGTGGAGCCACACACAGGGGAAAGAAAGCATCTAAAGGGATGCTTTAGGGTGGATTCCTGCATTGAGCAGGGGGTTGGACTCGATGGCCTTGTGGGCCCCTTCCAACTCTGCTATTCTATGATCCCTCCAAAATCTGACCGTTTCCCCCCTCCAAATTCTTTCTCCACATTAGGCGGAAACCCTCCTCCCAAGAGGACAGCGTGGAGCAACTGAGGGTGCCAACTGCAAGCCAGTCTCTAATCAACGCGTGGCCGGACCGGTCCAGTCCAGAGAGAAACGAGCAGACTGAGTACAATTCTAAAACCTGTCGCTTGTTGATGGCCTGTGTGCTCCCACCCCCTTCCTCGAGGAGGCCAGGGCAGCAGCAGGCAGGAGGCTCCTTCAGGTTTAGCTCTGCAAGGCTCAGCCATAGTCGGTCCAAGGTGTCCGTTTCAAGCGGCCTCGCTTCCCCTCTGGAAGGGTCTCAGGAAAACGGGGCCGAAGGTTTAATAGAAGCAGAGGGCTTAAGCCTTCGGAAGAGGGCGGGGGCTCCAAAGGTCCAAACGCGGTTAGTTTGCTTTGGGAAGATTGCAAAAGTATCCTGAGACATATTTCTCAGACACCACATCAGCGTGGGGCAGCCTCCTCCTTTCTCCCAAAGCCTCCCAAAGTCAGGCAAGGGGCCGCGTGGGTGACTCCCTCTTATAGAGCAGGGGGCACTGCCCGCCCTCCCATCCACCAGACCCCTTCCCCCGAAAGCCCCCTTGTCATTGCGCTGCTGAGGGTCCCTGCTGAAGGCCCCGTGGCGCCCCTGCAATGCTGCCCCTGCAGGCCTCTCCCCTCCTGCCTCCTTAAAGGAAAAAAAGCTCCCTCTCTGGCCTCTAGCCTTGCTCTTTCTCTCCCCTCTCTCCTTTCGCCTTGCTCTCCCCCCCGCCCAGCCTCGCGATTTCTCTCCCCCCACCCCGCCACCACCTCTTCAGCCAGGCCCCCATGGCAGCCATTATGTGACTGGCCACCTCCGCCGTGGGAGCCATTTTGTGGTGGCGCCCACAGCAGTTTCTCAAATTCCCAAATGTGTCAGGTGTGAATCAAAAGTTGGTCAGGGAGAAGCTTTCCTTGCATGAACATCCAGGCTGGTTTCTCTGCAGTTTGCCAGAACGCAGCAGCTCAGCCACAAGCCAGAGTAGCGCGGTTATCAACGACCGCCTACAAGAACTGGTGCGGCTCTTTAAGGATCGGACGGAGAAAGTGAAAGAGAAGCTGATTGACCCTGACGCCTCCTCTGATGAGGAAACCCCCGTGCCGTGTAAGTGGGCGTAGTGCTTAGCGGCCGCCTCGCGGGCTCTGGCGCTTCATGGGTGGCACGCGGGTGAATTGTTTTGATCCTCCTTTTGCTCCTTTCTTGCTTTCCTTCTTTCTGATGAGTTACCTTTCAAGGGTTGCTAATTGCTCATCTCATCACCCAGACCCAACCGAGGGGATTTTCTGGCATGGGACGGAGCCGTAACCCACCCACCGACCCCGCCCTCAATCAAGGTGCTACCAAGTTATTTTGGCCATTGAGGCGGAAAATCACACAACCACCTCTCCCCTTCCTGACAGTAAAGATGCAACAATAATCTATACTAATAAAAGAAAAGTATGGCTGTGCATCATTCCGTCTGTCTGTCAGTCCATTTGTCCGTCAGCTCCATTTACTCTGTACAGCACCATGTACATTGATGGTGCTATATAAATAAATAAATAAATAATAATAATAATAATAATAGCACCAAGAAAACGAAACCTAGTCACCTGAAACTTGGCATGCACACGGAGGAACCTGGGGTGTTCGCAGTGGGATGGTTTAGTTTTTCAAACTCATTAATTAGTTTAATTTTATGCAGTACCATTTTCAGGCAGTAGGTGGGGGACTTCCCTAATCAGTGCATAGCTTTGAAGTCAATGCAGTTTGAAGCCAAGGGCAGCCCTGGGATAGAGCCACTCCTGGGGGGTGAGGGGGGGGGCTAGTTGGGCACATCGTGACAGGGCCCATGCCTTGGGGTCCCAGTGGGCATGGCATCACTCAAGCAGGGTGGATGCGATGAGCACACTCGTTACTGCCCACTCATGGTTTTTTGTGGGTCCTTCTGATGACACTTTCTGCCTCCCGCGTGTCTCCCACTCCTTCTGATCTTCTTTCTGCCACAGATAACACCCTGGTAAATTCGTTTTTTGTGAGGGGAAGTTAAATGTGTCGCCGTTTCCTGCTGTGTGCAGGAAAAGTGGCACGAAAAAAACGCCCACTGAATAGGCCATGTGGTCATTGTTTACTTCCTCTTTCTCCCCCTGTGTGAAGAAAGCGGAAGTATCGTGGGACAGAAGTGGGGGGAAAGCGACGGTAAGGAAACGCGATTTCCCCCTGGTCTGATGACGTTGAGAATGTCCAAATCTGAGAACTGCAAAAGTTTGCTTGAGGGCTTCGTTGTATCCAACTAAGGGCTATTCCAACCCAAGCAAAGCCAGGTCTGTTCATTCATAATAAATAAATAACTGTTTCACGACACTGAAAACCAGCCACCTCACTCTCCGTGGCAGCAGGGTTGGGCCTGCAGCACTGAGGTTTCGAAGCCATGTTAACTGAGGCCAAAATAAGAGCTGTGGTGACAGCAAGTGGGCTCTTTGCCGGAGGTCACCTTCTCTACCAGTTTGTTACGATGGCGTAATGTAACTTTTGTGAACTGCCCAGGGAGCTTCTTCGAGAACCTCCCAGGGAGCTTTGGCTACTGGGCGGTATAAAAACGCAATAAATAAATAAATAAATGAATAAGTTTTGCAACGGTCCACCTGCGAGTCAGTTTTATTCCCACTGACCCTGAGGGCTGCTGGGTCAAAAGCCTTGTTGACCATTGAAATGTCCAGTTGAGAAGACCATGGGCACAGCAGCCTTCTTCTGGCCTTGGTTGAAGAGGGGCTGATTGCAAGCTCTGCCCCTGCCCCGCCTCCCTGTCTTGATGAGGGACGGTGTGCAAGGGCAGCTGGAACATGTTCGGCTGAACGCTTATACAACCCTGGCTCATTAGGGCTCCTAATCGCAGAAGGGTGCAACCCAGAGCCTGTGGAATGCAAACGCCCCACGCCGCACCTCTGCCACCCTCCACGCTGTGACTTTTTTTTCCCACTAGGAAAAAAACTCCCCCACCACCACACATGCACAGAGGCTTCGAAGAAATAATTTTAACTTGAAAACATGTGAGATTTGTCCATTGAAGCTTCCATAGCTGGTACTGAGGCTTAGAATTGACAGATTTACTAGCTCTCTTTTTTTTTAACTTCCCCCCCTTTCCTCCCTGATATTTGGTGGCTCAGAGCTTCATCACACGGGGGGGGGGGCGGGGGGAATTGCATGTGCTTACTGTCGCTTCTCCGCCCCTGTGCTTGTCCCTCATTTAGAGTATTGTCTCATCTAGAGTATTGCGTCCAGTTCTGGGCTCCACAATTCAAGAAGGACGCAGACAAGCTGGAGCGTGTTCAGAGGAGGGCAACCAGGATGATCAGGGGTCTGGAAACAAAGCCCTATAAAGAGAGACTGAAAGAACTGGGCGTGTTTAGCCTGGAGAAGAGGAGATTGAGGGGAGACATGATAGCACTCTTCAAATACTTAAAAGGTTGTCACACAGAGGAGGGCCAGGATCTCTTCTCGATCCTCCCAGAGTGCAGGACACGGAATAACGGGCTCAAGCTAAAGGAAGCCAGATTCCAGCTGGACATCAGGAAAAACTTCCTGACTGTTACAGCAGTATGACAATGGAATCAGTTACCTAGGGAGGTTGTGGGCTCTCCCACACTAGAGGCCTTCAAGAGGCAGCTGGACAACCACCTGTCAGGGATGCTTTAGGGTGGATTCCTGCATTGAGCAGGGGTTGGACTCGATGGCCTTGTAGGCCCCTTCCAACTCTGCTATTCTATGATTCTATTATTCTACTTCCTCTTTTGAAAGAGGAAGTAAACAACTTGCACGTGGCCCATTCAGTGGGCTGGTTTGATCCCGCTGCGTCTCCTGTACATAGCAGCAGATAGCGGCAACTTCCGCCTTTAAAAATAAGCCAGACTTACTGGGATGTTTTTTTTGTGGCACAAAGAAGGCCAGAAGGGACTGGAGGCATGCAGGAGACAGTAAGCCGTGAGTGCCCAGTATCAAGCGTGCAATAAAACCCTCGTCTGATGGAGCTCCTAGTGGTAGTGGCAGGAATGCAGCCTGTGGAATTGGCCACTGGAATGCCTGAAGTTGCCCACCCCTAGCATAAGGCTTTGTAGCCACGTCCAGCTCGCTGTAGTTCCAGTGTCCTTTGCAAACCTTTCCTGTCAACACAGGGAGGTCAGGCATGGCGGGGATGGGGCCAGCGTGCGCTTCCCCAGCTCCCTCCATGCTGTCAGCTAGCCCCTCTTTGGAAAATGCAGAAGAAGGCTACAAGCCTTCCAGACATCCTCCCTGGCCACTTCACTGCAAGATGATCTCCCTACTCATTTATGGATAAAGCAGGAAGGCACAGTTTGCTGTGGGACTTACGTGGAAGTTGACCGTGGGTATGATGGGCGTGTGCCAATGCCAGAGTCTGGCACTGGCCCAAGGTGGACAGAAGCAGACCTCATGTGGGCAGCTTCCATCCCACGGCCCGGTTCAGTTTTGGAGAAGCTTGTGGGGGGAGGGGCAGCATTCCACTGTGGGTGGGGCCAAAGACAAAAGAACTATGGCCAAAAAATCCCTCCAATAACAACAGATTTTAGTTTCAGGCTCTTAATGCTAGTATGTAAGCCTTAGCAGAGGCATTCCAACCTTTTAGAATGGGGGGAACACAGCACAAAAGCCAGGAAACCCTCCAAAGACCGGTATGCGGGGTCAGGGGCAGGCAACGTGGCCCGCTGGGGAACCCCAGAGGCCCAGGTTGGGGCCCCAGTGGGCTGGATTTGGCCTCTGGGCCCGATGTTCAGAGGCCAAATCTGCCTGGCCCAGGATGTATGCTGCTACAATAACTGCATCCTCCCTGCATCTGGTATGAAGGGTGCTCACGCCCGGCCAAAGCAATGGCTTGGTGAAGAAGTTTGCCTTGGCTTCATTTATTCCATTTGTTCCCACAGCACCTTCCAAAGAGAGTGCTCCAGAGGAAAAAGGGGAAGAAGCCGAGAAAAACGAAGAGGAGCATTACTGTGAAATGTGCTGCTGCAAATTCAAGCATCGGCCGTTGCTCTTCCGCGTGAAAAGATGCCGTTTCCCCAGCAGTATTGATCCCCTGACCGGTAAGTAAGTGGGAAAGGCTTTGGATTGAGGGAGTGGCTATGTAAGAGAGAGGTTAAAGGTCAGGGGTGGGCTGGCGATTTGGCTCTGTTGGGAATATGCAATGAGCTAGAGCAGCCTTCCCCAACCCGGGGCCCTCCATACGTTTTGGACTTCAACTCCCAGCATTCCTGAGCGTTGGCCATCTTGGATGGGGTGGATGAATCTGACCATTTCAGTTTCTCACAATTTTTCATTTTTCCAGTCTTAAGTTCACTTTTTTCTCAAGACTTTGAGAATTTCTCTGGTCTTAAGTTTGTTTGGTTCTGAGCTATGAGGATTTTTTAAAATGTTTGCATAGAAATTCATATGCATTCTTGTGCAAATTTCTCATATAGGCATTTTGTATGTGTTTTGCTTATTATACACATTTTTTGCAAGCAGTTTTCCTAAGATAATACATATTTGAACATTATTTTCTCTAATGTTTACAATTTTGTACACATTTGTTCCTTTGCAAAATTTGGAAAAGTGCAAAGTTTGAAGGATGGGTGAGTCTCGGTATACATCTCTAGGTTTGGAAGCTCCTCTCCCAGAGCTCCGTGCCTGTTCTTCTGTGGAGGTCTCCTAAATAGGTCCAGCCGGATAAGCTTTGCGAATAGATAAGAGCAGAACCCCTGAATTGCTTCTTGGCTCTCCCCAACCCAGATTTGATGTACGTGTTCTGGCTCTTCATTGTGGTTCTGGCGTGGAATTGGAACTGCTGGCTCATCCCAGTCCGCTGGGCTTTCCCTTACCAAACTCCTGCAAATGTCCACTACTGGATGGTTGTGGACTATCTCTGTGACCTCATCTACCTTCTGGATGTCACCATTTTTCAGGTCCGCCTGCAGTTTGTCCAAAGAGGAGATATCATAGTAAGTGGCGATGGTGTTCTCTCCATGTTCCGTCCTGACACTTTGGGGTCCAGCGGCACTTGAGAAATGGGTCAGAGGAGAAAACTCTGTGCAGCTAAAGATAACAAACCATCAGCCTCTCTTTCCATAGACCAAGCACTGCTCAAGGGCCCTTCTTAGCTGCAGACACCTTCTGTCTGGCAAGAACAGCCAAGGTGAGGGCGCCCAATGTTTCCCTCAGTTTTATACCATGACCAGTGAAGGGACCTGGTTTTGCCTGGGTTGGAGTCACCCTTTGTTTGATGCAGCAAAACCTTCAGGAAAGCTTATGCAGCTGTCACAGTGGGACACGTTGTGCCCATCCCATCTAGGGTGGCCGGATGTCCTACTTTACAGAGGAGAGTCCTACGTTTGAAGGTGTCCTTAGTTGAAGGGCTGCCCTGTCCACATCTAGTTTAATGAGAAAGAACTGTAAAACGTTAGTGCTGGGAGCCCTTAAAGATCCTCGTCCACCGTTAGAGCATGTGGACCACCGTCTGTGCCGGCACGTGTTTCCTGGTATTATCCCCAATACTGTGGGGTGTTTTGTTTTTCTTTTGAAGTTATAGTAAACACTATAGTAGAGTGTTTTACTTTTTGTGAACCACCCAGAGAGTTTCAACTATGGCGCACTATAGAAATGACATAAAAATAAATAAATAAATAAATATTTCTAAAATTGTATCTAAACATATAAATTTGCATGTGCAATTTTTATGCAACCCCGTGTCTCCTTTGTCGTCTTTTTGGGCAATGCAAGTCCTCTTTTTGGGTAATGTGTCACTGGCCACCTTAGCCCCATCTACGTAAAGCCCCCTTAGTGCACCGCTACTACAGCCCCCTGAGGGAGGAGTCTGACCACTTTATTCCCCTGAGGGGGAGGGGCTGTCCCATGGCAGGGGGCAGGCATGTAACACTGCCCCTCAGCCTGCTAATATACCCCTGGCTTTGAACCATATGCACTGCAGAGCTATGCCCTGGCTAGGAACGTTTGCCCCCAGGGGCTGAAGTTGTCACTGTAGGCTTCAACCACACAGAGACAATAAACTTAATTAAAATAATGAATGCGTTTTAAAGATAAAGTATCCCCGAGGTGTACACCCCGAGGGTCCCAACCCAGGAGGTTGGACTCGATGGCCTTATAGGCCCCTTCCAACTCTACTATTCTATGATTCTAGTACGCCTGCCATGTTTCAGGTGTCTAAATGTCATGGTTTTGGAGCTATGGTTCTAAAAGCCAGACAAATGGACAGTTGGGTACATGTTCTCTTTTATTATAACAGACAGATGTATCCTTGTCAAATCAAGGCACAAATATCACCATATAAAAATATGAAACTATGGAACAGCAGGTTTTTAACTATACAGGAACATGCATTTTTGGAAACTTCACTTAAAAACAAAACAAATGACCACCAGTAGCATATTCATTTTATAAATGTATATAGATTTAAGAATTTGAAACTATATATATATATATATATATATATATATATATATATACACACACACACACACACACACACACACACATAATGTTATATATAAAATCTATACAAATTATAAACCGCATGCTCTGGTGGTGGTCATGTGTTTTGTTTCAGAGTGCTGTATCATACGCATCACATCTCCAGCATATCCATTCATTCGAAACTTTACTGCTAAATAGAAACATAAAGTTTCTGAAGATTAATTATTTGGAAGACGGACACATTCATATTTTGCTTATTTCCTAGCTGTGTGGTGGCCCATGATATGTTTTCTGTCCTTGCTTCCTCTTCTAGACTGATAAAAAGGCCATGAGAAAGAACTACCTGAAGTCACGTCGCTTCAAGGTCTGTAACATTTTCTTTAATTTTGCTTATCTTTAAAATGAGCAAGCACAGAAATTAAAAGTTGCATCTTTGAAGTAGTTGCATAATTTTACTTAAATGGTGCTTACATTCATCTCTGCCATGCCCACTCGGGAAGGCATCTTTGAGTGCCCCCCAGCCAGACATCGTGGAGGAGCTGCCTTTGCTGGGGGTGGGGGTGGGGACAGGGGGCTTGAGGCAGATCAGGGGGATACTGGGACCTGGGGGAGATGGCGGCTCGCCCTCTCCCTCATGACAGACTTAGCCCCTCCTCAGGAAAGGAAAGGAATCTCTCATGCAAGCACTGAGTCATTACTGACTCTTGGAGAGACGCCAGCTTTCACTGACGTTTTCTTGGCAGGCCAACAGTGGTTTGCCGTTGCCTTCCCCGGCCATGATTACCTTTCCCCCAGCTAGCTGGGTACTCATTTTACCAACCTCTGGAGGATGGAAGGCTGAGTCGACCCGAGCTGGCTGCCTGAAACCAGCTTCTGCTGGGATCGAACTCAGGTCTTGGGGAGAGTTTCAGCTGCAGAAACTGCTGCTTTACCGCTCTGCGCCACACGAGGCTCTTGTCCCTTCTCAGACTTGGAGGCAATTTTACAGCTGGCTCCTCAATATTTTTTGGGAATTTAAATGTTTTTAATATTTTATATTATATTATTTTGATACTTTTATTCTTTTACTTTTAGTTGTTGGTTTTTTTTGTTGGTGGTTGGTTTTATGATAGTAAACCATCCCAAATTATGTGCACCCCAATTCTCTTAGTGATGAGAAGTTCCATGGGTGCAGCATTTACCCAGGTTCGGTTCCCTTTAGAAGGAGATCACATAGAATCATAGATTCATAGAATAGTAGAGTTGGAAGGGGCTTATAAGGCCATTGAGTCCAGCACCTGCTCAATGCAGGAATCCACCTGAAAGCATCCCTGACAGGATGGCTGTCCAGCTGCCTCTTGAAGGCCTCTAGTGTGGGAGAGCCCATGACCTCCCTAGGTCACTGGTTCCATTGTCCTACTGCTCTAACAGTCAGGATGTTTTTCCTGATGTCCAGCTGGAATCTGGCTTCCTGTAACTTGACCCCATTGGTCCGTGACCTGCACTCTGGGATGATGGAGAAGAGATCCTGGCTCTCCTCTGTGTGACTACCTTTCAAGTCTTTGAAGCGTGCTATCATGTCTCCCCTCAGTCTTCTCTTCTCCAGGCTAAACATGCCCAATTCTTTCAGTCTCTCCTCATAGGGCTTTGTTTCCCGACCTCACAGGAGGCTTTATGGCATTTTGTAATATTCATGTCAATTTACAAATATATGGGTTGTGCATAGGTGAGGGCTCAGCTTAAATGCTCCAACAAATAGTCCAAAATCCATGGCTCCCACGTCCAATTTCCAGGGAGACAGCAGGCACTCTAAGATGCCTTTAACACGCGAAGTCCAAAACTGCTCTCTAATTCCATCTGGCTGAAAAATTCACAATGTCCCAGTCAGTTTTTTTTTCAAACCCAGGCCGAGCTTGGTTGCTGTGGGTGGTGGTGGTGGTGGTAGCTCTGCCCCCTCTCTGATGGTTCTGTTCCAAGAAGCAATTGACCAACTGTTTAGTTCCATTGGCAACGGATCACCTCTAGTTTACCTAAGAAAAGGAAATGCTTGTGGCCCTGGGCTTACATGGTCACCTCCTGTCCAAACCTCAGTCTTAGCATCATAGAATCACAGAATTAGAAGCAGTCCTGGAAGGGCATCCGGTGCAACCTCCCAAGCTTACAACAATGTTTAAACTGGGAAAGGATTTTGCTCTTGGTATATGCAGGGCATTCTCTCTCTTACGTGCTCACACTCACACACACACACACACGTGGCCAGGCGGTTCCTGATGGAAGGCGACCTGCATTTGGTCGCCTTCCAGCAGGAAGCGGTGGGGGGACAGCTTCGAATCCTGGATGGCCACCCAGAAATCCTTCCCTCCCTCCTTGGCATTAGGGTTACCCGATGCCACCCAGGGGGAGGGAAAGTGCGGTGTTTGAGAGGGAGGTGGCGCAACCCAGTGGCGTGAAGTCACCCCCATGACTTTTTAAACGCAGAGCTTTGGGGAACAACCCTGCACTGGCTGCGAGTTGGTGGCTGCGTTGTGTAACTGACGCAGCGCCACTAGGCAGCCACCGTGGGGCAAGAAAGGCATATAGACAGCCCTCTGGTGTTTTGTAGCTTTCCATTCACAGACATAGGCAAGGTATCCGCTTCCCTGCAGGAGCCTTACTGCTTTCAGGTGCAAGGGCTTCACTACATGAATGGTTTAAAAAAAAAATCCAGTAAGGAGAGAAAGATGTAAAAGTTGCACAAAGGCATTTGACCGATAGCACTGTGAACCTTCTCTCTGGAATCACCCCCAAAGCTATTTAAAAGTGCCATGTGCAGTAATAGTGGTGGCGTATGCCGCCCTTAACCTCTTTGGGGGGTGTTCTGTTTACGCCTTGACAGTTGGACGTGATCTGCCTTCTGCCACTGGATTTCCTATACTTCAGAGTGGGAGTGCATTCCCTCTTGCGTCTGCCTCGCTGCTTAAAGGTGAGTCAGGATAAATCACCTATGCCCTGTTTCCAAAAGCCTTTTCATTGTTCTTTTGCATATATGGAAAGTGGAGCAGGGGAGGAAAAGCATTTTGCTGGCTTTATTCTAGAAAGCAAATGCTCAGCTTACTTTTGAGGTTAAGGGTGTCTCTACATTAAGGGGGAAAACCTACACTCTTACCAGGGTTTGTTCGTCAGGAGGCTTTCCGTATTTACTATTGGCTCTTTTAGATAGTGACCATGTGATTTTGGAATCGAAAACTTCTCCTCTCGGCAATGCTATTATGCTCAATGAAACAGTGTGAACTAGTGGTGGAAACATCCTACGATAATTTCAAATACTGCATTATTTCCAATTTTTTAAAAGTGGGATTACCGGGGAAAAGCATGGGAGATGTCCTGGAAGTTGACAATGTTGTGTAAAGGACCCACAAACTTCCATGAGTGGTCAATCATGAGCGTCAAATAAATCACTCAAGTAGAGAAGCCCTGTGTGTAAAAGTACTTTCAGCCTTCCCTAACCTGGTACCCTCTGGATGTCTTGGATAGCAACCCTCATCATTCCAAGCCAGTGTGGCCAGCAGAGGTTGCCATCCAATACATCTGGAGGGCACCAGGTTAGGGAAAGCTGTTTGAGGGATTTGATTCACATGCTGCTGAAGAAAACTGTTCCCTTACCAGAGGTACCGGTCATTAAGGAAGAGTGTTAAGAGCTCATCAGTGTCTTGAGAAATGTTTCTCTCTTCCTTCCTTCCCAAATGGCTGGACATATCTTCTCAGAACCTCTCAGTGTTTGTCATTTGCTTTCATTCTCTTCCACAGTACATGGCTTTCTTCGAGTTTAACAATCGGCTTGAAGCTATTCTGAGCAAAGCCTACATATACAGGTGAGAGGCGCTGCTCCATGGGGTAAGGCAGCTGCTATAAGAAAGGGTGCAGCTTAGCAGCAATGCAATGTTTTACTTCTTCATGTAGCTTTCTCTTTGTATTTTCCCTAACCTGAGCCCATTTTAAAGACAAAAGCAGCACAGAAGTGGCATGTTGATTTACACCCAGGGGGTCTGAACCTCAGCCCCAAGGGCCCAGTCAGTGCACCTGGGGCTCAGGACCGGCTCTCTGGGTTCCCCCCTCACCCGAACTCTCTTCCCTTCACCCCAATGCCAGCGTTTTGGTGGTTTCCATGGTTTGCATCCTTCCCACCCCATTCTAAGTGGCTGAAATGCCTCTCCTGAGGCATACTTACTGGTGATAAGAGCGTTAAGCTAAATCAGGCTGGTATTTTGGCATGTTGATCCTTTTGACCCCTCCGCCCACCACCCAGGAGCTTCTCTAAAACTGAGATCAGCCCCTAATTCCCCTGATTTACACAATCAAATTGATGCCCATTTCGTTTCCAGGAGTCACAAAACACAACGTAGCCATCGGTTGCACCAAATACAATGGAGTCTTGTGGCACCTCAAATACTAACAAATGCATTGTGTTATAGATATTTGTGGACTAGAGTCCACTGTGATAACAAATCCAAAGTTGATGGAAACCCTCCGGAGCCCTGAATCCTCATGTTGGGTTACTGTAACGTGTTCTACCTCTAAAGATTTCGGCAACTTCAAGCAGCAAGAATGCTCCTGGTCAGAATATATTACACTAGTTCTTTATCAGTTATAGTGGCTGCCTGTTTGTTTCTGGGCCCAATTTTAACTGCTGCTTTTGTCCGTTAAAGCCCTAAGCCTTTTGCAACTAGATTATCTGAAGGACCATTCACACCCATATGAGCCTGCCTGGGCTTTGAGATCTGCCTGTGTGTCTGGCCTGTTGATAAGAGATGTTAGACTAACGGGTACCGCTTTTTGGAGGGACCCCTTTCTCAGGGGATACACGTGGTCGCATCATTACTGATTTCAGAGACCTTTTAAAGAGATTCTTATTTCATTCCATCTTTTATTATTTCGTGTGCTATTAATTATTTTATATTTGATTTTTAAGGAGTAACATGATTTCAGTTTGATGCTTTTATATAGCTGGTCAGTAAGCTTTTATTGCTTTTGACGAATGCCCATTGCAACTTTCCAAGAAACAAAATACATATTTGGAGGATACAAATTTCCAGAAATTCAATCTCATCAGCATTAAAAAACTAAAGATTGAAACTTAAAACAATAAGCAGCATAATAATCAAATATGTCAATAGGTTCATTAGATTAAAATATCATTATGACAATTAACTGCTAAATCTGAAATAGTATTTGCTTGAATTTTAGAGGGACCCTAAAGCATCTATTTCAGACAGTAGATAATTTATCTTTCCTAAAACATAACTTGACTACAAGTGGGCTAAAATGGCACTATGACATTTAGAATAGGGTTCAGAATATAAAAAGCAAAACAAATTATGCTGTAGTATAGTTTTCCCCAACCTGGTGCCCTCCAGATATGTTTGACACATCCAGCTCTGGCTGGAGAAATATGGGAGTTGTAGTCCAAAACATGTAGAATGCATCAGGTTGCGGAAAGCTGTTGTAGAAGTGCTTCCAACATGGAACCTCCACAAATGCAAATTTGCTGTGCTAATGGAATTCGTTGATATCTGCCGTTAATCATGAAAGATGGTTTAATCAGTCAATCAATCTGTCTAATCTTGTTCAGCCCCCAACCCCTCTGATCTTTTTCAACTATAATTCATATCCTATTCCCCACGGAATAAGTATTTATTTATTTATTGCATTTATATACCGCCCCATAGCCAACGCTCTCTGGGTGGTTTGAACTTGTGGAACTTCCTTCTAAGAAAACATGCATGGAATTGTGTCATTAATCCTGTTCCCTCCAGGGTCACCTCTTTCTAGGGCTCCATCACACTAGTGTTTTATCACACTCTTGTCATGCCTGGTTTGCCATTTTGCAGCGCGGTACTCACATGACGTCATGCCTGTCCTACAGTCACCCTGCCTCTTCCCCTCCATTTTCTGTGTTTTTCTAGAGCGGGTAAAGTCGAGTTTATTTCCTCCATGTGGAATTAAAGTGCCCTTCCGCCCCTGTGTATTGCCAACCTTGCGCTATGTCCGTTGTTGGGGGCGTGTGCTTTGAAGGGAGGTCTTGCTGATGAAAGAGGAGGGCGGGATGGTTCTCCTCCAGCACACCATGTCGAACGAACGGGCTTGGGCTGACTCAGTTGAATGGACTTTTGCTGCTCCAACCCCACTCTCATTACCCAGAAAAACCAAGAACCAATGAACTGGAGGGAGAAGGAGAAGGGGCGGGGTGGAGTGGGAGAGCAAACAAGCAAAAGGAGATTTCACTGCTACAGTGGTGATACCACAAACACATGTGAAAAGGACCATTAGCTTGACGCGCTAATGAAATGGAGGTGGAAATCGTGGCGGCATACCAGGGGAAAAAAAAGTAGGTGTGATGGATCCCCTAGTATATTTCTAAACTTACTTGTAGATTATTATCTGCTAACCTCTCTTCTGCCAAGCTGTACTTGCACATTATTAACATTGTTAACGTTGTGGGATGTTTTTGCTGGTTCCAGAGCAAACTCAAGCATATGGTATTGAGGAAGGGAAAATTAAATAAGGCAGCAGCATGTAGTGAATATGGGTTTCTTTTTTTGAACTTATAAGTGCTGTGGGCTGCTGCTGCTGCTGCTGCTGTAAGAAACACACAGAAGGGAGATAACACAGGGACAGGAGGGGGAGGTGTTCTTGTTTTCCTTCACTTTCTTCAGTGGGTCTTTTGTCCAGCAATGAACTGGAAAGGTGCCAGGCCTCCTCAGGGGCTCCTTGTTCAGCCCCCACGTTGTGTTTGTGGTGAGCTAGTCTCCTTTCCCCTTTGACCTTGAGGCCATTGGAGGAGTTTCCATTGGGATCAGGGGAGGAACATGGCACCACACACACACACACACACCTGTGAAGTCCAGATGTCTTAGTTTGGGGTCTTTGAGTTGCAGGGCGGCGTGTGAGAGAGACAGGGGTGGGCAGTGGCGCAGTGGAGCCAGGGCTGAAGAAACACAGGGTGTTCTGATTAGCAGGGACCCTGATGTCATCTGCCCACCTCTCAGGCTCCCTTGTTTCCTCTGAATTTAGCTGTAAGCTTCACAGCGGTAGCAGAGAAATGGATTTTCCCAGCAACAATATTGTTCCTGTGAGCTGTCCCTGTTACAATGGAAAGCATTTTGGTGGTGGCTTGGTCTCAAATAGCAACGGGGTGAAAATCCACCCAGGGCCTGTGAGGGCAGCTGACGGCCCTGCAACCGGACTTCATGGGCCCAACCGGATCTGTCTGGTGGATTTTTGCCCCAATGCTGGCAAAGGACAAAGGGGGCGCAGGTCCCGGCGGAACTCACTGTCGCCCTGACCTGCGCATGCCCTTTGTCCTTCTCCCCCGCTGCATTAATGGTGGCCGCCATTAAGCTCAGGGTCTTTACTGTTGGCATTGAGCCTCTCCAGCTGCCATCACTGACCCCTCTCCCTTCTTGCCCTCTGAGGTTGCATCTGATGAAGCTCCTCAAGTTCTCTTGAGGGCCAGGAGAAGGCACACATTCTCCCATATCTGCTGTATAAGCTACTCTGTTTCCATTTGTAATCAATAATAACATCTGTAAGTACAATGAACCGATCATGATTTCTTTCCACTGGTTGCAAGCCAGCCATGAACAATTTTAGAAGAACGCACTTCCTTAACACTGTCGTCTTCCTTCACCCTCTTCGTAGAGTGATAAGGATCACAGCCTACCTGCTCTTCAGCTTACATGTGAACTCCTGTTTGTATTACTGGGCATCTTCCTCCCAGGGGCTGGGCTCTACCCCATGGGTCTACGATGGGGAAGGAAACAGGTACTTACTCTGTATTTACTTTTTGCATTGGCATGATCCATTGTCGTAGGATAAACATAGGGTTAGATAAATGCCTGGGCATCTTATTGTGGGCCTCTCATATCTTTGTATTTTTAAAGTTATATCCGCTGTTATTACTGGGCTGTCAAGACTTTAATAACAATTGGAGGACTGCCTGATCCGCACACCCTCTTTGAGATCATCTTTCAGCTACTCAATTACTTCACAGGCGTCTTTGCTTTCTCAGTTATGATAGGTCAGGTAAGAAAACAATTAATGCCTCTCCCCTAGTCTCACTATGAGTTCCAAAAACTGCTGCTTTTTTGTTGCTACACTGTAATTTTTATGAAAGTTTCAATATTATTATTTAATATTGTTAAAAGTAAAGCTATTTCTATCTTCAATAATCTTACACTTAAACCAAAGTTATGGTGCAAAATAATGTTCTCGTTTCTGCATGTGAAGAAGCAAATGTTAAGAAAATCAAACGGCTAAAACCATTAAAATACTCTTTTTATGGCATGTTTGTGACTGTGTTTACAATTATGAAAAATGTTAAGTGGCATTAAAATATAGTAGAACAAATAATAGAGAATTTAAATAGACTCTTAGAAATTCCTGGTTTATGTTTGGTGAAAACCGAGAATTTCCCAGCCAATTAAGGGGGGTGGGGAGATCAACACCTGGGCTTTTCTAGGCTCTCACCCCTACAAACTGAATATCCACCATTCAGCCATCATGTTCAGTTTACGAACAACAACCCACCCATAATCTCAAGAAGGTGGCATGTCTCAGCCGGGTCAGGGCTGTTGGGTTTTATTATTTCAGCCCTGAAGAGATCTGCACGGCCATTTGCAGTGCCGGCTCCAGGTTTGGGAGGCCCCTTGGGGGAGTCTCCCTCCATGGGCCTCTCTTCTTACCGCCATTGCCGCCAGCAGCTCTTGCTCCTCATCCTCTTTGTCTCCATTGCTGACGCCCGCTTCCTTGACAGGCAGGGAATAAGCAGGCCGGGGCATCTCCTCCTCCTCCTCCTCCTCATCCACCACCCTCGTCTGGGCTGGAGCAGGAGGCTGGCGAACAAGCAGGTTGCTGTGCTGAGGAGGAGGAGCGAGTCTGGGGGACCTTGTCCGTGGACCCCTACTGAGGCGTGGGCCCTCAGGAGGTGCCCAACCCTTGAGGCTGGCCCTGGCCATTTGTTGAATGAAGCAGCTTCATTCATCCTGTTAGATAGCTCACAGCTGTAGGTAGTACTGAACACAAGTTTCCTGATTATTATGATGTTTTAACCACATACAGATGAGAGATCTTGTGGGTGCTGCTACAGCTGCACAGACGTACTACCGGAGCTGCATGGACAACACCATCAAATATATGGCTCTCTACAAAATCCCCCATTCTGTTCAGAATAGAGTCAAAACGTGGTATGAATACACATGGCACTCCCAAGGCATGCTGGGTAAGACTAACCAACCGCTTTGACTATTAGCTTGATTAGCTTTTCCTCTGGTTGTTCCGTGCTGCTTTGTTTCGAAGTCGCAGTGGCATTAGGGGAGTGCTCCTTCTCCTGCTGCCTCTAGGCAACGTCTGAGGGGCCATCGGATGCTTCACTCCTCCACACCCGAGGGCGTAGGCAGCTGCTTCATGGCGGCTCCTGCTCCTCTGTGGTTGGAGCTCCAACCTTGGGAAGGGGAAGAAGGAGAGAGAGAGAGAGAGAGAGAGGTGGGGGCATGCTGGTGGCAGGTGGGGTCAGGTGGGGAGAAGCTGTGGATCCGCTAGATCCAACCACATCTCAGCTCCCATCCCCACCGGGAAGGAAGGGTTATAGAATCATAGAATCATAGAGTAGTTGAGTTGGAAGGGGCCTACAAGGCCATCGAGTCCAACCCCCTGCTCAATGCAGGGATCCACCCTAAAGCATCCCTGACCGATGGTTGTCCAGCTGCCTCTTGAAGGCCTCTAGTGTGGGAGAGCCCACAACCTCCCTAGGTAACTGGTTCCATTGTCGTACTGCTCTAACAGTACGACAATGGACTCCGAGGCTTGTCTAAAGTAAAAAGCCATTTTGGATGATGGGGAGGCAAAATTAGCCTGTGCTGTTCCTCCCACCCTGCTGGCATGGACCCAGCATGGTGTCAGATCCTCCGAGAACTCCATCATCTGGACAGCTATCCCGAGCATCGATGTGCATTTTTGCAATTAGTTGTAAATTAAAAAAACCAAAAAAACAAATAGCAGCTGCTGAGGTGCGGCTGGGGGATGACAGATAATTTTTTGGGATCGTAGGAGGCTGCGTCTTATAACTGGCGCAGAGCCACCATGGCGCTTTGGGTATGTGTAGAGACAGCCCCCAGGTTGGTGGTGGGCCGGAGATAGCCAAGGGGAAACTGGGCAGCCCTCTGTCAGGGATGCTTTCAGGTGGATTCCTGCACTGAGCAGGGGGCTGGACTTGATGGCCTCAATGGCCCCTCCTCTTTCACAAAATTCCTCTAGGATTTTGTGAAATTAGGCTGAGGGCTGCCAACACTTGGACAAAACTCTTCATTGTATCTCCTTTGCCACAGATGAATCGGAGCTGCTGATGCAGTTGCCTGACAAGATGAAATTGGACATTGCTGTTGATGTGAACTATGACATCGTTAGCAAGGTGCCGCTCTTCCAGGTACTGCCCGCTTCGTCACAGCGCGACTTCCCCAAACCCTGACACGCTGGCACAACCTGCATGATTCCTCCTTTCTTTTGATTCAGGGTTGTGACCGGCAAATGATTTTTGACATGTTGAAGAGGCTCAGATCCGTCGTTTATTTACCCAATGACTACGTGTGCAAAAAGGTAACCAGCAGTGTCCAAGCAGCGCTCTGCTGGATTGGAAGGGGAGGGGAGAGGTTCACGAACCCTGGTGGGTGCCCCCCTACCCCCAATTCCAGTGATGTTTGGGTGGGGCCACAAGTGGTTGTGGGAGATTTCTGGGCTTGATTTCACTGTTTATGCTCATCATTGTACAGTAAGCAGCTGTGGGTGGGCGTGTGGTGGGGGGAGGGTAGGCAAAGCAGTTTGGGTTCTGCTGTGTCGGCTCTAGGTCTTGGAGGGCCTTGGAGAAGGCAGCCTCCATGGTCTCCCCTCCTTCAAGGGTCTACCTTCTCACCGCCACTGCCACCAGCTCCTCCTCCTCTTTGCTGCCACGTGCTTGATTGACAGGCAGAGAACATGAAGGCTATGGCATCTGTCCTCCCCTCCTTACCACCACCATTGTGAGAAGCAGATGAACAAGAGGTCGCAATGAGCTAAAGAGGAGCGACTCCACGGGGCTCTTGTGGGGGCCCGGCCCTCGGCTGGTGTCCATCCTTGCCTTCTTCTGATATCACCCCACAATTGAACCTCCTGAATGACAGAGATCACTTTATTTATTTCTTTATTTAATTATTGCATTTATATCCTGCCTTTTTTCCTCCAAGGAACCCAAGGTGGATTACATAATCCTCCTCCTCTCCACTTTATCCTCACAACAACAACTCTGTGAGGTGGGTTGGACTAAGAGTGAGTGACTGGCCCAAAGTCACCCAGAGGGTTTCCATGGCTGAGTGGGGACTAGAACCCAGATCTCCCGATTCCCAGTCCAATACTTTAGCCACTACACCACACTGGTTCTGGGGGGGATCCGCACGTCGCTCCCAGAGCGCTTCTATGCGACCCCAGAGCACCCCGAAAATGATAGTCTGACTTCCCTGTAAAAGAAACAAGGAAGAGCCGTCCATGCCGACGCCGACGAGGAGGAGGAGGAGGAGGAGAGCTCTCCGCCGGCGAGGAGAGCTCGGCAAAAGAAGCTTCTTCCGCTCTTCACCCCGCCTTCTTTTGCTGAGCTCTCCTCACTGGCGGAGAGCTCTCCTCCTCCTCCTCGTCGGCGTTGGCATGGACGGCTCTTCCTCGTTTCTTTTACAGGGAAGTCAGACTATCGTTTTTGGGGTGCTCTGGGGTCGTATAGAAGCGCTCTGGGAGCAACGTGCGGATCCCCTCTCTCTTATAAAAAAAGTTATTTCAAGCAAAATAAAAATAAAAGGAGTGGTGAAGCAACAGTAGGCTGAAGAACGTAGGGTCCAGATCTCTCAACTAACCCACATGTCCGCTACTTGGGAAACGTCTTGCAGGACTTCATTGTGTCACCCACAACATTAGGAACTCACTCACTTGCTCATCGTCCAATGTGATAGATTTGTTTTGTTACATTTATACCACCCCTTTTCTCAAAGGAGCCCAAGGTAGCACACATGATCCTCCTCCTCCTCTCCTTTTTATCATCAAAACAACCCTGTGGGGTTGGTTAGGCTGAGAGTGAGTTGCTGGCACAAAGTCACCCGGTGAGCTTCCATGGCTCAGTGGGGACTAGAACCTGGGTCCCCCAAATGCCACTCCAACACGCTAACCTCTATGTCACACTGGTTCTCACTGAATAAATGCCACCTTCTACCATCAATGCCCTTCTCCATTCTACATAGAGCAAACATGCCAGTCTCTGTGGCAAAGGATAAATGGACAGAAATCTGACATCAGAAATAGCAATATTCAGAAACCAGTCCGGGAACGCTTCAGCCTCCCAGGACACAGTAGCCTGATCTACACCTTGTGTCAAATCATTACGATCCCACTGTGGCAACGCTACGTCCTTCTTGCGCATTTATACCTCGTAGAACACACAGTGACATTTGTTGCAGTATTTTGGAGACTGTGGAATACAAAGCAAGAAATAACACTATGAAAGCGGCATGTGGAATGTGCCCAAACAGTTACCAGTGCACTTCAATACTGCTATAAAATAGTAGTATAGATCTAGCCTCTTTTCGTTGACCAAGTCAGGTCGAGACAAATTTTGTCTATTTCAAACACAATAAGCACAGATTAAAAACAAGCAATAAAATACCTAAATCTTAAAACATAAGGCTTAAAACATAAAACTATCATAAAAGAATATCATTGACCTTAAAGAAACTTCAACAGGAGATTAGCTGAGTTAGAAAGCATGAACAGGTTTAATTCTATTATCAGAGGCTTCAATCGGGATAAAGGGTTTTGATCATACTACGTGTGTTAATTGACTTACTTAATGCCAAGGTGTTAGTGTTGTCAGCAAAGCTGCACTGTGGACTGGTGCTTAATCATGTGATTGTCATGGTCAGTACTTCCTGCATTTAATTTCCTTCTGATCTCACTGTTTACAATTCTTTCTCCACCACAACCTCCACATATACTGTACAAAAACCTGAAACTCTCCATAATACTCCGTGCATCTGATGAAGGGGCTGAAGTCCACAAAAGCTTTTGCTAATCTTTAAGGTGCCACGAGACTTTCTGTAATTTTTCTTCTATTAAGGTCTCTGCTACAAACGCTTCCACACATGCAGCCTACCAATAGATTGACATACGTTGGTTGAAATGTGCACGGTTATTATTTTATTATTTAAAATATTTTTTAAGCTGCCGTTAAGGGTATAAACACGTTGCAGCTGCAGGGTACATCTTCAAATAGACGAGAAAGTTGTGAGATGCTTAAGAGGTTCAAGAGAAGAAGGCTTTCAGACCAATCTCCTCTTTGGAAACCTCTTTGTATTGTTCTGATACGAACACATTTTAACGAAAGTAAACTTCTTCTCATTTTACTTTTTATCATTTTTGCTTCAGGGGGAAATCGGCCGAGAGATGTACATCATTCAAGTTGGGCAGGTCCAAGTGCTTGGAGGACCTGATGGGAAAACGGTGCTTGTGACTTTGAAAGCTGGATCTGTGTTTGGAGAAATAAGGTCAGGCTGATGAAAGATGGAAGCTGGGCTTGGCCCTGGGACAGGGGAGGAAGGGGCTCAAAGAAATGTGGTTTAGCCATGTGCAATCTTGCTTACATATTGTCCAGACTTAGCCTTACAAGTTTCCAGGTGATTTTTCCTTCAACTAAAAAGGGTTTTACTAACGCTGAGTGATAGCAAAGCAATACAGGCCTCGGTTAGGCTTTTGACTGCTATCGCCACTTTTTCTGTGCAAATCTATTCAATGTGGGCTCATGTCAGCTTCCTTTTAGAAAAGGCAAGGGTGGGCCCTTGACAAATAAGCCTTTGAAGTACGCAGCGGGCAGGATGCTGCATGCAGAGGGTGGATCCGCTCATCATTGGGTCAGCTAGGGCTGGCCCCACACCTGAAGTCTAGGGGCTGGCAGCCTGGGGGCCTCCAAATAACCACCCGGAAAGCAGCGGCTGGCAGATCAGCTTCCAGGCTGGCAAACATCATATGATTCTTGTACTCATAATGGTGCCATATTTTAAGTGAGTTTAAAATACGAAACTGCACATGCGCAGAGAATTTCATTGTTGTTTTGTTCTGACTCATCAGGCATGAAGAAGCACTTGCAAAGCATGGAATGTCGGGGAAGGGGGAAATAAGTGATGCTCGTGGTGCTTCACAACTAAACCATTAAGTCCCGGGCCTGAAATGACCCATCCGTATGGCTGCAGTCAGTCAGAACATCCACCAGCGCAGTGCCCTGAAGGGGCAATATTTTCTGCAAGACTCTGTGATCAGAGCGCTGTTAGGCCTGGGGAAGCACAGCGCTTCCCAAACATCAGGAAGAGACATACATTTGTGATGTACGTTAGAGGAAACCAAAGCACCAAAATCCCCCACTTGCACACCTTGGCATAATGTCTCACAGGACAAAAGCCCAGCAGTTGCAGAGACATAGAGCTTCATCCCACATACCTGTTTCCCTCGAATTATCCCCTACAGCGTTTAGCTGTCATCGTTGTTGTTGTTGTTAGCTAAATCACACCCCGGGCGGCATCGTTCCTAAGACCCGTTGCATACCAGGAAAAGGGTTTAAGGGGGGAAATGTAAAAAAATCATAAAAAATCAACGGATGACCCAATCCGATTCAAATTTGGTATGCTTAAAGCTATCCTTAATATCTATTACTGTGCCAATTTTGACATTTTTATCTTTAAAACTTACGCAGATGTAAGCATTTGTTTAATTTGTTCTTTAAACATATGAAATCCTGCTCCTGCGCCCCCCAGTGGCCGCTCAGAAAACAACAAATGATTCGCTCTAAAAGTAGTAGTAAAATAGGTCGGGTCTTTTGGCTTTATAGCACAATTAAAGCAGGATGCCTGGGGGTACTTCACAAAGCAGATTATAAACTGGAAAACTTCGGAGTCCTTTGCACGCAATTTGCAGTGATTGCATAGTATAACCCTGGTGTGATGAAGCTAATAGCAACACTGGCAGACTCTCACAGAGCATCCCTGCCAATTCCGTTGCTACCCACTAATTGCAAGTTGTGTGTTCCAAATGCCCCTGCAATCCCCACGCATGCAAAGCACCGATCGACATGCAGTGACCTCACCACTGTCATACCCAGTACGTGCTTCTTCCTCCACACATGATTGTACAACTGGGCAGCCAGGAAGAGCCAATAGCATCTTCCCCAGTGCAGGCTCTCTAGATGCAGCGGGCAAGAGAGATGCAGGTGATGCCTCTAGCCGGAGAGGGGTTTGAATCTCCTGGCAGTACGAACTCAGGCAGCCTGCAGACAAGCACCTTTTAACTAGGGAAACAGCCAAGGAAAGAGCACCCATTGCAGCCACAAGAGCCAGCCACCGCCAGAGCCTCATTTACAGCAGGCAGGCATGGAGACGTCTGGGCTCCCCAGGAGAAGGGTTTATCCCACTGGGATGATGGTGGGAGAAGCACGGAAGCCAATCTTGCCTTCCAGGTCTGTGAAATGGCAGATGTTGCATTATGAAAACCACACTGGGTGCCCGGTTTGATGCTTTTGCTCTTCTTATTAGCTTGTTGGCCGTGAGAGGTGGAAATCGGCGCACAGCCAATGTTGTGGCACATGGATTTACTAACCTGTTCATTTTGGAAAAGAAAGATTTGAATGACATTTTGGTTCATTATCCAGAGTCTCAGAAACTGCTGCGGAAAAAAGCCAGGTGAGTTACAGGATGACCGGGGGGTGTTATGGGTTTGTTGTAGAGGAATCAGATGTCTTTACACAGTGGCGATTCATTTCGCTGGACAACTGGCCCCGAGGTAGCCTTTCTGTGGCTGGGAAAAAATCATTTTGTCTATCTAAGTTGATGGTGAAACGCGTTCCCACTCTGCACGGCAGTGCCTTTACTGCAGCTTTTCCTAACAGTTGATGCCTTCCAGATGTTTTGGATAGCAACTTCATCAGCCCCAGCCAGTAGGGCAAATGGTCAGGAATACTGGGAGTTGACATGCAGAACATCTGGAGGTCACCAGGTTGGGGAAGTCCACTGTGTTGTTTTTGCTGAGCTGGGTAGGGTGTGCTTATGCTAGTCATGCTTGACAAGGACCATGATGTGTGAACCGCCCAGAGAGCTTCAGATATTGGGTGGTATAAAAATGCAATAAATAAAGAAATGTGCCCTCCTTCAGTTCTGTTTTGTGAATCTGCTGGATGCTTCCCCGTTGTGCTACAGAAGTGAGGAGGCACTTTCCCTCCATAAATAGGGGTGGGGATTGGGCCCAGGTGTAAAAGAGCATGGTGCTTGGCAGGGTGTGGGTGGGGCGAATGGCCGGTCAACCCCAGGCACTCCTAGAGAACACTGATGGTCTGGAATCACCACGTGCAAGTGTAAAATACACAAATCCTAACTTCACATATATGCCGACGGGGTCTGAGCTCGTGGTGTCTGACCAAGAAAGAGATCCCAGGGTTGTGGTGGGCAGCTCGATGCAAATGTTGCCCCAGTGTGCAGCTGCTGTGAAAAGGGCCAATTCCATGTTAGACATAATTAGGAAAGGCATTGAAAATAAAGCTGCCAATATCATATCAAGCTAGAGATGTTCGGGATTCTCCCTTTCTCATAATACTAAAACTTGGGGTCCTTCTGTGAAGCAGAATAGTTGGAGTTTCAGGACAGATAAAAGGAAGGACCTTCATACAGCACATAGTTAAACTATGGTTTTTGCTGCCTTACAGAGGCTGCCTATTTGGATGGCTTTAAAAGGGGGATTAGACAAATTTATGGAGGATAAGGGTGCCTTTGGCTACTAGTCATGAGGATATCAGAGGCAGCCTGCCTCTGAGCACCAGTTGCTGGTGAAGATGAGCAGGAGGGTGCGGTTGCATCCAGGTCCTCTGGTGGGCTTTCAGTAGCCATCTGGCCCCCGTCTATACGACAACGGGGTTGCTTCTCATTTAATTTTAACCCCAATTTTAGTTGATTCGAATCTAGCCAACAAGCATCACACTGCAGCAGCAACAGCGATTTATCTCTTGAATTTATTTATTTTTGTAGTGCAGTTATTAATGTGCATATGTGCACATATACACGTTCACACATACGAGGCTATGGATTATAGACGAGGCAAGCTATAACTTTTATCTGCGGAGCTCCGCAGATTCATAGAAGAGGACAAGTGAGCGGGGAAAGGAACGAGGCAACAGAGGAGGATGCGAGAGGGGGGTAGCAGCGCATTGCAAAGGACAATCCTCCAAACAGAAAAGGCTTCCCAAAGGCAGGAGAAGCATAGGGTGGGGGTGGAGGAAAGGCTGCTCCCTCTTGAGCTGACCGCCTCTCCACCTGTGCCCTGTGCTTCTCCTGCCTTTGGGAAACCTTTTCTGTTTGGAGGGTTGTCCTTTGCAACGCGTGGCTGGAGAGGCGGTCAGCTCAAGAGAGAGCAGCTTCTGCCCGGGAGTCGTTTCTCCAATGAACAAGAGGGGGACTGAACCCGTCTCATCCCTCCGGCTGCGCGTTCCCCTGTTATAAACTCTATCTGCGGAACTCCGCAGAATCATATAATTCAAAATGAAAACAGCGCGAAGGATTGAGGGAGCCAAAGGAGGACACAATAGGTGGGAAGGCAGGAAAACGGCCAATCACTTTGTCCTGCCCTGAAAGCTCTGGCCACATGTCAAAATGAACTTTAACTCCCCCAAGGACACATAACGACGATGCGGTGCAAACTCGGACGTTGATCCAAAAGTCGCAGTAAATCGCAAATGTGAATATGCGCTGAACCGGCACTGCGGTGAATGGGCAGCTGCGTCATGTGTCCTAAAACACGGATCTGCACATTTGGGTCGGGGTAAAGAAGCCGTATAGACAATCCCCTGGTTGGGCACCACGGGAACAGAATGCTGGACTAGATGGGTCCAGCACAGCTGTCTTCTGATGTCCTTATCACGTTTTTCTTTCCTGTTCTAGGAGAATGCTGAAAAACAACAGCAAACCCAGAGATGAAAAAGGCATGCTGAAAGATGTACTCATAATTCCTCCCAGAGCTGGGACACCGAAACTCTTCCAAGCTGCTTTAGTTGCTGCGGGCAGGATGGGAGGCAAAGGAAGGCTGGCTCATATCCGATGGAAACTGAAAGAGCTGAAGGCCATGCAGGTAAGCACAGCAGAGGAGAGGGGTAGAGGAACCTAGAGATGTCAGACAAGCCGGGGAGGCCCAGAATATGTTCTAAAATCTGTCTCTGGGACGCCAGAAGCGAGCAGCAGTTGGAGGAGCTAAAAAGCAAGCAGCCAAGAAAGGGTGGGGCGCTGCTCCGCTCAAGCCCAGCGCCCCAGGGCTACTTCCCGTTTACGAAGAGGGGACTTCCAGGCAGAGGACTCTGAGCACCCGTGGTGCAAGTGCCAAAGTTTGAACTGCAGCTGCTCCTCATGGCAATCCCTGAAGCCACGCCTCCAAGGAGAGCCGACATTGCAGGCATCTGTGTTGACCCATACCAACAAACCAGTCCTAGGAGTTTCCAGATCCATCAGGAGTACGTTTTTGTAAAGCTGTAATGGGTCTGAATCGCCCTTTCAACACAAGGCCCCACTCAAATGCTTTACGCTACAAGGAGGGGAGCGATATCTTGTTCCTGGGAATCCGTCCCCCCCCCAACACAGCTGCCTTCTCCCTGCCCCTCCCCCCAGCTATTGTGAGGATATGCAGCTAAACGCAAAGGACTCAGAACACAGGAAGCTGCCTGGTCCATCCAGCCCAGTGTTGTCGACATGGACTGGCAGCTGTGGCTCTCCAGGGTTCCTGGGAGTTTTTCCTGCCCTACCTGGAGATGCTGCCGGGGATCCAACCAGACACCTTTTGCAGGCAAATCAGGGGCTCTCCTGCCACTGGGCCACGCCCCCTCCCCTTGCCAGGGATGGGGGCAGCACAGGTCATCCCTGCTCATCAGAAAGCCCAGCGTCAGCCCTGTGAGCCGTGGCTCCGCTCCGCTGCTGCTGCTGCTCCTGGCATGGCCGCTCGAGAGCCACCGTGCAGCTATTCCGTCTTTCCCTCAAGCGGTTTTTCACCCCACACCAGATGAAGTTGTGCGAAGGAGGCATGATAAAAACCTTGTCTGGAAGCACCCGTGTCGGGGCTTTGTTGCACAGCTTGTGTTTAATATGTACCTTGCTTCCGCATGTCTTGTTCATCCTTGTATTTCTACATAGAAAGAGAGAGAGAGAGAGAGAGAGAGAGAGAGAGAGAGAGAGGAAGAAAGAAAGAAAGAAAGAAAGAAAGAAAGAAAGAAAGAAAGAAAGAAAGAAAGAAAGAAAGAAAGCTCTTCCCCCTGGGCTCAGCCCCGTCATTTGTGGCTGAAACTAGCACATACAAGCAAAGAGGTGCAGAATGTATCGCTCCCGCTAATAGCAAACTAGTGCCCAGTGCTGATGGAAAAGGAGCCATCTGCATACTTGAAAGGCCCCAGAGGTTTTGCAGAAGTGCTATGTTTAGTTGTTCTGTTGGGGCTTGAGACTTGCAGGATCAAGTCCCGTCAGGCAGAGTTAAGGCAGGTCACTTGAAGCAGAAGTCAGGACACTGGAAAGCTCCGAGTAGGCCCTGCTGGCTGAGTTATGGAAGGAACAAAGTTGCCTCAGTGGGGAGCTAAAGTATCCTGAGGTCTGATAAAGGCCACAGGGCCTGCCCTGTGTTAGGCCCCACCTCCCTTGTGCTCCTCAAATGGACCTTGCCTGATTCTACCTCCTTTGGCTTTTGCGAGGTCTGGGAGATGGATGGGTTGCTGGGGACTTGTGCTCTGAGTGCGAGGATGGCGGAAGGGCCACGTTCTCCAGCCGGGAAGCCACAGGAGAAGGTATTGAAAGTTCTCCACCAGGGAAAGTGGCCTGAACCTCACTTGAGTCTTCCTCAGAACACTGTGGGACGCCAGGGTCAGGAGCCATGGCAAGTAGAAACGGATCTTTCAAAAGGAAAACACCCAAATGGGACAGCCCCACTTCCAAAACAACAACAACAACAACAACAACCCAGTGAGCGTGCTCAGTGCTCCCCAGGAACCATGGAATGTTGAGTGGCAGTTCAAAAAGAAAAATGGGTGACCAAAGGAGGAGAGTGAGATGGCCTGCTTGAATTGCTAACGGGTTATAGTATCTCTGAGGAAGGAATGTCTGGGTGGCCAGAATGCTGAACAGAACCCCTTCTACTAGAGGGTCAGGATATTCTGCAACATTTTGTTGCAGTTCTCACTTGTTTCTTTTAATGCTGCATAACTACACAGATTCCCCACACACCATGGATCAGAGCAGGGGTGGTCAGCGTACAGACTGTGGACCACGTGTGGCCCTCTAGTCCTTTATTGTACCTCTCCAGCACTCCAACTTGCTGCCACTGAACTGATGCTGAATCTTGTTAGCACAGCAGCAGCAGCAGCAAAAAAAGCTGCATTTTCACTTTAAAATAAGGCATGTGGGGAGCACGGCCCTTGTTTTAATGCCTAACCTCACTTCCCAGGGTTCCAGGAATTATGCATTGAAACAAGGTATGGACTTCCCCCACACCATGTTTGAGTGGGAAAACGTCACTTCTTTGCCATTGCCAAATTAGATAGTGGAGCAGCCTGTGGTGGATCCTGGTGGAGGGAAATTGGTCCCTGGGGCCTCTGCAGCTGCCCATCCCTGGACTAGGGCAGGGGTAGATGGGGAACCTCCGGCCTCAGGGTCAAATTCAGCACTGCAGGGGTCCCAATCCACCCCTCTGGGGTTTTCCCTTCTAAAAGGTAAAGGCCACAATGTCTCTCCTAAGGCTTAGTTACAAGCAGTAGGGAGCTTTAAATCCTTTGCCCACCCCCCTCCATCCATGGAATACAGCCCTTGAGAGCTTTTCCAAAACTGAATTCCCCCCTGGGGCTGAAAAATCCTGCACACCCCTGAACTCGAGGGATGGACTTCTGGGTCGTCATTTCCAGCCAGACTTGAGACAGATTTATTTATTTATTTATTTATTTATTTAGAAGTAAACATGGGAGCCATCAGCTTGATGCACCTTCTTTTTCAGGCTGCCAGTTCCACTCCAGTCCTACCTAAATCACCAACTGGTTCCCAGAAATCAGATGACGGCAGGACCGAGAAGGTCATCTCAAAGTGTTCCGATCACTCTGTTCGGATCTGCATGAGTCCAGCTCCCAAAGGCGATGAGCAAATTCTCTCTGTAGAGGCTTTAGACAAGGACGACGCTAAGTAGAAAAACCCACGTGACTAACCAGCATGTGACACATAGAAGATCCCGGTCCCAAAAATGGCACCGTACTGACGGTGGATCACATTAGTTTGGGCCTTTCAGCCAGTCAAAAGGTTGTCTCTAACGCTGTGCTGTTAGAAGAAACAGCTGCTGCAAATTAATCCTTTTAAAATAGGAACTAGAAACCTTTGTACACCTAAAATCCATTTTACTGAGACTTTAAACGAACTGCTGCTAAAATCCAAAGGGATCTGCAACCTTAGAGCAAGGGAACCTTGCATTAAGCAATAGTGGCTTTTTAAAGATTCTAAATGTTTAGAGAACTGTTTATTTGCTTTAAATATCCCATAGTTTCACCCATTGCCAATGTCTCCTCCTTTAACAAGGTGAATCAAGGTAGTTTGGGGAAAAGTTTAAGGAAGAAGGTGCAATTGAGGAAAAAAGCAGAGGTTTGGCAGATACCCAAAGGATCAAGCAGTCTCCAGCAATGAGGGAGGCTGGAACCTCACTAGGGGACTTGTGTGAAGCGCTGGTGGAGGGGCCCAGAGCACAAGCCTGCTTTGCTGAGGATGAAAAATCACTGCCTTTTGCTCTATTCTTGGTAGAGTGATAAAAATTGTTTCCCGGGCTTTGATATTCTTTCTGATATTGAAAGAAAGAACATCATCAGATGAGTGTTTTATTGCACGCTTGTTACTGGCCATTCACCGTTTTTTGCGGGTCCTTTTGATGATGACATCTGCCTCCCGTGTGTCTCCCACTCTTTCTGGTCTTCTTTCCGCAATGGAATAAGACCCTAATAAATCCATTTATTTATTTATTTGAAGCAAAACGTGCCGCCATTTCCTGCTGTGTGAAGGAAAAGCAGTGTGATAAAAAACGCCCACTGAATGGGCCACATGGTCTTTGTTTATTTCCTCTTTCTTCGCTGAAGGAAGTATTGTTGAACAGAAGCGGGATGAGGGGGAGCAACGGGAGAGAAATGCAATACTGGGCTCTAGTAGAGAGCTCAGGCCCATACATGGTGGCTGTGGGTATGTTTCCCCCATTTCCCCCCCCCCAAATGTTTTACAAACATATAAATTTATTACAGATGTTTTAGAAGAAAACTTCTGTTTTTCTTCTCAAAGGTACAGATGCTATATGTAATTGAGGCTATATGTGAGACAAAGGAATATTTTGACTTACGCGAATAGTGGTGCATAGTTTTACGAAGGGATGTGTTGGTCAAATTTATGAAGGGAGTTCTTTAAAATGCCTCTTGGTTCAACAATGGACTGGACAATTAGATTAAATTAAGGTTATACATTCATTATATACATTATACGGTCGAATAATTCAGTTAATTTTACCCATGCAATTTTTTTCCCATCCAAAAACAGAGCTATTGCATTGTTCAATCAGATCTTTAGTTTTTCTTTACCTTTCTTATTGAAATGATGCTGCGGATATCTTAGATCTGTAACATCACTGCTGCAGAAGAAGAATCTGGATATCAAGGCAACATTAAAATTGATTGTGTTGGGAGGTGGTTGCCAGAAATGCCAAGTGATGCTGTTTTCAACAACACTTTTGAAGAAGTCAACAAAGCATGTGAATCTGCTGACCATGAAGTAGCATCAAAGCGTCTTCATAAACTCCTTTGGACTTCAGGAAAGCTGATTTTAATAAACTCAGATCACTGATATGTAGGATTCTGTGGCAGGAAAACCCAACAGGAAGAAGAGCTCAAGAGGGGAGGGTAATGCTGATCAAATTAACAGATGATATAAAATTAAGGTGGATAATAGCTCATACCCTAGAATTCAGAAACAAAATTCAAAATGATTGTGATAGGTTAAAACACTGTGCAAAAAATAACAGAATGAAATAGAGACTAGTGTAAAGTTCTTCCTTTAAGAAAAAGAAATAAAGAGCACAGATATGCGATGAGGGATACCTGACTTGACTATAGTATGTGCATGGTTTGTGCTAGTAGTTCCCCATGTGTCTTCTCAGAAGTAAGTTCCAGTGTGTTCAATGGGGCTTACTCCCAAGTAAGTGTGCTGAGTGTTGCAGACTTACAGCAGACAAAAACAAGACACCCACCCTGCTCTTTTATTTTATTTATTTATTTATTTATTTATTTATTTATTTATTACATTTCTATACCGCCCAATAGCCGAAGCTCTCTGGGCAGTTCACAAAAATTAAAACCATAATAAAACAACCAACAGGTTAAAAACACAAATACAAAATACAGTATAAAAAGCACAACCAGGATAAAACCAAGCAGCAAAATTGATATAACATTAAAATACAGAGTTAGAACTGTAAAATTTAAATTTAAGTTAAAATTAAGTGTTAAAATACTGAGAAAATAAAAAGGTCTTCAGCTGGCGATGAAAAGAGTACAGTGTAGACGCCTGGTGGACCTCTCTGGGGAGCTCATTCCACAGCCGGGGTGTCACAGCGTAAAAAGCCCTCCTCCTAGTAGCCACCTGCCTCACTTCCTTTGGCAGGGGCTTATGGAGAAGGGCCCCTGTAGATGATCTTAAGGTACATATGGGAGGAGGTGTTCCTTCAAATAACCTGGCCCCAAACCGTTTAGGGCTTTGAATGTCAATATCAGCACTTTGAATTGGGCCCGGACCTGGACTGGCAGCCAATGAAGCTGGAAAAGGACTGGCGTGATGTGATCTTGGCAGCCAGTCCCTGTTAGTAAACAGGCTGCCCTGTTTTGTACCAGCTGAAGCTTCCGGACCGTTTTCAAAGGCAGCCCCACGTATAATGCATTGCAGCAATCCAAACGAGAGGTTATCAGAGCATGGATCACTGTAGCTAGGCTATCTCTGTCCAGATAAGGGTGTAGTTTTGCACACGTGCCACGGAGGGAGGCGCTCCTCAGGCCAAATTCAAAAGCGTGTCTCTACGTTAAGGTTGTCTCTGCATGATGGTTTTTGTGGTGCAATTGGCATTCCTCGGGCATGGAATTTTCTGGGTGTTTTACATCATTGTATAGTTTCTTTTTTTGCTATTTCCACTAAGCAATAACTCGTGTTATTTCAAAAGGGAAAAATGCAGTCTTTTTCCTGCTCACACCATTGGACTGGCATTGTTAGCCCCAAATGTGTCTGCTGTTTAAAGGAGCCCTAGGAAACAGTAGGATCTTATGCCTCTCCTCCTGTGTAATGCAGCCCATATCAATCGCACCAGAGAACCAGGGAGCACAGCAGCCCGGAGTAAACCATGTAGAGACGCTCTTGGAGTCAATCACAAGTTGAATATGAGTCAGCAGTATGATGTGGCAACAAAAAGGGCAAATGCAATTTTAGGTTGCATCAATAGAAGTATATTTTCAAAATCACAGGAAGTAATTTCACTCTACTCGCCACTAGTCAGATCCCACCTTGAATACTGTGTCCAGTTCTAGGCACCACACTTTACAATAAATTGGAATGAGTTCAGAGAAGGGTAACAAAGATGATCAGGGGGCAAGAAATTAAGTCCTACAAGGAAAGAGGGAAGGAACTGAGTATTTGGGGGTTGAACTCGATGGCCTTATAGGCCCCTTTCAACTCTACTATTCTATGATTCTATCATTTTTAGCACCGAGAACAGAAGACTGAGGGGGGAATATGATAGCACTTTTCAAGTACCTACAGGGATTATATTATTATTATTATTATTATTATTATTATTATTATTATTATTATTATTCATCCTGCCTTTTTCCCAGTACTGGGACTCAAGGCGGTTTACAGAATTAGAACATGTACAATTAAAACATATAAATATAAATTACAGAAGTTAAAATATAATTAAACTTACAGTAAAATTAAAAAGATGTTTAAATGTTTTTAAAACTAACAGATTAAAAGGGGGGGGGGAAAGAATCCAATACATTAACACAGGTCCAGTATAGTTCCAAAAGCCTGCTGAAACTCAAAAGTTTTTGCCTGCCTCCGAAACTGTAGCACAGAGGGAGCCAGCCTAGCTTCCCTGGGAAGGGAGTTCCAGAGCCTTGGAGCAGCCACCGAGAAGGCCCTCTCCCACGTACCCATCAGGCATGCCTGGGATGAGAGAAAGGGACCCATAGCCTGTTCTCTGTCATCCATGACCGTGGGATAGGAAATAATGGGCTGAAGTTACAAGAAAGCAGATTTTGGTAGACCCGCAGGAAAACCTCCCTAAAGGTGAGACTGCCTCGGGAGGTAGTGGGCTCTCTGTCCCTGGAGGTATTCAAGCAGACTGAACAGCCATCTGTCAGGGATGCTTTAAACTGGATTCCTGCACTGGTTTGGACTCAGTGACCTAAACGGCCCCTTATGCACCTATAACAAAGATACTCCCATTGTACCTTGTTCTTGATATTCTGCTAGTGTCATATTCTTAATTTATTTAACCTTTTTTGTTAATTGGTGGCAAGAACTGTAACAATTGCTTAGTGAAAGTTTTGAATACATAAATTGGAGAATGGCTGAAAAAGTAAGGGTTAAATGAAAACAGTTTTTGTCTTTAAAAGACCTGCAGACCAGATAAACTGCCCCCTAATTTATTGGCTGCCCCCCCCCAACTTTTAGTCTGGCTATGGGCCTGAATCTAACTTAAGTTCCATTCATTTCATTGGGTTTACTCTAAGTAGGCTCGGCCATTACCTCAGCCTAACATATCTCACTGGTTGTGAAGAAGAATTCAAGAGGAATTAAGCTTCTGAAAATCCACTCATGACCCCCTCCCCCCAATTGAAACTTAATAAGGGGGGAGTTAAGAGATCTGCCCTAACACCTGTCCCATTTAAGCAGTAAATACACCACTTCTGTCGTCTCGCAGGAGCAATGGCAAAACGGGGAGATGAGATACAGTGAAGTGAGCAAATTTTACCCCAAAGTCGAAGAGAGAAGATTTAGTCATGAAGCTTTGTGTTGCCCACACAACAGGCTTCAATTTGAAGGGGCTCCTATAAGATAAGGAGAAATGGCTATGGGGGGGCGGGGAGCATCGCACACTCGGTTGCTTGGGTGGCTACAGGATTGAGTGTGGTCGCGATTTAGCTACCCAGTATAACATATTCCAGCGAGTGGCTGCATTAAGCTACTGCAGCAAAGAGGCTTGTGGCACCATAAAGACTAAAGAGTTCTTCCATAATACATTTCTTAGCCTTTAAGGTGCCACAAGGCTCTTAGATACCCAGTAGGTGGCAGTAAGGTGCTACGCCATCATAAGCAAAGAAGACCCAGTGAACACTGTTCAGTGCTCAAGCATCTGTTATGCCGGCTGCCCTGCATAGGAGCAGTGTGGCCACGGACGCAAGGCTGGATCATGTGCGACAGGCAGAAAATGGCCTTGGGCGGGGTCCTGTAAGGACTGGCATTTGGAGAACTGCACTTGCAGGACAGACGTGCTTAATCTTGGCTGGATCGAGGCCATAGGTTTTAATATTTACAAACATCTACATTAGGAGATGCTTCATCACTCCTGAGCTATTCCTTTGAATCCTTCATGAACCCAATGTTTAAATATAACTTCTACATGTATAGAATAATTTCCTGAATTCAGAGCTTTACAAAGTATTTGACTGAAGGTGGGTGATAGGTATGCATGCCCTGCCATTGAGACGGAATTCAGGATATGGTCAACCCCTTGAGCATTTTACCTCCACAAACTCCCTGGCTTGCTACTGATTAATTGTTACCCTGAATAGGCCTGAACTGAGTTATGGATTCCTGCATTGAGCAGGGGGTTGGATTCCATGATCCTATTGCAATAAGCTCTATGTGAAGTTTCCCTTGAGACTGGTCTAGAAACTGCAGCTATGGCAGAATTTGGCAGGTAGGCTGATGAAGTGCAGGCACCCATTTCTGCAATTTTTTTTGGCCTGTCACATGGGCTAGTCTTTTGCCCTCAGCTACTAGCCAGATGTTTGTGCCCTGCCCCATCCTCGCTAAGAAAGAAATCCCAGTAGTCCCAGCCATAACTGAGTTCCAGCCTCAACAGAGTTCTAGCACACCTTGCTGAGCAGGAGTTCAGGGTGTTTCTTTCTCTCTGCATGGCCATCATAGCTGCATCCTGTATATCCAGTGACAAGGTAGGTCAGCAGGCCCGGGAAGAATGCTGCTTAGCTACATACTGTCGATTTCCAAAGCCTGCCTAAAAGCAGCTGAGGCCATTTGATTTGGGGATGCCAGGCCTGTCTGCCATGGGAGGAGACTTTTTTCCAGTTTCTGCACGTTCCAGTTTGGTAGCAGATCAAAGCTCACCTTTGAGGATCAAACAAGGAGCAAGCAGAACGGCCCGCCGCGTGAAAGAGAGCACAGGGCTGAAAAGAATCGGGACACAGAAGAGCCCGCATTCAACGGACAAAAGTACATTTGTATTCTGAGGCTTAAAATAAACGGCATGCAGATAAGAGCTCTGACGCGGCTGGGAGGACACAGGCCCAGCATCATTAAAAGCTTCAGGGACAGATCGGATTGAGGAAATAAGTGTTGTCGTCTCCTTTGCCCTATTTCACAGGCTGCTTCACATGACAAAGTGTGACTCAGGCCTTCAGCGCCTCCAGTTCCATGGAGCTGAGTGCAAAGTGTGCCGGGAATGGAAACATTTGGGAAGGCAAACATTGCCTGGGGAATCCACAGGGGTAACAAAAGCTGAACAGGAGGTCTTTAGGCTTGATGTTTATGCTAACCTTTCTCCCTGTATCTCAGTGGCTGCAGTTTTTTACTTTTGTTCTTGTTGAGGAACTTCAGTAGCATGAAGTGATAATTTGCAGGATCTGTGTCCACGGGCCCATTATTGATGCCTTCTCCAACCTTTTGCCCTCCAGATGGGTTGAACTGTAAGTCCCCTCACCCCATGCTGAGGATGATGGGAGTTGCAGTCTGGAGGGCAACAGTTTGGGGGAGGCTGGGATATAAGAACTGATACAAGATCCCAGGTACTGGGAACAGCATCTGCAGGTGTATGAGACACGTGTGCATCAATTAAAACGCACATACATGCCGCACTGCCATGTCTGGCTATAAATACTAATTAGGCCACTACAAACCTCAGAGGGTTAAAGAAAAAGAACTGCAAGAAGCTCAAGGACACAAACCAATCCTTGTTGTTGTTGTTTTCCAAAACAGACCCGAGATTGTGTGGAGCTGCTGTTACAAAGGAATTCTGTTTGGCCGCTGCGGCTGGGCTCAGATCCCTTCCCCTTCCCCTCTTACTTGGAAGCAAGAGATATGGGGGTGGGGGAGGGGGGAAGAGTGATAAAAGGAAAAAGATATTCTATCTGATATTTGAGTTTCCTCCCTTTTGAGAATCTTCCCCTCCACTGCCATGTTTCAGCACAGTTCCTTTAAGGCAAAATTATGAGACGACATCACCATTCTCAGTGTTAATTTGCTTTTGCCAAATTAGCCCTTACGAAGAATTCAGTGAAGACTTTGATTTCCATTTGTCTTGGATTGAAATGGATTTTATTTGGCAGAAGAGGCCTTATGTGTCCCCATCGTATGAAAGTGCCATTCACAGTGTGGGGCTTTTTGGCAGTTGGATCCATTGTTCCTGGATGCCAAACAAGATTATTAAGTTCTCTTTGAAAAACTGGCCGAATGTCATTCCAGCAGAGGTTAATGAATCTGTTCATTTGCCAGAGAATAAATCAGACATGTCACTGAATGCTCCAGCCCATGTGACTTGAACGTAGCAAAAGATGCATTAAAGTCTAGGGCCACTTTTAAGAGTCACTTCCACAGTTGTCTAGAATACTTTTTTTTAAAAAAAAACTATTCAAAGGGAGAAATCCTGGTCTTTCAATTTGCATTGCCCTGTTCTTAAAAGGAAAGATGTAAATCCCTGCTAATGGGATTGTGTTGCTATTTTCTCTACCCTCTTGAAAGAGAAAAAAAACATTCTCTACTCATGTTTCTTTTTATGTAGAGCATTAAGGAACCCCTTTGTACCCCAAGAATGTCTATAATTAGACCACTTTTCTGGAAGGTATCCTGTCTTTTGTTCTCAAATATTCATCCATGTATACATCCCTCTCCAGAGAGGCTCATTTGGCACCTACATGGGGGTCTTTTCAGGTGCCCAGTGAAGGCCTTTTTTATTTTTCTAGGCTTTTTAGTCCCCCAGTTTTGTTTTTAGATGGGTTGTTCTGTTTTTATATCTTTACACTGCTGCTGGTTCCTATAACTTTAACAGTTACTGAGCGGAAAGTGCTGCTCAGGAATTTCAGCAGGTGTCATTCACATGCGTGCAGCACCTGGTAAAATTCCCTCTTCATCACAACAGTTAAAGCTGCAGGAGCCCTGCCCTCTCTTGTACCTAGTCACTAGATGAAGAGGGAATTTCATCAGCTGTCCTCCTTTCCATATGGTCACCCTATTTCCACCCACCCAAAAGGGTTGCTGTAAGGCAGCCTTCCTCAACCTCTGGCGCTCCAGATGTGTTGGACTGCATCTCCCAGAATGCCCCAGCCAGCTGGGGCATTCTGGGAGTTGTAGTCCAACACATCTGGAGCACCCCAGGTTGAGGAAGGCTGCTGTAAGGAGACTGGCAGTGGAGCGGGGAGACTAAGAGAAGGTTGTTGGGTGAAGAGAACAAAATGTGTGTGTTCAGCGGTTAGGGTTTCCTGGCAACAGAAGAGGGTCAGTGGCAGTGCTGATTTCTAAAGAGAATTCCTGGAGCTTTCTTCTACATGGGAGATCTGCCATCACTCTGTAAGCTCTGCAGTTGCTTAGTGAAGAAGGTAAAGCACTCTGCATATGCCCATTCACTTATTTTTGCTTAAGAATTCTCCACCAAAGATTCAAGATCTGTGGCAGACAATTCTTAGGCAAAAACAACATGTGCTATTCCAGTGCCTTGGTGTTGTTCAGCTGTAAAATGGGGCCAATAACCTCTAAATAGTATACATATTCTCTTGTTTGTTTAATGAATATATGTGTATTATATATACTTGATGCTTTATAGTCTGTGACTTTCCTCACTATGTTTGCCACCTTTATTCTTCTGTTTACATGCACTTTTCATTCCTGCTCTCTGCTTGCAGCACAGTAATTCTGGGTGCTGTCCATCAGGCTAAGCCACTGGGTTGCTACATTATTCCCCTGGCCCTGCTATCCACTCATGCACAAGAATGCCCCTACTTTCATTTGTGAAATGTTGGAGGGCGTGTCATCTCATCATCAACACGAGCTTAAATTTATTATTCATTCATTCATTCTATACTGCCCGATAGCCACAAAATACAACATGATAAAATTCATATAAAATTCAACAGCAGCGCAAAGATTTAAAATACAGTAACAGCATTAAAACAACAGAAACGGAAAGACTGAAATGTCTGGGGAAATAAGGTCTTCACCTGGCGCAAAAAAGAGCACACTGTAGGTGCCAGGTGAGCCTATTCCACAACCAGGGTGCCACAACAGAAAAGGCCCTCTTTTTAGTAGCCACTCACCTCACTGCCTTTGGGGGGGCTCCCAGAGACGGACCGCTGAGGATGATCTTAGGGTCAGGGCAGGTATGTATGGGGGGAGACAATCTTTCACGTAAACTAGCCCCAAGCTGTTTAGGGCTTTGAATGTTAATATCAGCACTTTGATGGGGCCTAGACACAGACTGGCAGCCAGTGCAGATGGAAAAGTACTGGCATACTATGATCACATTGGCCAGTCCCTGCTGCCCTAGTTTGGACCAGGTGAAGTTTCTGGACTGTTTTCAAAGGTAGCCCCACATATAACGCATCACAGTAATCCGGATAAGAAGTTATCAGAGCATGGATAACTGTAGCTGGGCTATCTCGGGCCAGAAAAGGATGTAGTTAGTATATCAACCTAAGCTGATAAAAGGTGCTCTGTGCCACTGAGTCCACCTGTGCCTGTAGTGGCAATGCTGGGTCCAAGAGCACCCCCTCAAACTACAAATCTGATCCTTTAGGGGATGTGCAGCCCCCTGTAGAACAGGTTGAACATCATGTCACCAGGCAGATGAGCCACCCTCTAAGAGTACCTCCGTCTTGTGTGGATTGGGTCTCTGGGTCCAGGTTAGGCTTTTTCAGGAGGAAACCTGTTTCATGCTATTAGGTGGAGTCTTATTTTTGTAAACTACAAATGCCTCTCTGATGACAAGGAAGCTAATTCATGTTGTTGTTGTTGTTGTTGTTATTTGCAGAGTAGAATGTGATATAGAAATCAACACATGGCTGTTTAGGGTGCCTTCTGCATTAGCTAGTCACTGCTCCAGGCGTATGTGTAACCTATATTTGTAATGTTTTCCCCATGAACACACTGATGCAGCAAACCTAAAGTACAGATAGGAACAGAGAATGCTTCCCTGTCGAATACCCCTGTTGCCACCAGAAAGGTAAATTGCAAATGACAGAAAATTGGATAATTGTTCAAAGCAGGATCAAATAGAAGAACCCACTGCTGTGGAGGGGGAACCTGTGCTTTTACTGTTTCATTGGTATGTGGAGGCAAAACATGATCTGGATTTCAATATTTGGGAAGAGATTGAGTTGTGGGGAAACTATCTTTGTATTTCATTGTGGATTGCACAATGAAAACTCAACCTGTGTCCCTCTATGTCATTGAAAACGACCAAAGCTAGAGCAGCAGCCCGGCCGCCCAAACCTGGGCTTGTGTGGATCTTGGTTTGTGTGTGTGTGTGTGTGTGTGTCAAAAGGCCTTATAAAAAGGAGGCAGCACTAAAAGGTGGTGCCCAAAGAATTGTGCTCATTGTCATTCTAAGCATGTGTTAATGTGGGCAGGAATATTTTCTGAAAGGAGGGTATGTTCAGGAAAGGGGTGGAGGGCAGGCTTGGTTGGCAAAATGGGTGTGGGACAGAGGACAGGAGGTGAGGCACAAGATTATGACGTTGATAGTGCTTTTCCCCTTACCATTTCCTGCTTATTATACCACTTCTAGGGGTGACCAGCTTCGCAAGTCCTCCTCCAGCTTCCACAGCAATGGCTCCAGGGCTCAGTAGCTGGTGGGAAGGGTGAATTGAAGAAGAGATTTGGGGGCAGCTGATTCCATCTGCACAAGATCAGGCAATCAACATGCCTCATGCTATCCAACCCCTTGCCAGGACTCAAGGCAGTGGTGCCTCTGATCTGTCACTACTAATTGTAAAGACAGCAGTGAGAAAAGTATCAACCATCCATAATCTTGCCAGGGATTACGCTACTGACTTTGTTCTCAGTCCCTATTAGATGAAGTGGCTGTCCTGAACTTTACCCAAACGGTCCCACTAGGTACACCAGCAGATAGGACTGGATTTTTGTGTATGTGTGCATGGCAATTGTCTGCAGACACCTTGACATCTCGTGCTCATAACATTTGGGGGGTTCTGTTGATGTACTACCCTTCTGACCCACTGCACAGAAGATTCCATGGGCAAGTTTGAGGAGCTAGTCTCCAAAGTGATGATGAAGTCTCCCAGGGATTTTGTTTTCAGGCATTTCTATGAAACATTTCAGGGATAGGGACTATGAAACATTTCAGGGATAGGGACTGTGTGGCTTCAATGTCAACCATACTCTGTCTGAAATAATGACTGGCCCTACACACAGGCAGTCAGGAGACAAGCTAGATCTGACATTTTGCTCTGACTTGGAATCAGGTGATCTAAGGGATAGGGGACAGGCTGTAACACAGTGGTAGAGTCCTTGTTCTGCATACAGAAGGGGTCAGGTTCAATGCCCAGCATCTCTAGGTAGGACTAGGAAAGAATCCTGTTTGAAACCTTGAAAGCTGCTGTCAGTTGACAATACTGGCCTAGATTGACCAAAAGGTCTGACTCCGTATAAGTCAGGTTCCTATGAGCTGATCAAGGGCTCGTCCAAAGCTTTTGAAGGGGCTCCAAATCTTTGAAATACTATTCCCTTGGGGAGGAGGACCAATTAAGGTGAACAAAGAGTCTCATTGCACCTTAAAACTTTCACACCTGTGTGTTGTTTTTGTCACAACAAACTAACTCTGTCTCAGCCAGACTACCACTCTGCAAATTAGTGGGGACTAGTATATATATACACAGGCCAGATTCAACATTCCAATCACATTCCGGTGCAACCAACAGAGCCCTGGATTGGGCTATGTGGAAAAAGCCAGGCTTATCCTGACTGCTTGTGATCACATGCCAATGATATCCCCAAGCATGTGCCTTCCTCTAAGCAAAGTACTGCCGCGACGTACCCCTCTGGCAGCCTTCCCCAGCCGAGGCCAATGGCCAGGCTGGCTGGAAGTGCTGGGAGCTGAGCTGCAGTCCACCCCATTTGCTGGTGGGCACCCTGTTGGGGAAGGCTGTCCTATGGGTATTGCTGGAGTAAGTCCAATGCTGTCCTGCTTTCACACTCCTTCCCTTGGTTGGGGATGGTCTTGGCCACATCTTTCAGGCGGCCGCACCTCTGCCCTGAGCAGGGGCCTTTTGCTCACAGCCAGGGCCGGCCAAAGGCATTTTGCTACCTGAGTACAAGATAGTGTGTGTGTGTCCGTCTGTCCCCGCAACCCCGTCCATGTATGTTTGAGTACTGTCTGGCCTGGCCCAGAACAGGTTGTGCCACATACAACAGCTCTGCCCTCCAACAGAGGGGGGCAGGCAAGGAGTCTGAGCGTTGCTATTACCCACCCGGCATCTGCTACTGCCCGAGGCAGCCGCCTCACTCGGCCTAATGGCAGGGCTGGCCCGGCTTGTACCCCAACAAGCCCGAGGGCCTCCTAGGACGCCAAAACTGGGCCACCGGATAATTGAAGTGCTTGTATTAGGGTGACCATATGAAAAGGAGGACAGGGCTCCTGTATCTTTAACAGTTGCATAGAAAAGGGAATTTCAGCAGGTGTCCTTTGTATGCAGGCAGCATCTGGTGAAATTCCCTCTTCATAACAACACTTAAAGCTGAAGGAGCTATACTAGAGTTAGCAGGTACAAAAGAGGACTCCTCCTGCAGCTTTAACTGTTGTGATGAAGAGGAAATTTCATCAGGTTCTCCATATATACAAAGGACACCTGCTGAAATTCCCTTTTCTGTACAACTGTTAAAGATACAGGAGCCCTGTGCTCCTTTTCATAGGGTCACCATAGCTTGTATTGCACTGCCATTCCCGTCAGCCAATGACCATGCTGACTAGGGGATAATGGGAGCTGTAGTCTGACACATGTGGAGGGCGCCAGGTTCCCATGAGGCTCCGCCCAGAGGCCGCGGAGAAACCTGACGGGTTGCCATGGTAACCGGCGGCAAAAGGCGGCGCGGCAAAGGCGGCGGCGCAATCCCCCCTCCCCTTCCGCTGGACGCGCGTGCCCGAGCCGCCAAGGAGAGGTTGGGCAGGCAGGCAGCGGCGGCTCGTCCTCCTCCTCGTCCTCCTCTCTCCCTCTGAGGCGCGTGAGGCGAGGCGCGTGAGGCGAGGCGCGAGGACACGAAGGCGGGCCGAGGAGGCCGCTTGGCCCGCACTGGGGGTGGGGGCAAGCGGCAGGGGCTTCTGAGGGTGCGGAGGGCGCGCATACGTGTCGGCGACTTCGCACGAGACTGCTCCCGCAGAACCCCGCGCCTGCCGCCCCTCCCTCGGTCTGTTGGTGAAAGCGGCCGGGGCGGCCGGAGGGGCTGAACGTGAGAGGCTCCCGGCGGCGGCGGCGGCGCTTCTTCCGAGTCGCCAGGGACTAGCGCCGTGGGTGGCTTTCCAGCAGCTGTCGCCACGCGAAGAGCCCTGGGCCTGTGGCACTCGGGTGCGGGGGCAAGGCGGCTCCGCTGCGCTTCTTCTCGGGAGAAGGAGGGTGGGTGGGGGGCGTCGCCGGACCCCCACCCCACCCCGGCTTTGCCACCGGCGGGCTCGCCGCGCCTCCTGCAGCCCGGGCAGCGCTGAAAGCCCAACGACACGCGTCCGCCGTTCCGCACGTCCCGCAGCCCCCGGAGCCTGCCTTACGGCCAGCCTCATTCCAACGCGGCTTCGCCTGCACGGACATAACCAGAGCGGACCGGAGCGACCGGGAAGAGAAACGCAGCAGCCCCCGTATGTCGTTGCCGAGCTCGCTCGTGGCCTCCTTGGTTGCCTTTTGGCCACTGCAAGCCACGGCGGCTTGGATGAGCCCCCGGCCCTCTTAAAGGCGTGGGTGGCGGCGTTTTCAGGAGAGGAAAGGCGGGGAAGCGCATCTGTAGAGCTGGTGTCCTCCAGAGGTGTCGGACTGCAAGCCCCATCATGGCCATGGCCTCCATAGACATGCCCAAAGGTGGCCTTGCCAAATAAGTGAAGAAGGCAAGGATCAAGACTGGTTGTCATGCTCATGTTCAATGGCCATGCTGGCTGGGAATGATGGGAATTGCAGTCCAGCACATCCAGTGGGCGCCATGTTGGGGAGGGTGCCCTAATCCCAAGGGGTCTTCAATCCTCTGGGTCCGAAGGTCGCTTGAGATGCACACAGATGTTGTGCAGGAAGGGATGCAGCCTAGCCTGCTCCCATGTCAAATTCCCAAGAGCGAATTAGAAAAATTCCTTTAGATGACTGAGGTAAGGTGTTCACTTCCTGGCTGGTGCGGCCCTTTGATCTTAGGCTAGTTCTGGTTAAGCTGCATATCTCCTGGACAGGTTTGTGTTTCTTATCCCGATAGCCATGCATTGGAATGTGATAGAAGAAAGAGCCATCCTGGGACTGCCAACGAAATGCAAATTGAAACAAATGTTACTAATCACCTTTGGGTGATTTTGTCATTACCAATTTAACTTACATGATGCCCTTTGTGATTGTTATTAGTCTGCCTACATGACCAGGATGGGCAGAGAAGGCAGAGCTGCCCTTCTGTTAAGATAGCCTGCTGGTCTGCTACGGTGACATCTGGAAGTATTCTTACAGTCAGGCCCTGGGGAGTGAGCAAAGGTTGCAATTAGCATCCCTACTGTAGAACGTGGGTTGTTACTTTTCTGAGCTGGGGAAAGAGGCTATTGCTTATTCGTTTGAAAGTACAAAAGTGCCCGTTGGCAGGCACTGGGTCTCTTCTAAATATAACTTTTTGTGATATAGTAAAAAGCAGCACTTTGCTCTGGCGCATCTTGTCTGTGTTTACTAAATTTTTGAGTAGGGAACCCCGCCTTCTGTTGAAAACAAGCTGTTTTCTGCTTTCTTGCAGATGGTTCTCTTAAAACCCCATGTTGATCTTGGACGCACCTCAGTGAGAAACTTGTGGAGGAAGGCACCTCCCACTTAACGCAGAGGAGTACTTATGGCTCATCCTTCATGCCTCCACCCTTCCTCACACTGCAGCCAGGGGAGGCTAAGTAACCAGCACTGCCGCATTTCTGGCATTCCTTTCTAGATGCCAAGGATGAGTGGAGGGTTTCGGTGGAAGGGAGACTGAAACAGACACCAACACTTGGGAAACTCCAGGGCTGGGCAGCCAAAGGTACTGCTGCCAGACGAGGGGAAAGACTTTTGTCCCTTTTTTCCTCAGGAGAAAGGTTAAAATTTAACAGCATTGAAAAGACAGATTGTTGCTCTGCATTGGAGAAAAACACGTGGCTTCTCTTTGTCCTTGGAAGTGTTGTTATCTTCTGGCTGCAGGTAAAGACCGGTAGGTGAGTTTGAGTTGGCATATATTGTTAAGGGACTGGCTTCTCTTGGACTAGAAGCAAAATCTTTTTGGGTGGCGTGCTCTCTGCGTGGAGGTTGAACGCACACTTGCATACACACTCTCTTTCTCAGGTTAATACCCAAGCTCAATCGACAGGGAAGTAAGCAGCAAATAGACTGTACTGAATGTTCCTTCACACGTTGGGTACTCTCGCTTTATGCCTCAGATTCTTTCCTGTTTCGCTTTTGATGATTGGGAACTTGTAAGGATGGTACAGGGGTATGCCAGATGTGCCTGGAAATGTGGGAAAGAATGACGCACACCTGGTTTGGAGGAAAATATAGGAATGTTGAGTTGAGCTGTTCTTGGGGCTTTGCAGACACCTACGCCTGTCTCTTTTCCATCCTAGTTTTGTGCAAGGCTTGAGCCAGTATCTTCTAGAGCGTAGTGTGACAAAACCAATTTTCATTGCCAGGACTCAATCCTGAAACACATAAAGCTATAATAAAGGTGAAAATGCCTCTAAGCATATGCAGAGTGCCCTATTCACTAATGATTAATCACAGCTTGGCCCTAGGCATTTGGGATTGGGGGGAGGGCTTCCAGGTCAGATGATGTGTCTTTCAGGCAGATGTAGAAATGGAGGGCCAGAGAATGTATGTATCCATTCTTCCTTCAGCCACGTTTCAAAGTCAGGAATGATTTTTGAGGTCACTTCTTTGTCTTACTTGAAAAACTGAGGAGGAACATAATTTTGTGCGTGTGTTTTGAATATTTCTTCCTCTGTTAACTACTCATATTTTCCAGTAGAGAAACTGAGCAGCAGGCAGAGGGCTAATGATCTGGATGGGCAACCAGAATGGTCAGTGGGCTGGAGCCATTTCCTTATCAGAAATGGTTACATAGTTTGTGGCTTTTTAGCTTTGGGGGGGAAAGGCAAGTAAGGGGGAACGTGATAAAAGTGTATAAAACTCTTGTGTAGCAATGGAGAAAGTTGGTAGGTAGACATTTTTCTCCTTTTAATACTATTACAGCCTTCCCCAACCTGGTGCCCGCCAGACGGATATGCTGGCTGAAGGATGCAGTAGTCCAACACAACTGGAGGGCACCAGATTGGGGAAGGCTGTAATAAACAGCAGAATCCATGCTCATCCAGTGAAGCTGATGGGTGGTTGAGGACAGACAAAAGGAAGTCCGTCACACAGTGCATAGTTCATCTATGAAATTGGCTTCCACAAGATGTAGTGATGGGTACCAACCTAGCGCTTCCTCTTCTGGTCTGCATACTTCTGCAGATTTGAAAGTGTGGGGCCAATTGGGCAACTCTCCCCAGGTTTTCCTCTTTAAAATTGTGACCTAGACCTGCATGAACAGAGCCGGCGGGGGATAACTTTGGCAGCTGAGGCAGAAAGCTGGAGCAGCTGGGCCAGTTGGGATTCCGGTGTCCGCTCCTCACCCCTGTTGCCGTGCCAGAGTCTTCCGGGTGCATGTGTGCGTGCGCCTGCACATGCTAAGAACTTAACAAAGGGAAATTTTGCTTACGTTCTATCTCCTTGCCTATATCATTGTTTGCCTCCTTTTCTCTTTGGTCTCTTCTGCATCTAAGGTGAATGAGTTATATTCTGGGCATATCTATACTGCAAACATGTATTGGTTTTACACCATTTTAACTGTCATGTGTTCCCCTATGGCACACTTGCTGTCATAGTTTAGAGAGGAAGCTGAGAGCCCCATCGCTTTCCCAGCTATTAAGCCAGTTTGCTGTGCTGTGCCTTGGAGCCTTATTTCTTCAGCTGCGGAGAAGGCGTAAGACGTTCAAGATTAGAGTAGTGCAATGCAATGATCTTGTGGCTGTCCTAGGGGCCCTTTGTGGGTGTGTCTGTGTGGGTGTGGCCACACTTCTTTTGTGCCAGATAGCAGCAGATTACAGACGCTCCAAATTACAGAGGCATCTTATTAGGGGAGGGCCAGAGTTCATGGCAGTGGACAGGAATTGGGTCCCCTACTCGCCACCTGCTCTGCTACCCCTGGCTCAACTGACCGGCTAATCAGGCACTTTCTATATGAACTATAAGAAAAAATCTATATTGGTGTAATATCTTTATTAGACCAACTGAAAGGACACACAAATGTATGCAGACTTTCAATATTTCCAGATCTCTTCATCAGGCCTCATTTGAATGTCTGCTGACCCTTCTTCTCCATCATAGGACAGTGAACATGCAGACACTATGACTTCACATCAAGTCACCATTCCAACCCACCTGCTTTTGTAGCAGCTTGCCTGATGAGGAGATTTGGAGATCTCAAAAGCTTGCACACATTTTGGATGTCCTTTTGTATTGCACTAATATGGCTTCTGGCCAGAGTGGAAGTTTATTCTGACTGTGTGTCCAGGTTCAGCATAGCCCTCCTTGTGAGTATGGGGAAACTAGTGAGAACTCCTGGTCCCTTGGCTTTGTCTTGGGTATGTGATTCAGGTGCTGCTGAGTTTGAGAATACATCAACGCACTGTGTATCTTGTTGGAAGTGGATGTGGACTGGCTGGCTGAGCAGTCACTGTGAAAGTGAGAGAGCTGTTTTGAGGCCTTTCTAGTACAAACCAGAGCCTTATGAGCCTTGCAAACCATGGCTCTATCCTCTGAAGTATCAGGTCCCACCCTTCTGCCTGTTGTGCTTTCTTCGGTGGTTGGAGACCTGACACGGATGTCTTACACAGTCCTTCCCTCTTCTAGACTTGTTGAACTTCTTTTGCTGCCAGTCTGAGACAGGGTCCCCCTTTTGATGACTCCTGATTGCAGCAGCCTGCCTTGACAGCATACTTGAGATCAGACACTACTGAAAATGAAGTTCCACAAACAGTTCCTCTTTCCCTGCAAATTCATCTGATCTGCTGCATATTGCTTTATTTATTCAGAACACTTTAAATCTGCTTTGCTCACAGAATGCGTCCAGCTGAAATGCTTCCTAATGCTTTAAATTAACACTCAAAATCTTCAGTCTTCCCCAGATGTTTGATGTAGTGTTTATATAGTAATTGCTTTCAGGGAGCCTCCTGGGAGCAGCTACCCACTGAGCCTTGGTAGTTGAGATGGAAAGGGAGGGACATAGAGTCAGGGCAGCTGTTGAAACTCTGCCCAGTGCTGAGAGCCAGGTGTTGAATTTGGCAAAGGGTAAGTGAGCCAGAGGCTGCTTCAATTTACAGCTGAGGATTATGGCTCTTCCAAACATGCAGCTGTAACCTCCCCCGAGATTAGACTATTGCAGCCTTCCCCAACCTGGGGCCCTCTGGATGTCTTAGACTGTGACTCCCATCATCCCCAATGCCTCACTCTCATGGCTGTTGACCATGCTGGCTGGGGATGATGGGAGTTGTAGTTCAACATATTTAGAGGGCCCCATGTTGGGGAAGACTGGGCAATTATAATGCATTCTACTACTGGGCTGCCTTGAAGTTCATTTGGGAACGTTGCTTGGTTTCAAATGCAGCTGCATGATTTCTAGCAGGGGCAGGCCAGGTGGACCAAATGGTGTCAGTGCTTAAAGAGCTGAATTGGCTGCCAATTTGTTTCACAGTTAAGTTCAAGGTTTTGATATTGACTACTTTTTAAAAAAACAACAAAAATAGCTTTTGTTATTTGTATTTTTTACTAGTAAACCACAGCGAGTATATGTTTCCACAAATATATATTTACAAATACAATAGTATCTATTCATGCTGATCCAAAACAATTAGGGTGACCATATGAAAAGGAGGACAGGGCTCCTGCAGCTTGTGATGAAGAGGGAATTTCACCAGGTGCTGTATGCATCCAAATGACACTTGCTGAAATTCCCTTTTCTATACAACTGTTAAAGATACAGGTGCCCTGTCCTTCTTTTCATATGGTCACCCTAAACATACTACACTATAAAGCTCAAAAGAGAAGTATGGATGAGATGTTTTGGTTAAAAGTGTGTTCCAAAAGGCCAAAGGCCAGTTCATTTAATAACTCCGTATTTTATTTATCCTTCTTTCCTTTCATGATAAACTTGTCAACTGTGCCAATTTAACAATAAATAGTACTTTCCGTGTTTATTTAACCTGGTTTTTCTACAGTCTTTTATTTGCTAGTGTTTTGATTCCTGCAGCCATTATGAAATTAATTATAAATTTGTAGAAATCTTTTTCTTCAGTTCCGCTTATGAGATGCTAAATAATTGAGTGAGTCTTGGAATGTTCATTTCTCCTTCTTTCATTCATTGATGTAATATCAAAAAGGAATATCTTGCTTCCATACTGCCAGTCATGAATTTTTTGATCAGATTTTCTTATATTTCTTGTTTAGCACTTGGAATCTTAGGTATGAGCAAACAAAAGAAAAAAAATAGAAGATACTAAAGTATAGAGGAGCTTTTAAAAGTTATGGAAACTTTTAAAAGCTCTTCTACACTTTATTATCTTCTATTATTTTGTTCATAGGCAAATAATTTAGCCTGTCTAGATTTCTCCGTTTTGCCAATTTTAGTATTTAATTTTTTTGTGGTTCTCTTATGTATTCCTGATATTATGTTGTCTATTAATATTTGTCTATTAATATTCATCCCTAGACATTCAGATTTGTGTTCATTTAGCTTATAACCTTCATAACATTTCATTTTCTGTAATGTTGACCCCTCCAGTTGATTTCACATGTTACTTCCTATCATTTCTATAATTAGCTCTTACTGTACATACTGAAAAAATTATGCAAAGTTGAAACAAAGATGTTGACAAATAACACCTTTGATGGGTTGTCCCTTTCCAGAATTATTTTTTCTTCAGAGTAATAATTAATAATTGATGGATACTCCTATAGAAGGGAAACCGATTGTAATAGGCTTTCTGCTAAGCCATATTTTCAGAGGGTAGATTTTAAGAAATAAACACTGTGATTGGAAATGCAGGCATGTGCTGTGTCCTTGTGGGCCTCCCAGTTCTTCTAGTGCAGCCTTCCTCAACCTGGGGCGCTCCAGATGTGTTGGACTACAACTCCCAGAATGCCCCAGCTTGGCTGGGGCATTCTGGGAGATGCAGTCCAACACATCTGGAGCGCCCCAGGTTGAGGAAGGCTGTTCTAGTGGCTTTCCACATAGATGTTGCTTTGAATTGCAGTGAGAGAGAAGGAAGGAAGCTGAAAGGCATAAAATGTTGGGTTGTCACTTAAGAAGCCCCATCCACTGAAAGACAGACAGATGTGCACAAACTGGCTGTTTGAAGAGGAATATTGTACCGTTTGAAAGGAGCCTGCTTTTAAACAATGGGCTGGCCAAATCAAAGCCGTAGTTTTTACTCCTTCAAACTGCATGTTAAGCAACGTCGCTCCAGATTTGTCTTCTGTGATGCTATTTATAGATTAATGAGATAGCCAAAGTAATCTCATAGTCATGGATTAAATGAATATGGTCAAAAGACTTGCCCATATCATGATGTTAATCCACATTATTTTAAATCTGTGTCTAGCTTTAAATCGGTAATAAGCTCATTTTGGGAAATCCACATAGTAAGAGAATTCTGACAGGCCTACATTAGTTTCTGTCTGTTGCATATCAAATGAAGGTTGTGGTTCTGAAATTGACTTCCACTGAAGCGGGGATCTTACCCAGTTTTTAAATAAAGTGATTCATATGCACAATTGACATTTTAAATTGTGCTAGTTCTGAATTTCAAGTCTGATCATAGTTGATAATGAAGCATTTCAGGTTAAGGGTGGTGGTGGTCATACCTTTCGTTTATGCCTGGAGAGGAAGCATTGGGAACTGCTCTACAGGCTGCGTGCCCCTGTTCTCATTCTGCAAGGTGGGGTGATGGAATTAAACTTCCTAAGCAAACTAGGAGGTGTTTTGCAGACAGCCATGTATCTGTGAAATGGATCATCCAGTCAGGATATTGAACATGAGAATGGCACAGATGTGAAATAATAACCCACACATCTTCATTTCTCTTCCCTTTTCCCACTAGGGTGTTTTATTTATTTATTTATTTATTTATTTATTCATTACATTTTTATACCACCCAATAGCCGAAGCTCTCTGGGTGGTTCACAAAAATTAAAACCATAATAAAACAACCGACAGGTTAAAAGCACAATTACAAAATACAGTATAAAAAGCACAACCAGGATAAAACCACGCAGCATTTGATTGCATTTGATTGCATTTCCTTAACTTTGTAGAAACCATTTAGATACAGGTTTCTTGCAAAACTATAATGTTCAATGTACAGTCTCAGGATCTGTGTGCATTTAGCAGTCAGTCCTGTTTGCTGTGGGGTGGGGTGGGGAAAGGCACTTCCTTTCTCCCATTAAAATATTCAGTGAGAATACTGAGGACTTTCCTTTGCACCTGCTAAACCCCACCCCACCCCCCTGTGAAAATATATGAAAATGAACCCAGAGGCAGATCTGCAGATAGTCTTGACAATCAGCCGAGAGTCTAGTGTTTGGTGTGTTGGCCTTGAACCAGGGCGACAAGACAGAAACGTGTCGTACCTTTCAGAATGCAGTTTTCATGTGTCATGTTATGAGTCTTATCATGGTCTGAGAACCAGTGTGGTGCAGCTTCCTAGAGTTAATGCTTGCAATGGAAGCACATCCTGACACATCCTTTCTGGGACAGTGGAGAGACAAAAAGGCTTGCTGGTCTCCCCCCCCCCCCATGTTTATGGGAGATGCCTGTGTCTTGGGTTTCAATGTGAAACTTGTCGTTCTTCCACTGACTTGGACTATTTTGGGCTACAGGATTTGCAAACTTTGTGGGGTTGTTGGCAGGGGACCAGAGAGAGGAGGGGACTTGCATGCCTGCTCTAGATGCCTAGCATCATGGATGACAAGGAAGTAGGTGGGATCGGGATACCATTCTTTGTCTTTGGTGGGTTCTGGTCAGATCCACTGAGCTTTTCTTGTTTATTAATCTGGTGTAAAGGAACAGACAAGAGTTGCTCATCAGTGACTGTGGAAAGGATTCTTCTGAGGCTGCAGTTCTGTTAGTCCCCATTCATCTTCTGAGTGGACACACTCTGGTTTGGAAACCAAGGTAAGGATAATCTTGAAGCATTTCTGAGTTAGAGATGAAAGAGGAAGGGTTATTTCTTCTTCTTCTTCTTCTTCTTCTTCTTCTTCTTCTTCTTATTATTATTATTATTGCAGTACTCCCCACCCCACCCACCCCCGCCCTCCCCTGATGAGCCAGCACCAACTCCTGAAGCAGCTTCCAGTAAGTACAGAGTTGACCCTGTCAGTTCGGAGGGAGTCTAACAAAAATTATTCTCCTGAGATCAAGAAGGCACCTGTCTCTCATGACTAGCTGGAGTGTCCCTTTGAGGAGGAGCAATAGCTCCGTGGTGGATGGTGCTACAGGTTCAAGCACTCACATTTCCACTTAAAGAAACTCAAGCCACAGAGCTGGGCAAAACTCCTAAAGCACCATTGCCAGCCGGAGCTTAGTAGGCAGTGCTGGGCTAGAGGCACCCCTGGTTGACTTGGCCTGAGGCAGCTTGACCCATATGTGGTGGGACAGGGGAGAGGGCTTTCTCTGCTGTGGCACCACCCTGGCTGTGGAATGCCCTCCCCTTGGAGGCCCATCTGGCGCCGGCACTGGTTTAATTTCAGCGCCAAGTTAAGACATGGCTTTTTAACAAAGCTTTTAATGGCTAAATTCACCAAGCCTGTACATAGTTTTAATTGTTTTAATTTGTTTTACTGTTTTTAAATTTTATACCGGTTTTAGCTTATTAATGGTTTAATTTGTTTTTAGCCGTGTATATTGTTTTATATTGTTTGTATGATTTTATCTATACGCCACCCTGAGATCCTTGTGATATAGGGCGAGATACAAATGTATAATAATAATAATAATAATAATAATAATAATAATAATAATAATATATAATAGGAGTGCTGAACCACTTCCAGCCCAAATTCCATTTTGGAGAAGTGCTTGGGGGCTCGCATTCCAGGGGTAGGTGGGTCTGAAGGCAAAAGGGCCAAAATACCAGCATATTTCAGCTTAGCGCCCTCAGTGCCAGTAACTACGACACATGAGAGGCCCTTCAACCCTTTAGAATGGGGGAAAGCGTCACAAAAGCCAGGAAATCACCAAACAGTTGGCAGTGGGGGGAGGGGGAAGGGGGGCATGGCCATCTGGGGAATCCCGGAGAGCTGGATTGGGGCCCACAGGCCTGGGGTGTATATGAACGGGACTGGATCGGGGCCCTCCGCAGCATCTGGATAAGGGAGCAGCAGCTCAGCCTTCCCGATCCTGCTGCCCTCCAGCTTTGTTTTGTTTTGAGAGAGGGGCTTCTGATCTTCCCAGTTGCACTTTGGTGTGAGGGCAATTGTGGACATACAGTCATCCGGGCATGTCTCCCTCCTGGACCTCCCATGTTCTTGTCTGGCTCCTCTTTAAGTTAATTGGTCATGGGCATGTGACATTTGTCCTGGTTGATATCCATGAAATGAGCCAAGCTTTAAACAGATTAAAATTACGATTCTAGTGATACCTTTATTTATTTACTACATTTCACTACTGTTGAATAGTCCCAGTTCTCTCAGTCTATTTCTGCAGTTGGTCTGAAAAGGATTAAAGAATAAACTTTGGCAGCAGCCTTTTAACAACGTATTTAATTCTTAAAACAAAGGGGGGGAACCGTGTACAGTCCCCCGCTCGCATCCTTGTCTGCTGCCTCGATCCTTTCCTCACTCAGTTTTCCTCCTATAAGGGGAACGGGCAGATACAACTTTTAAAATTAAAACAAAGAGGGGACTCCTCTGTGAGCAGTCCGCACGACGCACTCATCACAGCTCTTGGCCGGCTCTTCGTACAGATGCCCGTGCTGGATCGCCAGAACACGACTGGGGGGTGGGGCATGGTGAGAAAAGGCTGCAGCGGGTTGTCCTGTGACACAGGAAGGAGGAAAGGGCTGGACGCGGAGCACCGGGGGAACGCGGTGCTTGGCTGGGAACGTGCCCGGGTGCTATTGAAAGGGCTCATCAATACCCACCCCCAAACACACCCCTGGTGAGCCATTGACAAGGTGGATACGGGATGGCAGACGAAGCCCCCCTCCTTCCCCCCCAAGCACAGGTGTGAAGAAAACGCAGCACAGGGAGCAGCGATGCTGATGGCTGTGGAGCCATGGCACGGTCCAGACCTGGGCAGCCTCTTTTCCCTATGAGTCTGCAGCAGGCTGGGCAGCGCGCTCCCTGACGTGCAAGGCAGCCGCTTCTTCCTGCTTCCCATGGGACCCTGCTGGTTTTGCACCGGGAGCAGAAGTGCCTCTTCCCACAGCCAAGTGCCCTGGACTCGGAGGCTGGAAAAGTGCCAAAAGAGGGGGGAACAGGCAGGGAGAGAGAGGAGATACAATTTATAGCTTCGCTCATCTATACTGCATATGCGATAATGCGCATGTGTGGATTAATAACTATACTACAAAAAAAAATCTGGAGATAAATCGCTGTTGCTGCTGCAGTGAGACGCTCGTTGGCTAGATTTGAATCAATGAAAATTTGGGTTTATATTCAGTGAGGAGCAATGCTGTTGTCCTATCCCGTTGGCTGTACTGCTCAAGAACAGAGTAGTTGGGCAGTCTTTTAAATGCAGCAAGTTGCCCTTTACTGTGCACAGTTGGGTTTTTTTATTTCCAACTTCAAAGGCTAGAAGAGGTAGTGGAATCACTTAGTGGCCCTTCTTCTGTGCCATTCTGTGAGGTGCGCTGGGTATTCAGGAAAGAAAAATAGAGAACACAAGAAAAAAGTCCAAACATGTTTTCCCTTGTTCACAGGTAGACTAGAAATGTATTAAGCAATGTAAGTGACATTTTGAACTGGTGTTCAAAATGATTATTTTTATTCTTATTTATTGGTTTTGTACCACAGCTTTCTGCCAAAAATGGCACACGAGGCAGCTTACAGGCACAATAAAAATTGATTAAAGCAATACATTAAAATATAATAAAGACATAACACTTACAGAATAAAAAATAAAAGTATTTTTTTTAAAACCAAACATTGCCCAATCTTACAGACCCACTTACAGGCCAAGGGCCTTCTTGAATAAAGTGCTGTCTGCTTGACGGTGGAAGGACAGCAGAGAGGGAATGAACCTGGCCTCCCTCGGCAGGGAGTTCCACTGCTTGGGAGCAGACACTGAAAAGGCCTTCTCTTGAGTCGCCACCAAACCTGCCTCTGAAGGTAGCTGTCTTGAAAGAAGGGCCTCTCCAGAAGATCATAAGAACCGAACACACACACAAGGCCTTTTCCCAGAGTTCATCAGGTGTTCTTTCCCTGCTGCTGCTTTGGCCATCACCTGAGTCAGTCAGATCCCCAAATTTCTTCTCTGGCAGCGTTACACATGTCGCTGGGACCCCCAAAGAGCTTTGCGGAGGAGCCTGTGGCTGTTCAGTGCAGTGCTTAAAACACACCCAGCCTGGATTGGCTCCCATTAATCAACGGACTCCATCCTGAACAGCTTAGGGTGCCCCATATGCTGTGTGGCAGAGCTGCATTGTCCATCACATTCCTCTTGGCCGTGGCCAAATGGCAAGCCGGGAGGATTCGTGCCTTCAACTAAGGGTGTCTCTCTTGTTGGCAGGCGCTACAAACCAAACTGCACGAGGCCAGTTGTGAGCTGAAGAGTGAGAGAAGCTTTGGCACCTGCAGCCAAGTTTGGCAGAGGCTGGCAGCTGTGCCACCCTGGAGCAGGAAGTGGACGACGAGAACATGGAGAACGCAGGTACGGGAAAGGCAGAAAAGCCGCACCCTGCTCAGCATCTGAGTGGACCGAACCAGGAAACCAAGTAGCGTAGTGACTAGACCAGCCCTCCCCAACCAAATGCCCTCCAGATGTGTTGGCCATTGGCCATGTGGATTGGGAATGATGGGAGTTTCAGTCAGTCTAGCACATCTGGAGGGCAGCAGGTTGGGGAGGGCTGGACTAGAATAGTGGATTTGGACAGGGGAGGCCCAGGTTCGGCCTTGACTTCCCAGGAAGCTTGCTTGGTCTCTTTGGGCAAGTCAGTATCTTTCAGCCTAACTCCGTCTTACATGATCTCTGCCACGTATGCTACCCTTTGTCCCTAGAGGGGGCAGCAGGATACCATGGGATAGCTGAATGCAAGTTATTTTAGTGTAATGGTGTTTTCCATTCAGTTGTATAAATTGTATACCACTCTTTGATTGGAGTCCCCAAAGCAGCTTACAGCTTTCATAACATACAACTCTTAAAACACTTGAAAAATTAAAGTCAGGAAAGAAATGAATCCATGAAGAAAAGTACTGGAGGGAGGGAGCAAAGGATAATAAATGAACAGAATTTTATAATGTGTAACTCCAAACAAAGGGAAAGATAGAAACCAAAATGGGCAAATGAAAACCTCCCACACATTCTGCTGAACGTTGGGGGGCAATGTTGAGCTGGTGCAGGAGCAGGAGGCTCTGATGGCGTGGGGTGGCCGGCTTCCTTCTGGTTCTCTTTCACAGGGCAGTTGCGGGTGGTGGTGGAAGGGGACAGCCCAGCTTCATCAGGGTCAGGGGTGTGTGTGTAAGGGGTGTCTTTATCCTGGCCCCCTCCCGCCCGCCCTCTCCTTTTGCAGTTGATACTGAGCTTATGGCTTATTGAAGTGTATGAAGATTCAATGAGTTGACAATCTGTTCCTCCCTTTCCTGTGAATCTTCACATAAGCTGTGGTGACTATCGGCCCTCCCCCCGCCTTTTTGCAGCTGTTGGCATTATATTTGTTCCTGGATTGTTCCTTAAGAGCTAAGTGAGAGGGGTCAGAGAGGCTGTATTGTGCAAAGGTGTCATTGCCACCATGTTGCACAGACTATTTTGGTTTGGCAGATTCTTAGGGCGCTCGTAAGAGGGTGTCTTGTTTGGCCGTCCAGACAAGTGCAGGAACAAGGCCATCATCACTGATTTTACTGCCTTTGAATAATGAGTTTTGCTGCAATGTAACTGGCTGTAATAATATCATTCTAAAATGCTACTATAAAATATATCATTCTAAAAGAGAGAATATTGTACGAGAATCTTTTTTTTTTAAAAAAAACCCAAACTTCCACATTTTCCACAGTAAAAATATATGTGTGGGGTGGGGGATGGACGGACACAAGGATAAACTGCCTTCCTTCCCCGTCTGCCTCCCCCACCCCACCCCACCCCACCCCGAGGCCTTCACATCTGACATGGTGGTGCCCCGTGAGGTATGTTGCTGTTGAATATAGCAGATCCAGCTTGATGCGCAGCTGCTTGTTCTTCAGAAGAGCACGAGTGCAGAAGGCAACGCACATTCCACGGGGAAGCTTGCAATGGAAACCTGAACTCCTAACAATGCCAGCACTCACTATATATATATAGTGTTCCTAGCCTTTGTGGCTTCAGAAGATAGTTTGAAATGGTGTCCCTACCATTGAGGGACTCAAGTGGCCCAGAGAGAGAGAGAGAGAGAGAGAGAGAGAGAGGCCATGTGTGTGTGTGTGTGTGTGTGTGTGTTGTCTTCTTTCAAGACCAAACTACACATGATAGTTTGCCCTTGCACGGAAATGTTTTTGTTCTCCAGTTGCCAGCATGGGAGGCCCAATGCAGGTTGGGAAGCTGGTCTCTGTTGTGGGGTTAGCAAGGTTTAATCCAATGCCAGCAATTTGCATTGGAGAAAAAAATCTGCAGTGCCAATGGAAGGGTCCCAATCTGGATCAGAACCACAGTAGGGGGCAAAGGGTTAGAAAGCCTTTGGATCAGAATCAGGCCTCCCACACTGAGTAAAAAAGCTTGGACTTGAGGACTCCGTTATTAATGTCACCTGTAGTTTGGCCTCTGGTCACTTTCTTAGGGTGTCCATATGGAAAGGAGGCCAGGGCTCCTGTAACTTTAGTTGTATTGAAAAGGGAATTTCAGCAGGTGTCCTTTGGATGCATGCAGCACCTGGTGAAATGCTCCTGCCCTCTTTTGTATCTGGTCAGTCTAGAAGACAGGACTCCTGCAGCTTTAACTGTTGTGATGAAGAGGGCATTTCACCAGGTGCTGCATGCATACAGCTGACACCTGCTGAAATCCCCTTGTCTATGCAACTGTTAAAGCTGCAGGAGCCCTGTCCTCCTTCCCATAGGGTCACCCTACACTCTCTGCCACCTCCTATTTCACTCCCGTCTCTGCTCCTCTTTTTGCTGTTAATGCTGAACTTAGAAAGGCTGAACGGAACCCATGCTGGAAGAGTTACAGATCGGTGCATCTGCCTTCCTTGTTCTGATCTTTGAAGTCTTTAATTGCCTGAGCTTGTTCAGACATATCGGAGTGAGGAGGCACACCCTGGTTTGGAGGTTGCGCCGAGTCTCATTTCTGCCCTTCCTGGGGCCTCACAACAGACAGTGGGGGCGCGGAAGCAAGGAGGCTCTTGAAACAAGATGGAAAGGCAGAAGTAGGGTGTTTCAGGCGGCGGGCTCCCAGTGCTAACAGTGCGGCCGGTCCATCTTTTCTCCCTTAACGCTTTTTCTCGGGTAAGAAAATGGACAGAGAGAGAGGTGGGAAAACACAGGCGGGCGGGAGAGAAATGGAAGGTGCCGCCCCCTGGAGAGCTTCCATGTGCCGAGTTCTCCATCTAGAAGGCCTCGTGCTCCCTCAGTGCATTCTCTGCAGTAAGGTAAAGGACGGTAGAAGCAGTGGGGGATTCCGATTGGAAGATGATGTCGTTGTCATCTGGACCCCTGTAAAATCCTGCGAATGAGGCGGTGTGGTTATATAGCAAAACTTGTGTTTGGGAGCACCCGGAGCGAGTGGGGGGTGAGAACGGTAGGGAAGCAGTTCCAGGAGACTTGGATGCCTTTTTCTTTTCGAGCTGAAATAAAGCATGTGGCAGCAGCTGAGCAAGTAGGGATGGGCTGCGTATTGAGAATTGTGTGACGTCTCTCTGGCGATACCTGGGATCTTCCCAGCCCAGGGAGGTTCTGGGGGATGCCTGGTTTTGATAGCCAGGGGGGTGGGAGAGCCATTTGAGTGTCAGCTGTGCGTTTGAGAGGCCTTGGATCCAAACCCTGCCAATGCATGAGGCTTCCTGGGCGGCCTTGGGGCAGCCACCTTCTCACTGGAGCCGACATCGCAGGGTGGTTGTGAGGTGAGAACTGAGATGGTTCCATGTTTTCCATCGCCACCTTTAAGCACCTTGGAATTTCGAGCTATTTGCTTGGCTGCTGCAGGGTGCGTGCTCTTTGCTGGTGTACGTAGTTCTGGGTGTGGGGTGGGGTGAGGATGATCTCTTTTGAGCCCACACTGCTCTGGCTCTGGGTACTAAAGGGTTCATTACTGATCCGGTGGTGTTTGTGACTTTACTGTTAGCCTCCTGGAAGAGCTGAAGGGCTGGTAGAATAAATTGTGTGCAAACATTCAAATGAGTTAGTTTAGTGGGCAGTTGGAAATTTTAAAGTGGTTCCTAGCTCTTCAGACGTTGTCTTAAAACTCTTGTGGGAAAAGATGCCCTTTTTAACAAGCCAGCAACACCTGCTGCTTGATATTTGCCACGCAGTGTAATAATTGGAGTACTCATCTTTTTCCTTTTAATAAAACCACATGGGTGTGGCATCTGCAAGGAGTTATTAGTTAAATTGGGTGCCAGGCGCATGCTTGGCTGTTGTGGAATGGTGACCCAACAGGATATTGACACATGGTGACCTGCTTAGGGGCTCAAGCTGGCTGCACCCCACCACCCTTTTTAAATGGACATCTTCAACATCCTGTGCATCGACTGCCCTCAGCCATTGTCTCGACTGGTATTTTCAGTGAAATCTTTGTTTGGTTTAGGCTGGTTTTTATTTTCCTGCCCTTCCCACTCTTGCCAGAATTGAGAGCTGCCCATAGAAAATAACATAGAAATCCAGGCTTTGGGTGTAGCTGTCACTGGATAGCAATAGCCACTCTATCTTCCCATCACCATAAAAGATTGCAGCAGAGACCTGTCTTTGTTCAGTGTGGACCAAGAAGTTCCCTCTTTAGACAAGGAGATGAGTTACCTTTTTTTCTTTCTTTTCTTCCCTCAATATTCTAAAGGTCCTGGAAATTCACGTGGTTGTTATTGTTTGTTTTTTATTCTTTAAAGTCTTTTAATTTAGAAATCTGTATAGAATCCTAGAATAGCAGAGTTGGAAGGGGCCTACAAGGCCATCGAGTCCAACCCCCTGCTCAGTGCAGGAATCCACCCTAAATCTACACTTCTATGTGTGTAGAAACCAATGCCTAACTTATGGTGGTCTTGTTCCGTTTCCAAAGTGACAGGCGGCCGACCGCCCTGTTTCACTATTCAAGAGAAGGAGGAGTGGAAGAGCAGTGTAGGGGGTCTGTATTGCTTCACACGGTCCAGGCAGGGCTGGATGCTTCCCAGGCTCTCCTTTCCAGCTGTTTTCTTGGCAGTTGCAAGGGAGGCGGACCCAAATATTTCAGCTCCAGTCCCTGGTTTGATATATAGCTGCAGGAGTAGTGGAAGACGTTGCATGCGATGCCCCCATCACCACCTGCAAGGCCTTCTGCCCAGCCTGATTGACGGTCTCCCTTTTGCCCTCTGGCAGCTGTTGCTATGGCTCCACTGGAACAACAGGGCTGTCCTTCAGTGGGATCTGGGAGCTCTTTCCAGAGCTGTGATTCTGGCCAAACATTGTTAGAGTGGTGTTCGCAAGCCTGCCTGCCTGCCTTTGCTGGGGAAGCCAGCAATAGAGGCCTGGGGTTGGGGCGGGGAGAGGGGAGGGCTAACACGGTTTTATTTATTCATTTATTTCTTTGATTTATACCCTCCTGCCTTTCTACCAAAAAACGGCACTCAAGGTGGCTTGCGATGCCAGTGTGCTTTGGTGTCAATTCTAGGAGGGCTCCTGAAGCTGCCCTGAGGCTGCTGATCGTTTAACTATTTCTCAGAAATGGTTGTTGGCCATGAAAAGCTCTCAGGTGTAGATGGTCCTTTTTCATTCTAGCCTGGCTTTTTTCTTAGTAAACCAGCCATTGTGGGTGGATAGGTGGGGAGGGGAGGGCAGGGGGAGGGCATCGCCCTTTCGGATTGCCCCCAGGGTGTCCTGGGCATCTTTCACGTCATTGAATCACGGGTTCTGTCTGTGTGTTCTTCTTTCTTGCTGGTGGTGACAGGAATTCCGAGTGCGGTGGGCGAAGAGCTCCTCCCCATGGGGCACAGAGGCAGCGTGGTATTTATCTACGGTCACCATGCTTGCTTGTGTGGTCATCGTGTACATCCCACTAGCCAAACTCCTTCGTGGAGTGTTGGGCAGCCGGTGGTGATGCGGCATTTCTGTGTCTTCTTCTCCGTGCTCTTTTGCCATCTCTCCAAAAGCTGAGCTTGGAAATCTGTTTCTCTGTGCTCCCCCATAAGTCCAGAGGCCCCAATTTCCTATGAACAAGGCTTTCTTAACATATTGTGTCCTCCAGACATCTCTCCAACACACCTAACAATAAAATTAGAGGTAGCTGCACTGGCCCTTTGGAAGAAATGGAATACCAAGCAGTAATGTGCTGAAATGTACTGAAATTTCACAAAGCAGGGAGCAAGCGTTCAAAGAGCTTCTTTCTTCAGACGAGTGTTTTATCGCACACTCGTGACTGACCACTCACGAATTTTCACGGGCCATTTTGACAATGCCGTGTTCCTCCTGCTGCTCCTGCCATTTTTTTCATTGTAAAATAATCCTCTGAAAACGCGACTCTTCTGAGCTATATCGACATTTGTTGGTATTTCCTGCCGTGTGCAGCAGAAGTTTCGCTACTAGAGGGCGCTGTCCCACTACACTGAATGGGCCACGTGGTTGCAGAAGAGATGCAGCTTCAGAGCCAATGGTAAGGGAATGCGATTTCTCCCCGTCTGAAGGAGCTCAAAGAGATTCTTATTCAGGCTAGATGTTTAGTAAAAGAAAAAGGTTGTATGTGGGGGCAGGGAGAGAAAAATATATTTGTGGGTAGGATAGAAAAGTCCTGAAGCGTGTAGGACCTACATGTCATTCAGCCAGCAGAAGGGAACCTTCTGGTGTAGTGCAATTTCCCTTTTCGCCTTGCAGCTTCCCGCCGACCCTGATATTTGCTCTGGGGGTCGGGGGCTCACAGGGTGCTGCACAGGGAGGAGAGGACTGGGAAGTCTCAGACCACAAACAGAGGTCTCACATTGATCCAGGACTTAGACTGCAATACGCTTGCCTGGGAGTAAGCCCCATTGAACTCAGTAGGGTTTATAGACATATGTAGGATTGGGATGTAGAGTGGGTTAATTCCTGCTAGGTGCAAAACAGGTTTCAGGTTCCACCAAGGGCTCCTGGGACAGAAGCCAATTCTCCCTTTGAAAATATCCATGCCAGCAGTCGCTTGGATCCACCTCTGGCAACTGCTCACGGTAAACATCTGCTCTGCATCAGAGTTTTTCTTTGACTCCAGCAACATGGGCATTCCTTCCTTCGGGCAAACAGGCGGATGTGAGGCTATGTTAGCTGCTCTGCTGGAGAAGTGGCTCAGGGCTGGCTCCCGGGGAGACCGCCAGGGTTCCTGCCTGCCTGCCTGCCCTGGGGCTCGGCTGTTGCCTTTCCTCTTGCGTCAGCCCTTCAGGGGACCCTGCTTCGTAACCCCTTCATGGTGTAGCTCTGCCACCTCATCCCATGCTGCTCACATCCCCCTCATCTCACGCCCAGCCGTGCCTGCCCAGCGCCTTGTCAGCTTGATGGTGACTTCCTGTGTTGTTGCAGGGGGAAGATTCTTCGGTGGGAAGCGGCCCAGCCTGCCAGGGGCACACCAGCTCCCAATGGTTCAGAAATTGGTGGAGTCCCTGGCCCAGCTGCAAGAGGAAAAGCTGCAGCTGCAGCAAGAGTTGCTGCTGCTGCAGGAGAAACTCTCTGTGCAAGAGAGCAGCCAGCTGACTCAAGCCGTGCAGCTACAGACCAAGGTATTTCTTCTTTCTTTCTTTCTTTCTTTGAGGGTCTTTGGAGTGGAACAAAGTACGTCTCTGCTAGTGGTCTTTCTGGGAGCTGCTTGTGGAATCTATACGTCATCCTGGCTAGCATCCCTGATTAGGGCTCCCCATTGAGGTTTTGTCACAGGCAAGTCCGTGCATCGTTACGGACTGCGCCCCCACCCCCCAATCCCTAGAGAAACTTTGGGAGGAACCATTCTCTTCTTCAAGCATGCTGCATGAAATAAGCTGGAGAACCTGCCTGTGAGTAATTCTAGCCTGCTGTCCTGTGTAGCACATACATTCTTCATCATTATGTTCTGTCTTATTCCTCCACTTGTATGAGTACACTGCAAAGGCACAAAGAGGAGTGCAGGAACAAGGGAAACAAAAGGGTTAAAAAGTGCAGTAAAGGGGAGAAGCTATTGGGTAGGCATGCCATGGACAACTGGCCAAGGGGCACAGGGAAAAAGGAACACCTCTCTTAAAGTTACTGTATCTGAATTAAATAATCACATTTTAACACGTATTAAGAGAGGTAGAGCTGGGAGGGATCTCACAAGTCCATCCTCAGCCCACCAATACAAGCAGAGAGCGAGAGAAAACAGGGTTCCCCTTCTGGATGGAAGAAATCATAGAATCATAGAATAGCAGAGTTGGAAGGGGCCTACAAGGCCATCGAGTCCAACCCCCTGCTCAATGCAGGAATCCACCCTAAAGCATCCCTGACAGATGGTTGTCCAGCTGCCTCTTGAATGCCTCTAGTGTGGGAGAGCCCACAACCTCCCTAGGTAGCTGATTCCACTGTCGCACTGCTCTAACAGTCAGGAAGTTTTTCCTGATGTCCAGCCGGAATCTGGCTTCCTTTAACTTGAGCCCGTTATTCCGTGTCCTGCACTCTGGGAGAATCGAGAAGAGATCCTGGCCCTCCTCTGTGTGACAACCTTTTAAGTATTTGAAGAGTGCTATCATGTCTCCCCTCAATCTTCTCTTCTCCAGGCTAAACATGCCCAGTTCTTTCAGTCTCTCTTCATAGGGCTTTGTTTCTAGACCTCTGATCATCCTGGTTGCCCTCTTCTGAACACGCTCCAGCTTGTCTGCGTCCTTCTTGAATTGTGGAGCCCAGAACTGGACGCAATACTCTAGATGAGGCCTAACCATACTTCCATAGTTTTTGCAGAACTTGTCTGGTGCGTAGTAATAAGTGGACACTTGCTGCCCATTGGTTGTGTTCCGTCTTCCCTTTGGGCCATTTATAGCAGACTCATGACTGGCCACGTACAGACGTTTCCTGGTCAGCTTCATGACGCTGCAGTCATCCAGCGCCTCTCTCGTTCTTTCTGTGGTTTAATTGAAAACGGAAAAAAGTAGTAACGAAAAGATCCCCTTTCCGTTTCAGTGTGTAAAGAGGAAATACGAGATGAGAAGAGGCAGATCAACACCATCTTGTGGCTGTATAAATGAAACCTAGAGAACTCCTGGAGAAAGGAGGAAAAGGGCAGGGGGAAGGGAGCACCTCGTGACTCCGCAGTATCCGGGTGGAAGCAGCTTCCCTGGGTCTTGATCCCACGCGCTGCTCCAGTAAGCATTTGGCTCCAATAATTATATTGGCAGAGCTGACTGCATAGCCTGGGTAGCAGGGAGGGTTTTCCCCACAATGCCACCGGGTCATGTGAATCAAGTCTATTCACTTGCTCTGCCTCCCCCTCTTGAATCACTGCAGTCCTAACAGCCACATAGAATCGTAGACTTGGAAGGGGCCTACAAGGCCATCGAGTCCAGCCCCCTGCTCAATGCAGGACTCAACCTTAAAGCATCCCTGACAGAGGGTTGTGCAGCTGCCTCTTGAAGGCCTCTCGTGTGGGAGAGCCCACAAGCTCCCCAGGGAACTGGTTCCATTGTTGTCCATCTCCTGTGCTCCTTCCACTCCTTCTTGCCTGTTTTCCATCACAAAATGGACCCTTTTAATCCGACTTTTTTTAAAACAATGTGCTGCTATTTCCTGCTCTGTGTAGGAAAAACAGCGCGATAAAAATGGCCCCTGAATGAGCTGTGTGCTCTTCGTTTACTTCCTGTTTTTTCTCTGGGTCGAAAAAGAAAGGATCGTACCACAGGAGCGGGGGCAGAGAAGTGCCAGGAGGGAACTGTGATTCACCCCCACCTCCTGGTCTGATGATGCTCTTAGTTACGGGCAGCCAGGAGGGCTTGAAGCTGCAATAGGCTTGTGTTTTGGGTCCATCCTCTTTGGGCCCAGCCCTTTTGCCTTTGGCCTCTGAAAGCTTCTCGAAATAGAATTTGGCTGTCAGGGTGAAAGGGGTGCCCCACCCCTGTTTTAAACCAAAGACCAAAAGCGTTTTTTTAATGGTGGGATGTTTCTGCATGATTTGGGGGGGGTAACAATCCCTCAGGCACATCTTCATTTGTTTTCCAATTTGCAAATGATGTCTATTTAAGTCTACCTTTCTGTGTTGGCAGACAGAAAGTCTGAAGGACAAACTCCTGGAACAAGCGCAGGAAATGAACAGGCTCCATTCCGTGCTGGTGAGTTGCACTGGCTTCTTTGCGTGGCTAACATCATATAAAGACACTCAAGATGTCAGTTTGAGAAAACTGATGAGGCAGAATTAAACCACCATCTAGCCAATTTGGGCTATGGATAGGCTGCAAATGTAAGCAGAGCAAGTAACTGTTGTTGCACCCCGTGGGACGTCGGCTCAGGACAGGGGCACAGGAATGATTGCCAAGTACCTCCTGGAGTGAGGGCCCTGGTGTGCGTGTGTGTGGAGCTCCCATTCACGTAAAACTGCAGCTTGGAGTTCTTTATCCCAGCCTTTTCCAGCTTGGTGCCCTCCAGGTGTGTTGGACTACAACTCCCATTAGGGAGGCAGCTTGCTATATTCCTAGGATTATGGAAGTTACAGGCCTCTCTGAGGTTTTGTCAGCCATTGATTGGTCCGTGTCGGCGGGGGAGTTGGCATCCTTTGCTGCTAGTGGCATTTCCCCCATTAAGAAGAAGCAGGACTCCCCTCTCAGCAAGTTCAGTCCTCTCTGCCTGGCTAGTCTTTCCCTGACCATAAGGGTGTGCGCGTGGTTTTCCTGGAGTTACTGGAGCCCAGGAAAACGATAGACTCCATTTTGAAACTCCTATTGGAACGATCCTGCCTGGTATCTCATCTTCTGAAGGGGAGCGGCCGTGTAGAGGAGGAACCCTAAAACAACCTGGGTTGAAAAAACATGCACAGAAAGCCAAATTAATATTTAAATAAGGATCTGTAACATACTTACTATAGATATCTGTTAATAATTGCATGACAAAAGCAATATTATGTACAATGCAAAAAGCTGATCATGCAAGTTGTAAGGGTGTTACCCGCGTTGGGTTGGGAGCGAAGGAAAACAATGATTAACCAACACGCACACACACAGTTTGTAATGCTAAATCAATTTCATATTCAGCATAGCAGGTGAGTCGTCAAAGTCTTTCTTCTTTCCCAGCCAGGGTTCCTCTGGGAGTCTTTATTGACTCTCATGATGTCTTCAAAAGATAGTATGATTACAACTTCATAATACTGTAGAGATAATATTTGTATTGAATATAGTGCCTGCATCATTTCATAATTAACTTGCTATTTTGACTACACCCATCCGGAAAATAAAGGCAGCACAATTAGACACTTAAAAAGTTTAATTTAATTTTAATTAGTCTCAAGTTATTTCACAACATTAAATACATTGAATACTATATCCAAAGGTGAGTGAATTATAACTTAATATTCCTTCATTCAAATTAATTTATTGATTAAAATTTCCACGCAACAATAAAATACACACCATTTATAGTAAAATCCAGTCACCATATCCAATCGGCTCTCATGGTGGCTGTTCTTAGACGATGGTTGTGGCTCTCACTTTGGCAGTGAAAAGGGTTTTATAATTTAGAAGGCAATCCCGTGGTCCCTGGCCGGGCATCCCAGGGACCGTAGGATGTGGCGAGTTCCCATTCCCAAGGTGTCACAGATGCCTCTATGACGTTGGGAGGGGGGGGATCCACGGTCAGGCCATTCCCCCTCCCCCAACCCCCTCACAACGTGGCGGCTGCTCTTCCGAGGACAGAACCACGACCTCAGAAAAGCAAGCGGGGAGGGAAGAGGCCACGTGCCGGCAGGGTTCCACAGCGTCAGCGTCGCCACCAGTAAGTCAGCTAGACGGCTCAGAATCCTGTCTGGATGGAATTGGTTTTTCATTTTAGGAGGGGTGGAAGGCAAAATGGCCTCCGTCATTCCTCCCCACCCCGCCTGTCTCTTGCCGGTAGCACTTTGGATAGATGGAGGGTTCTGACTGTCAAAATGTTCTGAAATGAAAATGTTTCCACTGCTAGAATTTTTGCCAGAAAAAAATTCTCTTTCTGCTGGTGATTTCCATTGGGTCCAGCAGTTGACTTAGGAGTTGAAAGAGCAGCATTATTGGTATTTATCGTGGGTACAGGTGATGATGTGCCTGTAGCAGGTAATGCATTGATGCATATGTAGCCTGTTCTGCTAGATTAAAGGACATGTTTTTAACCACAGCTCCTTTTGGGAGTTTTAATTGATCTCCGAACCAGTAAAGTGGGGTGCAACCATTTCCGAAATGAAAATGTGGATCTCTCTGGGGTCCAGTAGGTGACTTGGGAGATGCTGCATCTCTTCCCCTGACCGCCATCCACCTCTTCTCCCCTCCTCAGGGCGGCACAGACTTGGAGAAGCACCGGGACCTCTTGGTTGCAGAAAACGTGCGTCTAAAACAAGAAATGAAGGCGTGTGAGGCACAACTGCAGGCGCTCAGGAAGCTGCCTGTGAAATGCGTGGACTGTGAGCACGGCCAGGTAGAGGCTTTTCCCCTGGCTCTGCCCGTGAGCTGCGCGGCCTCAGCTGTGCTTCCAGGGGCCGTAGGATGGTGTGTCTTATGTTTCCCTCCCTGCTCAGGAGAACGCGAAGTTGCAGGAGAAGCTGGCCCAGCTGAAGGGCGAAGCGGAAGAGGTGAAAGGGCGCCTGGCTGAGCTGGACCTAGAGGTGGAGCAGAAGACCAACCGCCTGGCCGAGGTGGAGCTACGGCTGAAGGACTCTCTCGCAGAGAAGGCGGAAGAGGAGGAACGGCTCAGCCGGAGGCTGAGGGATAGTCAGGAGACGATCGCCAGCCTCAAAGCCCAGCCGCAGCAGGTCAAGGTGAGCTGGCGTGGCAAAGGCGTCCTCAAAGGGGCGCTGATGCACCGCGCCCGGAGAGCTCCAGCCCCAGCTGGCTTAATCGATTCCAGCCGGAACCGCCTCTGGCTGACCCGTCCCGTGCGCTTCCCTTCCCTCAGTATGTCATCAGAACGGTGGAAGTGGAGTCCTCGAAGACCAAGCAGGCCCTCTGTGAGGCCCAGTCTCGGAACCAGTACTTGCAGGACCAAGTCGGGATGCAACGGCAAGTCCTGAAAGAGATGGAGCAGCAGCTGCAGAGCTCCCAGAAGACAGCAGGGCAGCTCCGAGCCCAGGTAAGCCGGGCTGCCTCGGGCAGAAGAGAGCGGAGGGGGCAGAGGGGGCTGCCTGGGCTTGGGCCACGAGCTCAAAACGAGGCCGGGGGGATCACTGGGGGAAGCCCTTCCAGGCCGCTTCTTCGCTCGGTGGGAAAGGGCAGCCGGCCGGGCTGTTGCGTTGGCGTTTCCCCTTTTCTTCTCCTGGCCGCTTGCAAAGAGACCAGCCTTCAAGCGGCTCAGTTCCTCCCTCTGTGCGGAGGTTCCGGTCTTTCTGCCCTCCCAATGGCCGCCCTGCCCTCCTCTCCGGGCTCCCTGCTTGGCCTGCATTGATAGCGCTTCAGCTGCCGCTGCCGGGCACGCGTTCCGGTCCGTCCGTCCTGCCCTCGAGCCTGACTGGCTTGGTGCGCCCAGAGGGGGCCCGTGGCCCTCTCCCTGGGCCCTCGGGTGCTCCCAGGCGGGCGGCTTCTAGGGCTGCCAATCAAAAGGCCTTGGGCAGCTGTTCCATCTTTTCATCCTTAGCAGGTTTTTTTCTGGTAAGGAAAAGGACAGCAGCAGCGATGGCAAAAGATGGGCAGGTCACAGATGGAGGGTGCCGTTATTTGCCTCCCTCCTAAAACTCTGCGAATGAGGAGGCCTGGCAATGGCACAATTGCACCTGGAAGCGCTTCTTCCCCCGAGGGGCAGAAGGCTTCTCCTGCCCCGGATGCCCCGGCTGGAGGTGGGGAAGGGAAGGCAGGCCCCCGTCCGGCCCCTTGGCCCAGACGCTTCTTTTGGCCCATGTTCCAGGTGGAGATGTACGAGGCTGAGCTGGAACGGGCTCAGGAGCAGATGCTGGAGGAGATGCAGAGCATGGAAGACGACAAGAACCACGCCATTGAAGAAGCGTTCGCTCGCGCGCAAGGGGAGATGAAAGCTGTTCATGAGAACCTGGCAGGTGAGGCCTCCCAGCGGGGGAAGTGCTCCTCTGGGCGGCTCTCGAGGAGGCCGCTGCCTCTCTGTGGAGAGATCCCTGGAGCCTCCCCTCTTTGGCTTTACCCTGCTGTTCCAGCAACAGGCTGCCCCACCGTGAGCTCTGCCGGCTTGCGGGAGTTTCAGTCCGACATGGCAACTCCCAGAATTGCAGGGCACCAGGTTGGGGAAGGCGTTGCCTAAGGAGGGGGCCTGGGTGGTGGCAACGGCAGTGGGGGCTTCCTCGGTGGGGTCTCTCCTCAGGAGGCCTTTCTGCTTCTCCGCAGGGGTGCGGACGAACCTCCTCACGCTCCAGCCAGCACTTCGAACCCTCACCAGCGACTACAACAGCCTGAAGCGGCAGGTCCGAGAATTCCCTGTCCTTCTCCAAGACACTTTACAGAGCGCCAAGGCCGAGGTCAGCCCAGCAGCAGCAGCAGCAGCAGCAGGAGGCCCGTGGGGCTGCCCCTCGGCTTCCGACTGGGGCGGTCTTCTGAAGGGGGCTCCGTTGAAGGGGCGGGGCAGGGCGGGGCGGGGATGGGTGACGTTCCCCTGCTCTGGTGGAGGGATCCCGCCCCTCATTCTTGTCCTCTTTTGAAGATTGGACAGGCCATCGAGGAGGTGAACAGCACAAACCAGGCGCTTCTGAGGAAGTACCGCAGGGAATTGCAGCTCCGGAAAAAGTGCCACAACGAACTGGTGCGGCTGAAAGGTCTGTGCGTCTGCATGCGCGGCCCTTGGGGGCAGATCAGAGGTGCCAGTGAAGGTCCTCAAGTGGTAATAAATAGATCAAACGGATATATAATCATTAATGAATTGTGGGCATTCTCGGACGGAAGATTCTACTGGCCCGGGTGGTTCTGCTGTCGGTTCTGTGGCTGATTTGCACACCTTCCACTTCAAGCAAGGGTCTGGACTATTGCACCGCCCCTAAATGCTGTTTGCAGGACGGTTCTTTGGGGATTGGCTGCTGCAGGAGCGTTGGGTGTGTTTTTTCCCAGCCAGGGGGCTGAATGCGATTTGGGAGAAGGTCTCCTGGGTGGACAGCGCCGGAGGCAAAATGGGGTGGGCTGAGAGGCAAAGGGGGGCAGAGCCCAAGTGCCGGCAGATTTTAGCTTAAAACTGTTCCTGCTGCTAACTGAGCTTTTCCTTCACCAAAGAAGCACATTTCAGCCTTTGAGAATGGGGGGAAACTGCACAAGTGCCACGAACTCACTAAATGAGCAGTGGTCAGGAAAAGGGTGGGGTGAGGTCAGGGAAGAAGAGGAGGAGGAGGGAGGAGGGAGGAGGGAGGAGAAGAATTTATTTCTTACCCGCCTCTCCATTTTGATCGAGGCAGGGAACAACAGTAAATATAAAATACATAAAATTGAATTAAGAACTTAATATACATTGTTAAAACATCCTAAAAACAGCCTAACTTCCCCCTGGATAGGCCTGCCAGAAGAGATCAATCTTGATAGCTTTCTTGAATGTCAAGCTGACGAGTCTCCTCCGGCAGGCCATTCCACGGTCTGGCCCGGGGGCGGCAGAAGAGGAGGTCCTCTGGGTAACGGTCGTCAGCCTAGTTGTGGCCGACTGAAGTAAACCCTTCCCAGAGGACCTGAGTGTGCGGGGCGGATTGTACGGGAGAAGGCGATCCCGCAGGTAGCCTGGACCCAAACCATGTGGGGCTTTAAAGGTGATAAGCAACACTTTATACCTCGCCCGGAAACTAATTGGCAGCTGGTGAAGAGATTTTAAGACTGGTGTGACATGGTCCCCCATACCCGAGGTGGGCCGGATTTGGCCCACAGGCCTGAAGTTGTGCACTTCTGGCCTGGTTGGAAGAACCCTCCGCTTTTGCCGTTCTTTGTCGAGAGCAGCCAGGGGCCGGACACCCAGCTGTTTTTAAGGCTCTGTCATTCTCTCTTAAAGGCAATATCCGGGTGTTTGGTCGTGTTCGGCCCATAAGTAAAGAGGACGGGGAAGGGCCTGAAGCCACCAACGCTGTGGCCTTTGACGCGGATGACGACGCCCTCCTGCACCTGACCCACAAAGGGAAGCTGGTGTCGTTTGAGCTGGACAAGGTTTTTCCTCCAGAGGCGACCCAGGAAGACGTAAGTGGAGCCACAGGGCTGCTCTCCTGCTAGGCGAGCAAGATCGCCTGCTGGGTGAGAGAAGCAGGAGCGTGGTGGGCACAGGGAGCACCGCTCTTGGTTGATGCCCTTTACCAGGTGGGAATTTCTGGCCGGGGCGTTTTCACCTTCACCAGCCGGCCAAGAGGATGAGCTGCCCATGAAGAGTCCCGCCTTCCCTCTTTCCTCTGTGTGAGCCTGCCCCAATCTGGTGCCCTCCAGATGCATTGGACTGCAATTCCCATCGTTCCCAGGCAGCATGGTGATGCTGGCTGGGGGTTAATCGTTTTATTTACTTATTTCTAGACTGCCCAAGAGCTGAAGCTCTCTGGGCAGTTCACAATAATTAAAGCCATAAAATAACAGCATGATAAAACGTAATATAAAAGTTTGAAAGTTTAAACTATCGTATATAACGGAAATAAAAATCAACAGCAGTGTAAAGTAACAGACTTAAAAAGCAGAGGAATTGAAAGACTAAATGCCTGGGAAAATAAGGATTTTCACCTGCTACCAAGAAGACCCCAGCATAGGGGTCAGGGGGAGCCTCTCTGGGGGGCTCATTCCACACCAGAAAAGCCCCCCTTGGCAAAGGCCTTCTCCTTAGCAGCTGCCCTCTTCACTTCATTTGGCGGGGGCAGGCGGTGAAAGCCCTCTCAAGATGATCTTCAGGCCTGGGCAAGTAGATAGACAGACAGATAGATATGGGAGGAGGCAAACCTTCAGGTCATCTGGCCCCAAGGCATTATGGGAGTTGCGGTCCAACACACCTGGAAGCCACTAGACCAGGGAAGCTGCTCTGTATGCAAAGCGGCTCTGATGATCTGTTTAGATCAGACTGAGAGCATCACCAGGAGAGTGTTTCATCACACGCTTGCTGCTGCCCACGCAACGGTTTTTCGCACGTCCTTCAGACGATTGCAAAAAAAGACCCGGAAAAATTTGACTTATTTTTTAAAAACGAAACTTGCCGCCATTTCCTGCCATGTGCAGGAAAAGCAGCGCAAGAAAAGCGCCCCCTGAATGGGCCACGTGGTCGTTGCTGCCTCCTCTTTCTCTCCCTGTGTAAAGAGACCATCGCTATTGTGGGACAGCGGCTGCAGCAGCAGCAGGCCACAGCGAGGGCAGGGAAGCGCGGACCCCCGCTCACCCACCTCGCGCCTGATGACGCCCTGACCGTCTCAGGCATCTACACCTGCTTGGTGGCGGGGGAGGAAGTTGCTTCGCTGATGCCTGCTGCCAATCTTGTTTTCCACAGGTCTTTCGGGAAGTTCAAGCCCTGATCACCTCCTGCATCGACGGCTATAATGTTTGTATTTTTGCCTATGGACAGACGGGGGCTGGCAAGACATACACCATGGAGGTGAGCAGCTGCCCCTTACTGGCCGCCTCCTTTTCATTTGCTGATTTGGTGGAGTCTCTGGAGCCGGTGGTGGTGGTGGTGGTGATGGTTTCAGCTAGTGCAAAACAACACCTGCACTTGCCTGTGGATGGAGGCTGGGTGGAGGGCCAGCTTTCCCCCACCCGATCCCTTCAGATGCGTTGGACGACAGTTCCCCGCGTCCCCCCGCTAACATGTCTGGGGTTCTAATTCTTCCGTTGGCCATGAGAGGTCCTGGCCTCCCAGACAGGCCCATTCCTTGGGCTAATGACTGGGGCGCCTTTAGCATGTTATGGACTTGCTGCCACAAGGTGCGGGGGTGGGTGGGTGGTGGTCCCTAGCTCAGATGGCTTTTAAAGAAAGGATTCGACCGAGTTTCGAAGGAGAAGGTCCATCAACAGCTCTTAGTGATGCTAACTAGTGGCGACCTTTGTGTTTAGAGGCAAGAGATAGCTCTGAGTCCCTGGGGCTAAGGACAAGCGGCAGGGGACAGATGGCTCCCTCTTGCCCTGCTGTGAGCTCCTTAGAGGCTAGAAATGGGTCTGATTCAGCAGAGCTCTTACATACGTGTCCAGCCCCCCACCCACCCACACCACGGAGGGGAGGGGAGGGGAGGGGAGGGGGAGTTGGAGAATCCATAGCAAGTCAGGGACCCTTTTCTCAGCCCCTGCTGGTGTGCCCAGATGAGAAGGACCGTGGCGGCCTTTTCCCTTTATCTCCTTCGCCCAGGGGACTCCGGACAACCCAGGCATCAACCAGCGGGCCCTGCAGCTCCTCTTCTCGGAAGTGCAAGCAAAGGCCTCAGACTGGAACTACAAGATCACCGTCAGTGTGGCCGAGATCTACAACGAAGCCCTCAGGTAGCAGCGGGGCGTCTGGGCTGCCTTTAGGGTTTGGGGTGTCCCAGGAAGCCACTTTGTCCGTGACGGCGCTGCTTCGTGCTTCGTGCAGCAGGAGCCGCCTCCAGCCTCGTCCAGAATTCCCCCAAAGGGAGTGATAGGTTGACCTTTCAACTCAGGGCTCCCGTGGTGGTGAGGGAGGTGCATTTTGCCCCTGCTCAGAGGCACTGTGTTCAATCGAGTGGCAGTTTACTATTACGATCCCAATTCAGATGTTCTGGAAGTGGGGCAGAGCAAGTGGACAATCCTCCATAATTCTTGAACCCAACCATCCCATGAAGCTGAAGGGGGGGGGGAATTTAGGGGAGATAAAAGGAAGCACTTCGTCACACAGCACAGGTGGCATTTTGTGCCTCACGGCGCAGCGGCCTGTGCTCAGGATGGCTTTGAAAGGGGACTGGACCAAATCAGGGAAGAGGAGAAGGCTGTCGATGGCCACTGGTCCAGAGGCAGAGGCAGCAGGCCTCTCCACGAGTGGGACAGCGCTATGGCCCTCAGGCCCTGCTGGAGCAGCCTGCTGGGCTAGAGCAGACTTTGGCCTGGCCCAGCTCCAGCCCCCGCAGACAGGGCTGCATCCCACGTGCCCCCTCGGGCAGATGGCTCCTCCCTGGCTTCTCAGAATACGCCATCTCTTAGACTGACGTGGGAGAGTTGATGGGTGGTTCTCCGTGCCTCCCACCCTCCGTCCCCCTGGCTAGCGGTTCCATCCCCTGCTGGTTGAACCGTGTTTGGCATCCGGCCCTTCCAAACTGAGGAGCCCTCTCCTCTCACCGTTTGTCACTTGAGAAGGGTGACGGTGCTTTGCTCATGTGGCAAAGGCTCTGATGCTTTCTCTGAACGTGCTGCAAGAGGACCACTGGGGGGGGGGTGTTTCATTTTGGCAATCAGTTTCTTGCATTTCTCTCTCCGAGCGAACGCATGACGAAATCCGCCACACTGTGCTGGAAAAGCTGTCTTTCTGTAGAGACTCGTTGAGTTCATGGGGGACTGTTGGCCGGCCGGCCGGCTTCTCTTTCAGAGACTTGCTTGGAAGGGCGCCTCAGGAGAAGCTGGACATCAAACTGTGCCCAGATGGCAGTGGGCAGCTCTATGTGCCTGGCTTGACTGAGTTCCCCGTGCACCGTGTGGAAGACATCAACCAGGTGAGAAAGGGCCGGGCTTCTGGTGGGGGGTGATCTCTTTGCCTGGATTGGTTGCTGTCACTGAGCTTTCACATTCTCCTGCAGAAAGAATAAACGAAACATGCCATGGGTGTGGTGTGATGCAGGCACCAGTTCTGGCACCCACGGACGTGCTAATACCGAAAAGTGACTTGTGAAGCTCCCAGGCCACGCTTTCCCCTGCTTTATGGGGTTGTGCTGTTCAGCCGTTTGGGGGTTTAGCAGACTTCGCGGATGACTTGGTGCTGGGAAAGCTGAGCCTGGAATGTAGCCGGCTCGTTGCCTTTCTTCCAGGTCTTCGAATTTGGTCACATCAACCGGGCGACGGAGTGCACCTACTTGAATGAGCACAGCTCCCGCTCCCACGCCCTGCTCATCGTCACCGTTAGGGGAGTTGATTACAGCACAGGAATACGGACCACAGGTTGGTGCCTCCAGCAGGATTGATGCGGGTGGGGATGTGCTCCTGGTTGCCAGCCACACTGGAGACGTGGACTCCTGAACTGGGTCAGGAATGACTGGTTGATCCATAGGTGAGGCAGCTGCTCAGAGAATATCAACTAAAGGCCACGTCATTTTCTCTCTGGATTCCTTCAACTTTTGTGTGGCAGAAGAATCCACGCGGTCCTGGGAACCCTGGCTCATTTAGACCGGCTGAGCTCAAATGACGGCGCCTGAGAGCAAGGGGGTCTTCTGTGGGGGCTGGTGCCTGTATGTGGGCAGCTTGTCTACTCATGGCTGCCCGTGGATGTGCTCCGTAGTGGCTGCCCTCGCCCTGGGGGTGTTCAGGCGGAGTTCTTTTTAAAGTGGTGCCAAGAGAGGGTGGCTGAAACGTAGCCTGTCATCGTGCCGCGGGAATGGCAGCGCATGACCCTCGTGGCCAGCCAGGTTCTGGCTTGGGAGCGAGGAGTCGTCCCCCTTCCTTGTCGCGGACAGGGCAGCGGTGCAGGTCTACCGCTTTGCCTTGGGTTCCCCTCAGGCGTGCCAGGTGTCTCTTGGCACAGCCAGGGATGAGCATGACGGTGCCCCCGGGGGTCGTGGGTGCGTCGGCAGCCCCCCGTTGGGCTGTGGATGGCCTTGGGGGCCTGCTCGTCTGCTGCCCGGTGGGCTCTTGTGGCATGCCCCAGCCCAGTCGTAGCCATATCTGCTAAGCGGTAAGCATGCCTAGGGTTGCAGCCTCAGGGTGTCTGACTTGTCGCCTCCAAGGGAAGCTGAACTTGGTAGACCTAGCAGGGTCTGAGCGCGTGGGGCGATCGGGTGCAGAGGGCAGCCGGCTGCGCGAGGCTCAGTACATCAACAAGTCGCTGTCGGCTTTGGGGGACGTGATCTACGCACTGCGCTCTCGCCAGGGCCACGTGCCCTTCCGCAACTCCAAGCTGACGTACCTCCTCCAGGACTCTCTCAGTGGCGACAGCAAGACCCTCATGATGGTCCAGGTGGGTGCTTCCACGGGGAAGAGGGGCCAAGGCGGCACGGGCGGCTGGTCCTTGTGCATTTGAGGCAGAATCCTCCTTCCATCTGTCAGCCTCCAGGGGTGTCAGGCTGAAATTCCCATCATTCCAGGAAAGGTGGGAATCGCATCCCATCACTTCTGGGGGAGGGGCAGGTAGGGGGAGGCTGTGAGGCAGTGTGACGCATCTCCCAGGCAGTCGGTCCCCTCAGGTTTTGATGGCCATGTGAAATGCACTCGTGGCTGTCACAAGCACCAGTTGGTTGTTGCAGCTGACGTAGCGCCCCCGTCTGCAACCGCTTGGATATTTTAAAAATGTTCTTATGTGCTTCATAGAATCATAGCATAGTAGAGTTGGGAGGGACTTACAAGGCCATCGAGTCCAACCCCCTGCTCACTGCAGGAATCCACCCTAAAGCATCCCTGACAGATGCTTGTCCAGCTGCCTCTTGAAGGCCTCTAGTGTGGGAGAGCCCACAACCTCCGTAGGTAACTGATTCCACCGTCGCACTGCTCTAACAGTTAGGAAGTTTTTCCTGATGTCCACCGGCATCTTGGCTGCGGAGTCTCCCCATTGTACAGCCCCAGCTTTGGAGCACATCCCCGCCCCCACCCCACAAACGAAAAACAGAATCCTGAAGTTTTAATAGAGCAGTCAGTTCCCCCTGTTTCTGCTCCTCCTCCATTTCATGCACCTTCTCAAAAAAGGGGGAAAAGGGCCTGAATCTGTTCCACCCCCCGACTGGGGACAGGCTCTCCGATATAGGCGACATTAGTGCATACAAATAGTGAACTCATCCTTTGCGTATGGATCCTTATGGAGCCAAACTGGCACCTTCCACACCCAAGAGGAATAAGTATCACCAGACTTGGAGGACCCTCAAGGTTTGTTGAAGTACAAAAAACATTTGGAAATAAAACTCCCCCTCCCCTCTTTCCTTTGCCCCCGCCCGGGAGGGAAGTGGAATGGAGTGGCTGGAAGCCCGAGCCGGCTGGCGGCACGCTGCCGCACTGCGTTCTAGGCCCCCATTGTTGCCCTCTCCCTTCTGGCTCAGGGTTTTCTCGTGCATATAGTGAAGGAGGCAGAAGCTGGCAAGAAGCTGCCCAAAGACGCCTTCCTGCTCCCCTTTTTCCAGCTTCAGGAAAGTCCTGAATGTTGCCTTTCTCCGCCTGATTCCCAGGTTTCTCCTGTTGAGAAGAACACAAGCGAGACCCTCTGTTCCCTCAAGTTTGCTGAGAGGGTCCGCTCTGTGGAACTGGGCCCCGGCTCTCGGAGGGCAGAATTCGGCTCCTGGTCCAGTCAGGAGCACTTGGAGGTAAGGGCCGCTGTGCGTGTTGCCCTGCTTTCTGAGAGGGTTGTTCCTCTTTGGGGTTCTTCTGGGTTCACGTTTGCCACTACAGGCGTGCTCCGGGGATTACGTCATAAAAAAGGGACGTTTTGGAGCTGGGCTCCGGGTGGGTGGCTTCTGGGCAGAGGTGGCCAGTTCGTGGCCCTCCAGGTGTTTTGCCCTCCAGCTCCCACCCGCCAGCGTAGCCAGTGGTGAGGGAAGCCGACCTGGAGGGCCACAGGTTACCCAGCCCTCCTCTTGAGCGATCCCATGGACAGAAAGATCCACAGGGATCCCTTTTCTTGTGGAAATGGATGTTGTTCATCTTGGGCGTCTCAGGTGAAGCATCGTGAGCTGGGGTGGAATCAGGTTGGATCAGTGGCCCTGAAGAAGACTGAAAAGTGGGGTATAAATTTTCATGGTAAATAACTGGTAACCTCACCAGCTCTGGTAGGCAGCACCCTGTGACCCATGCCAAGTTTGGAAAAGGTGGTTTTTGTGGTCGCATTCCTTGGCCTCGTTCCGCTGCTGTGCTGCACTGGCTGATCCACCAGTCTTCTTGCAGCAGCTGCGCTGCCTCCGCCCCCGTCTCCCATGGCTGTGCTTTCTCTAGGCAGACCCGTCATCGGCGGCGGCGGCCCCCTGCATTCGCACGCAGTCTTCTCCTCGGACAGGGCGGTCGAGTTCCCTCCGGGCAAGGCTCCAGGCGCCAGGTGAGAAGAGGGGCGAAGGGGAGGGGCTCGCTCTGAATTTCCTCGGGCCTTCTGAAAGAGTTGGAGTCCCTCCTCAGGCCCAGCCTTGGTCTCCGTCTAGAGTTGGGCTGAATCCCACAAGTGCAGTTGGGCGGGTCTGGTTGCTCGATGTGCGTGTCCTGTTTTGGAGTCCAGATAAATTACCCAGGCTCTGAAATGGCTTGTGCCGTCCTGATGGATTTGAGACGTCGTTGGGCTTGGAGGGGGGCGGGGGCTTCTGTGCCCTCCCCTCCCCGCCTCTGGAGTCATCCAAGGTTGGAAGGGAGAAGGGCAGGCTACAAATGCCATCAAGGGATTCCCAGGCACAGAAAGGGGCCGAGGAACGGCCTGGTGCAGATGGGACCCTCGACGCCTGGTCCCACCTTTGTCGTTTAGGTATGAGTGGCAGCAGAGAGGGCCCGATTCAGGTGAGAATGGCTGCTGCTGACTGGAAGATCTTCAAGCTGCACCTGAGGGTGCCTGAGCATCGCGTGCCTGTCCCAGCACAAGTCAGGCTCTCTCCACCTCTGCTGACCGTGGCGAATGGGTGGGTGGTGGTGGGGGCACAGCATGTCCAGCCTACTCCAGGAAGCGTGCAGGGTGGCCTCGAGACATCCTTCCTCGTGACTTTCAGCCTCGTCTTGCTCATCTCCACGCTCAGCAGCTGTCCCCATCTTCTTGTTAGAATGGAGACAACCCCATTCGGCTTCAGCCTCCGTCACATTGGTGCAAACCCACCCTTAGCCACGCGACCCGGCCCCCGTGTCCCGAAGCCTGTCTGGTGAGACCAGGAACAGGAACTGCCCTGCTGGATCAGAGCAAAGGTCCATCCTGTCATGGGGAAACTCCGTAGGAGGGCAGGACGGGCGAGAGCCGTCTCAGGAACGCTTTTCTTTTCTCACGCGTGTGGTGGGGAGGTGAAACCAACCTCCGGTGTCCCATTTGTTTTCAGCCTGGAATTAAGAGATGCTCTGTCTGCCTCCAGGTGAGTGTGGGCAGGTGCAGAGAGCGCTGGGCATTACGTCAGTTCACGTGGTGGAGGCTTTTGCTTTGGCCACCGCGAGAGGGAAGAGGGGAGTGGTGCAATTCCTTCAACCACTGCTTGGTCAAGGGCTGGTGATTTGTGGCTTTTCCATGGCTGCCGGATAGGACCCCAGGCAGAATCTGGGCACTGGCACAAAGCATCTCGAGAACGCTGCTTTCCATTTTACCATTTAGAGCACCTTTCAACAGCTGGTAACTATGGAGATGCGTTTCAGGCAATATTCCCATAAGCTGGCGATGGAACTTCTGGACGCTGGGTTGATGACTTGCTCCTCACTCTCTTTCACCTAACCCTATACTTCCAGGGCCCACATAACTACCTGCTAGCTCATCACTTTTGGCACAATAAAGCAAGCAGGCAGAATCTACGTCTGAGAATAAAGTATGCAGAATGAAAACACTCTTGCAGAAAATAAAGGCCTTTGCATGAAATGATTGGCAAAATATATTGGAGCATAGAAGCGTGATAGTGGCAGAACGTAGGTTTCCTTGGTAGATAATTTTACGACTTCAGATCCCAGCCCAGAGGTGCTCGTGGCACGGTGAGTTCCTCACACAGACGCCTGGTGGCTGGATGTGCCGCTTCGCCTCTGCCTGCATCTCGCTTCAGGGCTTTCCGATCCGGATGCAGAAACTGCTCCATGTTCTGAAACTTTGTCTGTGCAGGAATCGGTCGCGCTACCTCTAGGCAATAATAATTGAAGGGCCACATTTACTTCATAAATTCTTTTAATTTGGGTTGTTTTTAAACGTCTGAAGAAAGGTTAACATTTTAAGTGGCATATTTGCATAGTTTAGACTCGCTTTGCTTTAGCATGACATTGTGGGCTCTCCCACACTAGAGGCCTTCAAGAGGCAGCTGGACAACCGTCTGTCAGGGATGCTTTAGGGTGGATTCCTGCATTGAGCAGGGGGTTGGACTCGATGGCCTTGTAGGCCCCTTCCAACTCTGCTATTCTATGGTTCTATGACATTCTGCACAGGGAAGGTTTTGGGAGAATTTGCCAGCTGGTTGATGCGTGGACGCATGCTGCAAGGTGACAGTTGCCATTGGCTGTGGTGGCACTGGGAAGCTGAGCTCTGCCTTGAAACATCACCTCAGCAAGAAAACACCTCTCTTCTCCCTCACTTCTTTTTTTAGGGAAGCTGAGACCAATTCCTGTGTGACAGTTACCTGACCTGTTAAGGAGGAATTCAGGAAACCAGGAATGCTTTTAACCAGCCACCCCGCCCTCCTTCACAGGCTCATGGGCACCGACCCGGAAGGCGCTTAGGAGTTTCTTGGAGGTGCAGCAGCAGCAGCAGCAACAACAGAAAAGGGAGATGGCACCCATCGTCCCTTGCATAGCAAAGGGTCTCCATTGGACGGGCGCACCTGTCCTGGAAGATGACGGCAGCACACCTCTACCCTGCTGTATCTCATCTGTTGCTGGCAACGGATGCGGCTGGACTTGGATACAGTTGGAGTTCAGGAGATGGTTTATCTGCCTATTTGATACAGGGCAAATTTTAGTATATTTTTAAGGGAGCACAGAGATTCTAGACACCGTTCTTGACACCCTTTGCTTTGATTTTTAAATGAATAAAAACTCTTTGCACCAAGATGGTGGCTTCCGAACACCTCGTGTTTCTGCTTTTTTAAAAAAGAAAAGAAAGTTGCACTATTACAGGAAGGCAATAGTGAAAACAAAATTCCTGTTCGCGTCACACCTTAACTGGCTGAGAATCCCATGCTTTGGTAGGAGGCTGGGTTGTTTCCCCTAGATCAGTGGTTCTCAATTAGCTAAGTACTGCGGACCCCTTGTTTTTCAAATGCCAAGCCATGGCCCCCCTACTTTTGAAAAAATTATTATCTCTTTGGTAGTTACCTCTGCAAAACAATTTTTTGGAGAAAATAAGGGGTAGCCCCTAATAAGCAAAGGATTTTAGGTATACTAAAAAACAAACCATAAAATTTGTGATATTACCACGCAAAAATGACAATGATTTAGTTAGGAATATAAAGACGAATTTAATTTTACTAATGTCTCGTTTACAATTGAACAAATTATGACTTGTCTAGCAGCTACTAAACCTAAATGTGATGGGAGAACTCATGCCTCTTTTTGTCCTGAACAATCCCTTCCACATCCGGTTCAATATTTCTCAAATCTGGATCAACATCGAGCCGATTTCTATGCTTGTTCTTCATGTCACAAAATGTCGAAAATGTTTGTTCACAAAGGTATGTGGAACAAAAGGGAACTAGATGTCTCAAAGCTTTTTCACCTAACTTCTTATAATCAGGAAAAACCTTCACTCAGAATTGGTCCAGTCTATATTCTTTGAAAAATGATTTCAATGAACCATCACAAGCCCCGTCAACAAGTGCATCTTGCACTTCTGCAGATAGAGTTGTTAGTTGTACATCACCACATTCAAAAGGATTCCTTCTCCATGAGTTTTCAGAATTAGGTGCAGGGAAATAATCTCTGAAGCTAGTGGCTAAATCACGCAGGTGCTCAGTGATGGTATGTTTTACTTCTGGTAGGAATTTGTCATCAGTGGACTCCAGAAATGAATGGTGAATATGTGAATGGTGCCACGAACCCCAAACACCTTTCTTTAAAAGTTTCATGGAGCAAAGCTCTGGAGAATAGATTACTGTTCATGTTAACATCCATGTAAAATGCAGAATTACTGATTTGCTTCTATTTATGTTTTGACATTTCAGAGAATTGTCTCCAAGAGCAATATCAGCCAACAATTCAGTACAGTGATAGTGGCAGACACCATACATGATGAAATCGAGGCACAATCCATATCCTCAGGCTTACAAACTGAAAACGCAACACACAACGGGAGTAGAGGAATACCAGTTTGATAAAATGGTGACCTGTAAACAAGTGCTTAGATAGCGGTGTGCAATTAATTGCCCGGAGGAAGAAGTCGGGCTGTCTTTCCCATCATTTTGATGTTCTAGATCCACGCCCCCTGCCCCGCCATTCTTGCCACAATTCATAGAGTTCAGAAGTGATACAGAGGGAGTTCATGCTGGACCATTGCTACTACTCTTACTGATGTTCCCAGATTTTCACCTTATATTTCTGGCAGGCTTTAGCAGGAGTGGGAAGATGACACCGCTTTGGGTTGCCCTCCTCTCACCTCCCCTCTTCTCCAGTCCTCTGGAGCTCTGCTGGAGCCCCTTGGGTGATTCATGGTGGAGCCTGTATGGCGACCAGTGCTGGCTTGAGTGAGTTCTGAAACAGACCCTAGGGATGACTCCTCATTGAGCTGAGGGTCCAAATGGCAGCCAAGACCAGCATGATCAGACTTTGCATTGCCCTGATGGCAGCTGTGGTGGTGCAGTTGCAAAGATCCAGCATTACAGCAGCAGGCCCTAGATGGCCGCAAAGGTCCGCATGTGAGGGCTGAGTGATGGCAGAGCACCTACTGGGATGGCTACTGACGCCCTGCGATGCTCCATTGGTGCCTACTTTGCTCAATACACCAACATGCCAAGAGCCAATTTGTCTTTAGCTTTAGGGTCTTCGAGGGTAACATCTTCCCCACTGGGGACATGAAGGAGCAGAGAACAGAAGAAAGGTGAATAAGGCAAAAGCTCACAGAGTTATATTTGAGGGCTGAGTAGGGAAAAGCAAGCAGAAAAGCGTTGGAGCTAAAGATCAGAAGGTTAGAGGCAGATAAACATAGAAAGCTGAGGAATCTGAGTTCCAAAAGGAGAAGTGGCAGGGCTGCATATTAATTACAACAAATCTGGAACATTATGTATGAATATAAAACCTAAAGAGCAATTCGTATTTCGAAGTCATACAGATATTCCAATATCCTATAAGCCCTTTAAGTAATTAAAGGTGGAGTAATTAAAGGAGTGATTATTTAGGAGTAATTCCAATTTATTTATTTTTAAAAAAAATTTCAGCAATTGAACTTGCATCCAGCGGTTACCCAAGTAAAGAAAGATATTAAAAGATGGTCACAATTACATTTAACAATAATGGGTAGAATAAGTGCTATCAAAATGGTAGCATTACCCCCCCACCTTTTTTTCTCCAAACACTTCCCATAATAATTGACCGAAAAGATTTGGCACAGTGGCAAACAATATTTACAAATTTTATTTATCATGGAATAAATATCAAAGGTAAATATCAAGGAGTCTTAGCGGCTACCAAGGTTAGCTAAGACTCTGAGGCAAAAACAATTGGCTCAAGGCGGTTGGGAAGAGCCAAGTGTTCATAAATGTTATGAAGCAAATCAGTTGAGATCCATAGTACCATTTCATGTAAATCTGTGGGCTTGTCTGCCGTGACTGCACTTGGTTGCTGGAATTATTACTCGGAATCAGTTCTAGCCTTGAGACTGTTTCTTGAACCAAGCAGTGCGCCAATAGCTTGTGTAGAAATATTTGATTTATCGGGAATTATACACACTGGAAGTTCTGCCAAGAACCTCTGAAAAGCAGATTGTGTAACTTCATCTACTACAATAAAGAGTTTCCTTAGAATCACTGACTGGTGTCGAGAAACCGAGCCTGACACCTACATAGGAGAAAAAGGAACTGGGCTTTGGGGCGGATTACTCTCTAAGCCAGCCTTACCCAACCTGGTGCCCTCCAGATGTGTGGGACTGCAACTCAGCATCTTGGAATCCAACACATCTGGAGGTGCTCTAAATATCCCAACAGGAAAGGAGCCCCTTGAGGTGGATTCCTGTATTGAGCAGGGGGTTGGACTTGATGGCCTTATAGGCCCCTTCCAACTCTACCATGCTGTGATTCTAACCTACATCCCCAAACTGATGCTTTTCTTTTCTTGGAAAGGTGCTAGGAAGTTAGGCCTCCTCCTCTAGGAATGTCTGAAAGCAAGCCAGGGGCACACAACGTCTTTACACAGCCAAGGCCTTGGAGACAGGTTCTGAGGCTCAGCTGGTTCAGATGTCAACTGGTTTTCTTGCAACTTCCTGAATCAAGAAAGCAGGGTCACTTCAGGCACTGGTGTCCTTTTTTACAGACATTGGAAAATGTTTTAAACTATTATGAAGGGGTTTGCTAGAGGTTTCATTGTTGATTTGTATTTCTGCAAATATGTGTTCAACACTTCCATTTTATTCAAGAGTTGAGCAGAATATATATTTAAGTAAATTATTTAAAACTTTCCCTCTTAACATGGGTGAAAATGAGTTCAATTTATAATCCCGAAAAATTCTGGGTTGCAGCAGGGGGAGACATAAACCTTCGCACATCTTTCCAAAATCAAAGTTACAAACGTTTTATTAAAATTCATTATAAGTTACAGTTTTATGACCAGCAGGCTCCAGCACATTTACAAGTGTGATGCAGGGGAAAGAACGCCCGGTTCCCCAGCGCAGCGACAACTTCCCCCATGAGAAGCAAGCAAGATGGGTCAGACCCAGCCATGTCAGAAGAGGCTGGCTTCACGTCTCCAGCCCAAGAGGCAGATGCAAAGGAGTAGCTACAACACAGGTACAAATCAGGCAAGTCCAGCCCCACCCATTCCTGGCTCAAGTCACACATGTGTAAGACCAGAAAGGAAAACCAGGCAGGGCTCACAACCGCTGCTGGTTGCCAGAGTCAGGAGATGCTGTCCACACTGGGATTTCACCACTGCATTCCCAGCCCTCAACCTGTATGCAGAAAGGAGGTGTGCTGCACCAGTGCAGGACGGCCTGACTTGCAATCTAACCTGTAAGGCACTGGAGTTGGAACAGTGAGGCAGCCCCTGCCTCTGGAGGAGTGTGGAGAGATGGAGAAATAAAAAATACCCAAAGATGGACTGGACTGGAGGGTCCAGGACACGGTATGCCAGTGTGGGTGGACACAGCAGAGCCTCACTCAAGGACAGCCATCAGAAGATGCAGCTCACGGAAGGCACTGCCATGGCGGCCACTGAGTCCAGATTTGTTCTTGATGATGTTGCTGATGTTTTTCAGTTGCTTGTAGCACAGGCGGCATTTGTGGAGCCTGCAGTAGGAAGGGAGACGGATCGCAGACTTGCACATTCTTTGTGTATCACATTTGCTGGTAGCATTTGGAAGGAGGGGGCAGCTCGAGGCTAGCCTGACTCAGAGTGACCTCTGCCAATCTTATTTATTCTAGAAAAGACATCCTGCTTTTTAAAGTGTTGTTGAAGCAATACAAAATTGAATCAAAACAGCAGGGCAGGTAAATTATAAAAAAAAATGGTTTGTGGAGAAAACAGAAGCCAACTCAAGGCCTTTCTTAAGAAAGGTCACTCCTCAATACCAGCACCACAACGGAAAAAGTCTCATTCCCAGTGGATACATGCTGAATAGCAGTCCGCCATGGGTGCACACAGCGCAAGGCTTCTGAAGAATGGAGCACGTGCGGGGGTACGTACAGCGGATGGCAGCAAGTACCGAGTGACGTGGAAAGAGAAGAGGGCCAAAATGTGTGTGTGTGCGTCCGTCCGTCTGTCTGTCTGATGAAGTCTATCAGCCTTACTGATAGATGCCCAAAGGTTTTTTTCCCCTTCAGCCCTCTCCTCGCTGATAAATTGGAACAAGTATGTAGGAATCCAGAAATTTCTAGCCCTTACGTAAAAAGCTGGAGTTTTCAAGCTTCTGTGGGGCAAACGTACCTGGACAAGAGCCAACCCGAACTAGCTGTGGGAAGCCTGAGTGCAAGGAGACTTTGATGGGGGTGGGGAGTGGGACGTTTGGCTAGACCTGCAGCATTACGACAGCAGAGGCCTGTCCGCTTCCACACAAACCTGCAAGGAAGGGAAGCAGCCGCAATGTCAGGCAGCCACTAGGATATACACTACCTTTCCTCCCTGCTGATGTCTACTCCCACGGATGGCGGTGCGGCAAGGATGTCTGTGATCAGAGGGAGAAATCGCTGCAGGATCAGTTTCAGTGAAGTGCAGCCAGTCTGGACATAACTGACAGAAAGACAGAGGTTCAGAAAGGACACACATTTTAAAAACAAAACTCTGCCTGACAAAATGCAAGAGGAGAAGCAGGCGGAGGAGGAAGGACGGAGCCAACGTAAATTCAGCTGCTGCCCCCCAAGTCCCTTGGTTTCAGCCCCAGTGGACACCCTGCAGCTGCCGCACAGACGGCGCCGTTCTGAGCATCTCGCTGCTTAGGAGTTGCCAGTCGCTGGTCCATCTAGCTCAGCACGCAGTTTGCCAGCAGCAGCCAGCATGGCGTGACGAGGAAGTTCGAAAGCAAAGCAGGAGAGCAACAGCCACCCTTCTCTTTTTAATCTCCAGCATTTGGAGCAACAACAACAACAACAACAACAACAACAACAATAATAATAATAATTTTATATTTATTTATTTCCCGCCTTTTGCCCAATGCTGGACCTCAAGGCAGCATTACAAAATGTAAAACATATACATTTAAAACCTATAAATAGAAATATACAGAAGTTAAAATATATTAAATAGGTTCCAATATTAAAACACTTAAAATACATGACAATTTTAAAAGTCCTTGGCATAGACGCAGGTCCAGATTATTCGTCAAAGGCCTGCAAAACAAAAAAGTTTTCGCCTGCCTCTGAAAGCACATCAAGGAAGGAGCCAGTCTAGTTTCCCTGGGAAGAGAGTTCCAGAACACTGGAGCGGCCACTGAGAAGGCCCTCTCCCACTTTCCCACCAGGCGTGGCTGGGATGTTGGTGGGACTGAGAGAAAGGCCTCCCCAGAAGATCTCAGGGCACAGGCAGGCTCATATGGGAGAATACGGTCTTTCAGATAACCTGGACCCGAGCCATAGAGGGCTTTATAGGTCATAACCAGCACTTTGAATTGTGCCTGGAAACAGACTGGAAGCCAGGGGAGTTGTCTGCTCCCCGTAACCAGCCCTGGTCAACACTGTGGCTGCAGCTGTTTGAATCAGCTGAAGTTTCCGAACAGTCTTCAAAGGCAGTCTGGATAGAGACTGGTCCAAATTTCAGACTGGATGGAAATGCTGAACTCTGCTTGTGCCATTTCCCCCAGATGCCAAGCTTCAAACATGTTTACCAGAGGGGTGGGGCAAAATGACACCCCAGTAAATGCTAAGTGGGAACAGTGAGCCCTCGTTTTGGATAAGCCCCACTACGGTGCGGGACCTTCTCAAAGCTTACAACCCGGATCCCTGCGCTGGGCTCTCAAGGGCCCCCCCTCCGCCGGGGCGAGTCAGACGGTTCCTCTCCTTCCGACGAGACGAGACCGTTGCTGGATACGAGCACGGTTTGGGCCCAGGGCGCATGCAGTGGCTGCCATTTGATCAGGACCAGAACAACAGGAAAGTAACTGAACGGCCCGTGCCCAGAGAGTGTCTCTCTCCAAAGCGGCCTGCCACCGCTGGGCAATGCAGGGCTCTACAGATTACGCACCTGTCCTTCTCAAGGATGCTTCCTTCCCAGGGGACTCACCTTTCATATTTGCTTTGCAGAAGTTTCTCTATCTGAGGCAAGATGACCGTGCACAGATCCAGCTTCCACAGAGACCTGGAAAAGAACACAGGCTCCAGAGAGCCGCCACATTGTGTTGAGCCCTCAGCAGGGTTCACGGGAACGGCAGCCTCGCCTGTTTGTCGGCAGGGATGCTGGCACCCCCACCCCCACCCCCCCAGAGCTCCCCGATACCTCTGAGCTTATAGCTGCAATTCTCTCAGTAGCTGGGGAGAAATGGATTTTCCTAGCAACAATATATCATTTGCTGTTGTAATGCAAAGTATTTTGGGGTGGCCTGGACTTAAATGGGCAATGAAGAGCTGTTGGCTTTGCAGAAGACCTGCTGTCGGTGGAGCTGGGAACTGCTAGGACTGGTTTGTTCATCTGGATCAAGACCGCTGCTTGAGCTTTCGGACACTCCTTTTGGACGCTCCTATCTCTCTGCCACTAACGCTCAGAGCCCTGCAGAAGACCCCACAGGGACCCACAGAAGGTCCCAGAGATCTTCGCTGGAGCATGAGCCATTGGTGAGCAGCTGCCGGAACTGAGCTGGGTCAAGCTGGGCTGGAATAAAGCAATTTCCTTGGTGGTTTTCCTACAGAGTATCCAAGTCACACCAGGGCTCCAAGCTCAGCGCCACGTGGTGCCTCTGCATGCCCCTGCCAAGACCCCCAGAACCTTCCGGCTCTTGCCAGCCCCAAACAGGATATGGGCTTCCAGGAGAGAAGCCCTGGGACCCGGACTGTGGTATCTGCCAATGGAGCACCCCCACTTTGCAGTGCAGGAAGTGAACAGGCCGCTCCTGCTGGCCGGCCACCCCAAGCAAACGGCCAGGTGCTGCAGCGGCACTCGCCAGCGGCTAACGGGAAGCGACCGGATCCCGACACTCACAGCACCGAAGGCGCCACGTCGGCTCAACCCACCAACCCGCCAACCGTTCCCTTGCAGCAGAAAAACTCACGCCTTCTGGTTGACGATGTTCAGGAGGTCGACTACAACGGAAAGGTCACTGATGGCCACAGCAGAGTCCACGGATGTCTGAGCAAAGGAGACAGCACCAGAGCGGGGTAAAGGCCAGGCTCACGGAGAGGGACCTCATGAGCGCCTCCCACAGGGGGCCGCCAAGCAGAACGCCCCAATGCCTTCAGCAACACCAGCAGACCTCAGGAGAGAGCTTCAGATGTGCAGGCATCAGCCCTGCTTTCAGACAAAACTGGCTACAGAAACAGAACAGACTACAGCTCGTCGACCAGAAAGGAACAAAAAGGAACTCAGTCTTGCTACTGAGGCGGGACTAAGAACTATTCCTCACCCCCAACCTAACCTCCAGACAAAGACCAGTGTTGACCAGAAAGCGATAACAGTAACACGTTGCAAGATGGATTAACAGTCGCTAAAATAAAAACTCCTAGCAGAAGCAGCTGTCGGAAAGCACCAAGGCCCTTCAGTCTGCCGGTCTCTGGAAAGAGAACTTCCCCCAAGGACTGCAGGGGCCCCTGGCATCCAACTCCCCCACCCCCCCCCTCTCCCTTTTAAGTGACTAGGAATAAATGGCCTTTCCCCTCCCTGTGTGTTTGTTACTGTGATTTTAGAATGCAAGCCATATATATGGCAGAGTGTTTTGTATTTTGCTTTGTTCTGTAAAGCACCATGAAAATTGATGGCGCTATATAAATAAATATTAATAATAAATGTCTTAAAACAAGAAATGTTTAGGAAATTCTATTTCCTGCTAAGCAATTAAAATCTAAGAACATGTTTTATGTTATTTTCTGTAAGTTATATTTTTATGTGATGTTACAAGAATAATTCTAATAAAATAAAAATGGATCAAGATTTCCCCCCTTACTAACTCTTGTTGGTGCCTGCTTTGTTTGAAGTGTATTCATCAGTTACTAGCAGCCAAAGGCTACCTAAATACTGGGACTACAGTTTGAAAACACTCAGCCAAGGCCAACTTCGTAAGCTCCCCAGACCAAGAGTAACAAACGGCCTTCCGGCTCACTGTGGAAGGGGGCAATGTCTCTCTCCCCTCCCAGGATGGGCAGGGCGGCTGCGGCTGCTAATCACAACATTAGAAAAAGCATGCAGGATATATTCTGACTACAGGATTCACGTCCTTAAGGCAGGGCTGTGAAGGTTGGTCAAGGCCAGGAAAATGGAGATCGAACAAGAGCCCTCCTAAAGGCAGATGCCCCTGTGTCAAAGCCTTCCGCCTGGCTTCCAGAAGGCAGCTCCTCGCAATAACGAGGCTTAGACTGGTTTTGGATGCGCTGGAGTAAAAGATGCTCACCAGTTGGCAGCCATGACTTGTAGCTCCCTGTTCAATTACAGACAATCCGATGACAAGAACAGGTTTTTATCTTGATGGCAGCAACCAAATGAGAGGAAGGCAGCCAAGGGTTCTCTACAGAAGGGCTGTGAAAGCCTCAGCTGACCAGACCTGACCCATGGGAAGGTTCAGGCTTTTTGTACCCAGGCGCACAGCCGCAGGAGGGTTGAGGTCCGGCCTTGACCAGGCCCCTCGCCTCAGGGGCCGTCCAGCCAAGCAAACGCACAGCTTGCCTTAATGTCTCCAGTGCTCCACACGGCCCTCACGGTATCCAGGTTCTTGTGGCGACTGGTAAGCACCACACACATGGTCTCGTGGCCCTTCCGGATTTGGGACATGGCCTCCTCATCGACGATTTCTGTCAGGCTTTGGTTCTTCACAGCCTGCAAGTAGAGAGTGAAAAGGGAAATGCACCAAGTTAACTTGATAGTTTCTAGTCGGATGGCCTCCAAAGAGGGTTAGGCAGGGCTAGAGCAACTTCCCACCCCGGCAGCCACAGCCAAAGGACGCGTGCTGTGACAGGTCCTCCACCCCTTTCTTCTGCTCTGTGGGTTTCTGAGCTCCAGCCTGATCTAGCGAAGGAGCAGAGTAGGAGAAGATTCTCGCAAGGAGTTGCCTCTTTCCTAAACTGTCATGGGTGCTGGTCATGAGAGAGATCCTATACGGGAATACTCTGAAGACATCCCCTCCATAGGTTAAAAAAAAGGAAAGAAGGCAAAATCTATACAGTGAGACGAAGAGATGCAAAGCCTGCTTGTAAGAATGACACCACAGCCTCATCTACACCAAGCAGGATATCGCACAATGAAAGCAGCACAGAAGAGGCAGGAGCCAAGCCACACGACTGCATTATAGAGGTATTGAAGTGCACGGGCCACTGACGCAGACCGTGGACCGCTTTCATACCACTACCTTTGCTGAGGTTAAACGGAAATGCCTGGGAAAACCACTGGCTTCTTTTTATGAGACCAAGGTGCCGAGTGTCCTCAGGCTGCCTGTGAATTCTATACACAGGTCTCTGCTCTCAGCATCCTGCCCAGGGAGGCATTCTTTCTACCTCAGTTCTGTATCCCACAGCCCCGACCCATCTCCTTTTCAGAGACCTCCAATTCTTGTAGGTCCTTAGAGGCCCAGCACTGGTTAAAAGGCGGGATATAAATAAATATAACAACAACAACAACAACTCCGCTTTTCTTTCAAAGATGGTGAGGCTAACGGCCAGGCGATTGCCTGACTTTCCCCACACCCAGGCGACAGCTGATCTCTTTTCCCAACCTGTTTTCTATAGGCAAGAAACTTACCGGCAAGAAGTCGGCAGCTTTCAACCCGATAGGCTCATTCCTGGCAGCAGGGATCACAGACGGCTCAACCCGGGTCATAGGGATGGAGGAAGCTATTGGTGGCCTCTGAATGGGGTCAGGCTGTAGCAGGGAGTGGAGATTGAGTCAAGGCAGGCATATCCTGGGCTGCTCGCTCTCAGAACACACTTGCAGCTCTCGGACAGGCAGCTAAGCCAATGCCCTCCTGGATTCCGCATGATTGCGAGGCCTGGTCACATCTATTGCATTCTTCCTTGCCTCCCATCACTACCCCTAGAGACATAGCAACATCTGAATGGCCGGCTCAAAGGCACCTGGAGCACTTCAAGTAAAGGCTTAGATACAAGCTCCAGGTCTCATCTCACGTTCCTGCAGCCACAGTTGGCCAAAAGAGAGAAAGCCCAAAGAGTTGGTGTGGAGATCCAAGCAGCAGAACCAAGAGCTCCTGGGAGAGGCCTGTCAAGTCTCTCCAGCAGGACTTCCGGGCCCTGCTGAGCACACAGAGTCACGAGGCCTTTGCCTCTGGGGAGCGCCGGCTGTTGGCTGGGGCAGAAACGGAAGAGATGAAATAAACGGTGCATGCCGCGAGAGCAGTGCTGCTGAGCCCCGTTCAGCCCGAGGGCCAAACCCCGTTCTGGAGGAGCGCTCGGGGGGCGGGAGGGGCCCAGGGCCAAACGCGGCAGGGCCACAACAGCAGCATGTCTTCGCGCACAGCGCTTGCTGCATGAAAATGGAGGGCGGGGTGTGTGGGGAAACAGAGGATGCCAGGCACTTCAATTTGTGTGAACCACCCAGAGAGCTTCGGCTATTGGGTGGTATAAAAATGAAATGAAATAAATAAAACTCACATTCTCCTGGCTTGGCAATGGGGTCTGAACATCCACAGCTTGACTCGGCCTTGAGGCTTCCTTGGCAAGCATGGGCTCTGGAGAGAAAGGAGAAGAAAACGGTATCCCCTTAGTACCAGGACTGCTCACATGGAGGCAGGTGGGAACTCCTCCCTGGGAATCAAAGGGAAGTCACGGAAGACTCTTTCGTTACACTGGGCTGGCCATTGGGATGAATGGCTCCTGCCACCCCTCTTTGGTGGCCAAGAATCCCAGGGCCCAAGTGCTGGAGCCTCTAGGTCAAGAAAACAACGACTCATAACTTACCCCAGATGTTACAAGCATCTATGTGAGGTCAGAAATAGAACAGAAAGCAATTCTTCAGCTCATCCCCAACTCCCTGAAAAGTTAGGCCTAACTCACCGTCTTCTGGAGGTGCAGGAAAAGGCTCACTCTTGTGCGGTGGAGTTCGAGCTGCAAAAGGTAAAAGCCCGGCCATGAACCGAATTCCTTTTTCATGGAAATTACACAAGAGATTAGACTACGCGGTGGTGGTAGCTTTACAAGCCTGTGGCTTCACTCCAAACTGGCAGTAATACTTCTGCATTATGGATGTTTGTCCATTGATGCTCCCCATATTATGAGTCATCCTATGTCACTCCCATAAGCAAGATTGCTACCTCTGAGAAAGAAATGAGTGCACCCACGCCTCTTCTGGGGTGTAGGAATTCTATTACTCTTTTCCAATTGCCTTTCATGATACAGGAGCAATCCCATACACTAAAGATTAAACCTCAGAATACTGCAAACTTAAACGCTACTACCTTAGCTCCTCATGACTGAATATGTCAGGATGCCGTATTTTATAGCAACCTGCAAACATAAACTAGCCTCGGGAAAGTCTCTAGAGGCAACAGTAAACTAGTCCCACTTGTGGGGAGAGTGAACTTCCCGACTGCCACATGCAGTCTGAAATGGGAGGAACAGCAGGCACCGTTTGCCCCAGCTCAAAGGCAGGTGAATCCAAGGATTCTTGAAGCCCCACCCAGATTACTTCAGTAGAACTCACTGATGGAATTCTTTGGCTGGAAGATCTCTTTGTAGTCCTCTGGGTTCTGGATCTCTGCAGTGGATTCCTTATCTTCCCTGTCATCCTCGCTGCTCGGACTGCGCCTCTCACTCTCGGAGTTGTGTTTCATTCTGCCAGTAAACCACAGGTGTGACGCACACGAACGGTTCAAATAGAAGAAGTCATTCGAGATCCCTTTGGTGTTAGGGAGCCTTTTCCCACCAGGATTCGGCCTTCCTTACCTCTGGGGCTTGCTGCATGTGGTCGATGGCCTGTCATAGATGCGTCGCAAGGAAGAGCCCACAGACGTGGGCTGAGCAAGAGGCCTGTCGCCCCTAAGAAGCCCATGGAGGCCAGAACCACATTTCGTGACTCTGCTGAGGTCCACAACGAACGAAGAGACTGTGCTTTGCGTGAAAGAAACGCCGATCTATGAAAGACAGAAAGAGTAGGCGCACCTGTTTCAGCACATCTTCAAGGATCAGCCTGAAAGAAACTCAACTTCTGTGCAAATTGGTTTTAACATCAGGATTGCAGCCAAGCACTTCTAGACTCAACAAGAATCCACCCTGCAGGGTAGCAGGGGCCACGATAACCAGGGCAGAGGGAGTGGGAAATACGCTCTTTTGTGGTAAAGCTACAGGAAAAGAGAATGGGGCTCAGGGTACATTTGCAAGTACCAAGGCTCAGGTGTGCACAAGCAAAATCCCCGCCACAGGAAGACACCTTGTGGGCCCAGAAGCAGGGCAGGAAACTCAAGTTACGTCCTGCATTTCAGTCACTCACCAACTGATTGTTACAGATAGACAAATCAGCCACCTTGCCCCAATTCACCAAGACCACATCAAAGCAGCGCTCAGGCTCCCAGCCATATACTCGCAGGGAATCGTGGCAGCCGGCATACAAGCAACAGCCATCAGGATTGAACAGCACACACCTGAAGGGGAGAGGGGAGACCTGAATGCACAGTTCATCCACACAGGGCTGGGAACGCGATGCGCAGCTGCTGCGCTCAAGGGCCGGCACTAGATCAGACGGGTTAGGCAAGCAGCGTGGCCTCAGCGAGCCTCGACCCACATGTGTTTTAAATACTGCTCAGCCACGTTGCTGGACCAGGGATGGCGCCATGGACACCACAAGAGCATTTCTCAAAGACGTGAGGCACAAATAAAAGCAAGGGCTTCCAGGCAGGGGGCTTCTCGTCCTACAGATCAAAGTTCACCTTTTCCTCCTTCATGTATTTTCTCTGGTAAGGAAAAGATGGAAAAAGCAGCGGGAAAACACGGGAGGGCTGCAAATAGAAGAAGTCATTCGAGATCCCCTGCAAAATTCGGTGAATGAGGCAGGGCGAAAGCTGGGCAAGGGCTCATCTGGAAGCGCCTGCCTTGTCCCCTCCTCATGCAACGCACTGCCCCAGTCACACATACCTGACAGGGTTGGCCTCTTCCTCAATGCAGCTCACGACCTGGAACTTCTCCAAGTCCCAGAATCTGACAGTTCTGCAAGACAAAGAGAAAACTTGTGGTCAGCCTCCCATGTCCAACGCAACTGGAACCTAGTCACACAACAACATTCAGCGCCATTTGCTTCCAACAACACTGTGGTTCTATTAAGAATTAGGGTGATGCCCTGTAAGCCAAGAGCAACACCCCCCCACCTTGCCCCCCACCCCGCCCCAATTCTTTCCTGGATCCCCAAATTTTCTTCAAAGACTCTCTTCGTCCACGGTACCAGAATGACTGCTCCTCGCTTCCACGGACCTGGAACCCAGAGAAAGAACCCAGAGTTTTAACCCATGGTTTGTTGTTGGGTTAAACAATGGGGCATCCTGGTTTGTTTTGTAAACTGGAAATAAAGCAGAAATGGCAAGCAGTTGGGAGGCGGCTAACTCGCCCCTATGGCCCCAACAAGCTATGGGTTACACAACGCATGGTTGGTTATTATGCGCAAACCAGATCAAAGGCAACCTGCTTCTAAAGGAGGCTATTAGACTTTCTGATCTATAGTAAACTCAAATGTAGATTTGTAGTAATACATGTGAGTCACTTCAGTATATGGCTCATGAGGTGCAGGAGGTAACTGCCTTAACCCCTTGGTTCCATCTGGTGGATCTCAGGGTTCATAAAAAGCAAAAGTAGACGTTGCACGCCTGAAGCTGTGCACAGGATAAGCCCCATGGGGTGGACCATGACTTCCTCCTGCAAAACCTGGTTCCAGAAGAGGACAGTGAAGTGGACAGAAGGGCCTCCTTACTCAAAGGTGAGCTGTTCCCTTCACAACATCATCAGCAACAACCATTCAAAGTCTATTTGCAGCATGCCACGTCAAGTGCTAGACGAGGTTTCTGCAGTTCTCCAGCCTCATAGCCTGGCAAGACAGCACCCCACCCACCCCGCCAGCACCCTCATCATTCCCAGCAAGGGTTTACCTGTCAGAGCTACCAGAGGCTAAAAGGTATTCGTTTGGGTGGAATTCCACCACGTTGACTGGTCCTGCGTGTCCTGTGAACTCGAACATGATCTTCCCAGCAGCCAAGTCCCACAACTAGACAGAGAAAGAAGAGTAAAGCCTCTCAGTGGGAGGTCGACCAGCCCCACTCCTAGTTGTTCGGAGCCAAGGAATGTTTCTTGATGTGGGCAGCCCAAAGGCAGGCAGGCAGGCAAGCGGGTGCCAGCGAGGGCAAAAGGCCTGGCACGGCCGGACTGGTACCTTCACTGTGTGATCATCTGCGGACGATGCCAGCCACTTCCCATCAGGACTGAATCGGAGACACCGGACAGCTTGAGTGTGGCCCTGAAAGGTCAAAACAGACTCAACACAGTCCTGGAATATGCTGGGCACTTTCAGGATGGAAGAAAGAGCACAGCAGCCAGCGATCTTTTAACAGAAATTTGGAAATTACCAAAGACAAAAATCATCACAGATTTCAGCTTTGTTCGTCCCCGATGAAGAACAAAGTGCTCAAAATGTATTGGATGTATTTATATTTCTTGGAGTAGTCTCTCCTGCACCTGCTGGATCTTGGCCTGCTTGTTATTTTTGGTTGAAAATGTTCCTCCTCTCAAGGAGTTGGGAGATCACTGCCCTGACTAGGTGCAAGGCCCACAGGATCTGACCCCAGCATTTTCTTGTCTGCTTTTTCCAAGCATAGGAAGCAGGAAGATTAATTTTGTTTCCCTGTATTTAGTTCCAAGCAGGCGTCAACAATTCCATTCACCCCGGTGAGTGCAGCGCTGCCCTCTGCTGAGCATGATGAGCAGCCAGCCTCACCAGCTTCAGAGCTGGGAGGAAGGCTGGCACCTGGAGAGCCCTGGCCATGCAAAGCCAAACTGGCAACCCACCCCCTCCCCCAGGTGGGTTGCCAGTTTCCTGCTCCGCAGCAGGAGAGGGCTGGATGAGGCTGCAGGGGAACAGCTGGCGAGGCCGGGCTAGCCGGGAGAAGAGCGCGGCTGGGGCCTGGCAACTACCACTTGGGACTTGGCCAGCACGGCCAGCTCCAAATTGTAGACCTTGGGTGACATGTAAGAGCCACTGAAAATGCTGCAAGCTGCCCAGAGCGTCTGAGCAAGAAGACATTCTAAATTAAAATAAAAATAAAAAGTGGGGAATCTTGTAAAAATAATTTGACTGTGAACTTTGGCGATACGTTACAAGTCTGCTTTTCCCTGTCTCAAAGAGCTCCCTGAAATGAAACTCTGTACTACTTGCCCATGCAAGAGCAGTAAATGTCAGGATTCAGATTTCAGGGCTGCCCTGTTGAGACCGGTCCTGGTTTCCTTCTTACCTTGTACCTGAAGACACAGCCTTTTCTTCTCACATCCCAAAGCTGCATGAACGGAAAAGTATGGAAGTTTTAAAATGGGAACTTCGTGTCCTGAAAAGCTCTCAAAACACCTGTCTCAAACTAAGAGTTGGGCATCAAATGGTGCTTTCTAAGAACATACAACTGTTCCAGTTTTAAAGTGGGCTCCAAGCTGAAGTGTGGAACACAGAGTACTCAGCACAAACGAGGCCTTGGGTGCAATGTTAGTTAAAGCAGGAGTGGGGAATCTCAAGCCCTCCTGGGGGTGCAATTCCCTCCCCCCCCAGGTTCCCCAGAAGGCCGCCCCCCCTTCCCCCAACCGCTGATCACTTGGTGGCTTCCTGGCTGTTGTGCCGTTCTCCCCCCCCCCCCCCATTCAAATAGGCTGAAATGTTTCTCCACACTGGCAGCAAGAGCTTGACATTAAAATATGCTGGGGGTGGATGCATTGCGTTTGCTGTGTACCCCCCCCCCGGCCTTTTTTCCTTTGGCCCCACCCACTACTGGAATGTGGCCCCGTAAATGAATTTGGCCCTAGGCTGGAAGAGGTCCCCCACCCGAGTTAAGGCAGCAGGTTCGGTACAAGGGCTGGGGGGGGGGGAGAGCCCCCCCCCCCCGGACAGGCGCTTGTCAAATAGGGCAGCGTTGGGCCGGCTGGGGCATGACGCGGCGTCAGGAGCTAGCAGCACTTTCCAGCTGCCGCTCTGCAGCCCCTCCTTGTGGATTCCATTCGGCTTTTACCCATCACGAGATCTGTGTATTTCCCTTTGAAACTTAAACCAGTATCATTATGGAAGAAAGCGTCTTCCACTCATTTTTCAGTCTACTAATAAAATGAGGAGTAATAAGTAATCAACAGATACAGTTCAGCTTTTCCTAATGCTGAAAGCATTCCACTTCTCTGACAAGCTGCAATTCTTTGAAATCCATCTTCATGACTTATTACTTTTACCCCATTTAACTATGTGGAGGAGTTCCCTGACCGCCTGGGCAGGCGGGTGGCAGCACGGCAAGCAAAGAGAGCAGGGAATTCTTCATCATCTACCCATCCCTCAAGCCTCTCCCCACCCAGAGCACCAAGGCCATCATGTTCTTCTAAAGCAGTTGGCACAAAATACAAGATAACTATTATGCCTCTCTAAGATTATAACTGTTTTGTGCCCAGCTCACACCCTAGTACTAAGAGATCAATCATGATATCCATACAACTCCTTGAAACCTTTCTTCTACCTTGTGGCAAAGGTGAGTGCTGTTCCATGGATTCCACAGAATGAAATATATAGGTTACAACGTTCGACTAGCCCAACTAAAAGTACCATTTTTACTTGTTCTATGTAGCCATGAGCAACAGATACATGTAAACATATTTTCAGTCTTCCTTCATCTAGGCAATGAAAGGAAGGATGGTTCTGTGAAACCGGGTAGCCACTTCTAGGGCCTTTTCTCTGGTCTTCTTGGAGGAATATGGATTACAGTATGACATGGGAACACCTGGAGCAGGCAGAAGCATCAACAAGGCTGCCAACAGATCACCATGGGGTTAAGCAGCCAGGAATTATTAAGCAATTTACTTAAGAAGTCGCATGTGAACCGCCCAGAGAGCTTCGGCTATTGGGCGGTATAAAAATGTAATAAATAAATAAATAAATAAATTTAGAAGTGGATGTGTCCGAAGCTCCCATGAACACCAACAGAAGATGTCTTGGCAACATAGAATCACAGAATAGCAGAGTTGGAAGGGGTCTACAAGGCCATCATGGCTACATAGAACATCCCTCTGGGGAGCCTGCTGTTCTCCATACACATGCTGAGAATGGGACGGACACAGTGGTCCTTACCTTAATGTTGGTGTCCATGGACCCTGAAGCTACAAAGCCTCCAAAAGGATGGAAGTCTAGACTGCAGATGTTTGCTTTGTGGCCCATTAATGTACGGAGGACTAGATGGGAAAGTAAAGGAGGGAAACGTTTGAGATGCAAGTGTGGTCTACATAGCTAGCTGCTCAAATATTACCAAACAGGAGGCAAGCATTCAAAACATTAAAATCATTTTTTACGGTAGTAGTTAAAAAAAAGAAAAGGAAAAAAGAATAGAGGATTATGCTCATTGTAGAAGTAAATGTCTTCTAGACAGAAGCCCCTGACAGCATGGCCAACAGTAAGGAATGCTGGGAGCTGAAGTGCAAAACATCTGGAGGCCTTCTGTCTGTCCACTCCTGTTCTAGAAGACACAACTCCAGCTGAGTTGGGTCAGACCATGGTAGTGAGAAAGAGGCCCCTTCTCACTACAGCAAACTCTGTGGTAGTCTGGATAGACTTTCTGGGCACTCGTGACTTCTGCCAACTTTCATTTATAAACATGGTGGCATCTAGTGTGAAGTGGCCCACAGGAGAAAGGACTCCTTCAAAAAAGAATGTGAGGGCAAAGTTCACTGCCCCCCACCCTGAACAGTGCTAGCTTTTGGAACTGCTAGTCAGTGAACTGGACTGTGCTGCCTGCGGCCTCCGTCTGGTGCCTGGGCAGCTTTGCTGCATGGAGGCTTTACGTGGTGTGGAAGGCCTAGGCGCAGCGAAGCCGGGTCCCTGAAACAGAGTGGGTGGTCAACGGCACCCCCACCCCTGGTGTGTGGCTTCCATAAGAACTCTGGGGGTGGGACAAGTCTAACCCTCCAGCAACTTCAGAAGGCGACGCGTGAAGAACTATAAGCCTCTCATGTGAGGTTTTGGCAATAAATGCCAAAGCTTCTAAGATCTGCAAAACGTCCTCGAGAAGGCCCAAGATCTCTTTTCAGAGTTCAAAGGAAAGCCAACTTTTCAAAATGGTGGCTCACCCAATCCAGCAGAGATACATGTTCTGTTTAAAAGTTACAACAGCAGCAGCAGCAGCAGCAGAAATTATTATTATCTCTAAAGTGGAGAGCAAATTATATTTTGGGTAAAACTGATGTTAACACCTTGACTTCATCATGAGGTATATTGGTACACAGATGTGGCTGAAATCTTTTTGGATATGTGAGGTGATTTGCCCCCCACCCCCCTTATCACATACATTAAGCGGCTATCAGCAGTTCCCTGGCACCCATATTAGCCAAACTTTTTATGGTATAATTTGAGGACATATTTATTTTTCAGTCTTCTAATCCTTTTTAGAACAGTTGTTACTGTAGATATATTTGTTATATTTAAGTGACAGGCCTTTTAGTTGTTGTGACTATTACATTTTATCATCCCACTCAGATAGTATTTTTAGGTATAGAGGTTTACGAGTAGATGGCGAACTGTTACTTAGACCGTACAAAACTCACAGGTCAGAACTCTTTTTTAGATTATTCAAATTACCATACCTCGCATGTAAGAAAAAAATCCTCCATTTAGTCAATTTTTAGCTCTTTAGTATAATTCTACATTTCCTGATTAATATGAATTACAGTCCCATTTCCTGATAGATGGATTTCTGGACAAATATTGTTGTAGCGAGCAGCTAAAAACAGGCAGATAACATGCCAAGATTTGTGTTGTTTCAAAAATGCTGCAAAGCCTTCAACTGATAGGTTGTTGAATACTCCACAGGACCAATGTGGAGTATTGGTCCTTCAACTGATAGGTTGTTGAATACTCCACAGGACCACAGGACCAATAGGGTTGACCAATGAACATGGGATCCCAAGGTGTGCTTCATAACCTCCCTTAGTTGCTTATGGGAGAACCAGATCTATTGGGGATTTATTGGCTGCTGCAGATCTGTACTCCAGCTGTCCTAGTGGTCATTTCAAATGTAGCAATTGCAGTAGTTATGCTCAGTCTCTTCAAATCAAGAACTTAAAAACCCCATGGATGGGAGAATTTTTACATTAAAGGATTTTTCTAATCATAAGTCTACTCAGGTTGTTTATATTTTAACATGCCTATTTTATTTTTTATTTTATTTTTAGAGTTTATAAACCTTCCCTGAGGGCAGTGTACACAACAATAGAAAACCATACAATTACACATTAAAAGCCAAATTAAACAACAATTCTTTAACCAGCAAGCCAAACAAAAGTGCAAGCATCCATTGTTTAAAAATAACCATGTTAAAATATAAAATATTTTCAGGGCACAATCCCATGGCCAACGGGGCACTGGATTTCCAGAAACCTCTTGCCCCTCCGCCACTACCTTGTAGCCAGTGCGGTTCTCTCTGCGCCGACGGGAACGGTGTGCGGAAAGGGTGGGCGGGTGGGTGGGCGCGCCCAGGGGTGGAGAGGGGAGCTCCACACAGCTTCCTATGTGCTGCGCAGCCTCCCACCCCAAAGCTCCCAGGCTAGGCACTCGAAATCGAGAGCCTGGGCAAAAGTGCACAGCGGCCAGAGGGCAGAAGTGAGGGTCCCCTCCAAGCTCCACCTGCCCTGCGCTGGAGAGGCATAAACCTCCGGGTTCAGAGGCATACACAGCTATCCTGATAGGGTTTCATCCCTAAAGAATTTATTTTATGTTGGCAAGACCATTTGACCCCCGAGTCAGGATTTCAGAACATCACAGCAAAATTAGGAAGGAAAATATGAGCTCTCATTTTCTAGATAAACAAAGACCATCTAGTTTCTTCTTTTTTATTATTACTGATAAATCATGTGTTTATCCACACAACTGGCTTAATGTGAACAAATTATTAGTTCAACAGGAGGTTTTCTGGATTCATACCTTAGGCACATTACATCCTAGAGTGTCAAATGATTTTTTAGAACATTTTTCGTTCTTTTATTATACATACTAGTTATTTTAGTTTTTTCTTTATAACAATAGAACAAAAAAAGGGTCAAACCTTAACTATAATGTATCTGCCAACTGCTAACTGACAAGGTGAAAACTAATGCACAGGTGTTTTTTAAGGCGCAACGTGTAGGCGCTGTTCTGCACAAGCCTTCCATCCGCAGCAGATCAGGTTTACACCAGCTGAGCTTCAATACAGCAGCATCAGGTGCTCCCACCAGACCATCCTCTAGGCCCCAAATCTGTTTGTCTTTAAAGGCACAATCCTATCTATATTTAAACAGGAAAAGGGTCCTACAACTCCCATCTGGGAATTGCAGGGGGTTTTTCTGTCTAAACACCAGTTATTGTTCTATTATAGGATTGCACCTTAAGATGCTTTGCTCTTTTCATTCTCAGTTTAATTGTAGTGTTAAAAAAGATGAAAGGTCCCACTTTTCCTACGTCAGAATTTCTTAGGCAAAGTTGCTAGATGCTGGGGTCGGGAGGGACCGGACGACACATGGCTCCTCAGAACCTGTCAGACTGCAACTTCTGCTATCCCCAGTCAAGGTAGTCCATGGTGAGGGATGATGGAAGTTGCAAACGATCAACATCAGGAGGATCACACATAGCCCATCCTTACTATATGCCTTAGAAAGAAAACTTGTATCCCCTGTGGTCAGCATAATAGAAACCATGCATCACAGCTCTCACAGAGAAGAGACAAAGACCCAGTTCACATATAACGACAACCCACAATTGTTTCCATTCTAGGTTGTTCAGCATGATATCAAATCCCCACCAGGTTGTTTAGGAGTTAAACAACCTGGTGGATAACTCATTGTTTGTTGTTGGTTTAATTACTGAGTTGTTTAGCCATTAAACAGCCCATCGGTCCGGGTTTGGAGAACTCAGTTGTGGGTTGTTGATTAAAAGTGGAGGTGGCTGGTGTGCTGCAGGCCCACGCTCACCCAGTTGTCCTCAGTGGCCCACGGTTTGTTTAACTGATGGGCTGTTACGTGCGAACACAAAACTACCTTTGAGTCTTCACAACTGCAGAACTACATTTGAACATGTGAAGGAAGAGGTGCCGCTATAGCAGCCTTCCCCAACCTGGTTTCTGCCAGATGTGTTGGGAATACAACTCCCAGGGTCCCCCAGTCACTCATGCTGGCCGTAGGATGCTGGGTGTTGTAGCCCAACACAACTGGAGGGCACCAGGTTGGGGAGGCTACCCTATAGTCTTCAAAGCAGACCAACTTACCCTTTGTTCTCTGCTAGTCACTAAACAGGGAGGCTTAGAAAGCGGAAGGTACAAGAATTAGTTTTGAACCTACTTTTGGCAGCTTCCAGGTCCCAGATTCGAATGGAACCTGACTGGGACCCTGCAACAATCAGCTCTTCATTCGTATTGATCTTCACACTCTCCACTGGTGTTGTGTGACCTGTCAGACTCTGGGCAAAATGAAAAAGCAGCAGTGAACCAACTGAGGAAGTTAACCACCCAAAATGAGGGTCTACAACAGTAATTTCAAGGTTTTTTAGATCACCATAGTTCCTTCTAGCCACTACAAAAGCAGCACAATGATTAAGTGAAAGCTATGCTCATAGTCATGGAGACCCAAAAATCCCTATGGCCCAACGAGAGCTGAAACTGAATTTCATCAGAAGTCCTCCTCCAAGACCTTCTAACTTTTGAAGTTATGTAGAATCATAGAATAGCAGAGTTGGAAGGGGCCTACAAGGCCATCAAGTCCAACCCCCTGCTCAATGCAGGAATCCACCCTAAAGCATCCCTGACAGATGCTTGTCCAGCTGCCTCTTGAATGCCTCTAGTGTGGGAGAGCCCACAACCTCCCTAGGTAACTGATTCCATTGTCGCACTGCTCTAACAGTCAGGAAGTTTTTCCTGGTGTCCAGCTGGAATCTGGCTTCCTTTAACTTGAGCCCGTTATTCCGTGTCCTGCACTCTGGGAGGATCGAGAAGAGATCCTGGCCCTCCTCTGTGTGACAACCTTTCAAGTATTTGAAGAGTGCTATCATGTCACCATGTAGATGGTGACCTGGGGCAAAGGGGGCTTTCTTGGTTGTGGCATCTTAGATATTGAACACCCTTCAAACAGTAGCTCACAGAGATCACACTTGATGCCTTTGGGTGAATATTTTATTTGCCCATTACTGCAGCAGATAAAATCTAGCAACACACACACACACACACAAGACATTGTCTGCCTTATTTCTGGTACTTTCTGTGTTTTCAACAGAGTTTTTATTGTATTTCTGCTGGAGAAACACTTTTGTCATTTCTTTTATACAACTATCCATTGGCCAGCATGACACTCACAACTCCAACAATGGAGGAAAAAGCCATTTTAACGAATTTCCACCTTATACTTCAATAAAAGTTGTGGTAGCCCATTGTTAAACTGCCAGTATGAAAATGCTTTCATTTGCCTTTCATTTGGGCTTTATAATACATACAGACTTCCACTACAAGGTACCATTGTGAAAGACTTTGGTCTGAAATGGCCCTCAAATGTTGCTACATATTGGGGAATACCCATCATAAGGAAAATTTATATGGAATATCTAAGAAGATTCTAACCTCGTCCCAACAGATGGTTCTTGCACCCCTGACAATCAGCAAATAAACACACACACACACACACACACAGACAGAACCTATCAATTCAATATCCTTTTCCTTTGCAAATTTCAAAGACCAATAGAGGGCCAAATTCATATAAGGGATTGGGGGACTTTTCAGGAAATTGTCTGATTTGTGTTCCATTGGGGTTGCCAATTTTTTCCTTAACCTTAAATGGGTTAACTAGTTAAGGGCTTACTGGGGAAGTAGAATGAAAGAGCACTTCCATCCCTTTGTACTGCCCTGCTACATCAGACCAAGCAAGATTCATCTGCTTAAGTCAGGTTTCCCCAACTTGGTTCCCTTCAGATGTCTTAGACCACATCTCCCAGTATTCCTGATCATTGCCCATGTTGGCTTGGGCTGAAGTCCAGTACATCTGGAGGGCACTAGACTGGGGGAGGCTGACTTAAGTTATAACCTGCTATCTGCTAGTCACTTCTTTCCAGTTAAACTCCAACTCCTTTTTCCTATACTTCTAACCTTAATGTGCCTACCGTGTCTGTCACTTTCTAAATACTTTGTTCAGAGGGTGTTTGTCCTGATGACAGAGAAATTTATTTATTTATTTATTACATTTCTATACCGCCCAATAGCCGGAGCTCTCTGGGAGGTTCATATGAACCACTTTCTTTTGCCTCCTATTCTGAATTTCCAATGACAGTGAAACTGGTGGTAGGCACTGTCATAAGGATCTTGCTGTTGGTGAGGTTGTAACCCTTTAATCCAGGGTGGACAAACGGTGACCCTACAGATGTTTTGGCCTGCAACTCCCATTATCTCTGGACAGCGTAGGCAATGGTAAAGGATGACGTCAACTTAAACAGTCTTTCGGAATTTAAGAAAGCTTTAAAGACTGATCTCTTCCGGCAGCCTACCCAGTTGAATTTTAAGATGCCTTTTAATAATGAGCTCCTTTTTATAATGTATTTTAAATGTTTTAATTAGTTATGTATTTTTTGGTGTTTGTGTTGTACCCCACCTCGATCCAGAGGGAGAGGCAGGTTGTTGTTGTTATTATTATTATTATTAACTTGATTTTGTTCTGACTTTTATACTGCCTGTTTGGTGCATTCTCTTCCCCTCCTTATTGTTTTATTATGATTTTATTAGAATGTAAGCCTATGCGGCAGAGTCTTGCTATTTAGTGTTTTACTCTGTACAGCACCATGTACATTGATGGTGCTATATAAATAAATAAATAAAAAAAAAATAAAAATGTCCAAGGCCTGTTTTCCATTCCTTAGTGCTCTCACAAGGCTTTGGTTTCCTTAAGAAGGGCTGAACAGGCTTTCCACCTTGCAGCATGGCTTCTTTCTCTGCCCCAACCCCTAACTGTGTTTGTATGGCTGGCAATAGTGCATGTATAGCTGCTTCTACAGAATGTGTCTGTATGAACCACCTGCTCTCCTTTCGGAGTTGATTGTTGATCAGGCAGCCTGTATGGGCACAGGCTCTCCACAAGCAAGATGCTTGCCCATCTTTGCAGGGTGCAGAAAATTCATTGGGAAGCTTTGAACTGCATTTCCATCCCATTTTGAGGGCTTGCGACCTCACAGCCATAACTGCTTCTAACATTTTACAGAGCTCAGCCGTGTTAGTCTATTGCTGCAAAAACAATAGTCTTGTGGCACCTTAAAGCCCAACAAATTTATTCTGACATACAATTTCATGCATAGATGGAGTACTATTGAGAGTTTCAGGTTTATATTATTATTATTAGCAGTAGTAGTAGTAGTAGTATCCCGCCTTTTGCCCAATACTGGGCCTCAAGGCGGTCTTACAAAGTTAAAACATGCATTTTAAAATATAGGAAAAGAAATGTGTAAAAAAAAAAGTTTAAAATACACAACAAAATTATAAGCCATTAACATAGATGGAGGACCAAATTACTCTCCAAAGGCCTGCTGGAACAAACAAGTTTTAGCCTGCTTCTGAAAGCCCATAAAGGAGGGAGACAGTCTAGCTTCCCTGGGAAGAGAGTTCCAAAGCACTGGAGCAGCCACCGAGAAAGCCCTCTCCCATGTTCCCACCAAGCGCGCCTGTGAAGATGGTGAGACTGAAAGAAGGGCTTCTCCAGAAGATCTCAGAGCACGGGCAGGCTCATATAGGAGAATATGGTCTTTCAAATAACCTGGACCCGAGCCGTATTGGGCTTTATAGGTCATAACCAGCACTTTGAATTGTGCCTGGAAACAGACTGGAAGCCAGTGGAGCTGTTTTAACAGGTGAGTTGTATGCTCCCTGTAACCAGCCCAGGTCAACAATCTGGCTGCAGCTCTTTATATACAGTACATATGGGGCTGGGGGTGGGGGAGAACTGTAAAGAGTGAGGAAGTAAATGAAACCCAGAAAGCGCTGAGAGTGACAGTCACGTTATCAGCAACAACTGCCTTGTGAATGATTACTGTTAGTGTCTGTTCCTGTATGGAGGAAGGATGGTGGCTAAAGCCGCTGTTCTTTCCCTGCTCCCTGGTCCAACTTTCCCACAAAGAGAAATTAGCCAGTTCTTACCATAATGCAGTTCGGCTTGTTAACTGACCAGATATTAACCCGGCAATCATCTCCACCAGTCGCCAGTAGCCGGCCTGAACCTTTGCCCAACACGAGTGAAGAAACATTGCTGCTGTGAGCAGTGATTTCCTCTGCACAAAAAAGCAAACACAAGCATGAGCACAGGACGTCCAGCTCTCCATCCATTATCACCACCTATCTCTCCCCACACACATGCACACAAAGAATATTTAATCAGGCAATTATTGATCAGGCATACATGGGACTGTTTTAACTGCATACATTACACATATTGTAGCATTTTAAAGGCAATTACATGTGCAATTCTACACCTTTTACTAAGACCCATTCAACATGGGACGATCTCTGAGTACTCTGGCACAAGACTGGGCTTAAAAAAAAAGTTAGGAACACCAACACCACCTTACTGCACATGTGCAAGCTGGAACAAGGTAGTTCAGATCAGAAGCCAACTTGATAACCCCAGACACCAGAAAGTCTGCAGGCTCAGCTAACCAAGTACTCTGCAAACCCATAAAATTCTGTAAAGTGAGGTTCACAATACGAACTACCTTTTCCAACAAAAAGTTGGAAATCACACAAAGCTGTGCGTACACAGTAGAAGTACAAAGCCATTAACAGTTGTGGATATCACATCTATAATTTGCCACTCACCAGCAGTGAGTAGCAATTGCCTCTGGAGGAGCACCCTACAGGCAAACTCCAGAGGGCTTCAAAGCAATGTCTTTGTTAAATCTTAAGAGCAGCAGGATTCTCTCCCTCTTCTAGTCTTAGAGCAGGGGTGGGCAACTTGTGGCACTTCCAATGTTTTGACCATGATCCCTCACCATTGGCTATGCTGGCTAGGGTTGATGGGAGTTGTAGGCCAAAACATCTGGAGGGCTTCAAGTTGCTCACCCCATCTTAGAGAGATACCAGCCATCCTTGAAGGCAGGGGTGGGCAACTTGCAGCCCTCCAGCTGTATGGCCTAGCCAGAACATCCAATAGTGAGGACTGATGAGAGCCGTAGACCAAAACAGCTCGGGGGCCACAAGTTGCCTACTCCTGCTTCAAGGCTACAAGAGGGAGGGCCAGAGCCATATGGGCCACCAACTCAGCACTGAGGCACCTGCCTATATGGGTAGCACGGGGCTCTGCCTACTCTCATATCAAAGGGAATCCCCATAGAAGCAGGCTTGGATGAAAAATCAGAGGGAAAAGGAGGCTGGCCAAGGGAGAGGAGGAAGTGAGGAGAATAAGGAGGCAGTAGCAGGACTCAGGACTCTTGAGGAGGAACAAAGATGGAGATCAAGTGATCAGAAGCAGAGTTGCCAACATAGAGCAGGCGCAGCTAGGAGTGGCAAGACGGTGCCGGAGGGCTTCACTCACGCAGCTTCCAAGCTGTCTTGGTGACAACGGCCGCTGCCATTGCAGAGGCTTCTCACACAGCTGCAGAGAAGCAGACTTCTTTTCCACCACCCCAATGTTTTGTTTTCGTCAGCATGTGTGGGGCTCAACCCCCCAGATATCAGGTTCTATCTTCTGATCCGTCCTGCAGCATGCAAACTGATGAAACTCTTAATTTTTAAAAAATAAATATATTTTATAGATGATCCAGTGCCCTGTTTATTCACAGGAAGCAACTCTGATCTAGGGAAAAGAAAAAAGAAGAAAGGGTAGGGGGAGATATATATATAATTTCAACCAGTTCAGCTTACCCAGAACTACAGCACAACAACCTCAGTTTAGGACATGGCTAGCTAGGGAATGCTGGCTGCTGTAGGATCCCCCTGCCCCGTCTAAACATGTATAGGATTGCATCTTAAGCAACATTAAAGTAGACCGGGGCCAGATCTACACTATTGCTTTAAAGCGCTTTATAACAGTTTTATAGCGCTTTAAAGCAGTTGAAGCGCTTTATAACTGTTATAAAGCGCTTTAAAGCAGTAGTGTAGATCCGGCCCTTGACTGTTTTCCTTGCATATTAGAACAGTAATCTCCCAGAAATGGTTGTATCCAGAAAGTATATATATGGCCAAGTGCTCCTTAGCCTACTTTTCTATCTCACACATACGCTCTGCATCTATATCCGCAAAATAAAGAACCTACATTTGTTGAACCACTGAATTTAACAACTTTTCACCTGTGCCACCAAATGGCATACAGTTTTTAAGAAGAACAAGAGAAAACATTTGCTAATACCGTATTTCTTCGATTCTAAGACACACTTTCTTCCCATATAAACATCTCTTAAACGCGGGTACGTTTATTGTTTCTTAGAATCAAAGCTTTTTTTTCTGTTGGTGGTACTGAAATTAGTGTGCGTCTTACAATCAATGGTGCCTTTGAATCGAAGAAATACAATACATTCCTCACAAGCAAAAAACAAGCCCCCTAAATCAATTGCAATATATATGGTGCAGTAAGGCAGAGAACGGCACCCAAAAAGTGTATTCCTCAAAATCTAGAGGAACTTTGCTCCCTGTAAGCCTCTATTGCTCTGAAAAGGTATTATGGAGGTGGTCCTGATTATGAGAATGAGAGAGGCTACAATGATGTTCTTGCTTTCCTCATTTAGCTGGCAAAACAAACACGCTTCATCATCACACTAGTCATCATTGCTCTATCCTGCTGCAGTCATCACTTTAGAGCACCCTTCCCCAACCTGGTGTCCTTGAAGTGTTGGACTGAACTCCCCGCATTCCCAGCCAGCCATTAAATTTCTACATAAATTAAATATTTTTTATTACATTAGGAGCCCATCAAAGACACAGCCATCCCTAAACATTTGTTTTGCTTTGAAAAGGGCTGTACCAGCCACACCTATCGCTTGCTTGTAGATGTAGATCTCCACCTTACAAACTAGGGCAATGACCTCGCCCTGTACAAAGGAGCGGCGTCTCTCTAGGGAAGCCACTCCCAACCTGGTGCCCTCCAAATGTTTTAGACTACAGTTCCCACATCCTTGCCCATTGGCCATCCTGGCTGGGAATGATGGGAACAGCAGTCCTACACATCAGGGGGCCCCACCAGGCCTGGGAGATGTGGGGACATGCAGTCCCGCCCATCACGAAGACGCCAGGTCGGAGAAGAGGGAATGATGGGGCTTGCAGTCCCACCCAGGGTCTTGCTATTTATTGTTTTACTCTGTACAGCACCATGTACATTGATGGTGTTATATAAATAAATAAATAAATAAGTAAATAATAATCACGAAGACGCCAGGTCGGGAAAGGTGCAATGATGGGGCTCGCAGTCCCAACCATCTCGAGGGAGGGGGAATGATAGGGCTTGCAGTCCTACCCATCTCGAGGGAGGGGGAATGATGGGGCTTGCAGTCCCACCCATCTCGAGGGAGGGGGAATGATAGGGCTTGCAGTCCCACCCATCTCGAGGGAGGGGGAATGATGGGGCTCGCAGTCCCACCCATCTCGAGGGAGGGGGAATGATAGGGCTTGCAGTCCCACCCATCTCGAGGGAGGTGCAATGATGGGGCTCGCAGTCCCACCCATCTCGAGGGAGGGGGAATGATGGGGCTTGCAGTCCTACCCATCTCGAGGGAGGGGGAATGATGGGGCTTGCAGTCCCACCCATCTCGAGGGCGCCAGTCGGGGAGGCTGCTTCAGAGGTTTTCTGCAATCCACACCACTCCAGAGCGACACAAGCTCCGTAACTCAACTGATCTGCTCCTGTGGAGATTCCCCTGGTGCAAAGCATGAGGCGCGGGCTCGAGGCACCAGGAGGAAGGAAGAGCCGCCGCGGCCTGAGAAAAGAAGGCCCCGCTGCCCACCGGCCCGGAAAGGCTGCCCCGGCAAGGCCTACCGACTCCCACCCGCGGCCGGCCCTTCCCCTCCACAGGCCTCGCGGGCCCCCTCGGGCGGCTCGGCCCCGGCAGCCGGCCTACCTGCGCTCTCCTGCGGCTGAGCAGCGCGGCTGGCTCCGCGGCTCCGGCCGTTCTCCGCCGCGCGCCCTGATTGGTTGCTGCTTGACAACCGGAGCCCGGACAACAAACCTCGCACGGGTCCCCCGCGCCTGGCCAATCAGACCCGCCAGTCTTTCAGCTCACCAATCAGACTCACGGCCCGCCTTCACGAAAAAGAAGCACCCGCCGCCGTGACGTCAGCGCGGCCGCCTCTCAAGATGGACCAATCGGCACAAAGACTAAACGGTAAAAGTCCTAGACGGGCTCTCCCCGCGACGCATGTAGAACTAAGTAAATGTAGATTTGCACAGCACACACGCCTTCCGGGTTGGCTTTGGAGTTTTTGTTGGGCGCGTCGAGCCTGGGCTGGGAGGGGGCCAAATGGAAAGCTTTAATTAGTTCAGGCTTCCTCATGTCAGCTGGGGATGATGCGAGTCGAACTTCAACATGCCTGAAGGGCAGCCAGGTTGGAGAAAATGGGAGCTCGACCAGCAGCCTAAGCAATGGCTTGTTTATTTCTTCTGCTACAAATCCAGATGGGACGGAGGGAGCAAATAACGCTCAGAACAGACTGTCTAAACTGTCTGACTTGCTCAGGATCTGGCCTCCAATAGCCATTTGCTCAGAGACAAGGACCTTGAAAAACAAAATATTCGTTTTACTGAAATTGTCAACAAGTTCTAGATCAGTACTGTTAAGGCACTGGTTCTCACTACTTTCATCTGGCCTCAGTGCTTGGAATCCTCCCCCAACCATGTATAAACCTGCAAATACATATTAAGAAAGGAGAGGGGCCGATTTCATTGCCTAGATTAGTGGTTCCCAAACTTTGCCAGAAGAGGCGCTCCATCAGCCCGAGTTGTCCGGCGCCATGCTGCCAACAAGACCCTCCTCAATCCACACATGTATCAATTAGGGATGTGCTCCACTTCTAATCGGACCGGCGAATTAGAAGCGGAGCGGGGGGCTTCGCCTCCCCTTAAAGCGGAGGCGAAGAGGATCGAGGTGAAGGCGGATCCTTCGCCTCGATCCGGAGCTCCGCAAGAAAGGTAAGTGGGGTTTACTGGGCCCTGCCGCTGTCGCTGTCGCCCACACGGCGACAGCGGCAGGGCCCGGTAAACCCCCCTCCCTCCTCTCCCTTACCTGCATCCGTCCGCAGTCCCTCGGCTTCTTCAATTGAGCCCGCAGCTCAACCAGGAAGGGCCTAGACTTCCTGGTTGAGCCACGGGCTCAATTGAAGAAGCCGAGGGACCGCGGACAGACGCAGGTAAGGCCCCCCCTCCCCCTTGGTCCCTTACCGGGCTCTGCAGGTAAGGGAGAGGAGGGAGGGGGGCCTTACCTGGTGCCACTCCCCTCCACAGCGGAGCTCCGATTCGGAGCCGGAGCTCCGCGGCGAAGACGAGCGGACTATGGGTGGAGCGGCGCGGAGCGGGCCGATCTGAAATTTTCAGATCGGCCCGTGGGGCGGATCGGGGGGTCCATGCACACCTCTAGTATCAATATCATTTAAGAAGAGCCCTTTTAACGGTGAATTGAAATATTTCAAAAGCACCAAAACGCTAATAAAGAGATATACCTGCTTGGTGTGCCCCACCAGGCTGGCTGCAAACACAGCATTCACTCTCTTTTCCGTCCCTTGGCAAGCCTGGGGTGGGTGCTTCCCATTTAAAGGGGCCGTGCTCCTCTGGATCCTGCTGGTCTGGACTCTCAGGCCGAGCAGCGGTGGCCACAGCCGGGGGAAAAAGCTATGCTGAGGAGCTGAGAATGAAAAAGGGGCTGTGCTGCATGCAGCCCCTTTAAATGGGAAGCACCCACTACAGGCTTGCTGAGGGAGGGAAAAGAGAGCGAATGCCTCTGTTTTGCAGCCGGCATGGCGGGGCACACCAAGCAGGGTATATTATTATTATTATTATTATTATTATTATTATTATTATTATTATTTATTTATATAGCACCATCAATGTACATGGTGCTGTACAGAGTAAAACAGTAAATAGCAAGACCCTGCCGCTTTTGAAACATTTCAATTCACCATTAAAAGTACTCTTCTTAAATGGTATTAATACATGTGTGGATTCTTCCCCTATATGGCTTGGGCCCAAACTACCTTCTCCCATAAAAACGTCCCTGGGTTTTAAGACCTTCTGGAGAGGCGCATCTCGGAAAGGACCACCTCGAGTGCGCCCCCCCCGCCCCCTTGCTTCTTAACGCCCCCCTATGCAATCCCACCCACCCCAAGGGGGCGGTACCGCCCACTTTGGGAACCACTGGCCTGGATGTACACCCAGAAGCTCCCCAGCCTGTCAATAGTATGGGCTACTCTAAATTTTGTTATCTATGTGCTTGTGGAAGTGGGACGGAGGAGGCGGGGCATGCGTAGCACTACCGTCTCTGAGTCCGCAAAGCTTCGGCCAATCAGCGCGAGCGAAACCGGTCCAGTTGTTCCCAGAATGCTTTGCGACGCGGTCTGCTTAGTGCCAGTCGCTCGCGTGAGGCGGCGCCGCTGCTATGTCGGTCGTTTTCGTGCCGGAGCGAGCCCGGGGCAAAGCAGAGGTGAACCAGGAGACGCTGCGAAGGGTGAGCGGCGCTTGCGGGTGGACAAGAGGGCGCCGTGGAGACGAAGGCGCGCGTCGTCCACAGAGGCCTCACTTCCGGTTCCCGCGCAGCCAGCGCCATTTGCGGGGCGGAATCGGGGCGCCGCTCTATTTCCGCACCGAGTCTCTGGTGGCCTGACCCAGTGGTGTGTTGGGTTCGCCGTTTGGGAGCCGGAAGTGTCGTCACAGTTTTGCCTGGGAGAGGGCCGAGAGCGTGACGTCAGCGGCTCCAGTCTTGGCAACGTCCGCTCTGGGGGGGAGGCGCCTGATTTCGAGTGTGCTGCCCTCTGCGCATGCTCGGGGCAATCGATTTTCTGCGGTTGGGTATCCCGAGTGCTACAAGTAAAATGTTGAACCCTTAATGTATATTTTATAAAATATCCTCGTAAGAAAAAGAAAATAACTTTCTGTGTAATTATTAATCGGAGGCATGTTTGAATGATATCCAAAATCCATAGTCGGGCAATATCTCTATTAGGAACAATGAAAACTTCCATAAAACTGTGCAAGCTCTCGAGTTCTCCAGAAGTCTTCATCAGGTTGATGAGAACTCAAAAGCTTGTACATTTTTGTGGAAGTTTTCATTGTTCGTAATAGAGATATTGCCCTAATAAAGGTATTGCACAATTGTGGATTTTGGATACTTGTTCTCATGGACCAGCTGTTAAAGTGGCCAAAAGACCCCCGCATTAGAAGACCCCCCCCCTTTCTAGGGGGAAAGTGTACACCAAGCACTCAAGGCTCTGCCCCCAGACCCCTCCTCCTTTCCCTCTGTTCATTAATAAAGAGTCATCAGAATGCAGTTGGCTGGTTGCTCAAGGTTGCCCTGCACTCACCATTTCCAGAGCAGGGTTTAGTCTGCTCAGCAAATGTAGCAGTTTCCAAAAACACAACTTCTAAGGCTTGGATCCCAGATCCAAGTTGCCATTATCCCAGACACTTTGGGGCTTGCTCTTTGTTATCACGAAAACCACCCCAAGGGTCAGCAACTGTTAGCTTCGCCCACTCTTGCATGGGGGGCTTATCTGGTACAGTAAGTTACATAAACATGGCATAGTTGTCACAATATTATGTTTTGTTAGCTGTTAGAAATAGTTTCATTTATGGAAAATGTATAACTCTGCAATCAAGAAGGGATGGGAGGAGCCATGACCTCATCAGGAGGGGCAGGGGATGTTATAAAAGATCTTGGTTGTGGATGATGGGTAGAGAAGCTCGTCTTCGATCCGTCGAGGGTGTGTTTCCTCCTACAGGTGTCGTTCAATAAAGAATGGTCACTGAATCTGGACTTGTCTGGTTTTCCTGTTCCCTCCGTTCTGGTTGGGGTTTTTACACTAACACAGCATGACTGTCTTTTTGAAAAAATTAAATTGTTAAATGGGTTTCAGTAACATGCAATTTGTTTCATTGCTCTTGTGACTTCTAGTTGCTAGAAGAAAATGACCAGCTGATCCGATGTATTGTGGAATACCAGAATAAAGGAAGAGCTGCAGAATGCGTGCAGTATGTACACTGACTCTCAGTCACCCGTTTTGCATCTTTCAGTTCCTCATCTTAGTATTTGCTTCATTGCAGACAGCTATTGTGTGGTTGTTCTGAGAGCGAGCGTCAGGTTGCCAGATGTAGTCCTGGATAAATCCCATTGGTCCTTGTCAAGCCCACGGTGGAGTGGATGCCCTGAGGTCAGGCGCGCTTTAGCTGAAGTAAATAAAATTGGTCTGTTAGTTTACACGACCAGACTATGCTGGGTGTTTGAAGGATGAAACTCATGTATATTTCATTGAGTTTGATGGAGGATATAATAGCTCTCCGGCCCATTCTCTCTGCCTCAGAAATATGTCAAAAGTTTCAAAATACTGCCTGTAGGAATTGTCCTGCTGGATCTGACTAAAGACCATCTATTCCAGCACTCCGTTCCCAACAGTGGCCAGCCAAATGCCTCCGAGAAGTCCACTGGCAGGGTCTGAAGGCCACAGCCCTCCTCTGTGGTCTGTCTCCAGCATCTAGTATTCGGGGAGGAATGCGGCTCCTCAAGGTGGAAGTATTACTTAGCAGCTATGTCTGATAGCCATTCATCTTCCATGGAGTGGCCTGAACCTTTGAAAAAGCTCATCAGAGCTAGTGGCCATCCCCATACTGTGTGGCAGTGAAGTCCAAATTAATTGTATGCTGTGTAAAGAGCCCCTTTCCATCCTGAATTTACTGTCATTCAAGTAAATTGGGTGAACCCAAATACCATTATGACAGGTGAAAAAAGTATGTCTCTAGTCATAAAGTTATGTCTGGCCCACCCTGTCATATTTTTTCCTGAACTAAAAAGCCCCAAATGCTTTACCCTTTCCTCAACGGGGAAGTGCTCCAACCCCTCAACCATTTTGGTTGCCCTTTTGCTGCACCTTTTCTAGCTCTATGGTATCCTTTCTTTGAATGGGATAACCAGAAATGCCCATCGTCTTCATCGGCTGAGTTCGGACAACATGCTAATCAACAGTTGTTTCCCATTCTGTTCCTATTGCCCCACTCCACCCCAGTTGATTAGCGCGTCGTCTGAACTCAGCCATTCCATCTATTTCCGGTGTTCAGGCAGTGAGTGCTGTTGCTTATGTTGCTGTCTACACAAAAGAGGAATATATCAGCAGGCTTGGGGAAACAAGAAGATTTGCAGAAGTAGAAAAACCAATTATGTAGGAAAAACTCTGAAGGAGGGGGAAAACCCCAGAACAGCATGCTCATTGGCCACAAAATGCTGGCTAACTGGGGATAGGATGGGGAGGGCACAGCTGGATGGCTAGAACCCTGAACAGGAGCACGCTGTGCTGCAACATTTTGTTGCAGGTCCTACTAGTAATTTTCCAAATGTGGTCATACCATGAGATACTGGCTATTTTATTTTCAGTTTCCTTTTTAATTTGTCCTTCCCACTGCCACTGCATACAACTTGACATTTTCATGGATCTGGCCACCACAATCCCAAGATCTTCCATGGTTATGCACTGCCAGCTCAGACCCCATCAGTGTATGTATAAAACTTTTTTTTCTCTCTAATATGCATCACTTTATACTTGCGCTGAATTTCATCTACTATGTAGTTGCCTCTTACCTGTGTCCTTATAGTGATCTTTAAATATTTCATACTGAAATAAATAAATTAGGAACAAAGTATTGTCATTGTAAGAAAAGCAAAGATGGACTTCATATCAATTAACAACTCTCCTCATTGTTGAGTGAGCAAGAGAGACTTAGATTTTAACATCACTTATATGTTGAGGAATTCTATTTTGTCAATTCGTTTGCTGTAAGGAATTTGAATGAAGAAAACTGAATTGAGTAAGTTTATTACGGTATAACAACCAGCACTCCAGTAAAGAAAACTTATTCTTCCGCTTGTCTCTTACAGGCATCAACACACACTGCACAGAAACCTGATTTATTTGGCTACGATTGCTGATGCATCTCCCTCTCCGAATGCAGAGAAGACTATTGTAGATTAGCACATCTATGCCTCTTTGAAGGGAGTGGGGAGTCTGCCTGGAAGTGCCTCCGATGGAAAACCAGCTAGATTGTGCTCAAGAGAGCACGTTTCGGCTTCCTCTTTACAAGAAAAAAAAAAGGACTGAGAGATAACCACGTAGTGGAGTATGCAGTGACTTGTTGCTACTTTGGGAGGACACCGTTTCCCTTGCATTCTGCATGGCATTAACAGACTGCTGTTTGTTAACAAAACACTTCCCTTATTCTTTACATTTTAATTGTGCTTCATTATTACCAGTAGAGGGCAGTTCTAACCTTTGATTGCGAGTATTCCTTCCCCTAATAAAAAGCCATCGTGATCCTAACACAAGCATACAACTGAAAGCAGGGAGTGCTGGTAGCAATAGCAAGTAAATAAAACACTGCTTTATGTTGGCTTTTTGCATTGCTGTTTTCGTTGGCATTTTCAGATCAATCAGTGTTCCTCTAGTGCTCGTTCTGATTTTATGAATTGATTTCCCCAACTTGCTCCATTAATCTCCTAGCAACGATTTAAATATTTCCTTACCAGCGTCTGCTAAAAAATGTCATACAGTGAACCATTTTTTCCTTGATGGATTCACAGGGATATGGGCCCCATTCCAACTCCAAGCAGTTTTGGATGATACAGATTTTCTAGACCCATTTCAAACAGGCTTTAGGGTTAGGGTTAGGAGTTGAGACAGCTATGGTCACCTTAGTGGATGATCTCCGCATGAGTATTGACAGGGGGAGTGTGTCCCTGCATGTACTTTTGGTCCTTTCAGCGGCTTTCGATACCATTGACTATGGTATCCTTCTGGAATGCCTGAGGGGTTTGGGAATCAGGGGCGCTATGCTGCAGTGGTTCCGGTCCTACCTCTCAGGCAGGTTCCAGATGGTGATGCTTGGGGATAGTTGATCCTCAAAAAATGAGCTGTTGTATGGCGTACCACAAGGTGCCATCCAATCCCCAATGCTGTTTAACATCTATATGAAACCGCTGGGAGAGATCATCCGGAGGCATGGGGCAGGGTGCTATCAGTATGTTGATGACACCCAAATATATTTCTCTATGCCTTCAATAACAGCATCAGCTAAGGATAGTGTGTCTCCTCTGAATGAATGCTTGGAGGCGGTAATGGGCTGGATAAGGAAAAACAAACTGAAGCTGAATCCAGACAAAACAGAGGTGCTTGCTGTCAAGGGCTCTGACCTAGGTTTGGAGGTGTGTCAACTGGTTCTGGATGGGGCTACACTCCCCCTGAAAGACTGTGTTTGCAATTTGGGGGTGCTCCTGGATCCGTCGCTCCAAATGACAGCCCAGATAAATGCGACGGCCAGGAGTGCCTACTATCAGCTTTGGCTGATACACCAGCTGCGCCCCTTCTTAGAGTCAGAAGACCTAAAGACAGTTGTGCATGCGCTGCTAACCTCAAGGCTTGACTTCTGCAATGTGCTGTACATAGGGCTACCATTGTACCTAGTTCGGAAACTTCAACTAGTTCAAAATATGGCAGACAGGTTGGTCTAGGGGTGAGCATATTACCCCAACATTAAAATCACTCCACTAGTGTGGGATAGTAGTGGGAAAGTGGTTTGGGAGACTGATTTGAAGATACAGATAGGACAGCAGAGATGGGAGGGATTATGGAGACAGAGAGTGTTGAGAAATATGTCAGTAAGAATAAAGGAGAATTACTACAAACTGGTATGGAGGTGGTATTTAACTCCGGTCAGATTAAATAAGATTAATAATCAGCTTTCAGCAGATTGTTGGAGGGGATGTGGTGAAAAAGGAACGTATTTACATATGTGGTGGGACTGTAAACAAGTGCAAAAGTTGTGGAAGATGGTTTTTTATGAGATTGAGCAGATAGTGGGATTTAAAGTAGAAGTCACACCAAGGATTGCACTACTTTCACCGCAAGAAGAACTTAAATGTAATAAAGAAACGAAAGAGCTAATAACGAATCTGTTGACGGCTGTGAGACTGATTGTAGCCAGGAACTGGAAGATGCAAGGAGACTATTGTATTGAAGAATGGTATAAAGAAGTGTGGGACATTGCTATAAATGATAAATTGATATGTAATATTAAAATGAAAAAAGGTATAGCAAAAACAAATGATTTTGAGGGTATATGGAAAAAGTTCCTGGAGTTTGTATTTTCTAAAGGCAGTGGGAAACCACCAACAGAAGAAACTATGAGTTTTTGGAAACAGGAATGAGATCCCGAGGGGGGGGGGAGCACTGTTATGTTTAGTATAAATATGTTTAATAGGCAAAATTTGAATATTTGATATTAAGGTAATTTTATGTTTATGTAACAAGTGTTTTTATTTGATGTTTTTGTTGTTGTTATATGTTGTTTAATATAGATTTAAAAAAAAAAAATCACTCCACTGGCTGCCAATTAGTTTCCGGGCAAAGTACAAAGTGTTGGTCATTACTTTTAAAGCCCTAAATGGTTTGGGTCCAGGTTACCTGTGGGATCGCCTTCTCCCATACAGTCCGCCCCGCACACTCAGGTCCTCTGGGGAAAACTTAATTCAGTCAGCCAAGACTAGGCTAACATCAGTTTCCCAGAGGACCTTTTCTTCTGTCGCCCCTGGATTATGGAATGGCCTGCCGGAGGAGATTCGTAATATTAACTCCCTCCGTTGATTTTAAGGCAGCTTTGAAGACTAGCCTTTTCTGGCAGGCCTACCCAGATTAATGTAAAATCAAGAATGTAAAAAAAATGTGTTGATTTCTGCACTAATGTTGTTCCCCGCCTCAATCCAAAGGGAGAGGCGGGTAAGAAATAAATTTATTATTATTATTATTATTATTATTATTATTATTATTATTATTAGCGTGATGGCTACGATGGAACTGGGCAGTCTGCACTTCCAAAGTCCATTTAGCCATGAGCTGCAGAAGCTGGCCTTACAGAGGGAATGAGTAACAAGAGAACACCTGTTTGGAATGAGAAGCTCATCAGCTTTTCATCAGCCTTCCTCAACCTAGTGTCCTCCAGGTGAGTTGCAGTCCAACCCAGCTGGAGGGTACCAGGTTGAGGAAGGTTGCTGTTCACACCTCACACCAACACTTTGCAGTCACTGTAAGTTTGTTGTGGCAGCAGCAGCAGCTGCTTTTGGCTTCTCAGGGGAAATCAACTGGTGTTTGAGGATACAAGCAGCTACTCCTTTAAAAGGAGAGTTACAGCTTAAGAAACAAGTTTGTATGGGTCCTAGTCCTCAAAACCTGTCCTTGTACAATTGCACTGCTTGTCCAACTGATGTAAGGGTGCCACCCTCCATCTCCTGAGAATTGTAAAATAGCTGAGGCTTCACCATCATCCATGATTAACCAAAAATTAAGCTACATTTCCAATATTAGATAGGAGTCAGTGTGATGTTGTGATTAGTGTGCTGGACTGGAATGTGGGAGGTCTGGATTCTAGTCCCCACTCAGCTGTGAAGCTCACTGAGTGACTTTGGGCTAGAGACAGATTCTCAGCTTAACCAACCTCACAGGGTTGTTGTGAGGATAAAGTGAGAGGAGGTGCTTGTATACCATCTTGGGCTCCTTGAAGGAAAGGCAGGGTATCAATGTAACAAATACATAGACATGATTATCCTTTGATTGGCTATCTATGTAAAACCAAGAGGAAGAAAGTACATAGGAGCATAAACGGGAGGCAAGTAGAGCAGGAAAGATAGTTGGATGAGTTTACTGCTTAAGTGGCACGGAAGTTAAGACAGTTGCTACTAGGTACCATGAATACAGCCTGCCCAGGCAACAAAGATCTCTTCTCGATCCTCCCAGAGTGCAGGACACAGAATAATGGGCTCAAGTTAAAGGAAGCCAGATTCCAGCTGGACATCAGGAAAAACTTCCTGACTGTTAGAGCAGTACGACAATGGAATCAGTTACCTAGGGAGGTTGTGGGCTCTCCCACCCTAGAGGCCTTCAAGAGGCAGCTGGACAACCATCTGTTAGGGATGCTTTAGAGTGGATTCCTGCATTGAGCAGGGGGTTGGACTCGATGGCCTTGTAGGTCCCTTCCAACTCTATTCTATGATTCTATAACGTAAATGGTACCAAGGGTGCGATGTAGGGCAGCTTGGGTAGAAATTGTCTGCACAAAGCCTTGAATAGTGAGATCTGATTGCCTGCATAAGGAGTTCTCGGTACTCATCCCTGCTGGCCCAATACATTTTGCTTCCTGAAACACAGCCAATGCACCTCGTACCCTCTCCCCACGTGCCAGGACCAATACTTTAAAGTCTGGCTGCATTATTTGGATACCAATTCCTGTCTTTGTCTATCCACCCAATGGACCATCCTAAGACTCCATGCAGAGAACACATCGATATTGGGGTGCTAGTTACCATGATTATGTGGCATCAAGATGTCAGTCAGCATAGAGACTGCTAGGTATGAAGGCTATGGACAGAGAAAGAGGAGTTTGTGATGTTGATGTCAGGTCTCCACAGGCTCCTGGAAGGAATCCCATGCTAGCTGTACACAAGCTATGGAATACATGGGGAGAAACATGATCATCCAACAGATTAAAGTCATTGGTATAAAAACTGGTATGGTAATAGGCCGGAACCCATGTGGCTTTGGGGATACAATAACCATTGCTATCACCCTCATGCCTCTTGCTCCCTAATAAATAGCCTTAGAATCATTGCCAAAAAAAAAAAAAAAGTCCTTCACAAACCGGCAGTCTTTATAATTTAATAATGATGAAGGGTCTAAGGACAGGAGTTGAGTCCAGAAGTCCTTTGAGCTGGAAGGTCAGTGATCAAGACTGATACAACAGCTGCTGAAGGCAGGTGGAATTGAGGTGGATATTTGATCATTTGGAACCACAGCTGCAAAAGAGTCAAGACACTGTATGCTTTGGGACTGCACCTGCAGAGGTTCTAACACTAGTAGTGTGATCAGATGGGGCAGAGGGAGGCATCTGCTCCAAAAGTGTCCCATGCCCATTATCAGAGAGGTGCATAAACTTGGAGACCCAATTAGCACACAAATCTTGTGTTAGACACAGGGAACATTTCCATTTAGATACGACATCTTTTAAGGCACAGAAGCCTTCCCCCACTTTTGTTTACAACAGTGAAGGCAAACAATGGGAGATGAAAAGTGAGGTAAAATATCTTCAAGTAATTATGAGGACAACGCTTTCCAAAACTCCAGAGTGATTTTCCCGCCGGTCTGTTCAGGTTAGAAAAGAACTGAAGATGGAACCTCAGCCCTGCCTCCCAGGCAGGCTGTAGAACCAGGGCTCCGTGCTCAAGGGGCTCCTCTAAGCTCCAGCCCTCTTTCCCCAGAGCAGTGTCCACAGGAAACCCCTTTGGCACCCGTGTGGCTCCCTGCCCCAACTAGCTTATTTTGACTAGCAGCAGCTGGGCACTGCAGTGCCAGCCCTCTAGCCATTCCTAAGAATGCCTCCGGGCCCCAGGAAAAAGGAGAGATGGCAGCCAGCTGAAGCCTTGCTGGTCATCTGCTAAAAGAAGGGGCCTGGCTGCCACTGCCTGCTAATCTGAGGAGGGGGGTAATGTGGATGGCAGCATAGAGGGAGAGCAACACGATGTGTGGGTGCAGACTGGGGAGGGCAGCAGGGAGCAGTCTCAGGGGGAAGACAGGTGTGGGGCAATAATTGAGAGAAAGGATCGGAGTGTGTGTGTATGCATGTATGGTTATATTTGCAGGAAAAGAATGTGCATATGTGTTTGGATGAACTTGTGAAAGAGAGAAATGGGGGGGGTACTGAAATGGCTGGCACGCAGTGGAAGATGGAGAAGTAACTGTTGAGTCAAAGGAGTAGTTTTGTGTTTTGGCACAGAAAACCCCACCTCTGCCTTGGACTTGTCTTTTAGCCTCACTCCTTTGCCCCATTTCTGTGAAACTTGTTTTTTGTGATTTACCATATCCGTAACCCACAATTCCAAAAGTTGCTCTAAAAGCTTTCAAAATGCTGCTCTGCATGGGCACAGATTGTACATGTGTGATTGTAGAGGCTACAAAAACCATTGGATATTTGTATTCAACTAGCTTAAAAGGTGTTACGCCTAGTTGCTCTTTACAGGCCAGGATCCAAAGAGTTACTGTAATGGACTTGTCTATATCTCATAGGGCTTCTGACCACTGAACCACAGACCCCGACATTATACCAGGAACTGCTTCTCAAACACATCTGTGTTTTAAAAGCTGTTTACACTGTACCAGGTGAACTGAAATTGCAGCCTCCTTCAGTGAGCAAACTCTGCAGTTCTTTGGATCAAGGCCCTAGAATACAAACTGAATCCAACAGCAGAGTGAATTCTTTTCAGGAATTCCGCACTACTGCGTATCCCAAAGGTGGAGCAGACCCAGGGATTTCAGCTTAGAACACATTGTTTTGAATTTGAATATTATCATTTCCGAGTAAGTGAAAAACAGCTCTACCTGAAATAACTTTCAGTGTGATGGTGCTCACGATCTCCAGCAGAAATCTTATTTTAAGAAGATATAACCTATTATTAAAGGTATATCTTTAATAAAGCAAGTAGGGTTGTTTTTACTTACAGGTGCTTTAAAATTAAAATACAAAATGTACAGTTCCAGTTCCAAAGCATTAGCTATTCATAGAAGTACTGCAATAAGGTTAAGTTAACTGAGCACCAAACCCCTTGCACTTGGCAGTGTGAAACTTTGTATGGCAAGATTTGGTTGCCAAGTGCAAAAAACTTGGGAAAATTCTCAGTGTTCAGAATAATTGGAAGCAGAGGAAGATCTTAGCACCTACTAGACAGAAGCGGATTCACCAGCATTTCCACAATTCACTACCATTTTAGAAACTGCCAATGCTTGCATTTACCACTCCATTATTACAGCGGTTTAGATGCTCTATAGGGAACTTCAATGCAACACATCTGTACTTTGATCTGAAATCACTGTGGCATACAACTGCAGTGGATTTTAGGGTCCAATATAAGTTTTCAATGGCATATTTGAGGAAACTCAAAACCACTTTTTAAATTCACCAACGTTTTAGCAGAAAGTACAGAACATTAACAATTTACAGACAGAAGCCACACTGATTGTGCAAAGCACATGACTGTAAAGTTATGCACAGCAAACAACTCTGTAAACATGGTAAGAATGGGTTTTCAGGAAACATGGTGACAATATCATAAATACAGGCAACATTGGCATCTTCAACCAGCACAAATAGTAACATTCTGGGCCTGCCAAGACAGCCCATCGCCACACAAGCAGAAGGCGGGGTGGGTGGGAGGGGCTTAACTCTACCCACCCCAACGTTTAGTGTCGTGTATTTTTATTTATATATATTTATATATAATTTGGTATCTTTAATATACACATGTACTTAGTTTGTAGAAAATGGGAACTTAAAATGTGCTTTTATCTTCATCAAAAACTATATGCATTTATAACTAATAACCCATTTACTTGTCAATGTATTAGAATGATATGACTTAAGAAAATATAAAAATAATATTAATACTGTCAAAAACCTTTATACCAGAAAATATTGTGGTTTATAATTACTCTTTCAAAGATGAAATATGAAAATTTAAATAGGTTTTTATAAAGACTTCTCTCCTCAATTAATATACAATGGGATAACTATACATATTTATCTTTTTTTCAATTTAAGCACCAGTCATTCCCCCAGATCCACTTTGGTTGGAAGATATTTCCTAATTCCACAGGTTCACTTATTTAATGGCACATATTGACGGAAAGTAGTTACTTTAATCCTTAGCACTACAAAAAATAGTGTTTTAAGTTCTCTCTCTTCTGAGCCAGCTCATGTTTTTACACACTAAGTCTAGCATTGAAATAAGACTTTAAATATTTGCAAGTAGTCTTAATGATTCTTTCATACATTTAAGGAGCACTGTATGGATAATGCCTTTGGCCAAATGTAAAAGTATCAAATTGTGTATTCAAATGTAGTGTCAGTCACAGATGAACACCATCCACCAAAAATGACTTTGCGGAGCTTGTGCACAGGATACAGGTGGATCATGCCCACTGACTGGCCAGGTAACTTGTGACAAAGCTACAGGGGTTCCAGCCATTTTTGCATGAATGAAATAACTGGAAACCATCAGTTTTGTAGCTGCTTTTGTACCACTCCTGCAACAAAGAACTTGTGTGGCACATTAACAACAGATGCATTAAAAAAAGCTACTGCAGCCTATGTAGTCAGAGTGAAGACTTTACATCTCGTCAATTAGAAATCTAAACAAAATGAGTGTTGAGCAAAACTGCTAGATTTGCTTAAAAATACTCAAATTTGCTTTAGCAAGAAATGGGAGCTATAAATCTATATGAAAAAATAGCTATAAAATACAGTGTTTTCTGTGGTAATAATGTAGCAGTTTGTTAGCAGGGTAGAGTCCATACGCTTTGAAAGCATCACAGTTTAGGGCTGTTGTGTCTACACTTAAAACCTTGGCACCGTTTGCTCAGCACTGTAAAGAGAGAGAGAGAGAGAGAGAGAGAGAGAGAATCCCCACTAGAAGCTGTCACTCCACAGAACAACCAGAAGACAGCCACCACTGCACAACTGTAAAACAAAGCAAATGTGTGTCACATCAAAGACTTTGGTCCTCTGCTGCATCTCTCGCTAGAAAAAAAACCCATCAGTACTGGTGCATATAGGACGGTCTGCGTTCGTGCTTGACTGGAAAAGGTTTAAAGCCCTTATTCATCGGTTTGTGCTGAGGAGGCGGCGGCGGCGGCGGCGATTGCTGCTGCTGCTGCTGCTGCTGCTGTTGCTGCTGCACATAGGCAAAAGTGGAGGAAATCCCTGTCGATGGAGTGCAATCATTGGCTGTTGACCAAACAGGTGACTGCAGGATCTGCATTGTGTCATTCCACTGGCTAGCAGGGTTGCTCATCTGATACAACGACATGCTTTGACTTGGGAGTGTGTGTTGCCAAGGAGCTTTCGGAGGCCAGGTTTTGGTTTTATTGTCCTGTAAGAGACCAATGACAACATCTGAGCTTCCTGCCAAGGGCCACTTTGGGTCCTACTACAAATGCACATTGCTTTCTCCTAAAGGAGCGAATGGCCAGGGTGCAGATACATTACTAGGGCATCAGATAAACCTGCTCCCAATGTCTCCAATGGCTGGGGCCTCCCAGCAATTTTGTCCACTAGAGCAATTTACTTTGTTCCAAGGAAGCCAGTATAGTCCTGGGCCCCACGCAACCCATCTGAACAGCCCCATCTTGCATGCCTTCTCTTGAACACAAAAGATGCCATAACCAGGGATTTTTTTATTTGTATTAATACAACTAGGCAATTATCTAAGTTTTAACTGATGGGTAAAGGCTTTGAGGGGCAGTGAAGAAGAAATGGATCCTTTTCCTTAAGTCCCCCGTCCATCCTCTCACACAACTCCATCTCCTGCCCTGCTGGGCCTTGTACTGCCATTTCAATTAGGAACCAGTCCTTTGCCCTCTGCCTATGCTCCTAATAATAGCCAGCGAAGGAGGAAGTGTTGCTGGGTAGTCTGATGGGGTCAAGGCCTTTTCACATTACTGGACAATGTTGAGCAATATCCTTCATCCAGCTTTCATGCCAACCAGAGAACTAGCTTCCGCAGAGCAGGGAGAGTAGCAATGCATCTACTGGAGCATGTTCAGAGGAGGGCAACAAGGATGATTAGGGGTCTGGAAACAAAGATCTACAAGGAGAGACTGAAAGAACTGGGCATGTTTAGCCATGAGAAGAAAAGACTGAGGGGAGACATCATAGCACTCTTCAAATACTTGAGAGGTTGTCACACAGAGAAGGGCCAGGATCTCTTCTCAAACATCCCATAGTGCAGGACACGGACTAATGGGTGCAAGTTACAGGGAGCCAGATTCCTGACTGTTAAAGCAGTACGACAATGGAACCAATGACCTAGGGAGATCGTGGGCTCTCCCACACTAGAGGCATTCAAGATGCAGCTGAAGAGCCATCTGTCAGGGATGCTTTAGGGTGGATTCCTGCACTGAGCAGGCGGCTGAACTCGATGGCCCTTCCAACTATCATTCTGTGATCCAGAATGGATCAAAGTCTCCTGAGGAAGCCACTGCAGATTTAACTAAAAGTGAAGCCTATTACAAAAGCCTATGAAGCCTCCAATAAATACCACTGAATTCAGGACACTGTTATTATTCAGGACACTGAAGTTACCTGCAAGCAGATTAAGGAGACACCATCCATAATTAGCCACTCTAAAAGACACAATATTGAATCTGATACTTGCCTGATTATGATCATCCACTGTAGAGAAGAGCGGTGGTGAAGGAAGTGTGCTTGGGTCTTGTTCCCCACTGCTGTGTTTCCTGTGGAAATATTTTAGGAGGAAAAGTGGTCTGTTCACTAAATGGCAGAATCTTATATGAGAAAATGTTCTTTAATTTAGGCTGCATACAGTATTCTCCATAGTCAAAAAACTGAATGCTGGAAGTAAGGGCCAATTCTGACATTACGTGACCCAAAACATCTGACCCACTGCACTCATGGCAAGCAGATGCCCATGGATTAAAGTGAACTCACAGTCACCCAGCCAGCCAAGTAGTAGGTATAATCCTTAAATCTGTGGCCCTGCTTGGCCCTGCTGAAGCTAACGAAGGATAGACATCAGTGCTTCAGATGTGCTTCAAAAGCAAGGTTTTATGCATCTGCACTATCCAATGTTTAATTCCAGTCCTGCTCAAAGACTTTCAGGGAGTTCATGAAGATATGAGCAAGGACAGAAGGAGTGAGAAACAAGAGAGTTATTGTTGTAGCAGTATAGTACAGACTGCCCAATTAGCCAGAAGACATGGATGACAGTTTCCTAGAACAGATGACAAAACTTTCTCATGGTTGTACCACAGTAGTACTGGGGGATTTTAATAACCTGACACCTGCTAAAAGTTTAAGTCCAAGAAATGTTTGACATGTTTTGCTGACAACTTCATCTCTCAGAAGGTGAAAGAAGGAACAAGGGCCTGCTATCCTGAAATACTGAAGATGCAATTCCCACGAGAAGGAAAATGAGAGACATTTAAAGAAGCCAATGTGCTACGCAGGATGCTCTCTGATGAGATGAGATTCAAAAGGGATATGTATAGGAGATGGAGGAGGTGTACAACAAAATAGCCTGAACCTGTAAGGATGGTGGCAGGAAGGGTAAGGCACAGAATGAGCTGAAGCTTGATAAAAACAACAAACGGGGCTTATTTTAGCTTTGTTCGAAACAAGAACAAGGAAGGAGTAGGTCCACTGCTTAGGGAAGAAGGTGAATTCTTAATGGGGTTGGGGAGGCAGAAGTACTCAATCCTCTCCCACAAGGGGAGCTGGGTTCCACCTAGGACAGGTAGAACAAATGGTATAAAAGGAGGGACTTGCAGCCAAGGAATAGGCGAGTAGATGGCTAAAGAACACCTGCCTACTTCATATTAGTTCAAATCTCCAGGGCCAGATAATTACATCCTCAGTTGTTGAAGGAGTTGGTGGATATTATTTTAGAGCTGCTGTCTGAAATCTGAGAAATACAGTTTGCGTCCTTCTTTGCTGTAGTTCTTAAGAGTTATTACCTGTGCATTCACTCTCATGCAGGTGCTGTGCCTGCGCAATGTCTTGGTCTGAACATTCTAGAGCTGAAGAGCATTTTGAAGGAACCCTGTCCACACCCATTGTGCATGTCCCTGGGTGCAGCTCCCATTTTTCCTAGTTCTTTGACACCAAAGTCTGATGGATTCCAAAGTAAAGAGGCACTTTGCACAGGGATGGAGGGTGGGTTGTGTAAATGCTCAGATGATCACGTGAAGAACTGAAGTTACAGGAAAGCAACTTGTATTTACGTCTTCTTGGTCTCTGTGCATCAAATACATATTGCTAATTAGAAAGTTACAGGAAGCCAGATTCCGGCTGGACGTCAAGAAAAACTTCCTGACTGTTAGAGCAGTACAACAATGGAACCAGTTACCTAGAGAGGTGGTGGGGTCTCCCACACTAGAGGCCTTCAAGAGGCAGCTGGACAACCATCTATCAGGGATGCTTTAGGGTGAATTCCTGCATTGAGCAGGGGGTTGGACTCGATGGCCTTATAGGCCCCTTCCAAGTCTACTATTCTATGAGTCTATGAAAGCAATGCACTTATAACCAGAGGTGAGGCAGGGTGCTATGACAGCACAGGGGAAAGAACAACTCTGCAATCTTCGATCCTTCTGGGACCAAAGATTAAGTCAGTAGAGCTGAAGGTTGATGGCTCATACCTAGCAAGCGGCTCTGCAGAGGTCCAGAACCAAAACTCATTGGGCAACAGCAGTGGAGGAGGCCGTTGCTCTGGTACAGTGTGTCCTTATGGAGAGATGCCCACTTGTACAGCAGGCAAATATTCTCGGTCACCCAGTTTGTGAGTCATTTAGAAGATACAGGAATATCTTTCTGAGGGTCTTAGTAGTAGAGGAATAAGCTGGGTGATTGTTGGAACAATCTTGTCCTATCTATGTAGACTGCGAGGACTCTCCTAATGTCTAGAGAGTGGAGAGATGCTTCCAGTGGGAAAGATGGTGATGGCAAAAATGTAGGCAAGGTGTCCTGTTGAAGACGTAAATCAGAAGACTACCTTGGGGAGAGAGGATATGTCTAGATGGAGGGCAAGCTTACATTTGTGTAAGGCAAAGTATATTTTATATATTTTATATATTTTATATACAATAAAGTATATTGGGCAAAAAAAAACCAACTTCAAGTTTAACCTAATGGGATCTGAGCTGGTGGTGACGAAACAAGAAAGAGATCTTGGGATTGTGGTGAACAGCTCAATGAAAATGTCCACCCAGTGTGTGGCCACTGTAAAGAAGGCAAACTCCATGTTAGGCATTGTAAGAAAAGGAACTGAGAATAAAACAGCCAGTATCGTACTGCCCTTATATAAATCGATGTACAGTTCTGGTCACCACACCTAAAAAAAGATAATACAGAGCTGGAAAAAGTGCAGAAAAGGGCAGCTAAAATGATGAAGGGGCTGGATGAAGGGAAGGTTACATTAACTGGGATTGTTTAGCTTGGAAAAAAGAAGGCTAAGGGAAGACCTGATAGAGATGTACAAAATTATGCATGGTATGGAGAAGTGTGGACAGGGAGACATTTTTCTCCCTCTCTCAAAATACTAGAACCGGGGTCATCCCATGAAATTGGTGGGAGATCCAGGACAAATAAAAGGAAGGACTTCTTCACACCGCGCATAGTTAAATTATGGAACTCACTACCACAAGATGTAGTGATGGCCACCAAACTGGATGGCTTCAAAAGGGGGTTAGATAAATTCCTGGAGGCAAAGGCTATCAATGGCTACTAGCTCTGATGGTTGTGTGCAATCTCCAGTATTCGAGGCAGTAAGCCTGCGTGCACCAGTTGCTGGGGAACATTGGTGGGAGGGTGCTGTGGCACCATGTCCTGCTTATTCATCCCTGGCCGATGGCTGGTTGGTCACTGTGTAAACAGAGTGCTGGACTAGATGGACCCTTGGTCTGATCCAGCATCCGGGCTCTTCTTATGTTCTTATGCCTGAGAGTGCAGAAACAATAACCATGTTTGGCCACTTTGAAGGTGAGAAAGACCATTTTGAAGATGAATAGACGAACATCCATTGTCACTATGTGTTCAAAGGGTTTTCTTGTGAGGCTGACGAGGACAACAAATAAACTCCAGAGATGAGGAGGTTTGTGCAAAGGAAAGAGTTTCTGCAGAACTTTTTTGCCAAAGGGTGTGAAAGCATTGTGAAACTTTCTACAAAGTTGTGAAAAGCAGACACTGCTGTAAGGCAGATCCAAAGGGAAAAGGGCACCAGTGTCTTCGAACAGATAAAAGGAGGAAGTAAAAAAACATGTTGCAACGGGCAGCATACAGAGTCAAGAAACTTGTAAAGCGAGTCCATTTTGCTCAGTAGGAGTGCTGAGTGGATTGCTCACACACCGAATCCAACAAGAAGCAAACAGCGGGGAAGAAGGCTACATTGGCCGGATTCTCCAGGCTGTCAGGTTGAGGGTATGCAGGTCCGAAGTGAAGAGTTATGAGGAATGGGGGACCAAGATATTGCTGAAGAAAGAGAAGCAATACCATGAACCATGCTGGCTGAGGGGGTGAGGATGAGATTGGCACTGTCTCATTGTGCTTTCAGCATCACTTTTGTGATGAAAAGGATTAGTGGGTAAGCATAGAGGAGGTATATGTTCCACGCAGGAAGAAATGCATCCCCCAGCTACTCAGTCCTGACTCCTCCCAGTTGCAATAGCAGATGCATAGGTAACTCCTCTGCTGAGGGAACTGCACTGGCTGCTTATGTGCTACTGGGCCAGGTTTAAGGTTATGTTATTGGTATATTAAGCCCAATTGGGCTCAGGTTATTTGAGAGAGCACATGCTCTCTTACCAGCCTCTCTTACCACTGAGATCATCACGGAGTTTCTAGTGATTCCGTATGGATCTGTGATCCATTTGGAGTCCACTCAGAGTACAGCCTTCAACATACTGGCCCCCTCTCTGTAGAACTCTATGCTGTTGATATCAGGCAGGCATTGTCATTTTATTTTTGGTGCCTGCTGAGGACATTTTTATTTAAATAAGCCTTCCCTGACTGAAGAGCCATGTTTTTTTTTTTGTTATAATCTGATTTTAAATTATTTTATATTTAGCTCTGTTTTCTTTTTTTATTGTTGGCTGCTCAGTAACCCTGCCGGATGAAGAGGTATATAAAACTTGTAAATCTCTACCTATAAAGCTGAAAGTATGTGTATGGGATGATGTATGTTTGGAAATGTTTACCCACTTCCAGATGAGTTAGAAACTTGAAATTTGACACACTGATAGGTCTGGCTGTACAATGTACCAGAAAACCCCCCCCCCTGAAAACATGAAATTTTGGGTTTTAAGTATTTTTAAAGAATTTAATAAGAAAAACTAAGCTTATACCCTTGGGTGGAAGGCCAGACTTAGCGGCCTTTGGAAGCCATTGTGAGTGTGCGTGTGGGCGGGTGGCTGCTGTGTGCCTTTCACAACCAAGACTCCTAAGGTTGGTCTCAAGCAGTCAACCCGATTCCACATAAAAGGAAACAACTCAACTAAATTTGCTGCGTCCATTTGCAGTGCCTCCTCCTGCCCACCATGCATGATTTAAAAATCGTAACTAAATACAACGCATGACTTTGAGAGGCTGAACTCTGAACATGCTCAAAGGCACCCCTTCCTGATATCACTGTTTTTTAAGAATCTTGGGGAAGCGTGTGCATGGCCTTCACCCTTAAGAGGGAGGGAGGGGAGGTGCTCTGCAAGTGCCCAGAAACAGGCACGATGAAGGAGGGTAAGTGTCCGACCTGGCCCCGGCCCTTCAGCACAAGCTCCTTAATGGCGCACTTGGTGAGCGAGAAGCATGGGCTGAGGCAGTCCCAACAGGATTTGGTCTGAGCTGGATATGTCCACTGACAGCCACTTGCCTCCCCTCCTTGGCGATGCTACTCCTCAATGCTCTATCGAGGAGCAGCATTGACAACAAGAGGAGGGAACAACTTCTCAGGAAATGCAGTCACCTGCGAGTAGCCAAAGGCATGCTGGCAGATGTAGTACTGGCATGAAGAGTGGCTGGTTTTAAATAAAGCATGGGTTAGGAAATCAGGTCATTATGTGCAAAATAGGGCTGTGCACCGCTTCAGATCCGAATCCCGAATCTGATTCAGACCTCTCTAAAACAGATCTGAGGCGGATTGGGGGAGGTCCGAACTGATCCAAAGCGGATCGGTCCGAATCGATTCTGACATTTTTTTCAAGGACTACAGATGGGAATTTACAAAAATGCATTCGTCTCCATCATTTTTAAAGGTAAAGACACAAAATTTGGCATCATAATAGCACTTAAGTAGGGTTTTAGGTGTGCCAAGTTTGAAGCACATTGGTTCTATCCCTGATTTTTAGGATTTTTTTTTAAAGAATTGAGGTTTTAAAATTATTTATTTAAATTACTGTCATTTTTAAAGGCAAAGACATGTAACGTGGCAACATGATAGCACCTACATAGGGCTTTAGGCATGCCAAGTTTGAAGCACATCAGTTCATCCCCTGATTTTTAGGAATTTTTAAAAGATTTCCCCCATAATCATTTACTCTCCCCATATTGCTCCCAGCCAGGTGTGTATTGCAGTCAGCTTCTTATCTGAATGGGAAGGAATGGATGAGTTAACGTCAAAAGACTCAAGTAGGGGAGATTTGCACTTCAAAAGACAGATATTAGGAAGGCACAGTGTGTGCTGACTCTTGATTAGATAAGACACCTTCTGAAATTGCTCTTTGCGGGTGGCTGCATGTTTCCTCGAAAAATCACATTTTAAAAAAATTCCTAGCGAGAAATCCGCTGAACATATATGTATGAAAATTTATACATATGAGTAGGTCGATGACATCTATAAAGTCACCAAGTTTCATGTTTCTATCCTGAAAAATAAAAAAGTTATTGGTGTTTATTTCTCCCAATGCAAGGCTATGGGGAAAATGCGTGATCCAAATCACGCTTCAGACCTCCGAATCTCGCTTCGGATCTGGGTCTGAGGTGGATCGGGGAAGGTCTGCAACGGTCCAAATTGGGCTCTGAAGCAGACTGGGGCCCCGGGGGTCCATTCACAGCCCTAGTGCAAACCAGGTCACTCTCTCAATCCTAACTCACTCCCCACTTTCCTGACCTCTCAGTAACTGTCTCTGTTCTCTTTCTACCTGACTATCTCCAATTGCCACTAACCCCACCCACCATTCCATTCTAGCCTCAGCTATCTGTCATTCTTCCATTCACTCTTCTGTTTCAATGTTATAGTCAGGCTTTTACATAAATATCATAAACTTTATTCAGGAATTCCTGCATCTGTCTTGGAATGTTGTGTTTTAGTTATAACGGGGGGGGGGGGGGGGGAGGGAAACGCACACACAAAAATGCAGCATAAAAAAGTTAAAAGGCCTTGGAAAATAATAATAATAAAAAATCACTTGGCACTGGAAAGCCATTAATGCAGTTACTAGGCAAGCCTGCCTAGGAAAAAGAAATCCATAAGCACGGTGCCACAACTAAGAAGGCCCACTCTCTCTCCAGTTGTCTGTCACCACACCTCAGACGGTGTTAAAAAATTAACACGTTATTCAGAGACCTTGGCTTACGCCTACAACTCCCAGCATGTCTTGAGCAATTTAATTAGTATAAAAGTTAACTCACCGGCCTAGCACTGGCCTACTACTTTAAGATGATTACCTCGCAGGCCTGAGCAACGACGGGTATATCAGCTAATAAATATATAAAACAAAAGCCAGCTCAACTGCTCAGTCTTCTAACCTCCCTGGGAAACGTAAGGAATGTTCCTCGCAATGTATCTGCTTCAGTGGTTGACGAGGAAATGGGAAAACTGGGAGCCACACCCAGGGACACGTGTGAGGGCAGGGCTCCTGCCAAAACACTCTTCAGCTCTAGAATGTTCTCACCAAGATGCAGAGAGCTCATGAAGAAATAATTCCTTAAGAACAGGTAAAATGCCAGAAGACTGGAAACGGGCATATGTCCACGAAACTACAGACCAGTCAATACTGGAAAAATTCTTGAACACATTATTAAGCAGTTGATCTGTGACCATATGATGTGTTTTTAACTAATCTGTTTTAATGTGGTTTATGTCTCAATTATGTAACCTTTTTTTCTGACCTTAGGTTAGGTTCACCTCAATACCACATCAATATACAAATTTTATTTTTAAGAGTCCACATGAAAATTCATATGCAATTTCCTGCACACTTCATTTTTTTGGTGCAATTTCCTCAAATGTACACATTTTTGTGTCTACATTTTAATAAATGTATTTTTGTGTGCCCTTTCCTGAAATGTATGCAGTTTTATGTCTAATTTTAATAAATATATAGTTTTTGCAAGCTATTTCCCCTATAATGGTGTGTTTGTCCCTTCCTATAATATTGCATTTGTGTGCTATTTTTACTATTTGGGGGCACTGCATATAGGTTTGGGGGCACACTTTTCCCTGATGTGCAGATTATGGTGTGTATTTTTGGAAAGGATTACTGTAGTGTTGAATTTAGGGAACTGTGAATTTTGGGACACAACTCTGTTCTGGTTTGCTCACTGGTTCAATGGGAAGCAGTTTGGTAAATTCACATACAAATTTGAATGGAATGAATTGCTTCCCTACCCCTAGCAGTACTATCTATCTATCTATCTATCTATCTATCTATCTATCTAGTTTGGTAGATCATGGGAATGCCACGGACACAGGATATCTTGATTTCAAGCAAAGCATTTCGCAAAGTTTCCCATTACATTCTTGTTGACAAGATGGTAACATGAGGGTTGGACGTGATTACTGTTAAGGTGGATCAACACAGCTGGTTGAGCTACCGTACTCAGCAATTAGCAGATGAATGGCTCTGCATCCCCCTGGTGGCAGGTGGTAAGTCAAGTGCTACTGTCCTAGGCCCCTTGTAATGTTTTTATTAATGATTTGGATGATGGTATAGAAAGGTTGATTCTTACATCTGTAGATGACACAAAGCTAGGAAGGACAGCCAGCACCATAAAAGGCAGAATCAAGATTCAAAAGGGTCTTGACACTGGGCCAAAACTATCAAGGTGAAACTCAACCAAGACAGAAAATAAGGTCTTACATTTAGGTACAAAAAAAGAAGTAAAGGTACAAATGCAGGATGGGGAAGACATGCCTTCACAGCAGTATGTATGAGAAGGACCTACGTGTCTCAGAGCATCACAAGCTGAATATGAGCTAGTAATGCAATGTGGCTGCTAGAAAGGCTAACATGAAGTTTTTATCGGGTTTAGGTTTTATTGTTTTAAATTGTGATTAATTGCCTTGATGGTTTACAGTATGAGGTGGTAAGTAAATGTTAATAATAAATGATACAAAAAGAGTTTGAATTGAGTAGCGGTCTAAACTAGATGTACTCCAAGATACTACATACTACCTAAGAACAGCCCTGTTATCAGACCTAATCAAGCATTTCTGTTCTCAACAGTGTCCTGCCTGATGCCAGGGGAGGCTTACAAGGAGGGCATCAAGGCAATAGTTTTTAACCTTTGTAAACCACCCAGAGAGCTTCAGCTATGGGGCAGTATATAAATGTAATAAATAAATAGCCCTTCTCCTGTCACTTATCAAGTACTATTTGTCTCTGAACATGGATTTTTCAGGTGTGCTCGTCTCCAGAGTGATCACACAACATTAGTTGCCAATCCATGCTAGGGATGGAGAGAAATTAGTTTCATCTTCATTTGACTACAGCCTAATTCACACTTCTCATAACTAATACGCAAACCAGAATGCCATGATACTGTTTTTTCAGTTCCCTGAATTTTGCAATGTAGTTCTCGATTAAAAACTACTTACATTAGGTGATGTTGCATACAAAAATATACACATTAGAGAGAAATTAATATAAATTTTCAAGCAGATGTTAACATGATTGGCAAATTGATGTGGAAACAGGCCAGAATGAACTTGTGCTTGAAATGATATAGAAAGCAAAGTTGGTCCGCCCCTAATCCATGCATGCATTTTCAAATGTGTATTATTGTTCCTCTCTCTCTCCAATCCATATAATAGTACAGGAAAAGCCTGCACTTCTAGCAGAGACTCAACATACCCCACCTTATGTTGCTTTCCTAGCTTCCACTGTTCAGACACTGAGGAACCAAGTCCACAAGGCACCTTCAAGATAAAGTAGCCAAAACTTTAGCCAGAAATGGAAGATGGTCCCCAAACCCTCTGGCCCTCAGTTCTTTTCTTGCTTCTCTCACCGAGCTGACTTCTGTGGCAACTGTAAGCCCAGGCATCACACAGGAAAAAATGTAGGTGGCAAGACAGCAGAGATAAATAACTTTTCAATTTTCAGACACCTGGTTTGCCTTACCACTCACACGAGGGCAAAAGAAAGCACAATCCTTTCAACTTAAGGTGGCAAGTTCTGTATCATCAAGCAAAACCAAAGATTATCCCCTCGCCTGCTCACCTTCTTTGTTTGACTGCAGCCACAATGTCTGGCCCTGAGAACATGGAGAACAGGCTGTCTCCATTGGCTGAGGAGGTCTCATCACTGGAGCTGGCCGAGTCACCCTGAGCACCTGACCAGCTGCTAGTCATCTCCCTGGGAAGAGAGCAGAGAATCAGTAACAGAGGGAAGAGAGGGTGAATGTGAAAGCATTCACTACCCTAGTTGCTCTTTCATCTTACTGCATTTAAATGGATCCCGGGATTCTGCTGGAACTCAGAATAAACCTTTACAGGGCAGGCAGAGTCCTCTGGAGTAATTTTCTAAACAGTAGTACACTAATCTGACAAATCCAGTGTTATCAAACTATGTTTACCTCGCAAAAACTCTGCATTTAAAGGACCTTTAAAACCAACACCACAGCCTCTGTATCAAAGCAGAATACATCCTTATGATGCCTGCGTAGGACAAATGGGTATAAATGCTTTAGTCCAGTGTGGCAGCAAAAATCCTATTTAGCTAATACTAATTTGCTACATTTTATGACAGCAGGCAGGGCTTCTTACCCTTCTGTGAAATATTCTGGGAAGGGCCAGGTCCTATGCGGGTCATCAGGGTGAGACCAGTTGCTACGTGCGTTGCTGGGGCGACGGAAGTGCTGTGCCTGCCTTTTTTGTTGCATGGCCTGGCTGACTCCGGCCACATAGCGGGCAAACTCTGGATCCGAGCCAACTGGATATAAAAACACACACCGGACAGTCAGTTGTTGATATATTCAGCTATTTCTACCGCAATTATCCCCCCCATTTAATCCTTGAAGCTTAACAGTCCACTCTCAGTACGCGCACACTTACTCACACAAGCATGTGAAGCCTGTCAGCGGTTGGGAATGTTTATCCAAGTGCTGAATATTAAGTACTTCACCAAAAAGTGATTTATGGGCAGCAGATCAAATATGCAGTGTCAAGAAAGCCACAATGCAGCAGCCACACATCATGACCACCACCAGCAGATTAGACAGGTGGTGCAAAGTGAAGGCAAGGGGGATGCTGCATCGCCATGCCTGGGTACTGATTTACTGAGAAAGTTCTCTCTCACATTTCTTTATAAAAATAAGCTCAAAATGGCTTAGAACGTACACATTTGAATGTGTGTGTGTTGATATGTTTTTATTGCAGGAGCCTGGCATACTCTAAACATTGGCATACTCGAAACCAAGAGCAAGATAATCAATCTTAGGAGTAGGATCACAAATTCCAACCACAACTAAAGGCAGGAGAAATAAAAGCCAAGCTATGCCTCTGCCCTTTTGCAGGGTCAGTCCCATGCTAGGCAAATTGCCCCAGGCTCTCCAAATATCTGGAGCAAAAAGCAGTCCCTGCACATTCACAGGTATCATGGTTAACCCTCCATATAGCATACTGCTCCTGGTATAAAACTTGGCAGCCCATCAGACTTGTGGAAAAAGTAAATCCAGGATTGCATTCCTATTGCTAAGAGAGGTTACTCTCCGTCATAAAGATGAGAAGGCTGAAGAATGTCTGAAGAAAGCAGATCCAAGAAAGCAAGAGGCACCAAAAAAATCCTCTTCCTAAGATTATTTCGTCTCTCCACAGATATCTAACTAAAGGAATGTTCTCTCCCTCCACCCAAACAAGGCACTTGGCTCAGTCCTATTTAGCTAAACAAAGTTACACTCTAGCAAGGAGGGCATAGATACGACCCACTTGCAGTGATGGCTAAACTGTGCCTTGGGAGCAGAACGTGGTCTTCATAGAGTTAAGAAACACAAGCAGCAGCCCCCAACGTGCAGAAGTATAGCTATAAGGGCAGACTTTCCCTTGTTTCCCACCCCCAAAATATAACCATGTCCCAAGCAAGGCTGTGGGCGAAACCATGCTCTGGATAGAGGGTGGAAGCGTGAGTGCTGGGGCAATGCCTTTGTGATTCCAACCCTTTGAAGAGTTGCTCATGGGCCTTGGGGACCTCCCCACCCCAGTGTATAAGAATTGACCTTTAAAAACATACTGCCATTGTGATTGGCTTTTCATGAAAGGGTTATGTTTCCAACCTCCATTCTGTGTTGTAGCTGCTGCAATACTTTCATTATTCAAATATTGTTGAATACTACTGTTTAACACTCTTAGCATGTCAACAGCAGCAGTGTTGAAGGCAGGCAGATTGCTAGAGAGAACAAGTAAAGCAGCTCATGAGATTCATCAGCATTTTACTAACACCTTCTTGAGCCATGAAAGGAAATGGAAGTTGAGAAAACATCTTACTTCACTCAATGTTTAACAGACATTTTATATAGGTAACGCCAGCTGCTGCTTTTTCCTCTTGTCCTCCTATAATTCTTTGCTAGTAAAAAATCTTTTAGTCTAAATACTGTATATCTTCTGTGTGGATACAATGCAGGAATATTCAGAATATCCCATCACAAGATTACCTTTTAAAGGTGTATAAAATTACAAAGTTTAGGGGCTAACCTGCTGCCCCACCCCCACCCCAGGAGAGTTATTATAACCCAGAGATTATCATCCTTCTTGTCCATGGACATGTTTTAACATTTACAAAAGCAAGATGGAATTCTCAAGATCTCTTCTACTGTGTTTAGAGATTCTGAGCATGAAAAATTGCTTCAGACCGTAAGAAATGGAAATGGAGGTGGGGTGGTGGTGGCAACTCTGTCCAGCCAGTCAAATGTCCCATCACCAAGCCCAATTTTCCCCACCCTGGTGCCCTTCAGACAACTTCCAGTCCAAAACATCTAAGGGCTGCCAGGTTGGGGAAGGCTGGCTTGGCCAAAGCAAAAGCAGGGTGTGGCGAGAGCAATCCGTCTGAAGGAGCAGGTGGCAGCAGCTACTAGAGGGGAAAAGTGAGACCCATTATGCTTTGCAAGAATCCTGGAAGCCAGCCGGCTCTAAGCAGAAATGGCCCAGTAGCAGCAGTTCATTGGCGAACTGCGGTCTTGCTTTTGCACATAGCCTCGTGTAGTGCAGAGTGGTAAGTGGCAGTTATTGCAGCCAAAACTCTCCCCACGGCGGAAGCTGGTTCTCAGGCAGCCAGCTCAGGTCGACTCAGCCTTCCATCCTTCCTAGGTCGGTAAAATAAGTACCCAGCTAGCTGGGGGAAAGGTAACTGCGACTGGGGAAGGCAATGGCAAACCACCCCGCTACAAAGTCTGCCAAGAAAATGTCAGCAAAAGCAGGCATCCCTCTAGGAATCAGCAATGACTTGAGTGCATGCATGAGAGGTTCCTTTCCTTTCCTTCCTGTTTAAAGGAAGCTTATGACAATACAGGGAACTAACAGAGGGCTAATTTCATGCTTACATACTCTTAAATTGGCACCTGCCTCAAGGATTTTCAATGGACAGGGAAGGCTATTCATAAAAAGAACAGCTATTAAGAACACACATGCACTCAAATTTGGGCTACATCTAGAGCAGAGTTCCCCAACCTGGTCCCCTCCAGATGTTTTAGGCTTCAACTCCCAGGATTCCTATCCCACTGGCGGGAACTGATGGTAGTTGATGTCCAAAAAATCTGGAGGGCACCAGATTGGAAAAGGCTGATCCTAGAGCCTTCTACTCCCTATTCTATCAGTGAGACAGTCTGGATTTAGCTATCACCTTCAGAAGACACGAGGGCATCTGTCCCCACACTGAGATCTACAGATGGACAGCATTCAACACATTCAACTGCATTATTCAATAAACATGCAACAGAAAATTGTATTTACTAAATCCCCTTAGAATATGCACACACCTGCTGGGTCAAAGGGTAGAAACTCTCCCAACATCCCAAAGATCCCGTCACTTTGGTCACGATTCGGCCACGTATTATTTCTAGGTCCTTGTGGTTTCTGTCCCAACATCTCTGACATCATATTGTCCATGTAACTGTTCACAAGACCCAAGTTATACAGATCAGAGCTCAGATCAGAAAAGGCATGGCCACTCCACTGAGGCATATGGGACAATCCCGGACCGACTGTTTGGGCCGACTGCTGGCTGGAACTGGTCGGCCATTTGCCAGGTAGGCGCTGCTGCTGCTGCTGCTGCTGCTGTGAACCAATGGGCTGAAGCAAATGCTGATAGTACTGCTGTTGCTGCTGGGGCTTCTGGGGCTGCTGTTGCTGTGACAACCCTTGCTGAAGATGGTGCAAAGGTGTGTGAGACGAAGACTGCGGCTGCAGCTGCAGGGCCACCGGCTTCTGCTCCGCTGCAGCAGATGACGATGCAACAGAGTTCCTTCTTTTCACCTGTGGAGAGGTCTGTTGGGACTTGCCCATATTGAAACCAGAGAGGAAATCTATGACCTCCTGCATTTCTTGGTCAGTTGGTAAATTCATACCTTTGGCATCCTTACCACCTTCTGCTTTGATGCTGTCACGCCTGTCCAGAAGAAACCCATTGACCACCTGATTGCTCAAGCACTGCTGGGCTGACTCAACGGTCCGAGGGAAGTTACCGATGTTCAGAATGCTTTGCAGTCGGGCATCCATGTTGTTGGGCATTTTTGCTTTATCCTCTGAGTTAGGTATAAAAGGGGTTTTGGAAGGTGTATTAGGGATGGAGTAACTCCCACTGTTGCTTGAACTTGCACAGGAAGTTTTCTTTGTAAATCGTGAAGTCAACTTTGAGAAAGTCTTCTGCAAGCCACCACCTGATTTGCTTCCATTTCCAGATGGTAAGTCGATGTGAGGCCCGAAGTCACAGATCTCGCGCTGGAGCTGGATCTGAATGCAGGGCAAGGCTTGTTCTCTGTTTTAACAAAAATAAACCCCTATTTCAGGCAAAAACATTTACTCCTTACCAAATAGACATCTTGACAAGAATTAGGTCCATTATGTGCAATTTAGGTTTCTTAGGAATGTATGATAAATGCATAAAAGAAATCAGTATTAAAAAGTGTGCAAAATCCTGGCTTAGCAAAGTCTCATAAATAATTTCCTCATAAAGAGAGTAAGATATTGCCTTAAAAAAGTACATCAGTCAATCAGTATTAAGCTTCTGAACCTGGACCTTTCTATGGCAGCACCACAACACAACCAAGTAAACTGGAAATTGCGCTGTTCAAAGGATGCAGCAGCAGCAGCACACTTCATGCTCAACTTCCACAACCAGCCAGCGGGGAGGCCCCAGGGACCTAGCAAACAAATCTGTTGAATCTGTATTCTATTTCCAGGGAGACCAGTGATACGAAGGGGGCAGCTCTAACATAATGGAGGGAAGGCAAAAGCAGAGCTGATTGGGTTGGACAGAGGGGGCTTCCCTGTGTAGAGACAGTGTTAAGTAAGGAGACCATGTTTGTCTTCAGTTTTCCCCGGCCATGATTGTTGCCGTGGGGTGGGGTCCTCAGGTTCAGGCAATCTCCTTTGGGGGCAATGATGCTTGTTTTTGTTGAGCACCACAGCAGGAGGAGGCCAATAGTGTCTGGGGTGGAGAATTCGAGAGAATGTGCAGCCAAAGGTGGCTGAGACAGCAACGGGAAGGCAGGACAAAGTGGTGGTGGTGCAATTCAACAGAAGCAGAGGGAGGGAGTTCAACCAGTTTCAGGCAATTTAAATGGTTGAGGGCAGTGATACTCTTGCCTCTATAATTCAGTATTTATAATAAAACATTGGTTCATTATGAGGCCACCAGCCTTTCCTGTACTGCCAATACTTGGCTGAATAATTTATCCCATCCTGTTATTGGTCATTTAGTGGCAACTGGATATTCATTACAGTATCAGCCTAGGATTGGGGGTCAGATATGATGATGTCTAAGGATACCTTAGCCAAAATAAATTATCCAGTGCCTAAACTGTCCAATGCAAAATGTATCTTCAAGGTGTTGGAGATCTGGGTATTCTACTCTATCAGGTTATCCTAAAAATTAGCAATTTTCTCCCAGTTTGACATTTTAAATGTACACTCAATATTTTATCGACATAATTAACACCTAACATTGCATCCTTCCAGTCCATGACTGAGTGCTGCTTTTCAACTGAATTGTGTATCCAGCTTCATCAGGATTCTTTTGTAGGCCACATTCCTCAAATACATACAGGGCTATGACTAAAGTCTACTGAAGTCACTAGATGTTTTTATAGTCAAGGCACAAATCTATCAAGCCAGTTACCTTACCAAAACAGCAAATTAAGGTTGTTGGCACAGATTTGATGCTAACATATTTGATGCTGACCGAATTTTCCTCTAGGTGCTTATAGATCAGCAATCTGATCCAATTATTTCCAAGCACTGAGACCAGCCTAAATTGTCCAATTCCCTGATCTGCATTCTTTTCTTTATAAAAGGGAAGAAAATACCACAACGTTTATTCCACTTCATCCTCCATAGTCTGATAAGAAAGCAACATCATTTTAAAGGAAAATTCTCAGGCACACATAGGCCTCATGATCAACTTACAGACTCTGACCTGGTTCACATGATCACTGCTACACACTATGGCTTGTTTAAGCCTCAGTGGGTTGCAGCATGTAGCAGATGTTTTTTGAATATTCAAGCCATAACCGCAACTTGCTGTGTCTTCCGAACCTATAACTTGCTTAATCCTACAACAGGTGATGCTTTGTACAACCCCTGCTACCTTGGTTTGGACAACATTTATTTATTTATTTATTTATTTATTTATTTATTTATTTAAGGTTTTTTATGCCGCCATTCAGCCAAAAAAGGCTCTCACGGCGGCTTACAAAAGTATTTCTTGACAGTCCCTGCCCACAGGCTTACAATCTAAAAGACATGACACAAAAGGAAAGGGGATTGGGAGGGAGGAGGAGGAGGGGGGAAAGGAAAGCAAATTCAGGCACTACAATCTTAGTTGGAAAGTTCAGCAGTTACAGGTGACAGCAGGAGGGAGGGGGCTCTCAGCTGGAGCTGGACCCAGGCACGGTGGAGAGGTGCCTGGCTGCTGCTTCCTCCCTCACTGGTGGCCTCTGCAGAGACAGTTGGTAGCAGGAGGGAGGGGGCTCTCAGCTGGAGCTGGACCCAGGCCCGATGGAGAGGTGCCTGGCTGCTGCTTCCTCCCTCACTGGTGGCCTCTGCAGAGACAGTTGGTAGCAGGAGGGAGGGGGCTCTCAGCTGGAGCTGGACCCAGGCCCGATGGAGAGGTGCCTGGCTGCTGCTTCCTCCCTCACTGGTGGCCTCTGCAGAGACAGTTGGTAGCAGGAGGGAGGGAGCTCTCAGCTGGAGCTGGACCAGGCACGGTGGAGAGGTGCCTGGCTGCTGCTTCCTCCCTCACTGGTGGCCTCTGCAGAGACAGTTGGTAGGAGGGAGGGGGGGCTCTCAGCTGGAGCTGGACCCAGGCCTGATGGAGAGGTGCCTGGCTGCTGCTTCCTCCCTCACTGGTGGCCTCTCCAGAGACAGTTGGTAGCAGGAGGGAGGGGGCTCTGAGCTGGAGCTGGACCCAGGCCCGATGGAGAGGTGCCTGGCTGCTGCTTCCTCCCTCACTGGTGGTCTCTGCAGAGACAGTTGGTAGCAGGAGGGAGGGGGGGCTCTCAGCTGGAGCTGGACCAGGCACGGTGGAGAGGTGCCTGGCTGCTGCTTCCTCCCTCACTGGTGGCCTCTGTATGACAAGGCTGTGGCTTGAATATTGAAAATGGTCACCTGCTAGTGCCATGGCTTAAATAAGCTATGGTAGGCAGTTTGATTGTGTGAACCAGCTCACTGAGCACTTCACCCCAACAAAGATTTGTGGCAACTTTGCAGTTATATACCCACAAGGAAGGCCAGCACCAGTGAGGAGGCTACCCCACGGAAGTGACATCCAGTGCCCCCACAGCCTGTCAGAGCCCCTCCCATGCTTCCCTCCCAACAGACTTACTAGTGATGATGGTCAGCAACACCCCAACTGCAATTTGCAGCACGGTCAGCTGAGCTGCCTGCCATTCTGATGTTTTCACCATGCCCATGTTTTCACCAGGGCCACCAGCCCTGCCCAGATGTTACACTATGCACACTCTCTGCACGCTCTCACTGCCTAGTCTTCCACTGGCCCTGCCTTAGAGAAAGCTCATCTCCATCCTCCCTTTTACATATAACCAAATGTTACTGCATGATGCAACATTGGTACATCGCTCCTATTTCTACGTGGGAAGTGGACAGCACAAACCATACCTACCTTCCTTCCTTCCACCGATTTAGGTCAAACACAGCAGTATAAAGCACATCTACCAGTCCCAAAGTCTTTTCCGGATCCAGGCTTCTCTGCAACAGAGACATTGTTGCAGGATCTTCTTTCAGGCACCTAAGAAAAGTTTTTAATAAAAAGTCTCTAGACGTTAAGATCACTCATTTTCAGATCAAATAGTTAAATCTTCTCAGTTTTTTTTTAAAGATTACTTGGAATTTTTTCAAGGAATAAAACATAATTACCAAGTTGATGGGACTTGAACCACAATTCTGGACCCTTCTAAACTGATTTGAGGTGCATATGCTTCTTTGTTTTCGATTTGTGCTGTATCTACAACCACCTAATCACAAAGAAAAAACAATAAGCATCTGACATGTTAAAGTTACACTTCTGATATTAAATCTAGAATAGAATGCCATTCCCAAACTAGTGAAAATACCACTCCAGTGCTGTCAACACAGATATCTGGTCTGCTTTTCTTGAAACCTTTGTATAAATCTCTCCCCACTTTTTAAAAAAAATGTTTATGAAAGGTACACATGACGGAAATGGATGATAATCATATATACGCAATGTATGTTCCCCGCCCCCAATTTTCACAATGTATTTTCTGTTCTATTTTGTTAATATTCACAATAAGAAAAACCCAGCTCTGCAAGAGTCGGACTTTGGTCTACTGGAGGAGTGGGGAAAATGTGCCCCCCTCCAGATGCTGTTCGAATACAACACCAATCAACCTTTGCCAGCATGGCCAATGGTGGGGGATGATGGGAGTTGCAGTCCAATCACTAGGCAACCAGGGGGTGCATTTGCAGGGAATTTCAATTGTGATGTGTCCTGAATTGAAGAATTGCCTCTTATTCACTCTGATAAACCTGCACAATTTAAAACAGGAAGGCTTAGCTAAAGGTTTCCAGCTGCAGATAACTTGCGTCTTTTTATTTGTGCTTCTTTCAGGAGGGTGCATCAACTCAGTGACCCCTCCCGAATCGGATGACACGTTGCAGCTCAATGTGGGTTATTTAACCCATTATGAGCCGCAGCATCCATGGGTCCTACTCAGGGTCCTACTGAGTCCTACTCAGCCCCACAATTTGCTACATAAGATTAGAAAACACAACTTCACAATAAAAGTATCCTGCATTCTAGCTGCAGTCTTAGGGTACTACAAAATTTGGAATATGATTTCATAAAATTTCAAAATTTCTCTGGAGAGGCCACCAGGGAGGGAGGAAGCAGCAGCCAGGCACCTCTCCACCGTGCCTGGGTCCAGCTCCAGCTCAGAGCCCCCTCCCTCCTGCTGTCATCTGTAACTGCTGAACTTTACAACTAAGATTGTAGTGCCTGAATTTGCTTTCCTTTTCCCCCTCCTCCTCCTCCCTCCCAGTCCCCTTTCCTTTTGTGTCATGTCTTTTAGATTGTAAGCCTGTGGGCAGGGACTGTCAAGAAATACTTTTGTAAGCCGCCGTGAGAGCCTTTTTTGGCTGAATGGCGGCATAAAAATCCTTAAATAAATAAATAAAAAATAAATAAAATAAAGGTATAACTTGATTGCTATAGTGGGTGTGTCACAGCAAAGCAGTACACAGATTCATAGAATAGTAGAGTTGGAAGGGGCCTATCAGGCCATCGAGTCCAACCCCCTACTCAATCCACCATAAAGCATTCCTGACAGAGGGCTGTCCAGCTGCATCTTGAATGCCTCAAGGGTGGGAGAGCCCACGACCTCCCTATGTAATTGGTTCCATTGTTGTACTGCTCTAAGTTTTTCCTGATGTCCAACCAGAATCTGGCTTCCTGTAACTTGAGCCCATTATTCTATGTCCTGCACTCTGGGATGATTGAGAAGAGATCCTGGCCCTCCTTGGTGTGACAGCCTTTCAAGTATTTGAAGAGCGCTATCATAGAATCATAGAATAGTAGAGTTGGAAGGGGCCTATAAGGCCATCGAGTCCATCCTCCTGCTCAATGCAGGAATCATGTCTGCCCTCAGCCTTCTCTTCTCCAGGCTACACATGCCCAGTTCTTTCAGTCTCTCCTCATAGAGCTTTGTTTCCAGACCCCTGATCATCCTCACTGCCCTTCTTTGTACTTGCTCCAGCTTATCTGCATCCTTCTTGAAGTGTGGTGCCCACATTAGACACAATACTCAAGATGAGGCCTAACCAGTGCCGAAAAGAGGGGAATCAGTACTTTGCGCAATTTGGAAGCTATACTTCTATTAATGCAGCCCAAAATAGCATTTGCTTTTTTGCATCCACATTACACTGTTGGCTCATATTCAGCTTGTGATCTACAACAATTCCAAGATCTTTCTCGCTTGTAGTATTACTGAGCCATCTTGTAACTGTGTATTTGGTTTCTTTTTCCGAGGTGTAGAACTTGGCATTTATCTCTGTTTTCAGGCCAGCGCTCCAGCCTATCAAGATCACTTTGAAGTTTGCTTCTGTCTTCTAGGGTATTAGCTATCCCACCCAATTTTGTGTCATCTGCAAATTTGATAAGCATTCCCTGCACCTCCTCGTCGAAATCATTAATAAAAATGTTGAGGAGCACTGGACCCAGGACTGAGCCCTGCAGTACCCCCACTCATTACCTCCTCCCAGTTTGAGAAGGTTCCATTGATAAGCACTCTTTGAGTCCAATTCTGTAGCCAACTGTGGATCCACCTAATAGTTATTCCATCTAGCCCACTTTTAACTAGTTTGCTGATCAGAATGTCATGTGATATTTTGTCAAAAGCTTTGCTGAAGTCAAGATATATTATGTCCACAGTGGACCTTCTCACAAAAATATGCAACATGTCCCTAAGCTCAGCCTCTGTACCAGAGGACTGGAAGATGACCAATGTAACACCACTTTTCAAAAAGGGATCCAGGGGGGATCCAGGAAATTACAGGCCAGACATCGAAGACCATATGCTTTATAGTCTGGCTTCTTTCCTATACTATTGTGAAGACTATTTTGGGGCACTGTTAGAGCTGTTCTCTGTTATAGTGCATGAGCCTTCATCCATTGTCGCCTCCAAGTTTACGTCTCCCTCCCCCATAGGATTCAGTTTAAAGCCCTCCTGATCAAGTTCTTCATCCTGTGGCCAAACGCATTCTTCCCAGCCCTTGTGAGGTGCAACCCATCCCTTGCCAGCAGTCCATCTTCCAAGTAGCATAGCCCGTGGTCCCAGAATCCGAATCTCTTACGTTGGCACCACCTTCGTAGCCAATCATTTACCCGGATAATTTTTCTTTCCTTTTCTTTTCCTATTCCAAGAACTGACAGTATGGATGAGAAAACTATCTGGACTCCGAAGTTCTTGAGTTTCCTTCCCAGACCTTCAAAGTCTGACGTGATTTCTTCGTAGCTCTGCTTGGCAGTATCATTTGTTCCCACATGAATGAGAAGAAAAGGAGTGTCAGTGGGCTTTATGAGCTTTGGCAACCCTTCAGTCTCGTCTTGAATCTCTCCTCCAGGGAGACCGCATACCTGGCGAGTTCATGGGACTTCGCAACAGACTTGAGTTTCAATTCTACGCAACAGGGAGTCTTCCACAATGACTATTCTTCTCTTCTTGTTGCTATAGGTCTTGTTATTGTTGCCTCTGCTCGACTGACCTTCTGCCACTTGCTGACTGCTGCACAGGGTCCCCTGTAATTCTTCCTCTGCAGACTATCTTCCAGTCTCATCTTCCAGGAGCTGAAAGCAGTTACATAGCTCAAGTGGTTCCACCGGTGCAGAACGTCTTCTAGTTCTTCTGTTCCTCAGTGTCACCCTTTTCCAGGGAGTTTCCTCTTCATTGGCTTTCCTCACCTCGGCATTCCCCACTTCTGCTTCAACTTGCTGTTGCTGTTCCACCATTCTGTCTAAGAACTCATCATCTTCTCTTATTCTTTGGAGGGTGGATACTCATCACTCAAGTGCACTCACTTTTTCTCCCAATAGTGCTACCAGCTTGCACTTGTTGCAGGTACATACCATGTTGATCTCAGGCAGGAACACAAACCTTGCAGGTCACCATCACTGGAGAACCCTTTCCATCCATTGTCCCTTTTTGTTTCTGCTTTTCTGACTGAACTGGAATAGCCTGTGCTTTGCTGAGAGCAATCAGGCCACACCCCTTCAGGCCCAGCAACAGCTCTCGGGACACGGCCCTTGACTCAGGAGCACAAGGAAAGCACAGGGCATCTCTGAATAAGCAACCCCTGGATTTACTCGAGGCTTCTCTCCTCCTTGAATGGTTTCCTCTTCCAATACACGTCCCCTGACAAACTCCTGTTCGCTCTCTCTCTGGGAGCTGACTTTCTTATGTAGTTTCTAGTCCAGCTGGGGCAGGTCCTCTTCTCTGCTCTGCTAGGAGTCAGGAAACAGAGCAGTCCTATCTTGTAATCTATTGGAAATTTATCTATACTGCATTTTACGGTTCGCCTCTGTACCCAATGACACCTTTTGATCCTGAAGTACTTGAAAAACTTACTGCACGATTCCAGGAATACAGATTTCAATGGAATAGTCCAACGACATTGCCATTTCAGTGGATGTAGAAACATGTGACAAACTCATGCTTCATTGATATTAACTCCATTCAAAGTGCAGTCAATGAACATTTCACATGCCCAGCTTAGGAAATGACTCCTGATAGCCATTGTTCTTGTTTTACAGATGTTTCCTCCATCATCACCGCCCAGAGGACAATCTAAACAATGGATGAGGATGTGTCATCAGCACACCAAACTAGAGGCAATGCAAATGGAAACAGTACTGTTTCTATCCAACTGTACGAAGTGGCCATGATCGTTTCTGTCCAAATAAGTTCCTGTACTGACAAGAGTGCAATAGAACTTACTCCAACGAAAGCATCAAGTATTTAACGGGCAAAGGATACAAGTGAGGGCAAAGGCAGATTATTCATGATCTTTTACAGGCAATTTTTTTAATGGAACATTTCTGTTTAGAAGAAAACATAAATCTTGGGTTTCAGTGTTAGTATTTCCCCTGCAATAGTACAGGACCACTAAAACACCCTGGCACCATAACTGCTTTAGGGACCAATTCCTCCACTTCCACAACAAATCCCTGCCCATTGTGGGGAGGACCCCACTATCTCTGCAGTTGTAGGAACACATTCTTTCCCCGTCTTTGTGCTCTTGGTGTCAAAACCACCCATTCTCTCCCTACGGCATTCTGGATCTCACTTGCACTTATCCCAACATCTATCTAAGAGGGTTTAGGACAGCTTTCCCCAAACTGGTACCCTCTAACTCCCAGCATTCCCAGCCAGCATGTTGGGGAAGGCTGCTGCAGGACATCACTATTCCATTCCTTGTTATGCTACCAAGCATCATTACCGAATCTTGTCTTCCACCCAAGGGCAGCAAGACTACCAATTTCAAATCTCAAGCTCTTGCTTCATTATTTGTCTTACATATGTATTCCACCCTTCTTCCAAAGTGCACAGAGTAGATTTTAGTCTGACAACTCTACACAGTAGATTAGGCCAAGAAATCATTTGTCCAAGGACAGATGGGGTTTCTGATGTCTCAGTCCAACACTCTAGTTGCTACAAATGCACTGACTCTCAGCTACAATGGTCAACATTACTTTGAGACTGAGTGGGCAAACCCTGCAAGTCTCTTTCTTGGGAGTCAAAAAAGCTCATGAAACAATTAATTCCAGGTTGGAGGCATTTCACTCTGGTGGTTTGTAATTTCACCAAGGTTACATGATTATGATGCCAAAACAGCAACATCCACTCAAAAAAAGTAAGGCAGGCTTAGGAGAATCCTAAAGTTTGCAGAAAGAAAGAAAGAAAGAAAGAAAGAAAGAAAGAAAGAAAGAAAGAAAGAAAGAAAGAAAGAAAGCCTTTAGAAAAAAGCCCTAAGGGAGAGGGACAAAAAACACGAACTGCATGTGTTCACTGGCCATGGAATGCTGACAGCCTCTCAGGGGGGAAATGGAAAAACAGTTTGGGAAGAGGGAATGGAACAGCGCATTCTGGGGAAGGACATGGCTGGACGGACAGCCAGCCACCCTGAAAGAGAGCACTCTGCACTACAGCATTTTGTTGCAAGTCCCAATTGTATAGAATAACTCTTCAGTCTTTCAGAACTAAATCATCTTTCCTGCACTTCTGCCTTCCCTTTATTTCTACCTTCTTCATATTTTCCCATTCATGGCTACTTACCAGCCCAGCTTGGCCAAATAACAACTGTACAGCAGTCTTACAGGCTCCCCGCCATGTAGAAGGGCAAACCTGGTTCAATACTTCTGTCACAGGAGAGTCATCCCTCAGGGTTACACCATTATGCCAGCCAGCTTCTTTAATTAGTTGTATCATAGTGTGCTGCAAAAGAAGAAGAAAGGATTGCTAAGAACTAGCAATATATTTTCCCCTACTCTTTTCACACACACACTTCTGTTGCCTGTGTTTACAAGAGATAGTTCAATAATCTTCAGCAGTTAATGACTACAGCTGTTACTTTTCAGTATCGCTCAGATTATAATGACTGAAGCTCACACCCATCCTCACCACTTTCCCACTTACCTGCTGCTTCCAGTGGTTACTAGCACCCCAATTCCAACTGCAATGTTTCTACTTGACACTATATGCACACATGCACAGGGCCATAAGGAAACCCAGTAACCAAGGCTGGGGTGGCCAAGGGCTCCTGGAAGCAGCATAAGGTGTGGGTTAGTGGCGTTGGTTGGGGGGACTAAAAGAGGAGAGACAGAGACTCCTCACAACTTTTACTTTACTAGATAGTCAAGTCTGACAGTCTTCTCAGTGCTCTGCCAGGGCCGCGGCCGACCCCAGCGGGGTCAATCTGAGGACCTCACTATCAATCAATGTGATTTCTCAGGTTTCGAGGCATTTTGAGTGGAACTTGTTTGCTAGAGTATGTATGCTGTTTAACCTGCTGAATCCAAATCTTTTAGCGTTGATCTTAAAATCAAAAGGTGGCAACTAAGGCAGCTGACACCAACTCCTTGACAGCATATGCTTGCCTTTTGAGCCACATGTTTTAATTTTGATGAAATGTTGAAGCAAATCTAATATTAGGTCTAACATCTAGTGCAAAGGTTTTAGGAAGCATATGTTGAAAAATGACTGAAAGGCACCAAATGGCTCTCACCACGGAGATACTTGGTGGAAGGTTTCATGGTGTTGGGACACAGAGTCTTGATTTTATTATGACTAGAATATTCAGGCATTATTGTCTGCTTAAATCAGCCTTTACCAGCTTGGTTTTGGTCTATAACTCACATCACCTCCAACAACCTGACATACCAGCTGGGGCTGATGGGAGTTGTAATCCAAAATATCTGGAGCACACCATGTTGGGGAAGGCTGGCTTAAATAACTATGGCAAATAACTTAGAATTCTACATCAGAATCAATTGGAGCTTGAATGAAAGTGAATTCTCTGTCAAGAAGGTGTGTAGCAAGTGCTTTCAGAAATTGCATTATTTTCTCAATTTTCAGCTGCATGATAGTTGACAATAAACTTCACATCCTGTCATTTAATGTGTTTTGATATGTGTGATGGTCTTGATGGCAGAATCACTTTCATAACCAAAGATCAAAAAACACTCAAGGACTTGTGTTTATAGCATCTATTTTCAAGCTCCTTCGATTCCCTGCTCCCTCCTTTCCCAGGGCAACCCCTCCAACACTCTGACAATACTACACAGAGACTGCATTCAGACAACATAATAATCAATGGCGGGTTAACAGTCAACTCCACAGTTAATTATCAAGGGGGTACTCTCCACACGACATGATTATAATCAACTATGGTGTGGATTAAGCCCAGCCTCGAGTTGACTATTAGTCAATGGTGTGTTTGACTGACACATCCCCCACCCTCTCTCCCCACCTCAGTCCTCCTGCTGGTATCCCATCAGCCATTGCGAGTTTTTCCAGCTGGACTAGAATGGCAACCGCTGCTTTAGTCACTCGTCAGGGGACTCTGTAGTTGCCGAAAATTACCAACTGTTCCGCAATCTGTTCCGCAACTGCTGCTGCAGCAAGAACTGGAGGGCAGATCTCCTCCCCTGACAGGGGAGGGCATCTGTCCACCAGTTCTTGCTACGGTGGCGGTTCTTGCTATGCCCCCCACCCACCCTCAGCATAGCAACAACTTGCCTTTTGGCAGGCATTCCTATCATCCCCTGTCCCCAGTCGCCAGCACTTTCCCTCTGTGGCGGGGGCAGGGGAAAGGGATGTGCCCATCCCTGGAAACACATGGGGTGCCGTGACTGGCAGTACCCCACCAAGGGATGGCATGTCCCGGTCCCAGGAAACACTTGGGGAGCCGTGGATTGTGGTACCCCAACAAGGGATCTCCCCGGGACGCGATTATTTCCTCTGGCTATAGAGGCCCGCTGGGTAAGAGTGGCACAACTCTGTAGGCAGGGAAAATAATCCACGGAGCCCACCACACAACACAATAATCAACAGTTGTGTAGATAATCATCTCTGCACACCATTGATTATTTGCGTTGGTTATTTCTGTGAAACAACCAACCATGGCATGGTTTTTCCCTGACAGATGACACAATAATCAACGGTGGACTATTTAGTCTACCAAGGAGTATTTAATCAACCATTGACTATTGTGTCGTCTGAACCCGGTCAAAGAGTCAGGAAACCCGACTGAATAGGGTGAGCTATGTTGTCAGTGGGAGGGGGGATCCCAGGAAATTGGGCAGAAGGACCTGCCACAAGGACCCATTCTCTCACAGAAGGTACCTTTCTCTCATGGAAGAAAGATTCTGGATGCAACCTATAATAAATACCACATTTCTGCTATGCCATAATCCCTTATCTATTTCCTCTCATTTTCAATCTTTTCATCAGTTCTTGTTCTTTGATTTTGCTGGATGAGAATGACCAGGTTTGGATGATCACAGGGGGGAGGGGGGAGGAAAAGCCATGGTGGCTTCTTTCCCCATCCTCGTGCGTCCCGTGCAACCACTATTTGCCTAATTACTCATGACCCCGCACAGGATGCGGTGTTGTCTGAATCTGGTGCAGTGTGTGACAGGGGTGTTTTCTCACCCACGCCACAACCTAAGGCTTGTAGTAGAGTGAATAAGAAGCCATCCCTGCCGTGCGTCATGATGGGTTCAGACAACACAGCAACCCGTGCAGCGTTGCAGGTACTTACGCAAATGGTGTCACGTGTGTGACATACCTGGGGGTGTGGGAAGACATAGCTATGGTGGCTTCTTTTCCCCACGATCGTCTGAACTCGGCCAATATCTTTCCGTCATATGACAAGTAATCCATTTTCAAATGATGTCTTTATGTAAGATGACTACCTAGTCCAGTTCACTAAAGCCAGAGTCCAGCTCCTAAGCAAGCTTTAAAAGGGTAGGACAAAAAGCAAACAAGCCAAACCGCAGGAGCCAGAGGCTCATGTAATTGGAAGGTGTGACAGTCGGTTGAATGTAACAATCCGTTTTGGGACCAGAATTTTGCTAAAAGTCCAATACACTTTGTTTTCTTTTAAAGGTGCTTATTTTTAACACAAAATGCAGTGTCCTTACCGTTTTCAGCTTCAGGTTATCTGCTGCAGACTCATTAAAGGATATTCCTTTCAGGAAGTGAGCACCTATCTGAATGGGAACTGTTGGGAGCTCACACTGAATCGGTTGAGAAGGGGTCTGCCTCCGTCCAGTCTGCTGGGCTTCAGCATCACTGCAGCAGCCCTTAAAAGACAGAGCATCAAAGCAGCACATCAGGGAGAAATCCAACTGCAACCAATTCAACACTGCATGCATTAAAGGACATCTTTGTTGGTGGGGGGAGGTGGTCAGAGAAAGGGTCCTTACCTGCAAACTTGCTTCAATAGCCTTTGGGTTCAAGTGGAAGCCAGCCTTCATTGCATATTCACAGTGACCCAAACTTTCCAATGCAACTTTATATGCCTGATAATTTAAAAATAAATAAATAAAAGTGCATCGCTATACTGAAAAACAATAACTAGTACAATATATTATTTACTTCACAAAACCTTGAAAGTCTTATAAAAGGGCATGTGCCTCTCCTCTCCTCCACTATCCAATCACATTTCAGGGGGCAAGTAAAGTTTCCAGTAAAGCAGCAGCCAATGTTGTTGGGACAAAAATGGTCTAGCTCATCCATTTCATCTTAGTTTTCAGAAATTTTGCAGCCTGCCCTAGCAATTTTATCCAATCCCCAACCAAGTAGAAACTCATAGCATAACTAACCTGCAGAGCACTGTCTATTTTCAAATTCAGTTCTTTTAGCTGGTGCTCAGGAATTGCCACACTCTGGGAGCAGAAGAGTTGCTGGACCTCGATTCCAGCCAGACAGCCATCACAACCCCTCTCTCTCAGACGTGATGTGGCCTTTAATTGGGATGCACAAAGTAACGATAAGACAACATAGCAGTGGCTCAGAAATAATAGAAGCAACTTTGGTGCCCTATTAAGCTGGATTACTTAGTAAAAGGTAAACTTCACAATTTACAGATCTCATCTATATACTAGCTATTTATTGTTTTACAGGAAAAAAGTAGAGGGCAGGTGAGGCAGGGTGGGTGTGTCTGTTTGTGTGCATGTGTAAAATTATTTCAAATGCACACACTGGTTAAATATCAAATGCAAACACTGGTTAAGTATCATTATGGTGGTCAAGATAAATGTCTGCATCAATGCATCTGTGGGAAACAGGGGGCTATCATATGCCCAGAGAGCACATTCCCATAACACTCAACCCTAAGGTCTGCACTAGTCCTATGCTTTGTCTTTTGCATTCTCCACAGCAACTTCCTAGAAAATTGGCGGGGAACAACTTCACCTCCCTCGCTTTTGATTCATTTCAAATCAGTGCGATGTAGTGGTTAGAATGTCAGATTAGGACTGGAGAGGACCAGCACTGACGCTCAGCCATGAAGCTGACTGGGTGATCTCATAGGGCGACTGTGAAGATAATGGGAGGGGGCATTTCATGAAATAAATAAAATTGGGGTGAGTGGTAGAGACAAGCAGGTGCTCAGGGCTATTCTAATCAAACTCTTATTTTGAATTGGTAACCTGAATTTACTTTAGGCTTCTCTGCCAATTGTGGTTCATTGGAGGGTTTCAAATAAGGTTCAGACATCATTTCTAGCCTAATGTAACTCATCTAGCTTTGGGAAAAGGTCGAGTTAATTGTCCTTCAGGTATGTTTCCTGTGCACTGAAAACTAGCAGCAACTGCCAGCATATCACACCTACTTGTCCAAAGCTGATGCCGCCCTCCCACAGTCCCTGGCTACAGCGTCGACATCCCCAAATCTCTTCTAACCTCTTTCAGAGTTATGCAACTCACCCACACCCAGCCTGTCTTGATTCTACTGTAAGGGAGAAATTCACCAACTTAACAGTCTTTCTGAATTTAAAAAAGCTATAAAGACTGATCTCTTCCAGCAGGCCTACCCAGTTGCATTTTAAGATGTCTGGCTATTTTAATAATGTATTGGTTTTATAAGTTTTTAATCACTTTTATGTATTTTATAATATTTTTGTATTCAGTGTTGTACCCCGCCTCAATCCAGAGGGAGAGGCAGGTGGTGGTATTATTATTATTATTATTATTATTATTATTATTATTATTATTATTGACAACTGTGGCCCTCCGCATGTTTTGGCCTATAACTCCCATCAGCCCTAGCCAGCATAGTCAATAGTGAGGGATTATGGGAGTTGTAGGCCAAAACATCTGGAGGGCCACAAGTTGCTCACTCCTATTCTACTGTATCAACTGTCTCCTACTTCCCATACTGCTCGTTTGCGTTTCCTTTCCTATGCCTTCTCCAGTCTCTTGGCAGACTACTTGCCTCTTTCCAACTAGCACTGTGCACATCCAGTTTCTCCCTCAGTTGTAACTTAAAACATAAAATAGCTTAAATCCAGTGGACGCAGAAGTGAGCGTGTTCAGGGGAGGGCAACCAGGATGATCAGGGGTCTGGAAACAAAGCCCTATGAAGAGAGACTGAAAGAACTGGGCATGTTTAGCCTGGAGAAGAGAAGATGGAGGGGAGACATGAGAGCACTCTTCAAATACTTAAAAGGTTGTCACACAGAGGAGGGGCAGGATCTCTTTTCGATCCTCCCAGAGTGCAGGACACAGAATAACGAGCTCAAGTTAAAGGAAGCCAGATTCCAGCTGGACATCAGGAAAAACTTCCTGACTGTTAGAGCAGTACGACAATGGAATCAGTTACCTAGGGAGGTTGTGGGCTCTCCCACACTAGAGGCATTCAAGAGGTAGCTGGACAACCATCTGTCAGGGATGCTTTAGCAGGGGGTTGGACTCGATGGCCTTGTAGGCCCCTTCCAACTCTGCTATTCTATGATTCTATGACCTTTCCAGCTCCAATTCCCTAGCCTGCTAGCACTGTCCAAAACACAACACACAACTCTGGATTCCATATTCAGAATCTCACAGTGGATGGAAATGTCACCTGACTTTATTGGAATACATAATCTTCCCAACTCTGAAAAGATACTGGGACCCGGAGCTTGTCATTCTGCAACCACAGGTGTTTTCTGTAGGAATTCTGTCAACATTCTCCCATTACAGAATCCAAGAGATTATTAATCCATGGGCTACAAGTCACGACTACTACTACAAACAAATCCGCCTTGGAAAGGCTGCTAAGAAATATATTAAATAAATAATAATACATTTGCCAAAACTAAGTGCATGCCACTTCTCACGCACTGCTTGTGAGCTTCCTAGAGGCATCTGGTTTGGGCTACTGACCTGATACAGCAATGCAGGAGTTGTGCTCTTACCTCAGCTGCTCCTCTCCATGATCGCACTGCTTCTTCAAGCTCAATTGTGGGGCTTGCACTGGACGTCTCGGCCACATTAGAATTCTTTCTTTCCTGAGCTACGGCTTCAGTAAAACATGAATGAGAAGGTTGGACCTTCTGCAAAGCTTGAGATAAAAACTGAAAATGAACCTGCATCACTGTCAAGAAACATCGTCCAAGTACCTATGAAAATGAAAAGACAGACAACTATAGATCAGAAAGAGGAGGTTCACTCATTCAATTCTTTGGATTTTGGCATTTGAACTAGATCTTCACTGATCTGAAAACACATTTACTTGTCTTCAGGATAGATGCTTTACTTCCCTATATCTAACCTTGAAATTAATAAAAGCACAACACTTCATAAGCATGGTAGAATGCTTGACTTCATAAGCATGGTAGAATTACACCATGGTATATGATACTTTATCTTGGCACCTCTCCTATTCCACCTAAGACATGATAGAATATCTATTGAAAATGAGCAGAGACTGAAAGCGGCTGCTTTCACACAGCCACACAACCCTCCATGACATAAGATCATTGGAGGAATAAATATCTGAACTCAAACTAGGGCCCTTCTCGTCTAAACAGGATCAGCAGTGTCACAGCACGTTGCACTGAATCACCCTAACTGAGCCAGTAACTGGTCTTTTTATTTCCTGACCCAGTTGCTAGCCCAGCCACTGGAAAACTGGCCTGATGGTAACCCAGAGTGTGCTGGCAACTTTTGCATGTTCAGTTGTATTTCACTGAAAACATGTATATTGACTTTCCTAAACATAGCAGCTATTGTTGGGAGACATTATGCGTTTTAAAGATTTTCTTATTCTGAAACAGAAAAAGAAATATACCAGCCCGGGGAAGCTGGGGGAAGTCTTGATATTAGGACTGCAATGTTTCAGTGATCTACTAATAAAAAACCATTGAAAGAATAAGGAAGTATTCCCAATTGATCAGGCAGTACTTTTAAAAAGTTATATATTGAAAGAATTAAGTTCTTACAAAAACTGCAAACTAGCAGACAGCAACTCGGAAGAGGCAGGAGAGAATGCCTCTTCTAAGATGGAGTGTGAAGCAGCCACACAACACTTTTCTCAATGGTGGTGTGAGTTGTTACACCACCGATGAGAAAAGTGTTGTCTGGAGGGAAAACTCCACCCCAAAGTGGAGTTTTTTTGTTTATTTATTTATTTATTTATTACATTTTTATACCGCCCAATAGCCAACTGGGCGGTTCACAAAAATTAAAACCATCATAAAACAACCAACAAGTTAAAAATACAAATACAAAATACAATATAAAAAGCACAACCAGGATAAAACCACGCAGCAAAATTGATATAAGGTTAAAATACAGAGTTAAAACAGTATAATTTAAATTTAAGTTAAAATTAAGTGTTAAAATACTGAGTGAATAAAAAGGTCTTCAGCTGGCGACGAAAGGAGTACAGTGTAGGCGCCAGGCAGACCTCTCTGGGGAGCTCATTCCACAACCGGGGTGCCACAGCGGAGAAAGCCCTCCTCCTAGTAGCCACCTGCCTCACTTCCTTTGGCAGGGGCTCACGGAAAAGGGCCCCTGTAGATGATCTTAAGGTCTTAAGGGGAAAACATTTCACGCTGAATCTCCAGATGAGAGTTCCTGCACAACGGTTGTGTTGTGTGTTGTCTAGAGGGCTCCATGGAGTTTCCTGTTGAGTGAAGTAGTTTCACAGTGGCCATAGAGTTCCCTGGCAAGAGCGGCGAAAGGAGTGAGTACCACTCTAGGAAAGCCACTGGGATTGTTTTTTTGCAGCAATGGCTAATGGGATACCATTGGGAGGAGAGAGGGCAGAGGAACTGTCAATCAAACGCTGTGTTGACTTGTACTCCACTCCACAGGAGGCCACACCCACACAACGGTGGAGTTGGAACATGTTGTGTAGTGAGTAGCCCCTACAAACTCCACTGTTGAGTGGAGTTTTCCCACTGAGTAAAGTGTTGTGTGAACTGAAACATTGCTGTTGTTTTCAAAATTATTTTATTCTTATGCACATTTGATAGATTAAAATTTAGCTGGCAAACTAAGGTTTCATTAATCAGGTGTCCTGTTAGATATATGCATGGAATTATTTTTTAAATGACTTCTTACTTGCATCAGCACTTTGCCACATACTTGCTCTGTAACCAAATCAACTTCAATTCACTTTAATTACCTAGAACAGCATCTAAAATTATCTGCTGTGTTGCTAATATAAAGACTGCCTAATTTAAGTCTGTGATCCCCTGTAAAAGGACCCCATGTGCTTTGATCAGGATGGAAAACACTTCTGAAAACACCTGGACTTTATATTCCCCAGAACATTCCCCACCCCACCCCGTTCTTCCAGCATAACTGAGGGCAGCAGGAGCTTCCTGTACCCATTACATCAGTGGTTCTCAACCTTCCTAATGCCGCGACCCTTTAATACAGTTCCTCATGTTGTGGTGACCCCCAACCATAAAATTATTTTCATTCTTCTCTACACGATCCATTGTCATGGGATGGTTTGCTAATGAAAATAATACATAACAATAGCTTTAATAATACAAAAGATGATACATGACATAGTTCAGTCAATACAGTTTCCTAAGACCATCGGAAATATGTGTTCTCCGATGGTCTTACGCGACCCCTGTGAAAGGGTCATTCGACCCCCAAAGGGGTCCCGACCCACAGGTTGAGAACCGCTGCATTACATGATCTGATGAGCCTATCTTGAATGGTTGCAGACTCTTTCACCTACACTACACCTTAGACTTGTCTGAATGTACAATGAGCTGGATTGCATAATCAAAACAAGCCACAGTGGCTTCCTGTGAGCTATAGCGCATGCTGACTGCAATTTGCAAAATAACCCTACAACAGCTCATGGGTTATTTGAGGGTCGTCTAGCCCTAAAACAAGCCATGCTGCCTGGATTCAGACAACACAATAAGCCATGGCTAGGCGTGTCCAGCATGTCCTGTTGTTCACAACAAGCCATGGTGGCTTGTTTTGATCATGTGAACTTCACCAATCTAGTCCCTTTTTCCTCTCTTCCCACCCCCTGCTTTTTATAACCTCTTGCTTGACAAAGAGACCTTGGGATCTCAAAAGCTTGCACAATTTCTGGTGATCTTTTGGTTGGCGTAATAAAAATATTATAGCAACATGGATTTTGGAAATTTTCTTATGGTCATGTACATGTATGAGGCCCAGTATTGGGCAAAAGGCGGGATAATAATAATGATGATGATGATGATGATGATAATGTATCACAAGGCACAATGATATATGGCTTCTTTCCAGTGGCATTCTTTTATTGGAACTTTTCCCTCCCAACGGATTAAATTATTGTCAAGAATTTGTCAAGAATGGCGACACCTAAATAGCCTTACCAAACATAGTGCCCTCTAGATGTTTTTGACCTGAATTCTCATGAGCCCCAGCCAGCATGGCCAGTGATCAGGAATGCTTGGAGTTGTAATCAAGAACATCTGGTTGGAGAAGGCCAACCAAATCTACTGCTGGAGGAGTGGTTCACCTTGCACCTTTTATTATGTTAATATATCATGCTATCATGAGACAAGAATGGTGAAGCTCTTTGGAGGAAAGGTAGGAAATAAATACAATAAATATGTTTTAAAAAAACTGAACTTCTAATTATAGGGGTGGTGAAGGTACACCATTCAGGCGGACATGCTTAAAGAAAAAAGTCAAATACCATTCCCACCCTCCTTCTAATGGGATTTTGAACAGCAACAACATGAAGGCCCTGTTCAGACTTAACTTGGGGAAGGGTAGTTAGACTAACCACAGTGCATGGTGGTTAGCACTAACTATGCCAAGGGCTCCTGCTAGACAGCCATGGAGCCACACTCCACAGCGTGGCTACCCGAACCACCTCCCACCCAACAGGAATCCATAGTCTTCCAGTCAGTCCGTCAGACATCCCAGCAGATTCAGCCATGCTACAGCCAGCTACAGGGCTGGCTGGAGCTTTCATTCTCCCTTTGTTCAAAAAATATGCAAACCCCCCCCCCCACACACACACAAAAACAGCCAAGAATGCAAAGCTCCCCAACAGGCTAAAAGTGAAAACGCGTATTTGAGGGAATTCTTGTGAATGCGCAAAATAGGAAACTTGTGGGGGACAGGACTGAGAAAACCTGAAAGAAAAGCGGGGCAATGAGTGAGTTTGCCCATTCCTACATCTCTGTGCAAATCACACTTCTCGGGCTGCACCATGGAGATATTGCGTGGTGGCAGGAGCAGCCTTTCGGCCTTTCTTGCCACAGAGCTCTATGGCAGCACTTGGTTAACTACAGGGGCGGGGGTGAGGGTGGGACTTGTCCAGATGACATGCTAAGCCATGGTTAGGGTCGTTAAACCCTTTTTGCCACACATCTAAATAAATAAAATTATGTAGAGATTTAGGCAAAAAGGAGAGGAAGAAGGTTTCTCTTGGTAGCAGAGGCCCTTCCCTTATCAACAATATCAGAGAGCAGAGATCTCTTGCAAGTGCTAGCTATGGAAAGCCAATGGTTTGTCTTGCTAGCGCTAGCAAGAGAATCCCTTCCTTATCTCCAATCTCTGCCGAAAGATTATCTTACTCATGCTAATGATGGAAACTCGAGGGAGTATTGCAGCTATTTTTTCAGGGGGCGGCAGCAGATGAAGGAAAATCTGCTGGGCTGCCAGAAATGTCTTGGCGGGTGCATTTTTTGAACCCCTGCTTTACAGAAGGACGGGCAGAAACATAATATATAAGTTGCCATTGATCAAGGGCAACACACAAAGGGAGACACATTCTAACAAATTATCTGTATTTATAGGAAAAGTTAAATTTCTGATAACAAAAACACCCACCCTGGGCTTGGAAAAACTATGTGTATATTTAGCGTTATGCAGAAAGAATGTTCTACGCCTGACTGGTTGTGTGTGTCCAGTGCAGATGGCAAGGTAGCACATGCGATTCAGGCAACTGCTACTATGCAACAAAAATAAAGTGGCACCTGTCGTTTTGACTTACTACATAAATGCCTGAAGGCAAAGAGACATGATAGGCTCACACACAAAGAACTCATAAGATGTAACAGTGCCAGCCACACAATATAGTTTTGCTAAACTTGTTTTCTTCTTTTTAAAAATCCTTTTAATATAACCCCTCAATTACAGCAATGCAGAGAATTCCAGACACAGCACGTGGGCTACAGGACAGTGGTGCAGCCAGGGCTGGATCTTGGGGGCCCAAATAAACACCCAGAGAGCAGCAAGTAGCAGAAGCAAATTCCATTTTGTTCCTGTCATCATGATGGTGCTATTGACTTAAGCGAGTTTAAAATGCAAAACTGCCACGTGCTCAGAGTATTTATTTATTTTATCAGAGTTGGCAAACAGTATCATTGTTGTTGTTGTAACATATCAGGAATGTTAACTGTAAAGCATGGAAAGGTAGTTGTGCAGGGAGAAGAGAAATGTTTGTTGTGAATTTCACACAGCCATCTAAAGGGGCCCCTCATGATACCATTAAGTTCAGAGTCTAAAATTACCTAGCTGCAGTGGGGGTGGGGCAAGAAGTTGAGAGCAATAACATTAATAGACTAAATATACATCTCTAAAATGTAACAACGAAAAATAGCCCTCCATAAAACAAGCCCTTGCTTAACAGTTTTTAGTTTAGAAAGATTTAATCCTTGAAAAAAATCCCTGTAGCAGAACTTCTTCAGCCATGTCTTCAAACTTCCTGCCTTCATTCTTCTAACTTTCACCCCAAATTAATGTGATCAGAACAGTTGGATGTAACTGATATGTTATTTCTTTACCAGCAAGTTAAACTCATCAAGTGAATTAGATGCAAGAACTGCTCATGTTTCTGCATGATTATTTTTGGAAACATTTTTGTACCATCTTTCCTCAAAATTCCAAGGAGGTTTTCAAAATCCAGGAGATAAAGGATACAACACTTAAACACAACAATAATACATTGAACCAGGAGCTACAAGAGCAATAAGTAAACTTAAGAAGGCTGGACAAATGAGGAGGCTTTTGCTTGGCATCTATAAGAAAACAACACTGGTGCCCATGCGAGGCTCTTTGGAGAGGGCGCTCCATAACTGCAGCACAGCAGTCAAGAAAGAAAGAAAGAAAGAAAGAAAGAAAGAAAGAAAGAAAGAAAGAAAGAAAGAAAGAAAGGCCTCTCTCTCTCTCTGCCTTCCACTTCAATTCTGACAGATGGATGGCATTAAGCTCAGTATTGGCAGGCTATGGGAGAAGGAGCTCCTTAAGATACCTGGGTCCCAAGCTGTTTACAGCTTTAAAACCAAGTTTGAAGTGGAAGCACTTTGAACTGAGCTTGAAAGCAGCCAGCAGGCCAGTGAAGCTTTTTTAAACTGGTGAAATGTGATCTGAATGAACTGCCCCAGTGAAAATCCTAGCAGCTGTATTATTCTACACTAATCGTAGCTCCTGGAGGCCATCTTTGAAAGCGATGTGGCCTACTGCTCTTTCATGGAGAGTGCAACCTCATCCATTACTAGCTGAACATCATCTCCCCAAGCCAGAGAACATCTACCCACACAGCACCTCCATCTTGTTAGTTTATTGGCCTGCACCCAGCCCATAACCAATTCCAAGCACCAGTTCAGAACTTCCACTACCTCACCTGACTCCGATGACAAGGGGAAATAGAGCTGGTCATATCATACTGATGGCATTTACTACAAATCCCCAAATAACTTCCCTTTGTTGCTTCATATAGATATTGAACAGCATGGGGGACAAGATAGAATTGCTATAGCAAAGATGTCAGGAGGCTAAGCAGACATTTCACAATACAACCCTCTAGTGCCGAGCAAGAACGGACGCGCTGTATCGCCATGCCCCAAATACACAAAGCCAGCCATGCATTCAGGAATCCACTGAGTTCCATAAGCTTCCAGGGGGAGGCATTCTTTCTGAATCCACAAATGATATTCAAAGGACTCATAAACTCACAGCAATATCAAATATGCCTTGAAGTAATCTCCCTAGAGGCAATGCCTATGAGTTCTACTTCAGAAACTAGAATCAGAAATTACAAATATTACTTGCTGGTATTTTTTTGAAAGTCACAGCCCTTTTGAAAGTTTAAACTCTGCTGTAAGTGAATGTGCTCCATAATGAGTTAGGCATATTAGCTGTACTCACTCCCCATTGAATGGTCTTTCACAGCTTATTGATTTAACAAATGTTTATATCATCTTTCACCCAAAGGTTTCAGTCATAACACAACCAGCTGTGAATTTTTACTAGCCTTATTTTACATACATTAAAACTTTGTCAATGTTTTTCAAATAATTTTTGCATTTAATTTCCCACTGACCTCACTGTTAACACACACACACACATCACATTTCTTCTACACCCAACTGGGCATTAATAATACTCCATCCATAATACTCTATAGAGCCATTCCAGCTTGCTGTAACAGAGGGAGATGAGGAAGGAAGTGTGGCCATTCCACCAACCCTGCGAAAGGATTACTTCATTTTTCTTTTTCCCTATCTATCCCTTTTTTCTTGTATGTCATGACTTTTTAGATTGTGAGCCTGTGGTCAAAGACTGGGTGCGTTCCGATGACACTTTAGTCCACGGAGTGTGAATAGTCCACTCCACGGATGACTATTTGTGTGTCACACTTGGGCGACACAGAAGTAGTGCTCTGTGAAGTACAGTATTCACTCTTCATTGTGTAGTCATCTCTCTCCCCCCCGAATGGCTGGTTCCTGCTCACCTCTTTGGGGTTCCGCCTTTCTGTGGGGAGGGACCTTGGGGGGAGGAGAGTGCGCGGACATGCACCGTGGCCATTGCTGAATAAGTGGCGGAGGAGGAATCCCATCTCTTGACAGGAAGTAGAATCCATGCACCGTCGCTCCAGCGGGCGCATTGCCTCTCCTGTCATTGAAGGCAATGCGGCCACTGGTTCTTGCTGCAGCGGCCGCATAGGGACAGGTGACAGGGACGTCGCTCGGCGCTGATGTGTCCTTTGCTGGCAGATGGATCTGGTGCCCTGACACCTGAGGAGACCGTTCCAAAGCTTCTTGCTTCTACAGCAGCAGCCATGTGCAGAAAAATATGCACCACCCCCACCGCAAAAGCAACAGGCTGCAGAACAGTCTCCTCGCATGTCTGGGCACCAGATCCATCTGACGGCAAAGGACACATCAACAACTGAGCCATCTGTCCCCGACAGATGAGAAGGGAATCCTTCACAGCAGCAGGAGAGATGCTTGTGCATCCAATTCCCTTTCTCTCCTTGTGAATAGGGAAGGGACGCAAAAGTATCTGCCTTGCTCGTAACAGCTGCTGACAGATCCTTGTGCCGCCACCCCACCCTGATCTAGGTGGATGGATTTCTCCCACAGTTTGACGTGACATGTCAGGCCGCAGGAGACATCCTTTGCCCCCCGCCTTGTGAACTATTTGGAGACTGACTTGAGGGGATGGAACGAGCTCCTTCCATCCCTTTGAGCTGATCTTCAGATGGATCGTGGGGTGGGGTGGGGGGCAAGGGATGTACTTGTCCCTGAGAACACGTGGGATGCCATGATCGGCAGAGCCCCATCATGTGCCCGTAACAGGAAGAACGTGGGGAGCCCCCAATCGCACCACCCCACCAAGGGATGGCACGATCAATGGCTGCCCAAGTGCTTCCTTGGGATGGGATGGGATTATTTCCCATGCTGATAGAGGCGCACTGGGCAAAAGCAGCAGGGGTTTCTGCCGCTCTTTCCTCACAACTCTGTAAGCATGGGAAATAATCCACACAGCTCACCACAAAACACATCAGCTCTGCAGGAACTGTCCTCTGCACAGAGTTGACCAAAAAAAACCCACCACTGCATGGAGTTTTCCCGCCAGATGACACGTTTCTCAATGGTGGTGTAAAAACTCCATGGTGGAGTTCTAAAACCACCGCTGACTAACATTTCATCCAAACTGAGCCACTGTCTTGTTTAACTGACTGCTTATAGGCCATTCCAGGAGACTGCTTAGGAGGGGAATAAAAATAATTTAAATAAATAAATCTGGTGAAATGGACTATTCCATGAAAGATTATACCATGTTAAATTTGTTAGTCTTAAACTTATTCTGAATGGATACTTCTCTTTGGGAGGGACTACAGCTCAGTAGTCAACTGCATGATGTGCATTCAGAAGGTTCCAGGTTAAATTCGTGGCATCTCCAGGTCAGACCAGGAAAGAATCCAGCCTGAACCCCTAGAGAGCTGCTAGAAGTCAGTGTAGGCCAGCCTTCCCCAACCTGATGTTCTTGAGATATTTTGGACTGCATGACTAATGGTCAGAAATTCTGGGAGTTCTGCCAGACACCAAGCTGGAGAAGGCTGGTGTAGGCAATACTGAGTTAGATGGACCAATGATCTGACTCAGTAAAAACCAGCTTCCTATGTTCCTTTTTGTGCAATATGATAAGCCATTGTGATATGCGCCAGCAATCCTATATATATAAAAAATTAAGCTGCCATTCTCATTTTAAGACATTGGATAAATAAGAGACAGTGAAAGTCCGATGAAGATATGCACTAAAGACCTCTACTGGGTATGGTCCACCTTCACTGCAACACTGAAACAGCAACCCCTGAAAACCTTCTCTACAGAATTTAAGCAGGTGGGCAAAAAGTCATAAACTGGACAATTGGTGTCAACTCACCTCAATATCCTGGAGGCTGAACTCCTTTTGATCTTTAAAGTTTGCTGCTCCAGCACTAAGTTCCATGAGCATTTTTGCTATTTCTGGTTTTATTGCTGCTGTGAGTCGACTTGCTGCTTCCATGACATGTTCCTGCACGTCTTTCAGTTGCATAGCTGCCTTAGAGTAGTGCGAGTTCCGAAACACACTGCTGAAAAGGTCTGTGAGGAAAGCGCTCGCACGGCAAAACACATTGAGTGCATCCAGATATTTGGAGATTCCCTGCTGGATGTCTGCAATAGGAGTCGCATGGTTGCAGCTGCCAGCAGCAGCCGGGGAGACCAGAGGGGATGTTGTGGCTGGAGAAGCTAAAGGTGCGCTCAGAGTCTTGCCTAGTTCCGGCACTTGATACTGCTGGTGTTGCTGTACTTTCTGCTTGGACCCGCCAAGCAAAAAGCGCCGCTTATAGTCCATTTTACTTTCTTGTGCACTGCAGCAATACATAAGGAAGTACTTGACAAAAGGTTCCTTGAATTAACAATCCGTTCTCATGAATTGCTCCCTTGGAAAACTACCTATGTGTAGCAGCAGCAGAGGAGTATGCACATAATTTTCATAGGAGGCATTTCAAAAACAAAAAAAGTAGGTAATTTGTTTCAGCAGTGAGAAAGGCAGCAGGTTTGCTGACTATGTACTATTCAGTGTTCAAATGCAGCACTGCTGCAATTACAAATTATAATCGTAAAAGCGAGCTGTGATAACTTTTTAAAAATACTGTATGTTTCCTGCTCAGCAATCTAATGTGTGCACCCAAGATGCAATTTCAACCAGGGGGCAAAAAGCTGTCTGCTGCAGTTTTCCTTCTAATGCATTTCTGACACCTAACGTTAACATTAACTTACACTGAAGAGACCTTATCTTTTAAAAGTTGTATCATAGTTATATAAACTTCTTCAGTCAGTATTAGGAGAGGGAGAGGAAGAGCAAAACCAAAATCACTGCTCAACAGTGATCATTAACACAGAGCAGGTCTTTCCTTAAAGAACTACTGAACCTTCACGTCAGTGGATCAAACAGTTTCTCAATTTGACAGAGCCCGTCAGTCAAATTCAATTGAGTTTCCCACCTTAATACTGAAAAAAATGCATGTTTGTTTCCCGGAGACTTTGCAACTACACATTATTCAGAAGGAGTGTTTTACTTTGTTTTTATTGCAAGCCTTTCTGCTTCTCCTTTTCTATGTTGAGGTAGTTTCCTTTTAACATTAATAAATGGTGCTTTCAGAGTGGGCTTTTCTTGATTGTAGCGTCTGAAGGATGCAGAAATGTATTTCTAAGGCCTCTAGGTCATTTCCTAGCAGGGGGGGAAATTATAAAAAAATTATAGTTAAGTGAACTGTCATAATACATTTTAACCCCCCAGTCCCCTGGCTATATTTCTTTGTAAGTAAACTTGTTATGAACTTCTCAACTTAAAAAAAGAGAGAGCTGTAACACAGTGAAGTAAACCTAAGGTGATCTCTGTGTCTCTTCCCACTTAAACCCCAATTTAGATATTCAACACTTTCATAATATATAGTATATTACTAAAATCAATGAGATTAAGTCAGCTGATGTTCAAATATGTTCACTAAGACATATGCAAACATGGAAACATCCTATGCATGTTTAGAAAGAAAAAATATGACAACTTCCAGTATCCCCCAGTCAGCAAGTGGGAGGTGTAAGATTTTTTTTGTCTAAAAATGTATACGATTGCCTCCTTAGTTGTCATTATGTTGATAAGTACTACAACTAAACTGCCTAATTAAAAGAACATAATTTGATCAAAGATGCAAGCAAAAGTCTAGTGGTGTATCAGAGGCAGTAAGCCTGTATACACCAGTTGACGGGGAACATGGGTGGGAGGGTGCTGTTGCACCGTGTCCTGCTTGTGGGTCCCTGGTCAACAGCTGGTTGGCCACTGTGTGAACAGAGTGCTGGACTAAATGGACCCTTGGACTGATCAGGTTGGGTGTGTTCAATCAACACACTAAAACATGGTTAGGTCGCTAAACCTTTTGCAGCAAGTGATTAGTGAGTGTGTTTAACTGTAGTTATGTAGCCACCATGGTTAGGAATGGTTCACACGACACTAAATCATGGTTCGTAAGACACACTATGCCATAATATTTAGCTCAAATTGCTTAACTATCATGGTTTAACGTGTTGTCTCAACAGGGCTCCCGTTTACTAAATACAAGTACAACACAGCTAAAAAAAGTACCCCATTACTTTTTTGTCCCAATGCACCATAGATATTTGATCTGAAATATTGGGGGTGGAATAAAGTACACTTAATGTGATTTTAATTGTATTATGTAGATATTTTATTTGAATACTTAAAAAATTGAAGACAATAGTATGAACCTCCTTTACGTTGTTTAAATGTAAGAAAGAAACAAAGCAACTGAAAACTGTTGACACACTCATTCATCCTTCTCCAACGTAGTGCACTCTAGAAATTTTGGATTACAACCCCCAGCATCCTTCAGTCAGCATGGCTGGTTGGGGATGCTGGGAGTTGTAGTCCAACACATATAGAGGGTACTAGGTTGGGGAAGGCTGCAGTAATTAATTTTAGCAGCCCAAAGAACTGTGTATGATATGCTGACAACCACTCATAGACTTCAACTCTCTTCCACTGAGCTTGTTGGGGAACCTTCAGTTTTGCTATCACTACTTATTAGCTCTATTTCACATGGAGATGTATATATATATTTCAGTGATGACATATATGCATTCTCTCACATTCTTGCTAGGGATAAACATCTGAAAAATGTTAATTATAACTTTGAAACTGCCAAGCTTGCCTAATATTGTATTTGTAATTCGGATACATTCATTACTAATTACGAAATGGACATTTTTCTGTGGAACAATAAAGCACATTTCCATCCCACATCACTGGGATGCTATGTATCTTCAGCACTCATTTCCTCATTTGCATTCTTACCTGAAGTCGGAGCTCCGACCTCAGGTGAGCATCCCACTTCGGTGCTTTCCATGGCTGTGAGGGCTGGAAGGGCAGTATATATGGCCTTGGAGGGGGAGCTCTGGAATATCCTAGGGCCCTTGGAACATTCCCAGGGACCTTAGGACTGGTCTCTTAAATAGTTTTTATTGCTCATGCAGTTCAAATAAGGAGAGAAGAGGATGTGAACGGAGAATAAATACCTTGAAGTGTTGCAAAACGTTTATCCCTCTCTGATTCTACCATTTCCCTCTATTTTATCAAGCCCCACAACCTGCTATCCTCAGACTCTCCTATAATGGTGGGGAACAGACAAAGGTGATGTAAAATCTAGAATGTCCATTTCCACCTGAAACGCAGACATGCATCCAGACATGCATCCAGACATGCATTCACAAACGTGTACACGCCAGCACCCATTCGTGTACACATGCGCACCCCCTAGGATGCTCCATCAAAAGCCACGTCCATTCCCCTTGATGTTTTCCCTTTCGCAAGCCCAGCTTCCCCTTTAAGAACACCTTGTTTCCACCTGTGGAACTTTCCATCTGTGGTTTTGGCAGCCCTTCAACAATAACATAGCTGCTACATTGTATCCTCCCGCCACCTGCGCCTTATCTGCTGTTTAGGAACAGCGCCACAGTCAATTAACCGTGAAATGTAAACAAAGACACGCATGGCTGCAAACTGCCCAGCTAGCTCAGCTCCAGGGAGGACCCAGTCTACCCCTTGAAAGCCTGCACAGGAGCACACATGGGGACACCTGGAAAGGGTAAATGGGTGCACAAGGAAGGGGAGTGGCCAGATGCCCCCCAGTAAGAACTCCATTTACCCCCATGCAAGTGGCACGTAGGCATTTTTCCAGCCCCTAGCCTTGTCAGCTCCAGAGTACACTGATTAAGTTAATCCTGCCAAATCCATTCCACTGACTGACTGCCCAGACATCACCATATAAGGAAAGGGCTACGTGCAAGTATGTGGCACAAAGCACACCTGGGAGCAGGTATCTCACACGTGGTGATGGCGACAGCCAGATGTTTTCCCCACTGCAGTTCTTCTCTTGACCACTGCTTGAGCGCAACTACGCATGCCTCAGCGATGTAACAGATGAGGTGGACCAATGGGATGTAGGCAAATGACATGTAACATCTGGACTATATATGCTGTGGTTTGAATGCAATGAGGTGTGACCCTGTCTTTGCTGCGTGAGCACCAGGTCATCACCCTATTCTCGAGAATAAACGTTTAGAGCCCAATGCCTTGCCTGTGATCTTTCGCGAGTGTTTCAATATTGGACTTTGATGCACTGGGATTAGTATAATTTATGCAACAAGGGGACAAGCACACTTATCATCACTAGGGTTCAGCATTCAAGGCTCACAATCCTGGGAGTGCTTCTGGAACCTTTGTTGCACCTATAATTACACTGGCCAGGCAGAATTTTCCCATTTGTGCAACTCTTAAAGATAAAAGGGTCCTCTCAGATTTTGACATAAACCTATACCTGAGCCACAAAGCTCTCTGACCTACAGCCTTCCAGCTGCCTGTTCTTCCTTGCCTAAAAAGGCTACCCCTTTTTTTCTGGTCCTATTCCAACATGCTTAATCAGCTGTCCAGACCCAGGCCCAAGAAAAGTATTTGTAATTCAAATAGTAGCAGACAAGAAAATTGTACCAGTTGTGGATTTTCCCAGAGCGTTGTGGTCAAGTAAAAGGAAGTTTTCTATTCTATGCAATTTTTGCACATATAAAAACTTCTAAGGTTGTTGGCCTGGTAATTCTGTGCCTTTGATCATGGTATCACAGCTTCCCTTGCATGTCCACTTCCTTCCCAACACAAGGAAATAGCCTTATGGGAGGCTTTTACCCAGTCTCACTTTCCTGTGGGCTCGTCCCAGCTTCATTCCTCCATCACCCACTGTTTCCTGAATTCCCTGCTTCTCAGCCCCCATCTCTCCGCATCCACATTGTACTGACCTTGGGCCTGGCAAAGATTTTCCACAGCAATTCCTTTGCTCCCTTGTCTCATCTATCCTTCTTTTTCCTCCAGCATATCTGACAGGCACTCACCGCCCCATATACTGCTTCCTATGTCCCTTTGTTTCAGAGCCCCTGCCTCTGAGCCCACTTTCCCCTACCTCCTGGGACCTAGTTCCACTGTGCTTTCCAGCCTTCAGCCGCCCCACCCCCCACACCAGCTTTGCCCACACAGCTCCTCCTGCACTTGTGTAAAGGCTTCTGACAGCCAGTGACCATCCATCGCAACTCAAAGCCAAATATCTCAGCGAATCTTCAGTTCAGAGGTTTCATCACTGCTACCACCACCAGATCTATTAGCATGTTATAATATAGCTTAACAATGGACCATCTTATTTTCATTTCTTCTCTTCCGTGCAATTCATCAGCCCACATGTATACCACTCACTTCTACATTCCATATGTACAACAGTTTATATTTTAGACTAAGCCAAATTCCTCTCATTATGCTCATGCAAAGCAGTTGGTCTAACACCAAACTATTGTAACTAAGTGTACATATCCCAGAACATTTCAGGGTTGGGGGGAGTCCAGAGTAGGTCAAACAACTTTTCTAGTCTTTTGTGCATATTCTTACATGCAGTATGAAGTAGGAGCACAAAGAAAAGAATAGCAATACTTAAGGATTCCTATTTACAACAGCTGTGAGCAAAATGCTTATTAACTGCAGCTTGACTGAAAAAATAGCCAAGGTGTTGGGACAGGGCCACTTTTGTGTATGTGGGTAAATCAGATGTAATTCATGACAAAGAGTTTTTAAAAAGCAACTCAAACAGTTTCAGAATTCACAAACAGAAAACATACACAACTCCAAAGGTGTATATTTACAATAAAAGTGTTCCTATAAGTAACAGAGGATATCCAGTTACTCTTTATAAGACACCAAGAGAACATGTTTGAAGGGCAGGATAGAAATCTCTATAATAAAGAAATTACAATTGATGGTATATCTATCTTTCTATCTATCTATCAGACTACTCAGATCATCTATATCAGGGACCTTGATGATTTAAAACATATCCCCCCACTCTTTAGCCACAGAGGCTCCCAGAGCAGTTTACAAACTAGTAAAATAATCCCTGCCCTCAGGCTTACAATTTAAAAGAACTGACACACAGAAGAAAAAGGGACGGGGTGGGAGGAAGAAAAATGCAAGCTTGAGCACCAGTTCCCAAAGTTACAGTTCTTATCATTAGCTTAGGACAGAAAATAGTTCAGGTATTCTGATGGAGCAACTGCCACCCCAAAAGATGATGACTCAGAAAGGGCTGAAGGGAGTTGGTTTCTCAGCAGAGCTGAAGAACAGCCTTGCTTCTCCTCTCTTTCTCTGCTTCTTCAAACCCCTCTTCAACCATTCTGACTGAGTTCGGAAGAAACAATAACCAACAGTGGGTTAAATAGTCAACAGCTGTTTACTATGTTGTCTGTCGAGACTTTTTCATGCCATGGTTGGTTATTCAGCCAAAATAACCAACGCAAATAACCAACACTGTGTCACGCACCGTTGACTATCTCATCTCACACAGTTGGCTATTTTGGCGACTACAGAGTCCCCTGGCAACAGCGACCAAAGTGGAGGCTGCTGCTCTGGTCCAGCCAGCAGAACTCACAATGGCTGATGGGATACCAGCAGGAGGACTGAACGGGAGAGAGAGGATGGGGGATCTGTCAAACACACGGCTGACTAATAGTCAACTTGACGCTGGCCTTTACACCACACCAGTTGATTATAATCATGTCATGTGGGGAGTACTCCCTCGATAATCAACCATGGAGTTGACTACTAACCCACCAATGACTACTGTGTTGTCTGAATGCAGCAGTGCCTCTTGGGATACATTCTCCACAACAGTCTAATTCTTTGTTACAGCCTTCCCCAACTGGGTGTTCTCAAGAGGCTTTGGACTACAACTCCCATCACCACCACTACCTTCCCCAACCACTTGCCCTGCTAGCTGGGGCAGATGGAAGTTGCAGTCCAAAATATCTGGAGGGCAATGCTTTACTAAGATGACTTTATTTAAGTTATTGAAAAAGATTGCTTCTTCAAACCATTTCCAGGTTTAATGAATTTATTTCTTATGCAGCACTAGCATGGCCTATCTTCATAATTTCTAGTCTCTCATTATGGAAGATGGTAGTCTGGATGGTCACAAACCATGCTCTTTTGTTGTACTCCCCCATACAGAATATTATGCTTGTATACACAATTGGAATTGAAATGCATTTCAAGTCCAAGCCATGATTCAACTCCACTGTATTTCTGTTCAAGGATTCTGTGCAAGAAGATCCAATTTAAGAAATACAGATATTACACACTACCTTAAGTATGAGTTCCTCTTAATCTCTGCTAGTGCCATGAAGTCTACAACGGCATGGGCTCTCAAACATTAGGACAAAGCAAAATCAAATCGGCTTCATTCCGCTGAGGAAGCCCATTTGTCCCCAGGTCAGAAAATAGCAGACATTGAAGCCTAGGATGTGCTTTTAAATCACAAAAGAAAGACCCCACCATCCTGGAAGCTAAAATCCTACAAAGCTTTATAATGTGGCTCAAAAGCCACATATTTTTGCCCAAGGTTCAATCTTTTACAAAGAAAATGAAGGTTTAACGCAATGTGTTTGACAGAGGATCACAGATTTACTTCTGAGAGATTTAAGTGTAGAATTTAGTATGTTTACATTACATTTTGTATTGTAAAACAAGGTATTTAAAGGAACACTCAGTATAACTGGGCCACATCAGTGGCAATGATTGGGCCAGTAAGTAAAATGAGTAAGAATTGTGCTAAAAGTATTCATCACAAAGAGGTCATTTGTCCACCAATTCAAGCATCTCTATCTCATATTTACCTGTCTAATGTATCCCCTTACCCCCACATATTTCATTCTGGCAATTTATTTTTGTTCTTATAAGAGATTGGAATTGCCATAAGTTGCCTCAGACAATATTTAACGCTGCCAAGAATAGATGCAAAACATGGAGTAGAAGAATGTGCGCTGGTATTTTATCCTTCGTAGATCAGAACCTTTGTAGACTAGAACCAGATTCCTGCATTGAACAGGGGGTTGGACTGGATGGCCTTGTAGACCCCTTCCAATTCCGCTACTCTATGATTCTATGACACTATCCATAAAGCCATGATTCGTAGCTATTATGATAATCAAAACTGCACCAAATATTTATTAGGGGAAAGAAGGAGGACAGGGGAGAGAGAAAAGCACAATGTCCCCACCCACCCATTTCAAGTGTGCCCCAGACACGTGTAAAGAGGCTAGAGCAGAAGAATGAGTTATCCTAAGTCCATCCCTTTTAGGCATGTGCAAGTGGCAGGATTGGCACAGGAAAGGCCTCAGAAGCTCCTAATGGAATAAAAAAGCTCCTCCCACTCAAGAGGGAGGAAAACCCACCTGCTGCCAGTGAATTTTCACCCCCTCTCCCTGCCCAAGTTTAACACAGGTATCCTTGTCTCAGATCTCCAGACACGACAGAAAACAGCTTGGAGAATGAAGGCTTTGGAAAGAAGACAAAGTGCAATTTTCTTTTCCTGCACACTGGCCAAAATAAATGAGAGCTGCACAAGAGTCGAGTCATACTCTCGGAATATTCCTATGAGGGATGAGCTTGGGCCAGATCTGGATTTGTCTGAGGAAGAAACCCCGCGCAGCCCACGTTACGAGCCTTAAGGAAACAAGACAGGCCTCAAGGATACTTTAGATCCTGCCTCACCTGAACCAGACACTTCATGGACTGGATCCCCCAGTAGGGCAAGTGTCAGTCCGTGTCCATTCTACAGTGCTCTTAGCACAAAGGCATGGGCTGTCATGCAAAGGCACAGCATCCATTAAGGGAAACTCCAGCCAGATAGTCCGGTTGATTGAAGGCCTGGTTTAGGGCCAGAGAACAAAGCCAGCATATCTTTACACTGTTTTTGTTCAAGGATTCTCATTTATCCATCAGTCTAGTCCCCAGACCTAATCCCCATATCCTGCACCTTTAATTAATTTCTCATATGGGAGCTGAAAACACAGACAAAGGGCAGCAAGATACACGATCAGTAAGCTCATGTGATGTTAAAAGGGAAATATCTGAAGTAGGTTAACAAAAACTCCCTGCATATCCTAAACTAGCACGTGAGGGAGAAGATTAGGGTCATACCTTCCAACTGATATGTTTTATATAGTCAGGAACGTCTGGTGCACAAGCATGCTTTAATGTGGGAAGTGGAGGGAGGATTCAGAAATTCAACCTGGAATCTGTAATTGTATCAGCAACTTATATATCACAAGGATTTGCTGATCTTGTATTTTGTCACTGAGAGCATAATGAGAGGAGGGCTGCATCAAATCTCTCCAGTGGGCAGGTCAATGGATCGACATGCTTGTTCATGTCTGTGTGAGCAACTGCTCACACAATAAGGGGTGTGTTCTGTCAAAGCCTCTGTCCAATTTGCATGTATCTCAGATTGTGCAGTGTCAATGGGCAGAGACAGCGTTCTCAGCCCTTCAGCTGTTGTCCAATTCAAAGTACTGTACCTATCTAAAATTAGCTGCCAACCTGGGATGACAGCCTGGACGGTTTCAGTTACACTGATGTGCTTTAATCAAGTCTGCACTTACTCTGAAATTCCCCACACTTCCAAAATCTACATCATGACAATCCAAATTCTATAATCATATTCAAAATATGTTATTCCATGTAATTCTTGTGCTTACATGCTCCAGGCATTTACAAATTTTGTAATATTTGTAATATTATTACAAAATGTATGACTGAAATAGGAAGTCCTTGAATACAAGCCATTGGGGAGATACACAAAGGGACTGAAGCCTCAGACTGGATTGCTAGGAAACCCTGCCAATTCTGGCTCTGATTTTTTCCCCTTCAGGCTTGCTTAAACTTCATCGCAGCTACAAAGGCTCATTGCCTGCTTTGTAAGAAGCAGAAATACTAATAATGCCAAATTGGGCAACAGATACCACCAAGATTTCATGCTTGTACTGACCTTTGCCTAAGCACTAAACTACATAAGATTTGGAAGAACCATACTGCCTACATGCTTGTTCTCCCTAAATCTCCCCTCCCCCAACCCAGCTGCTATTTGCACCACAAGAGGGAAAATAATAGGCAACAAGTGCTGTAGCCAAATTCCACCCCCCCCCCCCCCCGTGAGTAAACAGCAGCTTTGGGGAGTGGAGGGTTAATCACCTTCTTCCCCCAACATCACTGCTCTGAATCAGAATCAGATTTTCTACACAGTTGCCTTGAAACAGAAAACATTGGGTCATGCATAGTACACACCTGAGGTTCACCTTGCCTGGTTCTCTGGCGTTTTCTTTACGCAGAGAAAAAACAGCTCTAATTAGGAACCCTTACTTTTGAGTAAACAGGCTTACGATCACACTGCTAATCTTTTAGACATACTCCTGAAACACAATGTACCTTATAAAGTACCTTCTAGTATTAAAATTCTACATTTCAATTGAAATGCTGTTGCACAACAGGCTTACTTTTTTATCCCCTCACAATTACAATATGCACATTGTTTCACAGCTCTACAGCAAATGCTGGAGCCTCAAGCTTGCTTATATGAACCAGTATCCTGAAATAACCATCCAAACTTTGGTTTGGTTGCTGAATCTGAGGCTGCAGAGACACACTAGATTTGAGAAAGCTGGAGGCAGCTTCTTTGGATATCAATTGCCTTTGGCAAAAAGATACTATAGGGTTTTTTAAAAAATTGTTGTCAAAACTTGGCAAATATGTTTTAAAAGAAGTAGTAGCAGGATAAAATTAATGTGTCCATATACACCACTCGCAAGCTATCTGAGCTCTTTATAAGTCTACTTTGTCTCCAACCTAAGCTGAAGTGAGAAATTTTACCCTGAAAAACAGGGTGGAAACCTATTAATAAAATACACAGCAAGTTGAAAGAACGGGAAAAGATCCCATGGGAAAACTAGGGGCTTTGGGATTCACCTCTCTCAACACAAAATGGCATCTTCTCTGAGGGTGAAGTGTACCCAACAAACACAGTGACCTCTCTGAATGGCAAGGGATAGGATTTAGCTGAAACACACTAGATCCCCTGTCCTTGTTGCAAGGGTCAAGATGGCTGTTGCAAATGAAATAGCATAGAACAGTCAGCAGCCATGCCAGCATTCCCCAACCTGGCGCCCTACTGATGTTTGGGACTACAAGTCCCAGAATTCCTGACAACTGGCCGTGCTGGCTGGGGCTGACAGGAATTGAAGTCCAAAATGTCTGGAGGGAGCCAGGTTGGGGAAGGGTGACCTATGCATTCTTTTTTTTTAAATTTATTTTATTTATTTATTTTTAACAACAAACACAAATCAAAATCACTTAATACAAAAACATTATAATACCTTACTATCATATATTCGATGTTAACCTATTAAACATAATATAATAAACATAACAGTGCTCCCCCCACCTCGGGATCTCATTCTTGTTTCCAAAAACTCATAGTTTCATCTGTTGGTGGATCCCCCCTTCCTTTAGAAAATACAGACTCCAGGAACTTTTTCCATATACTCTCAAAATCATTCGTTTTTACTATGCCTCTTTTCATTTTTATATTACATGTCAATTTATCATTTATAGCAATGTCCCACACTTCTTTATACCATTCTTCAATACAATAATCTCCTGTAATTTTCCAATTCCTAGTTACTATCAACCTCGCAGCTGTCAGCAGGTTCGTTATCAATTCTTTCATTTCTTTATTACATTTAAGATCATCATGCAGTGAGAGTAATGCAATCCTTGGTGTAACTTCTACTTTAAATCCCACAATCTGTTCAATCTCATAAAACACCATCTTCCATAACTTTTGCACATGTATACAATCCCACCACATATGTAAATACGTTCCCTTTTCACCACAACTCCTCCAACAATCTGCTGAAAGCTGTTTATTAATCTTATTTAATCTAACCGGAGTTAAATACCACCTCCATACAAGTTTATAGTAATTCTCCTTTATTCTTACTGACATATTTCTCAACACACTCTGTCTCCAATATCTATCCCACCTCTGTTGTCCTATTTGTATCTTCTAATCAGTCTCCCAAACCATTTTCCCAGCACTATCCAGCCCTCCTTTCTCAACTAATATATTATATAGTTGACTCACTAACCCCTTTATCCCTATATTTTGTCCCTTATCTATTTCTTTTTGTTCAATTAATTCCTCAAATTTCGTCCTCTCTCTACATTCTCCATTTTCTCTTACCCAATTTTTAGTCCATTGTTCTAATTGAAAATAATTTAACCACGTTAATTCCAAATCTCTCAAAACTTCTTCCAACCTCTCTCTTGTATTCATCCCCCTTAACCACTCTCCTAATTTCATTTTATTTATTTATTTTAAAACTTTGCTTAACCTCTTCTTTAAATTTTCAGGAAATTTCTTTAACATTATCACCGGTGTTAAGGGGGAATTACTTGAAAACAATTCCTTTTTATAATTATTCCAAAGTTCCCAATGGAACTTCAAAAATTGGTTATCTAAATCATTAAGCCATTTACCCTTCCCTTTTTCCTTAAAAAACACATTTTGCAATTTTAACTCAATATTCCCTAATGTATTTTCTTCCATCCATTTTAAGTCCCCTACCCCTATAATTGCTTCAACAACATGTCTTAACCTATTAGCTAGATAGTAGTACTCAAGGTTTGGGAGACCCAGTCCGCCTCTCTTTTGGCTTAAATACCATTTACTTTTATTAATCCTTGATTTCTTCCCTTCATTGCAGTAATTATTTATAAGATTCTGCCATCTTTTTAATTCTATCTCTGAAATTCTTATTGGTAACATTCTAAAGAACAAGTTAATCTTAGGTAAAATTTTCATCTTTATTAAAGCTATTCTTCCAAACCAGGAAAGATTCAGTTTCTTATACTTCTTTAACTCTTCCTCTATTTCTTTTTTTAATCCATTTAAATTCTCACTTTCCAAATCTTCTAAATTTTTTGTAATCTTAACACCCAAATATTTAATTTTTTCTTTGCTTTTCAAAACTGAAACCTTCCCTTCCCACTCCCTTTCTTCCTTTTTAGTATAGTGGAATAACATCAAATCCGATTTTGCCCAGTTTATCCTTAACCCCGTAACTTCTTCAAAATCATTCAACTGCTGTTTAATTCTTTCCATTTTACCTAAAGGATCTCTAATAGTCATCAATGTATCATCTGCAAACATGTTCAATTTTATTTTATTACTGCTACCTATCCCCTCTATCTCTCCATCCTCTCTTATTGCGTTTGCCAACAATTCCATCACCAATACAAACAGGACTGGCGAGAGTGGGCATCCTTGTCTTGTCTCTCTAGCAAGTCGTATCTTGTCCGTTATTCCATCATTTACTACCACTACGGCTGTGCTTTTAGAGTATAACTGCTCTATTATTGTTCTAAATTTAGTACCAAATCCCATTTTATTTATAACCAACTTTAAAGTTTGCCAGCTCACACAATCAAAAGCCTTAAAAATATCTAACGCTAAAATACCCGCCTTAATCCTTGATCTTTTTATCCCCTGAATTACACTCAAAACTCTACCTATTAATGTGTGCATCTGTCTACCTGCTATAAAACCACATTGATCTTCCCCTACATATTTAGCTATACATTTATTTAGCCTTTTAGCCAAAATGCTTGAAAAAATTTTTGCATCTTGGTTTATTAGTGAAATTGGTCTATATGAATCTGAGAGAGTCAGATCCTTATCCGGTTTTGGAATTAAAATTATTATAGAATGCTCCCATGACTCTGGGATCCTCTCCCCCTCCATTATTGCGTTATATAATTTCAGCAACTTTGGCACTATTAAAGTTTTAAATTTTTTGTAAAACTCTGGTCCTAAACCATCTGCCCCTGGTGATTTCCCTGCTTTAAGCTGGTCTATAACCTCCTCTATTTCACTTTGCAATATATTATTATCCATTATTTCCTTATGCTCTTTTTCTAATCCTTTCTTCAAAAATTTATCCACATATTCCTCCGTCCTCTTCATTTGGGTATCTCTTTTCTTGTATAACTCTTCAAAAAAATCCTGAATTTTTTTTATTTTATCCTTCATCAAATGACAATCATTACCCTGCTTATTTTTTACTAACCCTATCCCATTTTTAGCTTTTTCTTTCTGTGTGAGTTTGGCAAGCATCTTTGAATTCCTATTACTGTTTTGAATTCCTGACAACTGGCCGTGCTGGCTGGGGCTGACAGGAGTTGAAGTCCAAAATGTCTGGAGGGAGCCAGGTTGGGGAAGGGTGACCTATGCATTCTTAATGCAGTAACAGGGTGGGAGATCATTGCAGTAGCCCAGCCTGGCATCCTCTGGATGTGATGGACTGATCGCATCATCCCCTGCTTGTATGATAAGTGGCCATGCTGGATAGGGATGATAGAGTTGCAGAACAAAAGATCTGGAGAGTGCCAAGTTGTAGAAGGCTACAAGAACCTATTCAGCGTACAATATTCTTCCAACATGATATATTCTATCTACCTATCTATCTATATCTTCCAACATGATATATACTACCGTATTTCTTCGATTGTAAGACGCCATCGATTGTAAGACGCACACTAATTTCAGTACCACAAACAGAAAAAAACCCCTAAGACACACCCGCGATTCTAAGACGCACCCCATTTTTAGAGATGTTTATATTGGAAAAAAAGTGTGTCTTAGAATCGAAGAAATAGGGTATCTTCAGCCAGCAATGTCCTCTTGCATTCTACACAAGGCAAACAGGTCAGCCTCTAATGAATAAAGGGACACAAATCTGACATTCAAAAATCAGTAGGGTAATATTTCAACCTCCCAGGAACACTGTTGCCAGCCTCAAAGTGCCCATTCCTGAACAAGGGAAATTCTTCTTGATCCTCCCAGAGTGCAGGACATGGAATAACAGGCTCAAGTTAAAGGAAGCTAGATTCCAGCTGGACATCAGGAAAACCTTCCTGACTGTTAGAGCAGCATGACAATGGAATCAGTTACCTAGGGAGGTTGTGGGCAATCCCACACTAGAGACATTCAAGAGGCAGCTGGACAACCCTCTGTCAGGGATGCTTTAGGGTGGATTCCTGCATTGAGCAGGGGGTTGGACTCGATGGCCTTGTAGGCCCCTTCCAATTCTGCTATTCTATAATTCTATGATTCAAAGGGAGACTTCAGTGTGAAATAACTGGATTAGAATTGAAGTTCTTGAAAAATTGCAGCACCTCTGGCTTAAACAGCAAAAATGCTTTCCCATCCCCTATAGGTGTTAATGAATTTCGCAATCCTAGGATGTATTTATCAAATACTGCTGTTGTGAATGGTCACCATGTTTATTTTGCACATTTAAACTTTAACGTAATTGTCAGACTGATTTTTTTTTTGGGGGGGTGCATTCCCTCCCCCCAATCTCATTGTTTAATTTCTCCTCTACATGCCAACTGGAAATGCTGAGCTATTTCTAGGCCACAAAAGAGTTTGGTGCCCAGAGCAAATCTGAAGAAGGGGTGAGAGTGGTGTTTACAGCAATGTGGAGGTAAGCATCATGAAGGCCTATTGTTGCAAACCAGTCTCCTTGATGAAGGAGGCAGGACAGTGGCGAGGGTGGTTATTCTGAACTTTTTGGACAGCTGTAGTTATTCATGTCCTGAAGGTCCAATATAGGATGGAGGCCATCATACATTTTTGGGGACTTTGAAGTACCTGGATAAGAAACCAGTGATCTTCTGAGCATGGGGGAAGATTTCTATTGCACCCTGACTCAAAAGGGCAGCAATTTCTTTCTGGAGGACCCCAGGAGGATGGGTTGAGAAAGTAAATAAGAGAGAATGAAAGAGAAGATCTGTTCAGCATCCAAGTGGGGCAGAGAAAGGATAATATTTTTTGAATCATTGCCGTTAGGCAAGAACATTCCAAATTGCTGCCAGTCGCTGCAGCGAATGAAAAGGAACTGAGGGGCAAGCAGGAAGCACAGAGCAGGCTCTAGAACGTCCCATGTAACTGTTCTGCACAGGGTCAAAACTTGTGAGTCACAGAGACCACGAAGAAGTAGTGACTGTTTCTGACAAACTGTATCAATGAACTATAGGTCATGGAAAACAGTATGAAGCAGGGAAAGGGGATAGTGGAATATATGCAATGTTGAAGGAGATATAATGATGGCCAGAGAGGAAATTCCACAGAAGAGATCTTCAAGATAAAGCAGTTCTGACTAAAAGACCAAGACAATGCCCAAGGCACTGCATGATACTGTCTGTCCATAGGCAGAAGATGGAAGAGATAAAGAGAGGAGACAGGAGGTATGTGCTTCAGAGAAATTATCAACATGAACTTTTGCAATCTCCAAGGGGCAAGGTGAGGATGTGATCAAAGACATCAAGTCAAGCATCATGGTCTGAGATAGAGACAAGTGTCCAGTACCTGGGCCTTAACTTCTTGGACGGGAACTACTGAGTGCCTTGAAATTCATCTCTGAGAGACAGTCTGCAAGACCACAGCAAGGCAGGTGATGCCCCTTCACATGTCACACACAGAAGCACCTTCCCAAGTTAGGTTGTAGAATGGGGACTTCCAAGATATTCAAACCACCAGCAAAAAGAGATAGGTCTTCACACCTACTTGCTGGGGTGGGGATTGACCACAGGGATGTAGCACACAGAGGGAATGTGGCTCCTTTGGCATTGCTCTCTGGGGTCACCCTTTGGTCAAGAAAGTGTGAAGCAGATAGCAGGCAGAGTACAGGTAGAGAGAACACTGAAGGGATGGATATACAGGGATATATTATACAAAAAATATATAATAAATAAATATTTGCTTTGGTGATGGGGCGATTAATGCAATGCAAAGTATATGTGTAGAAAGGTGCATTTTGAACAATCCTGTAATATTGACTTTATTTCTTTAGTAGAAATCAAGAAATGAACCATTTGTGCCTTTGAGGATTCCCCCCACCCCCAGTCCTGCAAACCAGATTATGAGAAAGGCTGCTGGATTGGTTAGAGATTTAACTGCAAGGCAGTAGGTGGAGAAATGAAGCTGTTGTTAGGCAGAATGAGGCAAGGACAGCAATAGCTCCTTAAACCAGCCTTCCCCAACCTGGTGCCTTCCAGATGCATTGGACTGTAACTCCAATAATTCCATTGATCATGCTGGCTGGGAATTTGGAGGGCAACAGATTGGGTAAGGCAGCCTTAGACACTGCAAAGTTTTTCAAGCACTCTCCCCTCCTATCTCTGTAACCATGTGGGTTGCTAACCAACCCAAGCCCTGGTTGATCTCTGGAAAGGAGAAATGGCCCGGGAAGTTGACACAATTGTTCCTGAGTGTCCTCTCCCATGGAGTGGAGCCAAACAAGCCTCCTGTTTTTTCAGGGCGCTGAAATGAGCGGGATGTTGACTAGTGCGCGGCAGGAAACAGATTATCTATGTCAATTTCAATTTGGCTTCCAGCCTTGTTATGGGACAGAGACTGCTTTGGATGCCTTGATGATTGATCTATGCCAGGAACTTTGTTACTTTAGGAACATAAAATGTAATTATGTCCAAGTTAGTTTGGCATAAAATTATTACATTTGGTAACAAACAGAGCTACAAGCTCCTGAACTGTTAGGAACACCTGAACTGTAAGGAACCTCTCTGGTTCTGCCAGTTTATGAGGAGCAGGCAAAAAACAACTAAAAACAACAACAGAAGAAGCCACCAACATTAGTAACAAAGAAAATTATTTATGTCTCCGCTAGTCCTCCAGTGCCAAGACAAAAAGCACCCATTCCCATAAAAAGAACTGAGAAAAAAAGGGGGAAACAAGGTTCAATGAATATGCATGAAATTTAATCAGACTCATTTTCTAAGCTATAGCCATCACTATCAGTTGCAGTCTCTGCTACAGTGGCAGTGCTGCCCCCTAGAGGCAGAAATGCATCTTGGGTTCTTGCATTTGAGAGTTGAAGTCTTAATTTACAACCTAGGACTTGCTTGTCCTTGGTGCACAGACATTGTAATAATCTGATACTGTACAGTTTTTAGAAATCATTTGGAGAAGTAAATATCTGAACAAGTAAATATCTAATTCTGTGGGTGAATCAGGGAGAGGGTTACTTTAATGTAGTGAGAAGAGGTTGTGTTATTGGGTGCTCATAATTGGAAAGTTGAGAGAGGAAGAGGGAGGGAAAGAAGGAAACAGCCCCTGAAAGTTGTTCCAGTCAAAAGGAAAACAGCCAAACATATTGTCATCCAATCATTCTCGAACGACTAGCTTCACATTAGTAATTCAGAAATGTTTAGAGCTTAGGAGGAAGTTTAGCCTCTGCCCTCTAGCAGGGAGACTCCATATCATACATCTGTCACGAGAATGCTCTTTCCTTTCTCAAGAAAACACGGATGAGGCCTAGAGTAGGGGAAGATGGTGGGTTGTGTGCCTGTACAGGAGGCCACTTGAACAATGTGTCTTTGTGGTCTCTAAACTGATCTATTTGGGAGGTGGACCCAGGCTAATCAAGTCAAGATGGAAAAATGTCCGCTGTATTCAAAAATGTATGTTGTAAGTTGCAAATTTTCCAATGCCTAATTTTGCCACCATCTGAAAAAAATGGCAGCGTTATTTTCCTACATTTCCCAGCAAAGATAGCCTATTTATATTACTACAAAAGTCTTGACCTACACATTTCTCAAAAATCTGATATCCTTTAAAAAAACACCTCGCCCTCCCCCCAGCCCACCCCCAATGGGGATTGGGGAAAAAACAACCCTCGCTCTCCCCCAAGCACACCCACCCCGATGGGCACTTAAAAAGAAAAGCCCTTGCCCTCCCCTCCAGCCTACCTCCAATGATCACAGAGCCCACAATATAGAGCAACTGCAGTAATTTCAGCCACTCTATACTTCGGGCTCTATGATTTCTGCCCGATGGAGGACTAAGGTGCTGCACTAACCACTTTGTGGTTAAGAAAAACTTAACCACAAAATGGTTAAATGTGTCGTCTGCACCCATTTTGCATGTGGTTAGTGTAACCACAGCTGGCCATGGTTACATTAACCACAAAACCCAGAGTGTCATCTGAACCGGCCCAGTGTATGGTTGGTGAAGGAAGACGAATGTTGGTGGACTTTCTTTTAGCCTGCATTCCACATCTCATCCAAAGTTCACTGGAAGTCAGAGTAGGAAAAGATGTCAACAGAAGTATCAAGACATCAGTGTTCTTGTAGGATATTGCAACTGTATCATGAGGAACATTCACTGCATCCTGAGGATGAATCTTGCATCACCTGCTTTATATAAAGGTGTTATATCAAATTTGTTATTAGATGATCTCAGTTATTATTATTATTATTATTATTATTTATTTATATAGCACCATCAATGTACATGGTGCTGTACAGAGTAAAACAGTAAATAGCAAGACTCTGCCGCATAGGCTTACAATCTAATAAAACCATAGTAAAACAATAAGGAGGGGAAGAGAATGCAAACAGGCACAGGGTAGGGTAAGCAGGCACAGGGTAGGGTAAAACTAACAGTATAAAGTCCGAACAACATCAAGTTTTAAAAGCTTTAGGAAAAAGAAAAGTTTTTAGTTGAGCTTTAAAAGCTGCGATTGAACTTGTAGTTCTCAAATGTTCTGGAAGAGCGTTCCAGGCGTAAGGGGCAGCAGAAGAAAATGGATGGAGCCGAGCAAGGGAAGTAGAGGCCCTTGGGCAGGCGAGAAACATGGCATCAGAGGAGCGAAGAGCACGAGCGGGGCAATAGTGTGAGATGAGAGAGGAGAGATAGGAAGGAGCTAGACCGTGAAAAGCTTTGAAGGTTAACAGGAGAAGTTTATATTGGATTCTGAAGTGAATTGGAAGCCAATGAAGAGATTTCAGCAGTGGAGTAACATGGTCAGAGCGGCGAGCCAAGAAGATGATCTTTGCGGCAGAGTGGTGAACAGAAAACAACGGACTGATGTGAGAAGAAGGAAGGCCAGAGAGAAGAATGTTGCAGTAGTCCAACTGTGAAATAACCAGTGCATGAACAAGCGTCTTGGCGGAAGAGACAGACAAAAATGATAGAATCCTGGCAATATTATACAGGAAAAATCGACAAGATTTAGCTACTGCCTCAATATGAGGAATAAAGGAGAGCGAGGAGTCAAATATAAAGCCAAGGCTACGAGCTTCCTTGACCGGAGTAAGCGTAACATCATTGACAGTAAGAGAGAATGAGAGATGAGGAGAAGGTTTAGGAGGAAAAACGAGCAATTCAGTCTTTGCCATATTGAGTTTCAAATGACGATGAAGCAGCCAAGCTGAGATATCTGAAAGACATGCCGAGATACGATCGTGAACATCAGGAGAAAGTTCCGGAGATGACAGATATAGTTGTGTATCATCGGCGTACAGATGATATTGGAGGCCATGAGATTGAATAAGCTTGCCCAAGGGCAACATGTATAAGGAAAACAACAACGGGCCAAGCACCGAGCCTTGCGGAACCCCTACTGAGAGGGGAAAGGAGGAAGACGAGCTGCCATTAGCCAACACGCTGAAAGAGCGACCCGCTAGATAGGAGGCAAACCAGTTATAGACAGAGCCACAAAATACAAGGTCATGAAGGGAATCTAAGAGAAGATCATGATCAACCGTGTCAAAGGCTGCAGTTAGATCAAGGAGAATAAGAATGGAATAATGGCCTTTAGACTTGGCAGTAAGGAGATCATTGGTGATCTTAGTAAGGGCTGTTTCGGTGGAATGCAGAATCCAGATTGAAGTGGATCCAAAGCAGAGTTACTAGAAAGAAAGTCAAGACAGCGAGAGTAGACCGCACGCTCCAGGATCTTTGAAACAAACGGCAACAAAGAGACAGGTCGGTAGTTAGACAGAGATAGCCTATCAAGAGTAGGTTTCTTGAGAATGGGAGAGACTGTAGCATGTTTAAAAGCAGAAGGAAATGAACCAGAGGACAGAGAAAGTTTAATAATATGAAGCAAGGAAGGGAGGATAGCAGGAATAAGATTAATAAAGACACGAGAAGGAATCGGATCACGAGAACAAGTGGAAGGCTTCGAAGAGCGCAGTATTGTAGACAGTTCATCCGCTGAGACCGAAGGAAACGCAGAGAAATTTACAGGAGGAACTGACAGATGAGGAACAGGAACTGGAAGAGGAGCGGAGCTGGCCAGATCAGAGCGGATAGTTTGGATTTTAGCATTGAAAAAAGAGGCAAAGTTATTAGCAGACAGAGAGGCGGGGAGAGATGGCGGATTAGGCTTCAGAAGAGAATTGAAGAATGCAAAGAGCCGCTGAGGATGTCTAGCATTTGACTGGATCAGCGTTGAGTAGTACTGCTGTTTGGCCAATGAAATGGCAGAAGAGAAAGAGGAGAGTACAAATTTGTAATGGACAAAGTCCACCCTGTCCCTGGTCTTACGCCAAAGGCGTTCAGCTGCCCGGGAACAAGAGCGAAGGTAGCGGAGGAAAGAGGTGAGCAGTTTGAGTGGTTCAGCAAATGCTGGGGTTATCACATCAGTACTGACACACTGAACTTCTCTCAGAGAAGGCATCTAGAGAAGGACTCCTGAAGCTGACCTTAGGGACTGGGTAGGTATTGGGACCCAAAGCCATGTGGCTTTGTGTTAAAACCAGCACTTTTAATTTGGACTGGAAACAAACTGGCAACCATTGCAGGTGAACTGAAACTGGTCTTATACCTTCACAGCATCAACAAGCTGGCCGCTGAATTTTGCACTAGCTGCAGTTTCCAAACCATCTTCAAGGGCAGCCCAACTTACAATGCATTGCAGTAATGTAACCTAGACGTTCCCAGAGCATGGGCTGCTGATGCTTGGCTATCCCCATGCAAATAAGATTGCAACTGGTTAAACAACCGGAGATAGCAGAAAGCACTCCATGCTACAGAGCCCACGTGAGCCTCTAATGACAATAATGGATCCAGGAATACCCCCAAGCTGTGCACTTTAGGGGGAGTGTGACCTTATACAGAGCTGGTTGCATTTCCACCATCCAAACAGAGGAACCACCCATCAATAAAGCCTCAGTCTCGTCTGGATTGAGCCTCAGTTTATTGGCACTCATCCATTCCATTACTGAGGCTTGACACGAGTTCAGCACATCCACTGCCATACCTGCTTGGGATGAAAAGGAGAAACAGAGTAGTGTGTCATCAGCATACTGATGACAATACACTCCAAAACTCCAGATGTCCCCATATAGTGGTTTCATATAGATGGGTGCACCCAATTCCCCCCAAATGTTTACATCTTGTTTCAGAAAAGTAGCATAGTCTATTCACTAGGAAAGTAATGTCTGAACATTGAACAATTTTACCATTAAGAAACTGAATAAATGGAGTGTCCAAGTATAGAGTATATAAATCACAAGCACATCAAGCTGAAGTCAAAGCCACAAGGGAAGCTGCTTTAAAAGACAGAAGAGTCTAGTCTGAAGAATCACTGACTAAGAAATTTTATTGATTACATTTTTATATTGCACAATAGCCAAAGCTCTCTACGCACTTCAGGGGGAGGGGAGCCCATCCAGAACTGGCTGCACTTCCAGGTTACTTTCCCACAAGCTGGACCACAAGCTTGTTTTTCCTCCTAAACCTTCTCCTCATCTCTCATTCTCTCTTACTGTCAATGATGTCACGCTTACTCCGGTCAATGAAGCTCGTAGTCTTGGCTTTATATTTGACTCCTCGCTCTCCTTTATTCCTCATATTGAGGCAGTAGCTAAATATGCAGGTTGCTTACCTGTAACTGTAGTTCTTCAAGTGGTCATCTATGCATTCACACATATGGGCTTTGCGCCTGCGCAGAGACCAGACCGGAACCTTCTCTAGCTGAGTGGAACGTTTTTTGGCGGGAACCCCTCCCCCACGCTACCGCGCACGTCCATGGGGTTCCGCCCTTACCTCAGTTTACAGGAGTCCGACATTGTGCCCCCATAAACATGAGTGTAATTTCAATAAAGTACATTCCACGTATAACTGTGTCATTTGTAAGTCTCACACCACCAAGTGGGGATGGTGGGTGGGTTGTGTGAATGCATAGATGACCACTCGAAGAACTACAGTTACAGGTAAGCAACCTGCATTTCTTCTTCGTGGTCTCTATGCATCACACATATGGGCGAGTAGCAAGCTGACATATCTTTGGAGGTGGGTTGGTGCATCATCTGAAGATCTCCGAGAGCACTGTCCTTCCAAACGAGCAGTCGTGCCTAGCACGGGTGTCCAAACTGTAGTGCCTAACAAACGTGGATGGAGTGGACCACGTTGCAGCTCTACAGACTTCTGTCAAGGGAACACCTCTGCTGAAGGCAACAGATGTTGCGACAGCTCTGGTAGAATGAGCTGTCACAGGTTTCACAAGCTCTAGTTTAGAGACAGAGTAAGCAAGTTCAATTGTCTCTACAATCCAGCGTGACAGTTGCTGGCATGAAACAGGGAGTCCCTTATAAGGCTCACCATAACAAATAAACAATTGCTTTGTTTTCCTAAAACTCTCTGTCCTAGCCTTGTAAAAGGCAAGAGCTCTCCTTACATCAAGTGTATGTAAAGAAAACTCAACAGGTGTTGTTGGATTCGGAAAGAAAGCTGGTAGAGTGATATATTGGGACAGATGAAAGGTTGACACTACCTTAGGCAAGAAGGCAGGGTCTGTGCGTAACACAACCTTATCTTTGTGAAAGATAGTGTAAGGAGCATCTATCCTGAGAGCTCTAAGCTCACTTGCATGTCTAGCAGAAGTGATGGCTACTAAAAAGACAGTCTTGAATGTTAGAAGCCTAAGGTCAGATAAGGCCATGGGCTCGAAGGGCTTCTTTGTCAATGCCTGTAACACCACTGATATGCTCCATGGTGGAACGATACTCTTTACTGTCAGTATCATATTTTTAAGCCCCTTTAAAAATTTCCTCGATGTTGGATGTACAAAAGGTGTAAAACCATCCATGCCTCGATGAAAAGACATAATAGCCGCTAAGTGAACTCTGATGGAAGTGAGTTCGAGTCCCTGCTGATAAAGTGCCAATAGGTATTTGAGAATCAATGACAAAGGGCAAGATTCAGGTGCTTGATCGTTTTCCAAGGCAAAAGTTTGAAATCTCTGCCACTTTGCCGCGTAAGATTTTCTCGTTGAAGGCTTTAGTGATGCCAACAATATATGGTCTACAGTTAAATCCTTGGTACGAGAGGAGGAATGGATGATATTCTCCATGCCGTCATCTTGAGGGTCGACAGGTTTGCGTGTCGAACCCTGCCCTGGTGTCGAGACAACAGTGTCGGTATCGGCGGGAGTCTGATGTAATTCCCGTCCGACAGTCGAAGGGCATGGGAGAACCACGTCTGTCGAGGCCACCACGGTGTGATAAGGATGCAGTCCGACCTGTCCGACTGGATTTTGGCCAGCACCTTCGTCAACAGTGGAAACAGAGGAAAGATGTAAAGAAGATTTCCTTTCCAGGTTCTGGTGAAAGCATCTCCTAGCGAGTGCTTTCCTCTTCCTGCTCTGCTGCAGAACCTGGAACAAGCTGCGTTTTCTTCGGTAGCGAAGACATCGACAGCAGGGAGGCTCCAGTACCGAAAGAGAACGTCTCTTACTTCGGTATCGAGCTCCCATTCGTGGTCGACGTGGAAAGACCTGCTGAGGGCGTCCGCGATGATGTTTTCCTTGCCCGCTACATGGATCGCCGTCAGGTGAGTATTTCTCTTTATGCACCAGTTCCAAATCCTGAGTGCCGATCGATTCAGAGGATGAGACCTTGTCCCACCTTATCTGTTGATGTACGCCACTACCGTGGTGTTGTCTGTCGCGATCAGGACGTTTCGGCCCTCGATCATTTGTGAAAAAGTTTTTATTGCATTCTCCACCGCTAGCAGTTCTAGGTGGTTGATATGATGTTCCCTCTGGGAAGGAGGCCAACGGCCCTGAGCTGTGAGGGAGTCGCAGTGTGCTCCCCATCCGATCAACGATGCATCCGTCATGATCGTTACCGAAGGAGTTTCTTGCTGGAAGGGAACTCCTTCTAGGAGCGTCAACATCGAAAACCACCATTTCAGAGATGCCCTTACTTGCGTCGGGATCGACAGGTAAGTTCGCCGGGCATCGTGTCGAAGATCGAAAGTTCTTAAAAACCAGGCCTGCAATATTCTCATTCTGAGTCTTGCAAACCTGATGACTGCAGTTGTAGCTGCCATCAAGCCTAATAGCCTCTGGATCGTCCACGCCGAGACCTTTCGGCGGCTCTCGGTAGCGATGGCTAACTCTTGAAGGGTGCTTGCTCTGGTCGAGGGCAGGTATGCTCTCCCGTCCCGAGACGATAGGGTTACCCATATGAAGTCCAGCTTCTGCTGTGGGGTCAAGATGGATTTCTCCTCGTTGACCCACAGACCCAATGAGACCAACAGGCTGAGGGTGGTTGAAATGTCCGCTACCAGATCTTTTTTCGGGACCGTGAAGTATCGGGAGAAAAAACCCTGGTTGAGTTCCTCTGCGGGTACTGGAGAGATGGCTCCTTTCGCTAGGAGGGTCTGTACCTTGAGAAGCAGAGGAGGGGATGGCGCCGTTACTTTCACCTCCGAAGAAGGAGGAAGGACATCGAGCTCGATGGCATACCCCGAGTTGATGATAGTGAGCACCCAGGAGTCCGATGTTATTGACTCCCATTGATGGTAATGTGGTGCTAGGTGGTTCGCAAAGGGAGGTGGATCTGGGATAAAGAAGTCAAACCCGCTGCTTCTTAGAGAAGTCGGGCTGACGTTTGCTTTGGAGCTGTTGTTGCTGCTGCCTCTGCTGACCTTTCGCTGTCGACAATTGTTGCCTGGCTATGGCTGAAGCTTCACTCTGGAAAACTCGTGCCAGCTCTTTTTTGTCCTCTGGGAGATGTTCACATAGTGATCCTATTTTCTCCCAGAGGAAGAGCTGGTATCGTGCCATGGTAGCCTCGTAGGCTGATGCCCTGATGCCCAAAGAGGCAGAGGAGTAAATCCACCTGCCCGTATGGTCCAACTTTCTGCCTTCTCTGTCCACGGGTGCAGAATGTGCCTTCTGTGAGTAGCCTTGAGCCGACTCCACTACGATCGAATTAGGTTTGGGATGTTGGACCAGAAACTGTACATCTTCCTCTTGGACTCGATAGAGGGTCTCTAGCCTTTTCGATGTGGCTTGAGTCATAGCCGGTGTTTTCCAAGATAATTGAGCCGTTTGCTTTAAAGCATGTGGAATAGGGATGGCAAGTCGTTGGTTGGTTGTGGACTGGAAAACGTCATAGATTGGATCGACGACCGATTCATCCATTTGCTGGATCTCCAGTCCTAATGCCTGAGCCATTCTAAGCATATGGTCAAAAAATCTGACCATATCGTCAGAAGGGGAAGAAGGGTCCTTGTCATGAACCTCATCTTCTAGTGAAGGCATCGATGGAGTAGCCGACAACCCCGACTCAGAATCCGATGGGTAATTATCCTCAGGCAAGGATACTGTAACCACCTGGAGGTCTACATGCTCCATCGGGAGGGAGCTTAGCTCCACATTTCACACACTTGCGAAATGGGGCCTTAACTGCCATACGGCTAAGCGCCACGATCGAAATCGCTGAGTAAAATCTAACTACTAAAAAAAAAAAAATTTTTTTTTTTAGATAGAATAGAAGAAAAGATGTTAAGAAGTGAGAAATAAGTGAAAAGAGGAAAGATTTGAAGTAAAAAAGGATTTTAAAGAGAAAACGCTAAGAGGTTTGGTTCTATGGTCTAAGCACAATGGCGGACGATGAAGAACTGAGGTAAGGGCGGGAACCCCATGGACATGCGCGGTAGCGTGGGGGAGGGGTTCCCGCCAAAAACGTCCCACTCAGCTAGAGAAGGTTCCGGTCTGGTCTCTGCGCAGGCGCAAAGCCCATATGTGTGATGCATAGAGACCACGAAGAAGAACCTGTTGTTTTTTCCTGTATAATATTGCCAGGATTCGATCATTTTTGTCTGTCTCTTCTGCCAAGACGCTTGTTCATGCACTGGTTATTTCTCGGTTGGACTACTGCAACCTTCTTCTTTCTGGCCTTCCTTCTTCTCACATCAGTTTGTTGGTCTCTGTCCACCACTCTGCCGCTAAGATCATCTTCTTGGCTCGCCGCTCTGACCATGTCACTCCACTTCTGAAATCTCTTCATTGGCTTCCAATCCACTTCAGAATCCAATATAAACTTCTCCTGTTGACCTTCAAAGCTTTTCACTGTCTAGCTCCTTGCTATCTTTCCTCTCTCATCTCACACTATTGCCCTGCTCGTGCTCTTCGCTCCTCTGATGCCATGTTTCTCGCCTGCCCAAGGGCCTCTACTTCCCTTGCTTGGCTTCGTCCCTTCTCTTCTGCTGCCCCTTACGCCTGGAACGCTCTTCCAGAACATTTGAGATCTACAAGCTCAATCACAACTTAAAGCTCAGCTAACTTTTCTTTTTCCTAAAGCTTTCAAAACTTGATGTTGCTCGGACTTTATACTGTTAGTTTTACCCTACCCAGTGCCTGTTTGCATTCCCTTCCCCTCCTTATTGCTTTACTATGATTTTAGTAGAATGTAAGCCTTTGCGGCTGGGTCTTGCTATTTACTGTTTTACGCTGTACAGCACCATGTACATTGATGTGCTATATAAATAAATAAATAATAATAATAATAATAATAATAATAATAACAAAGCTTATGATCTATCATTCCTTCAGAAAATGGGGGCATCAGAAGAGGTTTGCAGGGGCTCAAACAATCTTAAGAGAAAACCCTAAGGAGGGAATCCCAACAAACAGTTCAATGATAACTCAACAGCACTAATTACTGACAAACTGAGAAAATGAACTGACAATTAGGTGGAAAGGGGAATTGAATGGAAGAGCAGAGGAGGGAGGAACAGACAGAGCTTAAAATGGTGATCAGAACCGTCTCATTCTCTGGATAGATCATTTCCTGTTTCACACCAAGAAGGTATTTTAGAAAATGTCTCTAGATACTGAAATGAGTGCTCCTCATAGAAACAACAGAGAAATACAACATTTTTTATACAGCTAGAATTGAGCACCTTAAACCCCCCCCCCACAAAAATCTAAGTGGAGCAGGGGACGCCAACTCCTAAATGGAATAGCTAAAACTCTGAATAGAAAGACTCCCCTCACTACATCCTTTTTGTTGCAGAGCCTGAATTTTCCACTTCGCCATTAGATCTCACAGATGCAGATCTGCAAGACCTTTCAAAAAGTGCTTGAACCACAGGAGAGAAAAAAAGCAATTATCATCTCTGGGAATAAATGCAGAAATTGCTGGAAGACGTACACAAAAAAGGAAGAATTTGGCAGACCTGTGGATTTTAGGTATGTTGCATAGAGCAGTATGTCCTGATCAGACAGCTGTGACGGCTGAAAATTATTCAACTAGGCATACTAAACAAATCTCTTCCATTTTGCCACATATGATTTCTGCATTGAAGGTTTTCCAGAATGCAACAGTCCCTAGGAATGGCCACTAAAGAAAGATCCTCCAGGACAGTTTCAGAGAGACAAAGTTATAGTGCATAGTTTAACCCCAAGCCTGCAATAATAGATCTTCCCAGGTCTAACTTGCATTGCCCATGATATAGATATAGTCTCCTCCTCTTTCTTTTTCAATATTGTGTACATTGCCATCAGATCAAAATTTGGGCTTAAGAGTCCAACAACTTCTGAGAAGCCTTGTATCCCAATGGCTTATAGTCCGAGAACTTCTGTCCAGGAACAGATAGTAGAGGTTCTCCCCAGGTTAGCAAAATATTGGTGACTGCAGAGACCCCACGAAGAACCATCACACGTAGTGCAAACTATGATTAACAAACCTGCTTCATTCCAGAGTTTCAGGTCCTAACGTTTTCACTACAAACAAACCCGTAAGTTGGTTCAGAAGTTAAAACAAATCAACATTTCATATTATGTCTGCACTGTGGAAGACTAACGCTCAGGTTATTTAACTGCACATGCATTAGGTTGTGCTTCCTATCAAACATTACACACATTGTACTTCAGGTAATAAGATAAATCATCCCCTCCAAAACAGTTTTGATTATTTGATCTGCAGCTAAAAAGAAGAATGGTAACCCATCTTTTTCTCTCAAAGCATACAAAAAAACCTTTCATGCTGATAAAAAACATTGAATGTGCGAAGATTTTCACATTCAGTTTTGGAATGCCTATTTAGTTCATTAAGTTAGATCCGATGATGTATTAAATTTCTGACATTTTCACTGAACCACACATGCCAAGTAATCTTGAAATTGGAACTTTCTGTGCCAACTTTTTTACAATGAAAAAACAATGATTTTATCTCAAGTACTTTAGTCAAGTTATCTTTATATTGGGGGGGGGAACCCCTTGCTAACATGTTATTGATAGTATGCTTTAATTTTATTTATTTATTTATCACATTTATATACCGCCCCATAGCCAAAGCTCTCTGGACGGTTTACAAAAGTTAAAAACAGTAAACATTAAAAAAGTATACAAAATTTAATCACTTGGTACTGATAGCTGAAGTTGCTTCTCCAATGCAGTTTAACTTGCCTTCACAAAAAAGAAGCAGACTAGAGCTACCTTTCCTTAATAGCCATGCAACAAAAGTGCTCACCATGCTTATGAGGAATTCATCATGCATCTCTTAGTGGGGAATATTGTTTTAATGTTTTCAATGTGAGCTGCCTTGAGGAGCCTGAAAAGGAAACATATAATTTTAAAAATATATATATGCATATTTAGGAGATATCTGTCATTACATTAGTACACTATAATGACCTAAGCAATGAATCAAGCAGTGGTGTTATAAGTGGGCATAAAAACATTAGAAAGCAAAATAAGGCTATTTGCCTAACACTGATAGCTTTTGCTTGAGGTGCTTATGGCTGGCTTCTTGATGAATTTTTATTTCCTTTGTTAATTACTCAGCCTTGTAAAGAACATTGGCAGTCATGGTAGAAAAGCTCCACAAAAAAACTAGCTATAAACATTTTATCCCTCAGAGGTTGCTGCTTTTGGATCAAACAGTTCTAACTTATAGAGGTGGTTTGCATGTTGCAAACCACCTATGGTTTGTTAACTGTGTGTTGTTGATAATGAAGCAGGAGTGAGTGACTGCTGGCTCACACCCACCTACTCCTGCTGAGTTAAAACACCAGGGATGTTTATCTTGATGTCACCACTGGCTCCGTTGGATTGTTCTTCCCCCAACAATCTCCATTTCCAGGTTCGGACATCAGAATAAACAACATAAATCAACAGGAGCAGGTGGGCAGGAGGAGCCAGCACACCTGCTTCTGCTTGTTCACAGCTACCCAGGGTTTAAACAAACCTAAGTAGCCGTAACATGCCAACAGGGCAAGTGGTTTCTACTCCCATACAACATTTTAACACGAATTCATAGTTTACTTGCCAACTATTCCTCAGTGTTCAATACACTGAAGCATAACCAACTGATATCTGCACATGGGAATATTATTTTGCTGTACAATTTTTGGCTGACCTGGTAACCAATTGTTTCCAATAGGCAGCAAGGCTTGGCTTTCTCGCTTTCTGTCCCAGAGGCAGAATATCATTTTGTAGCAACTACTCAGTTAGGGGATTTTAAATGGGAGGAACAGCAGGTAGTGTGCACATATACCCACACTTCTCCTCTCCAACACATGACACAACCTGGTGTCATTTTGAAAAGAGACTCTCCCGTTCCCTATGCTAGTAGCATTTAAAGAACATATTACTGGACAACCATCTGTCAGGGATGCTTTGAGGTGGATTCCTGCATTGAGCAGGGGGTGTGGACTCAATGGCCTCATAGGCCCCTTCCAACTCTATGATTCTATTATTCTATGATTACTCATATGATGGGATATATAAGAACCTTTCCTTGCACCAGATTTAAATCTGTGGTTGCCACTGGCATGTGCATTTCTCGATGCCAGCTTTTGTATTACTGTTCATACCTAGGAAATAGTTATTGCCAGAATTTCCAGTGGTGACAAGTCATGTAGAACTAACTTAATCTGTATTTAATCCAGGCACCAGATTATAGGCACCAGTAATTCATAGGTCATTTCAAGAACTAACTGGAAAATAAATGCTTTTCTTGCTCAGACTTCAAAGGAAGAATACTGTGTGTCTCTCCAAAGCTTCCCATGTGTTGACTACAGATTTACTCCATCATACCAATCCTTCACCTCAAAAATGCAACATTCTTTTTACCAAAAATCAAAACATGAAATCTAGTCAAGCCACTAATGTTTCATATCCAGCAACATCTGCAAGGCAGAAAGTTTCACTGGAAAAGATTTTGCTCTAGTTTAAACCACAAAACCAAGCAATAGATTAATTTCAAAACAGCACAGGTCAAACACATTACATTCCCACAAAGATTCAGCAAACATGATGATCCATAAATTCTTATCAACACACCCACTATGCAGTTCACTCAGGTTTACTATGTGTTAAAGAAGAAAAAATGTGACTTGTTCTTTAAGCCTTCACTCTAGTCAAGAACAGGAAGCAGCTTTAACTATTGAGAAGTGCCTTCTCTCAAATAATAGGAGGCAGGAACAAGATAGCAATATTTACAAATTAAAAATAAACAAATCACCAGATCTGGATAATATCCACCCAAAGACTGAAATTGCTGAGCTTCTAATAAAAATATGTAAAATCTCCCCTAGGATCAGCCTCTTTCTCAGAGGACTAAGAAGCAGACAATGTAACACCAATCTTTAAAAAGGGATTTAGGGGTTTTCAGGAACTTACATGCCTGTCAGTTTAATGTCAGTTCTAGGTAAATTAGCAGGAAGTATTATTAAAAATAAAAGTTATCAAACATATAGAAGAGCAAGTCATGATGAAGAAGTTTCAACATGGCCTTTGCAAAAGTTATGTCCCCTCTCATTAACCTTTGAGTTCTCTGAGAGCATCAAACATGTGGATGGGGTGAACAAGAAGAAATTGTATACTTGGGTGTTTTTTAAAAAAAGCTTTCAACAAAGGCCCTGGAGTAAATTAAGCAGTTTTAAAGCCCTCCAGATTGGTGGCCATCACTACAATAATGTGGTAGTGAATTACATAGTTTAACAATGGTCTATATATGAAAAAGTACTTCCTTTTATCTGCCCTGAATCTCTCACCATTCAGCGTCACAGGATGACCCCAAGTTCTAGTATGAGAGAGGGAGAAAAATGTATTCCTACCCACTCTCTATGCAGCATTAACAATTTTATACACTGCCATCGTGTATTCTTTTTCTAAGTGGAACACCCCTAAATGTTGTAAGCTTTCCTCATAGGGGAGTTGCTCCAGCCCCTTGATCACTTTTATTGCCCTTGTATCCAATTTTTCCAGCTCTAAATATCCTTTTTGAGATGCACTGACCAGAACTGTACTCAGTATTTCAAGTGTGGCTGCAACATAGATTTGTATAAGGGTATTACTGGTAGTTTTGTTTTCAGTTCCTTTTCTAATTATGCTTATCATGGAACTTGCCTTTTTCACAGCAGCCATGACTAGGATAAAGGGACATTTCCTCATATGGATCTGTAACTAGTTAAACAATAGGAAAGTGTGTAGGAATAAACAGAAAATTCTCACAATGAAGGGCTGTAAAAAGTGGTTTCCACAAATAATCTCGATTGGGCCAGTGCTCATAAAGGACCTTGAGTTGAGCATAAGCAGTGAGGCAGCTGTATTTGCAGACAACACCCAAGTTATTCATGGGTGTTAAGAACAAAAACGGATTCAGAAGAGCTCCAAACAGATATCTCCAAACTGGATGAATAGGCAACAAAGTGGCAAATACGCTTCACTAAAAGTGTAAGCAGACTTCCCAAATGTGGCTCTCCAAATGCATTGGACTTCAACTCCTGCCCTCCCTGCTATGGATGATGTGACTTGCAGTCACATCACATTTGGAGGGCACCGGGTATCAAATGAAGCACACTGGTCCAAAATTTCTGGCTTCGCATATACACTGGAGGCATCTGAGCTGGCAGTGACTAGGAAAAGATCTTGAGGTAACAGTGAGAAAATGAAAATGAAATGAAAATGTCAACCCACTGTACTGTAGCTGTGAAACTTAAAAAACCCTCTCCACAATAATTACAACTTTTTAGTTTAGAACATTCTAAAGATGAGTAAGGGAAGCAAGACAGTAGTTTATAAAATTGGCCGAAGAGATAAAAAATACTTTAAAATTAAATAAATAAAAGGTGTGTTAAAAAGCCCCATTTTCTCTGTCTTTCATAAAATTCTAGAGCTTGGGATCATCCAAAGAAGCTGACTGGCAAGACATTCAGGACAAATGAAAGTTCTCTTTCACCCAGTACACAGTTAAGCTATGTAATTTGCTTCCACACAATGTGATGACCACTAGCTTTAAAGGATTCATATCTATTCAAATTCATGTCTATCAATGACTACTACTGAAGATGGCTTTATATTACCTCTAGCATCAGCTATGTAAATCTGTGCCAGCTCTGAAGCCTGACATGCATGACTGCAGAAGTAAAGGATATTGAAGATTATCTGCAGTGCCAATGCCATGCAGGAGGGAAATGGCCTACATCAGTGTTTGCACTGCAAGGCCTGGAGGCCCAATCACCTCACACGTGGCTCTCTATACCTGTCTCGTCCTCTCTTTTTGCAGTACATGGCTCAATCTCAGCATGGGCTCCTTATATTTGCCTTATTTACTTTAGCAATGAACTGGCAGCTGTGATCTAGGAGTGGGTAGTTAGGAGACCTGCCACCCTTCAGCAGATTGCATGGGCAAGCAGCCAATTACCTGTGGTGGGGAAGGAGCCCAAGACTCAAAACAGTAAGATTGTCTAGCTGCAGTGGACTGAAGGAGAGATTGAATGTGTGGGTGAGAGTGGGAGCAACGTGGATCTGCACCGGGAGATTTTGCAGCACTCAGTAGAACATAGTACTTAGTGACAAGAAAAAGATCCATCCCAATCCAAGGACCAAGAATGAGATGTTGGAATTTGCCTGCCTGTGACTGACTGATGAGGCCTTCCTTGGACAATGTGGAGGACAATGGAGAAGAGTGGCTCAAAAAAGGCCTCCAGCTGCGACATTGGAGCTGGACTGGTGGGGGGGGGGTCTCCCCCATGGCCCGTGAAAGGCCCCCAAGTGGCATCAGAGATGTTGCCCAGTGCCAAAGTGGCTCCTGCTTGAAAAACAGTGTAGATCACTCACTGCCCTATACTACTAACGGAAGCACAGGGAACTCTGATGTGATGGACTATGGAAGCAAGGAAGTATCTTACTTATCACAGATACTGTGGACTGCAGAATTTCCATTTGGAAGTGCCTTTTTACACACTAGTTGAAACACCTCTGGAATGGCTCAATCCTTTCATTCCTTTTCCAGACAGCAAATAAAGCATACTTCAAATATTGCCTTTCTTTAATGAGTGGCTTCTATAGCCAAGATCTGTAAGAGCTATGCCCATGAAGAGGAAAGGGAATGATCCAAACCAGGTTGAGTAGCCCCATCTGGCTTCCGGAGGAGCCAGCCAAACCTCTCACAAAGAGGTTTGGTTTCTTGGGCTACAGGCTGTGCACCCAAGCAGTAACCTCAGGATGAACCCAATCCCTACCTACGCCCAAGGCCCAAAAGGAACACAGGGTACAGAGCTATTATTTTACAGATGGACTGCTCCCTGCCAAGATGGTACCCACTGACCCAAGGTTTCCATACACAGGATAGCTCAAATGTAGAAGCAGTACTGCAGGAAGTAGAGTATACAGTGAAGAATCTTCTGCTTCAATAAAGGCAGGAAACTAGTTTGGAGGAAAAATAATTTTGCTCTAGTCTCCTGATATCCTAGGGAGGGGACTGTTCAGTAGTTCAGGCTGCATTCCTGAGGCTGAGCAATGAAGAATTTTAATTAGGATTATGTATGTTGAAATAAATAAAAGCAAACAAGTTAAAATCAATACATTTAGAATACTAGACAATTTTCTGTTATAATGTGCCATCCTTCTAGCAAAACCTACTTGTTTAAACTTTTTAAACATTGCCCTCTGGAACTGAAGAGGCCAAATGCTGAACTTGTTTTAATCTTGGGCTGCAGAAAGGTTATGGGTTTTTCCAAAAAGTTGGGAGGCACACTGAAAGTAGAATTACTATTTGACATAAGTACACACTTTGCTTTCAGGTTTTGAAAGTTTCTGCATTGCTTCAAAAACCTAGAAAACCTGTTTGACCAGAAGTGACAGTGGGACAAGAGTTTGGTAAACATGTTATGGAAAATATGATAATTTATACTTTATTTTTTATAAAAGCATTATTTTATAAAAGCATTTGGGATAATTCTCCTGCCTAAGTTTCATTAGAAAAGAAATGCTTGGTGTTTTTTGAAATTGAAGAAATAGTGGGAATAAAAATAGAACAAACACCAAAGATTGCATTACTGTCACTATTTGAAGATATAAAATGTGGAAAAGAAACTAAAGAGCTGATATCGAGTTTGCTGACTGCAGCATGATTGATGGTAGCTAGGAACTGGAAGATTCAAGGGGAATACCTTATTGAAGAATGGTATAAAGAAGTATGGGATATAGCTATTAATGATAAACTGACTTGTAATATTAAGTGGAGAAAAGGTATAACTAAAATAAATGAGTTTGAAGGAATCTGGAAACAGTTCCTAATATTTGTGTTTACTAAGGGAAGTGGGAAACCGCCAGCAGAAGAAACGATAAGATTTTGGAATCAGGAATAGATCCCGAGGTGAAGGGTGCACTTTTATGTTAAGAATGATTATGTTATGGTATGATATTTTATAGTTAATATTTACTCAATACATATGTACTCAACATTTATTCAACATGTATGTAGTAGTTGTTTTGATGTTTTCTTTATTGTAATGTTGTATGTCTAATTAATGTGGAAAACTAATAAAAAAAAATTGAAAAAAAGAAAAAAAGAAAAGAAATGCTCTTTGGCAACTCCAGTGAGTTTAAACAAGATATGCTCAGGCAACATTCCCCACCCCACCCTATGAACAAGGAGGCAGAATTCAAGGAAAAGGAAAGAAAAATCCTGCATCTATAATAAATAAAATATATTGTATTATGCAACTTGTGCACTTTTTCTGATATTTAGTTCTTTAAGCTACAGCTACAACCAAGGGAAAGAGGCTCTTCAGATTGCTACCAGTATCTGCATGTTTTTCAACATCTCTATAACTACAGGAACTAGTTCAAATTCCATTCCTCTTTAGAATGGGAGTTTTGGGCAAGTTAGGATCATTAGAATTCTCTACACACTGTCAGATTCTGCAAAACTCCATACATGGATATGCTAGATTATACCAGTCCTCCTTCCCACAACAGCTTCTCAACTCCCCCCCCCCAACTGAAAATGCTACATAGAGTTAGGAGAACCTGCTAAATGAGGTGAGCTGTGGTGTGTGGGTGAGAGGAAATTCCCCAAAAAATCAGGCTGAGGGACCTTCTGTGGGTCCTTCTTCTCACAGAAAGCAGATCCTGGACCCAACCCACAAAGTCAAGGTTCATTAAACCTGGGAAAGATGTGGCAAAAAGCCAAACAGGTATTTTGAAAATAGAAATTCTATTAAGGCGTAAAAACAGCCTTACCCAACCTGGCATCCTCCAGATGTGTTGAACTACCACTCCCATGCCAGCCAGCACTGCCAATGGTGAGATTATAGAAATTGTAATCCTAAACATCTGGACAGTACTGGATTGGAAAAGGCTGGTACATAGTCATAGTATTAAACCAAGCATCCCTAATACACATTATTTGAATCTGATGGTTTACTAATTGATATGGTAAAAGATCTCAGTTGTTACGTAAATTTCTCAAAGAGATGTAAATAATGCATTTAAATCTATCACATAATTATACATGCAAATCATGAGCATGCCAAAGAAGTTAATTTTTCATGCCAAGGATCAGGTCAAAAGTTGTATAATCATACAGAGTGATTATACTGAGGAACTCATTCACAACCCAGACAGATAAACATAGTGACTGAGTTATTTTAGCGGAGATGGACATGTGTAACAAGCAAGAGCATATATGCACTATCAAAGGCTCAAACAATATGTCCACCCTGGCAGCTCCCTCGTGGAAGCTAGCATGGAAACTGCGCAAGCAGCTTCAGATCTGTTCAAAACATGCTGAAAAATAACGCAAGACAATCTCCTGCTTTGCTCACCCGTTCCCCTTCCTTCCAAAGGTGGCACATGGCTTTATTTTCAGGATTTAAAGGCCAAAACATAGATACGTAATGTTATGGCAGCTGCTATTATGGTTGTTTTCTGGAATTTACAAACAGATTAGTACTGAAGCAAGTTAAAGGATTCCTTCAGGATAGTTTATCATGTAAAAATGTTTGAAATGAATTCCTAAAAGCCACTGATTCAATATTAAGAACATAAGACCAGCCCACAATGGCCAGTCAGATGCCTCTGGAAAGTCCACAAGCAGGACACTCGTGTTCCCTAGTAACTGGTATTCAGAGGCATACTGCCTCCAATAGTGAAGTTAATATTTTATTTATTCTTTATTTACAATATAACACTCCCCATTCAAAATTTCAGAGTGGTGTACAAGATATAATAAGATAAAAACAGAATAAAAATACATTAAAATAGTTGTGTGTGTTTTTTAAAAAAAAGCAAAATGCAAAGTAAACCATGGCTGGTCATTATGACTGGCAGCTATTGACAGTCTTATCCTGTATAAATTTGTCTAATTCCTGTTTAAAGCTGTTCAAGTTTTGGCCATCATTACATCTTGTAGTAGGAAATTCTCTAGTTGAATTACATGCTGTCTAAAGAACTTCCTTTTATCCGTCCTGAATCTTCCACCATTCAGCTTCACTGGGTAAGCTCCAGTCCTAATATTGTGAGAGTGAGAAAAACCTATCCCTATCCACTTTCTCCATATCATTCATAATTCCAGTCCTCCTACAACTTCATTGGCTGCCAGTCCAGGTCCTGCCCAATTCTGAGTGCTGGTACTAACATTCAAAGCCCTAAACAGCATGGGGCCAGGTTATTTGAAGGAACGCCTCCTCCCATATGTGCCTGCCCAGACCTTAAGATATCCACAGGGGTCCTTCTCTGCGAGCCCCTGCCAAAGGAAGTGAGGCAGGTGGCTACTAGGAGGAGGGTTTTCTCTGCTGTGGCACCGCGGCTGTGGAACGAGCTCCCCAGAGAGGTTCGCTTGGTGCCTACAGTGTACTCCTTTCATCGCCAGCTGAAGACTTTTTTATTTTCTCACAGGGGAGTTGCTCCAGACCCTTGACAACTCTGGTTGCCCTTTTCTGCATGCCTGAATAGGATTTGCGTCCTGAAACCACACACACAGCACTGCTTCAATATTTTATTTTTAAATAGAGTGCCTTACTTCACAACAAAAGCAAATGCCATTTCTCAAATCAATTTCTCAATTTATTCTCAAATCAATTTAACCAGAAATAACTTGCTTCCATGTGCTTTCTTAGTTACAGCTCTTATACGGGTCCAGATGATCTTGAACTACATGTGGCAACTAAAGCAGGCACAAACTGGAATAAAGCACATCCAAAGCTGGTTTAAAAACTGATAAATTCCCCTTTAAGAATAGCCTTTGAATTCAGGTACATGTAAGAGTGTTTACTCAGAAGTAAGTCTAGGTCTGGTGGTATGTACTGTAGTACATATGTTAGGACTACAGCCTTAAATTATCAAAGTACCCTAAATTAAAAATCTATCTACCTGCACACAATGCCCCCAAATGTAACATGCCACTCACTTCAATGAGCTATGAATATTGTGCAAAGTATATAATACTTCAAACCTAAGTAATACTGCAACAGAGAAGTAAACATTTTGCACTTCCTTCCAACCTGGGTCTATGCTGGGTCTGAGTTGTCTAGTACAATTCATGAAATAACATGCTTAGGGCACTGATTATGAGTACAATTCCCCTTCCTTCCAGAACTTTAGTATCCAGTTAGCAAAGGAATCACTGATTCATGTTGCAGCTGTATATGCACTTGTAGAAACAAAGGCATGAATCATGCTAATGAGGTACGCAATGGAAAGAAAAGGTCACAATGGATCTTACTATCTGTATCTGTATTTTTGCCACTAGGGGAAAGTACATTAACATTTGGAGCAGAGAGATAGACCTCATTATTCCAGGAGCAGCACCTCCCCACAGCAACCATTAGCGTTTCCATGTGGCATTGTTCACAAAAGACTTTTTAAAGAAATCTGTGAGTTCCAAGTGTTTATAGGATGTAATGTGTAGGTAATTAACATTTCTAAGAGTTACATTGAAATGACCCTTCACAACCCAACAAAACAAGGCTTATTGCAAATAAACATTGAAGTTGCCCAATGCTCTCACTTGAGAATAATTAAAAAAACACTCTTCAGAACAATTTAAAATGAGATTTCTTCCATAAAGAGAAAAATTATGTTTCTACTCTATGCCAAGACAATGATATACAGCTTTAATTACTGGTTATTAAACAGGTTTTAATCCCACTTTTCCTTTTGAGAAGTGCCCATGGTAGCCATTTAAAAATGAATTAAAAAATTGCTAACAAAAAAATAACACTATAGTCAATGGTGCAACTCGACAGTTGTTTATCTAGGGGTACTCCAGTCACAACATGATAATAATCAACCATGGTGTGGATTAGGATCAGCATTGTGTTGACTGTGTCGTCAACACAGCATTGTGTTGTCAACGCTGAGCTGACCCACTCATCCCCCGCCCTCTCTCCCCCCTCAGTCCTCCCACTAGTATCCCATCAGGCACTGCTGCTGAAAATCTATCCTGCCAGCTGGACTAGAGCGGCAGCCACTGCTTTGACCACTTTTTCCTTGTGACTCTGAGGCTGACGAAAGAACCATAGGTGGCCAAGGCAATAACCAGCAGTACCCTCCACACAACATAGTAACCCACAACATGGCGGTTCAAATAGCCAACTCTGCACAGCATTGGTTATTTGTGTTGGTTATTTGAGCCAAATAACCAACGGTTGGTTTAAAAACTCCCTCCACACAACACGATAACCCATGGTAATCATGCTGTCTGAACGCATTCATTAAGGAGAAGGCCAGACAATCATAGAATAGTAGAGTTGGAAGGGGCCTAAAAGGCCATTGAGTCCAACCCCCTGCTCAATGCAGGAACCCACCCTAAAGCATACCTGACATAAGGTTTAATCTCTACTTAAACCTTCTAGAATTTGAACTACATCTCTTGCTTCTTGATACAATCATCTTGACTGCTAATCCAGTACATTAGGTTAGGATTTCTTGCTTTAACCTCATTCTTGCCATTTTTCAGCAATGTCTATTCATCCTTATGATCATGGACCATTCCACTACTGGAGACAGACATCATTTAAGCATCATGTGTTTCCACATCACTAGTCATCTGCATTTCACTATATGCTTGCATGTAGCTGGACCAGGTCAAAATCATTATCCATGGTGTAGTTGATTGGGTCAAGTGTTTTGGTGCAACACCGTAACTGGTAGAAATGCAGCATAATTGCTAAAGACTCTGCAAAAGTGTTGCTATAGCAGCCTTCCTCAACCTGGTGCCCTCCAGATGTTTGAACTACAACTCCTAGAATTCCTGACCATTAGCCGTGCTAGCTGGGACTGATGGGAGTTGACATCCAAAATACCCGAGGGCACCAAGTTGGGAAGGGTTGGCCTATAATTTTAACTTGACTGCATTTGTCTGGTGCTGCTGCCAGGCAAGGATAAGGTACTGTCTAGATTACACTGGTAAATGCTGCACTCAGCAATTGCCATTTTGCTGGGATCATAAACTGAGACTGTCCCATGCCTACAATAGAATCACAGAAGGATAACAGACAATTCATACTTTGATTCAACACAAACATATTGCATCCCCTTCATATGTATGCTGTTACTACATGCTTCCTTTCTGCAGAGCCAAACTAGTTTCAAGAACTTGCAAGTGAAAAAAGAAACATTTTATCCAATAGTCACACTTAACACAATCATTCTACAGATGAGCATGTAATGAGCAGGCTGTACTGAGGAGAGTAGGGAAGCAGGGCCATTCCACCAGCCCTGCTGGAATGCCTTCCTCATGATGTCTCTTTCTCCCTCAACTGTCACCACTAGGAGCCATTCCTAGGGAGATGAGAGGGACAGCAGAGCTATTCCACCAATTCCCCCCTCTTTCTTTTTCTTTGAATGAGTTCGGACAATCGCACTGGGGAAAGAAGCCATTGTGGTTACTCCCCCCCATGATGCAGCATGGGTTGGCATAATTATGCAAATAGCAGTCACACATGGGTCAGGGGGAGAAGCCACGATGGTTTCTTCCCCCAGCGTGAACATCTGATCCCGGTATTTGTGCAACATTACTTTTTAGATTGTAAGCCTGCGGGCAGGGTCTGCCTTGTTTCACTGAAAGGGTTTGCACATCACATTAACCCACCATGCAAATAAGCCATGGTGGACTGGTTGTTCACAGAACAACCCACAGCACATCCAATAGACTATCAGGCTTATGGTGGCTTGTTCTCCCCCTCAGTTCTCCAGCTGGCTCCAGCACATATCCCAGGATCTTGTCTTCCCCTCCTATTCCAATCACTACCTCTTTTTGTAGCAAGGGAGTCGGTGCACCAAAATGGGTTTGGGGGAGGACAATATCTCCCCCTTGATGGTGTGATCCTCCCACTTTTAAGTCTTGCTGCAGTACCAAACACAGAAATGTACACAAATTTAAGGGCTGGAAAGTAAATGGTGGGAAATATTGTGCACCTGCATTAAGTGCTCTGTTACTGCAGGTGCACAAATTTCGCCTCTATTTACTTGCCAGACCTTAAATTTCAAAACTATAGGTTTCATTTACTTGTCAGACCTTAAATCTGCAAAAATTTCACCTCCATTTACTTCCCAGCCATTAAATTTGCAAACATTTCCCTTCCATTTACTTCCCAGTCCCCCAAAATGTATAAAAATTCTTGAGTGTTTTTTTTTTTAAAATACTTAGAGGGTGGCAGAATGGGACAGAGCAAAAGGGGGCCAGCATCAGCAGTACTTGCCCCCGCCCCTCCCAATGGGGCGCCACTCACTCCATCCCATACAGCCACCTTCTCAAGGTTTTTATTAAAATTGTAAGTGAACCACAATAACAGCAGCAACAAGTGCTCCAAACAGGGTCCACCAAAGGGGGGACAGTATCTCCCCTTTCTGGAGTAGCTGGAGAGTTGGGAAAGTGCTGAAATGTGAGTGGCACTGAGAAGTTTCAGTCCAACAGTTAAAAATGAATGTTCACATGGCCAAGGGGGAGATATTGTCCCCCACCGTTTTTGGTACACATACTCCCTTAGCTTTCCCCTCCATTTCTGGTGCTTCTGAATTATGCTACCAGATCCCTCCTTTCCCCTAGTATTATTTCTCCCCCCTTCCTTCACAATTGTATGCAAATTGTAAGCAACCATATCTTGTCAATTTCCTTGTATGTTAGCTACTCCACTTTGCTGAAACACAGAAGGAAATTGATCAGGCAAGACTACACATACTGGACAACTGTTAAGTGAACACTTACACAAGACAAACAAAATGAAATAAAAATTACGAATCCAATTGTGCATTTTTGAGGCACCTAAAAAAAATGCTGGGGAATGAGTGATGCTCCTTCCAAAGTGCCATTTCAGCATCAGTGGAAGTGCAGTCACTGTTCAAGATCGAGAAAAGTGAGCAGCTTGGGCTTTTTTGCTGTTCTTGCCGATTGGCTCTGTAGCCAATTGCCACAAGCCACAGTAAAATGTTTCTCCTGGATTTGATCGACACGACAACTCATTATGGGCAAGAACAACCCTACAACAAACCATGGGTTCTTGACGTGGCTTGTTCATGAAAAATAAGCCATGCCAAGGAAAACACTCTGGGTCTGGATAACATGATAACCAACTATGGCTGGGTGTCCGTGGTGGGTTGTCATGTGGTGCGAACCCAGTCACTGATTATATGTGAGTGTTCTGGGAGCCTTTTAAAAAATTCTTCAAATAACTACAAATACAATAATAAACAAATAGCTAACCCAGCAGTTCTCAAAACTTTGTATGGACCACTTAACCTTTCCCCCTTACAAATCAAAGCACAAGCATAATTCATATTTTAATCAGTATAATCATACCTTTCTAATCCAATGGATGTGCCTGTTTTTGTAAACAAAGGTCTGAAATCAAATGTAAGGCCATAGAATCCAACCCCCTGCTCAATGCAGGAATCCACCCTAAAGCATTGCTTCTCTGTTTGGAAGCAAGTTGATTGTCAACCTTTTCATGGACAACCAATGGTCCATAAACCATACTTTAAGAATCTCTGACCTAACCCAACTGAAAGGGGGAGGATTACACTATCTCAAACACAGAAGTGCTAACTTCCCCAGTAAAGTTTACCTACAAAAGCTATAATATATTCTTCTTCTCCCAGTCCCCAAATCTTTGAGAAAACACAAGCACAATATTTTCTAGTTATATACTACTTTTCTAGTTATATACATCAGAAAACTATTTACTTTTAAACACACGTTTATAATGTTAGGTTTAAGTGTGAACTCTCCCTTTGAGTTAAGAGAGAAAAGAGGAAAGAGTGGTCACTAACCTCATTTTTATTAGTGTTACTACTCTAGTTTCCTTTCCACAATAGACAAGATAATTTTCAAGCAGAAAACAGACAGACATGAAAAGACAATTAGGGATCACTTGCAACTTTGACACAAACCCTCTGTTACAAAAACTCATGTAAGCAAGGCCTAGTCCACCTCACTCTCTGGACCTTAACTATGCTAGGTCTGATCTTAAACTATATTTTGGCTCAGTTCGGACAACACATTAGTCAATGGTGGTTTTAGAACTCCATAGCGTGGAGTTGTTACACCACCGTTGAGAAACTTGTTGTCTGGCAGGAAAACTCCACACAATGGTGGAGCATTTTTGGAAAACACTCCACACAGAATACCAACACTGTGCAGAGGAGAGTTCCTACACAACTGTTGTGTCATATGGTGGGCTCCGTGGATTATTTCCTGTACTTACAGAGTCACCTGGAGCAGCCTATAAACAGTCAGTTAAACCAGACAGAGGCTCAGTTCGGACACATTAGTCAACTGTGTTTAGAACTCCACTGTGGAGTTTTTGCACCATTAAGAAACGTGTTATCTGGTGGAAAAACTCCATGCAGTGGTGGAGTTTTTCTGGAAAACACTCCACACAGAGTATCAACACTGCGCAGAGGACAGTTCCTGCACAACCATTGTGTTGCGTGATGGGCGGCGGGCTCCATGGAATTTTGCGTTGCATTGACTTTCCCCACTGGATACAGAGTTCCCTGGCAACAGTGGTGAAAGGAGTGAGTGCTGCTCTAGGAGAGCCGCAGGGATAGGGTTTTTGCAGCAATGGCGATGGGATACCATTAGAAGAAACCGGGGGAGAAGCGAGGAACTATCAAACATCGCAATGGATTTTACTCAACTCCACGGTAGCCCACAATCACAAACAGTGGAGTTAGAACATGTTGTGCGGGGACTAACCCCCCCCCCCCAAATACTCAACTGTTGAGTGGAGTTTTCACACTGTGTTGACTAACGCATTGTCCGAACTGAGTCTCTGTTAAGCCTAACCAGGTCAACTGCCTTTATAACCTAGCTCCAGCATGTTTTGTAGAAATGAACAACAATGCGATACACCATGAAATCAGGATTAAAGCCCAAGGGTGAACTTATAGGATTTTCCTACTTAAGAGTCAAGTTCCAGCTATAATTCTACTTACCTAAAATTATCCCAACACATATAGTTATTTCACCCTTTTCATACACCAAACTATTGTGTAGAGTTTCTGCATACTTTTCCCATGTGCCATCTGCTGTGGCACCCCAGCTGTGGAATGAGCTCCCCCGAGAGGTTCGTTTGGCACCTACAGTGTACTCCTTTCGTCGCCAGCTGAAGACCTTTTTATTTTTTCAGCATTTTAACACTTAATTTAACTTAAATTTAAACTTTGCTGTTTAATTCTATATTTTAACCTAAATCAATTTTTGCTGTGTGGTTTTAATCCTGGTTGTGCTTTTTATATTGTATTTTGTATTCATGTTTTTAAATTGTTGGTTGTATTTATGCTTTTTGTGGTTTTAATTTTTGTGAACCGCCTAGAGAGCTTCGGCTATTGGGTGGTATAAAAAAATGTAATAAATAAAAAAATAATGAATGTCACCATGAATGCTCATTCCCCAGCTCCTGCCTTTTGCTTAAACTGCCAGAGAAGAAACAGAAAGCAAGGTTGTTGGCCTATTGAGCTGTTTTGTTTCTTATTTCCCACCAGCTGAGATGCTTTTTCCAGCAAATGGGCGGGGGTGGGGGGGAAGCAGGGAAAAGTAGTATCATGCACAATCCAACCGTATGCTCAGAAAAATGCCCCAAGAGTTCTGTAAGAGTTACTTCTGACCGCATAGACTGCAGACTTACAGAAGCACACATGCGACATCTTATTTAGAAGCCAATGTCGAAAGCAGGCATTAGACAGAAGTGCATAGCTCCTTGGAACACAGACAACCCACCCAACTGCCATTACCATCACTGCTATTATAACCTCTTATATTGCTCCAAGAATATGCCGGAATAAAGTGTATGGGTTTAATCTGTTTCCACACATCTTGAAATCAGCATTATTCATTCAATGTTTTTCTGACTACAAAGCCTTTACTTGCTTCATATGCATGATCACAAATGCATTTTAAGGAAGGTGATTGTTGCTATCCAATGGTGTGGGGCAGAAAATTTTCCAGAAAATTTTCTGGTGCTCTCTGTCAGGGATGCTTTAAGGCGAATTCCTGCATTGAGCAGGGGGTTGGACTCAATGGCCTTATAGGCCCCTCCCAACTCTACTTATTCTATGACCTATGGTTCATTTCACATTCATTAGTAACACTGAATAGATGCCAATTGCAAATACAGTCTTAGGCAACAGTGGCGGTTTCAAAGTTGTAATTAATGTTTTTTAAGTGATTATTTTTAGCAAGTATATGAGAAAATATTTATATGTCTTTGAACTAGATATGTAATCAAATATTTTCTCTTTTCCCAGGCATTTAACAGTGTTTAACAATGCTAAGTTTGTTTGTTTTTTAACGGACCCCAGAACTGTTGTTTTTAAATGGATACCATTGTTTTTATACTGTTTATGTTTTTGATGTATACTTTTTAATGTTCACTGTTTTTAACTTTTGTAAACCGCCCAGAGAGCTTCAGCTATGGGGCAGTATATAAATGTAATAAATCAAATCAAATCATATGTCAGTGAAACTGGGGGTGCCCCAACAACTTTAGTGGAAAAGAACTGAACTGTAGAAATAGACGCATGGTTGTCAGTTTCCCCCAACCAGATGCTCTCCATCCTGAAATCCATGGCTTGTTCTAGGGTTTCAGGGTGGTCTGTAAACCACCCAAGCCACCCACCCTCACTGGGTTCGGACATCATGACAAACTATGCTAATTAGGCAGCTTGCAACCAGCATGCCAGGGAGGGAAAATAAGCCACCATGGGTTATTTTCCCTCCATGATCATGCAAACCCACTGATAGTCTCTTGTCCTAGGCCTAGGCCATGGTAGATTTTTTATTTATTTATTACATTTCAACACCATCCAATAGCCAAAGCTTTTTGGTCAGTTCATATATAAGACGTAAATCCACATATCACAAGTGCAAGACATACCACACTGAACCAAAAGTAATTTCCCTAAATAAACAACTTGGGTAGTATCCAAAAGGGCTCTGTGTGCACAACCAGCCTTACTGGCACTGGTCTGCAATACCCAGCCCTGCCAGCCCAAGTCCACGCGTCGCCATGATACAGCACTTCAGGGCAAGTCTCCACATGAGTGAAAATGCTGAAATGAGCTTACCCCTAGAAACACTATCACAGCTGTGCGCAGCCCTAGGCTGGCCACGTACGCAAGTCCCCATAAAGATACTACCCAATGGATTAACAGGAAAAAAAAATACTGGGAGCAGAAAACATGCACACAGCATGTAGCACAAAGCACTGAAAGAAGAAAAGTGGTGAGCAAATTATTTTTAATGTGACTCAAAAATGCATGCTTCTTTTTGTTAAAATAAAGACTATGATGTTGTAATTTGGCATTAAGAATCTACCAGAACTCATGAGCTTTGTAACTGACACGCCGTTCTGATGGATAAACCCCACAAATCTGCACTCTGAACCAAGTGACAACACTTATAAAGGATGGAAGAGCCTTTTCTGTCATCAGAAATGGCAATATTCAGAAATCTGTGCAAGAACATTTCAAGCGCCTAGGATACACAAGTGCTCATTTTAAAGTAGCAAAGATTTATTGTTTAATCTAATTTTAAATGTACCTGTAAGTTGCCTTGAGAGCTATTTTTGGTAGAAAGGCAGAGTACAAATCAAATAAATAAAAAAATAAACAGATAAGGGAGACTCCAGTGTGAAACAGCTAAGCACCAATCTATCAAGAGATTCAGTTCTACCACCTGTGACTTGAACTTAGATTATGGGCCTTTATCCTAGTTCTTGCATTAAGTTACCATTGCCAGGATATTTGTGTACTCATGGACACCTCTTTGTTAATTGTCAGTATAACTATATTGCATATTTTTACCTTTAACATAATGCTTACTGTTCTTTTTGCATTTAAATTTCCACTAAATTCACTCCTCTCTCCTCCTGGCCCCCAAAAGATTAAACCACATTTCCACAGATTTGCATGCTGCCAAATTGGTGTAACACTTCATGCATTTGAAAATTTATGCCATAATAAATTTGTTAGCATTTAAGGTACCACAAGACTTCTTGGTTTTTACTTCAATGGACTAATATGGTTAGCCTTCTGGAAATAGCCTAAGGGCACAATGCTATGTATGTTTAGACAGAAAAAGTCCTAAAACTCCCAGTGCTCCCAGTCTGCATGGACTGTCTAAACATGCATAAAATTGTGCATGTCCTAAACAAGTTAGCAAAAAACAATGAGCCCTGTTCCAAGCAATATCCTGAGAACAATTTTCCTTTTTAAATTTAAAACTTTCAAAATAACAAACCTATGACAATGAAAAAATATTATTTTGTATAAGTAGTTGAAAATGTATGGGAAAAGTTCAATAACATGATCTATATGCAAGCATGCATACTTCAATACTTTAATTCAATAAATAGCAATAGGTGATTATATCTTTAACTGTTTACTGCTAAGGAGTACACCATTCAGAACTCTACAGTGAGGATGTTTGAATGTAACAAGAATATCTGGCAGCAATTCATGGGTTAATGAACCCATGAATTCCACGGACTTGCACTGTGCATGAGCCGCTTCCAGCAACAACTTACAAATGCCACATTTATGGCTTGCTACTGGGATGTTTGAAATTAGGGACTTTGGATTGTTCATGGGTGAAACAACCCCAAGTTAACCCATGGTTTGTTCTTGGGTTAACTTGGGGTTGTTCATGCAGCATTTGTGAGAAGTTGCTGGAAATTAGAATCAGCTTGTGTGCTGCATGTGTTCCCAAAACTCCTGGCTGAATTATCTCATGAGTTGCCACTAAATGTTGATGTTACACCTCAACAAGGTCAGTTTACTGGCAAGATTTACCATGTTAAGGGGTAACATAATACTTAAAATCACAGTTTTGCCAAAAAAAGAAGAAGTCTGAGCTGAGGCTTTCTTATTGTATATTAGAATTTGCCATGTTAAGGGACAACTTAATGCCTAAAACCAGAGATTTGCAAGAAAAGAAAAGAATTCCAAACTGAGGCTTGTTTAGTTTATATTAGAAGGAAATATAGCAGAAAGCTCATGAAAATTCAACTATACTAGGCGCTAAAAGCCTAGAAGCCAAGATAACTAAACTCCTTATCCAATATTAAAGTATATTTAAAATACAGCAACCGTGCTATTGTCAAAATTGGGTTCCCTTTTTAAACAAAATCTTTCAATTAACCAATGTATTGGTCCACATCGTTGTGATTAGATAAAATAATATTTTACTATTTTAAGAAAAAACATACTACCAGCTTTACTTCTCAAATGATAATGCATTCATCAAATGTATTAAGAGTGGAAATATCACTGATAAAGGAAATTTAAAAAGCACTGATAAGATGCCACAGCAAATAATTTAAAGCCTTTCAGATATATGGTCCGCTTTGCGAGCAACCAAAACTATCCAACAATACTACTATCAACTTTGCCCTCCCATATAAACCAATTAAAAGGTTTGCGTGAACTGATTATGGACCTGTTCAGATGCCATGCTAAACCATGGTTAGGCCAAGACCGCTTTTGCAGCAAATTTTTAGTTAGCATGTTTAAACCATGTAGCCACTGTGGCTAGGAATGATTCACATGACATGCTAAGTCATGATTCACACTACATGCTAAGCCATAATATTTAGCTCAAAATGCTTAACCATCATGGCTTAGCATGTCAGCTGATCAGGGTCTATATCACACACATTATAACTGCCTAGAACTGTTAAAACCCACGCTTTTAGAAGCAGTTCCAAAACCACCACTTCAACCTTTTCAGCTCTGGTATGCAGCTTTAGCCCATGCATACATTTGGGTCCCCAATTCAATTTACCCCCTTATATTTGTATTGTGCTGCTGCTGCTAGTATGATCCACCTTAGGTCACACTGCAACCCAGTAGTGGGTCCCACCAACCAATGAACTGAAGACCAACAAACGAGATAGCCCCTCACATATACAAACCTGCTTTGAAAGATCACAGGTGGGGTCATTCTGCCAGCCATGACAAAGGGGCTTGGAAGACTAACTAACTTAATTCCAGGGGACTTGAGAAGCATTCTAATCCTGACGATCCATCCTCGCTGGTTCTACTTTCCCAAAACGTAACCATAAGGTTGAAAGCAAGAGGTTAAGAAGAAGCCAGAACCAAACCAGCAATCCTTGTACCCTTTTCCTGTCCTGGTATCAAGCTGGCTCCAGGAAGCGAGATTAGAGCAGGCCTTCCCCTCTCTCCTCCTCAGGGCCTGGCATAGCAGCCTGCCTGCCTGCCCCCCCCCCTCTCTCTCTCTCTCTCTCTCTCTCTCTCTCTCTCTCTCACACACACACACACACACACACACACACACACGCGCGCGCGCGCGCGCGCGCCGCTCTGCTGCTGCTACCCGGAGCCTTCGCAGGGCTGGGTCACTATTACACAGGAAGATGCATTGGAATTCACGCAGGCGCACTCCGGCCCAGTCCCGTTCGGAATTTGCCCACCTAAAAAAGGGAGGGCGGGGGCAGAGGGAGGGGAATTCGGGGAGGGGGGCTGCCACTGAAGAAACCCCTCGACGCCCCTATCCCGCCCCCCGGAGCCTTCCTCTCAGCAGCCCAAGAAGGAAGAGTCGTGAAGCCCCCCCCCCGAACCGTCGCCCCTACCTCAGGCTGCCTTAAGGAAGGAAACCGCTCTCCTGCTGCAGCTCCCCACCCACCCCACCCCACCCCACCCCACCCCATACACAAGCCCCGCTTGCCCTCCGCGCCCACCCCGGGACAGTCCCCCCTCATGCTAGCGGGCCTCCCCATTCCTCACGCGTCCCTCTCCTCACAGGGAGGGTCCCTCCGCGCACGGCCGCCCCTGAGGCGGCGGCGACGACAGCTCCAGGCCCGGCGGCGGCGAAGGGGACGGTCCGGGCCCGGCTTTCGCTCACCTGCTTCAGCGAGAGTCCGCCGCGCGGTGCGGCCCCGGCTCGGCTTGCTTCGCTCGGGGATCGTCGACGACGACGAACGGTGGTGGTGGTGGTGGTGGTGGTTGGCGGCGGCGGCGGCGGCGGCTGCACTCCGGAAACGCCAGCACGGAGAGCGACGGCGGCTCCTCAGCCGGGCGCCGAGGGGGAGGGGCTAGGGCGGGGCTTAGCCGGAGAATGACAGGAGGCGGGGTCACGCGGGGGGAGGGGCGGCGATAACGACGCCGAATAATAAAGAACGTTGATAATGGCGGCGGCTGCTCCGCCCTGCCCCGTCCCGCCCCAAGGAAGCCTGAGGAGCTGATTCACCACACAAGCATTTTAGGCTGCAATCTAATACCCGTTAACCTGGGGATTCAAGGGGGGCTTACTCACGAGTAGCCATGGCTAGGGTGGCACCGTCGGCCCCTTCGCTATTCAAAGGGAGGGAAGGCCGGGATCAGCGCCCCGCGCCAGGCAGGCAGTTCGTGTCTGAGGAGGCTGCGCGAGTTATTTCGGCCGCTGAGGCAGAAAAGCCCGCGCGCGCGCCTCAGAACGGGCAATAAAAGATAGGTGAGGTTGGACCCAGAGTGCGGGGGCTTCCAGGCGAGGAGGCCTTCTTCGCGCCACCTCGTTCGCGGAGTTTTACGGGGATCCAGACGTCGCCTCGGGGTTCAACTCGGAACCCTCCCGTGTTTTCCAACCGTTTCTTCCGTCTCCCCACCCGCCCTTGCCCCTGAGGGGGCTTCTTCCACATGGAGGGCCGCTCGCGCCACTGATGAGGCGGCATTTCCCAGCTATTCCGTTTTTCCCTCCTGAATGGATTTTCTGCGGTAAGAGGAAAGAAACTGAGGGAAAACTGGAGGGTGGGAAGGAGAGGAGGATGAGGACGTCTGAAGTGATGTGAGTGAGGCAGGGCAGAAGCCTCCCCTGACAGACAGACAGACAGACAGAGAGAGAGAGAGAGAGAGAGAGAGAGAGAGACACACACACACACACACACACACACACACACACACACACACACACACACACACACACACTCTCTCTCTCTCTCTCTCTCTCTCTCTCTCTCTCTCTCTCTCTCTCTCTCTCTCTCTCTCTCTCTCTCTCTCTCTCTCTCTCTCTCTCTCTCTGCATGGAGGAGGCTTGGTGCTAACAACTAGACGGCATTGTGCAGCGGTCCCATCTTGTCTTTCTTCACAGTGTTCTGGACTCCATAAAATTCTGTGAATCGGGCAGATTCACAGATTATGAGCACCATAAAGTGCTCATCTAGAAGCAACCACAGTTTTACTACAATCAGTCCCATTGATTTCAGTGGGTCTATCAAAGTCTGGTTCTAACCAAATAATAATAAAAATAATAATAAAGTAATAACTAACAGTTTGCTGCTTTTGCATTTACACCAGAAATCTGCTGCCCGAGGCAGGCATCTCACTCTGTCTAATACAGCCTTCCTCAACCTGGGGCGCTCCAGATGTGTTGGACTGCATCTCCCAGAATGCCCCAGCCAGCTGGCTGGGGCATTCTGGGAGTTGTAGTCCAACACATCTGGAGCGCCCCAGGTTGAGGAAGGCTGGTCTAATAGTACAGCTGCCCCTGACTTGCAGAGCACCTGCTTTATGTGGAGAAGATCCCATTCAGTCCTTGCTGTCTTCAGTTAGGGCTGAGGAAGACTCTTGTCTGAAACCCCGGAGAGCCATTGCTGCTGATCAGCATAGACAGTGGTTTTTTACATGTGTTTTAAATTTATATTTATTTAAATCAAGTTTTTATCTGTTTTTTAAGTTTCTATGAGTTTTCTTGGTGGAATTGTGGGATACAAATCAAACGAATCAATAGATACATGGATCAATGGTCAAACTCCATAAAGGCACCTTTCTATGTTCCTATAAGATGTGCTGGAACATAGCTCAGTGGTAGAGCTTGGTATACAGAAGGTTCCAGATGTCACTGCTTGGCATCTCCAGGTGAGGCTGGGAAAGTCTCTCTCTCTGTGCCTCTGTTCAAGCCCCTTAAGGGTGATGCCAGTCAAGCAGACAATCCTGAGCTAGATGGACCAATGTTCTGACTTGGTATAAGGCAGCTTCCTCTGTTCCTAGCTGTACAAATGTAAATGCAAATAAATAATATTAGGGAATGGAAAAACGCACACTTGTTTTTAAATCGGGGTGCAAAAAGTACAACCCACCAAACCATTTCTGGCAGCCCACCAGAGCCCCTCCATTTGCTGCCGCCACCAAAAAGGATGCAGCCGCACTGCCTGGGATTTCCTACGCTAGTGTTTGAAAGGGAATCCTGTCCTTTACCTCCAATCTCTTCCTAGTGCTAGCAAGAGAAACCCCAGGCTTGTGTGTGTCCGTGTCTGTGTGGCCACAGACCTGTGTATATGCGCACGCATGTACAGACACATTGGTGCTGGGCAATGTGACCTGTGGTGCCAAAAAGTTTGTGCGCCCTCCCTTTAGAAGATACATGCACAGTTCACAGCAGACAAGTTAAAGAACATGAAGGGGTGAACAAACATGTGTGAGTTTGCCCCTAGTTGTTAGGGCTGCAGTGTTTAGGTCAATAAATTGGTTTAACAAATCAATTAAATGCCTTTTAATTAATAAAAAGTTGCCCTGATAATAAAAAAATGTGCCCCTAAGTGAGGAACTTACCTCAAAGCACAGGTTTTGCATGAGGGGTGTAGCAGATTCAATCCTCAAATACCCAGGTTTTAAAAAAATAAAAGGATGGGAGAGGCCCCAGAGAGGCCGAGTCAATACTGGACTAGATGGACTAAAGGTCTGGCTCAATAAAAGGCAGGTTCATATGTCCTGTATAACTGTCGTATATCTGTTTATGCATTTGTGTGGCACAAGCACTCGACACCTTGTGTTTCTGAGAAAGCAATCCTATGTGTGAGGACATACTTTCTTAACTGGCCCCCGTCTATACGACAACGGGATTGCTCCTCATTGAATATAAACCCAAATTTTTGTAGATTTGAATCTACGCAAAGAGCGTCACAGTGCAGCAGCAACAGCAATTTATCTCCTGAATTTTTTTGTAGTGCAGTTATTAATGCGCACATGCACACATATGATACTACAGAGTATAGATGAGCGAAGCTATAAATTTTATTTGCGGAGCTCCGCAGATTCATAGAAGCATAAAACCAAGGGCGGAAAGGAACGAGGAACAAGGCAGCAGAGGAGGATGCTAGAGGGGAGCTGAACACGTCTCCTCTCTCTCGCTGCCCGGTCCCCCCTCGGAATACCCTTTTGGTATTACCCAACTGTGGATTTTGGATTTCCCGCCCCCCTCATGTTCCAGTATGGCTCATCTGGAGCCATTCCCCCTTATGGTGTATTACTTTTTTGATAAGATAAGATTATTTTGTGAGCAGCCACGATCCCATCAAAATCTCATTGAATTGATGCCTTAAGAAAAATGTCTAGAGTTAGAGCAGGGCCTTTTTGGTGTGGTGCTTCTTCTCTTAATGTTTATTTATTTATTGCATTTCTATATCACCCAATAGCTGAAGCACTCTCTTTTTGCTCATCCATTAGAGTGATAATGTTTAGATAAAATTCTTTTTATCTTTTAGTGAAATTTGATGTGTGGTGCTGAACTGAATTGGTTGCCTGGTTTTGCCTTTTTAAGTTTGTGTGGATGGTTTTACGGAATGTTTGACATTGAGAGGTGTGTAAGAAAAGCAACTAAACAGCTCAGCAGTGAGGCAAACCCTGGATCCCAGAGGAATGCAATCAATTGCAAAAAGAATTAATATCGTATAGCAAAGCTATTGGCAAAACTGGGATGAATAATCTCTATCAAATATTTTGGCATCTGCCTTTGTCAGTGATAGTATAAGAGTTTAAATACAGCCCCCGCCAGGGTAACAGTTATAGAATGTTAGTGCTTCAGTGGAATTCTCAGACTGCAAGTGAAGTACAGGAGATGGTGCTTCTCCTTCAGAGTCAAGGCGTTTAGAGTCAGTGGGAGAGATTGGACAATCGCCATCAATGCACCATGTACATTGATGGCGCTATATAAATAATAATAATAATAAATAATAATAGCAAGAGAAGCAACCATTGTGACTGCTCGCTCTGCCCCCACGCTGTAGTGCAGATTGCCATGTCACCCAAACCTCGGGTCGTACTACCCTACAACCTCTACTGAACGTTGTAGGTTGGGTATAACCTTTCTCCCGCTGCGTCATGCTCAGACCACATGCCAACCTATGCTGCAGCATGAGGAATAATGCAAATGTTGGGGGAGAGGGGAGTAGGCACCATGGTTGCTTCCCTTGCTGCAATCATTCAAACCCAGTCAATATGTCTGGTGTATAAATCCAATTTCCCCCCCATTTTTTAAAGGACTTCTGGAATAGATGGTTGTTTTGCTGGGAATCGTTCTATTGGTGGTGGTCATCAGAATTAAAGTATTTCACCACAGGTTGTTATTATAGCTGACTTGTGGTTTCTGAATGCCAAAGATGTCCTCATGTAATTGATTGTGATGGCACGCTAAGATATCCACATTTAATTGTTCAGACAACACGCTAAGCCACAGTGGTAAAGCATTTTGAACTAAGCATAATGGCTTAGCGTGTCATGCGCACCATTCCTAACCATGGTGGCTACAATACTACAGTTTAAACATGCTCGCTAACCATTTGCTGTAAAAGGGTTAGTTAGTGGCTTAACTATGGCTTAACATGTTGTCCGAACAGGCCCTATAACATCCACCAGGCACCTGCTTTTCAAGATAATCCCTTCTCTACAAAGAAGAGATGGAGAAAAATAAAAACAAGTATGTACCTTTTGTAGTAGATTTTCACCCATCATCTCCAAACTACCACTTGACAATTAAGAAAAGGTGCCTCCTGATTGCTAGCTCACCATATCTTGCAAAAGTCGTGAAAAGTTGCAAAAGTCCCTTTTGCCATCCACCAAATCTGCCCAAGCTTCTTGTGAGAGGCAAAATTAATACCCAACAGCGATCCCAGATCACATCCAACCTCTGCATTACCTGATCTTATCTGCGTGAAACAACAACATTCAAAAGCACACCAACCAGAAAAACCTATCTTATTAAACAAAACATCACTTGTAAATCTAACAATGTCATCAAGATGCCATATGTTGACAAAACCACCACTAATGTTCATACAAGATTCAGAAACCACAACTCTGCTATAAGAACAAAGGAGACAGAGCAACCTGTGGTTGAAACACTTTAATTTTGATGGCCTCAGCCTTTCAGACATGGTAATATTTGCAATAGAACAACTGTCTAATTCAGCAATCCTTGAAACACTGGGAAACTTTTGGATTTATAGGCTGGAGACGCATTGTCTCCAAATGGCTTGAACCTGAAGGATAACACCACCTCCTGTACTTCTCTTGCAGTTTGGGAATTCATCCACAGCACAAATATTCTATAGCTTTCACCTGATGCACGTGTGTGTGTGTGTGTGTGTGTGTGTGTGTGCGCGCGCGCACTATGTGTCAGCTTTTCTACTAACTGTCTCTGATGAAAGCAGAAGCCAAAATGTTCAACAGATATTAAAGATATATTTATCCCTGTTTTGCCATTTGCTTTACTATGCATATACTCACAAAACAATAGTACTTTCAACAATATATCTTTTAACTCAATACAATGGTAGTTTGGAAGCACTTTGAGATGTCCAGTGTCTAAATGCCCCAAAACAGTTTTGAAGTCTCTATTGTTTTTATTTATCATAGAATCATAGAATAGCAGAGTTGGAAGGGGCCTACAGGGCCATAGAGTCCAACCCACTGCTCAATGCAGGAATCCACCCTAAAGCATCCCCGACAGATGCTTGTCCAGCTGCCTCTTGAAGGCCTCTAGTGTGGGACAGCCCACAACCTCCCTAGGTAACTGATTCCATTGTCGCACTGCTCTAACAGTCAGGAAGTTTTTCCTGATGTCCAGCCGGAATCTGGCTTCCTTTAACTTGAGCCCGTTATTCCGTGTCCTGCACTCTGGGAGAATCGAGAAGAGATCCTGGCCCTCCTCTGTGTGACAACCTTTTAAGTATTTGAAGAGTGCTATCATGTCTCCCCTCAATCTTCTCTTCTCCAGGCTAAACATGCCCAGTTCTTTCAGTCTCTCTTCATAGGGCTTTGTTTCTAGACCTCTGATCATCCTGGTTGCCCTCTTCTGAACACGCTCCAGCTTGTCTGCGTCCTTCTTGAATTTTGGAGCCCAGAACTGGACGCAATACTCTAGATGAGGCCTAACCAGGGCCGAATAGAGAGGAACCAGTACCTCACGTGATTTGGAAGCTATACTTCTATTAATGCAGCCCAAAATAGCATTTGCCTTTCTTGCAGCCATATCGCACTGTTGGCTCATATTCAGCTTGTGATCTACAACAATTCCAAGATCCTTCTCGTTTGTAGTATTGCTGAGCCAAGTATCCCCCATCTTGTAACTGTGCATTTGGTTTCTATTTCCTAAATGTAGAACTTGGCATTTATCCCTATTAAATTTCATTCTGTTATTTTCAGCCCAGCACTCCAGCCTATCAAGATCACTTTGAAGTTTGTTTCTGTCTTCCAGCGTATTAGCTATCCCACCCAATTTGGTGTCATCTGCAAATCTGATAAGCGTTCCCTGCACTTCCTTGTCCAAATCATTAATAAAAATGTTGAAGAGCACTGGGCCCAGGACTGAGCCCTGCGGTACCCCACTCGTTGCCTCTCCCCAGTTTGAGAAGGTTCCATTGATAAGTACTCTTTGAGTCCAATTCTGTAGCCAACTGTGAATCCACCTAATAGTTGTTCCATCTAGCCCACTTTTAGCTAGTTTGTTAATCAGAATATCATGGGGCACTTTGTCAAAAGCTTTGCTGAAGTCAAGATATATGACGTCCACAGCATTCCCACAGTCCACAAGGGAGGTTACCCAATCAAAAAATGAGATCAAATTAGTCTGACAGGATTTGTCCCTGACAAATCCATGTTGGCTTCTAGTAATCACTGCATTGATTTCAAGGTGTTTACAGATTGACTTCATTATAATCTGCTCCAGAATTTTCTCAGGGATGGATGTCAGACTGACTGCTCTGTAGTTCCCAGGTTCCTCCTTTTTGCCCTTTTTGAAGATAGGGACAATGTTAGCCCTCCTCCAGTCGTCCGGCACCTCACTCGTCTTCCAAGAGAATAGACAAAGGTTCTGAGAGTACTTCCGCTAGCTCCTTCATTACTCTAGGATGCAGTTCATTGGGCCCTGGAGATTTGAATTCATTCAAGGAAATTAGGTGTTTTTTGACCATTTGTTTATCAATCTCAAACTGCAATCCTGCCCCCTCAACTTCTGCTTCACTTTTTCCAGGGGGGTCATAGACCCGCTTTTGGGTGAAGACTGAGGCAAAGTAGGAATTGAGCACGTCAGCCTTTTCTTTGTCATCTGTTATCAATTTGCCATCCTCATTAAGCAGTTGAACCACCATTTCTTTCCTCTGTCTTTTACTACTCACGTTTCTGAAGAAAGCCTTTTATTGCTTTTAGCATCCCTCGCTAATCTCAGCTCATTCTCAGCTTTAGGGTTCCTGACGCCATTTCGGCACTTCTGCGCCACTTGTCTGTACTCTTCTTTTGTAGCCTGGCCTTCCTTCCACTTCCTATATGTATCCTTTTTTGTTTTCAGGTCATCTCTAAGCTTTTTGTGCAGCCACATTGGTTTCCTCTGTTGTCTTCTATCTTTTCTCCTTGTTGGAATTGTTTGTAATTGTGCCTTTAAAAATTCCTTTTTTAAATACTCCCACCCATCCTGCACTCCTTTTCTCATTAGGCTCACTTGCCATGGGACTTTACTTAAATTGTTTTATTGCTGTATTGTTTCTTTTATTATATACTTTGTTATGACAGGGCCCCACCCTTAACTGCAGTTTAAAATTAGTTTAAAATAAATGAATATTTGGTACTGTATATGTGTGTCTGCAAAAACCTGTCTATTGCCTTCACTGGTCTTGGCAGAAAACATAACATGTCTTGGACTAGTAGCTGCTGTGGGTATGTTTGTATTTTGTAAATTACCAGAGCAGCATGTTAAGTTTTGTTTTCCAATCTTTTACAGAAGTGTGAGTGTGTGTAATTTGCATGCAATTGATTATCAACACTAATACTATATTACTGTACTTATTTTTTAGTTATTTGGAGTATTTTTCAAATGCTTAATTTAATATGAAGGGAAGGAAACCTGTGGACTGCCCACATAGGAATCCAACAATGGAGTTCAGAAAGCAGAAGCCAGCTTGTAATAACATAAAATGACCCATGTATGCTGCTGGTCTTCTTTGTTGTAAACTGGATAAGCCATAAGGTCACATGAAAGACAAAATTGGCACAAGCCCCTTACACACCAATTCATTAGAATATCTGTGTCAACTAAATGTGGACTAAAAAATAAATGTGGGCTGACAATACTACTAAGAAGTAGATCTGCTATGTTTCCTTTATAGACATCATGCTAGTGTTTTTTTATTAGAACTTTTGTGAAGGATGTATGGAAAATTTAAAATTAGAGCAATGTAACTTTGGAGTACTTTCCTCACACTGTTGTAACTTAGGCCTTAGCTAGACCTAAGGTTTGTCCCGGGGTCGTCCCTGCCTGCTCCTGGGATATCCTGTGTGTCATTTACATGAACAGGGATGATCCCGGGATAAACCTTAGGTCTAGCTAAGGCCTCTGTGTTATTCTGACATAAGGGACTTCGTAGCAATCTTAATCTTCATTCAGCCAGTGTAATATGAGAATAGGATTGTCTCCTACATGAGATTAGAGTGTAGCCCTATTCAGGCATTCTAAATCCCCTGTGCAATAATGGAGAGTGCTTTGCCTACTCCTTCATCAATCTCTACAAGTTGGATGGCAATTGCCTGCAATGGAGAGCCTGCTCTACTTGTATAGGCTCCCGGCATGGTTTAGAATCCTAATTGTCACATCCCCAGGCTCAGCTGCATTCCAAGGAGGACTCTGATTCTGATGAGTCACTGGTTGCCTCACCTCAGGGAAAATCCTCAGCAACCCGTCAGGTACCTTCCAGGCCTGAGGATGTAGCTCTCACCTCAACCTCAAACTCCAAGGATGGCTCCCCAATGGCATCTCCTATTCTTCAGCCATGCAAGACTTTGAGGCTACAGAAATAACTGTGGACTATTTCAGTGCTATAGGTAGCATTTAGAGTGGGTGGAGCCCCTGAAAGCTCTTGGCCTGCCCACCTTCTCAAGGACTCAGTTGTCTGTGGTTCCTTGCTGCTGTAGGGGTGGTCATTGGGACTTTTCTTTGGCTTTGCTATGACAATAATTACCAATAGAAAACGTCCTTGGCTGCGACAACAGCTCTCCTTGTAAGGAAACACTCCAGTGAGTATCCCCTGCAGTATGCTGTCCAGGGTCCTGACAATTGTAAGCCTATGCGGCAGGGTCTTGCTATTTACTGTGTTATCTGTACAGCACAATGTACATTGATGGTGCTATATAAATAATAATAATAATAATAATAATAATAATAATAATAATAATAATTCTCCTGAACCTGATCTTGCTTAGCAGCCATGAACCTACTTTATTGAACTTACCACTCTATGTAACCCTAAACTTACCATGAGCACATGTGCTATAGGCATCTTCCCCTGTGTGTCAAGCCAAGCAAGGACATCAGTTTCCCAGAAATCTAAATTGTGCAGGAAGTTCAAATAAATAGAGCAGCCTTCCCACTCCAAACAGCTGCCCTCCAAGTGATGCCAAGTGATGGGAGGGGGAGTTGAGCTAGCGTGCTTGTCACTGCTCTACCTCACACAATTCTGATAGTATGAGGGTGGATCTGTCTGTGAAACAGAGAGCAGATGTAAAAAGAAATGTGGTAGCTCCTATATTTGCAAAGCTAAAGAATAGGTGCACTAGTCAATAGAAGCCAAAATGGCTAATATTGTCTTGTGTTTCAGGCTGAAGTCCTATGCACACTAAAGTGGAACAAGCTTCATTGAACTCAATGGACTGGAACCTACTTCCAAATAAACATTCATAGGGAAAGAACTGACTCTCAGCACAGAGTACAGAAGGTTCCAGCTTCAGTACTCAGCATCTCCAATCAAAAAGATCTCAAGTAGGAGGACTAGGAAATATTTTTGCCTTGAGATCCTCAACAGCCATTGTGAATTATTGCAGTAGCCAATAAGGGGCTAGATCTGGGGTGGGGAACTTCAGGCCTGGGGGTCAAATCTAGCCCTCCTGTGGTCCCAGTGCAGCCTTCCAGGATTCCTCAGACGAGTGCACCCTCTTCCCCTTGCTCCACCTCTTCTCCCACCCATCCACCATTTGGTTGTTTCCTGTCTTTTGGAGAATGTCTCCAAAATTGAATTAGGCCTTTAGGCTGAAAGATTCCCCACCCCTGAGCTAGATGGACCCATGATTTTCGAGGATCCCTTTCGGGGCAGGAGCCTAGCCTTATGTATAAGGCAGCTTCATATGTGTCTAATCTGACAATGGCCTGAGTGTGACTCTTGAATGGAAGGAAGCAAGCCCAGAGCAGAGAAGCAGCAGGCATGAACCTCTGAGAGTGGGTAAGTCTGCTGGAGTGGGAGCAACAGAATGTGATGTGGCAGAATCACCCTCCACCAGCAGACACAAGCTAGGAGCATTAAATCATGCACAGATGCATCTTTTTGGTGGGTGGGTACATCGTTTATTTCTAGCACCTCTCCTTTTGGGAATGTTGGATCTAGTGAACTGGAGGCTAACTTGCTTACTCTGAGCAATCCTCTTTGACAATAGTGGCACGCACTCACAGACCAACTGGTTTTTAAAAATAAATGTCACAAGTAATCTTTTCCAGACATCAGGACAGGAAATGCCCCATTGTTCTGCTGTCCTGGCCAACTAACATCCCATTTCAGATAAGTGGTTTGAAGTTATTTGTTGCTAGACAAATCTGCTGACCTGCACTTGTATCCCTGGGAGTATGAATAACAAACTATTCATCACATATTGCCCTGGTCAGCAAGTAGCTTTATTGTAAGGAAGCATATGGGGTGGGGGCGGGTGGAAGGCCAGCAGCCCATGTAACTCCCCAAACAGGCCTGTTAGCCAGTCCCATGGCCCAAGCACCTATTTTCCCTACATAGCTAAGTGCCCTCTTACCACTGGAGTGGCAAGTGGGGACCGGATATAGTACCCACCTAGGGGCTGCATTTGGCCCTGGGCACAAATTGCAGATAAATAATAACTGGCCTGAGGTTCCATTGAGAAATGGTTGCACCCTAATAATTCCTTTCCACCTAACAGAAGAATAAATCTCTAGTTTGTAAAGCATTCAACAGGACAGGTTGTTTTCCCTATGCTCTTAGGCAAAACAGGAATTATGAAAAAGCATCTCACCTCGCATATGTTTGTTCAATCTCATGCTGAAAACCTCCAAAGTAGGAGATTCCACAACATGTTCCAGGGCTGAGATGCTCTTACAGTCAGGAAGTTCTTCCTGACATTTAACTTAAATCTAACTTTAAAAACCCCTGCTTCTTGCCTTTCCCATTATGAGTGTCATCACATGGGAAATTGTGTTTCCTTACCGTTGCTTCTCTACCCTCGCTTTTGTCCCACATGGCCCATTCAGGGGCTGATTTGATTGCTCCACTTTCCCTGCACACAGCAGGAGATCGCAGCACATTCTAGTTTTTTTTAAAAAGTCAGATTAAAAGAGGTCTATTTTGCGACAGAAAAATGAGTGGGAGGCACATGGAAGGCAGACATTGTTGTCTAAAGGACATGCACACATCCATAAGTGGGCAGTAGCAAGTGTGCGATAAACGCTTGTCTGATGAACCTCTATGTAGAATCATAGAATCACAGAATAGCAGAGTTGGAAGGGGCCTATAAGGCCATCAAGTCCAACCTCCTGCTCAATGCAGGAATCCACCCTAAAGCAGGAGTGTCTAGTTTCTTTCAGCCTGAGGGCTGAATTTTAATTTTGGATAAGCTTTCAGTGGGCCATATTCCAGTGGAGGGGGCAGATGAAGGCAAAAGGGGGCAAAGCCAAAATTTCCAACATATTTTAGCTTAGAGCTCTTACTGTCAGTACCTAAGGGGGAAGTCATTTTAACTTTTTACAATGGGGGGATGAGGGCAAGCCACCAAACAATTGGTGGCCTGGGGAAAGGGGGAGGGGCCAGTGGGAGCAGTGTGGTGATCTTGGGAACTCTGGTGGGCCAGGTTTGGCCCCCAAAAGGGCTGGATTTGGCCTATGAGCCTGAGGTTCAATATCCCCCGTGTCAGTAGGGGCTGGTGGCTCCAATGTCCATGGGGAAATGAACCCGCTCCAGGTTTCAGTCAGAACTCTAAAGGTGGCTCTGTTAGAGTTCTGACAGAAACCCGTGGTGGATTCAATGCCCCACTGACATCGGAGCCACCAGCCCCATGGATAAGCAATTGCTCATCTCTTACCCCCCCCCATTATTTGAATATCGTCAGTGTATCTCACGTCAGTTGTCTTTTTCTCATCTGAACATACTGACCTGAGAGAGCAGAGGAAGCCAGATGCATGCCCAGGACATGGCCTCCTCAGGGAACCAAAGTCTGGGTATCTTCTTCAGTGCTGTCCATTTTCATCAAGGATGAGCTTTGGAGACAGTCTGATCAAAAGGGATGAGGTGTCAGGATTCTTTGGGGAGAGCAGTTTGAGGGGTGTGGAATGAGAACGGCAAAGAGCCATGAGAACTGCCTGTCATGGGCCCCACAGATTCAGTCATGGGGCCTTCAACCCACAGACCCACACAAATGGGAACAAACACACTTCCTTTCTGGAGGTACAAACTGAAAATCTGGGTGTGTTTTTAAAGTCATAATAAAAGTCATGAGCAAGTGCAAAACGAAGGCAGTTTGTTTTATTTATATGCCTGTATTTTAAGCAAACAGCGGCTTGCAACTCAAGAGCTGGCCTCTGAAACATAACCTCACTCCCTTTGGTTATTTGTATTCTGGCACCAGTTTCCTCCTCCCTTTCCTAGTCAACCCTGGTTTAGCATTGCCACTGCAGAGATGCTAACCACGTTCCCTCTTAAACACAGCTTGAAAACACTTCAAACCTTGGTTTCAGCTCTGGTTACAAACTGCATTAGACTTCACAGAGCAGGTTTTGATTTTTAATGAAAAGCATCTGTACTCAGAGCAGAGCAACTGTGTGGGGAAGGGTTGCTTAACCCTTTCCCTTCCTGCCATTTCTCTGCCCGTAATTGCACCCCTCTGTTGCTTTTCCACCCCTGGGCAAAGATATTCAGATCTGTATCTTTTTCTCTATGGATGGGAAAAGAACCCAGTGTAGGGGGTTTTAAATGGAAACATGGCAAGAAGGGTTAATCAACACACACTCACACTCTCCTTGTGGCCCCCATGGCTTCTTTTCATATAAAACAACAATGCACCTTTGGATTACTATTACATGCATATGCCAGCACATAATGTCCAGTTCAGCTTTCCCCAACCTGGTGCCTTTCAGATGTTTTTGACCAACTCCCATCGGGCCCAGATAGCATGGCCAGAAGTCAGGAATGCCATGAGATGAAGTCCAAAATACCTGGAGCAGGACATCTGGCCAGGGAAGGGCGTTGTAGTTCGATCGTAAGACCAGACCTCTTCATAGACAGAAGGCGGGGATCGAGTGCACTCCTGGGCAGGCTCTTGATTTGCAGGCTGCCCAGATCTGGAACAGTGTAATGTTGCAAGAGGGCCGTAAGTGAAAACATTCCTTACATTGACATTGAGGTTTTCAGGCAGTAAAACAAAGAATGTCAGTTGTTTAGAAGCATACACAAGATTGAAATGGTAATCATATTAGCAAGAGCATAGTGAAAGAACTCCATCCAAGACAGGTTTTCTGAAATGATTTTAGTGGAGTCATTTATACAGTCAAACTCCATAGTCAAAGATATGAGATATTAAATAGTGGACATAAGTAATTGTGTGATCAAGAGGTCGTCCCCCTCCCGCCTCCCAGGAAGAACATTATGGCAAGGTAAGAGAGAGTCCAACCTGGTCTGATGACACAATTCCCCTGGAGTAAGTGCTTTGTGGATTGCACACGAAGTACAGACTTGGAGCCTATTAGACCTTCCTTCCCACATTAGCTGGGCCAGGGTGCAAGCATGGAAGGCCCCCAGCTGAGCACAAAGCAATCAGTCTGGAGATGTATTTTTATTACTGGAAAACAATGTCTTGAGCACGTATATTATTACTTTATAAAACCCAGTGATTCAGCTGTCTAGGATCTCATTTTTGCCTGTTTCCATCAGGAAACCATTAACAAAAAGGAAGTCTCTTGCAAAACCACAGAAATGCAGTTTGCAACCTGATGTCTGGGAAAGTAATTTGCATGACTTTAAACAACTGAAGGAGTTATGTGCATTTTGCGTGCATTGTTTGGGTTATGAAGACATGGCTATGTTTAGTGGAACTCCAGTGGTGGTTTCCATACACTGTTTGGAGCATGACAGAAATATGCAGATAATAGTGACCTCTCCCTTATAGAATTATTCTGCTTATTCAAGCAACATCACTGACATTCCATGATACTTTTGGTCAGGTGCATCTCTGCCATATGGGCAGCTGCAGCCCCCTTGGGCGACATTAGGGCTTCTGGGGAAGACGATACTTACTGGCAGGTCCAGCCCTACCATGAGACGGAGGGAAGAAGCTGCCTCAGGTGTGCCCTGCTCTGAGCACCTGAAGCTTGCCTGAGGCCCTCACGTGCAGTGGAGAATGCTGCCCAATTGCCAGTGTTGCAGGAAGACTGGGGAGAGGCGCCATCTTGTATTAGGATGTTTTAATAATGTATACTACGTTTTTAATTCAGCCTTATGTATTTTATACTTATTGTTGTTCCCTGCCTCGATCCAAATGGACAGGCAGGTAAGAAATACAGTTGATGTTGTTGTTGTACCAAGGTGACTTGGGCCAGCCTTCCATCTTGTACTGGCTTCCTTTGAAAAGAGCTGCTCCGCCATCTGACGTCCCCTGGCTGCTTCCCAGTGAACCTGTACAGTACTTGTCACTTCCTGTGAAGGAAGCTAAGCACAAGAAGCCCTTCCCTTCGCCATTCTCCAAGGGCAGCGAGAAGTGGGGTCTTGCCATTGATCGTCACGACATTGCTCCATTTGACTGTTCTTTTTTTATCTTTTGTTGCAAGTTGAAATTCTTCAGTGTTATAATTGTATTACATATGTATTTTTAACAATTATTTTAACATATTTTATGTAAATCATTAGAGTTATTGTATTAAACAGTATGCAAGGAACAAGAATTGCCCTGGGTATCAACAACGCAATTGCAATTAATCAAATAACAAACAGCCCTGTGTGAGTGAATGTCAGGCAAATCTGGTCAAAAGGATGGTAATTCTGTTCTCACCAAGCAGCTGTTCAATATACAAGAGGAAATGCTATGTTGGATTTGACTCCTGCAAAGTAGCCAGAATCTGTTCCTTGAAATGATTACCAATGAGATAAAAGCCAGTTCCAGGAGATTTCTGTAATAGATTTTTTCAATACCAAGAATACTTGACAACACCTCCCTGCGCTTCAGGCGATGAGATGCCAAAGTTTGCAGATCCTTCCCTTTCAGCCCCCTTAAGGCATTGAAGGCAACTTACATTTTCAAAAAACACACAAGATGACCTTTAAAAGCAAAAAAATACATGTTAATATGCCACAAAAGAAGAAATACTAGGAAGAAGTGTAGCTTTAGTAGGGTGACCCTATGAAAAGGAGGACAGCGCTCCTGCATCTTTAACAGTTGCATAGAAAAGGGGATTTCAGCAACTGTCATTTGTATATAATGAGAACCTGGTGAAATTCCTTCTTCATCACAACAGTTAAAGCTGCAGGAGCTATACTAGAGTGACCTGATTTAAAAGAGGGCAGGGCACCTGCAGTTTTAACTGTTGTGATGAAGAGGAAATTTCACCAGGTTCCCCATATATACAAATGACACCTGCTGAAATTCCCTTTTCAGTACAACTGTTAAAGATACAGGAGCCCTGTCCTCCTTTTCATATGGTCACCCTAGCTTTAGCTTAGCCCTCCCTGCTCCCATTCTAGACAAAAACTCTCTGGAAGAGAGGAATTCTCAAAGAGTAATATCTGGAAACAAACTTTTGGACTGATCTCTGAAAGGAGGAGGGAAGGGGGGCCAGCAGCTCAGTCTCCCCTGGGAGGTGTCCTGCTCCATCACAAATTCCACTGCCACGGGCAGGCATCCCAGTTCAGGAGAGACGGCAAGGAGCAAAGCTAGGAGGAGGGGCAACCTCAAGAACCCCAGGACAGGGCTGGAGGCGCTGATCCAGAGACCAGCAGCTGGGTTTCAGAATCACAGCTAGTCACTCTACAGCAACGTCAAGGACGCAAGTGATCTGAGCCATGCAGAGTTAGAGCTACCGCTAGAGTAGCAGTAGGGGCAATAGGAAAAGGTTGTTGGTTTTTTGCAGGAGCTTACTGTGTTTTCATGTTTTCTTGAACCCTTGTTTCCTTCCTGCCCTGCTTTCATTTGCCTGCCCTGCCACCCCCACCCAGGCCTTTCCAGAGATTACTAGGCCCTGGCATCCTCCGAGGCAGGGGTGCCTAGAGCAGGGATGGCAAACTATTCCTGCCCCAGGGGATGGATTGCCTTCTGGCTCACCCCTGCTGGTGTAATCGGTGTCCTCAGTGATTGGAGAAGAAGACCAGAGCCTGCTTCCCAAGCACTGGGAGAGGGGATGGGGTCAGCAGGGAAATGGGCCAGATGGGGAACTTCCACGGGCCAGATTCACCCTGTGGGCTCTTCAGTCCAATGGGTAGGTATATACTGGGAAAGTGAAGACAGTTGGGAGGTATTCTTTGGAGGCAAGTCAGGGCCACAAAGTGCCACGGTTCCACACATCCAACAATTTATCCGTGGGGGTGTCAGAGCCTGATCAGTAGTGAGATGGCCATGGCAGGCACAGAGGCCTCCAAATTCTGGCACAGCACAATGGATGCCCACAGTCACTTGCAGGGCAGCCACTTATGCATCCATTACTCTGAAAGAGGAATTCCATCATCCCCAGGAAGAGGATTGCTCTAATTTAAATAGTAACACAATACTTGGCCAGGTGACCTGTGTGCCTTGCTGAGTCTGCTGTCCAGATGTGCAACTTGGTGGGCAACTCCAAGGCCTCTGCTGCTCTCCCTACACAAGGTTCTTTATCTTTAAAGCAGCCTTGGACTGAATAAATCAAATCGGACTGGGCAGCCCTTTGAATAGAAGTCACAATCAAAATAGAGAACTGACCTCGTTCACGCTCTCACAGAGAATGGTCCTCTGTAAATAGGACACAAGACCAACCTAGATGCATGCCTGGCCTAGTGCCTTCAGAGCCATTAGGCACCCTACACACAGCCCACAAATTCCCATGGGCCTTTAACAAGTTGCTCCAATAAACCACAAAAAGCCTACAATTAGAGTGACAACCAAAATATTTTAATTGGGGAAGTAAAATAAAAATGCTACCTTGCTATTTTTAACCATCAGTGTGCTGGATATTGTACAGAACATATAATTAAATACTTATCGAGGGGGGTTACATCAACCTGCATTAGACAAATAAGACAAGGATATGGGAAGTGGTCAATAACTGGCAAAATAGTTATATATTGCAGGAAAACGTTTACCTTGGTAGACAAATAGGCAGAACAGTGTTCTGTACTGACATCTTCTGGCGAAAATGGAATATTACATAAAACAATTTCTGCTCTGCAGTGTTCCTACATTGATGTCACAACTGTAGAAAAAAATAGTGTACATCTTGTGTGCAAAGTGACAGGTAACATATTAACATGTGCAGACATGATTTAAAAAGTGCAGCCAACCATGGATTTATATCCACGTGCACGCACAGAGTTCTTTTTAAAAAGGAAACATAAAAAGGAGTTTAACAAAAGAGAGGTTACAGATTGAGAAAAACGATTGCAGCATTTTTTTGGACATGATAAACAGAATGAAGTGTTTTGTGGCACCTTAAGGGCTAACAAGTTTGTTATGGCATAAACTTTAGTGACTAGCTTTAGTCTTTGAAAGTTTAAGGTGCCACAAGATTCTCTCCTTTTTGCTGTAATGCGCTACCCCTCTGGAAGTTTTTATATTTTGTCAGTCTACATAATAAGTTAACATCAGTGTAAAAGGGTTTATTATGTAAACAGGGTTGCAGAGCTCCTTTTACAAAGAAAATTAATTTGTACAAATTTTCTTAAAAGCAAATCCCTCCAACTTTACTAAAACCTAAAATCACCCTCCCTCCCTCCAGGGGAGCACCCTCTATGAGATGCCACAGCATTCCTCCAGCCTAACATGCTGTTTGGAACCCCATACTAATAATGCCAATAGAAATTAATAAGCCACTGGGACTATGCACTCCATAAGGAGATTTTGGCCACCCAAATTGCACACGTTCACCTCGAAGGAAGTGGCCAATACAAGATACCATAGGACCATGTCCAATTCAACACTTTGTTTTGGTGCAAGACATGGTCAAGCATCTCCATGACAATAATACCACCAGCTCCCTATTCATTTATACTTCCACAGGCTAGTACTGGCCTAGGGGTAAGATGGTAGACCATTCTATGTACCAATACAAAGCATCAGGCCAGATGCAACGCTGTAGTGTCAGGTAGATTTGGAGTATGATTTGGGGTGAACCAGCCCCAGGTTATAATTCATTTATATTTCTATAGGTGCCCTTCAGTGGTAGCCCATGCCCACTGGAGCTGAAGGGATGGGGCAGGACAGCTAATGGCAAGTGGAGTCAAGGGTAAAGACAGATGGAGGCAAGTCCACGGAGGCTCAGGACACAAAATCACTCATTTGAGCCCACTTTTGCCTGCTCTAACAGAAACCAATGTCTCAGAAAGGCAAACTGAGGCCAGAATCTTTAAGAACATGAGTGCAAGGCCTAGGTGGAGGTGGTACCTGAGCAGCAGCACAACAACACACACTCATGTCCTGCTCTAGCAGAAACCTGCTGCACAGAAGGCAAAGTAAGGCTCCCTTCCCCAACATGCACCAATTCTTACCTCCTTTCTACAATCCTGCACGTTTACATCAGAGTAATCCCCATCGAACTCAGTGGGACTTAGCTATGAGTAGACCTACATAGGAGTGCTCTGCACATATCCTATCTGCATGACTCTTACACACACACACACACACACACACACACACGGCCTCCCGCCTGCCCCCACCCCCCTACGAACATGGTGCACAAGCACTCCCTGTCTCGGTCTCTCTCCTGCTGCATAGTTGAGGCAGCCCTGAGGAAGTGCAGCCTACTACTGCTGGCTGCTCTCTGAGCTGAGCTCTCTCTCCCAACCACTTGTTTTCAGCCTCTCCCCCTCGTCTGTATTGAAGCCTCAAGGAAAACCAGGGACTGAGTGAGAGCCGGTCAGCTGCACTGTACGGGCACCAGAAGATACAGAACAGTCAGGGTTGGCTGGGAGTGTTCCACTGCAGCACCCTGCGAAGCAACGCAAACAGCCATGTCTGTCTCGACTGGCTCAGGGGAGCAAAATCACAGGAAATGTTTTGTTAGGAGGAACATTTCTGCAAATGCACTTCCTTGGAGCATTTGAGGGGATGATGCAAGCCACTGCCACACTGGAGGAGACAGAGACAGAGAGAGAGACAGACAGAGAGAGAGAGCTGTGCGGCAGCAGCAACTTCCAGCAAGCAGAAGTGGAATGGAGACTTCAAGAAGGATGCAGACAAGCTAGAGGGGGTTCAGAGGAGGGCAACCAGGATGATCAGGGGTCTGGAAACAAAGCCCGATGAGGAGAGACTGAAAGAATTGGGCACGTTTAGCCTGGAGAAGAGAAGGCTGATAGCACTCTTCAAATATTTGAAAGGTTGTCACACAGAGGAGGGCCAGAATCTCCTCTTGATCCTCTGAGTGCAGGAAGCCAGATTCTAGCTGGACATCAGGAAAAACTTCCTGACTGTTAGAGCAGTACGACAATGGAATCAGTTACCTAGGGAGGTTGTGGGCTGTCCCACACTAGAGGCCTTCAAGAGGCAGCTGGACAGACATCTGCCAGGAATGTTTTAGGGTGGGTTCCTGCAGTGAGCAGAGGGTTGGACTCGATGGCCTTATAGCCCCCTTCCAACTCTACCATTCTATGATTCTAAGAAGCAATTGCCAGGGGCCCATATGTAATGTGTGTGTGTGTGTGTGTGTGTGTGTGTGCTAGGGGCAGGAGAGAGAGAAAACAAGGGCTCTGGGAGCAGGAGGAAGATGGCAGGAAGAGTCACTGCTCCCCCAGCCCAAAAGGATGAACCACTGCTGGTGTCATATCCCCTGCACCCTCACCCAAGGTGCAGAGGACATGATGGCCACCAATCTGGATGGCTTTAAAAGGGGGTTAGACAAATTCATGGAGGAGAAAGCTATCGACGGCTAACAGTCCTGATGGTTATCTGCTACTTCCAGCATCATGAGTGGGAGGGTGCTCTTCCACTCATGTCTAGCTTGTGGGTTTCCCATTGACAGCTGGTTTGCCACTGTATGAGTGAAATCATAGGCCACTCCACTCAGGAGTGAACCCTCAGCAACCCCACCTCCCTGACGAGGATTTGGTCTTCCATCATCCTCAGATGATACTGGGGATGACTCCTTTGTAGCCTCTCCTACTTCACAGCTGTGCAAGAGCATGCAGCTGAAGAATCAGCTGTGAGCCCTTTAAGGATTGCAGGCAGTCCTTCCAAGGGGGTGGAGCCACTTGGAGGTGAGGCCTTGCCATCCCTCTTAAGGCATCAAATGACTCCAGTCCTTTGTAAGACCTTATTCTAAAGTTCAGCTACTTGACTGCAGGGAGGGCTCTCCAGGGTCTGGACTGCTGCTCATGAGACCCTTCCATGACTATGGCAGCACGGAGGGCCTTGCCTTGACCCGACTTGTCGAGACCCTGGATTAGGGCAAAGTCAGCCAGGTTGATTCACCTCAACCTGGCTGACTTTGCCCTAATTTACATCAACTTGGATCTGTTCAACTCTGCTTGCCACTTCCGTTGTGATCCCCCAAGTACTGACAAAACAGGAAAGCTTGTCACAGCCACACATCTGCGATGGAGGCCCCCTCGGGGTTGAATATGAGTGCCTATTGGACCAAAAATTACACTTTGAGAGCCCCGGTGGCCCAAAATTTGGCTGAGAATCTGCATCTTCATGGGTAGTTGTAGGCCATACGAGCTGTACCACTTCCCCCCACCACCCTAGGGTAGAAGCAGTGGTGCAGCTGGGATATTTTAGCCTCGAGGACTTAATGGTCTCAGAGACCCCTCTGCCTTTACTTCAGTTGAGAAGCTCACAGCTAACATCTCTCCTCCCCTGCGGGAGGGCTGGTGGCTCTCATGTCAGTGAGATGGTGAATCTTCAGTCAGAACTACTCAGAACTCTAAAGGAGTTAGAGCATAACACAGCTGCTCAGAGCAAGTGCAGAATGCAGCAACTCAGTTCTTACAAGGAGCTGCCCCTTTTCAGCATGCAACTCCTTCCCTGAGGGACCTGCACAGGTGGCCTATTCACTACCGGGCCAGGTTGAACCTTTTGGTACTGGGGTACAAAGCCCTAAACAACTTGGGACCAGGATACCTGAGAGAAGAGCGCCTTCTGCCTTACCAACCTGCCCGGTCACTGAGGTCATAAGAGGGTATGCGCTTGGTGGTTCCACATGGACCTATGGCCCAACTCGATTCCACCTGGAGAAGAGTCTTCAATGTGGTGGCCCCTTTCCTATGGAACTCTCTGCCTCTGGAGGTCAGGCAGGTGCCAACTCTGTGTTGTTTTTGGCACCTCATGAAAACAGCTCTTTTCCAGGAAGCTTTCCTTTGATGGAACAGTCACTATTTAACTGGCGCTATTTTTAAAAAGAATTGAAATATTGTTTTATTCTTTTTATCATTGTATCATTTTATCTCTCATTGTTCTCTGCTCCATAATCTGTTTAGATATGGAGCAGCATACAATTTTTAAAAATACTACTGCTGCTGCTACTATTACTGGAGCTCTCCAAGGTGCACTTTGGATAGCTCCTTTAGAGACATTAGACCGCCCACTACCATTCTATGCCTTACAATTGCTTCTATATGCCTGATTATTTATTTAATTAAGATCTCCCAACTTTCCACCCTAAAATGGTGCTCAAAGTGGCTAACATTTCAATAAAATTCAGATTAAAAACAAAATCTTAATTACATAACATATAAATTAAAAACAAAAAGTTGCTTTGTCAATTATGATTTTAAAAAATGCTCTGGGCTGCCCCTGAGACCACACATTACTGTTGAACAGCTGTGCTTGTGGCAATTCTGGCCTGGTTTTATACATTTAAAAGCAACCAAGGCTTGTGCAGAAAATAAACAGACCTTTAGCTGACTGGATGTGGCTATGTTGGCAAGAAATATAATTAGAAATCAAATTATTAAAAGCTGGATGATATATAGTCATTTATTGGCACCTGGAGTATCTCCCTTGACTCCAATGGTTAATAATACTACATTCTAGGAAGCCAAAGAGCTGGGAAATTACTCTGCTTGGTTTGATAATAATTTGGTAACACTCAAGGATATTTTTTTATCTCAGGGATTTATTTCTTTGCACGGCCAATTACTGGGAAATGTTAATCTACATCCCCAGTTCTTTAGATTATAAATTATATCCAGGAAATGAACAGAGAGGAAAATTTATCTAGCAGCTGGGCTCCCTTTGGAAAATTCCTGCTTTCTAGAATGAAAAAAGGATTATTGTCTAAAGTATATAAACTATTAATCGATATAAGGGAACAATGATACTAAAGCAGTAAAATAGAAATGGGAGAATTTTGTTAATTTACATGAATTTGTCATGAGAAGTGGGAGGCCAAAGCCGGGGCGGCGCCCCCCCCAACTTTCTCCGTCACATAAGCCCCCCCACCCATCGCAGTGCCCGCGTGGGTGGGGTGTGGAGTCCCGCTCCTTTCTCCAGCAGCAGGGAAGGCGGCCGTCGTGCGGGGAGGGACCTTTCCCTTGGAGGTTCCGCAGGAGCCGCTCGGCTTGGCGCGCCTCAAAGGCGCGGTAGGCGCAGCCGGGCAGGAGGCGCGGCGCGCGAAAGGCGGCGCAGGGGCGCAACGGGCAGCCTCCTCGGAGCCGCCTCCCTCCTCCCTCCCTCCCTCCTTCCAGCGCCGCCTCGGCCTCTGCCCACCCGAGACGGGGCGGAGCCTGCCGGGCCGCCGGGGGGGGGGGGGGAGCCGGGCTGCCTGCCTCTCACTCAAAAGCGGCTGCTCCGCCCGCCTCGCCCTCTGTTGCTCCGGCGGCGGCTGCTCCTCCTCCTCTTCTCCTCCTCCTCCGGCTGCTGCTCCTGCTCGCGGCCCGGCATGGCGCTCTCCGGCGACCCCTGCTTCCAGAAGCTGGTCGAGTGGCACAAGGGCCACGCCGCGCAGCTGGTCCTGCGGCAGCTCTTCGAGGCCGACAAGGAGCGGTTCCGCAAGTTCAGGTCGGGCGAAGCGCCCCTCCCGCCCCTCCCCGCCCTGGCCCCTCCGCGCCACGCTGTCGGGGGCCTCTGGCGAAGCGGGGGGAGGGTCGGCCAAGGCTCTGGCGCCCCCGGCAAAAGGCGGCGGCGGCAGCTGGCAGGAGAGGCGCGAGCCCTTGTCCCCGCGGCCCGGGCCCGGGCGGCGCCCCTTTGCCGGGGAGAGAGGGCGCACGGCGGAGCGCGCCGGGGGCGCAGCGAGGCGGCTGCAGCCTGCCCGGGCCCGGCGGTGGCCGCGCGCGCGCGCGTTCTCCGCTTGCCCTTGACTCCTCCTTGCAAGCGGGTGCTACGTGCGGGCAGGCACAGCCGCCTTCCGGCCCGGCGCGGCGCGGCATTGTGGGCCCTTCCGCGGGGAGGCCTCCCTTGCTGAGTCACGGCCAGGCTGCCCCTTCCACCTGCACGCCCCCTCCCCGTCTCCAAACATACATCCTCGGAAATAAAGTCTGTAGGTCCTGCGGGGACCTCGCGCAGCCTGGCCCAGCCAGGTGCCCTGCAGCAGATGTGTTGATCCCAACTCCCATCATTCCCAGCCAAGGATGTCTTCTTGATAGGAACACAGGGCCCACTTTCAAATCTAATCGGCTTGGCGGAGGCCAGAAGGCCGGCCAGATTCTCTTCCGTAGTACTGAGGTGCCTGAGGCTGCCACCTCCACCCCTCTCAACCTGCGAGTCGGTGGGATGCACTTCTAGGGAGACCCGTATGGGTAGTGCTGCAAGGTCTGGGGGTTGGTCTGCCCTGGAGGGCATCTGCTTGGGGAAGACGGTTGCCAGTCGATTGGGCTCTTGCAAGAGTGAGGAGTGTTCAGGAGTCCGGGGGCTTCTCCTCGGCCCACCATCTCACCCATCAAGGCTTCCCTGTGGTTTTTCAAACTGTCTTGCTCCATGTTGAGACAGGCAGGAAAGAAGCAGCTGACCTGATGCCGCAGAGCCTCGGGCATGCTGGGTGTCCTTTTGAAAAGTGTGTGTAGGAACCCGGAGGAAGGGTTCCCCCTCAAAAAAGAACAATTCCAGATTAAATTAAATCTGGGGTCTCTGCTTCCCCATTCTGTCCTCCCAAGCCTAAAATGCAGGGTAGAATTTCAGCTCCAAACAGGCCCAGGCTGATGTGCCCATGATCGCCTTCTGAATTTTGGAGTAGACTGGAATAACCCTCTGTGATTATTTCACCCATGATTATTTCAAGTTCCAGTGGAACTTCGATCAGCAAGGCCAAACCTTGCAAACGCCTGCTGCTTTGCTCCAGTCAGGATTGTGAGCGCTGTGACGTGGCCACATGAAGTGTTCCTATACCAAGGGAGAGCCAAGCTAGCCCTGCACAGCCTGCACAGGCTGGCAGCCGCATTCAGGTTTCTCCCACATTCATCACTGACTTATTTCCAGAGACTGTAACTGGGAACGCCGAGGTTGAACTTTGAAGTATTGCTTCACCATTGAGTTCCTACCGTTGAAGTCCAGAAGATCACTCAGTTTGGTCCCTGCTTACCTGGGAGTAAGGCTCAATGAACTCAGTAGGCCTTACTTCGGAGTATAAGATTGCACTGCAAAAGGAGATTTAACCATCTCCGGAAGGGCAGCTGAGTTAGTCAGTTTTGTCCCCTTAAAGCCCCAATGCATTTTATTATGGCAAAAGCCGTTCTGGATGAGAATTGCATCTGATGCAGTAGACAAAAGCTTACGCCAGTCATAAATTCAGGGTGCCACAAGACTCCTCATTAATGCAGGTAAGTTACATGCAAATGAAACCCAGGTTAGGAGACTGATTTTGTGACATGCAAAATCGGTATGTAGGACCAATCTGGGAATAGGGTGTCATTTTGGACCTGGAAATGCCTTGCTGGTTCCCAGTTGTTGGCATAAAGTTTCGAAGCACCTGGAATTACTTCCAGTCTCTCTGTGTGTTTTCACATTTGCCCTATTAAAAATGAGCAAGCTCTAGTAAGTCTTTTAAGGATTGCGGCACAAGTCTACTTTTGTATTGGTTATGCACACACTGTGAAAACTGCTCTGAGTTTAGTTATGTAGGTAATTGAAGACAATTAAATTCCTTAATTGCTGAGCATTTCCTCTTGGTGTTGTATTTCTGCCCTTATATTGCTAGGCCCTAGAGAAATGTGTGTGTGTTTTAAAAATGGAAGCCTTGTTCAAGCTAGGAGAGACCCTTGTTAAATGACCTTCTCACAGCTAGGTATTTATTTATTTATTTTATTTGTACAAAAAAATGACGCTCAAGGTGACGGTTTCCTGATTCAGGATGCTTCACACACAACCAGCTGCCTGCCTGTATCTTGCTGCATTGCTGGAAACCACGTTTACTCTTTTCACTTGTGAATGCAAATGACACCGCCATCACTTTGCTTTCCCACACACATGCATGCAGCGAAATAGGTGTGGGTGCATTTCCATCACACGCGTATGTGCAATTTCTCCTACACAAGTGGTGTCAGAAGGCACCTTGCGTGAAGTGGCCGGTATCTCCCTCCCTTTGTTAGGCAGATGTTGTAACTTGAAGGTATTCTTGCCCTCGCCATGAAGCAGCTTATAGCTTAAAAACTGCCAGAATCTTAAATGGGGAAAAAGTATACCTCTTAGTTGCCCTGCATGTGTTGAAGTAAGTTCTGTGAGTTTGGTAGCGTGTCGCAAGTGTTGCCTAATGGTGCTTAAAACGGTCTTGGGTAGATCTTGCAATCGTACGGAAACCTCTTCCTGAAACTTGTGGGGGAGGGATTAAAGAAGGGTAATTTTGTCAGTTTTCCTAGTCTGTGAAACAGAATTGGTGGCGAACAACTGGGATTGTACAATGTCTTTTTTAAAAGAGGGAAATTAGTTTATGGGGACTTCTGATACTGACATGCAAGCAACTTAAAAGCAATGGAAGGAAATATTTTTCCTCTCAATGGATAGTCTTATCTTTTCCAGAACATCCATTCAAGGGATCCTGTCTCTGTTGGTCTCCTCTGCTCCTTTCTTCTGCTCTACTTCCTGCAGAGCACGTGGAGAGCAGCCACCAGGCACATGACCCATTAGCTGAGGACTAGAGCTGTTCTTCAGGATTGTCCGTGCTGAAAATGTTCTGGAAAACCCGCATCATTATGTGTTGCCCCGGTTTCAGACTCAAGGAGCCATTCCGAGGTGTGAGCCATACGCTGCGGTCAGTGGCTCCTCTTTGCCCTGCCCCACCCCCGTTAGCTAGCTTCTTGTCACAGGAAGACCCCCGGTCCATCTGGCTCAGAATTGTCGACACTGGCTGCGTTTCCTAGCTTTACTTGGGGAAGTCAGAGATTGAATCTGGGACTTCCTGCACGCAATGCACATGGTGCTTTACTATTGAGCTATGGCTTCAGAAAGGGCACTAGCTCTCTTAGACCAAGAGCATGTATGCTGCGAATGTGGGCACACTGCCATTGCCTTGCCATGTGTATTCCTAGCTTTCAAAATCTAGCGTAGTGAGATGGTGGCTCGCTTAGAGGGCCAGTGGGCACGCTGCCTCGGCTAGTGCCATTGTAAGGGTGCTACAAGTGGACAATGATCAAAGGGCTGACAAGTCAGCACGGTTTGCATTTGGCTGCTTTCTCTCTGTGGGCCCCTGTTCATTATTTGCTCCAGCCAAGTGGCAAATTGCAACTGATTTAGCCACGTAGCCGTTTGGTATCTTTCAAAATAATCATCTTTGGAAACGTTCAAAGAATCAGAAAGTAGCTACCGGTATTGTCCTTCAAACAGATACTTTTTTCGAACTGTGGTGGAAGTTCTTTCTCTGCCCCAAGAACCACTGTGAACTCTGGACATGGTGTGGAATTTCCTTTTTGTGAGAGAGGAGGAAAGTAACTCTTCATAGCAAAGTGCTTTGCTTGGTTGCGTAGAGCTACCTCCTGTAATCAAAAATAATTTGTAAAATGACCTTGTTTGATCTTCCCACAACTTAAAAATCATGAGATTGGAGGGGGAAAAACCTTTAAAGATTCTAATTGCTCTCAGGGTTCTTTAGTTTTATTAGGCCCGGTTGAAACAGTAGCCTGAAGACCTAAAGAAAATGGCTACAGGCACTGAGTGTCCTCCAAAAGTAGGGTGGTTTATGATCTACCTCTGCCTTTCCCAGCCTGATGACTCCTCGAGAGGTTGGAAAGCAACCCCAATAATTGTGGGACGTGCAGCCCAACACATCTGGAAGGCACCAGGTTGAGGAAGACTGATCTGCATTCTCTCCATCCATGCTTTAGACCACTTGGCATCTGCAAGTTGCTGGGATTGCTGCAAAGAAAGCTAGTCTAGAGGCATCCTGGTCTGGTCAAGCAAGGTGTCTGCATTCTCAAACAAGAGTGCATTCTTGGCATCATTTAGTACAGATTTCTTACTGTAGGAACATAGGAAGCTGCTTTATACTGAGTCGGGCCCTTGGTCCATCCTACACTGAGTTGCCAAGGGTACTGGAAGGATTTTTTTCAGCCCTACCTGGAGAAGCTTTGGGATCTAACCAGGGACTTTCTGCACGCAAAGCAGATGCTTTACCACACTGAGCCACAGCCCCTCCCCGGGTTTAAGTTAAAGAGGTTTGAGTATGCATGTTGCTTTGTAAATGTCAAACACACCAATGAAGCATGGAAGTGCTAGTAAAAATAGGCAGCAAGACGAAAGTCTATCCCTCCCTGGAAAGAAACTCAGCTGCCTATAGGGTCTGTGTTGCAAGCCAATTAAAATGCTGTAGATCATGAGACTAGAATGATAAGTGACTAGTTATGTATAGCTTAGCTACGCTAAGAGACTGATAGGCCCCCGTCCAGTTAGGGTATAGTCTGTGAACCAAACTGAACCGTATTGAAAGTATCTAGAACATTCAACTTCCCCTTCTAATGCCTCAATAGCACTAAGTGTGCTTTTGCAAACTCTGTGCAAGCCTCCTTCACCCAGTTTTTTTTTTAATTTCTGCAGTGAATTCAGTCCGTTCTCAGAGCGATGCTAACTATGTGTTGGGCACAATGTACATTGATGGTGCTATATAAATAAATAATAACATCATACATGTGTTCTATTGATAACCTTCATTTTACTACAATGTAGGTGTGCAGGTGGCTAAGCATAAAATACACCACAAGAACAAAAATATTAAAATTTGCACAGGCAAAAAACTAAAGAGCAATGAAGACCAGCTATCATCAAATCCCAGTTGCAAAGAGCAGAAGTACTTGAAGAACTAGCCCCGTCCCTTTCTCTGGGGTAGAGCTACGACTGTGCACCAGGTTCAGGCGGAGAAGGCTTCCCAGGGATACATGGTACACTTGTGCCAAATGTCATGCCCCCCCTATAACATCCCCCCCCCTAAACACAGTTAGCTCGAAAACTGAAGTTTGTGGCTTGCTAGGCCTGTTTCCTCTTCCTTTTCAACCAGGCCAGCATAGTGCTAATTTAATGTTGGATAGTTACAATTGTATAAGTGCTGCTATTTTGATTTCTTGATAGAGCAGGAGAGACTTTCTAGCAAAGCAAAGCAATTGCATTTCACCATTCCCTACCATTCCCTGCCTTTCCCTAGAGATTTTATCCCTCCATTTTTAACCCTCTGCATATAGTATAGAAGGGGTGAAATGAACTATACCACTTCAGAGTGTGCTTGAGGATCACATTTTTAATATGCTGTGATGTGGAAACTTCTGGGAAGCAGCATAGTGGCAGGGAGAGGGCTAGGGCTGGCCCGCGTCCCCATGATGTGCTGGTTTGCTTCTAGGCAGGAGTTCTTACTTGGGAAGCTTTCAAAAATGGTATCTCCTGCCTGCTGTCTGAAGTGGTGCAGTCCACCCTTGGCTATAATTCTACCAGAAACGGCGCTCCAGGCGTGTAGAGCCGGGCTGACTTAAAAGGACTACGGGAGAGGGTTGGAAAGCGCCTAGCTGTTTGGTGCTAACCTGCAAAAGCTGGTAAAGCGCTTCATGTTCCTAAGTGCCCCCCTCCAACTAAGAGCGCAGTTTCTTCTATGGGGTCCGGCTTCCTGCCCGGCCTGACTGTCTGCGGCTCCTGAAGGAAATGCCCGGGATGCTGTAACTGTCAAGGCACCACGTATCGCTCCTCTGCACCACCCATGCAAAGACCCAGTCTTCTATTGATGGCACCGGTGAGGTGTTGCCTAACATAAACATCTAGCCTACATTTGTGTTGCTCATTAACAACTCCAGTTAGAATCCAATAAAATAGTTTCCCCCAAGGAATTAGAAGCTATTTTTACACGAACTTGAAAGATTTTATGTTGAAATTGACTTTCACCGTTGTTCCGCTGTTGTTATATATTGTATGTGGTCGAGATTATTCACTCTATGTATTGACATTCAAACATTTGTGTGTGTTTAAACATTTGAATGTTTATGTGTCTATATTAGTAGAATAATATACCAATATTATTACTGCCTTGATGATGGTGACTTCTTACAGGGCAACTCTTTGGGGGCTGCATTCCCTCCTCCCCCCTCTGCTGTCAAAATTGTTGCTGCAGTGGCATTAACACTCCACCCACCCCCAATTTCGCAAGGAAACAAGTCTGGTTGTTGTTTGTTTTGCAAAATCATGTCCCATGCCACCCCCACCCACCCCACCGCTGATGGCCAGCAGATTTGACAGCATGAGGGAGGGGTGCAAAATTAGGCAGGAGGCTGCATGAGGCCACCCCCTGTTGTAGGAATCATAGAATCATAGAATAGCAGACTTGGAAGGGGCCTACAAGGCCATCGAGTCCAACCCGGTTGGTGTGTGTCGTTTTACCACGTCTCTCTGCCATCCAACTGCAAGTGCCTCTGAAATAAGTTGGGCCGTTTCATTCACTTCAATGTGGGCAGATGTAGGGAGTCCATTTGACTACGAGGCAAGGGCAGCTGGTGGCAGTAGGATAGGAATGTGCTCAGATCTGGCCCCCGGGGCACAATCCAATTCAATTGCGGCTTTGGAAAGAGAAATAACAGGAGCTGCTTAAGAGCGAGTGTGTGTGTGTGTTATTTGGGGGGTTTCAGCTCAGTCACCAAAATCCATCTCTAGCTCTGGTGGTGTAGAGGCGTCCCCTGGTTGATTGTGCCCTTTGATGGATTTGAATTTGCTGTGGGGAGGCTTTTTGTTTCTCAGGCCGGAGCTGCAGATCTTGGATAAGACCAGGAGGGCTGCAGCTCACTGGCCGGAGCCCTGGGTGCAAGCACTGGGGGGCCCCAGTCTGAATCCTCGGCAGCGTCTCCAGGCAGGGCTGGGAAACAATCCTGCCTGAAACCCCTTCCCACCGACTGCTGTTCGATCAGCTCGAGGCCAATGTTCTGACATGCGAGGTGGGGGGGCTGCTGCTTTCCTGAGCCCTCTTGCTGGTCATGAATATTCTAAATCTGGGCTTGTATGTACACCGTGGGGAATGATGTCTCCCAGACCTCTCTCTCAACTCTGTCTCCAGCCTCAAATGCAGAAGGGGTTTGTTTGGGCGGCCTGTCTAGATAAGAAAGCTTCACTGGGATAGTTGAAGATTAGATTATGTAATTCCTAAATAGGATGACCACGGAAGTGAGCAGAAGGCAGAGATTGGTTTTACTCCTTGGACTGCTTGTGCCTTTAATGAAGTATTCAGCACGCTTGGTTCACTCATTTTTCTGTGCTGGGGTGGGTAGCGCTTAGGTCTTATTTTTCAGCTGGCTGCATATATCAAAATAGCCTTGATTTGTGTTGAAGGACTGTTCCCCCCCCCTTATGAATTGGTTATTTTTATGAACTGGCATGTGTGAATAGAAAAAACATTGTTCCCTAATTGCGAGTGAGTACTTTTTAAAAAGCTGTCCAAGCGAAGCAGTGTTTTGAAATGGCCAAAATAACATCTGCAGTTAAAATGATTGAGATGTTTGCCCATTGCATGCCTGCCTTTCTCTGCTGTGGGAAAACATTCGTTTATATAACATAAAGGCCTTCTCTAATTCTTTTTGACAGCTTGACGCTGAATACTGAACATGGAGACATCTTGGTTGACTATTCCAAGAACCTTGTTACAGAAGAAGTGATGAAGCTGCTGATGGAACTGGTAATTAAGTACTAGCTTGCATATTTATCATAGAATATCTATAAAAGAGCTTTATGTATATCTCGTGCTTTTCAGCAGCCTCCCTCAACTCTGTGCTCTCCAGATGTGTTGGACTGCAACTCTCATGATTCTCAGCCAATATGGCCAGTGGTGCCGTGGAATGATGGAGATGCTGGATGGATACTGTTGTTTTTATACAGTTTTTAATGTTTTTGATGGTTTTAAAATTTTGTATACTTTTAATGTTTACCATTTTTAATTGTTGTAAACCGCCCAGAGAGCTTAGGCTGTGGGGTGGTATATAAATGTAATAAAATAAATAAATAAATAAATAAATGGGGCCCAACACATCTGGAGAGCACCTGCTTGGGGGAAGGCTGGTTTGCAGAGTACCATAAGCAAAGAAAAGCCCTATCTAGCTGCATAATGAAACCTAACTATTCCACAAAAATGTAAATAGGTAGAATGCAGGGTTGTGAACAGGTTCTAAAGAAATATTTTCAGTTTCTAGCATGATACGGTCAAGGTGCTGCTGTGTCATGAATCCCAAATTCTACCCACGAACCTCCACAGAAACCTGGAGCCAAGCTGTCATCTAGCTGCTGTCCAGTGGTTTATTGGTTTTAGGACGGATTTTTGATGTGATGTAACCTGTAGAGCTGTGCAAGCTTTGAGCCTCGCATTTGAAGTTTGAATCACGGAGGCGATTTTCTGACGGATCCACTGTCGGCGGTGCAAGGAAATGGCGGACCCTTCCAAAAATGGCCTCCGTGATTCAAACTTCGAAGCCGAGGCTCAAAGTTTGCACAGCCCTAGCATAACCTGTGTTAACATCAGGTATGTAGCTGCTGCTTCTCTTCTTCTTGCCCTCCGAGGTATCTGCCTGAAGGGGACTAGGCTGTCCAAACTCAGCTACACTGGAGGGGGAGCGTAGGTCAGAGAGAGGCTGTTCTCTCTAATGGGACTGGTGGGTTTGGAACGGTCTTTGCTCTTTTACTAATAAGTCAACTTTCACTTCCAGGCAAAATCACGGGGCATTGAAAAGGCCAGAGAACAGATGTTCACAGGAGAAAAGATCAACTTCACGGAGGTAGGAGCTGTTTCTGTCCATGGTCGGTAGGTTCCACTGAATGATAGCGGGGAGGATTTCCAAATATGTCAAGCAGTAACCAGCCTTCCCCAGCCTGGTGCCCTCCTGATACTTTGAACCACAACTCCCAGCATCCCTGAGCATTGTCCATGCTGGCTGGGGCTGTTGGGGTTCTGGACTGAAACATTTGGAGGGCAACCAGATGCCTACTGTGGCTCTAGAGTGTATTTGGATGACATTATTTCTGCTCCCTTCCTCTCCCCAGGAGCCGGAGTTCAGCCACCCCAGGTCCTTAGAGAGGCCCTTGTTGCGTCGGGGCTTGTGATGGGTTGTGGTTAGTGACTTCTAGCTAACTGCTAAGTATTTGGGCAGAGGCTGCAGAGCCAATCTCAGGGGTGTGAAATGTGTATCCCTCCAGATGTTTTGAGCTACAGTTCTCAAGTACATTACAGGAAGCTGGTTTTCTTTTTTTAAATGCTCACACACCCCTTTTAGAGAGTGCTCAAGATGTTTGAGAGTAAAACCAAACAAATGCAGAAATTAAACTCTTTCTGTAACGTAACTGGGAAATCTGCGTCTATGGCCTCCAATATTTCCACATCTCTTCCCAACTCCCATAGTTCTTCAAGCTGTTTCATGCTTTCTGCATCCCCCTTTCCCTAGCAAAGACCACAGAAACCCCCAAACTGGCTCTCTGGGGCATTAGGTCTGGGTCTGAAGGTGGCAGAGTGAAGGAAGGAGGGAGGGAGGCACATTTCCACAGGCAGCCAGTGGCATCATTTCCTCCCCTGCCCAGACTGCCACTTGTTCGCTCCTGCCCCAGTCAGACACATCATTGAGAAAAGAGACTCAGACATATCCCCTGCCCCTGGCAGCCTGTACCACCTCTGCCTGGGGCGGCCCATGTGTCCTCAAGGGACCCTACAGAATGTCAAGTGGCTGAATGGGACCAGAATTCAGTCCGAGGGGCTGATGGTGGTGGAGTGCTAGCCTGGCTGGGAAGAATTATTTACCCTTAAGGAGCAATGTGGTCTGTTTTCTCTTTCTGGTAACTAATCCTCGTGGGAGTGATTTGCTCAGCGTTTTTTGCGGTTGTCTCGTCCTTCCTCATTTCAGAACCGTGCTGTGCTCCATGTTGCTCTGCGGAATCGCTCAAATACTCCCATATTAGTTGACGGCAAGGATGTCGTCCCGGAAGTGAACAAAGTGTTGGAGAAGATGAAGAACTTTTGCCAGGTATAAAGTTTTTGCCAGACTTGCTTTCTCCCAGGAGCATATGATGCATTGTGGCTAACCTTGGTTCACATGCGCAGTCGCAGTTCTAAACTAACTGGGCCAACTTCTGTGGAAATTCAATCAAATCAATCTTTATTGAGTGGCGAAAATGCTACCTTACAACTATTGTGCCATATATATATTCATTACCTCTCTCTCCTTATTGCCTATGAGTTGAACACAAATCTTGCGGTCTGCAAACAAGGCTACATTAGGAGTTGCCTTTTTATCAGTGTATCTAAGCAGAGAAGTTTAAAACTCTCAGGTCTGAATAAACAAAAGTGCCTGTCCTGAGTCAGAGAGCACATAATAGACGAGGTTTTCTACTTCTCCCATACCAGAAGCAAGGGTCTCCAATCTTTTCAGGATTGGCGGGCACTCTCACAAAATGGCTGCCATGGTGAGCAGTGCACTCATTTCCCAGAAGCCAAACTGGTGAGACTAAAAGAAAAAGAAACTCGCCCAAGAACTTAAGTCCAAGGCAGAGGTGGGGGCTGAGCTCCAAAACACAAAACCACTCCTCTGAACCGAAACAGGGATGGCACTGGAGGACATGACCTTTGCAGCATGCCAGCCTCCCAGCTAAAAATAAAAAATCTCAAGGAATAAAATAAAAATCAGGGCGGGCAGGGAGCCTGCCGGGCACTACATTGGTGAGCATGAGGGGTATTGCCAGAATGCCCTTGAGGTGGGAGGTGGTGGTCCTGCACAGAATCCCTTCTGCTTCCCAAACTGCTCTGTTCAATCAATCAATCAATCTTTATTTACAGTCAACAGACCACCATTACAACATATAAGTGCACAGATGAAATAAAAATACATGATGGTAAAGAAGAAAGGATTCGAAATCTGTAAAAATGCTAATCAGTAGGCTTAAAATAATGATCAGACGTCCATGAGTGGTCTAATGAGAATAGCCAGATTCAAAAATTTGGCCACTTGCTCCGTAATAGGCTTATTGGTACCCTGAAGTAAAATAATCATACGAGACTCAGGAGAGCGACCGGGGAAACACTGTATAATAGGGCATATTAGGTCTTTCCTGGCCTCTTGATAGTAACTGCAGTAAAACAGTACATGCAAGATGGACTCCACCTCAACGTCATTACAGGGGCAGTATCTAATATTCTTTGGAATTTTCTTGAATCTGCCCTCTAATAGCTTGGAGGGGAGAACATTGAACCTTGCTAAGGAGAATGCCCTCCTAAATTTAGGGATAGTTAGCCATCCCAGGTATGGCATTCTGTCTTTGCAGGGATGGCCTAGTAGACCCAATGACTGAGGGGAATGTGGTCCCCAAGCAGCTCCCTGGAGCTCCTGGTAGTTTATGTCCAGTAATCTCTGTTTAACAGTCGACTTGGCATTTTCTATGTCAATAGCAAGTGGGAAGGAGAAAGCCGTACTATGGTGACTTTTTGCACCACTGCTTTTATCCAAGGGGATACAAAGGAATCTGACAGTGCCTTGAAGGCCAGAGAGTTGGGAGTATGTTGACCTCAAGAAGTTTGCTGTCTACACATCCTGCCGGGAAGGTCTCCTTTGCAAACCCCACTGAGAGGAACTGCATACAACTGAGAATTATTAAACATGGAAAAGCTGTTGGAGCCCCAAAATCTGCCGTTTGTCAAAGTCTTAGGGCAGAATGCAGGAGGTGGAGTCAGGGAGGTGTAACTCTGTTAGTCACGACTGTGTGATGCAGAGGCTGCTGGGACAAAGACATGACAGTGGTTGTTCCCCCGTAGTTTGAAAATCTAGCACAGCTTCCCCAGTGTGGTGCCCTCTGGATGCTTGGATTGCAACTCCCATCATTCCCAGTCCGCAAAGTGGTTTTAAAGGCTGAATCCATTGTTGCGCACAACCCTTGAATGTCAAGAGTGATGCAAAAGTGGCTGACCCTTGAATAGTCTGGTTCTCTAGGCAAATGCTCCTCTGGATGTCCTGACACGTTTTGTGGGATTGAGAGGACGTTTTCTATGTGAATCCCTTAGGGCTCAATCTTACACATGTTTAGGCCGACAAAAAGGTCTCACAACTCCCAGCATCCCCCCGTGCTGGGGGGTGCTGGGAGTTGTGGGACTTTTTTTCTGTCTAAACTGGCATAAGATTGCAGCCTTAATAATGTAGTTGTGGGACTTTTTTCTGTCTAAACATGCATAAGGCTGCAACTTTAGTAACATAGCAGTCCTTGGTCATGTCTTCAAATCACAGAAGTAGCATGATTTTATTATCTCTGCATTCCATATAATAATACTTTGCATTCAGAAAGAAAGCGTAGTGTTTTGCAAGTTGTGAACAAAGTTGTCTAGCAATTGCTAAACTTAGGCCACAGCTAGACCTAAGGTTTATCCTGGGATCATCCAGGGTTCGCCCCTGCCTGAGCACTGGATCCCCTGTGTGTCACCTAGATGAACAGGTTTGACCCCTGGATGATCCAGGGATAAACCTTAGGTCTAGCTATGGCCTTAGTTTCCAGAACCGCCTCTTGAAACCCTTTAAAAAATGAATTGGAAGCTCTGCTGAGCTAAGCAGGTGGTCAACCAAGCAACTGAAATTCAGCTTTCGGATCCTGAACACAGAATGCTTGGAAGTGAGGGCTGAGTCATGTTTCACTGGAAACATGACATGGATGTAACCTGCCCTGTCTTGTGTGCTTGCAGAAAGTTCGCAGTGGTGACTGGAAAGGCTACTCCGGAAAAGCCATCACTGATGTGGTCAATGTTGGGATTGGTGGATCGGACTTGGTGAGCCGTTTTTGTTTTGTCACTTCTTCGTGTGAAGGAAATAGTTAATCCAAAGGTTGCAAGAGCTCTCATGCCTGTTCTCTTTCTCCAGGGCCCCCTCATGGTGACGGAAGCTCTTAAGCCATATTCCACGGGAGGGCCCCGTGTGTGGTTTGTATCCAACATTGATGGCACCCACATGGCCAAAACTCTGGCTGAGCTAAATCCAGAGACAACACTCTTCGTCGTTGCATCCAAGGTAGGTCATGGTCTGGGAATGTGACAACTCTTCTGTCCTTCGTTAGTACTGAATGCAAAAGTGGCTTGTCCAGGTACATCCTATGAGCCAGAAAACAAATTGTTGTAAGGTACTAGTGCCCAAACTGTGACCTGATTCACATATCCCGACAACCCCTTTATGCTTTTAGTCTCCCTCCTGATGGGTGAAACTATCCAGGGATGCTTCATCTCTGGGTTGTTTAGCATGATACCTGAGCCCAGAATTGTAGGTTGTTGTGGGAAGAGACCAAGTTTGTTCTTGGGTTCAACTCTGGGTTCAAACATTAGGATAAACAATCCAGGGACAGAGGGTGCCTGGGTGGTTTAGCTCCACCCAGCTGTGGTGGGAGCTGTTGGGTGACGAGACCCAGCTTGCTCGCTCCTGCTTCATTCGCAGCCACCCAGGGTTTAACACAGCCTTCCTCAACCTGGGGCGCTCCAGATGTGTTGGACTGCATCTCCCAGAATGCTCCAGCCAACGGCTGGGGCATTCTGGGAGTTGTAGTCCAACACATCTGGAGCGCCCCAGGTTGAGGAAGGCTGATTTAACACGTGCTGATTAGAAATAAAGGGAGCAGGGAGGGGCTTCCCCCACCCCTGGCTCAGGCATCTTACAATAAATGGATAGATTGGCATTATGGGGCTGGAGGTGCTACCTAGAGGCTTGCCTCATTCTGACCCTCCAGTGCTGCTCCTCTTCAAAATTGTGGGTTCTCACATTTACTTTTTATGTGCCACCCAGCTGACAGATCCTCTCGGGGCAGTTTATAATCATAACACCCTCAAAACAACAATATAATAACAACCGAAACAATAAATACAACAATGAAAATACCAAAATATTAAAGAGCCAATGGTAAAGTTACTACTCAGAACAACTTATTAACGATTCAGTGGCTGCTAGAAGAGGAAGGTCTCAACCTGGTGACTAGCTTGAAGGTAGTATAACTAGATACTTCTCTAGATGAACTAAAAATCATCTCATGCACTTTAACTGCATGGCTTCTTTCATGACCCAGTTCATACGTAACGTGCAACCCATGGGTTAATTAATCCACAATTTGCTGGGCACATTCTGTGGCCATTTTGCTTATTCAGCTTCCAGTTGGGCTGATTGGAGGTTGCCACATGACATCTGAACCTGGGCACTGTACATTAATCCTGGGTTAAAGAACCCACAGTTAACCTACAATTAGAAGTTTGGTTAACTGTGAGTTGTTTAACTCACAATTAACCAATAGTGTGTCTGGGTTTGGACATCATGTAGCAGCCTCCAGTTGGAGGTTGTATATGCAAAATTGCTGCAGCATATACCTGGCACGCCGCATGGCAAACATTGGGTTAATTAGCAGATGATTTGCTCCTATTATGTGTGAACAGCCCCAGTAATTCATGGGTAGAAGTACTCAATGGCTGCCAGTTTTTGCATGGTGAGGGTGCTGTTACACTTGTCTGATTATTGAATGAACACAGCCGATATTGCTTGTGGAATTCAGGTCCAGGTGGGTGCTGTAAAGAGAGCCTTTGCATGTTATCAGTGTTGATGACCAGGTGGCTTGTTTTGCCCTTGCTTGAAATTAGTGGCCCTGGTTTACAAGCAGTTTTGGTAAAGCCTGCAGGATTTGGACTCAGCTGAACTAGTAGGACAACACTTCGGTTTGTATGATGGATAATGATGCATTGAATTTAGAGGTGGTGACTCTTAATGGATTGCTATTGATGTAAAATGCAGCCTGTGCTTCTTTGCCAGGGTGCCGCGTGATCACATCTTGGAAATAGCAGATGAGCATTTAAGAGGATGAAGTTGGAAGGGCAACTTCAAACTGCTAGTTTTGTTTTTGTGAATAAAACAACGGCTAGATGGTTCCTGCCTGAAAGCCATTAGGACAACCGGCATCTCTTGGCTCTTGTTTGCCAGGTTACTGTTAGATAATTGGATAGATTTGGAAAGGGATGAATGGCATTTTTAAAGTTTGCTTTATAAACCAGCCTTTTGTTGTATAATCAAACCATCTTTGGAGATGGATGGGAGAGTAGGAAAGCGTGATGTTGGTCCTTAAAGCTACATTTTAATGGTTGAATAAGCGCCAATAGCGGAGGGTGATTCTTTCAGAACTGCATGACTGACCATGTCTCTGCATTTCATGAAGCAGGCATTTTTTTGTGCTAATGAGCCAATCAAATTGTCTGTAAACCAAAGGGAACAAATAGCTCCATGTTCAGATCTAAAGCAGATAGGAAGGAAGGCAGTCATTGGCTTGACTGAGTCTAAAGTTTTTGTGAGTTGTTGCATTAGCAGTCAGGGAAGGGCCCTCAGCCTGTTGGGGTCTTCTCCAGTGCATCCCCCCATTGTAAAGAGTGGGACTTGGGTCGAGTTCATGGTGGCTTTGACTCAGAGTGTGCTAAGAGTTCCAAATGACTCTTCTGCTTCACGTTTTCTCCAAGTAGAAAGCAGTGTGTGTGTGTGTGTGTGTGTGTGTGGGAATTGAAACAGGAAATGTGTAGAATGCTGAGGGTGTATAATTTGGTTTCCTGTGACTATTTACTTCATACACCATCTTTTTTTTAAAAAAACCCATAAAACAGTATAAAACAAAGAATAAAAGTAATCTTTCTTTTAAAGCCATATGAACTAGAAACTTGCACACACACAAAGTGCTTGGACAATGCCCCTTAAAAAGTCAGAAGCTAGAGATGTGGCTGCCAAGGGTTATTAGTGGTTATTAGTGGTTTGGTTTCCTGGTGTCTGTTCCCTTTCTGTGACTTGACTCAAGACAAATAAATTTATGCAAAATACAGAAAAGGCTGAATGAAGTATGCAAGTGTCCTCAAGTTTTATAACTTGTGCAGAGTGCAGAATTCTGCTTATCTAACTGTAGAATCTGGGTTGCCTGGAACTAGAACAAACACAGATAAATGAGTGTTGGTAGCTGAGACTGTTTGTGAGCTTTGACTTCATACTTCTGTTCATCACTCACTGGATCTTCAGTACTGCTCAAATACTTAATATTAAGTATTTATGTAGGCTACTCATGGAAACTAGTATTTTAGTGGCTGAAATTCAATTCAGATTTCACCCTTTAAATTCAGGTTTTTATGCATTTGCTTCAGCAGCTGTCCTGAAACCCTGGGCCCTACGTGGCAACCTTCCCCAAACTGGCACCTTCCAGACGGGTTGGGGCAACAGCTCCCACCATCCCAAGCCAGCGTGGCCTGGGAACGAGGGGGGTTTGAAGTTGCGACGCATCTGGGGGTGGGGAACGCTGCCTTAGGGGTACGAGTGGGAGGGGCCAGATTCTAGGGTATGCCAGGACCTCATCTTGTCTTGCGTTCCTTAGACACTGCATTGCTTGGCCAGGATTTTAACTCTTTTCTTTTCCCTCCCATGTGCTGCTCTCACTGCACACAGACCTTTACCACTCAAGAAACTATCACTAATGCAGAAACGGCCAAAGAGTGGTTCCTTCACGCTGCTAAAGATGTGAGTAAAAAGTATATTTCAGACTACTTGGCATGCACTCAGTTATGCAGATAAGCTGGTCTGCAAACGTGGCTAATGTGAGTGGTTAATGTGGATCTAAAGGAGGTCAGTGGGAGGAGACGAGTGTGGTTTCTGCAAAGGTTCCCTGCCTGGTTACTCCAGAAGTCTCCAGGCAGGTGGATATTGACAAGCCTGCTCCATCTCTGTGAAACTCTGTGGATGTCTCAGGTGGTCATTTGAACTGCACCTAAAATCCTCTGCATAAAGCCCAGTGAGGCCCAGTATTGGGCAAAAGGCGGGAGGATGAGGATGAGGATGATGATGATGATGAGAATAATAATAATAGGCTCCCTCCCATTCTGGAGTCAACCTTCAGAATGTTCATCCCTTCCCGTTCCTTCCTTGGTTTTGTGCACCATTGCTTCGTAACTGTGGTTAGCTGCGTTCATACATATTATTAAGCCATGGCTTATACTAGCCATAGTTTGTTGCTTTAGCGTTGCAGATGACCAAACAAACTGGCTCGTTTTCCCTTTTTCTGGTTTGTTTCTCTCCTGCCCATTTCTCCAACCTTCAGAGCAGGCTGCTCTTTTGCTCGGGGTCTCTGCCACAGGGCCAAATCGAACTGGGCCGCTTTGAAGAATGAAACCTTTATTTTCCTACATCCTGAGACTGGTTCTCTTTTCCATCATGTCTCTGTTTCAGGGCAAATAGCAGCTCAAACAAACCAGGGATAAGCCATGGTTCTGGGTTCAGGCATCGCAGCAAGCTGTGGTTTAAACAAGTCAGACTTTGTACACCAACAACAAACATGGATTCTATTTGTTTGTGGGGATGGATTTGAACACGGTGGCTAGCCAGATTTCAACTAGCCAGAGTATGTACGAACCAGGCCTTTGAGTTGCGGATTCAAACTCTGGTTTATGAAAGAACCATGGTTAGAGTTGGTGCGCTGCATGTGTAACACAAACCTACGATTGAATAGGGACAATAGTTTTGTCGAGAACCTTGCTTGGGATGGAGAGGCTCTAGACTTGAAGCGCAAGTGCCCAGGGCCGAGGGGTCTTGGTACACCGTTGCCTTGGGACGCTATGCAGCCAGCGATGCGATGAGGGCGCTTGAGACGCAAACGAGCTTGCGAGGGCCTGTTGGTTCCTTGGCGACACCTTTGCAGCCAGGTTGGGCTTGAGACGGGGGGCTGGCCTCTCCAGAGGCAGATGCCTGGACTATGAATAGGCGTCCTTAAGTGGAACCCTCCATTTCCCTGCTAACTGGGATGTTTTGCTGCTGCTGGAGCTATCTTTATCCTCGCCTGCCTGCCCGCCCACCCATCCCTCCCTCTCTCTGGTGACTGTGCAAAACTGCCTGGCTGCTAAGAGTCTGGAGACCTTGCTCAGTTGTTCAGCTGCAGCTGAACCGTGCAGTCTGGGGCAGTGGAATGGCATTGGGCCCGGGTGGCGCAGGCTGCTCCTACGGGCTCCTTCCACCTCCACCCTGCAAATTCTACAGTTCTAAAAGGAATGGCATCCCTAGAAGAAATGGGGCTCCCCAGAAGTGATCCAGGAGGGTGGAATCCTGAGGGAGTGGGACATCTTGGAACTTCTTGCTGGTCCAGGGCTGGTTCCGGGGCTTATGGGAAGCCCTGCTAATAACTGGTGCTTTGTCCCTATGAGCTCTTGGCTCCATTATGCCACTATCTACAAAATTTCCCAGAATTCCCTGGCAGTGCACATGATGTCCTTGATTCATGCATCAGTCCGATGTTTAAACGCCTCCTGAAAACAGAGCTTTTCACACAGGCTTTCCCTAGACTTTAACTTACTTGGTTTCTTATTGCTTTCTTTTAAAACAACAACAACAACACTTTTTAACATTTTTAATTTATTTGATACTTGTTGTATTTTATGGTTTTAATTGTGCATTGCGCAGAACGCCTCGGCTAATGGGCAGTATAAAAATGCAGTAAACAAATAAATAAATAATAAGGAAGTCTAAAATACATTGAAAGCTTTTACATTACTTTACGTTTTATGTGTAAGCCACCTTGGGGGACCTATTTGGACTGAACGGCTACTCATACATTTATAAATAAGTAAATGGTGGGAAAACCACTCAACCTTGAGCCGACGGTGGCAGTCTCTGAGCTGTTGTGACTGTCATGTTTAACTCTACTGCCTCTGTCTTGGGAGAAGATATTTCAGGTAATCAATCAGAATCAGATTCAGAACTAGAAGACACAGCGCCAGACACCAGCCAGCCTGTACCAGTGGGGGAGGAAGTTCTCACGGGCGATTCCCCAGCTGGGAGTCAGCCCTCTGCAGAGCTTATCTCCTCAAGGCCAAATCCCATACGCTCAGGGGGAAGTGAGGTTTCTTCCGTAGGAGAGCGTCCCAACAAGCTAGCTGATGTTAGGGTCTGCTGAAAGCTCATCCTCTTGGCACGGAAGGAAAGCGTGAAGAAGTCGGTTCGATTATGCCTCTGCACCAGGCTCCCTGAAGTTACAGGCGTTTGGGAAGTGGTTTCCTATTCTTCTTGAGCTGACAAGCCGTCATGTTTCTCAGAAAATTCCTGCTTTTGATGGGAGGCAAATGACAAGGCTTGCTAAGTAATCCACAAAGCTTTTATTAAGCAACAAACAAACCTCTCTTCTTCCTGAAGAGAGCCTAACCTCTTGGAAACGTCCCCCTAGGCAAAACTATGCAAACTAAGCAAGACAATTGTCAGCTCAAAAAGAATAGGACTACCCAAACGCCTGTAACTTCAGGGAGCCTGGTGCAGAGGCAGGTTCTTGCATAATCGAACCGACTTTCTCACGCTTTCCTTCCATGCCAAGAGTTTGAGCTTCCGGCAGGCCCTTGCATCAGCTAGCTTGTCGGGACACTCACCTCTGGAAGAAACCTCACTTCTCACTGAATGTGTAGGATTTGGCCTTGAAGAGATAAGCTCTAGAGAAAGCTGACTCCCAGCGGGTGAATCACCCATGAGAGCTTCCTCCCCCACGGGTACAGGCTGGCTGGTGTCTGGTGCTGCGTCTTCTACTTCTGAATCTGATTCTGATTGATTACCTGAAACACCTTCTCCCAAGACAGGGACAGTAGGGTTAGACATGACACCTATGTTGTTACTGCGCTCCAGGTGACTCTCTCTGCCCTTCTCTTTGCTTCTTCACCTCTGCCGCCCTCCAGCGCTTAGTCCTGCCCTGCGCTACCCCTTTTGCTTGGTGAGGTGCCGCCAACCTGCCTCTTTGATGAAGCTTTTGGTCTGGCCCGTCCCGTCCCTCTCCTTATGTGCTCAGTAATGCACCCGTTTGCCCCTGCCTTATGTCCTTCCCCCTCCATCAGCTCTTCTGGTGAGAGGGGCCTGCCTTTCCCTCGTATTAGTCCGAAGTGCCACGCCGTGGGGGTGCTGTCATGCAGATCAGGGATGGAGAACCTTTTTCAGCTGGAGGGCCAAACTCAGAAGCTTTCAGGGTGATGGAGGCTGAAGGCCAAAGGGGCCAGCAAGGAGCAGCACATTGCAGCTGAAAGCTCTTCCTGCCAGTCACTGAGCCCTAGGAGCGGCCTAGCAGCCACTTAGAATGGGGGTGGGGGGTGGGAAACGCAGGCAAAGCCAGGAAACCCCAACTGCCAGGGCCGGAGGAGGGGCCGGGGGAGGGGAGGCCTCGGTTCCAGCCAGGAGGGCTGGAGGTTCTGCAAAGGGGGCTCAAGTCGTTGGAGAATTGGGGTGGGAGGATGTTTGCCAGCCTGCTTCTCGCCTCTCCTCGCTGAGGTTTCACATCTGACAGTTAAGCTTGCTGAGGTGGATTCCTGCATTGAGCACTGGGGGTTGGACTCAGTGGCCTTATAGGCCCCTTTCAACTCTACTAGTCTATGAGGCAAAACTAGTCTCTGAAGTGATATATCTGCTGTTCAAAATGCTGGGTTTTTGACTAACCATCTTTTTTATTATTGTTATTATTTAAAGCCTTCTGCTGTAGCCAAGCACTTTGTTGCCCTGTCTACCAATGGGGTGAGTATCTGTGTCTGCCTGTGTTTATGCACCTTTAAACATCTCTTGAGTCCTTTCATGATGCTGTTCGGGGGTCAAAGTCATGTGATACGGGAGACCAGGCATCCAAAAGTGCCTGTTCTTTGTGTGAGCGGGTGGGTGTTAATTAACTAATTAGCCCCCCCTGTAGCTGCTCTGAAGATGGGGGGGAAGTGATGTTGACCCAATGGGTGTGCAGTAACGGATCTCTTACTAATCCTGAATCTCCCATGTCATAGCTAGTATGGCCAAAAGTTACAGAGCAGCCTTCCCCAACCTGACGCTCTCCAGATGTGCTGGATGGCAACCCCCATCATTCCTAGCCAGCATGAGCAATGGGATGATGGGAGTTACAGTCCCAACGCATCTGGAGGGCAGCAGGTTGGAGAAGGCTGCCATGGAGAGATGGTGGAAATAGAGACGACTAACAGAACCAACGTAGGAGGCAGCAGTTGACAAAGTCAAGCAATTAAGTCAAGCCCAAGGCACACAACCGCTAAACTAATAATCATAATAACAACAACAACAACAACAAATAATAATAAATAATATACAATACTGGGGTAAGAAAATCTTTTACCACATATACTTTTTATTATCTATAACAGCCTTCCTCAACCTGGGGCACTCCAGATGTGTTGGACTGCATCTCCCAGAATGCCATTCTGGGAGTTGTAGTCCAACACATCTGGAGCGCCCCAGGTTGAGGAAGGCTGATCTATAACAATTAGTTATTTGAATTCCATACATATAACATCATCGCTGAGGCTGAGATGTGAGGCAGGCCACAGCAAGCTTTGGCCACCTCAGGGTTGCCACAAGTGCAAAAAAAACCTTCAGTGAGGGAAAAACCAACCTATCGGATACAGAGGGGCACCCAAAACAGCGCAGTGAGGACTGAGCAAGCCGACTTCTCCTCTGGAGGGTGAAGGGAGTGTTCCGAAAGGAAGCCTGCCCTGTGCCGGGTGGCTGCGGAAATGTATTTCTAAGGTCATTTGCTCAGAACCTGGAAATGACAAGATGAGTGGTCCATTGGGCCCAGAGCTCCTGGCAGGCCGACGTGGCTTCTCCAAGATCACGTCAGAATCGTAAAGTAGAAATGGAAAAGTTAAGGAGGAGCAGGGGGCTCTGGGCGCATCTAGCCTTTTATTGAATTAACTCAGCTGCACCCCTTAAGCGCACAATAGGAAGTAAATTCCACCCTCGGCGAGGGATGCTTCTGGGTAAATACAGCCAGGGCCGCCCTGCCAGTCCTTTGATTTCGCAAGTTCAATAAGCAGAGGGCTGAATAAACAAATATTTTTGTGTGTGAGGCTGCCCTTATTCTTTCCTCTCTTGTGCCCAGCTGTCTATAGGACATGTAAACCCTATGCATACTGTGCTTTCCAAATGTTACTGTTGCTGCCTTTCCAAAGAAAACTCTTTGTTAAATATCCCTGCTGGTTTCTCAGGGTGTAAATATAACTCCCCACCTCTCCGCCCACCCAAATCTTTGAAATTACTTTAGTGGCAAGAACTGTTTTAAATCCATGGTGAAACATACATGGAGAGCAAAATTGAAGTTTCCGTGTGCTCTCCAAGGGCAGCCCCATATAGCGCATGTTACAGCAGTCCAAACGAGATGTAACTACTGCATGTCGCACCATGGTTAGGTCTAACCGTACCCGGAGCGTGCGTGGCTTCTCTATGAAGATGCCCTGCCTTGAGTCAGGCTGCTTGACCAGCCTTTCACAACCTGATTTCCTCCGCATATTGCTGTACGCCAGCCACCCCCAAACTGCCACCCTCCAGATGGGCTCAGTCTACAACTCCCATCATCCCAGCCAGCACGGCCGATGGTTGGGAGATCATGGGAGTTGTACTCTCACACATCTGGAGAGGATGGGGTTGGGGAAGGCTGCACTGGACCATCAATATGATTTCCCTCTGCTGCCATCAGAAGTTCTTTAGCTGGAAATGCTGTAGGTTGAGCCTGAGATTTCCAGCATGCAAAGGGTGGCTCCTCCACAGATGCCTTCTATTCGCAGAAGGTGGTGGGGATGCTTGTAACTTTAAGCTTCCGTAGATTCCCTTTGGTTTAAATGTGAGCCTCTGTGGTGATGTGCCCCATGGTGGGTTGGTTTTTCAGATCTCCCTACTAAGTACCAAGGCGATGTAATGGTGGTTCTCCCTTCTCCCCCCCCCCCCTCTCTCTCTCTCTCTCTAGCCTAAAGTTAAAGAGTTCGGAATTGACACTCAGAACATGTTCGAGTTTTGGGATGTAAGTAAACCACGTTTGCTGCTGTTCCTTGTTCTTGAGTTCAACCCTCTCCCGCCCCACCTCTTCTAAGCCTGTTCTGGCTTTTGCCCGCCTCCCCAGGTCCAGGCACGCACAGCTGAAAACGGGGCATGTTTGACCTCGCCTTGAAACTAGGTTCCAGAGGTCTTGAAGGTCTTTCAGCACAGGGCCAAATTCCATTTTAGAGATGCTCTTGAGGGGAGGGGCCATGCCAGTGGCAGGCAGGGGCGAATGCAAACATATGGGTGGGGGGTGGGGTGGGGCAAAATACCAGCACCTTTTAATTTAAAGCTCCTACTGCGGTAACTGAACCGTCAGAGAGGCAGTTTGATCTCTTAGAATGGGGTAAATCTGCGCGAAAGCCAGGAAGGCACCAAATGATGGGCTGTTGGGGGAAGGGGGTGTAGTCCTCTGGGGGACCCCAGGGGGCAAGGTGGGGACCCCAGGCCTGAGGTTCTGCAGTCGTGCTGCAGGTGCACCTGGAAGTGTCATGAGAACAAAGCCACGCTTCTGAAAACCATGTTGGAATGCTACCCGCCCCTCTCCCATGGACCACAGTCCTCTGGCAGCAGCATTTGGGGCTGGGGGTCTCCACACCCAAGCTCTCCCCCTCCCTCCTCAGGGTCGAGCCTGCTGCAATGGGGGGGAGGGAATGGTTCCGATCTCGGTGCGAGAAAGATGGTGGCATTTTGCAGAAGGCGCAGAGGGCTGCCGCCGCCCTTGTAAATGCTTTCGAGGAGTCCCTGCAAAGGGCAACCCTGGGGTCCCCTCCGTGGGTGAAATGCAGGAAGGCCTTGCCGTCCGGCTCTTCCATTGCAGGGCTTGTCAAAGGTCAGGCTAGGTGACCTTTGGGCACATTTCAGTCTAGGCAGCTGCTGGGTAATAGGAGATGGTTCACTGCTCCCATCTTCGGCCTTAAGAAGCTATTATAAGCGCTGACATTTGCCTGCTGGGAGCCCACGGAATATAATCCAGGTCCATAAAGGTCAAATGTCAGCCTTGCCTGAGATCTTGGGAAGTGGCGCAGGCAAAGGGCAGCAGTTGGCCTTGGATCTTGGAGGTGATCAGAAACTGCCTTGCGGCGAAGGCTTTGAAACTTCTGATTCCCAAGGATCTGATAGCAGGAATATGATCCTCGTTGTATGTCTGGTCGAAATCAGGTGCTGGCCTGTTCCCTCTGTAATATATACGCACAACACGCAGAATGGCAGGAACCCGGTCCTGATTGGTCCACCTACCGAGAAGAGATGGGGAGCCCCCTTCCATGGTCATCGTGTCCCCCCACTTCCTCAATCATAGGAAGGTGTCAACTGCTCACTGCCCAGGTGTCAAATGGACCTAACGTGTTCAGCCTTAAGGGTCTGCGCTAAGCGTGGGCCTCGGCTCACCTGACTTTGGGGATATCTGCTCCCATTGGCATGATATCTGCTCCCACTAACTTTTTGGTGGGTTTAACTTCCCCTCACAGCCCCAGACCTCTGCCCCAAGTCCACAGAATCCCAAAGTCCAGTGTGTTGCTAGGAACAGCTGTGATCTTTGGGCATCTTTTGATGTTTTCTATTTCTCTCTCTCGGTGTGTGTGTGTGTTGTCTCTAATGCTGCTTTAAAATGCAAGCGTCTAAGCTACTTAAATTTATTTTGTTTATGATGTTCCTTGTCCAACATTGGTTTATTACTCATTTACTCACAGTTTTGTTCCTTTTATAAAAATCCCAAATTCCTCTCCATTTGTATCTGGGTTTTGACTGATAAAACATCAAAGGGATCTTTTTCTTCCTGGAGCCAGACTGCATTTTCATGCTACATGTTTAGACCAAGATCTGACTTGCAATGACGAGGGAATTTTAGCTGGCTGCTGCTGCTGCTGCTGCTGCCACCACCCTGGTCAGAGGCAAACTTGGACCACTTACGGTGCCTTCTCGAGAGGGGCCAAGAGTCTAATTTTAGGAGCTGTTGTAGATCATTATGTAGCTGAGAGCAGCAATGGGTCAACAGGGGTTCTGGTCTGTTACATAAGTGACATAAGTCTTTATGTCGTGTGGCTCTGTGGGCCCAACATGGGGTAGAAAAGTCCTTGATGGTGTGTGCTGAGAGGTATCGTGCTGCCCGCTAGGTGTTCTCAGGCCTCTCATGTTCATCACTGTCCCCTGAGTAACTCTCTGCTCTCCCCCCCATCTTTTCTTTCTGCAGTGGGTTGGTGGCCGTTATTCACTGTGGTCAGCCATCGGCCTCTCCATCGCTCTGCATATTGGTAAGTACCCATATTTCTTTGCAGCACCAGATGTTCCACTGGTGTTACATAACGGCATGTTGGGAAGGCCAAAGGCCAGAGGGCCAGAAATGCGGAGGATGCCGGCCTGTTTTAGCTTAATGCTCTTACAGCCAGTAACAAAGCTGGAGCAGAGGCATTCCGGCCCTTTAGAGTCGGGGGAGAAGAGTGCCAAAGCCACAAAACGATTGGCAATTGGGAGGGAGGAGTGGAAGCCCCCGGCGGGCCAGGTTTGACTCCTGGGCTTGAGTTCCTGCACCCTGCTTTAAGAGTTGTGTTCTTGGAATCTGAGCCAGTGGAGCAAATTAGCAGCAGCAGCAACCCACCCACATAACTGGGAGTGGAACTTTGAAATTGCCTGGTTTGGGGCTGCTATTAACATTGTTAAAATGTATAAACCGCCCTTCGTCCACAGGATCCCAAGGCACTGTGCCCAACATCTAAAACAGACAGTGGCTGTGTACGTTCTGGAAGTATGTGTAACACATCATGTCGTTTTTGCTCTCTAAATCTTGTTTCTAGGTTTTGACAACTTTGAGAAACTGCTTGCTGGAGCCCACTGGATGGTGAGTATCTGGGTGTCCTTCACCCCCAGTGGGACCTCGATCTAGCACTGCTATGCTGATTCTTGGCAGTTGCGTGCTTTGATGGGCCAACTGTGGGGAAGGAAACTTCTCTTGTGGCACAGGAAACCAGTCTTCTGTCCGCCTGAAAGTTAGCAAGTGATAGAAAGTGACACTGGAGGCAGCTTGGTAGGAGAAGAGAACGCTGGTTCTCACGGAGAAGTTTCCTTCTCATTTGGAGTCCGGAGGCATCCATCGAGGGTCAACGCTTCCTACTGCTTGAAAGACAGGAACCAGGTGTCCTAGTTTTTGCTCTTCTCTCCTCTCTCCTGATTGCCTCTCTGTATCCACACACCCCTTCCAACTCACTGGATAAATGAAGATTTAGCTACTCAGCTGCACCCTACAGCTCACTCCACCAGAGCGGTTGTTGCATCTGCTGCGCTATCACAGATGTGCCCATTACAGCGATCTGCTGAGCAGCCACCTGGTCCTCGATGAACACCTTTGCTAAATGTTACAAAGCTGAGGCGGAGAAGAGCGCTCTGGCACATCTCTTCTCCTTCCTAGGGACGCCACCTTCGCTGCCCGGTTCTTGCACATCCCGTGGGTGGGTGCCTCCTATGCCAGACCTTGAAGGTTCCTTCTCATTTGGCATACAGAGGTGTTATACTCCGCACCCTTGGACAAGTTCAGGCACACACATGCCTGTTTTCTATTCACACCTCAGTATTACTCAACGTTGATCCAGTCAAATGCTAGGCATCCTCAGCGGCTCTTTGCGTCCTTCAATTCTCTTCTGAAGCCTAATCCACCATCTCTCCCCGCCTCTCTGTCTGCTAATAACTTTGCCTCTTTTTTCAATGCTAAAATCCAAACTATTCGCTCTGATCTGGCCAGCTCCGCTCCTCTTCCAGTTCCTGTTCCTCATCTGTCAGTTCCTCCTGCAAATTTCTCTGCGTTTCCTTCGGTCTCAGCTGATGAACTGTCTACAATACCGCGCTCTTCGAAGCCTTCCACTTGTTCTCGTGATCCGATTCCTTCTCACGTCTTTATAAATCTTATTCCTGCTATCCTCCCTTCCTTGCTTCATATTATTAATTTTTCTCTGTCCTCTGGTTCATTTCCTTCTGCTTTTAAACATGCTGTTCTCAAGAAACCTACTCTTGATAGGCTATCTCTGTCTAACTACCGACCTGTCTCTTTGTTGCCGTTTGTTTCAAAGATCCTGGAGCGTGTGGTCTATATTATTATTATTATTATTATTATTATTATTATTATTTATTTATATAGCACCATCAATGTACATGGTGCTGTACAGAGCTCTCGTTGTCTTGATTTTCTTTCTAGTAACTCTGCTCTGGATCCTTTTCAATCTGGATTCCGTCCTTTGCATTCCACTGAAACAGCCCTTACTAAGATTACCAATGACCTTCTTACTGCCAAGTCTAAAGGCCTTTATTCCATTCTTATTCTCCTTGATCTAACTGCAGCCTTTGACACGGTTGATCATGATCTTCTTTTAGATTCCCTTCATGACCTTGGATTTTGTGGCTCTGTCTATAACTGGTTTGCCTCCTATCTAGCGAGTCGCTCTTTCAGCGTGTTGGCTAGTGGCAGCTCATCTTCTGCTTTTCCCCTTTCTGTAGGGGTTCCGCAAGGCTCGGTGCTTGGTCCACTGTTGTTTTCTTTATACATGTTGCCCTTGGGTAATCTTATTCAATCTCATGGCCTCCAATATCATCTGCATGCCGATGATACACAATTATATCTTTCATCTCCGAATCTTTCTCCTGATGTTCACGATCGTATCTCGGCATGTCTTTCAGATATCTCGGCTTGGTTGCTTCATCGTCATTTGAAACTTAATATGGCAAAGACTGAATTGCTTGTTTTTCCTCCTAAACCTTCTCCTCATCTCTCATTCTCTCTTACTGTCAATGATGTTACACTTACTCCAGTCAAGGAAGCTCGTAGTCTTGGCTTTATATTTGATTCCTCGCTCTCCTTTATTCCTCATATTGAGACAGTAGCTAAATCCTGTCGTTTTTTCCTGTATAATATTGCCAAGATTCGATCATTTTTGTCTGTCTCTTCTGCCAAGACTCTTGTTCATGCATTGGTTATTTCTTGGTTGGACTACTGCAACCTTCTTCTCACTGGCCTTCCTTCTTCTCACATCAGTCCGTTGGTTTCTGTTCACCACTCTGCTGCTAAGATCATCTTCTTGGCTCGCCGCTCTGACCATGTAACTCCGCTTCTGAAATCTCTTCATTGGCTTCCAATTCACTTCAGAATCCAATATAAACTTCTCCTGTTGACCTACAAAGCTTTCCACTGTCTAGCTCCTTCCTATCTCTCCTCTCTCATCTCACACTATTGCCCCGCTCGTGCTCTTCACTCCTCTGATGCCATGTTTCTCGCCTGCCCAAGAGTCTCTACTTCCCTTGCTCGGCTTCATCCATTTTCTTCTGCTGCCCCTTATGCCTGGAATGCTCTTCCAGAACATTTGAGAACTACAAGTTCAACCACAGCTTTTAAAGCTCAGCTAAAAACTTTTCTTTTTCCTAAAGCTTTTAAAACTTGATTTTGTTTTGACTTTATACTGTTAGTTTTACCCTACCCAGTGCCTGTTTACCCTACCCTGTGCCTGTTTGCATTCTCTTCCCCTCTTTATTGTTTTATTATGATTTTATTAGAATGTAAGCCTATGCGGCAGGGTCTTGCTATTTACTGTTTTACTCTGTACAGCACCATGTACATTGATGGTGCTATATAAATAAATAATAATAATAATAATGAAGGAGGAACCTTCAAGTGGAGAAGGCAAGGCTGGCAATTTGTGGCCCAACAGATGTTTTGGCCTACATCAGCCCTAGCCAGTAAAGGATCATGGGAGTTGTAAACCAAAACATTTGGAGGGTCACAAGCTGCCCACTTCTGGGATGGGGCAGGGGAACCGTGGCCACTTGGTTCCTGTAGTTGGAGGGACGCTGCTGGGTATTTCCATACACCGAACGAGAAGGGGCCTTCCCGGCGATTGCCACTCTTTGGTTCTCCCACTCTGAGCGCTTGCTCACTTTCCACTGGGTGTGCGAACGAACGGCCTCTGCTTTTGTGTTGAGGCAATGCGTGGCCTCTGTCGGACACGGAGGGCCCTCCATCACTTGCATGTCAAACGTGCTCGCGTGAACTTGGCTCTGGCACCCGTTAGGCCAACTTTCAAACAGAAGCAGGAGGTTGTAGCAGACATCAGAACCTGGTCCTTAGCGAGGGGTTATGCGTGGCGCGGGACACCCCCTTCTCTTTCCGCCCCACCCTTCCCAATTCTTGTTCAGTTATGCCAGTTATATTTTTGTGTCCTAAGAGCATAGCGTGGAAGGGTTGGGTCTGTGTTAATGAAACTACTTTCTTTGGGAAGCTGAACCTGGCATTCAGTGCTACTCCTGCGTAGATCCAGCACCCTGCAGTCTAACCTTTGACGTTGCAGCATATCCAATAGATCGGGGTGGGCATCATGTATCCCCCTGGGTCGGACCCATCCACCCCACCCTGTACTGCAGAACTGAATTCGGCAGCCACCAAAAAATACAAAATAAACCAAAAATAAAGGCACTTTTTGCGCCCTGCTGCTCCAGAGCGCTAAAAGGGCTAAATTTAGCTTGATGCGATAAATTTAACACTTTTAGCACTACAGGGAGCTGTGGAGGGGTTTGCTGCCATCCCCCCCCCCCCCCCAGTGCCCTGTGAACAGAATGCAGCCCACCAGGCGGGGAGCGGGGTGGATATTGTCCAAGGGGTAAAAATGGCCCCCGGATCTCCCAAAGTTGCCCACTCCCGAAGCAGGCAAAGCTATTGAGATAAGTCATTGAAGGAAACCGAGGCTTTTGGTTACTTGATCTCAGTATTGAGCAAGCAGGAGAGGTCGATACTGTTTTTTGGATGTCCTGCTTCCACTCGTGTCCATTCACACATCCCTCCGGCTGCCTCGAGGCACAGATTCAGGCAGCACCCATTCACAAATGCAGAAGCTAGGGTTAAAAGGCAGCTCCTGATAGAAGCCTCATTGGGTGAAAAGGCTCTTGAGTCCCAACTCACTGTTTTATGGTGTTCAGAGAAGCCACACCTGGACTCTTGATGGCCTCCCACACTAGAGGCAGCTGGGCAACCACCTGTCGGGGATGCTGTAGGGTGGATTCCTGCATTGAGCAGGGGGTTGGACTCGATGGCCTTGTAGGCCCCTTCCAACTCTGCTATTCTATGATTCTATGAAGAGAAGCTGTAAAATGTAAAATCTGGTGGAGGCTGAGGGCGGGTGCACTGGATTGCACACCAACCCAGCCAAGAAGGCCACCCTTCCCAATCTGGGAGATGGGAAAACTGAAGAAGCAAGTGATCTGCCCCCCCCCCGACCCCCGGTAGCCCTCTGAATCCACAGACCTGGCTTAAAACTTTAACCAAGCAGGACTCAGTGCTCCTATTTTCCAGTGCCTGAAGCTAACTGTGTTGGCCTGAGGAAGCTGGAGTTTCATTAGTATCTCAGGTTGGGTCCTAGGGTGGCACAGGTGCTGTAGGTTTTGTTTGGATAACATGACTTCGTTTTTCTGCTCTTTGCATAAAAGGACAACCACTTCCGCACCGCCCCCCTGGAGAAGAACGTGCCGGTGCTGCTGGCGATGCTGGGGGTCTGGTATATCAACTGCTACAAGACAGAGACCCATGCGCTTCTGCCCTACGACCAGTACATGCACCGCTTTGCCGCTTACTTCCAGCAGGTAAGGCAGCACCTTTGGCACCATCCCCTTGGACTCCATGTTGGTTGATCTGGCCCAGGGTTTCTGGTGGAACGGAGGACTCTCAAGCCAGCACTGCACACAGGGAAGAGCCTGCTTTACGTACCCTACTATTAGGAAGGCGCCTGTGGGTTGTACGGCTACTTGAACGCTTAGTGGACCTCTGGAGCATTGAGTGCTGCCCTCCGTCCGTCCCTCCTGGTGGTGCACAGCTTGTTAGCGGGTGTTCCTGTGCGCTGGCTGATTCTAGAAATGCACTCGCAACACTGCTTTGCATGGTTCAGGCATCTGGTCCCATCGCAGCAGCCCTTTCCCCAAAAGACACTCTTGGGCAAAGGCTGACGATACGTTTGATCTCCTGCTCTTGCTTAGGGAGACATGGAATCTAATGGGAAATACATCACCAAGAACGGCACTCGCGTGAACTACAATACTGGTCCGATTGTGTGGGGCGAACCTGGAACCAATGGGCAGCATGCCTTCTATCAGCTGATTCATCAAGGTAGGCTGGAAACGGAGCCGCTGTTCTGAGCATTTTAGCAGTCAGTTGCTACATCTTGGGTACGGATGATCTGGAGCTGCCATAAGAGCGATCCAGTTTGATTTGCAGTGGGCAGAGGTTTCTCAGCAAGCAGCTGTAGAATCGTTAGAGGCTGGCAGTTTATAGGGAGTTTTAGAATTGTGGAGGCTTAAAAATATAGCAGCAGGTTGGGACTGGTTGCAAATGGCTTACCGTTGCCGAACTGGCTCACAGGCTTTGGCCATCAGCCCAGTTGCCTTTAGGGCCTCTATAAAACGTGGGGGGGGGCTGGGGCCTTGCAGATGGTGTTAGGCTCCAACTCCCATCAGCCCCTGCCAGCGCAGCCCATGGCGGGGGATGGGGACGGAGGGAGTTGTGGGTCAGCAGTAGTATCTGGAGTGCTGCAGGTTTTCCCCTGCTGTAAAAGAATATTTTGCTGCACTCGTGAGACTGTCTCCGTCTTTTTGTAGGAACTCGCATGATCCCTTGTGACTTCCTCATCCCAGTCCAGACGCAGCATCCAATCAGAAATGGCCTGCATCACAAGGTACAATGGCGTGGACTCAAAGGCAGGGCTCATTTTTTCCAACTCTAGGAAAACTTTGCTGAACAACAACTGCACGCTGTCCTCTGGGAAACCACATTGCATAAGATACACTGTTTTGAACTCGCAGCCTTCAGCCCCCTCCTCCTAAAAAATGGGGCTACATGTCACCCCTGCTTTACTGGGACAATCAGTTGCGGTGTGGGTGTGGGTGTGGGTGTGGGTGTGGGTGTGGGTGGGTTTCTGCCATAGGTGTGATGCGGGAAATGCTTCTCTCCCACTTGCACCCTTCCCAAAACCTACTTGTCATGTGATTTCTTGTGAACTGCCCGGAGAGCTTCGGCTATTGGGCGGTATAAAAATGTAATGAATAAATAAATTTCTTCTCCTGTTTCGAAGGGAGGGCTGCATCTAAGGGTCCTGCCATCATAAATGCCCAACTTCTGAGAGGACTAACAACAGTCTGCCCCTTTCCCAACCTCCCGCCCGCCAGATTTGTTGACCTACAACTCCCATCATCCACAGCTATCCCATCCCATGGTGGTGCTGGCTGGGGGTGATAGGAGTTGTAGTCCAACACATCTGGAAGGCTGAGTTACAACAGTATTGAGAGGTTTTGTGTTTGGTGCCGTTTAAAGAGACAGGCTCCGTAAAGTGTCTGGTTCCTGCTTTCTAAGCGGAACAACTTTCTAAACCTAGAATAGGCGAAGCTGCCTTGAACTGAGTCAGGCCGCTAGTCCACCTGACTTGGCATTGTCTACAGCAAGGATGCAAAGGCCAGGGGCGGCCTCACAAGCCGGTCTGCTGGTCCGCCAGGAAAGAAACCCAGGGAAAAAGGGGAAATGCTCTAGGATCGGGCCCTGCGGTTCCTGCCATAGACACTTCGCTCCTAGAGTGTTCCCAGAGTATCCGAAGGCACCATACAGTATGTGTGTCTGTGTGTGTATATGTGAATGAGTTGTGTGTGTGTGCTCACACATGTGTGCCCCCATCACACCAGCAGACGTTGAATGGTAGGGGCATTCTGAGGGGGCAGCTGTTGGGGGCCAGGGAGAGAGACGGTGAACGTGGGCTGCCGGCTTGAAATACAGTTAGGTTGTCTACATGCAGAGCTGTGAACACTGTTTAAAATTGACCCGGAAAAGTTGAATTATGCTGACTGTAACTTCGGATAAGCTAAGTAAATTGAGCCAAATTGTGTGATTTCTGTGGTGTAGTTCTACACTTCTTCCTGCGTTTGCCTAATTTTCTAGGGCTTGGCTCATGGGCCTCTCCATAATAAGCTCCCAGGCCTGGCGCTTGAGATTGCAACACATACTAGCCTGTGCTCCAGTGGCGTTGCAGGTGTGTGTGTGCCTAGGTTGCAGCTGGTGGCAAGGAATACGCCTCCTCCAGTCCTGACTACGCAAGCGTAGAGTAAATACTTCTTTTCTGACACAGGTAGATCAGCCTTCCCCAGCCTGGTGCCTTCCAGTGTGTTGGACTACAACTCCCAGCATCCCCCAGCCAGCCATATCCAATACATCCGGAAGGCACTAGGTTGGGGAAATGCCACGGTAGGCCAGTAATTGACCGTGCCCATCTTAACACCTGTCTGCTTCCTGTTAGATCCTTCTGGCCAACTTCCTTGCTCAGACTGAGGCCTTGATGAAAGGGAAGACGACGGACGAGGCTCGCAAAGAGCTGCAGGCTTCTGGCCTGAGCGGAGAGGCTCTGGAGAAACTCCTTCCGCACAAGGTTTGTGGGCCGTAGGCCGCTTTTACGTCTGCTTGGGAGCCACCCCCAGCCGGATGCAGGCTGGGCTCGGCTCGCTTAGGGATTGCCGGGGTTTGGGCTACAAAGGTGCCCCCTGGTGGTGAGTGGAAATGTGAAGGCCAGCCAACGCCACTGAGGCCTCCACTCATGTCGCCTGCCTGTGGAAATGTTTTTGCTGTTGTTCATTTTTGCAACGGAGAACACATTCACAAAACATTTTAATCTGTAAAGACAATAAATGCAACAACAGAAGCCAGTGTACCTCATCTTGGAGAGAAGGCAGGTCCCTGCCCCAGGGAGATTACAGATATAAGCTTGTTTGATGAGGGAGAATCACAAAACAAGGAAAGGATATGAGGAGGTGCTGGTATGTGTGCTTCAGCTTTGTTTCAGGACTTTTGGAGGGGGGTATTGGGGGTTTAGTCAAAAGGTTTGGGAACAAAGGGCCCTCCTGGATCAGACCAAGGGTCCTGCTAGTCCAGCATTCGGTTCAAAGCCACAAGCAGGGCATGGTGCCACAGCACCCTCCCACTCGTGTCCCAGCAACTGGTGCACCCAGGCTTACTGCCGCTGATCCTGGAGGGAGCACAGAGCCGTCAGGACTGGAAGCCATTGATAGCCTTCTTCTCCTCCAGGAATTTCTCTTAACCCCCTTTTAAAGCCCTCCAAGTGGGTGGCCATCCCTACACCTTGTGGTAGTGAATTTGATAGTTTAGCTCTGTGCTGTATGAAGAAGTCCTGCCTTTGATCTGGCCTGAATCTCCCACCATTCTGCTTCATGGCATAATTCCATGTTTTAGTATGATGAGAGAGGGAGAAAAACCCTCTCATCCTTTATGAAAGAGGGATCTGGAGGAGGGGCCTTTCTGGTGTTCAGCTGGCCTGAGAGCTGTAAGAAATGTGTGGTGCATTTTGTCATTGACCAATGTGTCTGAAGTGTAATAACGTGGATCATGTTTGTTTGTTTTGAAAGGTCTTTGAAGGAAACCGCCCAACCAATTCCATTGTGTTTACTAAACTTAACCCATTCATGCTTGGAGCCTTAATTGGTAAATAAATGTCTTCCTCTTCAGTATTTATGTTTGTTGAATGCTTACTATTAAAGGCTTATTATTAATGATGCCTTCCTTTTTCCTTTGTTTTTAAATTCTGTTTATAGCTATGTATGAACACAAGATCTTTGTTCAAGGAGTTGTGTGGGATATTAACAGTTATGACCAGTGGGGGTAAGTAGACCTCAGGGGTGTGTGTGTGTGTGTGTATTGTAAAATGGGTTGCTGCTTTTGTAGGGGTTAGGAATTCCACATTCCATACCACACTTGCCTCAAATCAAGATCAATGTAGTCTGAACATGCTTTGGCATGGAAGACTAAGCGACTCGGACCTTGGCCTGTTAAATGCAACTTATTGAAGACTAAGCCCTCTCTTTACTGGTCAGACGGATCTTCAGTGTAACCCAGGTGTGGTGGCTGTGGAGCTCTTGGCTGGGTGCACTCTCTTCAGGCAACCTAGTGGCTGCACTTGGTTGTTGCAAAAGTCCAGCCTTCTGGTTTTTGTTACATATATAGAAATACGTTGGATTCCATCCCAAACCCATACTTGTAGTGAAATTTTAAAGTATATTTATAATCTTTTTTTAGTTTTTTTAATAAACTAAAATTGTGTAATTTGTATATATTGATAGCAATGAATAATTATGAAGGGCACAAGTGTGAAAATACAACTTACTAGCAGTTTTACATAGGCCAAAAAAAGCAGACCAGATATCCAAATAAATGCCCATTTGAAGGTGGCATCTATATACCACCTGTTCAAATGTTGAGAGTGTTATGGGTCTTCAATTGATTGCATTATAAGAGGCGCGTGTTGATCTTTCCAATGCTGTAATATCAGTCTTTTAGCTGTCAAAAGGGTGCAGAGAATCCATTTATGCCGACCATTTATTAAATGACGCAGGTAAATAATTTAAATGAGCATGTATATCAGTGAATGTTAAAGACTGTTCCAGTAGAAAATTTATCTGGGTAATAACCTCTTCCCAAAAAGAAACAACTACTGGACATTGCCAAAATACATGTTTGAAAGAAGCATTAGCAGTCTCGCACTACCAGCAATTAGCCAAATTAGATCCTCCCTTATTAAAGAGACGTTGCAGTGTCTAATAGACCCGAAACAATTTAAAAAAATTTTTTTTTTGCTGAATAAAATGCAGCCTAAGATCCATAGATACAACAGGTATTTATGTCAAAGCAGCAATCCATTGATTAGGGAGAATGGGGCAACCCAGTTGCCTATTCCATTCCTGCTTAAAATCCTTTTAAGGATTTATTCACCAGTAACAAGTATTTATTGGATCATGGGTCGCTTCGCCTGGCCAGCCTCGGTAAGTGCTTCCAATAATGACAGAGGCTGTAAAGGCAGCTGGGCCAGACGTAGATAACAACAAATGCTGTAATGCAAGTATTGCCATTCAGCCATAGCTGGGAAATAGTATTCGGCACGCAGCATAGAAAATGACAAAAACTCCTCATCAGCGTCTCATCATTCTACAGTTGATTCAAAGCAGAAATCGCCTTATCTGTCCGTGTCCACCATACACACAAAAATTCTTACCAATTTTTAGATCTGGATTGCCCCGTAAAGTCAATTTTGCAAGAGAAAATAGATCAAAGTGGAATTGACATGACATTCTGTGCCAGGCATCTCCTTAAGTGTAGAGACTGTGGGAGGAAGGAGCCCTCCGCGTTCTTGTGTGTCTGGAACCCAGTGCCATCCATTTGCAGCAGCATGGACTGTCCGCCCCAGCGTCCCAAAACCTGGTGGTCTCCAGATGTGTTGGGTTACAACACTCCTCATTCCCAGCCAGCATGGCCAGGTTGGGGAAGGCTTCACTGAGGTGGACATTCTGGGAAGTGCGGTAGGTGACTAATAGAGGGTTGCTTCAAAGTCATGTTCCTGCCAGTGTGGCATAATGGTGCCCTGTGTGCGGGCTGGTAAGACCTGAGTTCAACTCTCTGCTCAGCCACAAAGTTTGCCAGTTGACCACTTTCAGCTTCGGAACCCCACTCTAAGGCAGGGGCGCCAAATCTCGTACAGCTCGAGGTTCCTGGGGGCCACATTCCAGTGGTAGGCGAGGCTAGAGGCAAAAGGGGCGGGGCCAGAAATGCCAGATGACAACAGCTTTGACAAAGGGCAGCGCAGAAATGCAATAAATGTCACTTGGCATTCAGTGTTTAGCCTAAACTCTCCCTCTTTTTAAAATCCAGCGTTGAGCTTGGGAAGCAGCTGGCCAAGAAAATCGAGCCTGAGCTGGAGTCTGACGCACCCGTGACCTCCCACGACGCTTCAACCAACGGGCTGATCGGCTTCATCAAGAAACACCGAGCCTGAGCCAGGCGCTGGAGGGCGCGCCAGGAGCCCAGCCGCCCAGCCCCCAGATCGATGTTGTAGTCGCTGCTTCCGTAGCCGCCTCTAACCGCACTCGCCAGTTCTGGCCTCTTTGTTGTTGACGGTTGTTCACCTTGTTGCGTTTTTAAGCCATGTTGCAAATGAGACCTTTTTTATCTTGTGAGACCTGGAAATTTTGTCTAGTGGCTGTTTGTGGCAGCTGACTTGTAAAACGTTGGGTACTGTGTCCCTCACTTCTCTTCCTCCCCCCCACTCCAGCACCTATTTCCAGCTCCACTGTGTAACACCGCCAGAGGAAAGCTGCATGACGGAGAGGGAAACGCTTTTCCACACTGTGTCTTGTGAAGCCAGTGCAAAGTTCGAGAACTCCACCTTTAGTTGTACAAGATTATACCAGAATTCACTAAAAACGTGTCTGAGCGTGCTGTTATTTGGTGTGTGTGTGTGTGTGTGTGTGTGTGTGTTAATTGACTGCCTATGTACAGGGTGCTTCTATGGAATCATAGAATAGCAGAGTTGGAAGGGGCCGACAAGGCCATCGAGACCAACCCCCTGCTCAATGCAGGAATCCACCCTAAAGCATCCCTGACAGATGGTTGTCCAGCTGCCTCTTGAAGGCCTCTAGTGTGGGAGAGCCCACAACCTCCCTAGGTAACTGATTCCATTGTCGTATTTTTTATTTTTATTTTTTTATTTTATTTAAGGATTTTTATGCCGCCATTCAGCCAAAAAAGGCTCTCACGGCGGCTTACAAAAGTATTTCTTGACAGTCCCTGCCCACAGGCTTACAATCTAAAAGACATGACACAAAAGGAAAGGGGATTGGGAGGGAGGAGGAGGAGGGGGAAAAGGAAAGCAAATTCAGGCACTACAATCTTAGTTGGAAAGTTCAGCAGTTACAGGTGACAGCAGGAGGGAGGGGGCTCTCAGCTGGAGCTGGACCCAGGCACGGTGGAGAGGTGCCCGGCTGATGCTTCCTCCCTCACTGGTGGCCTCTGCAGAGACCTGCTCGTACTGCTCTAACAGTCAGGAAGTTTTTCCTGATGTCCAGCTGGAATCTGGCTTCCTTTAACTTGAGCCCGTTATTCCGTGTCCTGCACTCTGGGAGGATCGAGAATCCCTACCATGATACTTTCGGGGATGACTCCCATCAACCCCAGCTAGCCTGGGCAGTGGACAGGGCATCTGGGGGTGGTGAGACTTGTAGTCCAAGACCTCTCACCTGCCAAAGTGCACCAGGTTGGGGAAGGATGCAACCTATTACCAGTGAGGCCCATGGCTGATCATTTTGCGTGGGTCCTGGGTGCCTACTTGAATCCCTGGAACTGGTGCTGGCCCACTCCACCAAAAGACCTGCATGTGCAGAAGGAACTGTGCTGATAGATGAAGCGGGGGGAGCGTTCTTCTTCGTGGTCTCTGTGCCTCACACATATGAGCTCTGTGCCTGCACGGAACTTCATTTGAGAAACTTCTATAGCTGAGAGGATTTTGGCAGGAACCCATCCCCCAACATTCCCGTGCATGTATTCTACGGTATTCCCGCCCAGATATACAATCCCTCATTGATTAGTGGCAGATCCAGGTCTAAATGAGGAAAGTGTTGGTGTATAGCCTGGTTCAACTACAACTCCCATGAGTCTCGGCCAGCATAGCCAATAGTGAGGGCTGATGGGAACTGTAGGCCAAAACATCTGGAAGGCCACATGTTTCTCCTGGTGTCCAATATGCAGAAGACACTCCACACCTCGGCCTCTGAACAATTGTATTCATAAGTGAAGCTTAAAAAATATTCTTCCTTGCTTGGAAATTACTCGATAAAACTCAATTTGGTTTCTATTGGCTTTTTAAAATGCAGTACTCCAGTGACAATTATTTCAAACTTTGTTCTCCCAACTACCAAGGAATCTGCGTTTTGTGTAAGGATGGAAATGGTTCTGAGTAACAGCTGAATTTTATATTTTCAAAAATGGTGTGTGTGTGTGTGTCAACCAATGTTTCTTCATCCCAGCAGCTCTTGGGAGAGATTTCTGGCTGCAACCTGAAACCATTGCAGTGCTTGCTAGAGCCTGGAGTTTTCTCCTAGGCTTGCTCTAAAGCAGTGGTTCCACAAACTCATACCCAGTGCCCCCGCCTTACACTATAAAAATCATTATTCAGAATAGCAGTTTTCAACGACCCACTTAAGGAAGTTAATAACAATAAAATTCAAAACAGTAACAATTGAATATTTATTCAAAATCCAATTACATTTTTTTTGTTTATTCAATTAAACATAATTGATGAGCTTGATCCAGTGATATCATCTTTTCAAAGTCTGAAAGTCATTTAGCAAGAATATTAGATATCACATTTAGTAACTAGGGTAGAGTACCTCACTATTCTGTAAATTCTTAATGTGATGGATGGGCTTGATGAAGTGATACCAGTTTCCCAAAGTCTGGCTTAAAGTCACTTAACGTGAGTCTTAAATCACCATGTTCAGTAATCTGGAGTCCATTTCTTTGCTTGGAGAGAAGTAGGCAGACCACACTAAAACCACATTCCACCAAATATGATGTTGGAAATGCAACCAGGAGCTTCTGAATCACTCTCCATAGCGCAGGATAGCGATGAGAAATTTCCTTCTGTAACCAAAACTCCTGGTACGATTTCTTAAACTTTGGCTTCAGCTCAATGTCATTTTGTAGCTTAATTAGTTCTTCCTCCACTACTCCAACTTCCTCAATATCTGAAAATGGATTTATCACCCAGTCTGGAATTTCCATCATAAGAAGATCCTCAAATCATAGAATCATAGAATAGCAGAGTTGGAAGGGGCCTACAAGGCCATCGAGTCCAACCCCCTGCTCAATGCAGGAATCCACCCTAAAGCATCCCTGACAGATGCTTGTCCAGCTGCCTCTTGAATGCCTCTAGTGTGGGAGAGCCCACCACCTCCCTAGGTAACTGATTCCATTGTCGTACTGCTCTAACAGGAAGTTTTTCTTGATGTCCAGCTGGAATCTGGTTTCCTTTAACTTGAGCCTGTTATTCCGTGTCCCGCACTCTGGGAGGCTCGAGAAGAGATCCTGGCCTTCCTCTGTGTGACAACCTTTTAAGTATTTGAAGAGCGCTATCATGTCTCCCCTCAATCTTCTCTTTTCCAGGCTAAACATGCCCAGTTCTTTCAGTCTCTCTTCATAGGGCTTTGTTTCCAGACTCCTGATCATCCAGGTTGCCCTCCTCTGAACAAGCTCCATATCTTCATGCAGCATATTCAAATGGTCACAATAAACTTGTAGATCATCATCTTGTATGCTGTCTTTCTGTTCTAGCTCAGACAAGCTCAGAATTGTTATAGCTTGTGACAGCCTATATTGCATTTGTGTAGTGTTAACTTTGCAATAAACGTAGATACGACAGATTTGGCCTTAATAAGATTGAGCGAATGCCTCTGTTTTGCAGCTGGCGTGTCGGGGCACACCAAGCAGGGTATGTCTCCATTAGCGTTTTGGTGCTTTTGAAACATTTGAATTCACTGTTAAAAGGACTCTTCTTAAACGGTATTAATACATGTGTGGATTCTTCCCCTATATGGCTTGGCACCAAACTACCTTTTTCCATAAAAATGTCCGTGGGTTTTAAGACCTTCTGGAGATGCGCTTCTCCGAAAAGACCACCTCGAGTGCCGCCCCTTTGCCTCTCAATGCCCTCCTATGCAGTCCCACCGCCCACTTTGGGAACCACTGCTCTAAAGATGGAACCGCTTCACAAGGGCCTTCAGAGTGCTGGCGCTAAGGGTCCCTCTGAAGAACCCAGCAGCTCCTATAAGTTGGACATCAACCATTCTGTTTTCACCCCCACCACTTGATGAAGAGAAATCAAATGCTGTCACCTATTTTGGTGGTCTATACAGGGCAATCCTATACATGTCTGCTCAGAAGGAAGTTGCAATGAGCCCATACTAAATGGGTATGTGATTGCAGCCTTAGTTGGCTTGAGAGAGATTGTCCAAATAGAGATCCTGTGATTTGGTGGGATGACTCCCATGACTGGAATATAGCAATTGAAGGATATAACTTGTTCAAAAAGAACAGAAGAAATAGAAAGGGAGGTGGAGTTGCACTATATGTTAAAAATACCTATCCCTGCACAGAAATACAGGCGGATGAGATTGGGAGCCCCGTCGAGAGCGTCTGGATTAAAATAAATGGGGCTAGGAATAAAAAGAATATGATAATCGGAGTCTACTACCGACCACCCAATCAAGGAGAAGACGAAGACGAAACTTTTGAGAAACAAATTGCCAGTGTTTCAAGGAAGTGTGATGTAGTAGTGATGGGGGACTTCAATTACCCTGATATCTGTTGGGAGACCATTACTGCCAAAAGCGGCCCTTCCAAGAAATTCCTGACATGTATGGGTGATAACTTTCTCCTACAGAAAGTGGGGGAAGGAACTAGAGGGTCAGCAATCCTTGACTTGTTATTGACCAATAGGGATGACTTAGTGGATAAAGTGGCAGTTACGGGAACTCTGGGGGAAAGTGACCACGTCATACTTGAATTCTTGATTATGAAGGAGACAAAAGTCGAGCGTAGCCATACACGTACTCTGGATTTTAGGAAAGCTGATTTTAATAAACTCAGAACTATAATAAGTAAGGTCCCGTGGCAAGGGAGCCTAAAAAGAAAAGGAGTGCAGGATGGGTGGGAGTATCTAAAAAATGAAATTTTAAAGGCACAGTTACAAACAATTCCAACAAGGAGAAAAGATAGAAGACAACAGAGGAAACCAATGTGGCTCCACAAAAAGCTTATTGATGAACTGAAAACAAAAAGGGATACATATAGGAAGTGGAAGGAAGGCCAGGCTACAAAAGAAGAGTACAGACAAGTGGCGCAGAAGTGCCGAAATGGCGTCAGGAAGGCTAAAGCTGTGAATGAGCTGAGATTAGCGAGGGATGCTAAAAGCAATAAAAAGGCTTTCTTCAGATACGTGAGTAGTAAAAGACAGAGGAAAGAAATGGTGGTTCAACTGCTTAATGAGGATGGCAAATTGATAACAGACGACAAACAAAAGGCTGAAGTGCTCAATTCCTACTTTGCCTCGGTCTTCTCCCAAAAGCGGATCTATGACCCCCCTGGAAAAAGTGAAGCAGAAGTTGAGGGGGCAGGATTGCAGTTTGAGATTGATAAACAAATGGTCAAAGAACACCTAATTTCCTTGAATGAGTTCAAATCCCCAGGGCCCGATGAACTGCATCCAAGAGTAATGAAGGAGCTAGCGGAAGAACTCTCAGAACCTTTGTCTATTATCTTTGCAAAATCATGGAAGACGGGTGAGGTGCCGGACGACTGGAGGAGGGCTAACGTTGTCCCTATCTTCAAAAAGGGCAAAAAGGAGGAACCTGGGAACTACAGACCAGTCAGCCTGACATCCATCCCTGGGAAAATTCTGGAGCAGATTATAAAGAAGTCAATCTGTAAACACCTTGAAATCAATGCAGTGATTACTAGAAGCCAACATGGATTTGTCAGGAACAAATCCTGTCAGACTAATTTGATCTCATTTTTTGATAGGATAACCTCCCTTGTGGACTGTGGGAATGCTGTGGATGTCATATATCTTGACTTCAGCAAAGCTTTTGACAAAGTACCACATGACATTCTGATTAACAAACTAGCTAAAAGTGGGCTAGATGGAACAACTATTAGGTGGATCCACAGTTGGCTACAGAATCAGACTCAAAGAGTACTTATCAATGGAACCTTCTCAAACTGGGGAGAGGCAACGAGTGGGGTGCCGCAGGGCTCAGTCCTGGGCCCAGTGCTCTTCAACATTTTTATTAATGATTTGGACGAGGAGGTGCAGGGAACGCTGATCAAATTTGCAGATGACACCAAATTGGGTGGGATAGCTAATACCCTGGAAGACAGAAACAAACTTCAAAGTGATCTTGATAGGCTGGAGTGCTGGGCTGAAAACAACAGAATGAAATTTAATAGGGATAAATGCCAAGTTCTACATTTAGGGAATAGAAACCAAATGCACAGTTACAAGATGGGGGACACTTGGCTCAGCAATACTACAAATGAGAAAGATCTTGGAATTGTTGTAGATCACAAGCTGAATATGAGCCAAGAGTGCGATATGGCTGCAAGAAAGGCAAATGCTATTTTGGGCTGCATTAATAGAAGTATAGCTTCCAAATCACGTGAGGTACTGGTTCCTCTCTATTCGGCCCTGGTTAGGCCTCATCTAGAGTATTGCGTCCAGTTCTGGGCTCCACAATTCAAGAAGGATGCAGACAAGCTGGAGCGTGTTCAGAAGAGGGCAACCAGGATGATCAGAGGTCTAGAAACAAAGCCCTATGAAGAGAGACTGAAAGAACTGGGCATGTTTAGCCTGGAGAAGAGAAGATTGAGGGGAGACATGATAGCACTCTTCAAATACTTAAAAGGTTGTCACACAGAGGAGGGCCAGGATCTCTTCTCGATTCTCCCAGAGTGCAGAACACGGAATAACGGGCTCAAGTTAAAGGAAGCCAGATTCCGGCTGGACATCAGGAAAAACTTCCTGACTGTTAGAGCAGTGCGACAGTGGAATCAGCTACCTAGGGAGGTTGTGGGCTCTCCCACACTAGAGGCATTCAAGAGGCAGCTGGACAACCATCTGTCAGGGATGCTTTAGGGTGGATTCCTGCATTGAGCAGGGGGTTGGACTCGATGGCCTTGTAGGCCCCTTCCAACTCTGCTATTCTATGATTCTATGATTCTATGATTTTTCTTACAGCCAACAAATCAATCTTTGGTTTTTTCCCCATCTTGGCAAATAATTTTACTAGAATCATTTATATTCCATTTGTATTTCACCTTCTTAACCAAAAAATGGCATTCAGATTGGCTTACGGGCATAATGAAAATTGACTAAAGCAAACACATTAAAATATAATTACCTAATTTCAGCACCCCCATCTCAACAGATCTTCAAGCCACCTGAAAAGCATCCCATAGCTCTTAATTAGAGATGCAGGCTAACCCACAAAGATGTTATCATTTAAACTGTCGCCATGAAGTAGGAGTAATCAAAGACAAAGGCCTAATCTACACCAAGCAGGATATTACAGTATGAAAGCAGTACATAAAAGGCAGGAGCCACACCAAGCAGGATATAGCGGTATGAAAGTGGTCTATGGTCTGTGTCAATGGGACTCAACAGTTGTCAGTGCACTTCAGTACTGCTATAAAGCAGTCCTTTGGCTCCCCTGCCTTTTATATACCACCTTCATACTGCTTTCATAATGCAATATCCTGCTTGGTGTAGATTAGGCCAAGGAAAGAAGTATCCTGGGTCTTCTTGATTATTTGCCTTTTTCTGACTTCCTCTGTTAGTCTGAGAAACAATAGTACATTTTATAAACCTCGTTATCCCTTCATTCACTTGATGACACAAGGAAGGCCCATCCATTCCATGGCACGCTGGCAGATGAGGTCACTTCTGCGCTGAAAAGAGGCCTGGAGCTGCGCTCACCTTGTGATACAGCAGTGCCTGCAAATCCTGGGGCTTCTGCTTGCTGCGGAGAGCTTGATTTGGCCTGAGCGGAGGGCCTTCGTTGGGACCTGAGGGGTGTGGGGCCCCAAACCAGTCTCGGAAGCACCTCTGACATCTACTCTTGGTGACGGCTTACATGGCAGGGCTCCTATTAACTCGGCACAGCCCTTCAGTTTTCAGTAGGTGGTAAAACTACATGCCAGGGTGGTTGGTTATGAGGGGTGGAGAGAAAGTAGACCTCCAGATATATTGGACTTAATTCATAAGAATATAAGCGCCCTGCTTGATCTGAACAAGGGTCCATCTAGTCCAGCATTCAGTTCCCACAATGGCCAACTAGGTGACTTTGGAAATCCACAAGCAGGGCATGAGTGCAATAGCAACACCCTCTCACTCATGTTCCTGCAACTGGTGTACAGAACCAGGCCACTGATGCTGGAGGGAGCACATAGCCATCAGCTTTATCCTCCATGTATTTGTTGAATCCTCTTTTAAAACTGGCCAAGTTAGTGGCCATCACTACATCTTGCTGTAGCAAATGCCATCCTTTAGCAGTGCACTGAGTGGCTGTTTTCCAACTCTACAATATTCCTTGTAAGGTCTGGTAATCAGAATTTTGTGGTGTGTCTGTCCATATGTGTGTGTATGTGTGTGTGTGTGAGAGAGAGAGAGAGAGAGAGAGCATGTGTGTATGTCTGTGTGTGTGTGTGTGTGTGTGTGCGCGCGCGCACATGAACATTGGCAGGCCCAATGGTCAGGAATGCTGGGAATGATACGAAATTATTTGGGGTGGTTAAAACAAAAGAGGACTGTGAAAAGCTCCAGCAGCATCTTCCCGAACTGGGGGTGTGGGCATCCAAATGGAAAATGCAGTTCAATGTAAGCAAGCAAGTGTCAAGTGATGCACTTTACACTTCATATACCAACTTCATATATGCTCTGATGGGATCTGAGCTAGCAGTGACTAAGAAAGAGACCTTGGGGTTGTGGTGGACAACGCATTGAAAATGTTAACCCAGTGTGCAGCTGCTGTGAAAATGGCACATTCCATGTTGCTCATAACTAGGAAAAGAATTGAAAATAAAACTGCTAAGATCATACTGCCCTTATTCATATCTATGGTGCAAACAATGTATGTGTCTCTGCATCTTCATATGAACAAATATGTGAGCATGTGTGCATGAAGGGGTGTGTGTGTGTGTGTGTGTGTGTTTATCTGTGAATCTGTGTGTGTGTGTGTGTGCGCGCACAGCTGTGTGTATAAATGTGTGCATGGGTGCATTTGAGTGTGTTTTGTATGAGGATGCATGTAAGTAAGTGTTTGACTATATGTATATGTGCACACATATGCATGTGTGTATACATGTATTTCCATGTATTTGTTTGTATATATGTATGCACATGCATATCTGACTACATTTATGTGTGTATATGTGTTTGTTTGTGTATATGTGGAATGCATGCATTTGTATATGTATGTGCATGTGTGCAAAGATGTGTCTGAGAATTTGTGTGTGTTTATGTGTGTGTGCATATGCATGCACGTGTGTAAATATTTGGCTACATGCATACACATGTGTTTGCATATCTATGCATGTGTGCATATGTGTGTGCTTGCACACACATGTGTATATGTCTGTGTAATTGTGTATGCATAGACTTGTCTGTATATGTATGTGTGTGTTCACACTCATGTATACGTTCTTCTGTGAATAAATGTGTGTGTTTGTGTGTGTATATATATCTTTGTGTGTGCATGCATGCATTCAGGTGTATCTGTGCATGAAGCACATATGTGTGTGTATGTTTATGTCTATGCATGTCCTTGCACACATGTGTACATATGCACATATATATATATATAAACGCACATATGGATACACATGTACACACATACATACACACATAGTGCAAATGCGTAGAAGTTGTCTGTTTAAATAATAGAGAAATTGCCAGAGTGGGCTGCATGGCTTCTCCTGAGGTATGAAGTGTCACTTTTCCCAGAGAGGTTTAAACAAGGATCTGAAATGTCTGGACCAGTGTTGTCAGTTTTTCATGAGAACTCAGGGGTTTTACTCATGAGGAAATGAGGTTGCACAAATGAGGAGAAAGTGTAGAAAATGGTATTAGATGTGTAGGGATTTGAGGGTTATAAGAACAGGCCAAACAGCTCCCTATTTTTCAGTAAGTCTCAGGAAGGAGCAGGAAAAGTTCATTGTTGCAGTTCTGTGGGAAGATGAGCCAGTAAAAAACAAAACAAAAATCCCCTGCCCAAAATCCCTCACACACACTTTCCCCCCTGGGTTTTGTTAAGTCCAAGGTTTTTAACATTTTTGTATTTTTGAAGAAGTTTGTTTGACTAGCCCAACCCGGTCAGTGGCTTTCAGTTGGTCTGATAGTAGGTTTGCAAGCATGCATAAGGCTGGGTCTATTTTTCAAAGGATACATATATCTGCAGTGAGAAATGTTAATACAGCTATTATTGAGAGATATTTGTAGTTGGTTTTATCATAGAAAATGGCGTGTAATTTTAAAATACATTTTAAAATGTTTTTTATTTGTGAGTAATCTTTATTATATAATTTTGTGTGTGTTTATAAAAGCCCCTGAAGAAGGACTTACATCTCCAAAATGCATCGGGTTGAATAATGGGCTCAAGTGACAGGAAGCCAGATTCCGGCTGGACATCAGGAAAAACTTCCTGACTGTTAGAGCAGTACAACAATGGAAACAGTTACCTAGGGAGGTGGTGGGCTCTCCCACACTAGAGGCCTTCAAGAGGCAGCTGGACAACCACCTGTCAGGGATGCTTTAGGGTGGATTCCTGCACTGAGCAGGGGGTTGGACTCGATGGCCTTGTAGGCCCCTTCCAACTCTGCTATTCTCATTCTATGAAACCTTTCAGGCACTTTGAGCATGACAGTTTCTGGTCAGCATCCTGACCCTTTCCCTTTGGTTGCTTTTGTGTGCAGGATCTTAGCCTCACAGTCTCACATTTAGACACCTGCACAACCATCACTTAGTAATCCTCTCCATTTTAGGATCTTCTGTAGTAAGTAAGTCAGATATTAGTCAATAATTTGCATCTCTCATCTTTCAAGTTTTATTTTGTTTTTCCTAATCTCCCAACTGGCAAAAAAAAATCAACGTGTACTTAAGTACATTAGGGCACAATAACTAGAAGTTCCATCTCTAACATTGAGTATATACGTTGCTGTAATCAAACAAAGCCATGCGTACTTTTAAATTTCATAAATATACACAAAAGGACAAATTTATATGCCAAGTTATACATGAGCAAGTATCTCATATATTTTAGCTGGCAATGTTCAGTTTAGTAGGCCAAAAAATTGCAGATCTCTAGTACTAAATCCTGGATATCTAAAAGAATTCAAGAGGTTTGATGGAGACAGAAAGTTAACTTCTACAAGGATGCAAATACCAGGGAAATAGAACAGCAGAATAGATGAGAGTGTCATGGTAGTTAGCAGATCTTTCCAGGAGGTGGCGCCCAGAGATAGTTAGCAAAAGGGCTTGGTCAAAAAACACACACAAAACTAGGGATGTGCTCCGCTTCTAATCGGACCAACGAAGGTGAAGAGGATTGGGGGGCCGGCGGAGTGTGGCGAAGAGGATCGAGGTGAAGGCGGATCCTTCGCCTCGATCCAGAGCTCCGCCGGAAAGGTAAGTGGGGTTTACCGGGCCCTGCCGCTGTCGCCCATGCGGCGACAGCGGCAGGGCTCGGTAACCCCCCCCCCCCGCCCTCCTCTCCCTTACCTGCTTCCGTCCGCGGTCCGTCGGCGTCTTCAATTGAGCCCGCGGTTCAACCAGGAAGTCTGGGCCGCACTTGCGGGCTCAATTGAAGACGCCGACGGACCGCGGACGGAGGCAGGTAAGGCCCCCCTCCCCCTTGGTCCCTTACCGGGCTCTGCCGCCGTCGATGGCGGCAGGGCCCGGTAAACCTCCCGCCCTCCTCTCCCAGCCTTACCTGGCGCCACTCCCCTCCACTGCGGAGCTCAGATTGGGCGGAGCGGGCCGATGCGAAATTTTTGGATCGGCCCGCGGGGCAGAGCGGGGGGTCTGTGCACACCCCTACACAAACCCCCCCTGTGAGAATGGATAGTTTGAAGCCAAAAGAGAGTGGTGGGTTCACACAACATGCTACCTCGCCCAGTGTGGGTTGTTGTTGAACCGTGAGTTATCATGTTGTCTGAACGCAGCACTTTTTCCACAGGGTTGTTCGTTAACCATGCAGAGTGGCATGATAATGACCCTGAACAACATAACAACAAGCCACGGGTTCCCAAGGTGGCCTGTTTGAGAAAAATAAGCTACACTGTATGGTTAACAAGCCATCCTGAGGAAAACGCACTGCATTCAGACAACACGGTAACCCGTGGTGGGTTAACAAGTTGTGTGAACTCAGTCAGTGAGGTAAAAAGCTGCCCGTGCTGTTTGCTGGAGAGAGAGGGCCAGCTTTCAAAGTTAAACAGCCTTCTCTAACAAACATCTTCTCCATTCCGTTGTTTACTGACACTTCATAAAATATTACTTTTCCTGAGTGCCATCTGTCTTCAATGTCCTACATTACAACACAGAGATGGCCTCACCTGTACGCTATTCATTTTTTAGCCTACTCCCTTCATATCCTATTATCCAGTCAAATCTTTCTATAATTGACCATGAGTCTGTGGTGGTTTTAGTGCTTCCTTGTGCCTGACCATATACGTTATACTGTATGTCGACGCCAAGTTGCATAGAAGTCATGTTTATAGTTAATGTTCCTAGTTGCTCTTTTGACCTGGGTCGGCTTTTCCATAAGAGCGATTGGCCAAACTCTGAGCTGCCATTGCTGCAACGTGGGCTCTGCGTGCTCCTTTCCAGCTGGCTGCAATTGCCACCTAGGCCACCACCCATAAGAAGGCCACTAGTGCTTTGTTTTGCAGTTTGTCATCGCCTTTGTCACGTATCGACAACAGCCCCATAGCTGCTGGTGACATTCCCTGACAGGGCTCATCCACCCCTACGGCATCCTCAGCTGCATCTTCTGTTCATGCAGCACCATTGTGAGGCTGCCCTGGCCTGGCTGGCACTTTGGGATGACAACTGGGCGTGCGTCCTGCAGAAACGTGCAATGCACAAGAGTTCCAACACAGACACTTGGGGATGGTGGTGGTGGTGGTGGTGCGGGGTCCTCTAGAAATAGGGTGATGTGGAAGCAAATTTGGACTGCTATAAGAAAGTTTCCCTCCCCCCTGCCCTTTCCCTTTCTCTTAAATGTGATGTGAGAGTCCTGTGACGACCTCGAGCCCCAAGTGATGTGTTATTTCAAAATGCTTCAAGGGATTGCTGACCAGGTCCAGCTTCCGAATACACAACACCAGACATCTTCTACATGGGGTTTGCAATCCAACCCCAACCCCCAGTTGAACAAAATTGCTATAATTGTAGGTGTGCAGATTGTGTCATTATCCAGTTCAACTCAGCCTTCCCCCAACTGGTCCCTCCAGATGTTCTGGACTGTAACTCCCATATTTCTCCCAGCCAGTATGGCCAATGGCTGGGAATGATGGGAATGATGGGAGTTGCAGTCCAACACAGCTGGAGAGCACAAGGTGGGGGAAGACTGTGCTAGCAGGAGGCACCCAAGATATTGCTGAGAAAGTGCTGTGCGTATCACCTGCTGACCTAGAGACTCCAGGTCTCTGCCCCATGAGAGAAGGTGCCTTTTCCAAGGCCGGAGAAATGCAGCCTCCTTTTGCCCTTTGCCTGCCTCTGCAAGACTGGCAATGATCTCATATCTTCTCTCTCTCAGAAGCATACCACACACCTACGAAAGGGAAAAGGGAGGATTTAAGCATAAGCTGCTGCTTTTAGTGGATTTTAAACCATGCCTACCAGTTTGTTTCTGGGGGGAAAACTAGATCTGGAAGGTAGCTGTTGTTTACTTGTTTGTGTTAAACTAGTTTGCATTCTTGACCTTGATGTATATGGGAAGTCAAAGCAATTTCCAAAAAACTATCATTGCTAGATTTCTGTCTTTTTTGTCTCTTGTGGAGCGAGCCTGTCTCCCACCCATCCTTGCACCTCTGAAAAGTATTTAACGGATGGATGGACTTAGTGACTCAAGTGTTGATTACATCACTTGTCTTGTACTTTCTCCCCCATTGTTTCAGGCAGGTTCCTCTTTTGACAAAGCCGTTAAATGTAGATCCCATTTAATATACATCCCTTGCCTTATTATTTTTTTAAAGCACAATAATAATGTTTTAGAATTAAAACTTTGCAGAAACGTGGATTCATGACATCTCAGGTTTTAGCAAATCAGTGCTGTGCACAGCCAGTATCTCAGCAAATACAGCTGAGTGTCCCCTGAGCTTGATCCTTGATTGCACATTAGAACAAGAATTAGTGAGCACACTTTGACCTTAGCTAAACCTAAGGTTTATCCTGGGATTGTCCTGGGGTCTTCCCTGCCTGCTTCCGGGATCCCCTGCGTGTCATTTACATGAACAGGGATGACCCCGGGATGATCCTGGGATAAACCTTTGGTCTAGCTAAGGCCTCCGATGCAGTGGCTTACCCCTCAAATGTGTACATTAGTAGGCACCCGTTGTGATTCAGTTTCAATTAACTTGCAGCTGTTCTTTCAAGGCTCATCTTGCGCACCTGGCAAGGAGATGAAGCCTTGCGAAGCGTGTGGGGTCGTTTTCGAGCCTCATGTCTTGAGCCCTTTTGCCTTTGATCCTGCCCACCACTGGACAGGGATGCACCTCTGGGAGCATCCTCAAAGCTGAATTTGGCCATCAGACTGAATTTGTCTGTCGGTTCAATACCCATTTTAAAGGGTTGGGCTTCGCCCCCAGATTCAGTTGTTGATGTCTAAAATGAGAGGTATTGGGGTTGAACTCCATCTAGAAACATTTTCCTCTCAAGAGTTACCAAGTATCTACTCTGCAGCTATAGGACTCTGCTCCCCTGGAGATATAGAATCAGAACTAGAAGGGAACTTGGAGATCATCAAGTCCACCTCCTGCTCAATGCAGGCTCTGCAATGCAGGATGCAACTACCACATCCCTGAGAGATGGCCATCCAGCCTTGGTTTAGATACCCCCAGGGAAGGCAAATCCACCCTAATACAGCGGAATAGACATGTGGCGTTTCAGAGAGCTCAAACTGCCTCACGTACATTGGCAAAGGCCCAGCAAATATTCTGAGAGATAGCTGAACTCTTTGTTCAGGAAAATGGCAGGCATAACTATTATCAGATAAGGGTGAAGTCATTTAATAATCCCTGAAGTGTATGATATGGAAGAATTGTGGCTGTATTTACTAGAGATCAAGATTAGCATCAATTGCTGAACTAATATGGGATTAAGCCTGCTTTTATAACATACAGCTAGTCGCTAATCAGGAACAAACAACAGAGAGAATGAGCCAGAAGTCACAGAATCAGAATTGTGACATACTGAAATCTCCCTGCCTGTAAGTTCACCCTAGTCAAGCTAATCCTGCCCTCTGGGACAGCAGAGACCACATCTTTGCCTTCTTCTATGGGGCAGCCCTTCAGGTATCGGGAAAGTGCTATCATGCCTCATATTCCTTTTCTTCAACCTTTCCTGATAGGGCTAGTTGTCCATTCAGCTGACCATTTTTGTTATTGCTCTCTGAACCTGTTCTAATGTTTGCAACAGAGATAGGCAATTCGATGCCCTCCAGATGCTTTGGACTACAACTTCCATAAGCCCCAGTCAGTATGGCCAATGGTCATGGATTATGAGGTTGCAGTCATAGTATCCTAGAATAGTAGAGTTGGAAGTGACCTATAAGGTGATTGAGTCCAACTCCCCCCCTCCTGCTCAGTGCAGGAATCCACCCTAAAGCATCCCTGACAGATGGTGGCAAAATCAGGTTTGGTGGGGAATGTTTCCTGAAAGCAGCATTAGGTTGACGACAGCAATTACTAAAGGCTAAAAAATGGTAGCAATATTCTTCCTGTTATTCAATATGCAGAACTCCACATTTGATGTGGAGGAATGAATATTACTAGAATATTGTTAAGTTATGTGTGTTAGCTAGAAGTGAAACTCATTCTATGTCTTAGGTGTAGGCTCCAGAACTGGCATGGATTAAAAACAACATCCCAGAGCCTCCCTGTCTTTAGGCATAACCCACCATCATGAATCTTCAGGGGTATCTTGTTGCATGAATTCCCATGCTTGATCCTCAGAGTAACTGGAACTACATCAGTACTTAAATGAGACAAAAATACATTTGAAGCCACCCAAGCGACAGCCCTGGGGTATCAAACATGGCTCTCGTAGACACCTCTCTTGGTGCCACCTGATTTTCATCTTTTAAATTATTTTAAGTTAGAATATTTTTTAACTAGGAAGCTGGCATGCTGTAAAATAAAAGCACTGGCATCTAGCAACATGTTTTTTTCCTAGTGTCACGATCCGGGATGTGGGCGGCAGGGTCCTTAGGCAGGAACACCGGGGCTGGGATGGACAGAGACAGAACCAGCTTGGGCGGTTGGAATACTGGTGGAGCAAGCTGGGAGTGAGGCACGGGTCTCGGGTGGCAGAGTCCAACAGAGGGCCAGAGGCAGGAGGCAGATCCAGGAAACAGGCACAAGGTCAGACACAAGTTCAGAATCCAAGCAGGGGCCAGAGGCAGAAGAGAAGTCCAGTCAACAAGCAGGCAAGGTCCAGGCAGGGATCAAGGCAAGAGGTAGAGTCCAGGGGGAACAGAGTCCAAACGAGGGCTAGAGGCAGAAGTCAAAGGCAAAGCAAGGTTCGGGAATGTACCAGGTAGCAAGGGGCCAGAGGCAGAGGTGTGGTTGAGATGAGCAAGAAGTCCAGCAAGGTGAGATGAAATCTGTGGTAGCAAATGGTCAGGAACCGGCTGCAGCTAGCCCAAGAGACGGTGTTGCTGTGACAAAGGCACAGGTGAAATGCAGTTCTTATATAGGCCTTTCCTGGCAGCTCCTAGCTGTTCCATATGATCCCACCTGGGAGTGCCTGCTGGTCTGGGCCTGAACCCTGCAAGCCTTTACCAGCCAGGGCTCACATCCTGTGAAATCCTGTGGCTGGTTATATGGAAAGTTGCCGCCAGATGGTGCTGCAGGACAGGACAGATTCTGACACCTAGAATGCCTCAGCCCACGTGGGCCCCAGAGGCATTCCTAGAAAATAAAAAAACAGAAAGGTTAAGGTGGGAGTGATAGGAATTGCTGGGACGGGGGAGCATAGAGCATCCTAGGGGGCAACAGAGCGAGGAGGTGGGCTTTATGCCTTTTGACTTGCATTTTGACAGGTTTGGGTGTGCATTTGTAAATCTCTAAGCATTAGCAGTTTGCCCTCTGTGAAACTGGTATTTTGTGGTGCTGTGGGGTGCGTATATGTGATTTGGCATTTGGGGCTCAGAGTTCTGCCTGGTACGCACTTTCTTGGTGAAGTTACTTGTCTCTGACACTTATCAGTTTTCCTTCTTTGAAATGAGCATTGGAGCAGAAAACTTGAGTTCACAAGGGTGGTTTTGTGTTTTGTAGCTCAGAACCCACCTCTGGCTTGTATTAAAGTTTTTTGACAAGTTACTTTTCTTTCCCTTCTGGAAAATGGTTGTTTTGTGACTAGTGATGCCCACGGCAGCCATTTTGTGAAAGTGCCCACAACACTTTCAAAATTCTAAATGTGCCCACTGACCCCAAGAGTTTGGGGGATAGCCTGTGTGGGAGTGTTTGTATGTGTGTAGCTTTGGGGGCAGGTAAATAGTTGTGCCTTTCTTCCTTCCCTCCCACACTACTTTTCTGCTTTAAATTTCCGTTCTTGAAGTAGCTTCACTATTTTTAAAAGGGGGGGCATGTTGGGAGTGGTGTTAAATGTGTTGGCATGTAACACGCAGCTTGTTCCTGCAACAAAGCAAGTCTTGCTATAACACACTATAAGATCCAAGATAACTACAAAATGTCTTTATTGAAAAAAGCAGATTATAACATCTAAGGTTAAATGAAATTCTGACTTTTAATATTAAAATAACTTAGGACGAGAGCAAGTCGCTTCTTCTTTAGATAAATAAATCTACATTTCCCAACTTTTATTCTTTGACAATCAAGGAAACCAAATGACAATACAAAATCCTGACAAGTCAATCTATGCACTAAAAGGCCAGAGGTTTTAGAAGGATATATACAATCATGGTTAAACTAACACATTTGCAGCATGTAAACTAGACACATAATATACAAATTGGGCATTTATATATTTCCTACAAAATAAAAATCAACATTGGTCCAAGTTCTTGGAAGAAAACTATATTCTTTTAAAGAAAATGAAAATATTTCTCAAGAAAAAAAACTTAATTTAAGTCAAATTATATACTCTAGTTACGGCATTAGTTGCACGATGAATCACATACTCTTCTTGGGGCATAAGAAAGCCGCTTTTGAATGCCTTCTTTAGAGCGTTGGTTGAACTTCACTGAGCTCCTCCATCCATTCTTGGACTTACTGAAATTCTGAGTTTTGAAATGCGCACCCTCTTTTGGAGTGGGTGGGAAAGCAATTCTATATTAATTGGCTGTGCTGCCTGTGGATGATGGGAATCATAGTCCAACACACCCAGAAGGCATCAGGTTGGGGAAGGCTTGTCTACCTGATGGGCAGCACCTCGCCTGGGTCTGGGGAGGAGAAAGCCCTGTCCTGCCACCTGACTCGGGGACCTTCTGCGTGCAAAGCAAGTAGTCTAAGGCTTAGCTACAATCCCTCCCTCAACTTGAAGGTGTTTCTCTCTCTTTATTTTACGAAGACAAGTGGTAAAATGTTTCTTGTCTTGGAAGCACATGGCCGTTTGAGAGTTGCTGCATGTACCGTTCTGGCTGCTTTCTCCTTAATAGAATAACTAAGAATACCCAAACAAGCCCCTTTGTTGAAGACGAAAAGAGGAGTTGGTAAGCCAGGACCCCACTGAGCTGTGATCAAATTCTACTTTCTGTGGGAAAACAAGGAAATGACAACCAACAGTTATGTTCTGGTTGGAACAAACTTATCATTGCTAGAAATAAAACTTTCAGTGTGTAGACAAATATATGGATCCGTGTAGGGAAAAAATGGGAAGTTTTTAAACAAGTGAATATTCTGTTCTAAAAGGATGACAGTCTGAAAGACCATAGTGTATGTACATATTTTAGATTTTGTGCTGTGCACTGAAGATTAAGGCAGAAACAGGAACTGACAAGTTTGCTACTGAAACAGTGAAGACACTGGAATTAATGCGACATTTTCTTCAGTCCTAGATTTTATCCGCCCAGCATTGTTTTCAAAACAATGCCATATATTCTGGGATGGTTTGATCATGGGGAAGGTGTGTGGGGTGGCAGAAAGACTATTAAAAATCCAGATTTAAGAATTGCTTGCGAAGTGGGCTCTCTCCTTCCCACCTGCAGCAGGCTCCAGAAATTCAGGAGGCCTCAGGGCAGCGCCTACCACCCATATCACCTTGTGGGCCCGACAAACCACATCCTACATAGGTTCAGAAGTAATTCGGAATGGCCGCACTCCTTCGTTGCTGGAGTGAGCACAGCTATATTCTGTATCCTTGCAGTATTTTGAAAAGTAAAAAGGAGAAAAATCTCATCATTGCAGGACACTCCTGTAGTGTTTTTTTGCAGAAATGTGTATTTTCCCATATAATTCCAAAATAAAACATTTTGGGGAATTCAACATGAGTTGCAGTCTAATCATGGAACTGCTGTTATACTTGGTTGTTATTCTTGGCAGCTTTAAAACAAAAGCATCAAATTCCCATTTGGGTGTAGTTTTGCTGAAATTATTGGTGCACCAACTGTTCACAGCAGAAAAGTCTCAACAGCAAAAGGACGTTAAAACCATTTAAGGCCCATTAAGTTAAGGAATTAATAAAACATGCTTAAGGCTGGTTAATTCTTATGCGGCTGCAGAGAGTTGTAACAACAGCCATGTGCCTCCAACAGGCAACTGATAATCTGACATTTAAAACAAACAAACTGAACACCAAGATAATCTGACTTCCTATACAGACTACATTCCAGAGTTCTGAGGATTTTTAAAAGCTCAGGCAACAGGAAAAATGTATACATTCTATGGACCGCCAGCTCCTTTTATAAAACACATTTTTCCTATTTGATACTTTTGCTAGGATTTCAAGGAAATCTCTGGGTTACAAAATTGCCCCTGGATAGGCTATGGGTAAAGTCTCATGAGGCTAAATCCTGATGGATATTTTTCTGCCACATGCTTCCCTCAGTTGTCCGCTCATATTACCAAATGGTGCAAATTAGCGCTCTCTCTCTCTTTCTCTCACTATACATTTGAACCTGTTTCTTGAGATCCGGGGTTGTTCCCAGTTGTGTCATTCTGCTAGTGCAAAGATGCTGCTGTTTGTGGAAATCCAGTTTTATCCTTATGCAAGTGTCCTATCCAATACTTTGATTCTGCTTGTGCGAGGTGTTGCACAAGCCATTACGCAAGCTGTTCTGCAAATTGTTGTACAAGATGTTGCACAACTCACTCATTAAGACTAGGTGTTGCTTATGCTAGTTGGGCTAGTTCTGATAGCACTTGTACAATCATTAGCAGATCAACGCCAATCTGTGTTGTTGTTATTATTACTATTATTTTATTACATTTCTATACCGCCCCATAACCAAAGCTCTCTGGGCAGTTTACAAAAGATTAAAACATTTAAAATTAATTCTTCCACTCTCATAACACTGGATATAACCCAGAACTAGCACAATTAGCAGAAGCAACATCTAGACTAACGAAGTTGTAAAATGCCTTGTTCCACGATTTGCACAACAGCTTGTGAAACAGCTGGTGCAAGCAGAATCAAAGTATTGGATCTGACACTTGCACAAGGATAAAAAAGGGCCTCCGCCAGTGGCAGAAGCTTCCTGCTACTGGGATGACACCACTGGATGTAACCTCCCCCCAGATGTCCCTTATTAAACAAGGCACAAACCCATCTTCTCATGAGCCTGGAAAAAAATGTTTTGAGGCCTTCAAAGTAAATGGAGCAATGGCACAGGACCAATTGGAAAACTGTTCTGTTCTGTTCAAAGATCCTTTTAAGTATTTGGATATGAAATTGATATAAAAATGCTGTGGATTTCAATATCATTAATTTGGCATCCAGAGTTGGGCTGATCAAAAGCTGAGTTGTAAAAATACAGTATGGAGGAAGCCAGTTCAAGAAGACCTAAGGGAAAAGACATCTGCCACTGAAGCCACACCATAAATCTGATGCCCTTTAAAACAAAACGAAGACATACAGATCTTGCACAATTGCGAAACAAGTAGAATTTGGCATAGCCAGGAGCGCTGGAGTTATTTGCAGAAACAGTTTTTAAAACAAGCTACTTTGTGAGGTGCCCAAAACCAGGAGAATGATAAAGGCTGCCTGGGAAGCCCCTCGTTGTTCATGCGCCGCTTGCGAAGGCTGCAAGGGCAAAGTGCCCAGGGAGAGACGCAATTCCGGTGACCAACGAGACACAGCACCAGGGGGCTGCCATTACTTGGCGCTTCTCTCACTGGGACCCAGTGAGCAGCCTGGGCAGCCCCTGCAGCATTTCCGCTCCCAGGTAGCCCTTGGCGCTTCTGCACCCCTCTAAAACAGCCTTCTCAATCTGCTGCCCTCCAGATGTGCTGGGCTGCGTTGTGGGCACTGTAGTCCAACATGTCTGGACGGTACGGGACTAGAGAAGGCTGCTCTACACCAATGGAGCGGTTTTAAGCAACTGTACCCATAACTATATAGTCCCCTGCCAGGCTCCAGACAGCTATGAGGTATCAATCTTCTGAGCCAGCCTTGCAACCTTCCACTATGTTGTGTCTGTGTCCTGTCCCATCCCCATTAGCAAACAGACAGGCACCCAAAACTGCTACTCCTTTCCCCAGCAAGGGATTCCAAAGATCTACGCCTCCCCGCCACCCCACCCTGGACATAACTCTGTGTGTATGAATCCCAATGCACTCATTTCATACAACCTTCTACAATGGGCTTCCTCCCCTCTCTTGCTGGCAATGCATGGCACCAGAATGGAATCAGCTACGGTGGAAAGACAAAGGCCAATTCCCACATCGAAGAACATCTTTCTTTTCAGCTGTGTTTCCATCTGATGCCCGCTAAAAAACAATCTTCTTGTCTCCTGCAATGAAGCCATTCTGAAGCCATTTTTAATTGTCTCTGGCCAGGCTGCAAGGAGACCCAGTGTAAAAAGGCCGCACGAATCTTTGCTCCTCTGCAGCCTGGCTGCAGGTGGTTAAGATTCTTGTGGAAACCGGAACTACCATCGGGCAAACCTGAAGCCAGCGAAGGTGAACCAACGGCCCTTTGGAGCAAAAGTGCTCAAAAATGCCCGCTGCTTTCCAGCCACACCTGCACGGCGCGCATCCTTTTTCAAGTACCCGGTGTCTCGGGAGGAATTTTTTAGGCAAATGCAACACAGGCGCACGCTCCGAGAGGCTCTCCTCTCTTCCCAGTCTTCAAAGCAATAAATAAACTTTGCCGATTGTCTTTTTTTATAAGAGTCATCGGTCAAGCTCTTCTCTCATCAAAGCGTCTTCTCTGCTGGTCCCAACTGGATGGGGAGGAAACGCCTCAGAGTTCTGTAATGTGCATCGGGTACCCAGGGGGAGGATGTGGCGGCGCATTCCTCCCGAGGCGTCTAATGTGACAGGTGTGGCAGAGCAGGTGACCCTCCAAAGGGTAGCAACGGCGGCCTTCCTCGTCATTGAGCTGCAGCCCACAGTCCTAAGAGGAAAAACAGGACACACAGGTGAGCTGGCCTGTTGGGCAGCCTGCCCCAACCTGCAACTCCCATGGCCATGGGGCATGCTGGCTGGGGAATATGGGAGGTGCAGTCCAACACATCTGGAGGGTACCTGCTGGTTGGGGAAGGAGGGCTTAGGGAACAGTTAGGGGGGAAACATGGAAAAAATATTCATAACAGGTCAATTGCATCTCTGCTAGATTGGGCTGAAAGAACTGAGGCCAACGGAGTGAATCTCCACGCTAGATTTTCTTCAGCATGCAAACATGGCCGTATGCTTCCATGTGGCCTACATAATTTAATAGCATCCACCACGTGTGCATACACACAGCTGCAGGAACCCCGTGTCCGCATTACCAGAGAACAACCAACATCCGGAATAGGAAATGGTAGAGGAACAGATCATCAGTCTTGCTAGGCTGTCGTGAACACTCTTAGCAGGGAGGGCCCATAGCACAGAGTGGAGGCACCTGCTTTGGATGCAGAAGGTCCCAGGTTGCGTCCCTGGAATCTCCAGGTAAAAAGACCTCAGGAGGCAGAGGGTGGGAAAGACCAAAGGCCCAGTAAAGCTGGTGCCCGTCGGAGTAGACAAGGCTGAGTTAGGTGGAACAAAGCCCTGGCCCCACTTTCAAGGTTCAGCGATAGATCTCGCCTTTCCTGCTTTGTGTATGGGGCTGTGGCATGGCCCTGGCTGGACCACGGGCTGTTGGCCTGGCTTGGAAGCCCCAAGAGTGACCCTGGCCATCACAGCACTGTGTGTGTATGTGGTTGGAAACTCCAGGTGCACCCCTCCCACCATCTTCCTTCCTTCCTTCCTTCCTTCCTTCCTTCCTTCCTTCCTTCCTTCCTTCCTTCCTCAGGCAGCCTCCAAAGCCATAGACAACTCTGGGGAATGAAGAGGGCAGCTGTGCTTGGAGCTCTGCTCTGCAGCCCAGCCTCTGCTTAAAGAAGGCAGCAGCAACACTCCCCAACACTGTGCGGTGTCTGCTGCTGCTTCCGCCGCTCTGCTCTTTGGGTGGACCCCCTCCTGAACCCCTAGATATGGATGGACGAGAAAATTCCCCAATCTATTTACATTTGTATACCCTGTATAATATTGCCAGGATTCGACCATTTTTGTCTGTCTCTTCTGCCAAGACGCTTGTTCATGCACTGGTTATTTCTCGGTTGGACTACTGCAACCTTCTTCTCTCTGGCCTTCCTTCTTCTCACATCAGTCCGTTGGTTTCCGTTCACCACTCTGCCGCTAAGATCATCTTCTTGGCTCGCCGCTCTGACCATGTTACTCCGCTTCTGAAATCTCTTCATTGGCTTCCAATTCACTTCAGAATTCAATATAAACTTCTCCTGTTGACCTTCAAAGCTTTTCACTGTCTAGCTCCTTCCTATCTCTCCTCTCTCCTCTCACACTATTGCCCCGCTCGTGCTCTTCGCTCCTCTGATGCCATGTTTCTCGCCTGCCCAAGGGTCTCTACTTCCCTTGCTCAGCTTCATCCCTTCTCTTCTGCTGCCCCTTACGCCTGGAACGCTCTTCCAGAACATTTGAGATCTACAAGCTCAATCACAACTTAAAGCTCAGCTAAAAACTTTTCTTTTTCCTAAAGCTTTTAAAACTTGATTTTGTTCTGACTTTTATACTGTTAGTTTTACTCTACCCTGTGCCTGTTTGGTGCATTCTCTTCCCCTCCTTATTGTTTTATTATGATTTTATTAGAATGTAAGCCTATGCGGCAGGGTCTTGCTATTTTATTGTTTTACTCTGTACAGCACCATGTACATTGATGGTGCTATATAAATAAATAAATAAATAAATAATAATAATAATTTGTGGAATATATTTTTGTTGGAAGAGGCAGCAGGAGCAAAGACAATGGAACGGCTGGGAGACTTCCTAACAAAGCCAGTGAGGGCAAAATTCACTGGGGATTTTTCTAAGTGAGTCTCATGCTACTGTGTGGGAGGCCCTGGCAAATTATGTGCCTGATTTGGGGGCCTGGCCATGATTCTACAGGTGTATGTCAAAAGGAACGTGCGAGGCAACTCTGACGCCTTGGTATTCACTGGCTTCTGGTTGTTTCCAAGCACAATTTAAAGCGCTGGTACTTAGCTTTACAGCAGCCTTTTCTGGCCAGGTGCCCTCAATACTGCATCTCCCATCATTCCCAGCCAATGGCCATGGGCATTGAAGTCCAATGCATCTGGAGAGCACTTGATTGGAGAAGGCTGATTTAAAAGCCTGACAAAACTTGAGACTAGAATATGTGAAAGGACGTCTCCCTGCCCCCAACAACCTACCCGTACACCGAGATCTTCCTTAGAGGCCCTCTGCCATCTCTAGTGAGGTGAGTGGCAGCAGGGGACAGAAACTTTTCAGTGATGGCCCCATGCTTTGGAACTCACTTTCCAGGGAGGCTCACCAGGCATCTGTTAACATCGTCAAGGCGCCAGGCAAATATCTTCTCATTTCCCCAGGCTTTGAATTGATAATGCATTTTTGTTGTTGCTGCTGTAATTGTTTTTAGTGCTGCCTTTTGATCTTGAACACTGTTTCATTAATTAGTGCTGTTGTACTGTGTTCTGTGAGCTATCGTAAAACACCCAGGAAATATTTAATTAAAGATTGGCAAAGCAACCTTATACACAAACAAAACAAAAGCAGAACATCCTAGCAACACCCGGGCGAGCCCTTCTCTGGTTCACGAGTGCCTTTGGTCTCCTTCTGTGTGGGAGTGGGAAGTCCATCACTGCCAGCAGTTCCAAACCCTTACCTCACAGTGGTAACATTCCACGTGGTAATCTCTGTCCATCGACACCACCCGGATGGTCTCCTCGGAACCCTGGTTTGGGGTAGAGAGCAAAGGGTTAAGAAGAGGGGTGGGTGAACAAGCAATTTCCCCTCACCCTCCCCGCCCCTTATTCAAATAGGAAAAGTATGCATTCTGAATGGGGGAAATGCACATTTTCAAAAGAGCACACCCAAAATGTTTAAAAGTGCCAGCATTTTGAGAGAACATTCCCTCCCGTTCACATCCGCCATTGTGATCATGGCAGGTTTGCATGCTTTGCAAACACTAACAAAATCCTCAAAAAGTGAGAGAGCCTTCTTGGTGGTAGCCCCCAATTTGGAATGCTCTTTCCACTGAGGTCTGCCTGGCACCAACACTGTCATCCTTTTGGCAACAAGTTAAGACTTTCTTCTACTCCCAGGCATTTGACAGCACATGATAAAGTTTTTAACTGATCCCGGGATGTTTATTGTTGAGAGTTTAAAATGTTTTTTTTTTAATGTAAATGGTTTGAATATTATGCTTTATATCGTAGTTTTAACGTTTTATTCTTTTGTAAACCACCCAGACAGCTTTGGATATTGGGTGGTATTTATTTATTTACTTATTTATTTATTACATTTCTATACCATGCAATAGCAGACATGTAAATAATATTATTTTTTGTACATCCCTAGTTTAGGACATCAGATATGTGAATGAAGTCTTTGCAGGCAGATGGGTGCTGGCCCAAACCAAGGCAATATGCAGCAATTTTACTATAAACCAGGGGTGGGCAACTGGAGGCCTTCCAGATGTTTTGGCCTACAGCTCCAAAACATCCCTCACCATCGGCTATGCTGGCTAGGGTCATCATCACAGAGGCATGGACAAGGCTAGGGCTGATGGCAGCTGTAAGCCAAACATCCAGAGCACCACAAGTAGCCCACTCCGGCTACAAACCTTTCCAACCTCTGGCTGACTCAAAAAAGGAGGCAACCTAGCCCAGCTGGAAGAGCCGGTGTCTGAGGCAGGGCACGAGACAACGACGCCTCATTCAGTTCAGTGGGTCTTACTCCAAGTGAAACACGTGCAGGATTGTCATGGCTGCGAGCCATGTGCCACTTCCGAGAGCTTTTGACTTCGTGAGTGTCTTACTTTGACCGCAGCAATGCTGTACTATGAAGGAGACTTCCAAGCATCTGCTTCTTTCTAAATTCAAGGAGATGGCGGGCAGGCTGCAAGGCACATGCATAACATCAAACAAGGTGCACAGAAATCATACCTGTGCTGGTAAAATTGGCTGGTTACAGGAAGCACACTTTGGTGCAAAAACCCTAGGTTGAAAGAGAAAATAGGTGACACTTTTGTTTTTAAAGAAGAGAAAGAAAGAAAGGGAGGGAGGGAGGCAGGAGAGCACAGCAGCATTCAAACTGCAGCTAACGCTTGGGCTGTTTGCAACGCTGGAGGCTTTGCGATGGGATCTCATCTCCTACACAGAAGGCATCTCTTCCCTTATTAATGAATCCTACAAATACAAGCGCTACACCAGCAGCACCCGGTCGGGGGAGGCTGCTCCAAGCAGGGAAGGGTGGCTGTGCTCCGACTGCTTCCACTCAGGCACCAGGTCCACGGACCCTCCTGTGCTCCCTCCCCTTTGCCTTCCACGCAAGGCAGGGCTGCGCCATGTGAGATGACCCATCCAGGCCAATGCAGCCCACCAGCCACGTGCCGCTCCTGCTTCCTTTCCCTGGGCAGGTACTGAAAGCCGGGAATTGACCTGAGCCCCCAGTGGGCTGCTGCGCATGGCCAAGCAAACCATGTTTTTTCTCACCGAATCACAGGGTTTGCAGGCCTGACTGAAGGAACCTTTTGAACACCATGGATGCTTTGCATCTAACTGACACAGCAAGAAAAATGTTTAAAAAGGACGCCAGATGTGATCTCCTTCAAAGGTCCTTTTATATTTCCAGCCAGAGCGCTCTAAGCTATTGGAGAAACTCCCTTACCCCCAGATCTCCCCATGGATTTAATACTGGATGCTGCTTCTTTCTAAATGCTACTTTGTAAAACCTGGAAGGAACCTTCCACCCTTCCTCGTCTCCTGCGTGCTCTGGCCCGTTCCCTCCTCCAAGATCCCGCGTTCTCACGTGTGATAATCTTTGACACAGTAGATATTGTTCTCCACGTCTACAGTGAACGGGACGCCGTCCAGGCATTCATTGCACGCCACACAGCGGAAACAGCCAGGGTGGTAGGACTTCCCCAGGGCCTGCAAAATCTGGAATAGAACCAAAAGGGCCAAGGATCAAGAAAAGCCACCGTTTCCCCTGGGCTTTATTTCCTACACATCCACACTTTTATTTCCAAAGTAGAAACCAATGATGCACAAGGCTGGGAAAAAATCACTCTATTCCTCAGAGTGCTAGAATGGCAGACTCTAGAGCAGACTTCTCTAGCTTTGTGCTGTCTAGATGTGTTGGACTATAACTCCCAGCATGCCCTAGCTAGAGTTGTAGTTTAACACATCTGGAGGGCACCAGGTTGGGGAAGGCTGCTTTGGAGCTTCCATCTCATTTAAAGGGAAACTGTGTTGTTTACCTCGAGCTTTTCTGCTTCCTGGTTCTTTGTCATGATTGTTATGGGCTGTGTTACATGGGAGGAGAGGGGCAGCAAGGGATTTTAATTTAATACACCCCCTGCATTCAGTTCCATTGAGTTCTATTGAGACAGTGCCATCTAGTGGCAGACAATCCTGCTGTTTTCTGGCTATTACCATTTTAAAAGTGGTTCTTTTTATCCCAGGATTTCTAGAGGATTCGGTGGGAGATGTCCTGGTTGTTTTTATGAAATCAACCCCAAAACCTTTGTGAGTGGCCAATCATGAGTGTGCAATAAGTCATTCATACAGAGGAGCCCTTAAAGGCACCAACACCGCGTAGTTTCCCTCTCGGATAGTCGCTCCCAGTCAAAGAGTAACTGCTTTCAAATATACGAAACAGATAAGGTGATATCATCTTCTATGGGCCAATTTATATTGATGTAAGAGTGCAAATATTCAAGGTACACAAAACATTTGATCAGGCAGCATTCTACTGGACAAAATAGTTAAGGTAACTCAAAAGCTTTTAGGTCATTGGGTTTTTTAACATCAAAATAGGTTCAATCACATAAAGATGTCTTACATGTTTCATAACCTGTGGCATTGTTTGAATTCAGGAACAAATGGTATGTGTGTGTATGTATGTGTGTGTGTGTAAGCCTGCCCAGCCTAAATAAAGTGAAAGAGGAAGAAACACGGCCCAATATGTCAGTTGGCTACTAGGAGGAGGGCTTCCTCTGTTGTGGCACCCCGGCTGTGGAATGAGGTCCCCAGAGAGGTCCGCCTGGCGCCTACACTGTATTCTTTTCGGCGCCAGCTGAAGACTTTTTTATTTTCTCGGTATTTTAATACCTAATTTAACTTAAATTTTGCTGTTTTAATTCTGTATTTTAACCCTATATCAATTTCTGCTATGTAGTTTTATCCTGGTTGTGCTTTTTATATTGTATTTTGTATTTGGGTTTTTAGATTATTGGTTGTTTTATCATGTTCCTCATGGTTTTAATTTTTGTGAGCCGCTCAGAGAGCTTTGGCTATTGGGCGGTATAAAAATGTAATAAATAAATAAATAAATAAATAAATCCCCCATTTCAGAAGCCTGTACTCTTACCATTTCCATTATGAGGTGTCCACAAATGAAGCACTTGTCTGCGGTTTGCTGGAAACCTGAATACTGGTTTGAGAGAGAGAGAGAGAGAGAGAGAGAGAGAGAGAGAGAGAGAGAAGGAAAATGTGGTTACTCACCCCCCTTGCTCTCTTTCGTTCTTGCTCTAGAGCTCTGTTTTTTCACACAAACCTTTTCCCCTTCAACAAGAATCAAACAAACCTGCCAAATCTTGCTGAATAATGGCCAAACTGGAAACATAAATGCAAAAGCTCTCAAGTGAGGAGACCACCTGCATGCCCCTCTTCATAGGGATATTGGTGATTCTGAGGTTTTGCAAGCACAATCGACCCGGATGTAGAACTTTGTAATCCCAATAGTCTCATCTTTCACTAAAAAACAGCCTTTGAGGACTTGCAATGGTGGGCTTACTTTGAAAACACGCAGAAGGTAATTCCAGAGGTAGCTGCCGTATCCCAACAAGGAAGAGAAGAGGGGGTGGTACAAACACGTTCAAAATGAAAGAGGCAGAGACTCAGTCTGGTGTTCGCAACTAGAATTCATTTACACATACACAGGCACAGCCCCACACAACGTGGAGGTTAGAAAGGTCCAATCCTGGTTTGCCGATTCAAATGAACTTAATGGTACAAACTCTAATTTGCCAGGTTTGGGTGATAAAGCGAACTGGTTTACCACAAGCTGGGATTGGAACTTTCTAATCTCCATGTGTGTGAGGGGAAGTAGGAGGGCAAAGGGGCTACTTTACATGCCTTTTGCACAGATTAGATGGAATCACCTATAAAGCCCAGGAAGGAGGAAGAAACAGCAGTCAGGGAGGAAAATGGCACCAAACAGTATAGAAAAAGGTGAATCTAAGTGCTCTGGGTTGGGGCCAAAATCCAATCCCATGGAAATGGCTACTTTCTACTAAAAAAAACAAAACCAGAGGGTATTTGGAGCAGCTCTAATCTAAATGGAAGGCAGCATTTTCAGAATTTGGTCCAAAGAACTGGGCTGTGAACTCAATTAAACAATTTGGACAAAGCTATCACCGCCATTATTCCTTCTAATAGCAAACTGAAGCGGTCAGTGCCACCAGGATTGTAGCCAAAACAGGGCCACTGAGATACAAGACGGATGAATCAACATGCTCAGGGGAACCCCGAGGTTTCCTGAAACACACACACACACACACACACACACACACACACACACGGAACCCGCCCCTCCCCATGAAGACCGGCCATGCTCAGTAGCTACAGAATACAGAGTGAGGTCAGGAAAAGAAAGACAGAATGTGGGGATGGGGGTGGGTGGGGAAGGAATGGGAACACTACTGTAGGAGGTGTGGATACACTGCAACATTTTGTTGCAGGTCCCACTTGTTCCCTCTGACAGGAAACTCAGGTGGCTGAGTGTCTTTCAGTTGAGAAGCAAAATGACACCACCCAAAAACAAAATAGCAATTGATGGCAGGGAAATGGAGCTCAGGAGAAGGAAAGAGCTTTCAGGTAATAACACCATGGTTGTGATGCCACAACCCTACATTCCTTGTGAGGTTGGATATCCTCAATTAAGCAACAGTTAACAATTTGCTTGGTGATGGTTGTGTTGTAAGTTTTTGAAATACAAAGAGAAATATACAATTACAAACCAACACCACCAAACAGCCTGACAGTGACCTGCCACGGTGCACAGAAGGTTAAAATGGCGGCTGAGAAGAAGAAAATGGAAAGCAGAGGTGGGAAGGGAAGAGGAAATTGGCCTGTTCAAGCCTCTGATAACTTGTGGGAAGCAAAGGAAAGGAAAAATGACTGCTTTTCCCTTTCCCATTCTCCAGACCCGGCTAGCCATTTTATATAACTATCCGTTTGGGGACTGGCAGGCAGCCCCCAAACCTGGGCCTTATTGGTGCATAGCAGGAGAAGACCTCGCAAGGGGAGACCTTCCCTCCTTCCTGAAACTCCACCTTCCCTAGGAGAGACCTGAGCTGCCTAGAGCTTCCTAGAGCTTCCCTAGGAGAGACCTCCACCTTCCCTAGGCTGCCTAGAGCTCTGAACAAGACTTAAAACAATGGAATTCAGCTGCAACAGATGGAAGGAAAGAACGGGCATGTTTAGCCTGGAGAAGAGAAGATGGAGGGGAGACATGATAGCACTCTTCAAATACTTAAAAGGTTGTCACACAGAGGGGGACCAGGATCTCTTCTCGACCCTCCCAGAGTGCAGGACACGGAATAATGGGCTCAAGTTAAAGGAAGCCAGATTCCAGCTGGACATCAGGAAAAACTTCCTGACTGTTAGAGCAGTGCGACGGTGGAATCAGTTACCTAGGGAGGTTGTGGGCTCTCCCACACTAGAGACCTTCAAGAGGCAGCTGGACAACCATCTGTCGAGGATGCTTTAGGGTGGATTCCTGCATTGAGCAGGGGGTTGGACTCGATGGCCTTGTAGGCCCCTTCCAGCTCAGCTATTCTATGATTCTATGATTCTAAGGTTGATTTAAGGTACAAGTTGCATTTTCTCAACGTCTTCCAAAATTAGACACGCATTTGTAAGCATAATGTCAAGTGCTTTGAACGCCAAACGGACCTGCTGCTCTGGAATTCCAGCCAGCTAATGTTTAAACACTTATTTGCTGTGGGGTGGACTTTACCTCACCTTATTCCAGTTCAATATAAACACAACGCCACACGCCTGCCCTCTCCTCCTATGCAGAAGGGTTGCTCTGCTGTGGACAAGCCATTGCCCTATCAACACTAGTTCGGAATTGGCCCACTCCATGGACACGAAGCCCAATATTTGATTATCTGAACAAATTTGGAGCTATTGCAGGGATTTTTGTTTATTTTTAAAGGGCATCCCTCAGAACACAGGGCAAGGGCAGGGCAAAAGGTGGGCTGCCTGGCCAAGACAGCCTTGGAAGCACCAGGGTGGAGGCACGCTCCTTGCAGCCAAGGATTTGTTGCATGCCAGGCTAAGGGTCCAATGCACAGATGGTGTGTGCGTGTGCACACATGCATGTGTGCACATGTGGACCAAGACACAGCAAAATACAGGAGGAAGAACCAAAGTGCAAACTAATAGCAGTTATTTCAAAGAAGCTGCACCAAGCTAATCTCAACTGTATTTCAAAATAAAAAAAATAGATCTACATTTTAATTTGGATTTTTTTTAAAAAAAAATACATACAAGAGTGCAGAAAGGCAGTTCAATATTCCTTGAGATCAACTTAGTGCAGATTGTTAAAATTATTTTTGCACCAAAAACTGGGTTTTCTTCTTTCTGTTTTTCCACGGCTCCAAAGGTGTTTTGGCCAGTACTATTTATTGTCTTTGTTCACCTTATAGGCCCCTTCCAACTCTACTATTCTAAGAATCTATGATCTTGACACTGAATTCTGTGTCTTTTTCATTTTTTAGGAGGGCCGGGGGGGGGGGGGGGGGGGCTCTGCACCAACTAATCCTGAATTCTGTGATTAGAAAAAAATAAGAAAATGGTTTTGGTTATCTATTTGGTAATTTTACCTAAGTGCCCCTGCTGTCATAATTCTTTTAAATGTAGTCATGGAGAATGGTTTTCAACAAAGGAAGATGGAAGCAGAAATATTTAAAATTCTGTATTAGAATTCCCAGCTTGCTCTTCCACTCAGGAGCTCAGAGTAGCAATTTTTAGCCTTACAACAACTCTGCAAGACACTTTTTATTTGTTTTAGCCTCTCAACGACCTTGCAAGTTAGAGTTGACCAGTGAAGGCTAGTCCCTTCGAAGACCGTGCCAGAACACTCAGAGCCTGCCACTCTACTGTGACCTTATGCGGCCCTTGTTCCTCAGCCTCGTGGTGCCCCTCCTCCGTTGATCCAGGATGTGCAGCCAGGGGAGCGCTTGCACAGCCAAGACCATTGGCCTCTCTGCTCCTCTGGCTTATGGCACTTGTCTCCCTTGTGCTCCAGTCTGGCCTCCCACGGGGATCATAGAATCGTAGAAAGAATCCTAGAGTTGGAAGGGGCCTAGAAGGCCATCGAGTCCAACCCCCTGCTCACTGACTGGAGACTACTTCACGCGTGATATATTCATGTTTCTTTTTTCTTTTCTTTTAGGTATTCACCTGAAAATGCAAAGCAGGAATGCAAACAAACCGATGTCATACAGGGAGACTGGCTGTGGCTCCTTGTGGAATGTAGATGTGGTGGCAAACCTGAGTTTGCTCTTACATCATGTGTGAACTGGCCCCGAGTAAGTGTGACATCCAAGGCCATAGTGAAAATGCTCTAGGACGAAGGAGTGTGCTCATTAGCTTACTGGAACAGGTGAGGCCTTGCAATCTTGCTGGTTTCTCTGTGCGAACGGAGCACGTGCCCCAGAATCCTCTTGGGTTCCTCAGCAGACTAGCTGATGGGAAGGATCTCCCTAAAGATATCATCAGGACAATCCTGCTGTCTTCCATTCTTGCTTTCCTCTCCGTTTTATTTCACCAGGGAAACAAAACCACCTCATTTACCAAGAAACCCAGGCTAGCTCTAGCAGCGACCATCTGGCGAGCATCTTTCCGAAGGTGATGACCTTAGGGTTTGGGGGAAAACAGGTGGGAAGGTCCAGGCAGAGCAGACGGCAGGGGATTATCAATGGTATAAAACCCAGCTAAATCTACAGCCCTGTCACAATGAATTTAACTGAACCATCTGGCTGTCACTTGATAAGGAATGCAAAAGACCGTTTATTGATTAACCGGGGACAGAACTCTGGGAGAAGTGAACGGCCTCATGGGCAGGTTTATGTCGTTTATGGTTCCCTGAATGGCCATAAATTACGCTATTGAGAAGAGAAGAGAGGAAAGCAGACACAAAATCTCTTTTCTATGCAACCAAGCCCATTACGTTCAGCCCATATTTCATGTTTAATGGGAGCATCACATTTGTAAAATAAGATGGACAAGACCAGGGCCTTCTAATTTAGGAAAATGCTGCAGTGGCCCACAAATTCAATAGCAAAGTGTACACAATGCCCCCCTTTGCTTCAGTGTGATATTTGTGCTCATTTTCAGGTAAATGTATTGATCTGCAGAAGCTTGAAACTCTTTTATGTTGTGGTTGAATGGATGTTTAGGTTTCAGCCTAAATGAGATGGAACTGAGCTAAGGTCCTCACCCTCCTACACCACACACCTAACTTGGGGTGGTGAGAAGTCTGGAGGAGCCAAGATTCAGATAATGTAGGTTTCAATGAGCACTGTTATTTTGCATAAACTGTCCCCAACTAGGTGGCCTCCAGATGCGCTGGACTGCAACTCCCATCATGCTGACTAGAAGTGGGAGATCTAACACATATGGAGGGCACCAGGTTGGGGAAAGCTGTTTATAACACACACGCCCAATCCCCCCTCTTCCCGCACCACTGATTTGGAATTTAGCCCTGAACAATCTCTTGCTGTGGGTTTGATCTTATCATTCACATTGAACAATTTTGAACATTTAATTAGCAGACTAAAACAAATCCAATAAAGATTTTATCTGACATGATCAAAAGGCCTCAAAGCCCCCCAGATTTAGTTAGTACAGAACATACAAAAGATTTTAAAAAATCAACCTATTTCAAAAATGTTTAATGAAAATTATTCCTCCCGCTACATTTCTTTCATAAATTTAGACCTTAAAGAAGATTATCAATTTAAAATGGAAATCCCCACCTAACACTATTGCTTCATGATGTGGAACACGCCCAGGGGTTTTAAAAGACCCACCATAGTTTATTATTATTATTATTATTATTATTATTATTATTTATTTATTTATTTATATAGCACCATCAATGTACATGGTGCTGTACAGAGTAAAACAGTAAATAGCAAGACCCTGCCGCATAGGCTTACATTCTAATAAAATCATAATAAAACAATAAAGAGGGGAAGAGAATGCAAACAGGCACAGGGTAGGGTAAACAGGCACTGGGTAGGGTAAAACTAACAGTATAAAGTCAAAACAAAATCAAGTTTTAAAAGCTTTAGGAAAAAGAAAAGTTTTTAGCTGAGCTTTAAAAGTTTAGTGAAGAAGTTGCAGAGTGATTTATCACAACCGAAGATTTCTGCCAAAGACACATTTCGAAGTCCATTGCGGGCCTAGTCTGATTGCATGAACCAGAAAAAGTAGACACAAGTCTAAAATGCAGTTCCAATTCTACCTTGTCCAGTGCGCAGTGCAGACTATAAAACTCAACATGCTACGTCAAGCAAAGCCTTTGGGCCTTGATATATGACATGGCGCATCTATAAAAAGGGCAAACTCCCACTTGCTTCCCCGTGTCTGTAAATCGTGAACTGGAGTGTAGAGTGCAACCAGAAACACTTCTGATAAACATAATCTACTATAATTGGTATTTATTTGAATGGCTGCGTCAGCATCCAAAAGCCCTCCAACAAAACACTTAATGACACCACACACCTAACTTGAGATAATGAGAAGTTTGGGGAGAGCCAAGATTCAGATCACGCAAGTTTCAACATGCAAAGTGCTTTACCATCCAGACCGTCCCCGGAACTCTGTGAAAAACACAAAACCCAGACTGTGTCACATTCAGGCAGAAATCCGAAATGAGAATATGTCCTCGCTACCCGTGTAAGTTTATTAGCATTCCATCCTGTGTCATGATCTTGGATTTTTTCCTGTCCAAAAGAAATAACCATTGCTGCGAAGATGTTAAATGAATGAGAAAACTCCTCGTAGTAAACGAGAAATGACTGCCAAGTTTTAAACTTAGTCAACCCTTTCCCCTCACCCTTATATATGCATTCTTAGAAAGAGGATTTTAGGAATTCATGATTTTTTCCTATTGGAATTCCCTTCCTCCATCCCCCCCTCCCCAAATCCTCCTTAAGGTTTAGGGGAAACATGTTAATACATTGGGTGGGGGAGAAAGAAAAGGAAAAGAAATCAAAATGTTCTTTAAATATATAACATTATAAAATACACTCTCCAGTATAAAGACAACAAAAGCTGATGTGCTGATTGAGGACTGCATAAGTCACCACCCTGTGACTGGAAATTCCCCTTTTATGCTTAAAATGTCTTTGATACTGAGACCTCCCGGTTTTGCCCAGAGGCAAAGGAACCACCGCCTGCTCTCCTGTAAAGTCTGTACTAGCCACGAGACGAGACGCCTCCCACCCCATCCTTCTGTAGTTTAATCTATCTTGGTTTTCTATTACGATAACAGCTACTTTCTCTCCTCTCTATTGTTATACACTCTGGGAGAAATTCCTGTAATGCGGGACATAACAGTGCAAGAAATTAACGTGGTCACCGAGAGAAAACAAGAGAATATATAATTTTAAACTATAGCCATAGCTAGACCTAAGGTTTATCCCTGGATCGTCCAGAGGTCAAACCTGTTCATCTAGGTGACACACAGGGAATCCAGTGCTCAGGCAGGGGCGAACCCTGGATGATCCCAGGATAAACCATAGGTCTAGCTGTGGCCTAAGTAGATCTGTGCACCATACCCCTAACCTCAACATCATGAAGTTTGTGATTCAACCTGTTCTTTTCTGCATGTTATTGTGCACACACTGAAATTTCTGTGTACCTAACTCTGTATAGAAAATGACTCTTCTACAACTTTTATACAACTTCTAAACGCTATTAAGAGCCTCCTCTACACACACCTTTTAATTATGCCTGCAATATATGGCTGTACATGGCGAGGAGGGGGCGCTGGGGTCAGGATTGCCTGTTTTGGAGAAACTGCAGTGGTGATGAGGGACTTTTCTGCTGTGGCACCTTGGCTGTGGAATGAACTCCCCAGAGAGGCTCGCCTGGCACGACCTTTCTCCCACCACAGGTATTTTAGTTTTTCTTTTGCTCTGTTGTTTTAAATCAGTCGTTCTATTTTAAATCTCTGCATTGTTGCTAGGTTTTATTGTGGTGTGTACTTTTATATTGTGATTTTAAGCTTTTACGTTTTATATCGCATTTTTACGATGCATTTTGTGGTTTTCATTGTTGTGACCCAGCCAGAGAGCTTCGGCTATTGGGTGGTATAGAATTGCAATAAATAAGTAAATAAATGAGCAAGGGACTGGCAGGCCCACTCACAAAGCCAGTGCCTTTCGTGTTCATCCCATGCTCCCTTTCCTGGGGCTGGCTTGTTCATAGGGGTGCTGCTCTTCTTCCTGGCAGGGCTCCTGTGTCATTAAACTTTTCATGACTGGCAGAAATATGTCTCTGACTGTCATGCAGTTTTTAAAGGCACAGGAGAAAAGGCAACTAAGCTATTTGCCTATTTATATATGATGATGATGATGATGTTAATATTAATAATAATACGCTTCAAAGGCAAAGCGAGGGGGCTGTCCATCCCAATCAAGATTCAGGCACTAGTGTCATTACTTTGCCCATCACCTCCCCCCCCCAAAAAAAGGACAAAAGAGGATGCAGAGTTCCATGTAACTTGCATTTGCTAATTCATATGTAGAGATGGAAATGTGGAAAGAGAGACTTAGGATTTTAAAACAGAAATACAGGACCTCTCATCATAGTGGTGAAGACTCTCACCTGGTGACCTGTGCACCTGCCTGCGCTGTCCAGGTGCTGCTAATGGCCGATGGGCAACTTCAAGGCCCCTCCCTTTACACTGGGCAGCCTTTCAAATGGAGGGTGGTGCCTTTAAATAGACAGTCCTCTGGAAAGTAGGCCACATGGCCACTCTCAGTGCCATCGTGAAGGAACGTTCTCTACCTACAGCCAGCCAGCGTCGGCTGTGTCAAGAACACACCCTTGAGACCAAGTCCTTCATAATAGGCCAATGGGGAGTGGAATTGTGGCTGCCCACCTTGCACTCTGAGAGCACCAGTTCTTGCCTCCAGAACAGCACCTGTGCCCAACCAAGGCAGCACAGGCTCCCAGATCAAGCGGTGTGTGTGTGTGTGTGAGGGGTTGAAGCAACAAATGCGTTGGCCTAGGGCGGATTTTACTTGGCAGGGAAAGGCCAGTCTCAGCTGGTTTGCAAGGCCAGCTAGCTTGTCTCTTCTGGCAGTGGGTTCAGCTAACAGTACTGCAGCCTAGACTGCATCCTAGACATACAGAAGCTATTCTGGCTGGCTGAGGGACCAGAGGTGGAGGAGAGGCCCTGGCTTCAGACATGATCAGGGCTGGGTTAAGATATACTGTGGCCCTAAGCCATATCAAGTTTCAGAGGATCCATACCATAAGAATAAAGAGAAAGAAGTGCATCATATTATAAAAGGAAGGGAAACGAAAGGGCACCACCCCACATTAGGAGGTGCTTGTATTTAAACAGTGTTAGACAGCGTTCTCTGAAGATGTGTATAAATGGACTAATAACGTAAGTTAATTTGAACTTCTTTTTAAGTTGCTCTAATTTGCACTTATTGCCTCCAATACTAAATGTTGTGTTGCCACGCTTTCTCTATCTAAGGCAACTCTGCTGTCAGTCACACCAGACTTTCCAACATATTTAAGCCAAAGCAATTTCATTTTAGTTATCTTACATCTTTGTTATCTCTAACATATGTAGAGGCTCTTCATAATATGAGGCCCAAAGCCCTGGCTTACTTGGCTTATTCCTAAATCCGGCACTGAACACAATGCCCTTCCTCAGAAGCATACACTAGGAAAGCAAAAAAGGATCCAGGAACACATAGAAATAGGTTAAGGGAATGACAGCTACTCATGAGCTACTAGGCAGCCATTCACCACCTGATGTACTGTCAGAAGACCCTTTTTGAGGTTTCTGAGACTTCAACAGATGTGGTCCACACTCCTCTTCTGATCCATGAAGATATTTAACACCACCATTTAAAAATAAAATAAAGTATAAGACTTCCAGGATGCCAAAGTATGCAGGCCAATCTTATACACTAATAGCAAACTCGTTTTGCAAACATGATTCTTATGTAGCCAAAAAAGGCATAATTCACATACAAGAGGGAGGTTTCATCAGGTTTGGGGGAACCGTATGATTTGCAGAAGTAGAAAAACTTGAGAAGATGGCTGGCTGGAACCCTGGACAGGAGCGCTCCCGGCTGCATGGTTTGCTGCAGCTCCCACTTGTGCCATGTAACATGACTCCTGGACCGAGGGCAAGTAGGAAAGTTTATTGAAGCTCAAATTCTATACATTTTTTTCCTAATCCCCAAACTCCTAAACCTATCTTGTAATACAGCCTTCCTCAACCTGGGGCGCTCCAGATGTGTTGGACTGCATCTGGCTGGGGCATTCTGGGAGTTGTAGTCCAACACATCTGGAGCGCCCCAGGTTGAGGAAGGCTGTTGTAATAGATGGATTTTAGTACATCTTTTGGATAGTATTAACAACTTAAAATGCAAATGAGATGCAGATTGCATTCCTCCTATGCTGAAATCCACTCCAGCCCATGTCAGGATTCCCAAGTGGACTTCAGTAAATCTGCCCTCCTGCCCAAGGCATAATGGGAGTTGTAGGTGGACGCTTACTTTTTTTATTAAATTCTAAAAAAAATACTTTAAAATACATTGTACACAAAGACCTATCAGCGTGTGAAATTTCAAGCTTGTACCTCATGTGGAAGTGGGTAAACATTTCCGGACATACAAACTCACACACATACTTTCAGCTTTATAGGTAGAGATGCTGTAACCATGTGGTGGTTTTTTTTTGTGAACTGCCCAGAGAGCTTTGGCTATTGGGCGGTATAGAAAATAAATGAATGAATAATCCACTGCTGGGCATACTGTTTGTTTGCTTCTGTGCTAAATCTGTGGAAAACATCTTCTAAATCTTTTGCCAGGATCAACAATGATTTATGTGGCTTTTCTTTAACATGGTATTTTCAGGCAAGAGGGTGGAGAAGACCCAAGTTGTTCCTGATTAAAAATAGCAGGCCATATTACCTCTGTCTCTAATGACAGTGCAATTATCAACAAAAAGGAGCACGAAGGTCTGGCTGGGATTATTTAACTCCCTACTGAAGGCCAGGCCTGGCCCAGCCACCTCCGCACCGCAAGCGGTCACAATGGGCATCAATATGTCCAGCGGTACCAATAAAGCAGCACCGTGATCCAAGAGCCGAATCCCAGAATCCCTTGCAACATCACACCTCTCAGATTGTACAGCACAACCACAGGGGGCAGCAAAGGGTCTTAAAGTAGCCTTTGAGGATGCTAGTTGCCACCACAGCCCCTGCAGCAAACTTTCACTGTTTATGGAAGTTACATATCCACAACCACAAACAACAAACTCAGAAGCGAGAAGGTAACCACAAATCCAGAAGTGAGGAGGTGAGGGTGAGCATTTAACAAATCTAACTAAGTATGAGCATCAGTGGGCCATTCAACTGCCATCCCCCGGCAGCTCTTGTATCTGGCTTTTCCCTGTCTGGACTTGGGCAGTGAAAGACCTGCAAACCTGAATGTCAGGTGAGTAAGGACCACACAGTCAGGCAGGGGAACAGCTTTTTGCCAGCAGATGAAGGCGTGACATGGCACGAAAGGTGATGGGAACGGTCACTATGTCTTAATGAGAACTAGTTATTTTGGTTGGAGAGGGGACATTTCTTGGGCGGGAAATTGAAAAATTCAGCCGGGGGGGGGGGGAACTGCCCGTTGACTGCCAAAACACAACTTTCAAAAATCCCTGGGAAAAATACTCCCCCACACCAAAAAAAATTCTGTCCCTACTCCCAGTTTTTCTGTTTTTTCCCCTCCAGAACTTCATATCTCTAGAGATAATACTATATGTTAGGGTGGACAGAAAAAGCCTTGGAAATGTAATAAATAAATAAATAAATAAATAAATAATATAAAGTGCCCTATGAGGAGAGAAGATTGAGGGGAGACATGATAGCTCTCTTCAAATACTGGAAAGGTTGTCACACAGAGAAGGGCAAGGATCTCTTCTCGATCATCCCAGGACCAGTTACCTTGGAAGGTTGTGGGTTCTCCCACACTGGAGGCCTTTCAAGAGGCAGCTGGACAGCCCTCTGTCAGGGATGCTTTAAGGTAGATTCCTGCACTGAGCAGGGGGTTGGACTGGATGACCATTTTTGTACCTAGCAAAGATCTTTCTATTTCCCCCAGCTCTTGGAATGGGTTTTATTCTGTCTCTGCTATATTTTATAGCTCTTGCTGCTTTAATTAGTTCTAAATTTGTTTAACTTTTGATTTACTTGTGGTTTTAATGTTTTGATTGGTTTCATATTGTTCTGTAAACCACCCTAAGACTAGATTTACTGAAGTGTGAGACATACCATTTTTTAAAGTAAAAGAATAACAATAAATCCAGCAGGCTAAAACACTGGGTGACTGGGAGGGGAAAAGGTAGGTACTGTTCAGCAGGTGGCTATTTTCAGCTAGGAAAGAAGGCAATCTCTATACAGCAGGAATGAAGCAGAGACCCAAGAAAAGAGAGTTGGAATCATACAGGCCGTGTACCACAGTTAAGTATAATGTCTGCTCTAAGCAAGGTATAGTTAAAAGAGGAATCCAGGACAGAGCTTAAGTGGCCTTAGGATGAATAATAATAAGAATAAAATAAAATAGTACTTTGTTACAAAGTGCTGAACATGAAGTAAAATAGGTCAGAAGTTTACAAAATACAAAATATACAATAGTTCTAATAAAAGACCGTAACTGGATTTAAATGGATAGAACAATAAAACCTTAAATAAAGCCCATACAAAGTGTATAGTGGCCACCACAAGGATCTCCGCCTCAGAGGCTGGAGAAACAACTCCAACTTTAGAAGAAGGGATCTGTGGACCGCTCCCAGCCATCATGGGGAGCTCTGTGGCAGCCCCTTTGGAAAGAGGCCACAAATCCATTACATCCAAAGGCCTCTATTTTTGCAGATGGAGAAGCAAAACAGCCTCTGTTGCTCCTTCCTCCCTGTAGGGCTTGGGATAGAGAGAGGGCTCTGTCTAAGCTCATAGAACTGTGCCCTATGGCAGTTTATCCAACCTTCCAGTCTTTCTGCCTCCAGAGAGAAAAGCTGGTCTCAATGGTGTCTCCCTATGAGGGCAGGATTTCACGTGGCAACCTGAAATGTACTTTCACTTTATGTTTGGGATTTTAACCAGGGCTATTTATTGATTAATTAATTTTGTGGACCGCCTTTCTTCCAAAGTGGCATATCCCCTCCATTTTATCATCACAACAAGCCTTTGAGAGAAGTTAGGCTGAGAGTTAGCAACTGGTCAAGGTCACCTAGAGAGTTTCATGGGGTCAAGTGCAGATCTGAGCCTGGGTCTCAGTTTAGCATTATATCTGCATCATACATCGGGGAAATAAATGCCTTTTCACTTCTGTTGTGTAAACATGAGGTTAAATATGTCCTGGAAACCCTGCAAGCTGGGAGCAGAAGGAGGGTAACATGGAGGCATCTGCTATTTGCAGAAGTAAAAGCCAAAAAGCAAAAACAAACTATCTTTGTGCCCTGCAGTTTTCCAGACTGCGTTAATATTCCACCAGAAGGCCAGGGGATCCTGTAACCAAGAGTTAGGACACGCAAGTGCAATTTGGACCCAAACGGAGAGGCAGAGCAATCAAAATTCTCATAACCACAACATTCCTCAGTGGTGCAACATATCATAGTCCCATTCCCTAAAACATGACAGCTCTTAATGAGCATAATTTTAATTTAGCCCCTGTTTCCTGATTAGAGGAAGATTAAATATTCTATTCATTATCAGATGAGTCTAATTAGATCTCAAAGAGAGGCACAAGACGTCTCAAGGGACAGGCTGGTGAACTCATGTTGAAGGGCAACTCAGGTTGGTAGATTCTGGAGTATTGCACCATCACCTGGTGAAGCCTATCTTTGAGACTCTAAGGCCTTAGCTAGACCAGGCTTTATCCCAGGGCAAACCCCGGGATCGTCCCTGGGGGTCCACATGACGCACAGGGGATCCTGGGATCAGGGAGGGATGATCCCTCCCTTGCCCCGGGATAGAGCCCTTCCCTTTGGGCCTGCTTTTTCCGCGGTCCCGGGCTGAGCCCAAGGCAGCAGAACGTGTGGCCCGTTGCTGCGGAGCCACGCACGGGGCACAGCGCTCCTCAGGAGCGCAGCGCCCATCGGGGCTAGGGTGGGGGGAGCGGGAAAAGTAATTAAAATTAAAAAAACACCTTACCTTTAGCGCACTAGTGTTCGTGCGCTCCTTCCTCTTTAAAAAAAAATGGCGGGCGCAACGCCTCTCCTCCTGAGGTCGTCGCACCTCACTTGTAAACGGAGGAGGGATCTCACGTTAATCACAATGCGAGATCTTTGTTGCGGACTATGAGGTAGGTCTAGTTAAGGCCTAACTCTGGAATTTTGGGAGTCATTTCTGCTTATCTTTTGCTTTTCTGTATGTGGTATAATTGCTACCTAAGTAAAATGGCTGTTTGCCTGACAAGCGTAATCTGGCATTCCATGATTCCATTGCAGTTTGGATTACTGCAATGCGTTATACGTGGGGCTGCCTTTGAAAACGGTCCGGAAACTTCAGCTGGTACAAAACAGGGCAGCCCGCCTACTAACAGGGACTGGCCGGCGAGATCATATTACGCCAGTCCTTTTACAACTTCATTGGCTGCCAGTCCAGGTCTGGGCCCGATTCAAAGTGCTGGTATTGACATTCAAAGCCCTAAACGGTTTGGGGCCAGGTTATTTGAAGGAACGCCACCTCCCATATGTACCTGCCCGGACCTTAAGATATCCACAGGGGTCCTTCTCCGTGAGCCCCTGCCAAAGGAAGTGAGGCAGGAGGCTACTAGGAGGAGGGCTTTCTCCGCTGTGGCACCCCAGTTGTGGAATGACCTCCCCAGAGAGGTCTGCCTGGCGCCTACACTGTACTCTTTTCGTCACCAGCTGAAGACCTTTTTTTTTTCTCAGTATTTTAACACTTAATTTTAACTTAAATTTAAATTTTACAGTTCTAACTCTGTATTTTAATCTTATATCAATTTTGCTGCATGGTTTTATCCTGGTTGTGCTTTTGATACTGTATTTGTATTTGTTTTTTTAACCTGTTGGTTGTTTTATTATGGTTTAAATTTTTGTAAACCGCCCAGAGAGCTTCGGCTATTGGGCGGTATAAAAATGCAATAAATAAATAGATTCCAACCCCCCTACACCCTTTGGCTTGTGCTAAGTTCCTGTTCTTTGGGGATCTGGACTAACAACCAGGCCACAGCAAGGACACTCAGAAGTCCCACAAACCTTCCCTCTGGTTATGACTGGCTTCTTCCCTCTCACAAACAGGTGTTTGAGCTAAGGACAGCCATACTTTGTGGCCATACTTTGTACAAGCCAAATGTGGGTTGAAGGGTTTCAGGAGTGATCCTGTGCATTTCTGCAGAGGAAGAGAAGAGCAATGCTTTGTGATTGCCTTGGACTAGCGAGCTGGGCATCACAGCGGCTAACGGCCATTCAAAGCGAATTACAAAAGCCAAACGCGCACCTATAAAATAACATGCTTTTAAAAAACTAGAACACTAAATGCAATTTAAGCATCACGTCACGATAGCTGGCCATCAGGTTCTTTCAGCCATCAACACAGGAAGATAGAAAGTTGCCTGAAACCACATCAGACTCCGACCCTGTTCAGACGACAAGCTAAGCCACGGTGTTTAAACATTTTGAGCTAAACATTATGGCTTGGCGTGTCATGTGAACCATGACTTAGCATGTTGTGTGAACACTTCCTAACCATGGTGGCTACATAACCACAGTTTAAACACACTCAGGGCCTTGCTAGACCTACCGCCGAATCCAGCGGTGAGGAGGGGCCAGGCCGTGCTAGAAGTAGCGCGGCCTGTAGGCCCCGTCTACACCTGAGGCGCTCCGGGGCTGAGGGAAGCCCCATCATGTCCACCATTTTTTCCCCTTAAAGCGGCCGCGTGCGCAGGAGTGCACCAACGACCAGGTAAGTAATTTTTTTTTAAAAAAAATAGGGTCCCCCCCCTTCCCCACCCACGACCTCCCGTGGCCTCCGATCCCCCCTGGTCCCCACGTCCATGTCTCGCCACACCCCCCGTCCCCACTTGCTGTGTCCTGCCGCCACTGCCAATGTCCCCAGTTGCTCTGTCCCACTGCCGCCGGTCACTGTCCCCCGCCACCGTTTCCTGTTGTCGCCATGTCTGGCCTGTGATGCGTGGGGACATGGCGACAACAGGAAACATCAGCTGAGGACAGTGACGGCGGCAGCAGCGGGACAGAGCGACTGAGGATATTGGCGGTGGCGGCGGCAGGACACAGCAAGTGGGGACAGGGGGGATGGCGCAACATGGACGTGGGGACGGGGGATCGGAGGCCAGGGGAGGTCGTGGGGGTGGGAATTGGGGGAAGGAGGCAGGAGCGCTGTGGCCTGTCCACTGCTTTTCCCGGCTACTTGCGTGTAAGTGCAGTAGCCGGGAAAAGTGGCAGAACAGTCCACACGCCCATGGTCCTGGCCTCAGCCCAACCTGAGACCGGGACCGCAAGAAAAAACTGGGCTAAATGGGATTTCACTTACCCCGCGCCCAGGGAGGTTTCACCCCTGCCTGACCCCGGGATCCCCTGTGCGTCATCTGGATGCCCAGGGGCGAGCCTGGGGTGAGCACCGGGCTAAACCTCCATCTAGCAAGGCCCTCACTAACCATTGCTGCAAAAGGGTGGGAGACTTTTGAACTTGAACTTAGTATGAAGCTCATGAATTAGCATTTGAGCCTATAACTTTGGGGAGGGGCTATTGTTGATAACTTGTTTTCTCCCTTACAGCACAGTTAAGTATCTATGTATGGTTATAAAAAAATGTTTAGATTCCCAAAATATGTTCAACAACCTCAATATTCTTGACTCTGTCTGCCAGCGGTTTCTCAGGGTCTTGGGCCGAGAAGGGGCTTCCCCGTCTCCTGCTACCTGGTCCTTGAAGCAGCAACCGTCTGTGCGCAAAGCTGGTGCTCCTCCCCTGAGTTATGTCCCCTCCCCAAGTTGCCAAGCATCTGTGTAAACAGGCCTTGCACTTTTCCTGGAAGACCTGGAGCTGTCTTACGCAGAGACAGGCCATTGGTCTATCTAGCCCAGGGGTGGCAAACCTCTTTTTGTACGAGGGCTGAATTCCTTAGGGACACGATGGCCTAATCTACACCAAGCAAGATATTACACTATGAAAGCAGTATGAAAGGCAGGAGCCACGTTACTGCTTTATAGCGGTATTGACACATACCAGATTCCGCTTTCATACTGCTATATCCTGCTTGGTGTAGATTAGGCCTATCACAAGGGAATCTAACATTCTTCTCATTCTCAGGGCTTTTTAAATTACTTTTTGGAACTAGTGATTATGGAGATATGCTACATCTTTGGAAAAGTTTAAGATGGCAGAATGTGTTGGTGTGTTGGGAGGGTGGGGCAATGTGCGTCCATCTTAGATTTTGCCAGACATACACTTGGCACCATTCTGAATAACTGCTGGTCAGAGAACAGCACAGCCAAAGAGAGTTGAGAAAACTGTTCCGCTGTCAACACACAGAATCATAAAAGGAGGCATCAAATTATCCAAAACCGTCCTTGTTATTTGTCATTTAGGAGCAACCTTGCTGTTCACACAAATGTATTTTTTTCATTTAGCACATGCGTCTGTCCACGCATGCACATAGGTGTGCAGCGCACAATACAACCCCCATAAGATGCAGAAAGCCCTAAAATCTTACTTACTAGGAAGTCTTCTTCACAGTAGACTTTTCCATTGACATTGTAGAAGGCCTTCCCTCGCAATCTTCTCCCTGTTAAAATATTGTACCGTTAGACCTTTAATATTCACTTAAGTGCTGCTGTTAAGAAAAAAAAAGGGTGGGGGATGTGATTGATAACAATGAATGGCATCTCTATGGATAATTTTCCAAAACAATGTTTTTTAAAAAAAAAATTCAGAGTTTCCCCCCCTTTTCATTTCTTAAGTTTGTTACTAACAATGAATAGATGCCAATTGCAAATACAGTAAGTATCATACAAGTTTGGCAGTTTCAAAGATATAATCCATGTTTTTCAGATGATTATTCCTAGCCCATCAAGGCTAGTAGCCATTTATAGCCTTCTCCTGCAAGAATTTATCTAACCCCATTTTAAAGCCATCTAAATTGCTGGCCATCACTACGTCTTGTGATAGTAAATTCCATAATTTAATTATGCGCTGTGTGAAGAAGTACTTCCTTTTATCTTTCCTGAATCTCCCAGAAATTAGCTTCATGGGATGTGTTCGCACCATAGATTTGTATAAAGGCAGTATGATACTGGCAGTTTTATTCTCAATTCCTTTGCTTATTAACACCTAGTGGCCTCATATGGATCAAGGGGGATAGGATGAGGTCTGATGAGATTTCATAGTATACTGTAAATGGCATGGAGTCAAGCCAGGATCTCTTATCAATACTCCCAGAGCGCGGGACACGGAATAACAGGCTGAAGTTACAGGAAGCCAGATTCCGGCTGGACATCAGGAAAAACTTCCTGACTGTTAGAGCAGTACGACAATGGAACCAGTTATCTAGGGAGGTTGTGGGCTCTCCCACACTAGAGACATTCAAGAGGCAGCTGGACACCCATCTGTCAGGGATGCTTTAGGGTGGATTCCTGCATTGAGCAGGGGGTTGGACTCGATGGCCTTATAGGCCCCTTCCAACTCTACTATTCTATGATTCTATAAGCAGAAACCCCCACAATTCTACTCTCTAAAAACAACTCTGGAACTAGCACTGTGCCTCCAATTCTCCTTCCACGGAGCCATTTCAGCAAAATACCATGGACAATGTTGTCAAACGTTGCTGAGAGAACCAGGAAAATTAGTAAGGTTTCACACCCTTTGTTCTTTTCCTGACAGAGGTCATCCGTCAGGACAAACAAGGCCATCTCAGTGCCAAAGCTGGGCCTGAATGTGGAATGGAATAGGTCCAGAGAAGTGCTTGCAATTGAACCACCGACACCCTCTCAGGCATCTCGCCCACAAAGGGAACATTAGTGACCAGACAATAGTTGTGAGGATCTCCTGGGTCCCAAGAGGACTTCTCAAGAACAGGCCGCACGACCAGCTCCTTCAAGGTGGCTGACACCACGTGCTCTTGTAGAGCCGCATTAACTACCTCTTGAACCCACCTAGTCACACACACACACACACACCTTGCAATTAACAGCATTAACCAAGACGGGGAGGGGGCAAAAATACAGGCGGTTGGCCAAACCCCTCCAAAGACAAGGGGGTCCACATTCTCAGGCTGCATTTGCAGAATGATCCCACAAAACCAGACTCGATGGTGCCCTGGACACCTCCGCAGGAATGCTATCAAACAATGGTGTCAACTTCAGTGGAAATATATTTCAACTTCAAAGAATCTTGCAAAGTTGCTACAGCAGGCCTCTGTGGGCTCTCCTACTTTCCGACTGTGAGCTGACTGCAATAACCAATTCACCACCCCATGAACCTCTGGATGGGTGGCTACTTGAGGATGCAATGGCGACAGTGAAAGAAGACTGTTCTGCCATCGTCACAGCCACAAAGCTGGCATGATCCTGCACTCTAGCTTGCGTCTGATGGCAACTGCTAAGAGACTTGTGCCATCTGTGTTCTAGCTCCTGCTGTTTCATTGGGTTTTTTTTTTAAAAAAAATCTAAAATCCCCCCCTACTTCGATTAAGCTTCCTTCCCCTAGAACAGCCTTCCTCAACCTGGGGCGCTCTAGATGTGTTGGACTGCACCTCCCAGAATGCCCCAGCCAGCTGGCTGGGGTATTCTGGGAGTTGTAGTCCAACACATCTGGAGTGCCCCAGGTTGAGGAAGGCTGCCCTAGAAGTTGTATCAATCAACTTTTTTTTTTCTTTGTATATTATACATATTCATATTCATATTCATATTACTGTTGGTTTGATATTAATTGTTAGGGGATTGTTTGTATTCATTCCTTTTTTGGGGGGGTATCACTTTAAATAAAATAATTTTTTTTAAAAAATTAACAAATCCTGCTGTTTCATAGCCTGCAGCTCCTCAGCAAACCAGGGAACTGGTTGGGCTCTACACCGCAGGAGAGGGGATTGGGATCATGTCACTCTCCACTCCATAGCAAGACCAGGGCTTCAACATCTAAGGCCCTCATCCGGGACGGCAACAAGAGAGAAGGCCTTCTCTGTGGTGGCCCCCCAACTGTGGAACAATCTCCCTGAAGAGGCCTGCCTGGCACCAACATTGTTATCTTTTTGGTGCCAGGTTGACTTTTCTCTTCTCCCAGACATTTAGCAATATGTAATTAGCCTGGGTCTGTTTTTTTAGGCTCATAGTTTTTTAAAAGTTGTTACAGTAGTTTTAAATGTATGTGTATATTGTGGTTTTTAATCTTTGTATATTGTCTTTAAGTGTTTTTATCTTATGTAAACCGCCCAGAGATCTTAGGCTATGGGGTGGTATACAACTGCAATTAATAATAATAATAATAATAATAATAATAATAATAATAATAATAATAATTATTATTATTATTATTATTCAACAGGAACACAAGCTATTCCAACAGGAAACTCCTCAAGAGCATTGGGGAATCCTTCAGACCACTGCCATGGGCACACCAGCCCTGAACACCATAGTTTGTCAGGAAACACCCCACACCCCTGGCCACCTCTGGAGAAGGAGTGAAACTTTGGTCCTGTGAACTTTCTTAAGCTAACTTTTCTTAGGATCTAAGCCTGTGAACTCCATTCATTTGGGTCATCATCATCACATCTGGGATGAACGGACATGTACATTAAAAGCCTGTGATCTTGCTTGCCGTTTCACCCCTTGAACAAGTAACCCGGGAGCGGCTGAAATGAGTTCAGGAGTAATGCAGGTTGGCCCAGAAAGGTCAGAAGCAGTGATGTGGGGCTGCTGTATTTTTCTACATGTTTCCCATTTCTAAAAATACATCATTTCGTAACATTATACAGGAAGCTGCCTTGTCCTGAGTCAGATCCCTGGTCCATCTAGCTCAGTACTGTCAACACTGACTGGCAGCAACGTCTCTCCAGGCTTTCAGGCAGGATTCTTTCCCAGCCCTGCCTGGAAATGTGCTGGGAAATGAACCTGAGACCTTCTGCATGTCAAATCGGGCAGTTTCAAAATTGCCATTGACACTTCCAGATGACTAAACCTAGGATGAATGCATAAAGGAGCCCCAGAGTTCAACTGGGCTTACCCCACCCCACCCCACCCCAAGTCAGAGCGCATAGGGTTCTACCCAATCCATGGTTTAAATCAGCCTTCCTCAACCTGGGGCGCTCCAGATGTGTTGGACTGCACCTCCCAGAATGCCCCAGCCAGCTGGCTGGGGCATTCTGGGAGGTGCAGTCCAACACATCTGGAGCGCCCCAGGTTGAGGAAGGCTGGTTTAAACCCTCTTGTTTTAAAATCTACCCACCACCACCACCACCACCACCTTTTCTGAGCAGAGCGCTGGGGCTCTGGCCGTCCTCTCCGACAGGCATTTGCTCCACTGCCCCGGCTCCTTCCCTCCCCTCCCCCTGGGAGGGTCAAGCATTTATCTCTGCCAGGCCTAGCAAGGGCTGGCCTTGGGGACAGCTTGCAGGCCTCCCACGGAGCTCTTGCCAAAGAAGGGAGAGTGCAAGAAGGCCAGAAAGGCTGGCAGGAGGCAGCCAGAGCAAGCCCTACAACCCCACAGATAGGAGCTTCCAATCAGGCCTGGATTTCTGAGCAACAATGCTGCTGCTATCTGCCACACGCCCATTTCTCTCTCTCTCTCTCTCTCTCTGTCTCTCTCTCCCTCTCACCCCCCACCCCCAGCTGCCTTGCCTTGTTCTTGCCACCTCACCTACCGCTCCCTCTTTGGCAGGAGCTGGCTCTGGCACGGGGCCAGGGAATTGCTGGGCAACAAGCCCGAGCAGGGGCACTGCGGGAGGAGCGCAGGACTGGCAGCACGGCGACGCTCTCTTCCACGCTTCCCAGCGCATACCTGCCTTCGCTGTTGCAACGGAAGGGGAGCAGGGCGCAGACGCCTCGCCCATCGCCTCCGGACCGCTCCCTCACCAGCACCACTGACGCCAAGTCTGAACCTCAGGGAGACACTGGGAAGCCTGTGGGACAATCCCAGCCCGATGTGTCCAACACCCCGGCCTGGCAAGGGAAAAGAGGCGCTTGCCCAGCCTACAGAGGACACGGAAGCCCGGATGCTGTATCCAAACGCAATCACTTCCCAGAGCCTTTTGTTGTCTTCTTGTACTTTGCACTCTCTGCCAACAATCACAGAAGCCGCTGGAATTTCAGCTACACCAAATGCTATTTTGGGGGCTGGGGGCAGAAGGAAGCATCCCTTAGCATCCCTCTGGCTCCCTTAAGAACGGCTTCTTTTCCCAGGCTCTGCCAGGCCCTTAAGCACGCACGGCTTGTAGTAGCTTGCTTAGAATCTGCACCCAGATGGAGACCAGCAGCCAGCAACAGCCAAAGGGAAGAAGCAGGGAAGGCGGCGGGTGCCGCTGGAGCGAGACGGACTGTGACCCCCCTGCACTTTTTAGATACAAAACTGCCAGGCGTGTACTTCGCATGAATTAACCCGGGAGGGCTCCCCTACCCCTCTCCTGGTTCTGCATTCACAACGGGGCTGTTGAATCCAGACATTCACTGGGATGGTTTGCAGGAGTAACTCAAACCTCTGACGGTGTGTGTGTTAGCCTTGCCTTTCCCCATTCTTCCCTTGCTTCTCGCTTTGTCTTCTCCCCCACTATTGGTGTTTTGATTGTAAGCTCTTTGGGGCAGGAACCCATCTTTGTTTGTCTACAGGCACAAGCTTCCTGCCCAGGTTTAGCCACCATAATGGGGGTCTTACCATCACTGCTCTCTTCAAGGCCTTGTGACAGACAGGGCCCGCCCAGAGTGTCATGGGAAGGCACAGGACAGCGAACCTCACCCAGAAGCCAGCCTGAACCAAAGATGGGCTGGGAACTAGGTTGCAAGGTGGTCCCAGAGGAAGACTAGGGAGCATGTGATGGACAACCAAACCTGTCTCTTGGGAGGTGCCGTAGGTCAATGGCAGAGCACCAGCTATGAATGCAGACGGCTCCAGGTTTGATCTCCAGGTAGGGAGGGCTAGGTTGAAAGAGAGCAGTTTAGCAACAGTGCTGTTGGCTTAAGGCAGCCTTGCCCCTACCTGGAGATCACTAATTAACAGCAAAACCGATGTCTCATTGCTAGCGCTGCCAAGAAAGAAGGGCCCATCCACCTACCGTTTTGATCTGGAAATCAAACAAGGGGAGAGCCGGGGGCATGCTGGGGGGAAACCATGCCACACCTAGGCAGAAGAAACCGCCCCCCTCAGCTGTCCAGTGGCATTATGGGTTTGTACCAGCCTCGACACACCCATGATAAAAAAAGCGTTGTGTAAGAAGCTGGTCATAGGCCAGAAAACATTACGAAAGAGCATGATATTTAAAAGGATGTCAAAAGAGGGAGAAGGATTATTCATCCCATTCATTAAGAATGGGAAATGTAAAACTAAAGAGCGCTGAAGTTGCCCAGTGGCAAAGAGACTGGGAAGTCTGAATGTTGCCTTGGCTGTGAGCTCCACTGTGTTGACCACTGTGGGAACAGAGTGCTGGGCTACTTGGACCCATGGTCTGATCCGGCCTCAGGGCTCTTCTGATGCTCTTAACTCACTGGGTGTCCTTGGAAAGTCACTCCCATCCTCAACTAGCCCCCTGCTGCAATATGGCGGTGAAGATATTGACCTACCTTCCAGGGTTGTTGTAATGGTTTATGTGAAGCACTTTGAACACTCTAATTCACATCCTCATCATAATACTTAGCGTTTATAATTTCTGACAAGCATTAGGAAACAGTGGAGGGTGGTGCCTCCGATGTCAGTAGGGCGCTGCATCCGCTCTGGGTTTCAGTCTGAGCCAGTCTGAACTCTAAAGGAGCTTCTCCAAGGTGCTCTGCAATAATCCCTAAGCACCACCTTCTGGGATGAAGCTGAAGACATCTATGCCATTCATCATGCAAGAGCGTGTTACACACTTGCAATAAAAAGAATTTAAATCCATAATGACCCAGGTAAAGTGGATGTGCTCTTGACACAAAAGTTTGTTTGCCATGATTCGAGGATATGAAAACCATCAGGGCCATAACAATATAGGAGAGCAGAGAAGTTCACCATCTCATTGGGGAAGACAGAAAACTGGGTAGATTCCTGAGGCTCCCTTGTGTCATTTTTTACGAAGTCATTTTCTAGCCCACATGGTTTTCACGGAAAAATCTGAAAGTGTTAGCTGGGTTCTTTGCTCAAATACAATACAACAACGAACAGGGAAGAGCTGAGTGGGGATTCCTGTGGTCAGAACGTCCCTTTGAACAACTTTCAAAGACACCCCCTGGGTTCCCAGCCCTTGGCAGCCTGCCCTTATAGACTGACTGCATTCCTCTGAGTCTTCTCCGATCCTCAATGTTTCTGGCAGTGTCTCCTCCAAGAAATCTTCACAGAATTCCAAAGTCTGGATAAAAGCAAACTCACCCCTCTAGAAAAGTCACTCAGGACATGTCTACACCTCCCAGCATTACTGGAGGGAGGGGGGAGGATCTCACAATATTCTGCTCATGAGACCCTCTCCTTTGGACAGATGTGCACGCGACATCCCGGGAGGAACGAGGGATGTCGTGCCTGCCATTTTTTTTAACAGATGAGGAGCGCACGTGCGCTCCACAAATGTAAGTTGTTGGGTTTTTTTTTTTAAAAAAAAACCACCTGGCTCCTGCTCACCCCACCTTAAGAGCTCCGTGCCCTGTGCCCGCCTCCTTGTGCTTACTCACGAGGAGCTGGGAAGAAACAGGGATGGCCGCCCACTCCTCCCGCGGTCTTGGGACGATCCTGAGACCGCAGGAAAAATTGGGCTAAAAGCTGTCCCAGTTATCCCGGGGGAATGGAGGGATCATTCCTTCCCGCCCCCGGGATCCCCTGTGCATCATGTGGACGCACAGGGATGATCCTGGGACGATCCCCGGGTTAAGGCATGGTGTAGACATGCTCTTAGTGGCAGCCATTCCCGCTAGCGGCAGAGCAGAAGGAGAGAAGAGCAGCAGGGTCACCGTTGGCCTTCTCTCAATTTCATCTAGCAGCAGCCTTTCCATCAGGCTACCAGAACCGTTTCCTCTCCCACCTGGTCAGGATAAGGTCTGTAACTTTCACAACCGGTGCATGAGCTTGCCTTTTTCTTCCTCCCTCCCTTTTTTTCCTTGTGTGTCATGTCTTTTAGATTGTAAGCCTGCAAGCAGGGACTGCCTTTCTACGGATCTACGTAAGCCATACTGGAAGCTTCTTCAGTTAAAATGCCTAACATAAATAATAATAAATACATGTAAAGCACACATACAGCCTTCCCCAACCTGACGTCCCCCCAGATGTGTTGGACTACAACTTCCATCATCCCTGGCAAGCATAACTGGTTGGAGATGTTGGGAGTTGTTGCCCAACATATCTGGGGGAATGTCAGGTTGGGGAAGGCTGCATTGTGGGTCTTTTCACACTTATTTGCTTAACTTGTCTCAGTTGGCAATCTGGGAGACTTCATATTCCTCTAGACCCCTCCACATGCCAAGTTTAGTTTTTAAAAAAGAATTCTCAGCAGGCTTGGCTCCAATATTTGAAGCAGACCTAGGCCCTTTCTACAACGGCCTTTTTTCCAGGGATCATCCCTGGATCATCCCTGTGTGTCCAAATGACCCACAGGGGATCCTGAGAGTAGTGGGGATGATCCCTCCATTTCCCTGGGATAACTGAGACCTCAGTTATCCTGGTTTTACCTGCAGTCCTGGGACGATCCCGAGGGCTGTGGGCGCCAGTCCCGGCTTCTTCCCTCCTCCCCACGAGTAGCAGGCTCAGCAGAGCGAAAGATCCAGGACAGGGGGAGTCCAGGGCCGGGTATTTTTCCTCTTTTTTTGTACTTACTTTTGCGGTGAAGCACAAGTGCGCTCTGGCTCCATTTTGTTTTTTTAATGGTGGGCACGACGTCCCTCCTCCCATGCAGGACATCACACTTCCATTTAGACACACAGGGACGATCCTGGAAGCAGGTAATTCCAGGATCGCCCCCCCCCTCCCTCTACGCACTTAGGCTTAGAAAGGGCCTTAGAAACACATTCACAAAAGTCACCACTCCAACCCAACCCACCCCCAAAACACACACCACCTTTTACTAGCCTACTGTGGCATCCTAATAGCTGGGGTGGGGTGAGGGCAGGAAGGAAGGAGAGAAAGCAGGACCACCAGCTCTTCCAACAACCTCTGTGCCTGTGTGTCCGGAGGTGATTGTTACTTGCCATGGGTTATTAGTGTCGCTTCAAGCATTCCCAAACAGCTCCTCTTGACAGAGCATTGCCTCCTGGTATTCTAGAACCCAACGTAGTCAGTAACTCTATGAAAGTGATCAAACCCTGCAGGAATTTCTGACACTGCAGGATTGACTTTGCCTTTTGAAAACTTGATACCACTGAAACGGAGCAGCCTCCTGGCAAAGGGTTTAGTGTCAAAACACAAAATACCTTGTCTTCGCAGAAGTACTTTGGCCTTGGCTAGACCTAAGGTTTATCCCGGGATTGTCCCGGGGTCATCCCTGTTCATGTAAATGACACACAGGATATCCTGGGAGCAGGCAGGGACGACCTCGGGATAAACTAGGTCTAGCTAAGGCCTTTGTTTGTGTCCTCACCTCAGGAGCACTTCCCAAATTCAGGGCTTCCTTCCTCCTCCTGTGGTTTTACTTGGATGGGACCTCTGGCACAGCAATCTTGTTTGACTAGTTTTGAGAAATGCACAGGATGTGGGTCTCCATTTGACACCTGCCTATGTTGTATCTGAAGAACAATGGCTCATTTTGCAATGTCAGGCTACAAAATTCCCTTCGATAAGAGCACACACAGAAAGGGATCCTTACAAGGCAATGAAGAAAAGTTCACAGTCACCCATCATGGCGCTAAAACCTGAATGGCTTATTCAAGACAAACATTAATGGGACAAAATATGTATCTGTTTGTCAATACATATGAATCACTTAAATTAAAATAAATGTCTAAGCAATATACAAACATTGCAGTTTAAAAGAATACAGTAATGAAAAACTGTATTAAAATTAGAAGAGACGACAGAATGACCGCAAGGGAAAAAGACAACATTCTGGGATAGTCTCTTGGAATATAAACATTTTCAGTAGGCACCGAAAACACATAAGTGCCTGCCTAATTTGTAGTGGCAGGGAGTTCCAAAGAATGAGAGCTATAACACCAAAGGTCCTATTTCAAGCCCTCATGGGCCAGGGCCCTGTCCCCTTAGGCAGCACCGGATAGGTATTCCCTGATGAGCACGTAAAGCGCACTGCAATAACCCTCAGTTGAGGTTACCCATCCCTGTCCAGGAATGGCCATAGCTCATAAATGGCACTCCTAGGTCTCATCTACACCAAGCAGGATATTGCACGATGAAAGTGGTATATCAGTGGTTCCCAAACTTTTTCAAGTCATCGCCCCCTTGGTTCCACAAACTCATGCCCAGTGCCCCCTATCCTACACTAAAAAAATCATTATTCAGAATAGCCGTTTTCAATGACCCACTAAGGAAGATAATAATAATAAAATTCAAAACAGTAACAATTGAATATTTATTCAAAATCCAATTACATTTTTTTAGTTTATTCATTTAAACATAATTGATGAACTTGATCCAGTGATATAATCTTTTTGAAGTCTGAGAGTCATTTAGCAAGAATATTAGATAACACATTTAGTAATTAGGGTAGAGTACCTCACTTTTCTGTAAATTCTTAATGTGATGGATGGGCTTGATGAAGTGATACCAGTTTCCCAATGTCTGGTTTAAAGTCACTTAACATGAGTCTTAAATCACCATATTTAGTAATGTGGAGTCTATTTCTTTGCTTGGAGAGAAGTAGGCAGACCACACTAAAACCACATTCCACCAAATATGATGTTGGAAATACAACCAGGAGCTTCTGAACCACTCTCCATAGTGCAGGATAGCGGGGCACACCAAGCAGGGTATGTCTCTTCATTAGTGTTTTGGTGCTTTCGAAACATTTCAGTTCACCGTTAAAAGGACTCTTCTTAAACGGTATTAATACATGTGTGGATTCTTCCCCTCTATGGCTTGTGACCAAACTACCTTCTCCCATAAAAATGTCCCTGGGTTTTAAGACCTTCTGGAGAGGCGCATCTCGGAAAAGACCACCTCGAGCGCCCCCATGCCACCCCCTTGCCTCTTAACACCCCCCTATGTAATCCCACCCACCCCAAGGGGGCGGTACTGCCCACTTTGGGAACCACTGTGGTATATAAAAGGCAGGAGCCACACTATGCAGGATATAGTGGTATGAAAGCAATATATGGTCTGTGTCAATGGGCCCCAACAGTTGTCAGTGCACTTCAGTACCGCTATACAGCAGTAGTGTGGCTCCTGCCTCTTATATACCACTTTCTTAGTGGAATATCCTGCTTGGTGAAGATGAGGCCCAACTGTCAGACATGGGGCCAAAGTTACAGCTGCCCCTGTTTAACCCATCACTTCATCTGGGTCTGCCCTTGTCAGGCATATAATGCCAGTGTATGGGGACAGAAAGAGGCAGCAGCAGCCGTTTAGAGCGAGCGAGTTTTACCGTCCCAAATCACATCTGCAGCAACTGAATAATTCTGTTCTCCTTTCACCAAGTCTGAGCAAAATAGTCAGCTGGGGTAAGAAGGGCAGTTGGTACCATTGGTATTTTTTATTGCGTGGTATTTTTTATTGTGATTGTATTTTGTATTTGTATGACAATTTATAGCCATACTTACTGTACACAGCCCTGACTAAAGGTTGAAGGGAGCGCTATACATTTTTTAAATAAACAAACAAACTTTAAACTGCAAGTGTAAGGGCTGGCATGATAGAATTCTCTTTCCTACAGAATTTTCCCTTCATTTCTGCGGTATCCCTTTTCATGACATGCTAGCTTTCTATGTGTGGGAATTTTGTTTTTGTAGGAAGGTGCATTTAATCGTGCAGACCCCTGGCTGCAGTCTGAAGTGGTGAAGCCTCAAAAGAGCTGCTGCTTGTGAGGACAAGGCCTACAAATTACCCTGGAGTTTAAGAATTGGTGTGTGTGTGTGTTCGTTCCTTTTAAACAGCTCTGTACGTTCCTATGAAAGTTAAAGGTTTTGTTGTTGCTTTCATTCTTTTACAATTAAGAACATTATTATTATTATTATTATTATTATTATTATTATTATTATTTATTTATTTATTTATTTATATAGCACCATCAATGTACATGGTGCTGTACAGAGTAAAACAGTAAATAGCAAGGCCCTGCCGCATAGGCTTACAATCTAATAACTACAATCTAAGAACACAGGGTGTTGCTGACCCTTCCTCACTCCTCTCCTGCTACTCACCTTCTAGGTTTGAAGATGGGGAGGGGGAAGCAGAAGCCATCTTCACTCCCCTTCCAGTATCATTTTCAGCCTCATGAAAGTGAAGCTTTTAGCCTGAGCGTCTGAGCCAGCCGCTTAGGAGGCAGACAGAATCCAGGGTATTTTGGTAATGGTTTAGACAGGCAGGATATTCCCAGCCCCCCCCCCCCCCCACTTGTTCCTTCAACCTCAGCAGTAACATTTTTGGACTGTGGGAAAGAAAAGCAAGAATGTTCTCGTGTAGCTTCTGGTCCTCGAGGGTGAGCCCAGGCAGGAAACAGAGGCCCCACCAAACATTATAAGATGACTAAGAACATTCTGCACCCAATGCAGAGAGAACTAAAGCAAAATCAGCGTCTGGCCTCACCATCAACCACGGAAAATATTATTCAGCCACACCTCCGGCTTCTGAGATTTCTGCAGGCGATGCCCGCGCACTTTCAAGCATATCTCCAGGCCCTGTGGTGCAGCAGGGTGAAGAGACCTATTGCTGCTGCTGCTGCGTGTGGTGTGGGGTGGGGTGTGTGTGTGTGTGCGTAGCTGAAGGCACAAATTGGTGCCTGAGTGGTGCAGCAAGAATTTGTAAAGCATTGTATATATATGAGCATTGAGAGAGGGAGAGGCAGGCAGGGAGGGAGAGATTTGGGCTGCGCTTCAGATAGCAAAACATCTTGGCCTGGAACTGCATATCTTTGCAATCGTAACAGCTAGGAACTTGCTCCTTCTTTTAAAATGAAAGCAGCGATTCACAGAAAGCCAAATACTTCCTTCAATAGCCTTCAATAACCCTTCCTGGCTTATGCTGCTGCATGCAGCTTGTTCACTCCTAAGAGCAGATGAACAAACCAGAGATGGTTTGCCTAGTGTTATATCCAAAACCAAACAGGCCAGGACTGCAAGCCAGGGTTTGTTGTTGGCTTATGAATTTCCTCTTTTGTTTGTAAGCAACAAACCAGGACGCCCAGTTCAGTGCCACTGTAAGACAGAGGCCTTTGCTAGACCTACCTGAAAATCCACGACACAGATGGGGAGAGCCCGCGATGCAGCTATCCCGGGCTGTCGCGGTACTCTACATGTCAGACGTGACAAGGAAAGCCCCATCGTGTCCGCCATGTTTTTTTTTTTTACAATTTAAAGGGCTGAGTGCGCAGGAGCGCACGAACGACAAAAGGTGAGGGTTTTTTTTTAAAAAAAATGTTTCCTCGCTCCCCCCACCTCGATGGGTGCAGCGCTCCTGGGGAGCGCTGAGGCCCGTGCGTGGCTTCTCCCGGCTACGCGTGAGTAACCGCACGGAGCTGGGAAAAGCAGCGGAACGGGTTACAATCGGGCCCAAAGGGGTAGGCTATATCCTGGGGCCAGGCAAGGTTGGTCCCTGCCTGAGCTTGGGATCCCTGCGCATCATCTGGATGCACAGGGGCGATCCCGGGTATCACCCTGGGATTTAACCTGGTCTAGCAAAGGCCGAAGAATTGTTTCTTGCTGGTTTATCCACTCGTGCAAGGCGTAAAATGGAAGTGAAGGGCCTGCACACATAAGCATGCAATTCATTCACGATAAGCCAGGAATCCTGACTTGTTAGTAGGCATGAACGCAGGTTTGTGTATCTTTGCAGCATCACTGCCCTGGCTGATACCCCACGTGAAGTGCGCAGGTCCTTAAAATTCCCCTCAGAATTTTCTAGAATGCACAGAGATTCCAAAGCAGATGAGCAAAGGTGGAAATGCTTCCATGACAGAAGGGAGTTTGAAAAGCGAGCCACTGCTCCAGCTGAAAGACCCCACAACCAAGGTATCTGCAGGAAACTGAAGTCCTGGTGCATTCAGCTCCCCCAGACCTAATCCTCTCCCCTTCCCACCTTTAGAGACAAAGGTTGATAGGAAGGGCATTTCAGAAAGTGGGGGGATGAAAGAGAGAGGAAAAGAAAACTATGCCAGAATTCCTCTCAAAAGACAATACAGCATCTTTGCAGCGCCTATTCACAGACATGAAATCCAAAGCAGCGCTGCAAAAGTGGCTACCCTGGCTATGTTACACCAGCTCTTCCCCTTCCTGGCGCCCTGCAGAAGCGCTAGACTAGAGCAACTGGCATCCTCCGGACAGCGTGGCTGTAGTCCAATTTAGCGGAAAGCTGCCAGCTTGGGGAAGGTGGTGCTACATTCTCTTTTTCAAAATGTTTTCTCCCCAGTGGCGGGACCCCAAATGAGGCATTCCTTTCCCACCTAGTTCCCCCAGGCTCAACTTCCAGGAATGCAGAATCAGCCTTCAAATGTACACTGTTTTATGCTAAGGTCCCCATGGCTCCACTAAGTGAGAAAACACACACACACACGCACAGTCAGTTTTTAAAAATGGAATTGTAGGCTCATCTGACAGACTAGAAAAGCTGAAAAGCCTTTTTGTTACAGAGAGCAAGAACGTCTGGAGCAGAAGTTATACAAACACACTCACATTTTCTGGACTAAAACTGACTGCATTCCAGTCACCCAGTGCACTGAAAGGCACTAAAATATTTCAGAAGTTTCTGTCGCTGCCTAATAAATAGAAGTTGCTATATAAAAACGAAATGTAGCAAAGTTCTAAGAGCAGCTGAATTGCAGGAATAATTTTGCAAAGATTGGGTGCCAACCACCAACAGTTCCCCCCTCCCATAAGCCCCAGAAACGGAGGGGGTGTTACACATAACTCTCCTTCTTTTCAAATCGAAGACTGCAGCAGCAGAATGTCCAATACTTGCAACAACTCTTTTAAAGAAACACACAGATGTTGGCCAAGACAAAACAAGATCTCCCAGCACTATTTTTAAAGGAACTTGCATGTATTTTGTTACAAGAACTATTAGGATGCAAATCTCAAAATGTACAAGCCTTCACTTGGCCAATAAACACAAAACTGGCATACATTGTCCCTGCAGAATAAAAGGCTTGCTGCTAAAATAGCAGGAGCTCTACGTAAATAAGCAACATTCTTCCAGGCTGAGGTCACTGACTTGTTCTATTCTACTTTACCCCAGTCTGGGATTTGACAATTTAAGTATGGGAGAGAGGCACTGCAGCTCCCCCACAAACACATACATACACACACACACACACAGAGAGAGAGAGAGAGAGAGAGAGAGAGAGAGAGAGAGAGAGAGATATGCTGGAGATTTGATTTTAAACTCTTTATTTGAAAACGTTTACATTTCAAATTTGAAATAAGTGGCATCCTCTGAAAATAGCATGCAGGATGCAAACACTTACTTAAATTCTTTTAATAAAGGATGTAGAAAATTTGTGAAAATATCGCCATCACAACATTATCTGCCAGGTGGACAAGAGAAATACCACTTACAAATTAAAGTTTAGGGAGAATGCCGAAATGTGTGTGTGAGAGAGGGGTGGGCTGGGGGGAAGATTTCATATATTTTATTTCTTTTAGACTATTTACTATATTCCATCGCATGTTCCCAGCTATCACCAATAATATTTGTTCAATGAGAAGCAAGGAGGAGGAGGAGGCTGGGTGCCCACCACAGAATATGGTATTGCGCCTAAGTTCAGGTTCTTGAGAATCTCAGCTTTAATTTAATTTTTAAGGCAAATTTTTAGCTCTTGTGTCTGTGAAGATGTGATTGAATGTGTATGGACAATGCCTGTTGAAATCTCAAAAGCCAGAGATGTGGCTGGACAGGACTCACGTTGGTTGGGGTTTGAGCTGCATCACTCCTTGTCGTCCCCCCCCCCCCCCCAGTACTAGCTAAACCAGAATGAATTAAGAAGATTACTCAAGATGAGAAATTCTGGAAATTGCAAGCTTCATGTTTCCTTGGTGAAGAGATCAGCTTGCTTGGTTGCAATTTTATTTTTAAAATGGCTATATTGCTGACATGACACCTGTTATAACAAGCTACTAGACCAGCCTTCCCCAACCTGGGGCCCTCCAAATGTTTGCTGGACTACAACTCCCTGTATTCGACAAACCATTGCCCAGTGTGCCTGTAATGAGCCTGTATAGGCTGAAGCGGAAGCGTTCTGGGGATCAGGTCGGGTGTGCAATGCGTGCACTGGGTCCTGCCACCACTGCCGTGACTTGGAAGTATCCTCACGGAGGTGTCCAACCCTCACCCACATACATGCTCCTGTGCTTGGAGCACATGAGGAACCTGCATGATTCCAGATGGGTAGAGATGTAAAATTTCTGGAAATTTTGAAGCCGGGAGGGGGGGAGGGGAAGCCACATTTTTTCCTGGGGGTGGGTCGGTGGGCGGGTTCCACAAAAAAATGAACATTTTGGAAATGAAAAATAGGCAATAATTTTTTTTAGCGCTCTTTAAAGTCACTTTGTTGCTTTAAGACAGCTTTCCCCAAATTGGCACCCTCTAGATATTTTGGACTCTCATCAGCCTCCGGCTACATGGCCAATGGTGAGGAATGTTCACCATTGAGCATAAAATTTCATTATATATTAAAAAATTTAAAAGTAAACTCAGTTAATAAATTTGTTATTATTGCCTGAATAGATAAGAACTACATTAAATGACTGCTACAGCATCAGAAACACTCTAAGCAGAGGTCCCCAACCTGTCAACCAAGGGTCAACAAGCAGGACATGAGTGCAACAACACCCTCCTACCCATGTTCCCCAGCAACTGGTGCATATAGGCTTACTGCCTTGGATACCGGAGGTAGCACATAGCCATCAGGACTAGTAGCCATTGCTAGCCTTCTCCTCCAGGAATTTATCCAACCCCCTTTTTAAAGCCATCCAAATTGGTGGCCATCACTACATCTTGTGGTAGAGAATTCCATAGTTTATCTATGCACTGTGTGAAGATGTGCTTCCTTTTTTCTCTGACCTGATCACCCACCATTCATCTTCATTGGGTATCCTCTTTGTCCACACTATGCATAATTTTGTACACTTCTATGTCTCCCCTTACCCTCCTTTCTTCCAAGCTAAACAATCCCAGCTGTTGTATCCCTTCCCTCATAGGAGACATCATTTTAGTTGTCCTTTTCTGCACTGAAATGGGGATGCTGGGAGTTGCCATCCAGCACATCTGGAGAGCACCAGGCTGGGGAAGGATGCTCCAAGTTAATATTACTTGCAAAGTTATGGTGTTTTTACCATCATTGTAGAATCGACTAGCTTTGCTTCCTTGGTATGATCTCTACCAGAAAAGGTGCACATCAGGAAGAATTCTTTCCATTTTCAGCAACAGTTTCTAGCTACTGTTCCAGCTGTCTAAGAAAATGATTGCAGATCTCTGTCTATCCCACCCACCTGCCACGAGCTTTACTAGAAGTAGCCATCTGTTTCATTTTGTAATGTTTAGAATGGACAGAAGCTCGTGTCAACTGTCAGGAGTCAACCAGAGCTCTTTTAAACAGTCCCCAAGAACCAGCCTGTGCAGCTAACTTTGGACAGACTTATGGAAACCTTCCCTTGAAGAAGGTGAAAGGGGGAGGATGACTGTTTGGGCAGTCCTCGTTGTCAAGGCAGCCTCTCTGATCTGCCGTTCTGGTGCACTTGGGTCCCCACGGGCATGTCTACACCAGGGGATAGCCCGGGGATCGTCCCTGTGTGTCCACATGATGCACAAGGGATCCCGGGAACAGGGAGGGATGATCCCTCCATTGCCCTGGGATATCATCATACCCTTTTTTCTTGGTTTTCCCCGCGGTCCCGGGACGATCCAGAGGATCGCAAGAGGTGTGGCTGGCTGTCCCGGCTTCTTCCCTCTTCCCCACAAGTAGCGGGGGTCACCTGAGGGAAGGAGCTGGGACAGGAAGAGTCCAGGGCCGTTGAGGATGGGGTGGGGAGCGGGGCTTTTTTTTTTTAACTTACTTTTTCGCTGGAGTGCAGGTGCGCTCCAACTCCTGTATTCTTTAAAAAAAATGGCAGGTGAGACGTCCTCCTTCCTCCCTAGATGTCGCGCGCTGCGTGTGAATGCAGGGGGAGGATCTCATGATCAACATATCGCGAGATCCTCCCCACTCCCTCCCGATCGTTGGGAGGGGTAGACATGCCCCACGTCCGTTTCAGTTCCCACAACTTGCTGAAGAGAATGTTTTTTGTTTCTTTTAATCATCCAGGGAATGTTAAAAATACATGATCTAGGCAGTCATGCTGGGAGGAGGGGAAGAAACCCTTCTTTCGAGTAGGGAAAATATTTCTCATCCTGTCCAAACCTTCACAAATAGTGATGCATTGTTGAATGTGGAAAGGAAAGGAACATAGATAAAGTTACAGGCCATGTCAAAACTTTAAAAAAATATTCTGTGACCAGTCATTCCAAATTCTGCAGCAAGGAAAGCTGAATTCCCCAACCTACTTTACTTAGGAAATTTAGCAAGCTTGCATGATTTCACTTTTGTTTTTCTAAAAAAAGAAAAAAATACTCTGATTTTTTGGCAGCTATGAGGAGTGGCTACACTTGGCATTCGAAGACCTATCTGCAACTACTAGAACTCTTATCCTCTTGCCTTCTAGCCCTAATGCCCACCCTGGAAATTGATAATGCATGAAGAAGCAGGGACCAGGCTCACTCGTGAAGGTGGTCAGTAGCCCCAAGTACCTCCGCTCTGGGTCATTCTCCTGCCTCTTCTTGCTCAGAGGCCACGCAAGACCTTTCTCACTGAACAACCCAACAAGCACATGGATCAACTGTTGTTTCTCACAAGTCTTTTTGGAGTACAGATGAATCTGTATTCCAGGAAAGGTGTGTGTTTAGTAAAATGCTTTGAGGCTTGGTTCAGAATATTCTATCTCAGCTCTTGCTTGTTCAAGGAGCCCCTTTACTCCTCGCCCTTTGCATAAGCCATGATTAAAACAGGAATTCTCTGCTTAAATGTAGTTTCCTGTTTCATCATAACCAGGAAACTATGGTTACAAGCCAGGATATGAGACCAACTAAGTTTAATACCTTAGCTTGATTTAAGACGGTACTCACATTTTTCCAGTTGGAGAAAATGGAAAACTGTGGTTAATTAGAGACTTCCTGGCTTAATCATAGCTCATGCAGAGGGAGGGGTGAAGGAGCTTTGTGCGAGGCAAACTTAATAAGCTAAGGTATGATTGTCTGGATGCCGCCAATATGTGTGCCAGCCAGAGCAGAACCAACCAGGGAGTGTGTCCAGAAAAAGAGACCAGTATAAGAAGAATGAAGGGTCCACAAAAATGAAGCATTCACAAGAATTACAGATCCACAGGAATTCGTGAGGTGGCAGGAATAGATCGGTTAACTACTGTGTTAAGGCAAAGAACCTGCTCTTTCTGGTGAGCAAGCAGTCCTGTCAACGGTCACAACATTTGTCCCCACCCATGTAATTAAGGGAGTCATGCAAGAGGAGGCAGGAGGAATCCAGCAAATATAGCTTCCATGTTGAGGGATTGCAATTACAGGGAGACTCCCCTCCCCAATAGACAATACCACCCATACCTCTCTACAAACAAGAAACTACCTGATCCAGGCTGCCTCCTTAACAGTTCCAGCCTCTGGGCCAGCTGAACGACCTGGTCTCAATCACCTGAGGAGCTCCTTCAGAATTTTGTATATAAGAAACAACAGTTGTATCTGAAGAAAAGATTTAGTAGAGTCTGAGTGAAGACCCTGCTAGGTCAAATGCTGTGGCTCTGGCAGGCTGGTCTATCTTCACCCATCCAATTTGGACTGTGCATACGCCCCTCTCACAGATATGCAGAAAACTAGCTTTGTGAAACCAACAATAGCCCTTTCCAACCTGGTGCCCTCAGATGTGATGGACAGCAACTTTAGTCATTCCCAGCCGGCTGGGAGTTGCAATCCAACATTTCTGCAGGGCACCAGGTTGGAGTGCAGCTACTTGTCTTTCATCCAATGCTTGCCAGTTATTTCCTCATATCACAAGATATGAACAACACTTTCTCACTGTTCATACAGAGCAGCAGGGAAATTCACTTTGCCTCTCCCTTCATTCCACTAGTAGCCAAAAACCACAGGAAGTGACAGCAAGATTTGTCAAAACCTTTTGCAGCCAAGATCCCAAGATATTTTTGGTGCCAGAGGCAAAACAATCCAAACTCTCTCTCTCCCCCTCCTCCTCCCCCCCCTCTCACACACAGAACATAATGCACCAGGTACTCTGCCACTGAACTACGGACCATCCTTTCAAAGCTGTTCACCTGATTGCAAAGATTGACAATATTCTAGTTCAGCCTCCCCCAACCTGCTGCCCCCAGAATATGTTGGGCTGCAACTCACGTCTTTCCTAGGAATGGAACGAATTGGTGACCAACACATTTGGAGGCCACCAAATTGACAAAGGCCAGCATTGTGGACCTGTGGACACTTGAACAGAAGCAAGCAGCAGAGCATCACTGCTTTGGGCACAATTACACAGAAAGGTGAAACTGACACATTTAAAAACCACAGAGAAGTATTAAAATAGGACAGGGATAAAGCAAACATTAGACATCCAGCAGCAATGGAAAATAGAACAGGAGCAACTCCCCCTCCCCCAAAAGCTTCAGATTAAATGAGTTGTTGATGCAAACATTTTATCAGTACACCTAACACTACCCCAAGAAATGACCTGACAGTTTACCTCTAAGGAGCCTATTCCACAGCAGAGAATCCCCTGGCCCAGTACCACGAGATATTATCCAGGGGATAATACCAAGGGTCAGGGGGAGACATGATGGGAGACATGTCCACAGACGCCCTCCGTTTAAAGTCTTCAATATTCTCCAAATCTGTATCCTTTTTTGAGCTTAATTATATGCCTGTATTTAAGCTTTCAAAAGTAAGTTTAAACACGGCCATATAAGGTACTCCCTGACCAGAGCAAGGATTACTTTACTTGCCATTGTTCCACTCAACACCGTGTTAACGTAGGGCACCAGTTACCTCACTATTCCCTTGCACGCCTTTCTGGTGCAATCACAGAATCACTTCGAACTGTGGTCACTAGCAGAGCCTTCCAAGTGGCTTAGCCAGTTTCACCCTCCGCTCTTATTTCATGTTGAAACTTTGGAGTCGTCGCAATTAGCACGGTGGCGCACCCAGTGAAGGCACCCCAGGCAGCAGGACTGAAATCCTAACAGGCGCACGAGGCGATGCATTTGACGGCGGGGGCTGCAAGGAGCCGTAAACATGTGACTTACCACAAGAGCAGCACGTAAAGCAGTTGGTGTGGTATAGATTCCCCATGGCTTGACAAGCCTGGCTGGCCCCATATACCCCCTTTCCGCACTTGATACAAGTACCTACGGAGAAGGAAGAGAAAGAACATTAGAACCCAGCAAAATCCCAACAAGCTGCTGCAAACCTCTCATCGGGAGGGAACTTGCCGCCAATTCAGACTTTCTCATGGTTTAGCAGATATTGCAAGTGCAAGAGCATTTCAGCTCAGAACTGAACTTGCAGAATGTTGACATGGGGGTTAGGGATTGGGTCAGAGTTTGGTTATTTATGCATGGAGCTGTAAACAAAGTGACGGTCGTGCTATATATTTCACTGGGAGCACTGGCTGTTATGGGACCTGATGCCCAACACATCTGGAGGGCGCAACATTTGGGGAGCCTGCTGAAGAAGAATACAGCAGAAGAAAAGCCTGCTGGGTTAGACCAAGAGCCTAGCCTAGTATCCTCTTTTGAACGGTGACCTGACAGGTATTTCCAAGGTCTCCTTGGCAGCCTTGAGAGCTCAAACGTTGTTGGACTACAACTCTCATCATCCCTGACCAGAGGGCCATGTTGGCTTGGGATGATAAGGAGTTGTAGTCCAACAATATCTGGGGAGCCAAGGTTGTAAACCCCCGGGCATATCTGTGTGGGCCGCCCACCCCCACCCCCACCCCCACCCCCTCCCCTGCTGCTGATATTCATTGGTATACTGACCCTGTGTCTAATTCCCTGTTAAAGGCCATCTATGCCAGTGGGCCATCGCCACATCACGGAATTCCACAGACTAACTGCACATGGTGTGGAGGCGGCTTTTCTTTCATCTATTCCGAACCGACAGCCAGTCATTTCACTGGGTAACCCCCAACCCTGAGTTCTAGTATCATGGGAGGGGGCAGAAAACAGCAGCAGCAGCAGCAGGCTCTCTGCCCTTTCTCTCTATGCCATGCAGAATTCTAGAGGCCTCCATCAGACCTTCCTAAGCCCCACCCCACGCTCTGCCTGTCCTCAGAAAGAAGGTGATCCAACCACTCAATTATCTTCATTGCCATTTTCTGTACCTTTCCCAGCTCTGGGATATTCTTTTTTGAGTAGTATTTCAAACATGGCCCATACAACAGATTTAAACAAAGACATTACAATACTGGCTTCATTGACTTTCTTAAAAGAGAAGAATGGACATTTGAATGCAGCAAATCTTGACTCCTCAGAAACCAACTAGTAACCCAGAAACAGAAACTACAGCTGAAATCCAGATGCATTACAAACGCCAGCTATCATACTGCCAAAGGCCTCTGATGGTTTGGATGGAAGGGGAAGGAGAGCTTTGAAAAATTGGGATCGACAATCCCAAAAGATGAATATGTAATACAAATTGCCTTCACTGTATGTAAAATGACCAAGGAAATGTCACCAAATGTTGCCTCTGCCTCAGCTAAAGCTTTTGCCCCATTAAATAAGTTTATTTTTGGCAATGCAAACAACTCTTTCAGAGTCCTCTGGCACCTCACTGCCACCATCTGCACCCTTTCAGAATCTGAGCGCATCACTGACTTTCCCAGCTCTGACTGCTGCTGACATTTCAAGCCAGTACACACACACACACACACAAACACACACGCTGCCCCTTTGGTTCTCCTGTTCTCATTCCAAAGATGGCAGGAGTCCATTTCCTAATGGAAGATCTCGCCTTGGAAAGCTCATTCACAAACATTGCTAGATGTTGCCCATCCTTCAGCAAATGCCTCGGGCAGTGCTCTCCTGGGAAACATGAGAATCTGTCACCTCTTTTCTCTAAACCCTTAGACCAATGAAAGCAATCACTGGCTGCTGCAATCCACCCCAGCGAAAAAACAAATCCCCGAACAGCTGCCAAATTGAAAATCCATCTTCTTTAAATGACCAGTCATTAGCTGCTAGTTAGACCACCAAGACAACTAAAATTATTTCACATGTAGTTTCAGCAAGATCTATGATAAAATATATTTGAACAATGTTTGTACATCATTTCATTCATTACATTTCTATACTGCCCCATACCTGAAGCTCTCTGGGAGGTTCACAAAAAATTAAAAACCATTAAAATATCTTATATGAAGTTTAAAGTAGATAGCACACACAATAACTTATATCTAAAACAATTTAAACCCATCAGTCAGAGACAATCCAGAATCCTCAAGGCCTAAAATCTAATGAATGTCAATATTCATATATAAATGTTGACATTCCCAGATGAATTTTGTGAAAGAGTCTATGCACAATCATCTAAAATTGAGTTTGTGTGTAGATAATTTCACCCTATACTCAGCAGCCGACCCACTGCAAATCTTTGTTCTATTTAGGTATCTTGATATGCATCTTCCGTGGATTAAGTAAAGATCCATGAGGGTCAAACGAAGTGGCATACAATGCAATGAGGTATGCGCTCATTATGAAAGTGGTGGGAAACATGTGACCCTCCAGATGTTCTTGGGTGGTAAGTCCCATCAGCCCTAGCCAGCATAGCCAATAGCAAGGGATGATGGGAATTGTAGTCTAACAACATCTGGAGGGCTGCCCTTTCCCCATCCTGACATTACTGGAAGGTGACCCAATTAAAGGCAATGTTTTGCCTGCTTTGTCATTCTACTTCTTTGGTGCCAACGCTGCAACAGCTACCACACACACACACGCACACACTTCAGAAACGTTTGGAGAAGTCTTCAGCTTAAAGCCCCATCATAGTCCTTTCTCTTAGACCTTTCCCCCCTTTTTTACAACTCTTTACTACGTCTCTTGGAAGAGGAGGAACTTGGAACAACATCCTGTTAGACAACCAGAAGCACCAGACACTTGCGCCTACAGCAGGTCAGCATCCGTTCTGGTCATGCATAGCCAGACCCCCGCTCCGCCTTTTTGGCCTAAAAGGAAACCAGTAAGGCACCTTTAACACAGATCCACTGTAGTTAAACTCTTGAAGAAATATGTGTGGTAGTGGGGTAAGTGTGCTAGTCCCACCCCCTCCATTACCACTGCTCTCCACAAGTTGGAGGTGGAACGTCTGCAGTGGGGAAGGGGGTGCTCTCTTCATTCGGGCCCTCATCTTCCAGGCTTCTAAGCAGCAACAGGAGCCCACATGACCAGAGCAGGTTCCCATTGCAGACGCCTGTCTTCAACTCACAGCAGGTGATAAGGACCATAACAGAGCAGGTGGCACTTTCTCTCACTGTCATATCCCACGACGTATCCCCTGAAACTGGAGAAGAGCTTGGAGGAGGAGGGTCCTGTTGCTAGTTCTAGTGGATGTTAATCGTCCTCCTGAAACAACCATCAGAAGCAATGTCTCCCTGGAGCAGGCTGTGGCACTAGAAGAGACAAAGCACCTGGACAAAGCACCGAGACCACTTGGAGGAACAGCAGGAGGTTCAGTGCCCGTCTGGCAGCACATCAACTATCGTTGAGCCCTACTAGTGAGGAGGAATTATACTCTGGATCGAGGCCCTAATGACAAGCCAGGAAGGAAGTGGGGTGACAACACCCCCTATAAAGCTGTTCGGTTGAAGCCTGGCCCTTGCTGAAGCAACATCTTTCTCACTGTACTATCCGCTGGACAGCTCCCCTGCTAACTTGAACCATTGCCCTGCTCCTGGTAAGATGGGGATTGACTTTCAAGGCAGGGATGGCCAGAACACGACAGCCATGCAATTAGAACGGCAAGCGGGATGAGCGCGCCTGAATTGGGCTTCTGCAGCCTCTTGATTAGAAGTGTACTGTTCTACTCATGCTTGAAGCACTAAAACATTTTGTGAACTGAAGCAACAGCGCATGTTTACTCAGAAGTAAATTCCACTAAGCTCAAGTATGTCTTGATGTCTTGTAAGTGTGTAGTTTGTTATACTATCATACTGTGTAAAGCCTTTGTATTTAAAATAAAAAGTACATTGTATTAGAGTTGGACTACAACTATTTTGCTTATCGAATTCTTATAGAAAACTTTCATTTGTCTGTCCCTCCATCCTGTCCTTTTGTTGCGTCCTTCATGATCAGGCCTGCCCGGCGGAGGGAGGCAAATGAGACAGTTTGCCATGGGCCCCCGCACAGCAGTGTTGTTGTCCTCAACAAGTGTGTGTTTTTAATAAAATGTGAGAAGAGGCAAGGAGAGCATTTAAAATAAAAATTAAGAAATACTGAGTTTTTTATTGTAATTTTTATGTGTTATAGCCCACACACACACACACACACATTCCATTGCCTCAGGCCCCCAGATTCCTCTGGGCAGCCCTGCCTGGGCCTGGAGCCTGCCTTTTTAAAAAAATGTATGTTACTTTGTATAGTGATGGATGGCGCTTTATACATTTTTAAAAGTAGTGTATATAAGATTCTAAGGGCTTGTCTACACCAGCCATTTATTCCTGAATAATATTGAGGTCAACCCTACATGACAGTCACCTGCTCCCACAGTGAGTCCCTAGAGGTGGTGACCTGCAAAGGGTGTGCAATGTTCGTGTTTCTGCCTGAGCTCAACATGGCGTATACCTGCAACAAGTGCAAGCTGGTGGCACTTTTGGAAGAAAAAGTGAGGGGACTTGAGCAGCGAGTGTCCACCCTCCAAGGAATAAGAGAAGTCGAGGAGTTCTTAGACCGAACGGTGGAACTGCAACAGCAACAAGAAGCACATGAGATTGAAGAACAACAGCCAGCTGAAGCAGAAGTGGAGTATGCTGAGGGGAGGAAAGCCAGTGAAGAGGAAACTCCTTGGAAAAGAGTGACAGTTAGGAGAGGAGGAATTAGAGGGCGTTCTGCACCGGTGGGGCCATTGGAGTTAAGCAACCGCTTTCAGCTTCTGGAGAATGAGACTGAAGGACAATTTGCAGAGGAGGAAGTACAGGAGACACCATGCAACAGTGACCAAGGGACAGAAGGTAGGTCAACCAAGAAGAAGAGAAGAGTAGTCGTTGTGGGAGACTCCCTGCTGCGTGGGATTGAAACCCAAGTATGTCGTGAAGACCCATGGACTCGCCAGGTGTGCTGTCTCCCTGGAGCACAGATTAGAGATGTGACTGAAAGGTTACCGAAGCTCATAAAGACAACGGACACATACCCCTTTCTTCTCATCCATGTGGGAACAAATGATGTCGCCAAGCAGAGCTATGAAGAAATCATTTCAGACTTTGAAGTTCTGGGAAGGAAACTGAAGAACTTTGGGGCCCAGGTAGTTTTCTCATCCATCCTCCCGGTTCTTGGAAGAGGATTAGAAAGGGAAAGAAAAATACTCCGGATGAACGACTGGCTTCAAAGGTGGTGCCGTCGTGAGAGCTTTGGATTCTGGGACCACGGGCTACGCTACTTGGAACATGGACTGCTGGCAAGGGATGGGTTGCACCTCACAAGGGCTGGAAAGAATGAGTTCGGCCACAGCATGAAGAACTTCATCAGGAGGGCTTTAAACTGAATCTTACGGGGGTGGGAGACGTAAATTTTGAGGCAACAATGGATGAAGGCCAATGCACCACAGTACAGAGAACAGCTCCAACAGTGTCCCAAAATAGTGTCTGCAACAAGGTAGGAACAAAGCCAGACTATAAAACACATGGTCTTCGATGTCTCTATACTAATGCCCAGAGCATGGGAAACAAACAGAATGAACTTGAACTCTTATTACATGAAGGCAAATACGACTTGATAGGTATAACTGAAACTTGGTGGGATGACTCCCATGACTGGAATATAGCAATTGAAGGATATAACTTGTTCAAAAAGAACAGAAGAAATAGAAAGGGAGGTGGAGTTGCACTATATGTTAAAAATACCTATCCCTGCACAGAAATACAGGCGGATGAGATTGGGAGCCCCGTCGAGAGCGTCTGGATTAAAATAAATGGGGCTAGAAATAAAAAGAATATGATAATCGGAGTCTACTACCGACCACCCAATCAAGGAGAAGACGAGGACGAAACTTTTGAGAAACAAATTACCAGTGTTTCAAGGAAGTGTGATGTAGTAGTGATGGGGGACTTCAATTACCCTGATATCTGTTGGGAGACCATTACTGCCAAAAGCGGCCCTTCCAAGAAATTCCTGACATGTATGGGTGATAACTTTCTCCTACAGAAAGTGGTGGAAGGAACTAGAGGATCGCAATCCTTGACTTGTTATTGACCAATAGGGATGACTTAGTGGATAAAGTGGCAGTTATGGGAACTCTGGGGGAAAGTGACCACGTCATACTTGAATTCTTGATTATGAAGGAGACAAAAGTCGAGCGTAGCCATACACGTACTCTGGATTTTAGGAAAGCTGATTTTAATAAACTCAGAACTATAATAAGTAAGGTCCCGTGGCAAGGGAGCCTAAAGAGAAAAGGAGTGCAGGATGGGTGGGAGTATCTAAAAAATGAAATTTTAAAGGCACAGTTACAAACAATTCCAACAAGGAGAAAAGATAGAAGACAACAGAGGAAACCAATGTGGCTCCACAAAAAGCTTATTGATGAACTGAAAACAAAAAGGGATACATATAGGAAGTGGAAGGAAGGCCAGGCTACAAAAGAAGAGTACAGACAAGTGGCGCAGAAGTGCCGAAATGGCGTCAGGAAGGCTAAAGCTGTGAATGAGCTGAGATTAGCGAGGGATGCTAAAAGCAATAAAAAGGCTTTCTTCAGATACGTGAGTAGTAAAAGACAGAGGAAAGAAATGGTGGTTCAGCTGCTTAATGAGCATGGCAAATTGATAACAGATGACAAAGAAAAGGCTGAAGTGCTCAATTCCTACTTTGCCTCGGTCTTCTCCCAAAAGCGGGTCTATGACCCCCCCTGGAAAAAGTGAAGCAGAAGTTGAGGGGGCAGGATTGCAGTTTGAGATTGATAAACAAATGGTCAAAGAACACCTAATTTCCTTGAATGAGTTCAAATCTCCAGGGCCCGATGAACTGCATCCAAGAGTAATGAAGGAGCTAGCGGAAGAACTCTCAGAACCTTTGTCTATTATCTTTGCAAAATCATGGAAGACGGGTGAGGTGCCGGATGACTGGAGGAGGGCTAACGTTGTCCCTATCTTCAAAAAGGGCAAAAAGGAGGAACCTGGGAACCACAGACCAGTCAGTCTGACATCCATCCCTGGGAAAATTCTGGAGCAGATTATAAAGAAGTCAATCTGTAAACACCTTGAAACCAATGCAGTGATTACTAGAAGCCAACATGGATTTGTCAGGAACAAATCCTGTCAGACTAATTTGATCTCATTTTTTGATAGGATAACCTCCCTTGTGGACTGTGGGAATGCTGTGGACGTCATATATCTTGACTTCAGCAAAGCTTTTGACAAAGTACCACATGACATTCTGATTAACAAACTAGCTAAAAGTGGGCTAGATGGAACAACTATTAGGTGGATCCACAGTTGGCTACAGAATCGGACTCAAAGAGTACTTATCAATGGAACCTTCTCAAACTGGGGAGAGGCAACGAGTGGGGTGCCGCAGGGCTCAGTCCTGGGCCCAGTGCTCTTCAACATTTTTATTAATGATTTGGACGAGGAGGTTCAGGAAACGCTGATCAAATTTGCAGATGACACCAAATTGGGTGGGATAGCTAATACCCTGGAAGACAGAAACAAACTTCAAAGTGATCTTGATAGGCTGGAGTGCTGGGCTGAAAACAACAGAATGAAATTTAATAGGGATAAATGCCAAGTTCTACATTTAGGGAATAGAAACCAAAGGCACAGTTACAAGATGGGGGACACTTGGCTCAGCAATACTACAAACGAGAAAGATCTTGGAATTGTTGTAGATCACAAGCTGAATATGAGCCAACAGTGCGATATGGCTGCAAGAAAGGCAAATGCTATTTTGGGCTGCATTAATAGAAGTATAGCTTCCAAATCACGTGAGGTACTGGTTCCTCTCTATTCGGCCCTGGTTAGGCCTCATCTAGAGTATTGCGTCCAGTTCTGGGCTCCACAATTCAAGAAGGATGCAGACAAGCTGGAGCGTGTTCAGAAGAGGGCAACCAGGATGATCAGAGGTCTAGAAACAAAGCCCTATGAAGAGAGACTGAAAGAACTGGGCATGTTTAGCCTGGAGAAGAGAAGATTGAGGGGAGACATGATAGCACTCTTCAAATACTTAAAAGGTTGTCACACAGAGGAGGGCCAGGATCTCTTCTTGATCCTCCCAGAGTGCAGGACACGGAATAACGGGCTCAAGTTAAAGGAAGCCAGATTCCGGCTGGACATCAGGAAAAACTTCCTGACTGTTAGAGCAGTGCGACAATGGAATCAGCTACCTAGGGAGGTTGTGGGCTCTCCCACACTAGAGGCATTCAAGAGGCAGCTGGACAACCATCTGTCAGGGATGCTTTAGGGTGGATTCCTGCATTGAGCAGGGGGTTGGACTCGATGGCCTTGTAGGCCCCTTCCAACTCTGCTATTCTATGATTCTATGATCTTGGGTCGACCCCTGAGTTATTCAGGAATATCGCTGACTGCTTTTGTCGCATTTTTTCCGTCTCTCTCTCTACAATCCTGAAGTCCGCGGCTAGTGTGCCCCCCCCCTCCCACAACTGTTGCAGTTCGGCAAGAGCTCCCAGCTCGGTGAACAGCCAACCCGATGTCAGGGAAATGTCCAGCGCTTTCAGACGTGCGTGGGAGTCCGCCATTTTTGGCACAGTTTTTGATTGGTTATTGGTGTGTTTTGGCGCCGAACATATTTTTTTAAAACACAAACATATCAATGCGGAGGAGCGCATCTTCCGTACCTATCCCCCCCTCCGGCGTTTCTGTGTATTTGCACTGGTGCACATCTCAGAGAAGTTATTAAAAAAAATATTCTGTGCCCCGTACCCATCTGTCCAGTCCCACCCACTGCTGTGATGCACATTTGGAACCGCCGTGACAGGACACCCCTCCTCCTGCAACGGCTTTCCTTTACTTGCGGCCCGTGAGCAACTACAGCGGAAGCAGGAAACCTCACAATCACCCCTCCTCCCTTTCAAAAGGGCTGTAGGTGTAGATTAGGCCCAGGTCTCTGCATACCGATGGAAATAAAATTCAGAGGCCACATAATAGACTGCTCTCAACTTTTCTGCAAAAGCCATCAAAGCAAAACCTCTCTTGCCAAAGAAGTGGTGCCCGGAATAACACAAGAAGGTAACATTCCTATCATTGATATGAGGAATGTCAGCAGATAAAACACTGAAAGGCTGTGGGATTGCAGAAGTTCCTCCATAGTGACACAGGTGGAAAGAATGAGGAACTCTGGGGCTAAAGAATTAAAATCCTTCTTTAAATCCCAGAGTATGCTTCACTGGGAATGGCAGCATTTAAAGAAGGATAAGATAGTACCTTGTGCGTGCATTATAAAAGAATGAAGATTCATTGGCAAGGTGACCTGTTCGAAGGCATAGGCCCCCCATGGGGAGGCTTTTTACTTCCTCAGTTTCCAATAGAAAGGCTTTTGATGTTGCCCTCATGTAAAAATAACTAAACACAGGTCAGAAAGAGAGCTGCTTTGTAAAAGCTTCTTTCTAGCAAGTGGTGGTGGTGAGGAGGCAAGGGCGTGTGCTTTTAGATCATTTAGAAAGAACTTCAGGAGCACCAACATCTTATGAGACACATAAGTCTTAAAATGCACACTTAAAATACATTGGTGTTGGGTGCATTTTTTTGTTTTGGAGCAGACCTGTGGACGTTTATGCCCCCACCGCCAATTCATCAAGCTCTGAGGTGGCGTCCCTCTGTGGCATAGAAAGTTCTGGCATGTTCTCATGAGGACAGGCTTCTCCATGATAAAAGTGGATGCTGTGGTCCCACCTCAGAAATGTGTTGCATGAATTGGCCCTTCCAGTTGCAATCCTGGAGCTGGTAACTGTCAAGGATCTGCCCTACAAGGATCTGGCCTACAAGGATCTGGCCTGGCCTACAAGGATCTGGCCTACAAGGATCTGGCCTACCCAACAGCCAAGCAGCTGTGGATGTTGAGCCTCAGCCTGGCTCCAGGCCCAGTCCAAATAGCTGGGCCGGGAGTGAATCACAGAACTGGGAAAGACCACCCTCCCAGCCACCGCAGCTTATAACTGTTGCATCAATAAGGCCTAAAGAGGTTATAAGAAAATAAGTCTAAATAAATCTAGAGAGGCCACTAACCAGATAATGAAACTTTTTTTTCATTAGTTTTTCCTCACAGTTGTCTCCTGCTCTGTTCTGGGAATAAAACAAGATGATTTCCTTATCTGCTACTTCCATGAAGGAAAGACATGCATGTCACATTTACAGTATTTCAAATAGAGCTGTGTGGAATCAGGGGCTGCCCATGAACCTACGTGTTGGGAAGCTTGCTAGATTTGCTGCAGGCACTCCAGAAACTGTTTAAGACACAAAGCTTCTTGACCAACGCGTACAACCTAATTCAGATGCTGCATCAGTATTAGGTTGCACATTTTATTTATTTATTTATTTATTTATTTCATTTCTATACCGCCCAATAGCCGGAGCTCTCTGGGCAGTTCACAAAAATTTAAACCATTCAAAGTATAAAACAACAGTATAAAACCATAATATAAAATGCAATATAAAAGCTCAACCAGATAAAAACAGCAGCAATGCAAAATTACAAATTTAAAACACCATGTTAAAATGTATTTATAGATTGTTAAAATGTTGGGAGAATAAAAAGGTCTTCACCTGGCGTCTAAAAGCATATAATGTAGGTGCCAAGCGAACCTCCTTAGGGAGCTCATTCCACAGCCAGGATGCCACAGCAGAGAAGGCCCTGCTCCTCCTGGTAGCCACCTGCCTCACTTCCTTTGGCAGGGGCTCACGGAGAAGGGCCCCTGAGGATGACCTTAGGGTCCGGGCAGGTACATACGGGAGGAGGCATTCCTTCAGATAACCTGGCCCCAAGCCGTTTAGGGCTTTAAATGTTAATACCAGCATTTTGAATCGGGCCCGGGCCTGGACTGGCAGCCAATGAAGCTGGAAAAGGACTGGCGTAATGTGGTCTCATCGGCCAGTCCCTGTTAGTAAGCGTGCTGCCCTGTTTTGTACCAGTTGAAGTTTCCGGACCGTTTTCAAAGGCAGCCCCACATATAACGCATTGCAGTAATGTGCATTGCACATGTTGGTTAAGAAGCAGCTTTTACTCTTCTTCATCATTCATAGGCAATGACTGGGGTTTTTAAAGTTGTTTTACTGTAATGTTTGGTCATTGCATATTACTTCTGTCATGAATTTGTATATATTCTAGTGTATTATCCTGTGTGTGTGTGTGAGTGTGTGTGTGGCCTGTGTTCTCAAGCAGCTGCCTATGAGAAGCCCACAAGGAGTAAATAAATGCAATAGCACCCTTACACTCAGGCATCATGCATCTGATAATTAATATACAGCCATCACGACTAATAGTCGTTGACAGCCCTATCTTCCATGAATTTGTCCAAACCCCTTTTATAGCTTTCCAAATCGGTGTTCATCGTTACATCTTGTGGTAGTGGATTCCACAGTTTAACAATACCCTTCCTTCCATCAAGCCTGCTGTGGTAGTGTTGATGGCCCAGTCCCAGCTGCAATGTATTCTTACAAACCCACATGTGATCAAGCACATGCAAGAAAACATAGTGGCCAGGAGTTGGGCATAAGAACGTAAGAACATCAGAAGAGCCCTGAGGCTGGATCAGAGCAAGGGTCCATCTAGCCCAGGATTCTGTCCTCACAGTGGCCAAAACAGCTGTCAACAGCAGACCCAGAAGCACGACTACAGTGCAACAGCATCTTCCCACCCGTGTTCCCCAGCAAGTGGTGTACCTAGGCATACTGCCTCTGCTACTGAGAGCCAGTGTGGTGTACTGGCTAAAAGTGTTGGACTGGGAGTCAGGAGATCCGGGTTCTAGTCCCCACTCAGCCACAGAAACCCACTGGGTGGCTTTGGGCCAGTAAGACTCTCAGCCCAACCTACCTCACAGAGTTGTTGTGAGGATAAAATAGAGAGGAGGAGGATTATGTATGTCTGCCTTGGGTTCCTTGGAGGAAAAAAGGCAGGATATAAATATAATAGTAGTAGTAGTAGTAGTAATAATAATAATAATGGTAGCATAGAGGCTTACTGCACAAGCATCTACCTCAAGCAGAAAGGTATGGGGCAGGTTGCTCTTGGTAGCAGCAGATGGGAGATTATTTCTTTTTAAATTAATTTATTTCTCGTCTTTCTGCTAAAAAATGACTCTCAAAGCAGCTAACAATAATATCCAGATTAACAACAAAAACCTTATTTAAAACTTAACATAAATGAATAAATTAAAAACACAATTAAAAATACAAAACAACAGAAAAAATAAACATCACCAACAAATGAAGCCTCCTGTCAGCAGCAGACCATCTTACACGCCAGACCAGAGGCCTGCCTGAATAAAAATGTATTTGGCTGCCGGTGGGAGGACAAGCGAGGAGGCGCGGCTTTAAATGCTGCAGGACAAGGACCGGCAGCTCAATCCCTTCTCTGGCTGTGCCAGCTGCTCTCGCTTCCATTCTGGGAAAATCTTCTTCATCTTATTGGCAGCTTCCCAGGGCTCTGCCAACGGAATGGCAAAGGCAGACCCATACGCTCCAGAAGGGATGAGGAAATGGGGAGAAAGGATGCCACACCGCCTCCCCTTCCTGTACTCCACCCGTCGCCACAGCACAAGAGTCTTCACACCAGGGGTGGGGAACTATGGCCATAGCTAGACCTAAGGTTTATCCCTGGATCGCCCAGGGGTCAAACCTGTTCATCTAGGTGACACACAGGGGATTCAGTGCTCAGGCAGGGGCGAACCCTGGATGATCCAAGGATAAACCATAGGTCTAGCTGTGGCCTATCTTACAGTGGGGGGCGGGGGGGCTGAATCCCCGCCCTACATCGGGTCAGTCAGCGGCTATGGCTACGTTAGATCCACTGGTGTCATGACCCCTGCTGCCATGCCTATTGTGCATTTCTCCGTGCTGAGAGGGCCGTGGAACTCCGTGAATCTCTCAGCACAGAGAAAGGGACCCGGGCGTTGCTGGGAGGAGCAGCTCATGAGCATCTTCCTGTTCCCACTGGCATCAGCAAGAGGTGTGCAAAGGAAAACTCTACTGGCACTAGGAGGAGCTGCTTCTCCCACTACTGGCTAAGTTCCTCGCATCATGTGAGCCTACTGTACATCCTCTTTGTTATCTCCAATCCGTGACTGGAGATAACAGGGAATTCCACTATTCACTGCTGGCCCTCCCAAAGGAATCCTCCATTATCACACGTTGGAAAGAGGAGCTGGGAATCCTCAAGGCCCACTTTCTGGAGGATTCAAGCCCCACTTCCTGAAGGAATCCAGAGAGGCTCTGCAGGCCCCATGGGGGAACCTCTATGGGCCCCATGGAGAACCTCTGTGAGCCAGAGACCCTCCATCCATCCCTTTCTTACAGAACGTAACCGATGCTGAACAAGATGCTAGAGTTGGCCTTAAGGCTGGACCTTGGTATTTTACCATAGCTTTCCCAGCCCAGTACCCAAATTCCATGAGAAAAAATTCCATGAGAATTCCAAATTCCATGAGAAAAAATTCCATGAGAATTCCAAATTCCATGAGAAAAAAATTCAGATTTTTATAAACAGCATCACTCACTAAATTTGGTTAGATACAGTTTAGCAAGTTGTCTTAACTTTCTAAGTACAGAATTGAGAAACCTTTGGCAAAGAGCATGAAGGAATCCTCATTATATAAAATCAGAGAAAGAGAACTAAGAGCAGTATTTGCTGCTGAGTCAATGGAAGAAAACACTGCTGCTCTGTTTGGCAAAGTTACGTACTGAAAATGAAATGTGCAATATTGATGCTTCCATCATTTGGGGATAATATTTGTGCATGGCAAATAGTAGGTCATTGTTCCCGTTCCACTAAGCAGATGCTGTGTTAGTTGAGTGAACAGTTCCAAGAACACAGTTCCAAGAATTACAGTGCAATCCCATGCGTGCCTACTCAGCAGTAACTCCCGTTGTGTTCAATGAGTTTTACTCCCAGGTAAATGTGCATAGGATCGCAGCCCTAGAGCCAAATTACGTGTTGTGCTAATTGAGTAGCATGAAGCTCTGGATTATCTTTTATATTTACACTAGTGTAAGTGTGCAGGGCTCCAATTTGGATTGGGAGCACCACACTCGATCACCACCATTTGGTTTCTAAAATACCTTCCCCCCCCCCCACCAATAAGGGCATTAACAAAAAAAAAAATCTTTTTTAAGGTGTAATCCTTCTGTCCTGGAGTGTAGTGGTCCCAACCCAAACTGGGGTTGTTCACACTTACACTAGAGAAAATAAAAAGATAACCCTGAGCTACAGTACATGATTAGAGTGGCCTGTAGTTTGGGTATGAGCAGGGCCCCCGCACAGCCTCCCAGCAGGATGGCATAAGAGGAGGTCTGCTAGGACTGGTCCAAAGGCAGTGGAGTCTGGTGGCTCCAATGTCAGTTGGGGGTGAGTGTGAAGCTGCTCTGGGATTCAATCATAGAATCATAGAATAGTAATGCTGGAAGGGGCCTACAAGGCCATCGAGTCCAACCCCTTGCTCAATGCAGAAATCCACTCTAAAGCATCCCTGACAGATGGTTGTCCAGCTGCTTCTTGAATGACTCTAGTGTGGGAGAGCCCACAACCTCCCTAGGCAACTGGTTCCATTGTTGTACTGCTCTAACAGTCAGGAAGTTTTTCCTGATGTCCAGCCGGAATCTGACTTCCTTTAACTTGAGCTCGTTATTCTGTGTCCTGCACTCTGGGATGATCGAGAAGAGATCCTGGCCCTCCTCTGTGTGACAACCTTTTAAGTATTTGAAGAGTGCTTTCATGTCTCCCCTCAGTCTTCTCTTCTCCGGGCTAAGCATGCCCAGTTCTTTCAGTCTCTCCTCATAGGGCTTTGTTTCCAGACCCCTGATCATCCTGGTTGTCCTCCTCTGAACATGCTCCAGGTTGTCTGCGTCCTCCTTGAATTGTGGAGCCCAGAACTGGACGCAATACTCTAGATGAGGCCTAACCAGGGCCGAACAGAGAAGAACCAGTACCTCACGTGATTTGGAAGCTATACTTCTATTAATGCAGCCCAAAATAGCATTTGCCTTTCTTGCAGCCGTATCGCACTGTTGGCTCATATTCACCTTGCAATCTACAACAACTCCAAGATCCTTCTCATTTGTAGTATTGCTGAGCCAAGTATCCCCCATCACAACCAGTCAGAACTCTAAAGGAGCTATCTAAGTGCTGAAGCCATTTCAGCACCTTGGACAGATCCTTTAGCGTTCCAACTGGCTGCAACTGAAATCCAGAGTGGATTCACTGCCCCAAAGGACATCGCAGCCACCAGACTCCATGGCCCAAAGGTACACCTGCAAGCCAGGCATGACTGTAACAGCTGTTTCATCCCAGCATCAGGTGCCCTGGGGCCCACAGCCATCAATACACCTGTCCTCCACAAACCCATGATAATTCTGCAGGCACAGAACCTCCAGCGTTCCCCAAATGGCCCCTTTGCCTTCAGCGCCACCCACCGCTGGTTTATGGCCCCGAGGATGCCTCTGAAGTGGGACGAGGCTCCCAGGCTGAAAGAGGTTCAACACCCTGGCTGTAACCCACCGAAGCTCCTCGCCATCACCGTACAACGCAGTGGTGAATGTCATAAAATCGTTATGTGATCTCTGAAGAAAGGCCTCCTCTTGTCTGTCCCAAATGTTTTAAATTTTGGACCGTTCAAAACTTAAAACCATTAATACAATAACATAACATAACGGAGCCAGGTTGCTGAAGAGATTGCCCCACCCCCTCCCGGCCTGCTCAGTCGCTGAGCTCATCAAAAGATGCCTCCTGGGTGGTGCCCAACATTTCGGAGGCCTGGCCTATGATGGCTTTGGGATAGGGCCTTTCATATCACAGTGCCCACTCTCCGGCACTCCCTGGCGCTATGAATTAGATAGGCCCCATCAGGTTCTTTTGCGCCTACTGCAAACATACTTTTTCCAATAGGAATTCCCAGGAAGGTAATCTTGTTTTCTGTATGAAGTCATCAGTAATGTAGGCAAATTCATAAATATCATTAAATAAACATTTAAAAAATTTACGTTCAAAGCAAAATAAAACCAGAGTAAGAGCAGCACTACAAAGATCTAAAAAGATAGCAATACATCTTTTTAGCAAAACTGAAGATTTAAAAAGTGGGGTGAGGAGGAGTTCAACAGGCACCGAAAAGAACACAATGTAGAAACTCTGTGAGGAGGGCCACCACTGAAAAGGCCCTTTCCTTAATAGCCACCCACTAAGGGCTAATCTACATCTGCATCCCTTTCACAACAGAAGAGGCATGCTCCCAAATGTTCCCCGCTTCTGTGATCGCCCCTCACGGGGCACGCGTGACTGGTCTTTACTGCAATTAAAGGAGTGCTGTTGCGCCGTTATGGCGCTTCCTCATGTGTAACAGTAGAAGTGGGCGGGGCCAGGCAGATGGCTATGGGACAGAGTTTTTTTGGGCTTTTTAATGACTCGTGAGGGATGCGCAGACAAGCAGCCACACATGGGGGGAATAGGAACTCCATCGAATATGCAGAGATATGGTTGTAATAATAATTTTAAAAACACTCAGCGGTAAAACACACTGATGCCCATGCACACGTCCCTCACAGCTGATTGGCAGTTTGGTGGAGAGCAATGACCTCGCAAAGGCGGGGGCCACACTGCAAACGTTCTTCAGAATAGAAGCGAGAGAGACGGAAAAATGCGATAAAAGCAGTCAGGGATATTCTGGAAAAACTGAGAAGTGGAGCCAAGATCACCATGGGAGCAGGTGAACATCAAGTTGCCTGTTAGTGATGACTGTGATACAACCCTGCAATGAACAGCTGGTGTACACACACACACACACATACACCCTAATCTCGTTTGGAGAAGGGCCTCTGCAGATCAATCCATGTAACCTGGTCCCAAGCCATTTAAGGCTTTAGAAGTTAATGCCAGCATTTTGAATTGGGCCCAGAAGCAAACTGAAAACCAGTACATGACATTACACAAAAACACGGTTGTAATATGAAGATATTGAGCAGTCCACATTAACAATCTCGTTGCCCTATTTTGGAACAGCCAAAGTTTCCAGGCCGTTTTCAAAGACAAGCCCCTGGTACAATGCATTACAGTCATCCCAATAAGAGGTTAGGGGGCAGGCTCCATTTCTCAATCTACAGGTGAAGAACATCCCCACAGCTCCAGAGGCAAGGTGGGGGATTAGCTCAGGTTCTTAGGCTGAAATTCTTCACATTAGATGAGTGAAGATCTCACATAAATTTTACATTCTAAAATCTTTTGGCAGCTGTCCTCTTTCATGGAATAGAGTTCCAACTGGGCTACGCCCCATATATTTTCTTCGCTTCATACTCTTTCCAGGGGACAGTCATGTTCCTGCTGGATCCAGCAAGTCAACAAAAGCAAAACCACTTGTGTGTGCTTTTAAACCAATCTTCCCCAACCTGGTGCCCTCCAGATGTGTTGGACTGCAGTTCCACACATCTGGAGGGCACCAGGTTGGGAGGGTTCATTTAAAGCAACGCAGTCTGATGATCTGCATGGGAGATGCCCTCCTATTTCCAGGCAGATAATCCAAATATTAGAAACATCAGAAGTTACGTTATTCATCAGATGACAAATATTTAAAGGCACAAAGAAAACATGGTAGCTTTTGGCTATTTCTTTGCTGGCTCATACTGCTGATCCCATTACTGACTGTAAACATACACAAAATGCTAAAGAGATATGGACTGAGGTTTCAGCAGAAGCATTCTAACAGGGGCAGAAGCAAGATTAACCACTCCGCAGACTGTGGGTGTGATCCTGTCCACCAGAGGCACAGCATGTGTGTCCAGAGGAATCCCACAGGGCAAAAAGTAACACAAGGTTCTTTTTTTAGCTTTGTGTTTGCTAAGTACAAGTAAAATAATCGTGCTAAATTAGATTATTCTCTAAGCCCTAGAGAGTCAAGGGCATCAGACAATTTCCCAACGCAAGCAGCAAAAGTTGTGATGAAAATGACCCCCATTATACGGCAAGTTACCCCAATTCAAAATGTTCCAGAAAACCCCCTTCACTAGTTCCAACATCTTCCAAGTGCTCTCTCTCCACCAGCAGTAACCATTCTTGAAGGTTGTAGCTGCTGCTTCAGGAAGATGTTTCAGCCTGCAAGATGAGGCTGTCATTTTCCTCTCCAAGAATTGGAATGCAAGGGAACAAGATTAAAACCATCCCAGCAATTTCCTCCCGTGGGAAAGTGGTGATGATCAGAGCTAAGGGACTCTGGGTCTCTAGTCCAACAACTGCATGAATGCAAGCTGTTTTCCCCGATACACAGAGCACTTCTGGAAGGCATTCAAGTGTCTGGAGATGCAATACGGAAGGCTGAGTCAACGTAGCCAGACTGGCAAAGTACATTTATTCTTCCAGTGTTGGCTAACACACAGGAGCGGCTTGCAAAAGCACCTTCATGTCCCTTATTCATGAATGTAGAGGACATAAACAGACATAAGCACACCTCAATGGCAAAATCAATACATTCAGGGGATAGTTTATGCCCCAGGTGTGTTTGTGAGTTCCTTCCATAAAGAAAATGGAAAGTGGTAAGAGGCTGAATTCTGGGTACATTGTGCAGGTGACAGAAGACAAAAATGTCATGGAAGAACTATGTCTACTTCTGTGTGAATTCTGCATTTGGGGAACCTAAGAACATAAAAAGAGCCCTGCTGGATTAGACCAAGTGTCCATCTAGCCCAGAACTCTGTTCACACAGTCTCTGCCAACCAGTCCACCTCTTTATCCCCATATGATTGGAACAGGTTTTAGGACCTTTGATGCCCTGCCCGCGGTTTCCCCACCATATAAAAGAGGATGGTAGACTAGCAAGGCCTTTGCTCTCTTCTTGCGTCCTCTGAAGCAAAGTTACAAATTAGGACTAAGGTTTTCTTTAGCCCGGAATCTGAGATAAATCCAAGCATTTTCCAGATTTGTTCCAAAAACAGAAATGTGATAATAAACCACCAAAAAAATAAATGGATGGGATGGCAGTTATTCACATAATCTAGTTATTGTCTAGTCTGCTGCAAGTATTGTATTTTGCTTGTGATAAAGGTTATACTAATTTGAAGCTACAACTGATAAATATAAAAACAGGACACAACTTTTTAAATATCCTACCTTTCTGTCAAAAAAGGGTGATAAAATCTAGATTAAAAACAACATCTTATTCATAACATTACTTTTCAACCCAACTTTGCTGCCCAGAAGTCAATCTGAGCAACAAATGAGCTCTTTTCTCCATAATGCTTCATGCCATTCCAAGAAACTGCCACCGCTCATAAGCAGAAATGTCATTGCACCTACTGACAGGCAAGCCAGGCTGTGGGACTTCCTTGCAAGTTATCCTTGAGCTCACGTGCATAGAGGAAATGTTACACAGAGCGCAATACACAATATTTCACAACTGGATGAGATTAATTTTCCCTCTCCACTGCCACTTGTCCTGAAAAATGGAGCAGGTGTCCTGGCTTCTGCATTTTAATGGATATTAACCAAGATGGTTAACCCAGGGATGTGTGGTTTGTGCAAAATCTGTTTTGTATTTCCCAGATTGTCAGTCACCTTTCATTCCATCGGCTGCCCTTCGACAGAATCATTTCTCAGGCTTTTTAGCCTGCCTAGCACGTGAAAGCGTGCCTAACTGAAAGCGAGGAGGGGCTGAGGAGCCTTATGACAAAGGTGAAAGAAGAAAGTGCAAAAGCTGGGTTGCAGTTAAACCTCAAAAAAACCAAGATTATGGCAACCAGCTTGATGGATAACTGGCAAATAGAGGGAGAAAACGTGGAGGCAGTGACAGACTTTGTATTTCTGGGCGCAAAGATTACTGCAGATGCTGACTGCAGCCAGGAAATCAGAAGACGTTTACTTCTTGGGAGGAGAGCAATGACAGGATGTGGGGAGGGAAAATGCCGCCTTGTCGTCAGATCTCGTATGCTCCAGGAGAGCTTGCGAAGAGGCTGTGCAGGCAAACAAGTCGAGGTCACCAGGACCAAGGGCGTTCACACCACTGGGCATGTCGGTGCCCAAGATAGAAACTCTCCCACCCTCCCTTGCACAGCCAACTAATTTCCACAAGGAAGGAAGCTGAACAAGGCCGCTATTGAACGCTCTTGCACACTGCCCATTCATCGCAAGGAGTTTTGTGCAGGAGAACATCCACAGCAAGAATGCATAGTGCATTGTGGGACAGATGCGTCCATCTCCGCTGTCCTTAATGGTCAAAATCCACACACCTGCCCCAAAAGCCCTCACCTTGAGTCATGATCAGGGCCCTTTGCTTAGGACAAATTACTTTGCACAAGAGTGGTGGCTGCCATTTGGTGCCAGGCAAAGCACAAGCCACACGCTCCTCCCTTTCGCCATCCCATCCCAGGAAGAGTGCAGAGCTGTCTGGGTAGGAATTTTGGGGGACAGCAGGAGGCGGAATGCTTTGGGTCATTTGTCATACGGCCTGGCAAATAAATCAAATGAACATCCCTAACCTATTTATCTATGTATTACGGTTTGTTTGTCCATGCATAACTACGGAAGTCAGAAGCATGGGCATCTCACCAGCCTGAAAGATGAGTGTGTAGGAAGAACTAACTGTCTTCCAGCTTCAATAGCTCTGTTGCCTGATTGCCTGAAGGCGATTCTGGGCCACTAGAGGCAAGCTGGCAAGTGGCTATTTGCAACTCTGACTTGTCACCTACGTGGAGCTTTTCATTTTACTAAGCACTTGACAGTCTCTTAACAGATTCAGTCTTACAACATCCATGTGAAGCAGACCGCGCTAGTTGTTATTTTGCAAGGGAGGAACTGGACTAAGACACGACACAACGGGTTGCTCACTGCAGGAGAGTTTATTTCAAGCCCCCAGAAAACCTCCCAGGGTCTTATCAGAAATATCTGGCAATTTTGGGGACATTTCTGCAGAAATTTCCTAAGGGATTCTATGAAATCCACCAGACCACCATTAGTTGCGCTGTCAACAAGAAACGAAGTGGGCCTGTTCAGACAACACACTAAGCCATGGTTCAGCCGCTCACCCTTTTGCAGCAAATGCTTAGTGAGCATGCTTAAACTGTGGTTATGTAGCCACCACGGTTAGGAATGGTGCACATGACATGCTAAGTCATAAAGTTTAGGTCAAAACGCTTCACCACTGTGGGGCTGAGTACGTCATCCAAATAGGGTCAGGACTAGCAGATTCAACAGGACTAGTAGCTTCATCCACAATGCAGAATACTGAGAACTACGCAAGTTGAGGATGGAATCCCAATAACCATTTACCTCAGGGGTGCAGAACAGGCTCAGGGGCTAAATCTGGCCGCTGGGGGTCCCAATATGGCCCTCCATGGCCACCCCCACCCCCCGTGACCTCCTTTCCTCTAACCATCAGTCATTGCATGGTTTCCTGGCTTTAGTGTTTTTCCCCAATTCTAAAAGGTTGAAATGGCTCTCCCGAGGCTCAGTTACCGGCAGTAGGAACTTCATGCTAAAATATGCAGTTGTTTGTTGCCCGCCCCTTTTTCTTCAGCCCCGCCCACCACTGGGATGGAATTTGGCCCTCTGGCTGATAGAGGCTCAACACGCTGGATTTAGCTGGAAGTGTGTTTCATCAAAAGCATCAGAACATACCACTTAAGTATCCATGGAGAACAAATCCTATGTATGCATAGACAAAAGCAAGTTACTCTCTTGTAACTGCATTTAGCATTGCAGTCTTAACTAGTGCTACAAATCTCTCTCAACTTCTTTATTATTATTATTATTATTATTATTATTATTTATTTATTTATATAGCACCATCAATGTACATGGTGCTGTACAGAGTAAAACAGTAAATAGCAAGACTCTGCCGCATAGGCTTACAATCTAATAAAATCATAGTAAAACAATAAGGAGGGGAAGAGAATGCCAACAGGTACAGGGAAGGGTAAGCAGGCACAGGGTAGGGAAAAACTAACAGTAGAAAGTAACAGTAGAAGTCTGCACAACATCAAGTTTTAAAAGCTTTAGGAAAAAGAAAAGTTTTTAGTTGAGCTTTAAAAGCTGTGGTTGAACTTGTAGTTCTCAAATGTTCTGGAAGAGCGTTCCAGGCGTAAGGGGCAGCAGACGAAAATGGACGAAGCCGAGCAAGGGAAGTAGAGGCCCTTGGGCAGGTGAGAAACATGGCATCAGAGGAGCGAAGAGCACGAGCGGGGCAATAGTGTGAGATGAGAGAGGAGAGATAGGAAGGAGCTAGACCGTGAAAAGCTTTGAAGGTTAACAGGAGAAGTTTATATTGGATTCTGAAGTGAATTGGAAGCCAATGAAGAGATTTCAGAAGCGGAGTAACATGGTCGGAGCGGCGTGCTAAGAAGATGATCTTTGCGGCAGAGTGGTGAACAGAAACCAACGGGCTGATGTGAGAAGAAGGAAGGCCAGAGAGAAGAAGGTTGCAGTAGTCCAACCGTGAAATAACCAGTGCATGAACAAGCGTCTTGGCAGAAGGGACAGACAAAAATGATCGAATCCTGGCAATATTATACAGGAAAAATCGACAAGATTTAGCTACTGCCTCAATATGAGGAATAAAGGAGAGTGAGGAGTCGAAGATAAAGCCAAGGCTACGAGCTTCCTTGACCGGAGTAAGCGTAACATCATTGACAGTAAGAGAGAATGAGAGATGAGGAGAAGGTTTAGGAGGAAAAACAAGCAATTCAGTCTTTGCCATGTTAAGCTTCAAGCGACGATGAAGCAGCCAAGCTGAGATATCTGAAAGACATGCCGAGATACGATCGTGAACATCAGGAGAAAGTTCCGGAGATGACAGATATAGTTGTGTATCATCGGCGTACAGATGATATTGGAGACCATGAGATTGAATAAGCTTGCCCAAGGGCAACATGTATAAGGAAAACAACAACGGGCCAAGCACCGAGCCTTGCGGAACCCCTACTGAAAGGGGAAAGGAGGAAGACGAGCTGCCATTAGTCAACACGCTGAAAGAGCGACCCGCTAGATAGGAGGCAAACCAGTTATAGACAGAGCCACAAAATCCAAGGTCATGAAGGGAATCTAAGAGAAGATCATGATCAACCGTGTCAAAGGCTGCAGTTAGATCAAGGAGAATAAGAACGGAATAATGGCCTTTAGACTTGGCAGTAAGGAGATCATTGGTGATCTTAGTAAGGGCTGTTTCGGTGGAATGCAGAGGACGGAATCCAGATTGAAATGGATCCAAAGCAGAGTTACTAGAAAGAAAGTCAAGACAGCGAGAGTAGACCGCACGCTCCAGGATCTTTGAAACAAACGGCAACAAAGAGACAGGTCGGTAGTTAGACAGAGATAGCCTATCAAGAGTAGGTTTCTTGAGAATGGGAGAGACTGTAGCATGTTTAAAAGCAGAAGGAAATGAACCAGAGGACAGAGAAAGATTAATAATATGTAGCAAGGAAGGGAGGATAGCAGGAATAAGATTAATAAAGACGCGAGAAGGAATCGGATCACGAGAACAAGTGGAAGGCTTCGAAGAGCGCAGTATTGTAGACAGTTCATCCGCAGAGACCGAAGGAAACGCAGAGAAATTTGCAGGAGGAGCTGACAGATGAGGAACAGGAACTGGAAGAGGAGCAGAGCTGGCCAGATCAGAGCGGATAGTTTGGATTTTAGCATTGAAAAAAGAGGCAAAGTTGTTAGCAGACAGAGAGGCGGGGAGAGATGGCGGATTAGGCTTCAGAAGAGAATTGAAGGACGCAAAGAGCCGCTGAGGATGCCTAGCATTTGACTGGATCAGCGTTGAGTAGTACTGCTGTTTGGCCAGTGAGATGGCAGAAGAGAAAGAGGAAAGTACAAATTTGTAATGGACAAAGTCTGCCCGGTCCCTGGTCTTACGCCAAAGGCGTTCAGCTGCCCGGGAACAAGAGCGAAGGTAGCGGAGGGAAGAGGTGAGCCACGGTTGGGGTTGAGAAGGGCGAACTATCCGAGTTGTAGATGGAGCAAGATTATCAAGAGTTGAAGATAAGGAGGAATTAAAGAAGGAGACAGCTGAGTCCAAGGAGACAGCCGAACAGACAGAAGGAAGGGAGGAGGCTAGGGACTGGGAAAAAGCCTCGTAATTGATAGATTGCAAGTCACGACAAGAGCGAGAAGCGGGACGTGAAGGAGGAGGATTATGAGTAATATTGAAAGAAACTAGGTGATGATCTGACAGCGGAAAGTGAGCAGTAGAAAAGTCCAACACAGAGCAATTCCGAGTGAGAACAAGATCCAGACAGTGTCCAAGGGAATGTGTGGGTGCATCAGACCAAAGCTTAAGATCATAAGAGGAAGATAATGAGCGAAATCGTAGAGCTGCAGCATCTTGAGGGTCATCCACATGAATGTTGAAATCACCCAGGATAAGAGTAGGACAGTTGTCAGAGAGGAATCTGACTGCAAAACTAGCCAGGCTCAGAGAGGATGCATACTCCAAATCTCAAGTCCACAGGGGCAGGATCTACACTACTGCTTATAACGGTTCATAAGGGTTATGACAACTGTTCAGGCCCAGGCCACATTACATTTACCGTTTTCATACTGTTTTAAAAGTGTTATATTCTGCTTGGTGTAGATAGGGAACTGATCTAAAAAACAAGGCAGCTGCAACAGGTAAGTTGGCAACCCTTGGAAAGGACAGCAGAACGGAGCAGTCCTTTCTTCCACACTCAAGAGCTAAAGAACAGGAGTTTCCGCAGCACTGTAAGGGTTGCCTGGGGCTAACACAAGAGGTGCAGGTAGCCAAGAACCAAAGCTGGTGCGCTGCAAGACACCATGGACATGTTAAACGCTGGCTGCATTTGCTCACCCTCGTCTCCTGGCCTCTGGTGCCTTTGCTGCCCCAAACTCCTTCTCCTTTTGCTTGCGAGACTCTGGAAAGGGGCAGAGATACTGAAACAACCCATCACCCTCGGAGGAAATCTGGCTTCATGCGAGAAACGACAGCCCTGAGTGCACTGACTAGCGCCACCTTCCCCAACCTGGTGCTCTCTCCAGATGTGCTGGACTACATCCCCCGTGTCTGGCTGGGGGACGCTGGAAGGAGTACTGCAGCACATCTGGAAAGGGCACCAGGTGGAGAAGGCTGTTCTAGCTCGCCAACCCCGCAAAACTCCCAGAGCTCCCTTCTGAGCAGTGGCTGCCATAGAAACCCCAACTCTGCAGGGGCTCCGGTGAGTGGGAATGATGAAGGGCTCCGGCACGACCGGATGATGGCAGGTGGAGGGTGGCGGTGGGGCTGGGCTGGCATCGCGGGAGCAAGGGACGGGCTGGGCTGGGCTGGGCGGCCAGGACCCACGGCTCGCCCCTGCCCGGCCAAAGGCACTCACCGAAGTACTCCTTCTTCATGTGCATCTCCAGCTCCTTCTCCAGCTCCAGGGTGAGCGCCTCCAGCCGTCTCTCCACCTGGCTGGGGCCACTGTCCCTGGACGGCGTCACTTGGTAGGGGACGCGGAACTTGGAGGCCGCCCCTTTGGCGGCGGCGAAGGGCAGCGCGGCGTCGGGGCCCAGCGCCGCCGGGGAGTGGGCGTGCAGGCGCGGGTAGCCGTCCGTCATCGGCTCCGCGGACGGCACGAGCAGCAGCAGGCTGTCCTCGGGCAGCATCGACGCCCGCGGCGAAGGCAGCTGGAGCTCCGGGTAGGCGCCCGTCGAGCCGCGGGAGCTGCGCGAGCTGTGGCTGGAGATGCTCGAGCGGGGGCTGACCAGAGCCGCGCCGCCGCCGCCGCCGCCGCCGCCGCCCCCCGGCGCCGCCGGCCCGTGGCGCGCCGCCGGCCCCTCCAGCTCTCCGGCGCAGGACGAGGAGGAGCGCGGGCTGATGTGCCGCTGGTCGTAGCCCATGCTGATGCCGCTGGTGCGGTTGCTGCTCGGCTTGCTGCCGCCTCCGCCGCCGCCGTCCGACGAGCTGGTGAGGCTGGCGCGCGGGCTGGAGTGCTTGCTGGTGTCGCTGGCCGTGCTGGCGTAGCTGGAGCGCGGGCTGAGCGCCGCCTCGACGGCCCCGGGTGCCGCCACCACGCTGCCCCGCGGGCTGGCCAAGGCGCCGCCGCCGCCGCGGCAGCTCGCCTCCGGGCCGCAACACGTCGAGGTCCGCGGGCTGGCCCCGCCGCCGCCGCCGCCGCCGCCTTTGCCGCGCGGGTAGCCCTCGGCCGAGTAGCGTTTGTAGCAAGGCAGCGCCACCTCGGAGCGCGGGCACGGGCCGTCCTCGCCGCCGCCGTTCAGGGAGCGCGGCGGCGGGAGGAGCGACAACGCCTCCCCCGACGGGTAGGGCGGCGGAGGGCCCAGCGCGCAGCCCCCGCCGCCGTTCAGCTGCCTCTTGGCCCGCCCGTCCAGCTCCGCCGCGGGCTGCTCCCTCCGCCGCCGCCGGCCGAGCCCTTCGTCGTAGAGCGCCAGCTCGGCCATCAGCTTGCTCGCTTTAACCAAGCCCTCCTCGTACTTCTCCATGGCGCCGTCGCCGCCGCCCGTCCAGCCGCCCTGGCGGGAGGAATCCGAGCAGGCGCTCGCCCGGAGAGCCGGCGAAGGTGGCGCCGAAGGCAGCCCGCCGCTTCCGTCCCGCCCGCCCGAGTCACCTCACGGGCATCCCGCCTCGAGGGCTTCGCCTCGCAACGCACCGGCGGCCGCCCGGCGCAGGAGGAACCCGCGGCGGAGGCGGGGTGGGCACGAGGCCGGCCGGGCGGGCGCGTCGGGGGAAGCGGCGCCGTCTCACTTGCCCGCCCTGCGCGAAGGAGAAGTTGCTCCGGCCAGTCAATGGCGCGCTGCGCGGAGGAATTTGCACTTCGAGGCTTTCCCTGCCTGCCTGCCTGCCTGCCGCCGCCGCTCTCTCCCTCCTCCTCCTGCTGCTGCTCCCCCGCCCCGCCTTGCTGTCTTCTCGGTAGGGCTCCGAGAGACGCCGCTGCCGTGAGGGGCGACCGGCAGGGAGGTGGCGGAGCGGAGCGCCGAGGCGGCTCGCGCCCAGAAGCCTCCTTTGTGCGCGCTGCAGGCGAGGGAGGGACTTCTTTGTGTGGGGCAGGAATGCGAGGAGGAAGGAGACGGGGCGCTGCGTCCCTCTGGAATGCAGTTAATGCTGAAGCCAAACAATGACTTTAACCAAGTCAGCCAGGGCGGCTGGGGGGGGGGGGGCGACGCTTCAGTGCTGGAGCGCGCAAAAGCCTCCCCCGCCCGCCCGCCCGCTCATTCCCTTCGCATGACTTGGCTCCTGCTCCTCTTTCCGTTTCGGGGAGCTGGAAGTGGGGGGGGGGGGTGAGGACACCTAAAAGCTGGGAGGGGGAGCTTTGTGCTTTACACCCCCACCCCCGGAGAGGCGCTGCTACTCTCTCACCCCGCCTTGCTGCCTCCTGGATGCGGCCCAGAACCTCTCGCAGCCCGCCGCATTGGGACCCCCCAGCTGGCTGCATTACGCCAGGAGCCCTTTGCACGGCCGGGGGGAGGGGGGGCGGCGAGGTGCGCGTGCTTTCAACTTGCCTTCTGGAGGCATTTTCCTCCATTGACTTACCTGCCCTGTTCCAATGAGCTGTTCTGGCCTTGCAAAGCTCTTGACAGAATTACAAAGCAATCCTTTAAAGAACTCAGGCCCATGGGCCAAATCCACCCTTCTGAGCCCCCCTCCGACGGCCACACCCCTTTCCTCCCGCTCCCCCCCCCCCCGGTCATTTGGAGGCTTCCTGGCTTTTGTGCAGTTCCCCCCCCCCCCATCCTAAAAGGTTGAACTTCCCCTCCTGGGGCTTAGTAGGAGCCTTACGCTGAAAGGGGCTGGCATTTTGGCCCCGCCCCCTTTGCCTTCAGTCCCGCCCACCACTGGAATGCGGCCCCCCAAAACGCAATTCCGCCCTCAGGCCGAAAGAGGTTCGACAGCCCTGCTTTGAGGTGCCCCAGGACTCCGGCTGCTCTGTGCATCAGCCCCGGAGCTGCTGATGCGAGCTGCTGATTTCACTGGAAAGCGTTTGTGTGGTGTCTGTGGGTGGCAAATATGCAAGATGCGCTTCTGTGGCCCAGTCTGTGAGGGCCCTTCACACATGCAGGTCACCCCTTGATGCTTCAGGGGACAGGGGTGTACCGACCAGTGATGGTTGGAGTGATCAAGGCGGCCCCTGCGTTTAGGCCACCCAACTGTGCAAATTGCAGTGGCAGCAGCATGAACAGCCTTCCCAGGAGCCTGGCGATGCCCCTCGCACACTCGCACATCTCTCCCCTGTGGGGCTGGCTGGGGTTTGTGTGAACCGTGCCCTAGCGGTGCCATTGGTGCGAGACGGGAGAAAGGTCAGCACTGGGGTTTGCTCTTCAACTTGGAAAAGCTGCCATCCCCTGGGCCCAGCCTTCCCCAACCTGGAGCCCTCCGGACATTTTGGACTTTGACTCCCATCAGCCCCAGCTGGCACAGCCAAATAGTCAGGAATGCTGGGAATTCTAGTCCAAAACATCCAGAGGGCTCCAAGTTGGGGCAGGGTTAGGGCTAGCTGCAGGGGGCTTCCTTCCTTCCTTCCTTCCTTCCTTCCTTCCTTCCGCCCAGAGGGCTCCTAGTGCTGCCAGGGCAAAGGCCTTGAGCCAAGCCCCCACCTTTGCTCCCTTAACAGATTTCCTTTCCTGGTAGAACATGGGAGGGCTGCGGAGGGAAGACAGCAATGCCTGGACCCCCCGCAAGAGCCAGTGTGGTGCAGTGGCTGCAGTGTTGGACTGGGACTCAGGAGCTCGCTGGGTGACTTCGGGCCAGCCACGGACTCTCAGCCCAGCCTGCCTTCCAGCCTCGTCTGGAAGAACTCCCAGTCCATATTCCTGTGGCAGCAGGATTGTAAGCCAACCTGGTGCCCTCCAGATGCGTTGGCCGACAGTTCCCAGCATCACCCAACTACTAGAACTGGCTGGGAGATGCTGGAATTTGTATTCCAACACATCTGGAGGGCACTTCCCCTTTGAATTCAAAGAATGTTGTTACCAGATAAGTTTAAGTTCTTGCAGCTTTAACTATAAGTTGTTTTGGAGGCCTTATTTGAGCTAAATGGCAATTCATAAATTTATAAATAAACAAAAATAATGTGTGGATTTTTATTTTTTGCCAGGGTTATGGAGGCATTAATTTGCAAACTCAATTGCCTCCCAACCCAGGTAAGTCCAAGTATGTGGGGGTGGGGGTTGCAAATTGGATTAGTCCGACTGAAGTCTGTGGGACTTGATTTGAGTTAACACGTTGGATTTCTCTGAAAACCAGGTTTACACTGTTAAGTTCGCTCTTGCCTTAGTTTAGCTGCACTGCGAATCAGGCCACGGGAAGAAACCCAAGGAACAGCTTCTTGTGGTAATGCAGAGGTGACCCAAGAAGCCGCACCCAATCCAAGAGCGGCAATCCAGCACCCTTCATGGCAGAGCAAGGCTCCTGGAAGGTGCCATTCGGACCGTGTGGCCACGGCTCGTTGAGGCAAGGATTTGATTCTTCTGCACAAAAATCGTTTGTGGACATGCATTTCTCTGTCACTTCAACTCAGAGCACATTTTGAAACTAGTTATATACCAATGGTAGACTAAATGTGGAGTGCCAATTAGTTGGGAGAGGAGCAGGGAGGCTGATCAACCATCTCCCCACCCCGGCCAAATCTATTTCACAGGGCACTGGAACTATTCCACAGAGCCCCGAGGGTCCACTGGTGCCAATAGAAATTTTATTGCCATGCATGGGGGCAATGTTCAAAGGGGATTGCAACTGGGGAAGGAAAGAAATTTGCCCTCCATGGCAATTTATCTTAGGGGGAAAAACTTTTTCCGTTGGTTTGAAATTATTCTGGGGCACGGTGCAAATTAATGGAACAATTCCTTTTATTTGAGATTATTTGGATGAGAAATTAATTGTCTGGTTTTGCTTCCTGTGAAAGTTGAATCAATCCTTGTAACTGTTTCTATATTTGCATTTATAGATATAAATGTCTATCCATAGATTAGACAGTCATTTGCATTTATAGATGGCATATACAAATTTTATGCAGATGTGTCCAATGGGTCTGCCCCCCCCCCATTTTTTAAGGGGCTCACAACACCCCTAGAAGGGGGGTCACCACCAACCCACAAATACAAATTTTGTATTTGTGCTTTTAACATGTTGATTGTTTTATTATGGTTTAAATTTTTGTGAACCACCCAGAGAGCTTTGGCTATTGGGTGGTATAAAAATGTAATAAATAAATAAATAAATAAATAAAATAACCCACACTGAACAACATGGGCACGAGGCAACAGTGGGCCACATGCGCGCAACTGCAAGGGGCAGAAGCCGTGCCAGGCAGAGCTCCCTGGATGAACTGAGGAGGAAAGTGTGTAGCCACTTTGAGCACTTTGCTAGACGAAGAGAAATTATTCCTCACCAGCACTGATACGATAAATATATTATTTACTGAGACAACAGCACTTTATTATGAGGCTTAAAAAGTGATCACAGTTCATGTGCTAAAATATGCTACTTGTTTGCAATTGAGTTTTGAATATACCCAAGAGCCTTTCAACTTGCTATGAATCTCCTCCCAACTTACCCCTTAAATCTCTCTGGCAGGATCCGCACTGCTGCTTTAAAATGGTTTATAACAGCAGTGACAGCTGTTGAGGCCCAGGACACGCGCCATATATATGGTTTTCAATCCGTTTTCAAAGTGCCATATCCTGCTTGGTGTAGGTCTGGCCTTCTTCTCCAACTCTACGGAAACCTGAAATGGTGTTGCTAATCCTGCTGTCGCCGCCTCTTCTTTGATTTCCTGAAGCACGCAAAGCAGCAATTTTGAATTATGTCATTCAAAAAGAATTGCTAAAAAGAAGAGGGCGGGATCCTGCAGGATCCAGTTCTTTATCTTTGGAAGATTCTGTCTTAGACTGAAACTCATGAACTCAGAAAAAAATTCATTTCCAACTGGGTATCTTCAGGCTTAAGTTTGGTCTCACACCCACGTTTTTAGCAAAGCAATCCTACCCTTGAGTAGCAATCCTACCCTTGGAGGGGAACCAGTCAGTGTAGTGATGGCTAGAGGGAGGTATGGCATTGGGAGGAGGGCTAGCCAGGTAAGGGGAACACAGCCCAGGCAGTTAACAGCTGTGCCATGTTCCGCTCTTTGGCAGTTGCCCTATCAGGCTGCCCTTAAGTCTCCAGATGCTGCTTTTAAATGCCAGATTGGTGCATAATAAGACCTCCTTTATCCATGGTTTAACTGCGGGTTGAGGTGGCCAATCTGGCATGACCAAGTCCTGGGTGGGCAAATGGGGAGGAATTAGTCCCTTCCAGCTGTGTCACCAGGGCACTTGGTTCAGCATCAGAATAGACTTAAGGGCCGGGGTGGTGGTTTCCCCTTGTATATTACATACCTTCAAAGTTGGGAGTTAGTTGGTCCTTCCTTTGGTGAAATTTAACAGAATATCTACATATTCAACGCATTTCTAGCACACCTAGACATCAAATGCTTACTGGTAACCGTAACCAGCAGGCGAATTGCGAGTCTGACACACTAATTCTACCCCTCCAGCCCCTCGGGAAGAAGCTTTGTGCCCCTGCCTGGCTGCTGCTGCTGCTGCTGCGCCCGCCTTGGCAAACCTGCACGTGCAGGCGCAATGCCGGCCTTTTGAGGACTGGCCTCACGTTGGTCAGTATCTCAGACCAGGTGTCGGAGGCAGGCTGTGCCTGTTGGCACGTGTCTTGCAACCAATATATCGGCCTGTGCGATATGGCAACTGTGTCAAGGTTTGCGAACACTGCCATGCCTTGCTTCTCTGTGGCGAATTGTCACCTCTTTGCTGCCATGACAGAAAGGCTTCACTACCGCCTCTCACGGTTCTGGACTTCATCCGCAACATTGTCACTGATGACTTCTTGTATGGAGTCAGACCCTTGGCCCACCTAGCCCAGTAATATCGGCACTGACGGGCAGCAGCAGATCTCCAGGCTTTCAGGCAGCACTCTTTCCCAGTCCTAGCTGGAGATGCTGAGTGTTGAACCTGGGACCTTCTGCATGCCAAACATGGTGCCCCCCAGATGGGTTTGACTACACCTCCCATCACCCCACTGGGTGTGTTGGCTGGGGATGATAGGAGTTGTAGTCAAACCCATCTGGAGGGCACCATGTTTGGAAAGCTGGCTTACAGAGTCTCTGAGGAAGCCCCACCCCTCTGAACAAATGGTGCCGTTCTGTGGTGGGACATTCAGCTGCCTGCAATCGGTCAGATGTATTGCCAACCTGGCTACTCCACCAGGCCAAGAACATTTTATCCTGTTATCATTCTTAATTAAACATTGAAGGCGAAGGTGCTCTTGAAGTGCACAGGTTTAAAAACCCCAAAGGACACAGACAAATGTCAAAGACTGAATCCAGAAAGACGCTGGATGGATGAAGTGTCCCGCCTTTTCTCCCACGGGTGTCTGTCCAAAGGACATTATCTGGTTCCATTCAGGGTGCCACAATTCAGGGAAGAACCGTTTCAGAAGTGACGGAAATGGTGGGGTGGCCAGGTTTGCAGGGAACAGAACTCTGTTTGGAGAGCTAACAGAGGAGAGTCCTCTGTTTGAAGGTGTCCTCCGTTCGATGGACTGTCCGGTCCAAGTTTGGCTTAAAGCCAAAGAGCCCTAAGGAGGGAGAACAGGCTGAGGCCTTGCAGTTGCCCATCTGCAGTTGGCACCCGGGCGGCAGGTTGGGCCGGCACACACGGCTCCCCTGGTCACCCTCCTCCACTATGGTGACACAACAGCAACCACGTGCCACGGCTGTGTGCCTGCAAGCGCTGGCTCCACTACACCGCAGGGCATCAACGCTGCATCCAGCCACTACAGTTCTGCATTTTATGGGAGTTTCTTTTGCAGACTGGCAGGTGGGAAGACGTGGAGAAGAGGCAGGAGCCATGTCACTCCAGGGCTGCCTGTGGCCCATCTCTTAAGGACAGCTAAGGCTGTAACCCTGCACCCACCTACCTAGGAGCAAACCCCATTGATTTCAATGAGGGTCGCTTTTAAGTAAACACATTTAAGTATAGACAGTGGAGGCTGGTGGCTCTGATGTTGGTGGGGTGGTAAATCCACTCTGGGTTTCAGTCAGACCTCTAAAGGAGCGAGCGACCCAAGATTCACCACCCCACTGACATCAGAGCCACCAGCCTCCATGGAGGGTAGCATTGCACTGTAAAAGAAGGAATGGAAGATTCTTAAGAGTGGAAATGGTCAGAAAGGAACCACTGAATGTTAGAAGGAGCCACGAAACCTTCCAAACCAATTGCCAGGAGGCGTCTGCCCCAAAAGCGCTTTATAACAGCCCCACTTTACAGGCGTTGACTAAGCCCCCCTTCCCCAAGCTGGTGCCCTCCAGAGGCATTGGACTGCAATCCCCATTGTCCCCAGGCAGCATGGCCAGCAGTCATCTGGCAGGTACCAGCTCAGGGCAGGCTGGATTAAGCTAATTGGGGAAAACGGGAGTTGAAGTCCAACACATCCGGAAGGCACCAAGTTGGGAAGGTTGTTCAGCAAGCTTCTGTGCCCAGTGGCCATGCTTGCTGGGGATGCTGGGAGTTGCAGGATGGGGGAGGGCTGGATTATGTTGCTTGGCAATGCTGCGACTCAGATGCCAGGCACTGAATTTGGTCCTTGGATCGAAGCGCCCCTCCTGAACCAGAGGCGCGTGAAAGTCCTACAAGAACAGCTTATCTTAATCAAACACACTCCTGTGCTAGGACTTCCAGGAAGAAAATAGGCAAGTAGAGTTATTGATATTTGATATCAGCCAGCTATGGCTTGATTCCTTTTTTGTTATCTGCAAGGACCTTTGCAGGCCTGTTGGCCAACACTGCAAGGAGGAGAGGGAGATGCCTCCTTCCCCACATAGGCTGGTGCAGGGCTGGAATGTGACAGAGGGGAGACCTCGCCCAGGGCGCCACTGGCTGTGCAGCAAGGAAGGCATGGAGCAGGCGGCAGCCTTCTGGGGGAGAGGAGGAAGGAGGCTTTGAAATGACAAAGGGGATCTTGCCCTTTCGCACTCTTATGGTTCCAAAAGGGAGGGTGGGGACAAATATGCCTAAGAATACATCGAGCCTGGTGAAGAGGCCTGGAGATTCTCAATAGCCTGCCCGTGGGGGGGTGGGGGGCAGGAATTACAGATTTATTAGGAGAATTCTCTCTCTCTCTCTCTCTCTCTCTCTCTGTGTGTGTGTGTGTGTGTGTGTGTGTGTGTGTGTGTGTGTGTGTGTACGAACCACCCAGAGAGCTTCTGCTATTGGGCAGTATAAAAATGTAATAAATAAATAAATACATATAAATATTAGCCTTTCAACAGTGGGACCCTACATGAAGAGGATTTTACACCATCTGAAGTTGAGGCTTAATTCTCTGAGGGTTCATCCCCAACAGAATTTGACTTCTATTCACTTCATGTTAGCTAGGACAGCATCTAAATTGTCTCCAGCTTTGTTAATATTAAGACTGTCTGGTTGATCTGTACTTCTGTTTTCCACCAAGTAAGGAACTTGCCTGGTTCACCCAGTTCTGAGTTCACAGCTGGACTTCATATTTTCAGAATGGAAGCTTCTTGTCCCCGGTGGGCTTATTGGCACTGAAACCATCACATCACCTGGCAGAGCCCAGTCTGAATGTCTGCAAACCCTCCTCCACCACATCATCTTAAGACTCTGGACTATGCAGACATCCTGACTACAATATCAAGTATTATTTACTCCCCCCCCCTCTCCTCATGGCACCTACCTGATTTTTGCAACATTTGGCCTGATTAAATGTTACAAAAAGCAGGTGCAAGTGGAGATCTTGAAGGCTTGCACATTTTTGTGGTCTTTTGGTTAGTCTAATAAAAGTATTACACTAAAAAAAGGTGTTACTGCACTTTGTAAGACATACTCAAACCATGTTTGTGGATTTATAGCAGAAGCCGGCAGCACACAGCACCAATTGCCTGGTGTTCGTGACTTTGCAAAGCCCCCTCCGAGTTCTGCAGCTGGCAAATGGTTGCAGAAAATGGATTAAAATGGATTCCTTAAAAAAATTATAATACACAAACGAACTTGTGATTGCCTAAAATGAACAAGGGACAGCTTTTTAAAAAAATGAAAAGGGTGGCCGGCCCACCTGAAGCGTGGGGGAAACGGGCAGGACTGGCAACAAAATTAGCAGCGGAATCCTGGGTAAATAAGTCTGTTGGAAGTGTTCTGAAGGCAGCGGTAGTTGGGCTCATCCTGTAGGAAGAGGAATTCATGGGAGGCTGCTTAAAATGTACGTTTATAGACCCTGTGTGTGGAACAAGAACAACACATGCAGTCCTGCTCGTGACACCCCAGCTCTGCTGCCCAATATCAGGTGAACATTGCACGGATTTCAAGTCAATCTTAAATAGGCCTATTATAATTTTTTTCTTGTAAATTAGTAAAATAGCAGAATTATTATCTGAAGTATGACATGAGTGCCTTCAGTTGGGTGTAGAATTACAGCCTACGTTTTCTGAAATGTACATTTTGGGATATTACTGTGCAGAAGAGAGTCCACTGAAAATTAATTGTCTGCAAAAATACCTAAAGCATTGTATTCCTTCAGGATAATTTGAATCATGACAGCTGTAATATTCCTGTCTGACAATGCCAAAGACTTGACTTTTAGAGGAATTTACTAGATCTGTTTATTGCTTTGAAACAGACTTTGGAACATAAATGTCACCAATACGACATATTTTCCCTTTTCAGGCCAAGACAAACTTTTTTATTGATTGATTGATTGTATTTCTATACCACCTGACTGAAGCTAGTCAGATTCTTAATTTTGTAAACTGCCCAGAGAGCTTCGGCTATTGGGCGGTATAGAAAAGCACTAAATAAATAAATAAAGGCAGTTTACTAAAGCTTAGAAACAAAAACCATAATCAAATAAAAACAACCTTAAAAACCACAACAATTTTAAAGCTATTTCAAAAGATGTGTCTTGATCTCCTTCCTAATTTAGTAAAAAACATGACTTTATTGGGCACATTCTAGAATGCCCTCTCCTGGAAGACAGGGTATATTTCAACTCCTAAATGGCAATTTCATTGCTAGATCATAGAATAGTTGAGTTGAAGGGCCATCAAGTCCAACCCCTTGCTCAGTGCAAGAATCCACCATAAAGCATCCATGACAGATGGCTGTCCAGCTGTCTCTTGAATGCCTCTAGTGTGGGAGAGCCCACAACCTCTCTAGGTAACTGATTCCATTGTCGTACTACTCTAACAGGAAGTTTTTCCTGATGTCCAGCCGGAATCTGGCTTCCTGTAACTTGAGCCCACTAGTCCATGTTCTGCACTCTGGGAGGATCGAGAAGAGATCCTGGCCCTCCTCTGTGTGAACAACCTTTCAAGTATTTGAAGAGTGCTATCATGTCTCCCCTCAGCCTTCTCTTCTTCAGGCTAAACATGCCCAGTTCTTTCAGTCTCTCCTGATAGGGCTTTGTTTCCAGACCCCTGATCATCCTGGTTGCCCTCCTCTCAATCATTTCATAACCCAGTACATCCATATGGATCAAGCAGGGTTCATTCCAGGCTATCAGATAGCTGAGGCTATCCAGTGGGTCTTAACATGGTCTGTCATTGCAGCTCTACTAATCCCTAGTCTCTATTGGATCCTTAGACATTTTAAAAGCCTTTGATTTGGTGGAAGGGCCCCGTCCGCTCAAAAGCGTTACCAAAATATGGGCATGAGTGAGCATTTCCAGGCATCTCTATTTGTATTTTATACAAATAAAACGGGCTCTCTACCTATAAGCAGACCAAATGAGGGTGCCCACTCCTCTTTTTACCATCGCTATAGAACCTCTGGCACTTTTTTTTCTTCAGAAGAAGGCATTAAAAACTTTAATGCCTCTTGGCCAGTACAAAATTTCAGAAATCGTTTTTTGGGATTTAGGGATGGGTGACTGTACGGTAGCAGCCCCAGCTGGCCAGGCATGCTCCCCTCCCCCCCCCTCTCTCTCTCACACACACACGGCTTGCACTGAAATGAATGTCTGTGGCATCGATGCAGTTATGCAGGGTTTGTCTTGATCCTCCAAACCAAACCCAGCCTCAAACCCAGGTACTTTGTCAAACAGAGGTTGGATCCAATGGTGTCATTCCGCGAGTGCAAAGCTGCTACCACTTGCAGAAATGCTGTTTTTATCCTTGCACAAGTGTCAAATCCAATACTTTGATTTTGATTGCGCAAACTGCTGCACAAGGCATTGAACAACTCTAGATACATTAAACATTAAACTAGATATTGTTTGTGTTAATTGTGCTAATTACATCCAACATTATGCTAGAAGAAAAACTACAATAAGCAACACCTAGTCTAATAAAGTCACAATGAGTTGTAAAATGCCTTGTGCAACAGCTTGCACAACATTGTGTGCAACACCTTTGCAATAGCTTATACCATGGCTTGTGCAACCAGAATCAAAGTATTGGTTTTGATCTTTGCATAAGGATAAAAACAGGGTTTCCACAAGTGGAAACAGGGAAACAGGGTAGTAACAAGTGGTAGTACACAAGTGGTAGAGGAATGACATTACTGGATATAACACTTGGCCCCGTCCTGCTTACTGCTGGGCCAGTTTATTTGTCAATGGACTGCACTCTCCGTGGTTGTTGTTACCAATTGTGTTGGCCTGCCAGCTACCATTTTTTCCAGCCAAAATATTTCCAAATAATTTGACTGCCATCTTTGCATATTAGGACCAGAGTGCCTTCAGGTTTGCCTTTTAAAAACAATTTAAATTATATTTATTTATTTTGTAATTGTGTTTTTAGACTGTTGGTTGTTTTATTGTGCTTTTCATGGTTTTAATTTTTGTGAACTGCCCAGAGAGCTTCGGCTATTGGGCAGCATAAAAATTAAATAAATAAATAATTGCACCATGAAAATGAAATTAAAAAAAAATCATATAATTTTATGATTATGGTTTCTTGGTTTATGACCATAAACACTCCCAGGGGCATTAGTTGGGTGATATACAAATCTAATGACTGAATAAATAAATGAAACCAGTTGGTTCTCTGCTAACAGAATGCACAGAGAAAAATCAAATCTAACAAAAGGTTTAGCTTAACTAAAGGTGTACAGTGACATTTAAATGTTTTGTTGTTAAATTTAACAGCCAGAGGCTTCTTTTCTGAGTAATAACTAAACTTTGACTGGGTTACTTTTAACTGTAGGTGTCTCTCAATCCCTTCATGATTTGTTTACAAGCTATATGTTACTGGCATATAATTGTACATGGCCTGCACCTGTGTTTATAAAAGGGTATAGAGACTTTTTTTGTGTTGATAGTTTGTTTTGCTCCAATTTGCAATTAATTATGCTTGTTTAATTATAGCTGACATATTTTTATATTAAAAATAAAATGTTATAGTACATTTTTATAGAAGGTAGCAATATTATTATTTTTAAAAAAAGCTTTGTGGACATAAATAAACTTCTGACTTCAAATTACAATGAAAACTGTTTGAGGAACCTGTGCATCAAGAGCTTTCCAATGAAGGATGCATCATGAGAATCGGTCAAAGGGCAATCAGTCAAAAAGAGATGGCCAGCTAACGCCTGACTTTGAAATATATATATATATATATATATATATATATATATATATATATATATGATTGCTATGAGCGGCATGGACAAATTTGGTCCTTTGGGCTGAAAGGGGTTCAATACTCCTCATGTACAGGAAGTACTGTTGGCGGTACAACTCCCTCATGAGGGTTTCTCCACAAAGTAATTCAGCCAACCTTTTGGGTATCAGGAGTTCACAGTGCAGGTTAAGGCAGCCTTCCAGTGAAGAACTATTTCAAGCTTAGCTACCACTAACATCTCCCTTCTTCCACATGAACCTGTCCAGATGTTAATATCCTCTTTGAGTCCCTGCACAGGTGAAGCAAACTGTGACCCGAGGTAGGACCTATTCAGTGGTGGTACCTGGACAATGGAAGGCCCTCTTCAAGGGGTCAAATGGCACTACTGACTGTGAGGTCTATTTGACACCAGGTGAAAACCTCTTCATTCATACTGGATGGTTCAATCTTATGATTTTAGGTCAGTGTTTTTAAACTGGTATGGTGATAAGGGCCGTTTTTAAAAATATTATGCCCATCTGGTGTTTTAATATGTCATTTCACTGTTGTTTCTGTGGTAACTGTGGGCCACCATGGAAGCCTTTTGGGGCCCCTGAAGAACAGGGTACCAATATTCCAAGCAAATAGAACAAATTGGGTACATTCAGGGGATGCAGCATAGCAAGGAGTTGCATGAGCACATACAGCATAGCAAGGAGTCCTGCTCTGAGCACATGCTGGCTGGCCATGATGAAGAATGCCAGGTTGGATGGGTTGTGCTAATGTGTCAAACCAAAATCATAGGAAAGTGACATTTGAGCCCAGAGTCCCTCATCCCTTGAGTCTCTTTCCGCAGGACAGACACAAAATAGACACGGATCTGAAAAATACCTTAAACATTTATTTTACTGACCCTCCAGCGATAACTTGCATTCCATTTTTTCATTTCCCACCAGCCATCAATACAATTAAAATTCTTACCATTCTTTCAATATTTGAATGCTGATACAGCGAAACGCCAGCCACACAAACAGGCAAAAGATACGGCCGTGATTGACGCTCCATAAATACCTCAGATTAGATAGATAGACAAAGACATCCCCATGGGATTTGGGGCTTTTAGTGCTGTTTATTTAGGAAAACAAATAAAGAAGTGCAATTTTGCATTCCAGAATCCCAAAATAAAGAAAATTGCTCCAAACTTTTTTATTCAGTATCTGACATGATGTGGATTTAAGCCCATTTTAAAACAATAGTAGTGCCTGACATACATCACCTGACATACTACCAATTAAGCACCGCTTGTAATTAAACGAAGCACAGGGGTAATCCGTCACTCCACCCACATCAATGTGTCATCATTGAACCGAAATCTGCCCCGGCTGCCAAGATGTAAATTTCCATTAACCTTTGTGCAAAAATGGAAAGGACGCAATTGGAGCCATGGAGAAGCCAGCCAGCATCTGTCTGACACTGGGGGTTTCAGGGAGATAGAATTGTGGGTAGCACTGACGGGCTGGCACTGTTTCTCTCTTTTCTTGTTGTGTTTTCAATTTGTTTTTATCCTTTGTTTTAATAAAGATTTTGTTTTTAACCTGCATTTTATTGTTAGCCGCCTTAAGTGGTGTGTGTGTGTGCGTTGGTGAAAAGCTGGGATAGAAGTAAAATTTAAAAAATAAACTACAGAGATTATATGGAAGATAGATAGATGGGACAAACTTTTATACACTTTATACACACATTTGTAATGTTTTCCATTTTTTAAACAATTAATTATGGTTTTTAGTTTTTGAACTTTTTGTAAACTGCCTTGGTTGGATTCAGAAAGGCATACAACCAACCAGTGTGGTGTAGGAGAGCCAGTGTGGTGTAGCAGCTAAAGTGTTGGACTGGGAGTTGGGAGATCCGGGTTCTAGTCCCTGCTTGGCCATGGAAACTCACTGGGTGACTTTGGGCCAGTCATAGGCTCTCAGCCCAACCCACCTCACAAGGTGGTTGTTGTGAGGATCAAATGGAGAGGAGGAGGAGGATTATGTATGCCACCTTGGGTTCCTTTGAGGAAAAAGGCAGGATATAAATGCAATAATAAATAAATAATAATAGCAAAATAAAAAAAAATAAAAAAAAATACCTGTTCAAAGGGAAGACCCCTTTACAGCACGTACTCTGGAGAGAGGAATCTTAGAATAGTAGAGTTGGAAGGGGCCTATAAGGCCATCAAGTCCAACCCCCTGCTCAATGCAGGAATCTACCTTAAAGCATCCCTGACAAATGGTTGTCCAGTGACCAAATTGGTTCCACTGTTGTATTACTCTTACAGTCAGGAAGTTGTTCCTGATGTCTACCTGGAATCTGGCTTCCTGTAACTTGAGCCCATTATTCCATGTCCTGCACTCTGGGATGATTGAGAAGAGATCCTGGCCCTCCTGTGTGACAACCTTTCAAGTCTTTGAAGAGTGCTATCATGTCTCTCCCCCCCCCCCCCGGTCTTCTCTTCTCCAGGCTAAACATGCCCAGTTCTTTCAGTCCTCTCTTCATAGGGCTTTGTTTCCAGACCCCTGATCATCCTGGTTGCCCTCCTCTGAACACGCTTCAGCTTGTCTGCATCCTTCTTGAAGTGTGATGCCCAGAACTGGACGCAATACTCAAGATGAGGCCTAACCAGTGCTGAGTTGGGGTGCAATCCACAAGGAAAGCCACATTCTATCTGCTATTTGTGGGATCCCTTTGAGTGGGGACCAAGGTCCCAGTCTCTGGGGTAGTGGGCCGTTTCAGCCCCACAGTAATATAGTCCCAAGTGTAGCACTTGACTTTCCCCCATACATCTCAGCCATTCATTTACATGGGTAAGGAGACAGGTCCCTTCCCCAACTGTGTCTCAACTCACATTTATACAGTTAGGGTTGTATCTGACGTTAGTCTCACTTAAACTCTGTTTATTTCTATAGATCTCCTCCAAGTAGACTAACATAGGATAGAACCCTTATATCCCATCCAAATCTGTACTGTTGCATCCTCATTTTCTGTCTTTTGCTCACGGTGCACCGCTACCATAGGAGGGTGGTTCCTATTGCTTCCTGCCACACTCAAAGCTTGCATGGAAGGAGTTGTCAGGCCTCCCAGCACTGGCCCACCCTCTGGTGGGGTGTGAGGAGTGTCTCTAGGCCTGCACAAAAATCTCCAGGTGGGGGCTTGGCACAACCTGGATCCTCCTCATGTGGAACTCTCCATGGGCAGAGAAGCCCTCTTCCCTGTGCACTGAAAGGGCAGCGTGGATGCTCAGGTGGGTTGGCTATGGGGCTAAGCCATGCAGCCTCATGACCCCTGTCCATGCCATGTTCTTTCAACACAGGAGGGGCTTCATCTGAACCACTCCCCCATCCCCTAGGCTGCTGCCCAGAGGGGAGGCAAGGTTGAGAATGGCTTCTTCCCCCCTTCTTATGGCCAAAAACACAACTGGAAATCTGTCTTTTGTTCACGTTTACTCCCAAGTAGGCAGAGTCCCAATCTAGATCTTAAAAGCCCCCTGTTCCTCACAGTGGGGGTCTGTTACAAATCAGGTCCCCTGCCCCTACTCTTGAGTAAAAATAAAAGAAAGGCATAATCTACATTACTGCTTTATAATGGTATTGAAGTGCACTTACAACTGTTGGGGCCCATTGACACAGGCCATAGACCATTTTCTAATTGCTTTCATAGTGTTGTATCCTGCTTGGTGTAGATCTGGCCAAAGTCATAACTGGAAGACACAGTTTTCAAGTCATGTCCGTTTGCGCTCTTAGGGCCAAATTTGGGGTGAGGCCGTTCACACAACTAGTAATTGTACCTGTAGAATATGTAGCAGGCACACAAGAGGCTGCCATCTGGGTCAGGGGACTTTAGCTCTTTGCTACATCTCCAAATTACTTTGGAAGGAAAGCTCCTCCTATTGGCATAAATGAGATTTCCTTTCAATGCAAATAGCAGTTGCAGATCCCTGTCAAGGTTGGGACCACAGCAGGGGGCAAAGGATTACTCTCCCCACTGACCCTCATCTGGCTCAGCCTCCCTCACCCCACCCGCACTTAACAACTTAAAAGAAAAAATTGACACAATTATTAATTGTACTTATGTTTTCTTGCTTGGCCTGCTTATGGTATTGCATTTGCGCTTAGTGCATTTCAAATACATTGTATGATATCATTACAACTTTGTACGGCAGGCCAGGATGATCTTCTACGTATTACAGATGAAGGCTTGTTGTGGGATTATCCCTCAGCCACACATTTGGCTGAGATTGGAACTGGGGATTCCCCATCTCACAACTCCCAGTCGGCCATTAGGCCAGCTCGCACACTTGAACATGGCAACTAGAGTAACCTCATGGGAACCAGAGATGTATCTTGTAAAATGTTCCTATCGACAAATCACATGAAGTTCATAATATGGGGGGCAGGGAGGACTACCACACCTTCCCTAAACAGCAGCCTTGTGGACTGCAGCAGTTCTGGCACTAACCCTCCACACCCGACACATGTAGGTGACATCACTGGCTGGGAAGAGAGGCGCACCATGCATTCACTTGCAGCAGGGGTGGTACGTGATCGGAGCAAGATGTCTCTGACCAACTTGTCAGGAGCAGAATGCTATTTCCCCCCTTGCTGCCTCTTATGTTTAGAACTGTCCCTCCCTTTCAAAACTCTTCTCCATGAAGCCTACCTTTCAAACACCCTCTGTTGTGATCCCACCTGTAATGAAGGCCAAGTACACTGGGCTGCATCTGCTCAGCTCTACCTTGGCTATCCTCCTTTTTGTATTATCTCCCCCTATGAGACAGGGCCCGGTCATCTTTCTGGTTACGTCATGCTGTAAAGCATTTTGCATACCAAAATGCTTCTCCACAGCATCGCACACAGCGCCTCTCAAGTCCATCTCCTCTGAATGATAGCAAAACAGCTTCCAACTGTTTGGACCAAGCTTCTCCAAACTGAAGCCCTCCAGGTGTGATGGATTATAACTCTCAGCCACCTGTACACAGCCTACCTGGGCTCCCCCCCCCAACCCGCCTGATCCTCCCCTTTCGATACTCAAAGAGTCAGAGAGGGAATGGCAGCAGAAAGATCCACAGGGGCCAGAAGGGGGAAATCAGAGCTCTGATCTTTCCTATGGGTCACAGGATTATACCCTAAGCCTGCCACGGGCTGGAAAGTGCCTTGTAAAACGCCATGAGTAGCAGGAACACAGAAATTTTAAAAAATATGGAATACATTATACAAAAGAGCAAGTGATGCAAAGAGGAATTACATCTACTTGCACAGTGGTTTATATCATTCACAGAATTCAGTTTTTCATAGCCCAGAATTTGGCTTTTCCTTTCATGATTGCTCTCAAGTCTGAACAGGATATGCAAATTCTCATCGATTCAGAATAACCAAATTTAAAATTGTGTCAGAATGTAGACATCGCAAGCTTTTCATTTTGCTTTTTGTGAGACTGTGATTTCAGGCAAGAACAAGTAGGAGCATCACTAATCACAAACTAGTAGACTGGGTTTAAAATCTCCCCAAACGGCATCCCGACTCATCCCTTCGAACGCTGATAGTTGGGGAGCTCTGGGCAGTATCCGACACTGCCAAGATACCAGCTGGACTCACCGCTAGCGCAACAGGAACGTGGCACTTCAGTAGAGTTTGCATAATGGGGCTCCACCAACCTGTCCCAACCTGGGAATGACTTTCAGAGGTTGCTTATGGAGCACGAAATAGCCGTTGGGCAAGCGGTGGGTTGGCAGGAACACAGCAGCACCCACCAGTGTACTTGATGCTGATGTTGAAAGAATTATCCTAGCATAGGGTAAAAGCTGTTTAAACACCATCAAATCTTGCCTATTGGCACAAACAACTTTGGGGGAAAGTGTGCAACCACGAGCCAGATCCAAAGGAGCCAGTGATGGTGGCGCTGCGCGTGAGGCTGAGCAATGAACTGCAGCTGCTGCCTTGGCTTATTTCAGCTAAGAGCGCCTGCAGCAGCAGTATTCCATGGGAGAGGACAGCAGGCCATGATCGGGGACTTAAGTGCTCCTGGTGTAGTCCACAGAACTACAGGTATCTGCTGCAGTTGGCCACTCATAACCTTCCCAGGCAAACTTTGCTATGCTGTGAAACACTGAAAAGATTATAAAGTGTCTTCAAATAACTTAAAAACTAACAAATCTATTATGGCATAAGCTTTCATAGACTACAGCCCACTTTGCTGCAATAGTACTTGCTGGGGGGAAAAAAGTGATTTAGGAAAACTATTCAGATACTTGAGTGGCAGACCAATAAAGATGGTCAAAGAAGGTCAGTGACAAAATGTTTTATTAAAAAATCCTCCCTTTTCAATTTCAACAAAGGATGTTTTCAAAAGTCCCGAACTATGCTTAAAACCAAAATAAGTACAGTATTAAGTATGAAGACTGTATATACTTTACAAATCCTCAAATTAGCACACAGGTGGGCTGTGAAAACAGATGAAGCAAGTAGTTCGTACGTTATTTGGTCCATCAGGTGAACGGTAGAGTAGCATTTAAGTTTTACAAAACATCCCTATAAATAACCTGAAAGTGTAACAGCACATCAAAATCTTGTTTCTGACACCGACATCAGGCAGTATGAGCCGACAAGAGAGCAAATTAACATGGCTTTACAGTAATGTACATTGTGCTGGTTGATGAACACAACACACACGCTTTCAAATTTTTACTTTGTGGGTGTGAAAAATGGCGAGAACTAGGCTGGGCGATTACATCTTCTAGCGAGAATTCAAAACTTCTCAGAAGCTCTCAAGCAATAAAGCCACTTCACTAAAATGGAGTTTCCTTATTTTCCCATGCTGATTCATCATTCAGTCACTATCAACAAAGGACATGCTTCGCTTTCAGGACCGTTTAAAAGTGTTTATAAGCTAGACATCACCTATACTTTGTACAGCTTATGGAGAAGTTCTAAATCCTACAGAACGAGAATGGCAAAGGCCTTGCAAGTCAGAGGCCGCGCTCCCCTCCTGGGGCAAAGGCTAGTTCTGGACATCTCACACACCCCAACTGCCCTCCCTCCCTCTTGGCGCATCCCAGCGATTGGAACATTCCAGCACTCAGTCGAGCGCTATCACATCGTCTTGCTCTTCGGCTGGCAGCTCCGAGCGCAGTCTTTTGGTGCCAGCGTGTTCCTTCTCATCTAGCTTTCTCTTGCGGCTTTTACTTTCTGTGTCATCAGCGCTGCTGGAAGAACCTTCCTCGGTCTCAACAATCAGCACATCTTCATCATCGTCATCATCTTCATTTTGAGCTGGAAAAGGAACAGTCGCTGCAGGGCACTGTAATGCTGACAATTTTAAAACAGGTTTCCTATAGAGGCACTAGATATTTTTTCCTTCTACATAAACCAGGCATTCTACCTATTACAGGGTGAATATATTATATCAAATAATTCACAAAATGACCAACACTGGAAGTGATGGTGCTGAAACGCCATCTTGCAAAATGATGGTTCAGCTCCATTCATAAACTATCTGGTCACCCAGTGGGTAGTAAGGTAAACTGTACTTGTCCTACACATGTGTATGACAAGCTTAAGAGGAAATTGTAAACAAACCTGCATGTGGTTTCAGGGCAATGGCTAGAATTAAGTTTAATGGGAAAATCAAAGGCTTTGTAGAACTCTAACGTAGCAGTTTATCTTCAAACCTCTTACATTTCAGTATTTTAAGGGGTGAGCAGGACCTCCAAATGGCTGCAGAACCTCAACACCGCCCCCTCCCTTGCGGCCCTGTACCTGTGGATGTTGATGGCTGGGCCCCATCATCACTCCCGTTGGTGATATTCTTAGTGGGCTGCTCTGATGGTTTGGGACCGACAACTTCATCACCAACAACTTCAAACTCCACATCTTTCTCAAGCTCTTCACTTATTAAAAGAAAAACCAACAAGAAAATGCTTAAGAGGGCCTATACAACAAGAGGCAGTTTCCGAAACGGATTAGTCCATTTGCGTAGCCCTCCCTCATTCAAGCCGCTTATAGCCATTGCTCCAGTTGTGACCCAGGAGAGTAATTCCTCTGCAGTACAGGGAACTACTGGCTGTCAACTTTGTTTTGTTTCCTGCAAATGCAGAGCAGGACTCTGGGTTAGAAAGACCCATATCATGTATGTAATTTGAAGGTTCTTTCTCCAGAGTCGCAGCTTCTGGTTCCAAGAACATTCCATGAAATTACGACTTAATAGCCCTCACCTGTGCAGCACATTGATCAGCAGGGTATAATCCTGCAGAAAGTCATCCGCTTGCAGCCGAGTGCCATTTCGGATCCCAAATTCCGATAACTTCCTGTGGTTATTTGCTAGGAGGCGCAACGGGAGGGGGGAGAACAGGAAAAAAGAAGCAGCATCCAGTACTTTGTAGAAATTTCAGTGGCCTTCAAGATTTTTCTTAAATCAACACACAAAAAAGAAGTAAAGCTGCTAAGAACACTGAACTACGTTAACTAACTACTCTGGGAAAGATGTCAGGAGGAGAGATGTGCACGGCAGCTCCATGAAGAAAAGAATATACACTTCAGAAAAGGGCAAAGGCCAAGCAAGAAAGGGCACAACGGACTATTTTAGGGCTTGCTGTTATCTCTCTTTCTAGACTGCAGGAAGCACAATAATATATTGCGGCAACCATGATTACATTATATACTTCAAGCAAAATTCCCCAAACACAACTTTGTGACAGCCATCAATAGTTTTAGGGTTATGTGAGGCTTGTTTAACCCTCACATAACCCATGCTTGCTAGGCTCATACAACACGACAACCTTGGAGTGGGAGTTCAACATGCAACCGTGGCTCATTGTGGGTTAAATAACCCAAGATTAACCTTGGGAGCAGCTTTCCCCAATCCGGTGCCCTCCAGAATACAATTCTCATCATTCCCAGAAAGCACGGCCAGCCTGGCTTTTGACACTTGATTTAATCTGGTTTAGTTTTCATTTCGTACCTTCAGTTTCTCCTTCTTCGGAAGAGATGAGAATAGTCCCCTTTCCGTCTTCTATCTGGACATCTGGTGCTACCATATTAAATTTTTCTTTCACTATCTGAAAGGTAAAAGATGTTTAACAATATCTGCAAACAAAGGGCTGGATTCAATGGGGCCCTGGCGTGGGTGCCCCAGGCTTGCCAACAGCAGTATGCACACAGCCCCAGCCAGTGGCGGTCACGGTGTAGCACTGCGGGGGTGGGGCAAGCACCAAAAGAAGCAAAAAAGCCCGTTTCTGGAATAGTGAGGTTGCGCCCCTTCCAGAAACCAGCGTTTCCCCTTGTTTCGGCACTTGCCCCCAGAAGAGCTAGAGCGTGGCCGCCAGCAGCAGGGGCCGCACAAGAGTCCCATTGAGCCAACCCAATCCTCAGAAACAAGAATGGTTTCCCAAGTCTTCTGCACCAGACCAAACTAATGCTTTTCACAGCACACAGGTGTTTCTGTTCTACTGCAATTGAGAGAGACAAATGTTATTTTCACCTTGATGCAACAGTTACTGTAGATATTCTCTTGTAAGCTGCATATTTTAAAATATGTATTATCCATAAGAAGCAGGGATCTCTCACTTGGGTGAAAGTCACCTGGGTGTTCTGTTCAGTGCCAGAGTCATATCCAGCAGAACTTTGGTGCATTGCACTGAATGTATTGTGAGACACCTGCTTCTTGTAGCCTGACCCCAGCTTGTAATTCATCAGTCTAGTAGTCCATACTCATAAACCTGGTGACATTTATATTTTCAAAGGGGAAGTCAATTAAAGTCCTATATGCGTTAATGCAAACCAAGAGCTTTTGCACAAAATAGCTCAGACTGCAAAGCATCTCCTGAATCACCATCTTATGACTGTTACATAATGCAGAAAGTATCCATCGTCCACTTACCAGCAACAACTTTCCTAGTCTCCCCCTCACCCTTTTATTAAAATCCACTAGGAGGAGGTGGTCCGTAAAACTCAAAGGCTCACTCACAATTCTGTGACTTTGTTGGCCCTAATCCAAAGTAACACGCTCCTGTTTGGTTGCTGGATAAACAAACGGGGTGGGGGTGAGGAACGACATTCAAGAGCAATCTCCAAAGGAGCACATTTTATCGAAAAGGGGGGAAACGCAGCAGAATGCCCTCAACCTAGTCTGCCGCCTTCCATAGGCTATGAAACATGCCTGTGTTCACGTTTAAAGATTCCCCTTTTCCTTAATGAAACTAAGGATTCCCAAGATCCTAACACGAGACTACAGACTGCACAAATGGGATGAGCAGATCAGAGGTCAATGTTAATTGAAGCCAAGTTTTGAAGAGGACGACAGCAACAACGAAAAAAGATTCTGTAGATGAGCAACTTAGGAAAACAGGAGTTGATTAAAGAGAGACGTTCATTTACCTTATCCTGCAGTGTCAAAACGGTGACTTTGTGAACGTTCAGTTTCACAGTTACCTCTGGCTTACTTGCACACACGTAACAGTTAGGGTTTGGGTGGTCCAAAGCACAAGGGACAAGGAGCTTCTTCCTTGGGTTTGGTTGTTTATTAAGGAAGATCTTGGAGAATAAGAGAAGATGAATCAAATATCCCACATAAGCAAGCACATGACAAGATATGAGAAAGCGAGAGAGAGAGAGCAAAACGAATACCAGACTTACTGCTCTGCACTGCTCAATTTTCCCTGAGAGGATCTTTAAACCTTCCAGCACTATCAGACCAGCTATTATGGCATTAGTGGTAGCTATAGCTGGGATGATGTTTCCTGCCATTGCTGTGGAAGAAGCAGAAATGAGATGTTTCTCCTGCATATAAAAAGGACAAAGCCACTACTTGAAAAGGTCAACAGGAGCATTGTATTCTTACATTTGATATCAAATCTGCTCTTCATATTCATACTAAAGATATGCATCCTGAGATTTGCAGCAGAAGTGACAAAGTCCATCGCAGAAGGGTCATCCTGCCAACACATTTAATTATAAATGGTACACAGACGATTTCTGCAGCTTCAATACAAAATGTGAAATAACTCTATACATATTTTTGATTTAAAACTCTTAAGACATTAGTCACACAATACCCTTCTAAGTGGCCAAAATGCTTCACGCACATTATTTTATTTATTTATTACATTTATATACCGCCCCATAGCCGAAGCTCTCTGGGTGATTTACAAAAGTTAAAAACAGTAAACATTAAAAACAAATATACAAGCTTAGTATTACCTAGTAACAACTCTGTAATGTAGGGCAGTATTAGTAACGTTTACAGATCAAAAGTTCACGGCTAAATGTGCAGATGAGCTACGTATACAGCATTTCTATCCCTCAGCAACAGTTACAACTGTTTGCAGTTGGAGATTCTGAAATTCAGCAGAACTTGAACCTCAGACTTCAGCCTAGATATGTAAAATTTCTGGAAATTTTGAAGCCATGGAAAAAACCCGAGTTTTCCCCAGGTTTTTTGGGGGGGAAATGAAAATTTTTGGAAAAATTGAAATAATGCAATATTACCACTTTTTACAAATTGAAAGTCACTTTGTTACTTTAGTAACATAAAATGTAATTATGTCCAAGTTGGTTTGGCATAAAATTATTACATTTGGTATATTAAAAGTACAGTGTATTCAAACAATTATTACAAATTTAATTTACTTTTTTACTTTTTTTTGGTAACAAATGGAGCTACAAGCTCCTGAACTGTTAGGAACACCTGAACTGTAAGGAACTTCTTTGGTTCTGCCAGTTTATGAGGGGCAGGCAAAAAAATCAATTTAAAATAACAACAACAGAAGAAACCACCAACATTAGTACAAAGAAAATTATTTATGTTTCCACTAGTCTTCCAGTGTCAAGACATAAAGCCCCCATTCCCATAAAAAGAACTGAGAAAAAGGGGGAAACCAAGGTTCAATGAATATGCATGAAATTTAATCAGACTCATTTTCTGAGCTATGGCCATCACTATCAGTTTCAGTCTCTTCTTCAATGGCAGTGCTGCCCCCTAGAGGCAGAAATGCATCTTGGGTTCTTGCATTTGAGAGTTGTAGTCTCAGTTTGCAACCTAGGACTTGCTTGTCCTTGGTGCACAGACATTGTAATAATCTGATACTGTACAGTTTTTGGAAAACATTTGGAGAAGTAAATATCCAAACACCTTGTCTTAAACATTTTATTCATCATGCTAAAATAAAACATCCCGTAATCCGTTTTTTCTTCATTTTTTTTCAATTTTTCAGAAAAAAAACCAGAAGAGGCTTCAGAAAAAACCGAGGGGAAACCGTTTTTTTTCTGAATTTTTCCGGGTTTTTTCCAGGCCTTCACATCTCTACTTCAGTCTTTGTGGCAGTTTGATTCTCTTTCCCAGAGCTCAGACATTATGCTAACAAGCTCCACAGGAATAGGTCTGGTTCTAAGAATTGTTCACGAATTACTTCCCAGGAGGGAACCACATATACACAGGCTTCCTCTGGCATTTCTGGCAGTCATCACAGCAGTCTCCTTCTCGCCTCCCTCTCCTAGCAAGGAGAGAGCAAGTGTTGCTGCTTACTCAGCCTCGTGGAGTCCTGCTCTTCTCCACAGAAAGGAACAAGGAAACAGCTATCCCAGCTATGCACTTCCTTTGTTCTTCTTGGATAGGTAGAAGTGAGGTGCTACTTGCAGGTGAACAAGCCACAGCAATAGCTCTCTCCTTCTCAAGAGCAGGAGGCGAAGTGAGGGCTGGGCAGAGCCTCCCTAGCTGCAGCCACCTGTAATGGCTGTCAGAACCAGCCGGCAGGACAGGTGCGTGCCGCTTCTGACCATGCAATCCCCGATTAGCCACACCTGGGGGCCCAGGCAGTCACTGCTGGTTACAGCTCACTAACAGTCTTCCCCTAGGGCCCTTGCCCTGCGCAGCCTCCACTCGTCCAACATCAGAACATGTTAAGCTCTGCCTCTGAGCACAGGAGTTAAACCCACTCCATTCCCAATTTCCTTTCCTCACTGGACAAGAGAGAACTGCACAAAAGCACTCTTGGGCAGCCTCCTTCCTTTCAATAGGGCTCGTGCAAGAGAACTTTTCAGCGGATCATACTTTCTGCCTCCATGACCATCTCCGCTTTTGAAAACCTGCAAATTCCAACCGGCATTACAAATCTGTTCAATGGTCTTCTACAAGGCCCAAATGTAGAGAAGATTTTTTATAACTACTCAACATTATCCCCATGTGTACCAAACACATCTATTATTAGTGTTGTGCTAGAATACAAGCAGGTCTTCTCCTCTGTATGGAACACATCCCCAAGTATTTGCTGAACTAACCTTATCCCATATAAGCTCAGCTCCATCACCTTTTTCTGCCAGCTGAGTTCTCAGGGTCTCTACGCTCTTAGAAAACAGGCGCGCACAGCTCTTGACATCTAGAACCTGTTGGTCTTTTAGGCCCAAGGAAGACTCATTCTGTGGATCAGATGTGCTGTTCTCTTCAAAGGAAGGAAAGCATTAGGAGACCAACTATTGTAAAAAATGTGTTCTTTAAAGTCATGTCCAATCCTCTAAACTCAATGCAATTTATTTTCTAGCAGCATAATTTCATACCACACACCACACCGTTCATCTGACATGAAAATGTGCCCTTAACTGTCTGCAAATACGAGAGTTCCAAGCATGCTACGGCACAATGGGATTGATGATTTCTCATCGCCTTGCCTCTTAGCTGGATTGGTGAAAAACAGAATGTCAGACCTCTCTGTGCTATTTGTTCTGTCTTGTCTGCACCTGCCAGTCACCAATTAAATACAATTATTTCAGCTTAATGAAATGTGTTCCTTTTTTATTATTATTATTACAGTCGTTTTCTTAGCTAACTTGTGAAATGAGCTGGACTTGTTAAATTTAGAGTGACACTACCACATCCTTAAATAAATGGAATATTGGAACACAAGAGGCATAGCTCAGCATAGAGCCCCTGCTTTATTGGTAGAAAGTCCCAAAACCTTGGAAAGCCGTTACCAGTCCATCAACAATACTGGACTAGATGGACCAATGGTCTGACTCAGTAGCTTCCTGTCTTGCAATAAGGTTGCAGTCCTTAAACATGTCCTCAGAAATCCACACACTATATCCTCAGAAATCTTTGCAGATGTCTTATCCTGACTGGCCACCCACCAATTTATTGTTTAAACTGGGAGGATCTGAGAATAGGTGCAGCACCAAAACTAAGCACATTGGTTGAATACATGCATTGGTTGAAGCCCAGTAATTAAATCCATGCTTTTCTTTGGGATAGCCTGACAGCTTTGGGGTTTTTTTTAGTACAAGGCAAAAATGCTTACCCTGATTTTGTATTTCATTCCAGTCCAGGGGCATTGGAGGTTTCCTTTTCCTCCAGAGTTTATCCATTGTTAGCAGATACCTAATGTCATCTTTGAAAAGCTGAAATAACAAATTTGGAAGCATGCTTAATATGAAGTGATACTCTGAGCTTCTTTCCTTCTGCAAGTACATTTTGGTTATACAACGTCTAGTATTTAGCACCATTGCACATTCCTCCAGACACTAAGGACCGGAGGGTCATAGAATCATAGAATAGCACAGTTGGAAGGGGCCTACAAGGCCATCGAGTCCAACCCCCTGCTCAATGCAGGAATCCACCCTAAAGCATCCCTGACAGGTGGATGTCCAGCTGCCTCTTGAAGGCCTCTAGTGTGGGAGAGGTCTTTAATATTAGAATAGTGTATATTTTTAAATTGTATGGTACCATGGAATCAAGTTGAAGGGTGGTATATACATTCTTTAAATAAGTAACCCCCTTATAAAAACCTCATTGGATAATAATTGCCACCGCCCTCCAGTAACGTTGCAGGGTTACAGATTCCTTAGCTAAAATGGGCAGTTTATCTCTAGGCATTTACTGTTATGATCTGCTTTCCCCATTCACAATATTACCCTATATTAATAAAACAAGGTGCCATGTAGCATCTTAAAGACTAACAAATGTATTCTGGCATAAGATTTTGTGGACTAGAGTCCATCACTTCATCAGTCATGGCCTACTTAAACAGATAGTAAGTGGACACAAATATAAAGGGGAACTGAGGGTGTTTTGTCTTTTACTTCAAGTTCCTCTCTCTTCCACTGACAAAACATTTTCCTCAGCTGACCCGGATGCGTACAGAGATTTCTTTGCATATCACTGGCTCAAGACCAATACCTTAGTGAAGAGTTTAACTGAATCGTATCCCGTGGATTTAGCCCACTGCTTGGTTGAAACACGTTTAATGTCACCATCTTCATTGGAGGCTCTTGCTCGGGCTTCTGCTTCTGCTGGCTCCCCTGTTAATAACACGACACTTTACCTTTGCTATGAAGATTGCTGAACTGACACAGGTACATTTTATTCAGAGAGCAACATGCAGCCGCTTCTCAGGCGCACCGGTTTAGAGGGCTTCTGGCACCTTACTGTCCTACTGCAGAATCAGAAGGCTATAGCCGAAATGCATGAACTCTTAGGGTCCAATGACCGTAACTAGGGCTCAAAGCGATACCCATTGTTAATACTAACTACTTCAGAGGAAAGCTTGGACCTGAACCAACTCCTGAAGCTTCTCTTATACATAGCATATGGAACCTTTCAATTTTGTAGCAGGAGACAAAGGAAATATTCTTATGCGGCTGCTGGTCCCCAATCACAGCAGTAATGTGGGTTCCAGAAGGAACACTTGAGATGTACTGAGATCACTAAACTAAAAGGGCAGTATCCAACGGTGTCATCCCCCAAATTCAAGTAGTGCTAATGGAGCTCCACTGAATCTTTGCATTTCACAAGTGGTTGCCCATTACCCAGTTCTGCAACTGGTTGCACAATGGGTGCAAGCTGTTACACAACCGTCTGCACAATAAGCTGCACAAACGGAATGCGCACCCGGTTGCACAAGCATAATGCACAATTGCTTGCGTAAACGTAACTCTAGCTGGATTTTTCTCATGTGCATAGCTCAGAACCTAGTTTTTACTAGTGCAATGTCATTTGCGTGAAAGAAGAACACAGTTGGACACCGCCCAAAGGCTGCAGGGTCTTCCAAGAACGATCAAGCAAGTTTATACTTACAAGCTGCTTCAGGATCAGCTCTGTCAGGAGACACTTCTTGATCGGCATCTTCTTCTCCAAACAATTGACTAAAATATACAAGAGGTGCATTTTACTGGTTAGGGGCTGAAGTGTCTCTTACTAGGATAACTTTAAAACCAAATGTCTTTAGCAGAATGTGTTCTGCTGTTAACACACAAGTTTGCTTTAAAACCGTATACGTGAAAACACTCATGTGCACACACATTTAACTACCTAGTCCCAAAAAAATTGGGAAAGGGAAATGGATTTTTCTAAAAATAGATAAGTCTTAAGAGATTTTAAGAACCAGGGGAAAAAATCCAATTTACACTGCAACTGAGCTCAGCGATGTTTCATATCCAAACTGTTCACACACATTTGGGAAGCTAGCCTATCTTAACAAGTGGCACCTACAACAAAATATCCTCCTTCCTTAAAGGAGTGCTCCTGTTCAGAGTTCCATCAGGCTCCTCCCTCCAAGCAGAATACTGCACTCGCTTCCCCACACCATGTTTCGTTTTTATTCTTCAACTGTTCCTCTATCTTCTATGGTTACTGAAGATGCTCAGTCCTTGTTGGGCTTTTATCGTTGAGTTTTTGTCCCCTTAGTTTTTAAAGATTTTTTTTTTGTACTTCTACAAACTTTGGTGGTCCCCTCATACACCTCTCTGAGGCTTATCAGTAACCCTGCTATGTTGTCATTCCTTCTGACACTCACCACCTGAGTTTCCTATTAGAAGGAGTGAGTTCCACAGGTTTATTATTTAAACATATTAGATACCTAATACAATAGGATACAATACAATTGCATAGGCCAGCCTGATTTGCTAGCTACTATATCACAGCATGCTAGCAACGAACTAATCTGACGACAAACACAAGGCCGTCAATTTCAGGCCTCTTCTACAAGGAGGAATTTCTCACATATTAGCCTCTTACAATGTACCAGGCACAGAAAGCAAGACCTAAGGAGGTATCACCTGGTACTTGTACAGCAGATAGCACTGGATTACTCAAGATCTTTCTAGTTGGAAAAGAGAGATATAGTACTGCCTTTTTAATATTTTTTTTTTTAGAAAAACAGCAGCTTACTTGAACAAATACTTTGCCCACACAATGCAGTGGATGGGTTCAGAAGGTGTGTTGCGAATGGTACATCCTGGAAAGGTTTTCTGGGTTGGCTTAGGTTGACATTCATAACACTCTGTCACTCCCTACGGGGGGGGGGAAGTTAGAAAATATTTTTCCATGAGGTTTCCATTGCCAGTTGGAAACGACATTTTAAGGATCATAATGCTATGGTATATGGGAATAGAAAGACATTGTCACACCTTTTTGATAACAGTTACTTGTCCAAGATAGCCTGCAGTTCCACTCTCGATAAGGGGGACATCAGCAGCTAGACACATCCTGTTCACATGGTTACGGGCAGCTGTGCATGGAAGAACTGAGAGAGTCACTGACATGCAAACAGCTAGAATTCAGTCTTTGACATGAACCTGGCCATAAGCAATGCTCACCCTCCAGATTTTTCAGGTACTACAAATAGCTATGCTCAATACTAAAGCTTTTCTCAGTAAAGCAGGGAGACTGTGATCCTAGCATTTATTACAGGACAACTAAGACTGCATTCAAAAGTGCAGTTTGTAAAGACAGCAGCTGTCCTTGATATGTAATCCTAAAAACACTAAACTTTTAGAAAATGGGGAGGCTGATATAGATTGAGTTTGCAAGGCTAAAAATGTGTTTATGTCATTCCACCCACTTTCAAAAATTCAGGTGTCACTTCATACGATCAAATAGAAATCTCACCTCTATTATCCAACGCATTCATAACTAGGGTAAACTGCCGAAAAAATTCCACATTATAATCAGGGCTGCAGAAAAAGAGCACATATCAGTTTTAGATAACTCAGTAAATGCCTGTCAACTTTGACATAACAGACGTACATAATAACTATTTGAATACAACAACTGCCAAACAGCATGTTGTAGTTGCACTGGTTACACACTCCATCCGACAGAACAGGTGAAATGAACGTTTGTATAAAGGACACAAACACTATCCAAATTTTGCAGTCAATTAATAAAAGCAGTTCAGGGCAAAATAAAATGAACTGCTATATTTCTGGACTGGTGGCTAGCTGACTGGGAATCTCTGTGCCATTTCACCAAAGTATTTCTCTAGGCAAGAGCTGACTAGGACTAAACTAAAATAGCTTGCTCTTACCACCTTTATTTTCAGAACTGAACTGCCCATGACATTGCCAGATAGAATATCTAGTGAAATTTATTTGGTTTTGCTCTGAATATGTATGGCCCACATCTTCATATGTATGCTCCATGTTTTAACAATTAGTTAGTCAAAGTTGTAATTTCATAATCCAAATATTGAATTACTCCAACTGGAAGCTGGCTATGAAAAAAGCTACATACTGAAGGACAGAAACAGAATACATTCCCAATGCTTATGCAAAATTCCCAATATTTAAGAACAAACGAGACAGACATACTTCATAATGCTGTCATGGTAAGCTGTAATATTAGCTTCTGGATGAAACTGTAACACACTTTCCTTGGCAACCTGAAAGAGACCAAGAATACATACCTCAAATTTTAATTAATCCATTCAAGAATCACCAAAGTTCAAATGTCATACTATGGTTTAGGAATGGCCTGATAGGTTTTTAAAAATAGTTGTGCATAAGCACCCAATTTACATCAAAGCTCAGAACATTTCAATAACTATATGTGATACATAAACAAACTTCAGTAGAACGTATGTAAGTGGATATGTATGACATATCAAGTGATCTGCTTGAAGTCATTACATGAAATTTATGTTTAGCAAATACCTAACACACACATTTTCCCTAAAGTTCTATGAAAAACAATATCCGATTGACATTTGAAAACTGAGCTTTGGGATTCCTCTTACCTGAGCTTTTGATCTTCCAACATGCTTCTTTTGAAACAAGAATTGCCTATTGAGATTACTGACATCAATGGTATCCAGATCAATCTAGAAATACATTAATTGCAACCACTTCAGATTTGTTCAGATTAATTAATGAAAAACGTATTTGCATTTATCAGAAATCACAGCCTTGCAAATTATGTAAGCTAAGAGGGAAACACGAAGTCTGGATCCAACCTAATTAGTGTATATGCAGAAAGTTAAGAATCATGGCAGTGATGATTTTGAAACTAGTGATTATGTTCACACAATAACTTCCATCCAAATTTTTTCAGGTACAGTGTGGTTTATTAATGCCCTTGGTTTTCTAGTCTTGACACTGCAAGATTCAGCTAGTGACCAAGCTGGTTTTATTTGCATAACAAAACTAAATCAGTCATGCTCTAACACAACAATCTGATCTAGCTTGTCTATTCTAACTACAGAACTGTGTTAATTCTGGTGAAAATGTGACACTTTTTTAAAAAAATACTTAAGTTATGGATAAACATTACCTACAAATATCTTATACAGATATAAAAATCCAATTGCCTAAGCAAGAAAAAGGTATAAAAACACTAAGACAGGCAAAATAGTTTAATACTTTTAAGCATAAACATAGTTTACTTAAAGTACTTTCAGCTGTTCACATTATTTATTTTTTTCTGAATTTTTAAAGACTTTTTAATGTATTTTGTTATATTTTTATGAATTGTTGTACACTACCCAGAGGGCTATGGGGTGGTATAGAAATGAAATAAATAAAAATATTAATAACAACCATAACTATAGTCAATACTGTAGTATGTATTTACATATTTATAGTTATTGCTAGAAGTATTATGTGAAGTGCCCAGAGAGCTTCGGCTATAGGGTGGTACACAAATGCAATAAATAAATAAATTATTAACAAATTATTTTGCCTCTGTTTTATCTTTTATCTATTATCTATGTTTTATCTTTTTTTCTTGCTTAGGTGATTGTACTTTTAATGACAACTATAAAGATGTCAACAATACCACTGTCATTATAAAACTGATAAATGTTCCATCCATTCCAAATAAATAAATAAATAAATAAATAAATCACAAATTTCTCCCAGTTCCCATTTTCTGCTATTGCTTCACTTCTGGCTAGGACATTTCTCACTAAGATTCTAGTCCCCCCTCCCCTAATTTGCCCTCACATTTTTGAGAGAGATCATAATGCCAAACTTCATTAGCGGTATGGCAACACCTACATTGATCAATTAATCTTGGATACATCTTCTTAATCAGGTTTAGGGTACAATATCAGCAAGGAAGTATTTAATTGCTGGACCTCCCTGCATATCTAACTCCATTTAGATGTAGACATTTTAATCCTCAGCTCTTTCCCCCAAACCAACAGTATTCTTCTTCTTCAAAGACCTCCTTAATAACTTATAGATTTTTGCTAATAATCCTTTGTATGTTGTCAAGGTTTCCACCCCATCCCAAATGAGCCCTTCCCTGTCTAGGAAGCTAAGCCAGGCCAATACCAGAATGAGAACATGTGACTTTCTTTTAAAAGTATTTAACTCCTTAGTGGGGTGTGTGGGGAGAAAGGTAAGTGAATTTTCTAAGGAAACAATCTTTCCACATGGACAATATTATTTCTGGGAACTGAGATCACATTCACTTGCATGTATAATTAGTGTGCTTTGGTACAGGTAACAGAACACAAAATAAACATACACACTGTGGTAGTTGTGAATGGGGCACACAATCAGTTAAATTATGACTTTTCTACAATATATTCAGAATCAGCAATTGTGCCAAGGTACATGGTGCACCAACATACATGCCATCTACACCTACACAAATTTAACCATACTGCGTGCTCATGCCTTCATAACTTCGAAGTAGACAAGCGTTAGGGTGATTTGACAGGGAGCTGCGTTGAACAGCAGTTTGGAAGCTTCAGCCTCTGCAGCTTGCAGGTGCTTTGAATAGGATGTATCATTTGGACAACAAAACAGCAGGGCTCAAGCATCCGCACCGGCCTTCCCACAATCAATTCGAGATCATAGAATCATAGAATAGCAGAGTTGGAAGGGGCCTACAAGGCCATCGAGTCCAATCTCCTGCTCACTGCAGGAATCCACCCTAAAGCATCCCTGACAGATGGTTGTCCAGCTGCCTCTTGAAGGTCTCTAGTGTGGGAGAGCCCACAACCTCCCTAGGTCATTGATTCCATTGTCGTACTGCTCTAACAGTCAGGAAGTTTTTCCTGATGTCCAGCTGGAATCTGGCTTCCTTTAATTTGAGCCCGTTATTCCGTGTCCTGCACTCTGGGAGGATCGAGAAGAGATCCTGGCCCTCCTCTGTGTGACAACCTTTTAAGTATTTGAAGAGTGCTCTCATGTCTCCCCTCCATCTTCTCTTCTCCAGGCTAAACATGCCCAGTTCTTTCAGTCTCTCTTCATAGGGCTTTGCCGGCTTTTAGACTATATAAAGCCCAGAACAACCTGTTACCTGAAGTTTATTCATTTATTATTCAGGTTTAGCTACTGCTTTCCAATGTACTATACAACAGAATAATCACTAGTCGGCAATAAAACTACAACTACCCTGGCTGGGTCACACCCCAGGGAAAGCCTGCATGGAGAGGCGGGTCTTAAACCGAGCATTTCATTGATGCTCCATGTCGGGGTGTTGGTGCAGCCGTGCAGCTCCCTCCAACGTGGCGCCCGCCAGATGTGTGGACTGCAATCCTCAGCTGGCACTCTCATGAGCCATGCTGGCTGGGAGTGATGGGAGCTGCAGTCCAAGACACAGAGGCCTCCCCCAACCGAGCGCCCTCCGGGTGTAATGGGGCCAATGGTTGGGGATGGTGGGAGATTAGAATGTAAGCCTATGCGGCAGGGTCTTGTTACTGTTTTACTCTGTACAGCACCATGTGCATTGATGGTGCTATATAAATAAATAATAATAATAATAATAATAATAATAATAATAATAATAATAATGGTGGGAGTTGCACTCCAGGACAGATGGAGGGCACCAGGTTGGGGAAGGCAGCTGCCGATAACCCCACTCCTGCCGCCCCTCCCCCCAGCAACCTAACTCAGCGCCGGAGGGGGGCGCGCTCCCGCTTTAAAGCGCGATGACGTCACCCCGCCAGGCCCCGCCCTCCTGAGTGGGGGAGGGGGCTGAGGCGCCCGCGTCGAGGCGCTGAGGCGATAATGCCCCGCGAGGGGAGGCTCCGCTCCGCTCCGCGCCCGTCCGTCCGTCCTCGGGGCTTCTCTCACCACGTCGATGCTGGCGAAGCCGGTGAGCACCAGGTCCTTGAGCAGCTCGCAGCCGATCCCGCCGGCCCCCACCACCAGCAGCCGCGCGCCAGCCACGGCCTGGGCCAGCTCCCCGCGCAGCGCCGCCGCCGCCGCCATCGCAGCCGCGAGAGAGAGGGCGAGAGCGCGGCCGAGCGGGGCAAGTCGGGCGGGAAAAAAGCGCACGGAGGGGGAGAGAGAGAGAAAGCGGAGCGGGGCGCCGCGCATGCGCGACTCCCTTAGGGCCTCCTCCGGCGCAGCGTCGCCACAGAGGCGGAAGCGCCAGCGCGGCCTCTGGCTTGTCTACGGGCGACCCCTAGTGACCGGGAGGAGGGAGCGCCGAAAAAGCCCGTAGCGCCGCAGGTTCGAATCCAGGCGGGATGGGGCCGGGGCAGCCCGGGCAGGCGGAGGGACGAGCGGCCTTTTGCAGTCCCCGGGAAACAGGCCTTTCCGGGTTGGGTGGTCGCAGAGGGGCGAGGAGAAAGCTCCAGGAAAGCCTTCCCCTCCAGATGGGTTGGACTGCAATTCCCATCATCCCCAGCCAGCATGGCCCCTTTGTTTATTATTTATTTAGCACCATCAATGTACATGGTGCTGTACAGAGTAAAACAGCCAGGAGGGGCTGCATCGTCCGTCAGCCGGTGACACGGCGTCGATGCAGCCTCGCAGCCACCTGCGCGTCTTTCCTGCGAAGATGTGCAGAAGATGGGAGCGAGGTCGTGCGGCTGGCTCTTCCGCTGCCTGACATCGCTCGGGGCCGGCCCTGGTGGAAGGCGGAGAGCGACTGGCCTCCTCCCCAGGGCCGGGGCCGGACTATTTGACGCCCTCGGCAAGGTGAGCTACTTTCACCCCACCCCCCACCCCCAAAATGCCAACTTTCATATTTAAGAACGTGTTTCCTGGGAAAAAATAAGAAGCACAAAACTTGAAACTCTTAAATTTATTTTAAAGTACAAGAAATACATCATGCCAATTATAGCAAACAAATTGGAAAGGAACATCTATGGGTCTAAAATGCATTAATAGGAATATCACCTCCAAATCAGCCCCCAACTCACACACACACACTCAGCATCACTCACTCCAAATAAACACACACATTCACTCAAAGACCCCATACATTCTCTCTCTCTCTCTCTCCCTGTGCGTTCCAATAGTCCGAGCTTGGAGCTGCCCCACCCCAGGGTCCCTGGATTCGCTTCGGCTGGGCCCGCCCAGGCCCAGCTGGATCCTCGGGCCTGGCCAGCTTACAGCCAACGTGCTGAGTGCTGTGCCCAGCGCCCCTCTTAGCTTGGCGCTCTAGGTGGCTGCCTGAGTGGCCTCTATGGTAGCACCAGCCCTGCTCCTCCCACCAGGAATGCGGGGGGGGGGGCAGCTCTGGTACCTGGCCCCCGGAAACCCCACGTTCCCTCCTTGGTGTCAGTGACTGGTCACTGACTCTTAGCCTAACCTGACGGAACACCTCTCCCGACATGAACCTACCTGTACACTGCGCTCAACATCTAAGGTCCTCCTCCGAATGCCTGCTCCAAGGGAAGCTCGGAGGATGGCAACAAGGGAGAGGGCCTTCTCAGTGGTTGCCCCCCGACTGTGGAATGATCTCCCCGATGAGGCTCGCCTGGCGCCAACACTGTTATCTTTCAGGCGCCAGGTCAAGACTTTTCTCTTCTCCCAGGCATTTAACAACGCTAAGTTTGTTTATTAATGGACCCCAGAACTGTTGCTTTTTAAATGGATACTCTTGTTTTTATACTGTTGTTTTTATGTTTCTGATTGGTTTTTAAATTTTGTATATTTTTCAATGTTTACTGTTTTAACTTTTGTGAACTGCCCAGAGAGCTTCAGCTGTGGGGCGGTATATAAATGTAATAAATAAATAAATAAAACTTACCTCACAGGGTTGTTGTGAGGATACAAAGAAATAGTAGGAGCATGTACACCACCTTTGCTTCCTTTTTTTTTTTTTTTTTTTTATTCCACCTTTGCTTCCTTAGAGGAAAAAAGGGGGATATAAATGTACTCACCTGCAGCCTGAGGTACTGCCTGCAATCCAGGGTCAGCTTCACCTCTGGATACTGTTCAGAGGCGGCCGAAGTCTCTGCTGGCTGAGGTGGAGCAGCAAATAGAACATCAAGGGGCAGAACACCCCCAAACAAGCAGAGAGTTGTTTTTAAAGAGCCGTTTTTGTTCAGAGCAGTAGGTAGTGCAGACATAATTCCTGCCGCTGTGCTGCCTGCCTTCTTTCCCTGTACAGCAGAAGATCAGGGCATCCACAGAACTGAGATAAAATAACTGTCATAAGGCTACAGCAGCTGATGTCTGGGCTGGTTGGGGATGATGGGAGTTGCAATCCAACACATCTAGGAGGCCCAAGGTTGGGTGAGACTGGGCTACTGGGGCGAAATCAGTGGTGGAAACACTCAAACTAGAAGTCCGCTCAATCTCAAAGAGGAGATTCAAAAGACCATTCCACATGGTGGGTACCACTACACACACACACACACATTTATATAAACTTTATTTAATTTATATAAACTTTATTTATGTAAGGAATTAAATAGTATCTATTTAAATAGTTTTTCATCTGGGTCTTCTTGTATAAAAACAAATTCTTCCAAGGGTGTTTTCTGCTCAGTGGGCCAGCAACTCTTCTCACATGTGTACACTAATGCTGTTCCAAATTCTACAGACACATCTGCTGAGATGGGAAACAGTATTATTCAGGCTGTGAAAGCATCACATTTCCTCCACACCATACACAGTTAGGAAGATATTTCAATGTTCATTTAAATAAAGGAATGAATACTCTCTCTGAATACCTCCTTTGTTTCCTAGCAAGTTTTCAATATGGAAAAGCATCTTTTAAATGTCGCAAGCCTGGCAAAAGCTGCCATCTTCAGCACACTCACAGAGTCCAGGTAATTATTACCTTCTTTATTAATTTATTCAATTCATTAATTGTCCTATATCAAATTATTCTCAGGGTGACTTACGTATATACAAATACAACCCAAATAAAAATAGTTCAAGCAAAGCTGTTTCAGAACTGCAGTCTAAATGCCGGAAACATGGAGTAACACTTAAGCCAGCTAGCAGCCCACTCCTACAAAGAGTTAAGCAGGCCTGAGCCCACTGAACTCAATGGATCCAGGTGTGCTTAAGCCTGCACAGGATCTCGACTGTAAGGCTGCTCATGTCCAAGTTTAAAGAAGGACGTAGCCTTTTCCAACCACAAGCAGGGATAAGGAATTCATTGCAACCCTAAGTCAAACCAAACTGGCAAGTTTACTTTTAATATTGAATAGAGAATCACTAGGCAAGAAAAAAGCTGGAAAATCATCCAAAGCAACAATTAAGGCAGAGTCTCTCCCTGTACCCCATATCTGGCTTTTCTCCCCCCTTAAAATTTATCTGATATAATTCCAAGTTACCATGTTCTCTTAACGTAGTGCGGAAGGGAACAAACCTGTCACAAAGCGCCTTGCAAGGCAGGCCCGTAACCATAAGCACTAGGAGGGGGGATTGTGGAAGCCTCCTTCTCCCAAGACTCCCGCAATTTCCATTATCCATGGCCACCATGACCATTAGCCAATGCTGGTTGAGGGACGATAAGAATTGTAGCACAAACACCTTGAGGGCACCAGGTGGTCTATCCCTGTGCTAAACTTGGTATGAAGCAAACTCAAACTAGCAGGCTGTTCCAAAAAGTAAGCTGCACAGGATCAGATTTTTCACTCCCATACATAAGGTAAGTCCTTGATGGTCTCTCAAAGCCTTTATTTGAAATTGTATGGAATATTCTTCATAGGGTAGAAATATTGGTTAAAATAGTACTACATTACAGCTGGTTGCATGACGGGGGGGCGGAGCTTGGCAGCCATGGCGGTGGCAGGTTTCTTCTGAGGCTCTGAGCTGCTTTGCCGGAAAAAGCAATTATCTATTTTTTAATGGGCATAAATCTTTGAGCAAACGACAGGAAATGATTATAAAAGCTATCGGAGCTGGAAAGTGTTGAGAAGAGCCGATGGGAGGAGGTGAGCTTGACGGAATGTCTTTATAAACTGCAGAGGCAAAACCGAAAGTAACATGATTGATGTCGCAGTTTGAAAAGAAAGAACTTATGCTTGTTAGACGTTGATCTGATTTACAGCGATCCTCACTTCTCATCCTTTATCTTAAGTTGGAAAGATTGAAATACTGGCTTTGAAGTTGTTTGCTGTAATCTTTGTAAAGTGGAAAGTGGAAGCTGTTTGCGGTGTGCCGAGAAGGGGGGGGTGAAGGGGAAGAAACAGCATTCTGTGAGGGAGATGTGGGATTTTGAGAAACTGTGAATGATTGGATCTGATCCCCTCTAGTGAATGCTGTTGTGAACTGAATATATTTCCTCCCCCTCGGGAAGAAGGTGGTGTGTTTGGCACATAGAAGAGAAGCCAGTAAAAGTTGCTAAGGAAGTGGGGGCTCTAAGATTTATGCCCTACTCAGAAGGGTCCTATGTCCAACATTAAAAAAAAGATTAAGAAGTGGGAAAAGTTGAATATACAAAAAAAGAAACCTTCAAATCATAATTTAACCCACCTCTCCCACCTGGAAGATACAGCCCCTGGAACAGACCAGGAAGACGAAGTTATAGACCCAGTTTCTTTGGATACAGTACCAAATAAAGAAAAGAATATGGCTGAAGGGGGAAAAGCAATGGACAGCAACCTTCCCTCCCTAGCAGAAATTAAGGCAGTTATTGTAGAGAATAATATCATCATTTTTAAAAAAATGGATCAGCAAATGAATGAATTTAGACAACAAATGCGTGTTCTTTCGGATAAGACCGCAGAAAACTCGGATAAGATCAAAGAGATAGAGGCAAAAGCGGAATTGGACCAGAAGAAGCAAGAGGCTTTTGAAAAATCAACAAATATTCAATTTAAGGAATGGGAATTACGTCTGATTGCCTTGGAAGACCAATCTCGTAGATCTTCGATTCGAATAAAGCAGCTGAAGCAGATACAAGGAGAAGATCTTAGAGAAATCATTCTGAACTGGTTCAAAGAGCTGATGCCTGACATACCAATAGATGGATCGGATCTGGACCGAGTCCACCGCGTGGGGGGGCAAAACTACAAAGGGACTAGAGATATTTTGGTGAAATTTGGTAACTATTATAAAAAAGAGCAAATCATGAAAGAATTGAGATCTTTGACCCAGTTACAATATAAAGGCAAAGCAGTGCAAATTTATAATGATCTTTCTCAACATACATTAAATTGGAGACGGAGTATTAAACCAATAACTGGAATGTTAATGCAGAACAAAATTCCATATGCATGGGGTTACCCGGTTTTCTTAAGATTTACATATGGGAGGAGGGAACACAGAGTAACCTCATTGGATCAAGGTAAAGAATTGCTGAAGAGGCTGGGTCTGGATGGGGAAGCAAATGGGGCTGGAGTGGGTGGGGGAGGGAATGAGGCTGGGACATCTGGAGAGTAAGAGAATTGTTAATTATGTTTGGAGATAATTGCAAATAGAAATGCTAATATAGAAACCTGCCGGCCAGGCGCAGCACTGCCTCCCCCCCCCCTTTAAAGTAGATGGCTGGAGTATTAGACTCACGGGGATATGGGGGGGGGATTAGAGTGGGGGGGTGGGGAGGGGGGGAAGGTAGGAGAGGAGGGATTGGGGTAGGAGGGTGGGGGTTTTATGTATGGAGTTTGTTTTTTTATGTAAGCAAGTTTGAATTGCTGAGCACAAGGGATCGGAAGAGATTTCAAAAGGGTGATTATGGATAAAAAGATAAAGGTATCAACACTCAATGTTAAAGGTTTGGGGGCAGTCGTGAAAAGGAAGAGAATAGAACAAATGCTTAATAAAGAGGGATCAGATATTATAATGGTCCAAGAGACACACCAAGGCTCCGAGAATTCGAATATGATAAAATTAAAGTGGTTAGCCTATTATGAAAAGTCATTAGGGACATCGAAAAAAAATGGAGTGGCCACTTTGATTTCAAAAAAAAGTGGGTTTGTATTAGAAGAAGTAAAAAAGGATGATAAGGGCAGATATCTTATGTTAAAAGGTAAAATTGAGGGAAAGGTCTATACTTTGATTAATGTTTATGCCCCAAATGAGAGGCATAGAGAGTTTTTTATAAAGTTGTTTAAAGAAATAGAAGAATTTAAGGAGGGGTATGCTATATTAGCTGGGGATTTTAATATGGTTATGGATAATAAACGGGACAGGTCAAATCCCACTAATGCTGAAAAGAGGAACAATATGACTATATTGAATAAATTAGTAAAAGAAAATGATTATTTAGATTCGTGGCGTTTACTTAACGGGAATAGGCCTGGATTTTCATACTTTTCCCCAGTTCATCATACATACTCCAGGATAGATTATATATTTGTTTCAAAAGATTTTGCAACGAGGATTTGTAAAATGGAAATGGGGGTAATAAAAGTAACTGATCATGCCTTGTTAAGTCTAGAATTTACAGTTAAGAAAGATTATAAAGAGGCATATAGATGGAAGCTGAATACAAAGATATTGAAATATAATAAAATAGTAGATAAAATTCGGAAGGAACTGTCGGAGTCATGGGAAATTAATGAAAAAGGAGGAACAGCTGGGTCAGTCATTTGGGACACCATGAAGGCTGTAGCAAGAGGAATCTGTATTAGAGAAACATGTAGTTTAAAAAGACAACAACGTGCAGAACAGGAAAAGTTAGAGATAGAAATTAAAAACTTGGAGGAAAGATATTGGCGAGTTAAAGATAAATATAAATTAGTGGAAATACAAGCTAAGAAGAAACAATTAGAAAATTTAAATATAGAAGAGATTCAAAAGAATTTAATGTATATGAAAAGGGAATATTTTGAAAACAGTGATAAGAACTCGAGGTTGCTTGCCAAGCTCACACAAAAAGAAAAAGGGAGGAATGGGATAGAAACGTTGAAAGATAGCCGAGGGAATTATTGTCATGCAATGAAAGCTAAAATAAAAAATTTTCAGGAATTTTATCAGGAATTGTATAAGGGTAAAGAAATTCAACAAGAAAAGGTGGAGGAGTATATTGGAAGGTTTATAAAGAAGGGAATAAAATTAGAATATAAGGAGTTAATGGAGTCAGTAATAACTCAAAGAGAAGTTGAAGAGGTTATTGATAAGTTAAAAGTTGGTAAATCACCGGGAGCAGATGGTTTGGGTCCAGAATATTATAAGGTCTTCAAAGACTGTTTAGTTCCAAAATTAATGGAACTTTATAATAGGATATTATCAGGAGAGAAGATACCTGAATCATGGGAACATTCAGTGATAATTCTGATCCCAAAACCAGATAAAGATTTGACTAATCCCGATTCTTATAGACCTATTTCTTTAATAAATCAGGATGCTAAAAATTTTACATCTATTATGGCCAAACGGCTAAATAAATTTTTGGCAGAATATATAGGAGCAGATCAATGTGGGTTTGTGGTAGGAAGGTATATGCATAATTTAGTGGGTAGAGTTTTAAATGTAATAAATGTAATAAATGTAATAAAAAAAGCAAATATTAAGGCAGGTATTATGGCATTAGATATTTTTAAAGCTTTTGATTGTGTTAGCTGGCAGGCACTAAAGAGTATTATAGATAAATTGGGATTTGGAAATAAATTTAAAAATGTAATAGAACAGCTATATTCCCAAAATACGGCGGTAGTGGTGGTAAATGACGGACTTACTGAAAAGATACGACTAGCCAGAGGAACAAGACAAGGATGTCCGCTCTCGCCGGTCCTGTTTGTAATGGTTATGGAAGTTTTGGCGAAGGCACTAAGGGAGGATGAAGAGTTAGAAGGAATTGGAGAGGTAAGGGAAATAAAGTTAAACATGTTTGCGGATGACACTTTATTGACCATTAAGAATCCATTAAGAAAATTAGAAAGAATTAAATATCAGTTGAGGGAATTTGAGGAAATTACAGGGTTAAAAATAAATTGGTCTAAATCAGAGATGATGTTGTTTAACTATACCAAGAAGGAAGAAAAGGATTGGGAATTTAAGGGAATGGAATTGAAAGTTAAGAATGAGATTAAATATTTGGGAATTAAAATTACAAAAAATTTAGAGAATCTTGAAAAGGAAAATTTAACGAGGTTAAAGAAAGAGGTATTAGAGAAATTGGAGAAATATAAAAGATTAAATTTATCTTGGTTCGGAAGAATAGCCTTAATAAAAATGAAGATATTAGCTAAAATTAATTTTGTATTTAGAATGTTACCTATAAAAATATCAGAAACTGAGATAAAAAGTTGGCAAAATATTATTAATAAATATTGTAATGGAGAAAAGAGAGCAAGAGTGAATAAAAATAATTGGTACCTAAGCCAAAAAAAGGGGGGAATGGGTCTCCCAAACATAAAATTATACTACGTAGCAAATAGATTAAGACATGTTGTAGAAGCAATTATGGGAGTAGGAGATTTATATTGGATGGAAGAAAAAACCATAAATAAGGTAGAGATGAATTTGGAGAATGTTTTTTTTAAAGACGGAGGAAGAAAGTGGGTTGGAAGTATAGATAATCCACTCCTGAGGACTCAATGGGAAATTTGGAGTAAATTTAAAGGGAAGCTGCTTCCGAGCAACTCTCCCTTAGCACCGATAATAATGTTAAAGAATTTCCCAGAGGATCTAAAGGGTAGATTATGTAAAATATTAAAAGAGAAAAATAAAATAAGATTAAAGGATTGGGTAAGAGATATTAAAACAAGAGAGGATATGGAAAATTTGTTAAAGGAGAAGAAGATATCTTGGCTAGAATATGGTCAATTAGAGCAATGGAATAAAAAGTGGATTAAAGATAATAGAATGTGCAGAAAGATGACGAGGTTTGAAGAATTAGTAGTAAGTAAGGAGGAAGGGAAAGGAGGTAGTATAGTTTCAAAAGGATTAATGAGTGAAATATATAAAATATTGTTAGAGAAGGAGTTTAGAGAGAATACAGAGAAAATGGTTTGGGAATCAGATTTGAAGATACAAATAGGGCGACAGAGCTGGGAGGGACTATGGAAACAAAGAGTGTTGAGAAGTTTATCAGTAAGAATAAAGGAGAATTATTTTAAAATTCTATGGAGGTGGTACCTAACCCCGGTTAGATTGAATAAGATAAGTGATCAACATTCAGCAAATTGTTGGAGAGGTTGTGGGGAAAAAGGAACGTATTTACATATGTGGTGGCAATGCAAATATGTACAAAGATTATGGAAGATGGTGTTCTCAGAAATTGAAGAAATAGTGGGAATGAAAATAGAACAAACACCAAAAATAGCATTGCTGTCACTATTTGAAGATATAAAGTGTGGAAAAGGAACTATAGAGCTAATATCGAATTTGTTGGTTGCAGCACGACTGATGGTAGCTAGGAACTGGAAGATCCAAGGGGAATACTCTATTGAGGAATGGTATAAAGAAGTCTGGGACATAGCCATTAATGATAAACTGACATGTAATATTAAGTGGAGAAAAGGCGTAACTAAAATAAATGAGTTCGAAGGAATTTGGAAACAGTTCCTAGTGTTTGTGTTTACTAAGGGAAGTGGGAAACCACCAGCAGAAGAAACGATTAGATTTTGGACTCAAGAATGATCCCGAGGTGGGGGGTGCACTTTTATGTTAAGAACGAAGATGTTGTAGTATGATAAGGTATATGTAATAGTTTTTGATATTTGTACTCAACAATCATTCAATATGTATGCAGCAGATATTTGATGTTTTTTTTTTCTTATTGTGTTTTGTTTCAGTTATATTTTGGTAATGTTTATCTATGTTTATATAGTGTTGAAAATGAATAAAAATTTAATAAAAAAAAAAAACAGCTGGTTGCATGACATCCTAAGCAAACACAGCTAATGGAATGGCTGTTTCTACTGAAAAACAAAATTAAAATGGGTGTGTAAAAGATAAGTTGCAAAGAATCCATAAGAATGTACTGCAAGTCATCTGAATGGCACATGTAGAGGAGAGGATCCTAGTGACCTGTGCCCATTGTCTTCATTTGATAAGCTTTTCTATTTGTCCTAGGAGTAGGACCAGAGAAGCTTAATTCGATTCCAGTTCCAAAGGACAAGACGTTTGCTTGGTCACTACTGCAGACATACCTGGGACACTCCAGATAGGTGATGGGAGTTCTGGTCCAGGGTATCTGGAGGGCACCAGTTTGGGAAAGGGCTGCCCTATTGTTAAACCTTCTGAAAATAATGAAAAGGGGAAGGAGAAGAAGTTGCAAGCTGCAATTTTACCGGGTTCCGTACCGTCATCTCCGGCCTTGAGCATGCTGACCAAGGTGGGCATAAGTTGAAATTCAAAGATTCTCCTGCTATTACAGTTCCTACAGGGTGGGGCTGCTGTCTTGATGTCTGTTGAAGGGCAGGTGATAAATAAAGGCTGCCCTCCCCAGGAGTACCTAAAAGTCAAAAGAGCCTATACGTTTGCCTTTATCAATGTTTAATCACATTAGGCTAAACCGCCCCTCTTCACATCAGCACCAGGCTGCCCCCCACTTCATGCTCACGCTCACCTTCTCCCTCCCTCCCACGTACACACAGAAGTGTGGGAGATTCTGATCTGCAGTGCAAGTCCGCACCACTAGAAAGAGCCAGTGGATAGTCCAACCATAGGGACAGCGGGAGCAGTCAACAAACACTCCATGGGCCAGTCTAGCTGGAGACGCACTCAGATGCTTCATTCTTTCACGTGCAAACCCATACACTCCAGCGGCATGGGGTTCCCACCAAGGGGAAATGGCTCTCACACATCTCTGTGTTTGTGTGTGTATGAAGCAATTGTCTCTGAATAGGTGATGCAGAGATCAATTAATTTGCTCTGTACTTAATCTGGCTGAAACTCACTTGAGGTCAGTATGACAGGCTGCAATCCTATACACCTGTGGTGCAGAGCCTCAGGCACCCAGGCCAAATACAGCCCTCCAGGGTCCCCGAGATGGCCCCACCTCCTTCCTTTTGCCCCACCTCTTTCCCCCAACCAGCACTCTCATTGGCTGCCTCGCCACTTCAGAATTGTGGTCTTTTGGGGAACTCACCAAAGCCTCAGCCTGTACATCATCCAGAAGAAGGGTTTCTTGCCCTTGTAGCCTTCTGCTAAAAGATCTGGCAACGCCTTCCTTATTGGACTTTGCATTTGACTAACCCTTAACCTGTCAATCTGCATGCAGTTGATGATCTAATGCTGTCGTCCTAGCACAGATGTCTCTTCAGTTTCCCTGGTCTGACAGGTTGGAATCACTATTTTATGATGTTTTATGATGGTTTTAATTTTTGTGAACCACCCAGAGAGCTTCGACTATTGGGCGGTATAAAAATGTAATAAATAAATAAATAAATAAATATTTGAGATAGATTCCTTGCTAGTGTCTAAGGCAGCCTTTCTAACCTACTACCTTCCAGTTGTGTTGCAGCATGGCCTGTTGGAAAGTGGCCACGCTGACTGGGGGAATTGTAGTCCAACATATCTGGAGTGCAACATATTTGGAAAATCTAATCTAAGGGAAACTAATTTAATTCTTGCCCAATGCTCTGTTCTCCAATACAGAGAAACTAAATAGATGGGTCAGCCTACCTTAAGATCTGTTCCTTGCAGACAGAAATTCTTTTCAAAAACTTATGGAACACCTGGTCTCTCTTTTCAGCTTTACTTTTCTCATACTTCTCATTCAGTGCATAACTAAGCACAGGGAAAAAATGCCAATGTTAGTCATCATATTACCAAGTGGCAACATACACAAAGAAATATTTTCTACCTAACAGGCAATGAATAAATACTGTTGGTATTAGTTCAGCAGAAGTCCCAGTCCTGAGACATGCCAAGGACATCTGGAGGTCACTAGTGTGGGTTAGCTACCTAAAGGCCTAAGCACGAGTTGTTTTCCTTTTGAGCATGCACCCTGACTAGCAGGGGCAACGAGCGACCTCAGTGGCTATTCCCAATGACTGAAGAGCAGCACAGGCAGCTTTCAAATAAACACATAAATAAAATTCTGTCTGATGAACATTTCTATTAGAGATGGGTGAAAACCAAATTATCTACAGGCCACTAAAAATGAACGAGTTCGCATGTCATGCTAACTCTGTGAATAGGCCATGGTGGGTTGTTTGTTTGTGGAACAACCCAAGGTATGCCTGACGGAGGATCAGGAGGGTCAAGGCAGCACAAGTGAGAAGCACTGGAAATAGGGCGGGGGAGGGGGAGCCAGGAGAGGTAAGAGCACCCAAACAGGACACACACACACACACTATTTCCCCCTTGGCGCTGTGATCCTCTCAGTTTTAAGTGTTGAACTGACACTTCTCCGGGTCTCCCACGTATTCAACACTTCTCCGACTCTCCAGCTACTCCAGAAGGGGAGATATTAACTCCCCACCCTCTTCTTGCAGATCCTGCTGCAGTTAGTGTGGTCACTCCTGGGCCCCTCTTTCCTCTTACTGTTATTTCTCCTCCCTGCCCTTCACAACTGCATGCAAATTAGTCGATATGCTTTTGACCACCTTTCTGTTCTGGTATTTTGCCGTCTGAATGGCTTTAGTTTTATGTCTGTGAATTGCTCTGAAGTCTACAGTAGAAAAATAAATGAATATTCAAATGAACAAGCAACATTCTTGTACGTATTTTCTATGTTGTAAATCCTTGTTTGCAATTCTTATACCCAAACGAACGTGGCTGTAGCCCACGGCAGAGTCTTCAGCCGTGCTAGGAGCTCCCCAAATCTGAGAGACTCCAGCACTTGCCTGCTACACAAGACCTCCCACACTGGCCCTGACTTACGCCTCACCTGTCTGACATCATTTGTTCCAAATCAAGCCCCTCCCTCTGCTGATATTCCGTTAAGAGGTTTTGGGCATGGCCCACATCATCACAGCCACGGTAGTCTTCCTCATCCATTACACTGATGAAGTAGGACTGGAACAGGGGAACACAGCTGGGCATGACTTGCTCCTCCCCAGGTGGGTCACAGGAGTGGAAGGGATGTGAGACGCCAGGGACTTCTCTGAGGCTCAGATCTTGGAACTGGTTTGCACAATCTTCTTTGGGCACAGGGTCTGATGCTGGGTGTGAGCCCAGGCTGTGGCCTGTAGTGTGTCCAGAAGATGCTATTCCATTGTCTTCTCCCCAGTCATCTGCTCCTTCACACCAGTCCTGGGCTGCAAGGACACATTCTTGCTTCTGGGAAGACAGGAGCATAGGAAGTGGGCAGATACCTGAGTCAGATCCTTGGTCCATCCAGCTCGGTATTGTCTACACCAGCCTTGCTCAACCTGCTGCCCTCCAGATGCATTGGACTACTACAACTGGATTCTGGGAGTTGTAGTCCAACGCATCTGGAGGACAGCAGGTTGGGGAAGGCTGTTCTACCAGCAGCTCACCAGGGTTTCAGGCAGGGGGAGTCTTCTCAGCCCTACCTGGAGTCTTCTCAGCCCTACCTGCCAGGGACTGAACCTAAGGCCTTCTGCATGCAAAGCATCTGCTTGACCACTGAACGACGGCCCTTCAGGCCTGCATCAACAGATGCCAATGCAAGTCCTGCAAAGCCTCCTAAGACTTTGGAGAGGGGAGCAGCATCAGTCTGCTGTAGTCAAAATGAAGTGAATTGCAGCAATGTAAAGAGGAATAAATTATAGCACATCAACGTTCCTGGACTAAATTCCACAAAAGTTTAAGCCAGAATAAATGTGTTCATCTTTAAGGTGCCACAAAACTCTTCGGCTTTGTTGTTTTTTTGCTTCAAGTCTGTACGAAGATTTTGATAGGCTTTTAAATATGCTTATTTATGTAACCAGACTTTCTCCTGTGGTGTGAAGGCGGGCTCCAGCCCAGCTGCATGGTTAGGCTGTCACCACCAGCAGGGATGAAGCCAATCGGTGTGCACGAGGGAGGTGGTGGGGCCATGCCACATGCATATTTTGGAATTCACTATGCATGAGCAATATTTCATTAATCATGAGCCCATCTGTGGTGAGGGGACTGAGGGGCAAAAAAGCAGGGAAGGAACAGGACTACTAGCACCCATGGCAACACGGGCTTAACAGCACCACCACCACCACCACCTTCTTGTTGGGAACTGCACGAATCAGAAGGAGAGGAAGCATCAGTCAGGCCCTCCCCATCACACCTAGGCCTAATCTACACCAAGCAGGATATTGCACTATGAAAGCAGTATAGAAAAGGCAGGAGCCACACCAAGCAGGATATAGCATTATGAAAGCGGTATATGGTCTGTGTCAATGGGCCCAAGAGTTATCAGTGAATAACTGATCATCTCACACTATTGCCCCGCTCGTGCTCTTCGCTCCTCTAATGCCATGTTTTTCACCTGCCCAAGGGTCTCTACTTCCCTTGCTCGGCTTCGTCCATTTTCTTCGGCTGCCCCTTACGCCTGGAACGCTCTTCCAGAACATTTGAGAACTACAAGTTCAATCGCAGCTTTTAAAGCTCAGCTAAAACCTTTTCTTTTTTCTAAAGCTTTTAAAACTTGATTTTGTTCTGACTTTTATACTGTTCGTTTTACTCTACCCTGTGTCTGTTTGGTGCATTCTCTTCCCCTTCTTATTGTTTTATTATGATTTTATTAGAATGTAAGCCTATGCGGCAGGGTTTTGCTATTTTATTGTTTTACTCTGTACAGCACCATGTACATTGATGATGCTATATAAATAAATAATAATAACAACAGTGCACTTCAATACCGCTATAAAGCAGTCGTGTGGCTCCTGCCTCTTATATACCGCTTTCATAGTGCATGTGCAATGTCCCGCTTGCTGTAGATTAGGCCCTAAATTCACTTTCCCCTCCTGCTACTAACTGCCACTTTTGAGGCCATCAGAAGATGAGAAAGCAGCGGCCCTTTCACTGCATTATTTATTACATTTTTATACCGCCTAATAGCCTTGCCCTGCTGCAATTTGCAACTAAGAATTTAGTGCCTGAATTTGCTTTTTCTTTTCCCTCCCAATCCCCTTTCCTTTTGTGTCATGTCTTTTAGACTGTAAGACTTATTTCTTGGCTTGCCTTTTCTCTGAGCGCCTTTTTGGCTGAATGGTGGTGCTTTCAATAAAGAACTTCTCGAGGCCTGTTCCCAGGTAAGCCTGTGATTCCACAAAGCAACACGTGGACCTATTTCCATGGATGTTTATAAGCATGAAAGTTTTATTGGCACTTATTACTCAAGCTGCTGCTTCAACAACTTTTCAGTGAGCTACTTCTAACAAGAATCCACAGAAGATCATCCCAGTGCCAACAACCCATTTTCACCTGTACCCATGTAATCATTCCACAGTTGCCTAACATCACAGTTGATTCTTGGCCACCTGCTATTGCTTTACAAAAATGTACCTGATGGTACACAATACCTGCTTCAATTTGCAGTCCTGTGTTCCTTTTCCTTGAACTTGCAAATACTGGGATCGCAACACCTTCCAGCTTTAGCAATGCAGGATACAAAAGAAGCACAAAAGAAACGTAATCAATGTTTGCGAACAGAACGTCAGCGTTTCATAGCGGTTTTCCTAAATAGTATAATGTAGCTCGATTGATAACTGGCAAATAGAGGGAGAAAACGTGGAGGCAGTGACAGACTTTGTATTTCTGGGCACAAAGATTACTGCAGACGCTGACTGCAGCCAGGAAATCAGGAGACGTTTACTTCTTGGGAGGAGAGCAATGACAAATCTTGATAAAATAGTTAAGAGCAGAGACACCACACTGACAACAAAGGTCTGCATAGTTAAAGCAATGGTATTCCCCGTAGTAACCTATGGCTGCGAGAGCTGGACCATAAGGAAAGCTGAGCGAAGGAAGATAGATGCTTTTGAACTGTGGTGTTGAAGGAAAATTCTGGGAGTGCCTTGGACTGCAAGAAGATCAAACCAGTCCATACTCCAGGAAATAAAGCCAGACTGCTCACTTGAGGGAATGGTATTAAAGGCAAAACTGAAGTACTTTGGCCACATAATGAGAAGACAGGATACCCTGGAGAAGAAGCTGATGCTAGGGAAAGTGGAAGGCAAAAGGAAGAGGGGCTGACCAAGGGCAAGATGGATGGAGGATATTCTGGAGGTGACAGACTTGACCTTGGGGGAGCTGGGGGTGGCGACAGCCGACAGAAAGCTCTGGCGTGGGCTGGTCCATGAAGTCACAAAGAGTCGGAAGCGACTGAACGAATAAACAACAAAAAAGGGACTAAGAGGCTTAGAGACATAAATCAGGAGGTCCCTGTCTTGAATCTCTTCTCTGTCATGAACTCATCAGGTGGTTGTAGGAACCTGCCTTATGCAGAGTCAGATGCTTGGTGTGTCTAGTTCAGCATTGGCTGACAGAGGCTCTACCTCTGGGACTTTTTACATACAAAGCATGTGTTCTACGGAGCTACTGCCCTTCCCCTAAAAATAAAGTACGACCCTAATCCTCATGGTTCTGAATAAGGGGCTAATTTAAATAGGAACCTATGACTGACTCAGAAGATTGGTCCATCTAGCTCAGTTCTGTCTACCGTGACCAGGAGCGGCTCTCGGGGGTTCTCAGGCAGGAGTCTTTTGTAGCCCTTCCTGGAAATGCCTGGGACCAAACCTAGGACATCTTATTTTCAAAGCATTTGCTCTGCTACCAGGCCAGCTGCCCCCTCCACCCCCCTCAGAATCTGAAATATGAGTTAGTACGGACCTACCTTACAGGGTTGTAAGGGCTGCTGAGAACTTTGAATACACGATAAAGGTGTTTCAAATCGGTGATGATTTACTACTACTACTTAACCATGTATCTCTGGCACCCAGTGTCCACCTGCAGCACAAGATACAGGGGCTGCCCCCAAACCATTGAGAAAAGGGACAAATAAACTACCCACCTTTCCAAGTCCCCCCAGCAGCTTTCTGTAGCGCAAGCAAAGACGTTGATGACGCGGTGGAACGGTGAGCCTTCGAGGGGGCAGTAGACCTGCACGACGTGCATCAGGGCAGTACCACAAATGCCACAGGCTGGATGCGCCAGAGTTACTGATGGGAGGCAATCCTAGCGACAAAGGAAAAAAAGATGTAGAAGGTGATGCGCTCTCTTCATTTTTCAACAGGAAGACGGTTTGGTAAAACAAAGCAAAACCGGCTCTGATTTGACAAAGGCACATTGCAGACACTGGCTTGTATCTGATGCAGGTCTAACTTAATTACCATTAATTTCAATGGGTCTACTCTAAGTAGGACTAACACTGGAGACAACCCAGCCCATTCCTGGCAACAAGCAATTAACCATCAGGAATACAATTGCAGCCCAGTGTTTATGCCACAAGATGTGGAGAAGGCTAATAGTGTAGATGGTTTTAAAGACGTATGCATGAAGGAGGGAGGAGGAACTTGAGAACAGCCATATCAATGACTATTTGTCATGATGGCTCTAGATTCAGAGGCTGTTGCCTTTGCACCCTGCTTCGGACTTCCTGGCACAGTTGTCTGGCTACCGTGGGAAGCAGGAGGCCGGGCCCGGAGGTGGCCCTCCAGTCCGGTCCCTCCAGGACTCTTCGCATGCAACAGCCGCCTCATCCCTTTCCATTGAAGTTGAACACAGAAACATGCCTTACGCCAAGTCACCCCCTTGGTCCATCTAGCCCAGTGTTGGACCACAACGTCCACCCCTGGCTACGCTGGCAGGGAATGATGGTAAGTGCAGTCCAGCACAGCACCAGGCTGAGGAAGATGAAACTATATTGGCTAACAGCAGTTCTTCAGAGATGCAGGCAGAAGCCTTTCCCCACAGCTCCTGGAGATGCCAGAGATGGAATCTCTTCCACTGAGCTGCGACCCTTCCCCTCACTCACCAGGACATTCTACAGGATTGGGGATTAACAGCCAGTCAATGCCCATGGCTAGTTTGATGCCTATACACAGAACCAAGAGTATGGCTGGCTGGGGCATGCTGGGAGTTGTAGGAGTTTTTTTTCTGTCTAGACTTGCATAGCATTGTGCCCTTTGGCAGCAATTCCACTTGGAGCCACAAATCTATGCATGCTAACCCTGGACTCAACACGCCGAGTATATATGCACAGCAAGGGCAGGCAACCCTGGTACCTTCCACAAGTTTTGGACTACAACATCCATACTTATTCCCACATTCTTATTCCATACTTATCCGAGAATGGAGATTCTGTCTTCTTGGCTGTCAAGCTCTTGCAGCATTCCTTGGTCTAACACCCTTGTTTTGGACTACAATGTCCATCATCCCCAGGAATACTGGGAGTTGTTCTTTCTGACAGCTCTCCAGATGTTTTGGATATTCAGTGGCCATGCTGCCTGGGGATGAAGGGTGTGTGTGGCCCAACTCTTTTGGAGGGGGCTGGGTTGAAGAAGTCTGTGCTATTGTCTCTTCTAAGTTTTCAGAAGCAATTTTTGGTGCTTTTTTTGTTGGGGGGGGGGACTGACAGTGTTTTGCTGCACTGCTTGAATATTGCCAAGCCATTCTTTTTAATGTAAGTGACTCATAAACAGCGGCAAGTAAAGAAAGACTCCCTTACCGCTAGTCATGCTGGCTGGAGCTAATGGGAGTTGTAGTCCAAAAGATGGGCGTGTGTGTGGGTCTCCTACAAGCAGGCTGCCTACCCTTAAAGCTAGCAGAGGCTGGTGGCTCCGATTTCGGTAGGTCTGTGAATCCATTCCCGGTTTCACGCAGAACCTTAAAAGAGCTACCCAAAGTGCTGAACACTATTCCCAAAATAGCTTCTGGCCGTAGGGAGCTGCCTTATGCTGGGTCAGACCCTGGGTCCTGCTAAGCCCGGCATTGTCGACACTGACTGACCGGGTGTCCGCACTAGGTTCATCCTCCTCCTCCTCCTCCTCCTCCTCCTCGGCTCTCCAGGGCTCCAAGCAGGAATCCCCCCAGCCCCGCCTGGAGACGCCTGGGACGGCGCCTGGGACCTTCTGCATGCGAAGCAGGGGCGCCTCCACTGAGCCGCCCCGTTCTGCCTGGAACCCGGAGCGGATTCACCCAGCCCCACTGAGGCCGGAGCCACCAGTCCCCACTGCCTGAAGCTCAGGGGCGTTTACGAGCCGGGCGAGAAGGCTCGAGGATCCGCCGGGCCCGCCGCCCCTCCTCACCGGAGACCCGCCCACTTTGCTCGCCGCCCCGTGGAGCTGCAGGCCGGCCTGGCACGAGCCCGCCGCGGCGGGGATGTCGCGCAGCCCCAGCAGCACCGGAGGCGCGGCGGCGGCGGCCGTGGCCATGGCCATGGGCTCTCTCTCGGGCGCGGCGCGGCGCGCACGTGGCGGCTCCAGGGCGACCCGGAAGCCAGGGCCGCCGTCGTCACGGGCCACGTGGGTCCGGCGGCCGAGGCGGGCCAAAACTCCTGGCCGCGCAGGGCGCTGGCGCAGGCTCTGCCCCGGGGCTTCGCACGGCCCCTGCCCCGAGCTGGAGCGGCGCCCGCCGGGTACGTGCGATTGCAACTCCCAGCAGGGCTGGCGAGTTTTATTCATTGCATTTCTGTGCGGCCTTTTCTTTTTCTCTTTTGAAGCCAACCAAGGGGGTTTATAAAAACGCAAGAACGTAGAGCACCCAGGGCCAGGTGCCAGACTATTTTGCGCCCTAGGCAAAATGTGCTTGCAGTGGGGAGAGAAGATCTTGGGGCTGCAGGAGCCTGGGCTCTGCAGTCTCTTTCCCCCAGCTGCTGAACATCTGCTGACTAGTGCCCCGCCTTGCTTACAGGTAAAGCTCCAGCCGGCCAGAGGAAGGTGGGGTGTGCTTGCAGTGGGGAGAGAAGATCTTGGGGCTGCAGGAGCCTGGGCTCTGCAGTCTCTTTCCCCCAGCTGCTGAACATCTGCTGACTAGTGCCCCGCCTTGCTTACAGGTAAAGCTCCAGCCGGCCAGAGGAAGGTGGGGTGTGCTTGCAGTGGGGAGAGAAGATCTTGGGGCTGCAGGAGCCTGGGCTCTGCAGTCTCTTTCCCCCAGCTGCTGAACATCTGCTGACTAGTGCCCCGCCTTGCTTACAGGTAAAGCTCCAGCCTGCCAGAGGCAGCGCCTCGGCGCGCGCCTCGGCGACGCGCAGAGTGCGGCGCCGAGTGCGCACTTGGCGCCGCACTCTGCGTCGCACAGAGGAGCCACCCTGTTTTGAAGAACACCAGCCGACCAGCAACCAACAGCAATTTCCCAAAAAACTTTTAATCAATTTTTAAATAATTTTTAATATGTGCCTGGGGAGCTCTGGGGGATATGGGGGTGCCTGTATAACTGTGGTCACGGGTAGGGGGAGGTATGGTGCCGGGGGAGGAACAGGCCAGATGAGGAGAAGAGGGGACAGATTCCTTACAGCTATCCCCTCTTCTAGTCCTTCCCCCAACCAGAGGGTTCCTGGCGGCCTTATCAGCTTGCTCTCGGGTCTGGTGGTGCTGCTGCTGAATGCCAGGTCAGTCCAAAACAAAATCTCTCTCATCCATGATCTGATTGTGGATGAGGGGGCTGACCTGGTATGCATTACTGAGACCTGGGTGGGGGAACTGGGAGGGGTTGCTCTCACCCAGCTCTGCCCTCCTGGGTACTCGGTGCAGCACCAGCACAGACTCGAGGGCCGGGGAGGGGGGGTTGCCGTGGTCTATAGGAATACAATCTCCCTCACTAGGCTTCCTGTTCAGTCGAGTGCTGGTCTTGAGTGTCTGTACTGTGTGTTGGGTACTCGAGACAGATTAGGGATTCTGCTGGTGTACCGTCCACCCCGCTGCCCCACAGTCTCCCTGCCTGAGCTGACGGAGGTTGTCTCGGACCTGGTGTTGAGAACCCCCAGGATGGTGGTTCTGGGGGATCTCAACTTCCATGCCGAGGCTGCTGTATCCGGAGCGGCTCAGGACTTCATGGCTGCCATGACAACCATGGGGCTGTCTCAACATGTCATCGGCCCAACACATGCAAAGGGACACACGCTTGACTTGGTTTTCTCGACTGGGCAGGAGGATGGTGATCTGGAAGTGGGGGAACTAACATCTACCCCCTTGTCATGGTCGGATCACTTCCTACTGAGGTTTAGACTCTCGGCGGCCTTTCCCCTCTGCAAGGGTGGGGGGCCTATTAAAATGGTCCGCCCCCGGAGGCTAATGGACTCCGATGGATTCCAGAGGGCTCTGGGGGATTTTCCTGCTGATATGGCCGGTGCTCCTGTCGAAGCCCAGGTCGCTCTGTGGAATGCAGAGATGACTCGGGCGGTTGACACGATCGCACCCAAGCGTCCTCTCCCTCTGAGCAGAGCCCGGTCAGCTCCTTGGTATACACCTGAGCTGAGGGCAATGAAGCAAGTGGGGAGACGGCTAGAACGCAGGTGGAGGAAAACTCGTGCTGGGTCTGATCGAACACGGGCTAGAGCTCACTATCGAGCCTACTCTGTGGCGGTGAGGGTGGCAAAGAGGCAGTTCTTTTCCACCAGCATTGCATCTTCTCAGTGTCGTCCGGCGGAGCTTTTCCGAGTGGTTCGTGGCCTGTTACACTCTGGGCCAGGGCGAGAGATGGTGGAACCCTCGGTAGCACGCTGTGACGAGTTTGCACGGCACTTTGAAGATAAAGTCGCTCAGATTCGTCATGAATTGGACACCACACTTAATGCAGCACCACTAGTAGAGGCATTCAGAGCGCCGTCCGGTTCAGTTTTATTGGATGAGTTTCAGTTTTTGAGGCCCGAGGATGTGGACAAGGTGCTTGGCCAAGTCCGGTCGACCACCTGTGTGCTTGACCCTTGCCCCTCGTGGCTCATTACATCAAATAAGGAGGGGATCGCCGGCTGGGTCCAGGAGGTTGTAAATGCCTCCTTGAGAGAGGGAGTGGTGCCGGCCTCTTTAAAAGAGGCGGCAATTAGACCACTCCTGAAGAAGCCTAATCTGGACCCGGAAGATGTTAACAACTACAGGCCGGTGGCTAATATCCCTTTCCTGGGCAAGGTGCTTGAGCGGGTGGTTGCAGGACAACTCCAGGCACTCTTGAATGAAACGGATTATCTAGATCCATTTCAATCGGGTTTCAGGCCTGGTTTTGGAACGGAAACTGCCTTGGTCGCCCTGTGGGATGACCTCTGTCGGGAGAGAGACAGGGGGAGTGCGACCCTGTTGGTTCTCCTGGACCTCTCAGCGGCCTTCGATACCATCGACCATGGTATCCTTCTGGATAGATTGTCTGAGCTGGGAGTTGGAGGTACTGCGTTGCAGTGGTTCCGCTCCTACTTGGATGGCCGATTCCAGAAGGTGGTGCTGGGGGATTATTGCTCTGTGCCGTGGCACCTAAGCCACGGGGTTCCACAGGGCTCTATCTTATCCCCCATGCTGTTTAACATATACATGAAGCCGCTGGGGGAGGTTATCCGGAGATGTGGACTGAGGTGTCATCAATATGCGGATGATACCCAGCTCTACATTTCCTTTTCATCAAACCCAGGTGAGGCAGTGGCTGTTCTGAACCAGTGCCTGGGCACGGTAATGGACTGGATGAGGGCTAATAAACTGAAACTCAATCCAGACAAGACGGAGGTACTGTTAGCGGGTGGTTCTTCTGTCCGGCGAGGTGATGTTTGCCCTGTCCTGGACGGGGTTGCACTCCCCCTAAAGGATCGGGTCCGTAGTTTGGGGGTGCTCTTGGATCCAGAACTGTCACTTGAGGCACAGGTGAACTCAGTGGCAAAGAGCACCTTTTATCAGCTCAGGCTGATATACCAGCTGCGCCCTTATCTGGACAGAGATAGCTTAGCTACAGTTATCCATGCTCTGATAACCTCTCGTTTGGATTACTGCAATGCGTTATACGTGGGGCTGCCTTTGAAAACGGTCCGGAAACTTCAACTGGTGCAAAACAGGGCAGCAAGGTTATTAACAGGGACTGGCCGGCGAGATCACATTACGCCAGTCCTTTTACAACTTCATTGGCTGCCAGTCCAGGTCCGGGCCCAATTCAAAGTGCTGGTATTGACATTTAAAGCCCTAAACGGTTTGGGGCCAGGTTATCTGAAGGAACGCCTCCTCCCATATGTACCTACCCGGACCTTAAGATCATCTACAGGGGCCCTTCTCCGTGAGCCCCTGCCAAAGGAAGTGAGGCAGGTGGCTACTAGGAGGAGGGCTTTCTCCGCTGTGGCACCCCGGTTGTGGAACGAGCTCCCCAGAGAGGTCCGCCTGGCGCCTACACTGTACTGCTTTCGTCGCCAGCTGAAGACCTTTTTATTCACTCAGTATTTTAACACTTAATTTTAACTTAAATTTAAATTTTACTGTTTTAACTCTGTATTTTAATCTTATATCAACTTTGCTGTGTGGTTTTATCCTGGTTGCGCTTTTTATATTGTATTTCATAATTGTGTTTTAACCTGTTGGGTGTTTTACTGTGGTTTTAATTTTTGTGAACCGCCCAGAGAGCTTCGGCTATTGGGCGGTATAAAAATGTAATAAATAAATAAAATAAATAAATAAATAGGCAAGGTGAGCTACTTTCACCCCCACCCCCCCACCCCCCACCCCCCAAAACGCCAAATTTGATTTTTAAGAACATATGTTACCTGGAAAAAATAAGACGCACAAAACTTGAAACTGCTAAATTTATTTTAAAGTGCAAGAAATATGCCATGCCAATGATAGCAAACAAATTGGAAAGAAATGTCCATGGGTCTAAAATGCATTATTTAATAGGAATAACACCTCCAAATCATCCCCCTCCCCAACTCACACACGCGAGCACGCACACACTCAGCATCACTCACGCCAAACAAACACGCATGAACACATGCATTCACTCAAAAACCCCATTCACCCCATTCACCCATACATTCTCTCTCTCTCTTCCAGGCGCATTCCGAAAGTCCGAACGTGGAGCCACCCCACCCCTACCCCAGTGTCCCTGGCTTTGCTTCGACTGGGCGGGCGCGGGGTGCCATCTCGCCCGCCCAGGCCCAGCTGAATCCTCGGGCTGGACCGGCTCACAGCCAACGTGCATGAGTGTTGCACTGTGCGCAGCGCCCCTCTGAGCTTGGTGCTCTAGGCGGCCGCCTGAGTGGCCTCTATGGTAGCACCGGCCCTGAGAGCACCAGAAAGAAATAAAAACCTGATCAAATGTTGACATCAGCCTTCAAAAGCAGCAACGGCCCTTTGCAAAGCCAAGGCACGGAGATGCGTCTTGACGCTCATGCAGGGGAACCTGGCAGGTCCTCTGGAGGTCTGGTCGGCCCAGTGCGCGGGCATCTCAACGCGACCCGACAGACCAAAACATGCCCCCAAGCGCCCTTGGAGAGGTTTCCGTTTCATAAAAAGTCTGTTGAAGGACCAAGGCTTCAACTCAACCTCAACCTGGTTTTAGAAGGGTTTGCAAAGAGAAGGCGGACGCTGATGGAAATGTATATTCAAGTCACTCCTGCTCTCTTCCTCACATGAACAACATTCACGCTAAGCACTTTAGGCCTGGTCTACACATGCAGCAGCAGAATGCAATTATAAAGGGGTTGCCTCCCTTTACATTGCAAGTGGATGGACGGTATTTCTTTTAATGCTTCTTTATGTTTAAAATGCCAGGCAACTAGAAAACCAGCACAAGCAAAGGGATGGACTAGATTAGAACCTTTCTCCCAGATGTGCTAGTTGTCTGTCTGTCGGGAGTTAAATATATGGGAGCATTCTGGCTCCTGTCTGTAGTCTGAAGTGACAAAAATCCATTCTGCCACCTCATTCCAACTACATTGGTGCATGTGTGGTTTTGGGCTACCATTAGGGCAGTGTATTGCCAGTGCCAGTTGTTGATTAACATCAGAGAGTGCTGTTTGGAGTTCCAGTCCTGACAGTTGTAGTTTTTGGCCTCCCTATGGCAAGAAATGGGTTTTGGAAACAGAGTGAGGTGATTGATGGGGATATGTGGAGGGGAGAATATAGCATGTGAGAATAGCCTGCCACCCATTGGTCCAGTATGTAAGCATCAGGACACTTTTAAAGCCCTAATTGGCCTAGGACAGGGGCTCTCAAAAATGGCTGCCACTGAAGGTGGGGCTTGCCCATTCATCAAATGGCAGCCATGGCCAGTCACAAAACACTCCCAGAAGGCAAATTGGTGAGACTAAAAGAAAAGTAACATGCCCCAGAACCTAAATACAACACAGATGTGGGGGCTGGGCTCTAAAACGTAAAACCACTCCTTTCAACTAGATGGGTGCTGGAGGGCAGCACTTCCACTCTGCAGCATACCAACCCCATTAAAAAAAAAAACTTAAAATCTACCTGGGACCTAAGATCAGAGACCCTCCTCTTTGGGCCACCATTAAGACCACATTTGGAGATGCCAGGGCCTTTTCAGTGGTGGCTCTACAGTTGTGAAGCTCCCTTCCCCAAGAAATCTAACTGGGCTCTCTTTGCCTGCAGTCTCTAGATTGGCTTCTAAACCTGTCCATTTTCATAGAGCAGTGGAGTTGCAAGTGGCCTATAAGGCCATCGAGTCCAACCCCCTATCCAATGCAGGAATCCACCTCAAAGCATAGCTGAAAGATGGCTGTCCAGGTGCCTCTTGAATGCCTCTAGCATGTGAGCCCATGACCTCCCTAAGTAACTGGTTCCATTGTCATACTGCTCAAGTCAGGAAGTTTTTTCTGATGTCCAGTCAGAATCCGGCTTCCTGTAACTTGAGCCCATTATTCCGTCCTGCAATCTGGATCTTAAGAGAAGAGATCCTGGCCCTCCTCTGTGTTACAGAGGAGGGCCAGGATCTCTTTTGTTGCTGAGACACAAAAGCAGTGCTCACCTCAAACCTTACCTTGAGCCTCTCCACTATTTCTTAAATAAACTCTCTGCTCCTGGGTTCGTGCCATTCCCAACAACCATATCCATTTAAATCAAGTTTCCCATTTTGAATTCATATATTTCCTGAGCAGGCAGGCATTTGAATAAATAGAGTCTCTTCTTAAAAGGTGTAATTCAAAACCTGTGACCATGCAACTCACATGCCTTTTGTGGTGTACAATTAGTTCTGCTTATAGATGAGGAATGTATAGATGCAAGGACCCTAAACAATGCCACTTAAAACGGACACATCCTTATTTGTAAACAAGTCCCACTAAACTTGGCATCCTTCCGAGTAAATATGCATAAAATTGAGTTGAATTTCTCAGGAGCAAGGGATGGTAGTTACTGAGTAAAACAGTGTCCATGAGATGGATACCCTTGCTCTTTGGTTGGCCAAGTCATAAATGTTAATCCTTTCAGAACTTAACAAGTTGCAGACGTCAGGTAGTTGGCATTAGATATGACAAAACTATCCAATTGAGCTTAGCGGATTGATCATGGTGAGATATAGGGCAGTATAAAAATTTTATATATTGAATTTTAATGTTCAACGTTTTTAATCTTTGTAAACTGCCCAGAGAGCTTCGGCTATGGGCCAGTATATAAATATAATAAATAATAATAATGTATGGGCTAGGGGAAAAAAAACTTTCACAAAGTCTATTTTTATTGAACTTTTATTCTGGCTTAAAATAAAAGCCCCGCTTTTCTGTAGCAAGGTACACTGGAGGTATGTCATGCTGCTGTTTACTGGGGTACAACACACCCCAACTAGTAAACCCAAAGGACTGGTGGGTAAATTGAAACCAATTCATACCTTCACAGCATGTCTCATTGGTATTTACAATTTATCTGGTTTAAATAAATTTGGGACATCTCATACAGTATACACAGTTATTGCAACAGTACACCACTTGCCTTTTGTCTAACCGCCACCCCCTCAAAACTGTTCAGTATCATGATCTGTGGATCCCAAAAAGGCATAGTTGTTAACATGCAACGTATTACTAAACAAGAGTATCTAACTTCTACTGCTGTCAAATACTTGACCTCATAAGGAAACCAATTACAAAATACTTCCTTATAGTGCTATACAAAAGATATAAAATTATGATTCTATCACTTAAATATTCCCATTTTCTAACAGTGCAGATATTCCACATTTTATCGCTACTGAGCATGAATGAGAAACAAAAAAGATCAGCAAATTAGATAAAAATGTTTTAATCTTTGGATCCCTTTATTCCTGTGGCTTTCATATACACATACAAAATACAAATCACCAGATTACTGTTTCTAATTATAACTTCATATCAAAAGAAGTCATAACTAGTAATTTAGAATTGGCAAAGTTTACACCATACCAAATCACTGTTGGGATACTGGTCTAAGAATGAGCAGTAAATGTCTCCAAGCTACAGTCCATCAAAACTCAAGCAACTGCAAACACTAAGAAATCACTTTTAATTGAATATGTCAACAATATTAAAACAAAGTCAACATTTTAAGAATCGACACATGGAGACTTTTTTTTTTATTCTGGGCACATCAAAGGTAACAGCAGAACTCATGTGCCTGTGTCATTTTTACTTTAAGAGTTATTACTAATATGAACTGTGAATTGTGCCATGAAATGTCGATGTTTGCCTTTATTTGAAAAAGCCTCTTAATCTGGACAAATTCTGCGATATGCCAAAACCTACAAAATGAATTTTTCACAAGAGAATAATTTTATCGTTTTGTATAATGGAAGAACATTTCAAATGTTTGTTTATAGTCAAAATATAAAAATCAAACAAGTTTAAAGCTGAAAAGCTACAAAGAACCCCCCCCCCCAAACAACTAACGTGTGTGTTCGTTTGTTTAGCATTTCAACACAGCAGGTTTTAGGCCTAAAAATTTTTATTCTTAAAAAATTAGTTGCTTTTTATACATCTATACAAAGTCCCTAGTGTTTCTTTGGCAATGGGATAATCATGGAATTTTACAACTATAAAAAGTTTTCTTTTGCCTACGAAACAGGATTTACTGTGTTTACTTTTTTTTTTTTTTTTTTGACTGACAAATCAAGTTTTCTACTGCCCGGCACCCAATTTGACAAAAAGTACAACTATCTCAAAAGGGAGATTACGGGATTTCCAAAAACAACCTTTACTAGATCAACACACTTCACAGTACTGACGGCCTTCTGCATACAATTGTCTTTGCAGCTTGCAGCAATTATCAAATACAACTTTAGTTAAGAAAAATCCTTTCTGTGATGAAAAAAATACTTAAAACTCCATTGAAGTACTGCTTTATATTTTAACTATATGTAAGAAATTACTTAAGTCATCTATCTCAAATATATTTAATGCTCATTGTTTTGAAGATGGCCATTTTTCAAAAAGGTTACTGCTCCATACCCCTGTGAAATTAAAAACAAACCCCAGTGCTGGTGACGAGTTTTACAGCAAATTAACTTAATTCTTTGTGAAGACCGACACATTCTGCACCATGAAGATCTCCAAGTCCACTTGCTTTCAACCTCTTTGTAGACTATGCAGCAACTTTGTTGTCTTTCTATAAAAACAAACAAACAAACAAACCCACAAGGTTAACACTGCTTACTGTCCAACACAGGCTGTAGCTAGACCTAAGGTTTATCCCAGGATCATCCTGGGTTCGTCCCTGCCTGAGCGCTGGATGCCCTGTGTGGCACTTAGATGAACAGGTTTGACCCCAGGACAATCCTGGGATAAACCTTAGGTCTAGCTACGGCCTCAGTCTGACATAAAATGACTAAGGAGAAGGAACAGGCTAGGTCACCAGGATTTAAAGCAGTGCCTAACTTTCTCTGCGCTGCAGCCATCCTAAATTTGTTCCAGTCAAAAGCCATGACAAATACATATCACAACAAATTAATACAGTAATACAAAGGTAAAATTTCCTACCCTGTAGCATAGAATAGAATATAGCAATACACTTACAGGAGCCTTCTTTAAATCAAGTTAAATCTCTATCTGTGTGGTTTACAGCAATTATATTTAATTCTCTCTTTCTGATACTTTATGAGCTAAATGAAATCCCACTTTTCTCCAAATTGCTGCAAGAAAACGTTCATTTATAACCAAACTAAGCTAGTTAGGCACACTCCAGGGTACGTGGGTGTGAGCGAAGACACTACAACACTTTTTGGGGACAATGAGCGCCACACAAGGCTGCAAGAGACTTTTAAAAACACTCTTATCACATCCTTCCTCAACCTGGTGCCCTCCAGATGTGTTACACTATAACTTCCAGCATGCCCTGGGGTTATAGTCCGGGCTAATTCAGTATGCCTTTGCCTGCAAAAGTCCCAGGTTCAATTTCCAGCAACTCCAGGTAGGGCTGAAAAACAATCCTTGTCGGAGACCCAGTTAAGGGTAATTCAATAGCCAGTAGGCTGTGCAGAAATGTACACCTGCAGGGGGAAAAAATTCGAGGCAAGAAATTACACCAGAAAAGTTTGCCTCTTATGTTGCCTTATGTTCTGGTTTGTATTTAAATTGCTTTCATGTTTGCTTATTGTGAGCCAGCCACAGAACTTTATGTAATGGGGCAGCATCCGGAGGTTGTACAAAAAACACAACCCCACCCCCCAACACCTCATGTGAAAGTATAAAAGCAGATTGAAGCATAAGAAGAATTACACTTCAGACTGGCTAAATTTCCATGGACTGCAAAGAAAATCCAAGCCCACCATATGAGATTGTGGCTTGATTTGTTTTGAATATCTCATCTGATATTAAATATATTTAATATTTTTAGACTTATTTTGTGGTTAAAGAGTGTCATGCTTCTGAATAAAAAATTGACTGGATTTATTTTGCTTTGTTTTACTTCTCTGGGGAACATGGTTGCTATCTGTATTCCTTGACTGCAGTGACCTATAACTATAGGCAATAAGTTTTGTAAGTATACATTACCCTATACTCAAAATCCGCAAATTCCCTGCCACCACGTCCACCTCTGAATCCACCACGAAATCCTCGAGGGGCGCCGTAACTTCCTCTTGTACCTCCACGTCCACGACCACCCCGGAAGTTACCAACTCCTCCGCCTCCCCCTCTACCTCTGTAACCCCCCCGACCACGGTTTGAACGTAGTGGAATTCCAAATGTCTCTGCGTTTAGTCTTCTTTCTTCTGCCCAGGTTGGTCGTCGATCTCTGAAACAGATAAGTGACAAGAACACTTGCTCCTGTTCACTAGCAGTTGAACTGCTTACTATATTGTGATTCACACAGTGAAATTGCACAAAGACTTCTTTATGCAGAAATGATATTGGAGATTTCAATGTTGTTTCATTTAATGTAAAGCCAATACAGAACATGGCTAGACTAGGAAACCAGTTCCTCAAATCAGACCAAGTTATATCATCCGAAATACCATTGGCTGTCTGAGGGGCAATAAGACTGATAGAACCATCTATTCACATATGGGAAGAAACTCCTCTTCTTTAAGACATGCGGATCCATTTAAGCAGCTACTGCTAAAAAGTGCACTCTTACTTGATCAAATTATTGATTCAAATGCAAACAAAAATGGCAAGCATAGTTTGTTTTTTAAGAACAAATCAAAGATAGAGACCTAACATGCAACCAGGCCTAACTCCCCTTCCTAGGTGAGAACCCTTTAGGACTCTGGAACATGAGAAACTTGGCTCTTCAATTGTTAAGCTAACAAAAAAGGGAAAACCTGACAGGAACTCTTTTATATTAAACATCCTTCCTTCAATTGTTAAAGCGGGATTTCAGTGACCAAGGCAGAATTTAAAAGGGCTTCAACAGCAGCCAAGAACATCTTGGAAAAGGGGTTTAACAAAGCCAGTGGGTCACATTTTGGCATGGCTTATTAGCCAGTCATAATTGGTTGTTGCCAGTGATCTTTCTCACACCATATGGCAGAAAAGTTGGGGGTTCACTCATTGTGTGGGGTTTTGAGCAGGAAGCAGCAATGACAGAAGGTGCAAAGACGCATTTCCTTAGGAGCAAAATCTCAGTTATGGAGATATTAGATAAACACCTTTCCCAAATTTCAATTCTTTAGTACAAGTGGCTATCAGAAGGGGTGATGGAAAGAGGCAGGCAGGACTTAGAGGTGCCAACTCCCACACTAGATTTCTAGCTTGTTACAAAATTGTAGGTTAAGATTGGAGATCTGATAAACTCCTTGCTTGCCAACTGATGATACCTAATCTTACTCCTTTGAAATAAAACCCCATGAACTCTGCCCAAGTTAACTAACCAACCAAATGGTTTTAGGCCAGTTATGCAGAGGAATGCATGAAAGGAGGGAAAGCAAAAACAATCCTAAGGCCCCTGAATGATACTGAATCACCCCATTTGTGTAGAATGCACTACAGTCCTCGGGGTGGGTGGGGGTGGTGGTCAGCTGAGTCCAACAAAAAGGCTCTTCTCAAAAGATGAAGATGTCATAACATGTTTGGCCACATCTGCTTGAGCATTCAGGAGCACCACAGAGTTGCAGCCAACCTAACCAAGGGAGGTTGGACCCCAATTCATGGTGGAAGTCACTATTCCATCTGTTGTTCATAAGCCATTCCAAGTGCAGTCTATACATGCAGGAGAATGAAGAGGCAGAATGGACTATACATGTCAGAACTAACCACTGTTCCCAGTTAAGCCATAACGAGGAAGTCATTAGTTTAAATATCATAAGCAGATGCTTCTATCTCCTCTTCACAGCCACATCAGATAAGAGATGATACTGCCATCTCTGCTGCCCTCTCTCTTGGAGGACTCTCTTTCTCTCACACTAGTCGCCCAGAGGGTCGGGGTGGTGGTGTGGGTCTTTTATTATCTAGTTTGTGCCAGTTCCAGCCTCTTTCTATTCCATCTTCACATTGCTTCCCCTCCTTTGAGATACATGTGGTGAGGCTCTTCACTCCAATGCGACTGCGGATTGCAGTTCTGTACCGCCCCCCAGGCTCGTCCTCAAAATTTATCTCTGATTTTGATTCGTGGCTATCCTTTTTCCTCTCTGATAACTGTCCTACTCTTATTTTGGGTGATTTCAATATTCATGTGGATGACCCTCAAGATGCTGCAGCTCTACAATTTCGCTCATTATCTTCCTCTTATGATCTTAAGCTTTGGTCTGATGCACCCACACATTCCCTTGGACACTGTCTGGATCTTGTTCTCACTCGGAATTGCTCTGTGTTGGACTTTTCTACTGCTCACTTTCCATTGTCAGATCATCACCTAGTTTCTTTCAATATTACTCATAATCCTCCTCCTTCACGTCCCGCTTCTCGCTCTTGTCGTGACTTGCAATCTATCAATTATGAGGCTTTTTCCCAGTCTCTAGCCTCCTCCCTTCCTTCTGTCTTTTCGGCTGTCTCCTTGGACTCAGCTGTCTCCTTCTTTAATTCCTCCTTATCTTCAACTCTTGATAATCTTGCTCCATCTACAACTCGGATAGTTCGCCCTTCTCAACCCCAACCGTGGCTCACCTCTTCCCTCCGCTACCTTTGCTCTTGTTCCCGGGCAGCTGAACGCCTTTGGCGTAAGACCAGGGACTGGGCGGACTTTGTCCATTACAAATTTGTACTCTCCTCTTTCTCTTCTGCCATTTCATTGGCCAAACAGCAGTACTACTCAACGCTGATCCAGTCAAATGCTAGGCATCCTCAGCGGCTCTTTGCGTCCTTCAATTCTCTTCTGAAGCCTAATCCGCCATCTCTCCCTGCCTCTCTGTCTGCTAATAACTTTGCCTCTTTTTTCAATGCTAAAATCCAAACTATCCGCTCTGATCTGGCCAGCTCTGCTCCTCTTCCAGTTCCTGTTCCTCATCTGTCAGTTCCTCCTGCAAATTTCTCTGCGTTTCCTTCGGTCTCAGCGGATGAACTGTCTACAATACTGCGCTCTTCGAAGCCTTCCACTTGTTCTCGTGATCCGATTCCTTCTCGCGTCTTTATTAATCTTATCCCTGCTATCCTCCCTTCCTTGCTTCATATTATTAATCTTTCTCTGTCCTCTGGTTCATTTCCTTCTGCTTTTAAACATGCTACAGTCTCTCCCATTCTCAAGAAACCTACTCTTGATAGGCTATCTCTAACTACCGACCTGTCTCTTTGTTGCCGTTTGTTTCAAAGATCCTGGAGCGTGCGGTCTACTCTCGCTGTGTTGACTTTCTTTCTAGTAACTCTGCTTTGGATCCTTTTCAATCTGGATTCCGTCCTCTGCATTCCACCGAAACAGCCCTTACTAAGATCACCAATGATCTCCTTACTGCCAAGTCTAAAGGCCATTATTCCGGGGAGGAGCCAGCGTGCCAATGGAGCAATAAGGAAAAAAAAGAACTGCCGATGGACCGGTAGGTTTTTAAGCCTTATCATCTAATTATCTGGGCTGGAAATAGTGAAGAACGGTGAAGATTGAATGGGAAACTTTGAGCTACAGAATGGGATTTAAAAGATTAAAGTATTTTGCTGCTTAACGAGTGTATTTGAAGTGGAAGGAAGGTGGCTAGTGGAGAAGTAGCCCCTCCTTGAACTGTTAAGAGCGGCTGTATAAGGAATCTCCCAGACGGAGAGCTTATCTTGAAAGGAATTTTAATTGCAGAGCCATCGTCAGGAGAGATTGATTGATAGCCACCTTTTCAGTAGCAAGTAATAAATCTCGTTAAGCACGGCAGTAAAACCCTTCTGAGCTCGCTGTTTGTTGGATTTGAAAGCAAAACTAATTAGCAGCAGCAGTATTTACAAGCCTATGCCACCCAAAAAAACTGCCCCGGTGGTGAAGCCACGCTGGGTTCAATACGCGTCCAACAATACCATTAAAAGACCTCAAAGAGTTGTTGATCCAGAGCTGGAGACGGAAGAAAAACAAGAAGAATCTGTAATAACGACAAAGGAGTTGAAGATGGCTGCCGGAGCTGGCGTAGAGCCAGCAGGGCAAGAGGAAATGGTGGATCAAATTTCAGCTATGTTGAGAAGTCTTAAAGCTGAACTATTTATGAAAATTGAAACGGAAATTGACAAAAATAATAAGAGGGTGGATAAGCTGGCTGCAGAAATGGCTATAAGAGACAATCAACTAGGCTTTTTGAAGACAGAGGTTGATCAAGTGAAAAATCAAGTTAAAGAAATTAAGAAGACTCAAAATGATCAAGAGGTGAAATTTAAAGATCTAGATAAGAGACTGATTGTTATGGAAGATAACGCACGAAGAGTAAACGTTCGCGTTCGTTATATGGTGGAAAAGAAAGGGGAGGACCTCAGGAAGAATATTCTAAGCTGGTTTAAAGAACTAGTCCCAACCCTGCAATTAGCTGAAGAAGATGTGGAGCGTGCTCACAGGGTAGGTGGTTTCAGAAGTGGTGCACCCCCCAGAGATGTTTTGGTGAAATTTTTAAGCTATCACAAGAAAGAGCAATTGATGAAAGAATTAAGAGCATTGGGTGAGCTGAAGTTCCAAGGAGCATCAGTGCAGGTCTTTAATGATCTGTGCCAACAGACTTTGGAATGGAGACGCAGTGTCAAGATCATAACGGAGGAATTGAAAAAGAAGAAAATTCTTTATGCATGGGGATATCCGATTTTCCTGCGTTTCTCATACAACGGGGAAAATCATAGGGTTTTCTCCGCCCAGCAAGGCATGGAGCTTCTTGAGAGCTTAGGTTTGGGTCCTCAAAGAGATGCTGGTGGCGGTGCAAAAAGCGGTGATGAAGAAGAAAGAGGAGCAGTTGGGGGGGTGGTGTAGATGGTTAATATAGCGATGATAAGAAATATATTAATTAGTTCCTGCTGGCTCTGGGTTCCTGGCTTCTTTCCCCCCCCCCCCCAAAGGGTAAAAAAAAAATGGCGGAAGTATTAGACTTCCGGGTATATATTGGGGGGAAAAGTGATGGGAGGGAAGGGGGAAGTGGGGTGGGAGGGAAGGGTATGTTAGAGGTGTTGTATGTATATGTGTGTATGTTATGTTTTCAACACGATCGGGATCGAATAGAAGATCAGAGAGATGAATATGGATAAGAAGTTAAGGATCTCAACGCTCAATGTCAAAGGTCTGGGGGCAGTCGTAAAAAGGAGAAGGATTGAACAATTGTTAAACAAGGATGGTTCTGATATGATATTTCTGCAAGAGACTCATCAAATTAAGGAGAAAAAGAACGTTATTCGATTGAGATGGCCAGTCTATTATGAAGTATCGTTGGGGACATCAAAAAAAAAGGGAGTGGCCATTTTGATTTCAAAAAGAACTGGGTTTATGATGGAGGATATTAAAAAAGATGAGAATGGGAGATATCTCATGATTAAAGGTAAACTGGAGGGGGAAAAATATACTTTGATTAACATGTATGCACCAAATAATAAACAAAAAGAATTTTATGAGGAGGTATTAAGAGAGATGGAAGAATTCAAGGAGGGGTATGTAATTATGGCAGGAGATTTTAACATGGTTATGGACAATAGAGTAGATAGGTCAAATCCCTCTGAAGCAGAAAAGAGAAACAATGTTACTATTTTAAGCAAATTAATTAAAGAGAAGGATTTTGTTGATTCTTGGAGAGTTCTCAGAGGGGCAGACCCAGGATTCACGTTTTATTCTTCAGTCCATCATACATACTCCAGAATTGATCATATTTTTGTATCTAGAGATTTTGTAACCAAGACATGTAGAATGGAATTAGGGACAATCAAGGTATCGGATCATGCACTGGTAAGCTTAGTTTTTGCAGTTAGTAAGGAATATAAAGAAGCATTAAGGTGGAGATTGAATACTAAGATATTTAAGAATGATAAAGTAATTGAGAAAATGCAGAAGGAATTGTCAGAAACATGGGAAATAAATGAGAAAGGGGGAACAAGAATAGCAGTGGTTTGGGATACCATGAAGGCTGTGTTTAGGGGGAACTGTATTAGGGAAACGTGTAAATTAAAAAGACAACAAGAGGCAAGGCAGGCTACTTTAGAAAAAGAGATAATAAAGCTGGAAAAAGAATATTGGCAAACTAAGAACAAACATAAATTAATAGAATTAATGGCACAAAAAAAGGAATTAGAAAATATTAATTTAGAAGAGGTACAGAGGAATTTAATTTATATGAAAAGGGAATATTTTCAAAATAGTAACAGGAACTCTAAGATGCTTGCCAAACTCACACAGAAAGAAAAAGCCAAAAATGGGATAGGGTTAGTAAAAAATAAGCAGGGTAATGATTGTCATTTGATGAAGGATAAAATAAAAAATTTTCAGGATTTTTTTGAAGAGTTATACAAGAAAAGAGATATCCAAATGAAGAGGACGGAGGAATATGTGGATAAATTTTTGAAGAAAGGATTAGAAAAAGAACATAAGGAAATAATGGATAATAAAATATCGCAAAGTGAAATAGAGGAGGTTATAGACCAGCTTAAAGCAGGGAAATCACCAGGGGCAGATGGTTTAGGACCAGAGTTTTACAAAAAATTTAAAACCTTAATAGTGCCAAAGTTGCTGAAATTATATAACGCAATAATGGAGGGGGAGAGGATCCCAGAGTCATGGGAGCATTCTATAATAATTTTAATTCCGAAACCAGATAAGGATCTAACTCTCCCTGATTCATATAGACCAATTTCACTAATAAACCAAGATGCAAAAATTTTTTCAGGCATTTTGGCTAAAAGGTTAAATAAATGTATAGCTAAATATGTAGGGGAAGATCAATGTGGTTTTATAGCAGGTAGACAGATGCACACATTAATAGGTAGAGTTTTGAGTGTAATAAAGGGGATAAAAAAATCAAGGATTAAGGCGGGTATTTTAGCGTTAGATATATTTAAGGCTTTTGATTGTGTGAGCTGGCAAACTTTAAAGTTGGTTATAAATAAAATGGGATTTGGTACTAAATTTAGAACAATAATAGAACAGTTATACTCTAAAAGCACAGCTGTAGTGGTAGTAAATGATGGAATAACGGACAAGATACGACTAGCTAGAGGGACAAGACAAGGATGCCCACTCTCGCCAGTCCTGTTTGTATTGGTGATGGAATTGTTGGCAAATGCAATAAGAGAGGATGAAGAGATAGAGGGGATAGGTAATAGTAATAAAATTAAACTGAACATGTTTGCAGATGATACATTGATGACTATCAGAGATCCTTTAGGTAAAATGGAAAGAATTAAACAGCAGTTGAATGATTTTGAGGAAGTTACGGGGTTAAGGATAAACTGGGCAAAATCGGATTTGATGTTATTCAACTATACTAAAAAGGAAGAAAGGGAGTGGGAAGGGAAGGCTTCAGTTTTGAAAAGCAAAGAGAAAATTAAATATTTGGGTGTTAAGATTACAAAAAATTTAGAAGATTTGGGAAGTGAGAATTTAAATGGATTGAAAAAAGAATTGGAGGAAGAGTTAAAGAGGTATAAGAAACTGAATCTTTCCTGGTTTGGAAGAATAGCTTTAATAAAGATGAAAATTTTACCTAAGATTAATTTTTTCTTTAGAATGTTACCGATAAGAATTTCAGTGATAGAATTAAAAAGATGGCAGAATCTTATAAATAATTACTGCAATGAAGGGAAGAGATCAAGGATTAATAAAAGTAAATGGTATTTAAGCCAAAAGAGAGGCGGACTGGGTCTCCCAAACCTTGAGTACTACTATCTAGCTAATAGGTTAAGACATGTTGTTGAAGCAATTATAGGGGTAGGGGATTTGAAATGGATGGAGGAAAATACGCTAGGGAATATTGAGTTGAAATTGCAAAATGTGTTTTTTAAGCAAAAAGGGAAGGGTAAATGGCTTAATGATTTAGATAACCAATTTCTGAAGTTCCATTGGGAACTTTGGGATAATTATAAAAAGGAATTGTTTTCAAGTAATTCCCCCTTAACACCGGTGATAATGTTAAAGAAATTTCCTGAAAATTTAAAGATGAGGTTAAGCAAAGTTTTAAAAGAAATAAATAAAATGAAATTAGGAGAGTGGTTAAGGGGGATGAATACAAGAGAGAGGTTGGAAGAAGTTTTGAGAGATTTGGAATTAACGTGGTTAAATTATTTTCAATTAGAACAATGGACTAAAAATTGGATAAGAGAAAATGGAGAATGTAAAGAGAGGACGAAATTTGAGGAATTAATTGAACAAAAAGAAATAGATAAGGGACAAAACATAGGGATAAAGGGGTTAGTGAGTCAAATATATAATATATTAGTTGAGAAAGGAGGGCTGGATAGTGCTGGGAAAATGGTTTGGGAGACTGATCTGAAGATACAAATAGGACAACAGAGGTGGGATGGACTATGGAGACAGAGAGTGTTGAGAAATATGTCAGTAAGAATAAAGGAGAATTATTATAAACTTGTATGGAGGTGGTACTTAACTCCGGTTAGATTAAATAAGATTAATAAACAGCTTTCAGCAGATTGTTGGAGGGGTTGTGGAGAAAAGGGAACGTATTTACATATGTGGTGGGATTGTATACATGTGCAAAAGTTATGGAAGATGGTGTTTTATGAGATTGAACAGATTGTGGGATTTAAAGTAGAAGTTACACCAAGGATTGCATTACTCTCACTGCATGATGATCCTAAATGTAATAAAGAAATGAAAGAATTGATAACGAACCTACTGACAGCTGCGAGGTTGATAGTAACTAGGAATTGGAAAATTACAGGAGATTATTGTATTGAAGAATGGTATAAAGAAGTGTGGGACATTGCTATAAACGATAAATTGACATGTAATATAAAAATGCAAAGAGGCATAGTAAAAACGAATGATTTTGAGAGTATATGGAAAAAGTTCCTGGAGTTTGTATTTTCTAAAGGAAGGGGGGTTCCACCAACAGATGAAACTATGAGTTTTTGGAAACAAGAATGAGATCCCGAGGTGGGGGGAGCACTGTTATGTTTATTATATTATGTTTAATAGGTTAATATTGAATATATGATAGTAAGGTACGATAATATCTTGTATTAAGTGATTTTGATTTGTGTTTGTTGTTTAATAAAAAAAAAAAAAATTAAAAAAAATAAATAAAGGCCATTATTCCGTTCTTATTCTCCTTGATCTAACTGCAGCCTTTGACACGGTTGATCATGATCTTCTCTTAGATTCCCTTCATGACCTTGGATTTTGTGGCTCTGTCTATAACTGGTTTGCCTCCTATCTAGCGGGTTGCTCTTTCAGCGTGTTGGCTAATGGCAGCTCGTCTCCCTCCTTTCCCCTTTCAGTAGGGGTTCCGCAAGGCTCGGTGCTTGGTCCGTTGTTGTTTTCCTTATACATGTTGCCCTTGGGCAAGCTTATTCAATCTCATGGCCTCCAATATCATCTGTACGCCGATGATACACAACTATATCTGTCATCTCCGGAACTTTCTCCTGATGTTCACAATCGTATCTCGGCATGTCTTTCAGATATCTCAGCTTGGCTGCTTCATCGTCGTTTGAAACTTAATATGGCAAAGACTGAATTGCTTGTTTTTCCTCCTAAACCTTCTCCTCATCTCTCATTCTCTCTTACTGTCAATGATGTTACGCTTACTCCGGTCAAGGAAGCTCGTAGCCTTAGCTTTATATTTGACTCCTCACTCTCCTTTATTCCTCATATTGAGGCAGTAATAAAAAATCTTGTCGTTTTTTCCTGTATAATATTGCCAGGATTCGATCATTTTTGTCTGTCTCTTCTGCCAAGACGCTTGTTCATGCACTGGTTATTTCACGGTTGGACTACTGCAACCTTCTTCTCACTGGCCTTCCTTCTTCTCACATCAGTCCGTTGGTTTCTGTTCACCACTCTGCCGCAAAGATCATCTTCTTGGCTCGCCGCTCTGACCATGTTACTCCGCTTCTGAAATCTCTTCATTGGCTTCCAATTCACTTCAGAATCCAATATAAACTTCTCCTGTTAACCTTCAAAGCTTTTCACGGTCTAGCTCCTTCCTATCTCTCCTCTCTCATCTCACACTATTGCCCCGCTCGTGCTCTTCGCTCCTCTGATGCCATGTTTCTCACCTGCCCAAGGACCTCTACTTCCCTTGCTCGGCTTCGTCCATTTTCTTCTGCTGCCCCTTACGCCTGGAACGCTCTTCCAGAACATTTGAGAACTACAAGTTCAATCGCAGCTTTTAAAGCTCAACTAAAACTTTTCTTTTTCCTAAAGCTTTTAAAACTTGATGTTGTGCGGACTTTATACTGTTAGTTTTACCCTACCCGGTGCCTGCTTACCCTACCCTGTGCCTGTTTGCATTCTCTTCCCCTCCTTATTGTTTTACTATGATTTTATTAGATTGTAAGCCTATGCGGCAGGGTCTTGCTATTTACTGTTTTACTCTGTACAGCACCATGTACATTGATGGTGCTATATAAATAAATAAATGAATAAATAATAATAATAATAATAATATTTTTATTTATTTATTTATTTAAGCAGTTTTCTGCCGCCATTCAGCCAAAATAGGCTCTCACAGTGCCTTACAAAAGTATTTCTTGACACTTAGATGGTATACATCTGAACCAGGCCAATTAGTTCACCTGATCCATGGCTAAAAACCCCAAAGAGTTTGGTCTGGATTTAGTCCTACAGAGTAGAGCCTCTTGAAATCAATGTAACTTGTTAGTCACGACTACTTCAGTTCCATTGATTTTAATATATGACCAAATCCAGATCCAACCCCAAGAGAACTGAATATCAGCAGCATACAAAGGGAGCACACCCGATGCCTTATATCAGAATAGTCACCATCAGGAAGCTGTTCCTTGCAAGACAATCTTGACTTTTATGGTCTATGTGTCCAACTCATGTAGCACCACCACCACTAAATGGGTACGAGAACGAAACAAGATTCCATTCTGCATTTCAGTATCCATGGGCTTTGCCAGTCAGAAAAGGCATGAGAGATTGCCAAAACAAATCTATTACCTATTGTCATCACAGGAAATGTTATCGAAGAAAGACTTGGTTTTGTCATAGTAGCAGTTAGGTCCAAGGGGATCATCTTCGTCTGCATTGCCTTCACTGTTTTGGGTGTCAACACCTGAATCACCTTTATCCTCCCCATTCACAGGCTTCTCTGGTTTATCTTCTAATGAATTGGGGGGGGGGGGGAGAGAAGAAAAAAAGAGGAAAAGGAAGACAACCTCAATGAACATTCTAGGAAAATGCAACTTCAAAGAAAGGTAGAAGGCCACTTTTGTACACTACTAACCTAAAATAAAAGATGCTACTATTTAATACATACAAAAATAGCATGCAAAGGCAAACTCTCTCCTCTCACTGCTCTAATAGGACAGTTAATAAAAAAAAGTAAGAATAAGCAGCATTCCCTGCTTGATTTTTTGCGTCTGAAGTTGTTTCAATAAATGACTGACTGAATTACAAGGCTAGGAGGCAGAACGTAATTCTAAGGTGCAATCTGTGTCAGGCTTAAAAAATACTGTAATTTTGTGGGAAGCTCAGCAATCGCAAATCTCAGCTTTCATTAAAAATTCAAGATTCTAGTCCTTATGGCTGTGAAAGCATACAGGCATTGTTTGCTGACTCTAAAGCTTCAACAGTGACTGGGAAAGACTTCTGGTGGTTGGGCACAGTGCTTCAGCAACCTGAGTAGGTCTTTGCCACTTCCCATGACAAATAAAGCTAGAGCTGCAGAGAATCACAGATTGCATTCATCGTTGTATTTAGATGGGACCCATTGATTTCAATAAATCTACTCTAAGTATGATGAAGTCTGGATCGAACCCAATAAACACACTCCTGTGCAAAATAAATCTAATTAATCTGCACAATCTATTCATACTGCAGGATTCAGAATTTCTTGGCCTGGGAATAGAACTTTAATTTCACAGAGCCCCATTTAAAATAGTCCTGCAGAACTTCTCAGATCATGTTGGAGAGGAGGAAAGGCAGAAAAGGAGAAAACTGACTGCACCCACAGACTTTGAAACCACCTAAATCCAGTCTCTTTCCAGCTAAAAATATCCATAAAACTGAATTTGGAAACACTGCATTACTCTCACTCTTAAGACCTATAGGAATAAAAATCCCTGCTTCCATCTCTGTACAAATGTGTTAGTTTATACTTCATACACTTCAGAACTTTGATCAGTTTTTGGTATAGAAGCCATCAATTTCCCCATAAGCACCTAATTTCCATCAGCTATCTTTAAATCTAGTTCCTAAGGTTCTAGAAGGCTCACATTCCCGTGTAGTCACTAGATGGACCCTACACCTTAAAGAAAGTCTGTTTACCTTTCAGTTTCAGCTTATTATGAAATTCACGATCTATTTCCTCTTTATTGAATTGCGCATTTGCACTTTCAAAGTCAAAGTCTTTTTCAAACTTCATTGGAACGTCGCGTCGAATACCAAACCTTCCTCTGCCTCCCCGGTGACCCCCACGGCCCCTTCGTGCCGAAGGTGCACCTGGAACTGGGGAAAAATAGGTTTTGAAGGGACCTACAACGAAAGATCTGAAACTTCAGGTTATTTGTTTTTCTTATAAGTCACACTACATATCAACAGCTCTGGGTCAAGACTGATAGGCAGCTTAATGTCTGCCAAGCTGGAATGATGGCAAATGACTGCACCTGATATTACCAGGCAACAGCAGGCTGTCCAAGGCATCTCATCTCCCAATATTACATTTTCAGCAAATATAGTTTATAGCCTCGTTTTATACCTATCTAACCCTTTAAAAAGCCACAGAATCCTGTAGCAATGGGGGCCATAGGACTAAGTCCCGACCTTTTATCGCAAACTTATTTGGAGGGACACAAAGCAGCACTATTGGCAAGTCATACTTTTGCATTATGGTAGCCTTCCCCAACCTGGAGCCCTCCAGATGTGTTAGACTACAACTCCCAACATCTCTCGGCCAGGTTATATTATGAGAACACATTGCCCCCTTCCCCTCCCCCTCTTTTGGTAGACTTTCCCATTTGCTCAACACTTTTGGGATAAGACTGAATATGAAATCAACAAAATTACCAATCTATCAATTAGTATTGATCCAGGTCTTGCCCTTCTTAATTTATACAACAAATTTAATATTAACTGTTTGCAAAAATATCTAATCTCATTCTTTCTGCTGGCTGCTAGACAGGTGTGGTTTTTTTTGGCAAAAACTGGAAGTATGATGGGCTCCCTGACTGAGTGATTAGTATGGGAGAGAGTGTGGAAATGGCATTAATGGGGAGACTGACTCAGCAAGATAGTCAGTTAAGAAACCAATCAGATATTGTATGTCCATGATCACCATCCATTAACTTTATCGATCAAGATGATGGATTTTGGTCTGCCCTGGTGACTCATAGTGATGACTCACAGGTCTTCTCAGTTCTATAAGATCTGGACAGAAATACTTTTTTTAAAAATCTCCAAGTTCTTCCCTTGCTTGGCCACTATGACATTCGTCTATGTGACCACATGTTGTGTGTTTGTTTGTTTAACTAGTTGTATACACTCTGTTTTATAAATTTGGATGAATTTGTACCATTTTTATATAATAAAGGGGGAAATTTAAATAAGTAAATAAATAAACAAAGGCGCCTGAAGCTTATTCAAGCCACAGTCAATCGGAACAATTGATGCTGGTTTGTTCTAACCAACTGTGGTTCCAACAAACTAGCTTCCTGTATCAGGTATAACAGGAGACTGGTTTCTTCCGAAGTGGTAAAGGAAGATTTTGACTTTATCCCCTCACACATGGAAAATGGAAAGCAAGAGGCAGCACAGGAGCTCAATAATTGCTGTGACGTATTCTTGTATTCTTCCCATTATATCTGAATTGGGCTAATTTCCCCACTTTTCCCCCACTCACGATTTTATAAACCTCAACTCTTTAAATCTTTTGTGTTTGAGAAAATGATGTTTTATTAAAGATCACAAACCGTATCACCTCCAGCTCTACTAAGTCCCCTTTGGACAAGCAGAAATGTACACAGCAATGTTTAAAGGACAGGTGCACTGGGAACCAATTTTGCTTGAACTGTGATCAGATCACATCTTAGGGAGGGAGCAAGATGGTACAGAATGAAACAGTCCTTTAGGTAACCTGAACCCAACCTATTTAGAGCTTTAAAGATTATCCCAAGCATCTTGAATTGTGCTTCACAACTAATTCGCAACCAGTGCAGTTATTGTAAATGGGTATGATATACTCCCACAAGCAAGCCCCTGCTAATACCCATGCTGGCTGCATTCTGGACCAACTAAAGTTTCTGGGGACTTTTCAAAGGGAACATTATGTAGAGCATGTTGCAGCAATCTGATTTAGTTTGGCCAGGGAATTTATCAATTTCTCTATATGTCAGATGTCTCAAGAGATGGGTATAGTTGGCATACCGGCCAAAGCTGAGCAAAGGCTTCCCTGGCCATTATCTGGGCATCCGGAAGCAGAGCTGGGTCCAGGAGAACCCCCAAAATATAAACCTATTTCTTCAAGGGGGGTGTAACTGCAACCAAAGCAGCCTGAGCCTCTAGTCCAGGTGAGATTACTTCCCTAAGCAGCAGAATGTCTGTAATGTCTGGATTTAGCTTAAATTTGTTTGCCTCATCCAGCAAGATGTTATATGTGGAATTACCTTTGAAAATATTTTGGAAACTTAACTTAGTCCAAAATAGAGCTTCTAGGCCTGATCAATACAATCATGTGATGCAAATGCTTTGTCAGCTGCACTGGCTTCTAGTCAGTTCTGGGCTCAAGTAAAGTCTTGGTGTTGACCTTTAAAGTCTTAAACAGCTTGGGGACAGGAAAAGAATGTCTCCTCCCAAATACCTGCCTGTATCTTTGGGGGCCTTCTTCCAGGAGTCCCATCCGGATGGCTCCATTTATGGAATGCCCTCCCCAAAGCAGCTTATTTAGTGCCCACGCTTACCTTTTTTGGTGTCAGGCAAAGACTTTTTTTTTTGTCTTCCAAGCATTTTAGAGTTTTGTTTTTATTATCATGATTTAAAATTTGTGAGGCTTTAAAAATTCTTATTGTATTTCTTATTAACCTGCTTTATTGTATGAGCTGCCCTGAGAACCTTTTGTTACAAGGGTAGCATATACATTAAATAATGAACAAACAACAACTAGGTGGAAAGAAGGGGAGAACTTTGGTAGTATTTCCTCCACGTAGCTGTTTATAAAGTCATAAATGCAAACTGAAGCACTACTTCTTTAAAAAACAAAAAAGGAAGATTCAAATTTACCCATTTGACGTTTGTTTTCATTTCTGAGATGCTCTGCTTCACATCTGGAAACCTTGTGTGCTTCAGCTGGGAATGAATAATGCAGACATTGTTATTTTTCATGCTATATGTGCTAAAACTGTAGAATAGACAGGAAAAAAGACATGACATTAAGATTTAAGCACTATGTCTTATTTTACAACCCCTTATTTTTAAAATGTGAATTTATTTTACAGAAGGTGCTGGAATCCACAAGAATTGGGGTGGGGAGCAAAGAAGTCCATTCAGCCCACACCCCCAAAGTGATGGGGAAAGAAGGCAAGCATTGCTTTTTGAGAACAGGCACCCAAAATGATGCAACTTTCCCCAACCAACCAGAAATCCTTTGCTGAGCAGGGCAAGACACTGTGTTTCTGTCTGAGGCTCCTCTGCTGTCAGAAATATCGTTTAGAGCTGATGTTGACAACTTGTGGCCCTCCAGATGTGCTGGCCTACAACTCCCATTGGCCCTAGTCAGCATAGCCAATGGTGAGGGATGATGGGAGTTGCAGGGTAAAACATCAGGAGGGCCACAAGTTCCCCACCCCTGGCCTAGAGTCAAGATGGAAGCAAGTGCATGTAGCCCTTGCCTTACTCCAATCCCTGCCATTTTTCTGCAGGGTAGGTGGTCTCTATCCACTTTATAATTATCCTGGTGGTTCCACATAGATCCATCCTCTGATTGGAACCCACCAGGGGAAGAGCCTTCAGCGTGGTGGCGCCCCTCCTGTGGAATTCCCTGCCTGGAGGTCAGGCAGGCGCCAACCTTGTACTCCTTTCGGCGCCTCCTGAAAACATCTTTATTCCAAGAAGCCTTTCTTTAACATGCAGCCTTGGATTACTGTTATTGCTTCTTTTACATTTTGTTTTAACTGTTTTATTTTGTTTTTATTTTCATTTTACCTTGTACACCACTCCGAAATCTTTCAACGGGGAGCGGTATATAAATATTCTAAATAAATAAATAAAAAATAAATAAATAAATAATTCAAAGAATTTTCAAGGAATTTTAAATTTGGAACATTTATACCCCACTGCTTTACCAGAGTCCTCGAAGTGCCTTATAATGTTTATAACATACAATAAATTGATAGGATAACCTCCCTTGTGGACTGTGGGAATGCTGTGGATGTCATATATCTTGACTTCAGCAAAGCTTTTGACAAAGTACCACATGACATTCTGATTAACAAACTAGCTAAAAGTGGGCTAGATGGAACAACTATTAGGTGGATCCACAGTTGGCTACAGAATTGGACTCAAAGAGTACTTATCAATGGAACCTTCTCAAACTGGGGAGAGGCAACAAGTGGGGTGCCGCAGGGCTCAGTCCTGGGCCCAGTGCTCTTCAACATTTTTATTAATGATTTGGACGAGGAGGTGCAGGGAACGCTGATCAAATTTGCAGATGACACAAAATTGGGTGGGATAGCTAATACCCTGGAAGACAGAAACAAACTTCAAAGTGATCTTGATAGGCTGGAGTGCTGGGCTGAAAACAACAGAATGAAATTTAATAGGGATAAATGCCAAGTTCTACATTTAGGGAATAGAAACCAAATGCACAGTTACAAGATGGGGGACACTTGGCTCAGCAATACTACAAATGAGAAAGATCTTGGAATTGTTGTAGATCACAAGCTGAATATGAGCCAACAGTGCGATATGGCTGCAAGAAAGGCAAATGCTATTTTGGGCTGCATTAATAGAAGTATAGCTTCCAAATCACGTGAGGTACTGGTTCCTCTCTATTCGGCCCTGGTTAGGCCTCATCTAGAGTATTGCGTCCAGTTCTGGGCTCCACAATTCAAGAAGGACGCAGACAAGCTGGAGCGTGTTCAGAAGAGGGCAACGAGGATGATCAGAGGTCTAGAAACAAAGCCCTATGAAGAGAGACTGAAAGAACTGGGCATGTTTAGCCTGGAGAAGAGAAGATTGAGGGGAGACATGATAGCACTCTTCAAATACTTAAAAGGTTGTCACACAGAGGAGGGCCAGGATCTCTTCTCGATTCTCCCAGAGTGCAGGACACGGAATAACGGGCTCAAGTTAAAGGAAGCCAGATTCCGGCTGGACATCAGGAAAAACTTCCTGACTGTTAGAGCAGTGCGACAGTGGAATCAGCTACCTAGGGAGGTTGTGGGCTCTCCCACACTAGAGGCATTCAAGAGGCAGCTGGACAACCATCTGTCAGGGATGCTTTAGGGTGGATTCCTGCATTGAGCAGGGGGTTGGACTCGATGGCCTTGTAGGCCCCTTCCAACTCTGCTATTCTATGATTCTATGATTCTATGAAATACAGCAAGAACCACATGCTCAAAATACAAAACTAAGTAATATTATCAGCTCCAATTGAGGGGAAGAAAGTTTCTGACGTTCCTTCCCACAGGGCAGTTTTTATCAGTTGACCCAGTATGTGGGATGGGGTGGGGCACATGGAACAAAGAAACGTTTTTTTATTGTTATAATGCTATAAAAATCGCTACACCTAGCTATTTAAACTGTTTTAAATTGTGTATGTTGTTTTTATCATAATGTTGTACTTCGTAATGATTTATTTATTTATTTACTATATTTATATACCTCTCCATATACAAAATAGACTCTGGAATGGTGAACATAATAAAATAGTAAAAAGATTAAAACAACATATTAAAACTGTGCATTTTAAAACAGAAATCAATAAAAAACGTGGCTGGTCAGTTAAGGAAGGCTTCCTGGAAAAGAGCTGTTTTCAGGAGGTGCAGGAAGCAGCAAGGTTGGCACCTGCTTGACCTCCAGGGGCAAGGAATTCAAAAGAAAAGGGGCCACCACACTAAAGGCTCTTCTCTTCTGGACTTCATTCGGACCACAGGAACGATCAGGAGCATGCCATCTGATGATCTCAGTGACCGGGCAGAGAGAAGGAGCTCTCTCAGGTATCCTGGTCTCAAGCTGTTTAGGGCTTTGTACGTTAGAAAGCCCTTAAACCTGGCCCGGTAGCAAAGAGGCAGCCAGTGCAGTTCCTTCAGCAAAGGAGTTACATGCTGAAAAGGAGCAGCTCCCAACAACAGCTGAACTGCTGTGATCTGCATTAGCTCCAGCTTCCAGAGCAGCCCCACATAGAGTGCATTGCAGGAATCTGGTCTTGAGGTTACTAACACATGTACCACTGATGTTGTATTTTTTTAATATAAATTATTGTAAACTGCCCAGAGAGCTTTGGCTAGAGGCGGTATAGAAATAAAATTAATAATAATAATAAATAACAACAACATTCTACAACAACAACCATCTTATACTACAACGGCAACAACAACCTACCTCTCCTGTGCTCCTGATTTTCTATCGATTTTTGGCTAGTAGACCCCAGAGATCTGGCTGAAACAGGACTCCTTCTCCCAACTGGTGCAGAAGCAGGTAAGTGGGTTGATGCCGTCTGCACCGCTTGTTCCAGCGTTGGGCTCTTTCTCAAATGGTCTAATGGAGAACTTGAGCGACCTGAAACAAAGCCAGAAATAACAACTTGTTACATCACAGTTTTAAATGAAGTACTGCTTGAAGTCTACTAATCTGCTCTACCCAGCCAAGACAATCATGTCCAAAGTGGAAATATTTCTGAGCCTTTAGAACATTCTTCCAAACTGCAACCATAATTCCTTCTATCCATGACTAAAAAGAAAAAAATGGGTAAGGAAGCTCAATTCAGCTACTAACAAATACCTGTCACCTGAAATAATAGCTACTCCTTTAGGCTGCAAGTCCTATTAAACTCAATGGGGCTTACATCTGAGTAGACATGCATAGGATTGCACTTGAACTGCAGCATCTAGCAGAAAGTGATAAAGGTACAAAAAAGTTTAATATTCCAGTGTATTCATAGCTAACAGTTTAGGTGATGCAGACAATTTTATCAACTACTGACATGAGATTCAATTCAAGTATCATTGTTAATATTCTATATCCACTTCTGAACAAGAAGGAACTGTTGCTAAAACCTCCGTGATTGACCAGCCATGGGGTTTTTTTTACTGGAAGTCTGTTTTTTTTAAAAAAAAATCTAATATGGTGTTTTGTTTCTTTTATCTTTGTATCACTTTATCTTTCATTGTTCATCATTCCAGAATCTGTTTAGATGTGAAACAGTATATAAATGCTGTAAACAAATAAAAATAATAAAATAAATAGAATATGGTCAGTCTTATTTGACTGGAAGAATAGGCATTGTTCAACTCAGAGTACAAACTCTCAGTGGTAAAAGACACAAGGCTAATTCAGCATAAAGCACTTTGGCTATTGTGTTACCTATATAACAGTTTGTGTGACTGATTTAACCATCACCCCTGAAAACTCTGAAGAAGCAGAAAAAATAAAATACAAGGCATACTTGATCTTAAAAAGTCTATCCTAGTGCTTTACTCAATAGCCTTTAAGATGGGGTTTTGATTTTACTGGGCAGCCCATTAAAACTACGTTTCGAATAAACATAAAATGGTGATCCACCACTACTGACAACTTCCACGGGGTGCAAATTCACCAAACACATGTAACAATGGTATTTAATTGAACAAAATACCCTAAATCCATGTGTAGTTAAAGTAATCAAGAATCTGATACCACCAGCCTTTTACCTTGTGAGAGCTGCGTTTTTAGTGACCTTGCATCTGCTGTAAAAGTGGAACCAACTGCACTGCTTTGGGACAGACTAGCATTGGCTGAAGTTTCTGTTCCAAAGGATGTCAGCGAACTTCCTGCATGAAGACAGACAAAACATGTCAAGCCCCACCTTTAGCTACCCTTGTGCTCACTTCAATGAACTTTCAACCTGTCAAATTGTTCAGGTTTCTTTGATTCAAGCAGCCCTAACAGTTATACTAGGGTGCTGAGAATTCTCCACTAGTGACCAACTAGCCACTGCTTGGAAATAGTTTCCAGTACTCCTTAGGAGAAGCTGCAATTGTTGATGCTGTTAGTGCTGGTAATGAAAGTCAACATAGCCCTAGTGAGATTAAGGGGGCAATTCGCTTACCATTTAAATGGCAGATACACATAACTTTTAGTCACCCGTAAACTGCTAGTGAATAGCCCTTTCTTGGCACACCAGCAACGAAACAAATGGGAGTAATCAAGTGTAAGTAACTGGTGTGACTAATAAAAAATGAACATTTATCTTAAAGCAGTCAAAGGAACAGCAAAAGCACCAAGCAGCTAATTATGTGAGCATGTCTGCACAATTTTTAGAACTAAAGAGGGAGGTGTTTCACTGCCAACAGAAATCTGAAGATTTTGAAGAGGCGAGATTTCTCGAATAAGTTACTGCATATAAATACAAACACACCCATACAAGGCATACATTCAAACCTCATTCTGGTGCCTGATTTTGCCATTCTAATAGGCTGAACCACATCTCAAACACTGGGGAACTATTCCAGCTTATCTGGTAAGGAAACTGCTGTTGAGAGGCTTGGAATACTTTTCCAAATTCAAGTTCTCTCCCCCCACCCCACTCCGCCCTCCACCTTCATCAAGAATGTATGGACTTGTGACCAAAACTTTAGAAGCATGAACTGAAATCTGTTTACTAGCCACCATCTCCAAAACTGCAGTTTTATATACAAATGATATTAACAAACTAGCTGTAGCAGTTCGGCGTGTACTTTTGCTGATTTTTAAATATCAGTTGTTTTTACTACTCGTTGAAGAGCCAGTAACATTTCCTTTTTCTATTCTTATGGAAACACTGCAAGATGGGGCACAATGTAATTGTTCAGATGTTCTGTGCTGGCAAACATCCAGCTAGTAAAAGCACTGGGCTTGTGCTGTTCCTCTTGAACAATGGAATTAGAAAGTAATATTTGATCAATATATTTTAACGTGACATATATGTCCAGACAGAATTGTGCCCAGAAAGAAAAGGGGGGGAAGTTCTGTCACATTTTGTGAACCGCCCAGAGAGCTTCGGATGTTGGGCGGTATAAAAATGTAATAAATAAATAAATAAATAAATAAACATCACCAGGGACAGACCATTTTTAAATATTTGGTAACTTCCTGATGATGCAATCTGGATTACCTTTTCCATAGTAATGGCATACATAAAAAACCACACTCTTAGTAGGTTGATGTTATTTCATAACGTCTGACTAGATCAACTTTACAGACTGGAGCCTGGGGCTGAGGCACAGGAAACATGTGGATTTGGCTCTGCTGCATGGCAAATGTCTTATGACTCGCATCCATGGGACCAGTATTTTCTATGCACACTAGTATGAGCAAAACAGAATGTCTGCAATGCAAACCTGATTCCACTATTTACAAATGTGGAAAAGTGAACACAAAACATATCATATTATCAATTTGCCCACCCAATTAGTAGAGCTGATATACTCTTATTTCTCCTGTTATCTTTTTACCCAAGATGTTTTTAGCACTCCAAACCAAATGCTTAGATAAATGTTTTTTATGGCACTATTTTGGCCTCTGCTCTCCTAAACTGCAACATCTGGGCAGAACAACATCAACCAAACCACGCTGCACACCTGAACTCAGAGATCTGTCCCAGTGCAGAGGAGATCCCCATATCGTCATTATAAAACGAGGCAGATTTCAAGCATCCATAAGAACTGTCTGAAAGTTTGATCATGTCCAAAAGATCAGCCAAAACATTTAGCAAAAATGATGTCAAATATGGAACACTGAAAAAATACTTCATCAGGAATCTGTCCTGCACAACTATTCAAAGAAAATAGGAGTTGCATACACTATCCACCAAGGAGACGCTATTGGGGGTGGGTGCTGAACTTGGCCTTCTCGCATACTCTCTCTTTCATGGGATCACCCCAGCTAAATGGATCTCACAGAGGATGCGAACAAATAATGTATTTTAATCTATGGGATGGGAACAGGATGAATCTGCAATTGTTTCTTAACATTTAGTGGCTTGTCAAGAAAAAAAGAGTTTAAAATGCAAACATACCAACGCCAACAGCACCAAACTGCTGGCCCACTAATGGACTTGGACTAAACTGACTGTAGGCTGGCATTCTGCCAAAGGGACCATACGAGCCCACAGACTGGAATGAAGAAGTAGAAGATGATCCTAGAGAGGACTAAAGAAAACCACATTCATGAAAGACTCAATCAAGACCAACATCACGAAATAGGCAAAATTATGCTGTATACTAAATGTTAACAATAAAAACATAGAAGACTCTGAGAACTCCTGTTATCAGGATTACATTAGCATCAAATTTACAGCATATATAAATACATAATAAGCATTTACAGATATTGGGAATGCAAAATTGCAAGTGTGTGTACAACTAACTGAAATGTTTTTATTGGATCATGGTGATTTACATATGAAACTGGGGAATCGTGGACTCAAGAGAACTCTGAACAGGATTACTGAATACCAAATCTTGCTACAGCAATCACTTATATTACTTGGGCTCTTTAAAGATTCTATTGATATAAAAGGACAAAGCTATGAGTGAAAATTTGAAAGCTAGTAAAGTTCATCTGGTCCAGAAGCACCCCCTCAACTACATGGGTTAGATTAAAAGAGCACAGGCTATCATGGCAATGAACTAGTTCATATACATTCTGTTATTAATAAGGTACCTCTGAAAAACCTTTTGAAGACACAATGAACTTTGCCTTATCCGAATTCTATAAAACAAGGTGAGAATATCTAAACTGTGTACTTTCAAATATATGTACGTAAACATTGGCGACATTACGTATCCAGATAGAGCTTAAAGCTAGGTCTGCTAGAGGACTGTACCTGAACAATAGCTGGATCCTGTGGCAGAGAACACTGTGGCTTAGGTGGTTCACAAACAGTTAAATCCTTAATATCACTGCCACGGAATATAATGTATTCAAATACTTCATCACGAGGTGGTATAGGCCTATCGGTTGGTCTATCTTCTGTCCCAAAAGAACGAACTGCAGAAGAAACACACATTGCATTATATATTGTCCAATATTTTTGTACTATAGTTATGTGCAGAAAATTCAGAAACATGGGATCAGTAAGCTTATGGTCTAACTAACCACAGGACAACATGCCTTAACCATTAGTTCCTCAAAACTGAGACCTTCTAAAGACAAAACCTTTAAAAAATAGAAGCAAATATAGTTATGTCAATTTGAGCCAATTGTCAGCAAGTCACTTTTCTTTCTTTTCACTTTTCTTTTATTTCAACTTTCTAAAATCCTTCTAAGGCAGTTCACATCATACCAAAACAAACTATCGTATAAAAGTCATTTAAAAAATCAGAGTCTGTACCAAAACAATAAGCACGCGTTAATTATAAGCATTTTAAAACAGAGTATTACAACAGCAACAGTTGAAAACAATCCAGAACACTTAAAATATTAGTTAAAAACATCTTGAAATAAGTGCCTCAAGGCCCATTTAAAACCACAGTGGGTTCAAAACAAGCTTTTACAAAAGCAGATGGTCTGCAGGCTCCCTGCCTGATCACTGGAAAGTAATTCTTACTTGACACAAGCTACCATGCCAGTTGCTATTTTTAACCTACTCTTAAATAATAAAAGGCAGAATGAGTAGAAGCGACACAGGACGGCAGGTCTGGGTAGAGCTTTGAGGACCTGAAAAAAAGTCCCCTCCCCCATGGAATATTTTTTGGGCTTTTTTCTAAAAAATTAAACAATTTGAAATCTTTTCTTTTAAAGGACAAATAAAATGTCAAAGACAATGAGTTTGTTAGCCTGCTAACTCTATTGCAGCAAATAGTTAGTGATCATGTTTAAATTGTGGTTATGTGGCCACAATGGTAAGGAATGTTTCACATGACATGCTAAGACATAAAGTTTAGCTCAAAATGCTTAACCACCATGGCTTGGTGTGTGTTCTGAACAGGGTTAGTGTGTTCATATATTGTAACTCCAAAATGATTTATAAAAACTATGCAATAGGAAGACTAGAATTGTACAATTTCTGAAAATTCAGAAGCTGAGGGGAAACTGGTTCATTCATCCTTTCTGTAAGGGTAGTCATTTCTTCCATTCCTTATTAAAATGACTGATTTAATGTATCTTTTATTGAGAAAGTAGGACTCAAATGAGGAAGGATGGGAATTCGACCATGAATCCTGCAGTTTTTGAAGGGAATTTGTCACTGAGTCCATCCAGGGAGGTTACTTATTTGGATGCTCCTAAAGTTAAATCAAGTAACACTCGGAAATTGTTGTCTTTTGAGAATTGACAATGTGTTAATAGAAGTATATCCAACACAGAAAGTCTTCTGACACATTCAGCCCAAAGGCCCAATTAGAACCATCAACAGAGTCACTAAAATTATTGTCTTGGAATATCTCTGGGTGGGGGGAACAAGCTGAAAGATCAGGGCTTTTTACAGTATCTGTCCCACTTTCATATATTTCGTTTACAAGAAAACGGGTCTCAAAATATATTGAGTTACAAGGCTTTCAAGTATTCTCGGTACCTGCTAGGACGAATTAAAAGAAAGGGAGTAGTAGGGGTGGTTTTGCCTTTGCGGTGTCCACCAGTCTGAATGTTGAGATCCAGGAACTGGAAAGTCACTCACCTTCCTTGCAGGTTATTCAGTTGACCAACTCGAAGGAAGTTAGACTTTTGTGTATAAATGTGTACATTCCCCCAAGAGGATCTAAACATTGTCTTTCTAATACTTGGGACACTTTAGAGTTCCTTTTGGAAACTGCCTATCAACAGTTTCCCTTACGCCCAATTATTGTCACAAAAGCTTGCTTTAACAATGGAGGTTATAGCATATCTGCCAGACAGGAAATCTAGGGAAAAGACTATAAACAATGCTGGCATTTGTTTATTTAAGTTACTGTATAAGTTTACAATGATCTTAACTAATGGTATTGGCCTAGATGAATCTTCAGGAAATTTTACATACTGCTCTTTAAAACGGGATCGGGGTGGGGGGAAGAGTCATAGATTACTTCTTGTTAAACCCTTTAAGTGCTTTCTATGTAAAGAAGTTTTTGCTTGGAGCACAGCCAGTGAGTGACCATCAGCCTCTGCTCTTGGAAGTAGTAGGGTTCCAAGAGATTAAGAAGGGAATGTGGCAAGATCCCCACTACGTCCAGTATGGGAAGCGCAGTTTGAGATGGGACTCTAATTTGCAGCTAAAGTTAGCAGATAGTGAACATATGCTGACATTAAGAACTAGACTTCTTGGAGCAGATTCACACAACCTTCTTCCCACGTATCATGTCATGGTGAAGCATTTAGGCTCAACTACCCTGCCTTCTAAGTCAAGACACCATCTGGAGGGCTGGTTTGATTGGGAGTGTAGAAAAGCAAGAAGTTATCTCTGCACCCTGAGGAGACAGGCTCATGTTGGAGCCCTTAATCCCTTGCTGAGCAAATTGACGGTGTAGCGCCACTTATATAGGAAACTGTTAAAAGCAAAAGCAAACCACTTCTTACACTCAGTTATGGGCATATATTGAATGGGCTGCAATTACCTCGGACTCTACAAAATTCTGGCAGTTGGTATCTTGCGAACTAAAGGAAACAAAATATGGCTTGGACATCATGCCTAAGACATGGGAAACACATTTTGAGCAAGCTTTTAGTTTTGAGGCTGGCATAGCCCCAGATATAAATTTGTTGTATCTTTTATTGATAGACCCTCCAGAACAGCCTTCCCCAAATCAGTGCCCTCCGGGGTTTTTGGACTTCAATTCCAACCAGCCCCAGACAGCATGGCCAATGGTTAGGAATGCTGCATGTTGTAATCCAAAACATCTGAAAGGCAGCAGGTTGGAGAAGGCTGCCAGATAAAGTGACCTAATTTAGCATGTATTTTATTTGTATTTAGTAAACAAAACCAAAAAAGTACATTGTGTTATCCCCCCCATACATTCCAAGTATTTGATCTGAAATATTTGACGAAAAAGTTAAAGTACACTTAATGTGATTTAAATGTTATATTATGTGGAATTTTTATTGGAATACTTGTAAAAATGTAAATAGCATTCAGTTCTCTTACACTGTATAAGTTTACTAGCTGATATACATGACGTTGCTCGGGCCCCCTAAGATATATATCTGCAAAGTAATCATCTTAAAGTAATAGGCCGATGCTAGGCCTGTGAGTTAACTTTTAAACAAAATAAATTGCCCAAGGCATGCTGGGAGTTGTAGGCATAAGCTGAGGCTAGAATGGAATGGTGGTTAGGGTTAGTAGCAGCTGGAGAAACTCAGGTAGAAAGAGAACAAAGACAGTTAGTGAGAAGTCAGGGAAGTGAGAGCTGAGCTAGTTTTTGAGAAATAGTGACATAGTTTGCAAACTCATGCTTTATTTAAAATCAGCCACACTACATGCCAGTACTACCCCTCAGAGCGGGGCATAACTGGGGACAGATGAGCGTATGCATCCTCATGAGGCAACTCACAAGTCAGATGGTGGGTGGCTCTACTTAAAATGAATTAATTAAATCTTTGGAACCTATAAAGAGCAAGTCTGCAAATTTGATGTTCAGATTAGCAAAGTAACTATTCAAGCTTGTTATACTTTTGAGTCATAGGTTTTAAACGAGTACAGGGTTTAAAACGCTGTATTTCTGCCATTTCGCAATAGATCTGATTGAAATTTGGTCAGGTATGTTTGTCTAACAGATATGGTTCTTAATATTTCAGGCACCTTGGACAAATCTTTTAGATCTTATAAACATTTAGAAGCTTTCTATTTATCCAGCTTAACTTTTCAGGCCTGCTCATGCCTGTATAATGAAAAAGGTAAGCTGCCATCTATACCGTGGCATTTTTAAAATATTTGACCACAGGTCAGTTGACAATATTTTACAAGTCAAGTGACCACCATGCCAACCAATAACGTAGAAATTTTGTTGTGAGGGAAACAGAGCATTAAGGTAGCTTATATAAAGGAAACCCTAAGAAGTGGGAAATGCAAAAAAACGAAGAGAGGCTATACATGTACAGAGAATAGGAGAAATGCAAAACTGATATATCATAGAAGGAAAGGAAAGGAACCTCTCGTGCAAGCACTGAGTCATTGCTGACTCTTGGAGGGACGCCAGCTTTCGCTGACGTTTTCTTGGCAGGCCTTATAGCGGGGTGGTTTGCCGTTGCCTTCCCCGGCCGTTATTACCTTTTCCCCAGCTAACTGGGTACTCATTTTACCGACCTCGGGAGGATGGAAGGCTGAGTCGACCTGAGCCGGCTGCCTGAAACCAGCTTCCACTGGGATCGAACTCAGGCCGTGGGGAGAGTTTCGGCTGCAGAAACTGCTGCTTTACCGCTCTGCGCCACACGAGGCTATCATAGAACAGACGACAAATAGCAGCATGCTGAACAGATCCATATTCATAAAGCAGAAATAAAAGCTGTACTGTGATGGTTTATTGGAGGTGCCATCATACCTCAGTGACAGAACACTTGCTTTTCATGCAGGAGGCTCCAGGTTCAGTCCCTGGTATCTCCAATTAAGACCATCTTGGGCAGTCGTCTCTCTCCATCCCTAAGGCACTGGAGAGCTGTAGCCAATTGGGACTAGACATACTGAGCTAGACAGATCAATAGTCTGGCTCAGTATAAGGCAGCTTGGGATGTGCAGTTGGGGGAGGCAATATGAAACACCACTTAGACAAAAAGGGACAACAACAAATGTAAGAGAGAGAAACAAAGAAAGAGTTCAACTAGGAGACTATTAACAAAAATACTTTTTGTGAGGAGAAAATGTTAGTATATAGCCATCAAACTTAAGTCTTAATGAACGCATTGGGAGTTACTCTTGAGTAATCATGCAAAACTTTGCAGATTTAATCTCAATGCGATTCGATCCAGAGGCAGAGTTACAATAATGCAAACAAAACAAGGCCTTCAGCATGGATATGTTTAAAGAGAATGAAGTGAACAGGAGCACAGTAAATGGGGATGTAGTATGCGATTATGACATTCAGGCTTTCCTGTTTATGTGCCTCATAAACACATAAAGCGGAAAAGTATAGTGTATAATGAGATACAGGTCAAAAAGGAAAACAAGGAAAAAGTTGGTAGACCAAGTAAGATACACATATAATAAAATGTTGTGGAGCTCATAGTTTGAACTGTCTGATGTGAAAATACCCATGCAGCTCCATTCTATGCATATTTATAACTGTATTCAGTCAGACTTAGTCCAAGTTAAGTGTGCATAGGACTGAAGCCTTAATGGCTGATGGACAAATTATCTATGTTTTTTGAGTTTTTAGAAGAGCTTTGGAATTAAGCTTCTGTTATAAGAATCTAATAACCCTTAAGCTAGCAAACATACCTTCCATTTCCAATTTCTGCAAAAACATATTTAAAAGTTCAAAGTGAACAAATAAATGCCAGTAGGTTTCTTTTGGGTGGGGGATGGGGGTTGCAGCCCAACATATTTGGTGGGCACCAGGTTGGGGAAAGCTTCTCCATGGCCTGAGGCAGAGGTCTCTCTCAGCACTGTCTACCTGAAGATCCTTAGAGTAACTAGATATGGGTGGGACTGAGCTTGGGAACATGAATTCTATCATTACAATGTGGTCCATAAAATTTGTTCTCAGTTTAGATATATTTAGATCAACTGAGAGTTTAGGTAACAAACAAGATAGCTTCTGACTTCACTTTAGAAATGAAAATAAAAATTAAATAATTTAAATTAAATTAAACACGAATATGGCAAAGTTAAAATGTATATAAATAAATAATAATAATAATAATAATCAGACCATCGGTCCATCTAGTTTAGGTCTTCTTTCCCCAAGGTGGTTTCCGCCAAATATTTTGGATTATAACTCACAGTGTTCCTGACAGGGGCTGAAGGGAGTTGAAATACAAAACATCTGGAGGGCACCACTTTGGGGAAGGCTGGTCTACACCGACTGACAGCAGCCCTTCAAGAAGGAAGCGGTATGAGCATAGAGAAGTGACAAAAAAGGTACGAATGCAGAAAAACTAATTTAAATAGAGGAAGAAATAAAAACATTATTTAATATAGATAAAATTGGGAAGAGGGAAAAGCAGAACAAAAGTGAATTTTCAGCATATTATGAAAAAGTGTACAAAAACCTGATAAATGAAAAACAATAAAAACATGCATGAATTATATTGATTTCAGCAGGCAAAATGGATGAGATGCAATGAGCACAATTAAGATGGATTCAAGGAAGAAATGAAATAATTAAACCATTTCACCCATAATGGAGGAAAGAAACAAAGTCAAGGATGTTTGCTACTGAGCACAAGTGATGCACAATGTACAAGTGCAATCTACAACTCTTCAAATATTCATGGGCTATCAGAAACAACTAGTAAATTTAAAGAATGAAAAGTATTGTTTCATGTGATTCTAAACACAGTTTTAGAATTGCTCCCCCAATTTGAAAGAGTCTGAAGTGAAATCAAGTTAAGGGAAACTTTACTAAAATTAAGAGCATAAAGTATAAAAGCAAAGAATGTATATAGCATGCAAATGTAATTATGTTTTTTCTCAAATACTATGGACCTGTTCAGAAAACATGCTAATCCATGGTTCTGTTGTTAACCCTTTTGCAGCAAATGGTTAGTTAGTGTGTTTAAAACATGGTTATGCAGCCACCATGGTTAGGAATAGTTCACATGACACTCTAAGCCATAGTGTTTAGCTCAAAATGGTTAACCACCGTGACTTAGTGAGTTGTCCGAACAGGGTCTGTGTAACAAATGTTAACCTCTCATAAAACATTTTGTACAGAGCAACTAATTAATAAACATTGAACAACAATATTCAATGCAAAACCAGGCATTTTAATAGACCAAAAGATGAAGTGAACTGGAACAGGAGTAGGAATAAAATACAATCCATGAATGTATTTCAAGGCTCTGAAACTTGTATATAAGCGGCACAGCTTCACACAAAATCAGGTCCAAGAGCAACAGCAGTCAAGACTGCCCCCGCACCCCCATTCCCTCTTCTCTAGCAGTTAGGAGAGTTCCTAGATCAGAAAGGATTTGCTTCCCCTTGTTTTGCCCCCTCTCTGCAAAACCAATGCGGACCAATCTCTTGATTGTCCGTTCCCAATTTTCTCCTGAATGATTTTAATGTCCTCACTGTTTAAAATAAGCTTCACAATAAGTAAAAAAGGGTGTTTTCAAAGGAAGAATGACCAACTCACAACTTGCACTCCACAACGGTAGGGCCATGGCTAGACCAGGCCTATATCTGGGGATTGTCCCGGGATCATCCCTGTGCATCCAAATGACACACAGGGGATCCCGGGAGCAGGGAAGACCCCTCCATTTGCCTGGGATAATCCTTAGGTCTAGCTAAGGCCTTAGAAATCAAGCAAACTGATCCCAGACATGTTAGGTCTGGTCCATACATACAACCTAACAAAGTGATCAATGTTCTGAGGTGACTGAATAGACACTTCAGAGTGCGGCTAGAGACATATCACCCCAATTCCTTTATTCTAATAGCAGACTTTGCAGCAGCTGAGAAGAGACTGCAACAGCTCAGAGATGCACAAACATCCCGGCAAGCCCTTACGCCCAGGGCCAGACAATGTGGGCCCTACTTAAAGGTGTCTTTGGCTTACAACTCCTGTCTAGTCAGAGATTATGGGAATAGCAGTCCTATCCGGAGGGCATGAGCTTGCCTCCACCACTGCTCGTTTAATGGGAGATCTTTAAGGGACTCCATGGAGCATCTCCCTTATGAGGGAAAGTTACATCAACCGGGATTGTTTAGCTTGGAAAAAAGGAGGCTAAGGGGAGACATGATAGAGGTGTACAAAATTAATCGTGGTATGGAGAATGTGGATAGGGAGACATTTTTCTCCCTCTCAAAATACCAGAACCCTGTGGGGTCATCCCATGAAGCTGATTTGGTGGGAGATTTCAGGACAGATAAAAAGAAGTACTTCTTCACACAGCGCATACTTAAATTATGGAACTCACTACCACAGGATGTAGTGATGGCCACCAATCTGGATGGCTTCAAAAGGGGGCTGGATAAATGCCTGGAGGCGAAGGCTATCAACGGCTACTAGCCCTGATGGTTGTGTGCCATCTCCAGTATTCGAGGCAATAAGCCTGTGTGCACCAGTTGCTGGGGAACATGGGTGGGAGGGTGCTGTTGCACCATGTCCTGCTCGTGGTTCCCTGGCCGGTGGCTGGTAGGCCACTGTGTGAACAGAGTGCTGGACTAGATGGACCCAGCAGGACTCTTCTGATGTTCTATGACAACTTTGCCCCCCACCCCAATACAGACAGGCGTGGGGTCTCCTCTCCGCCCCCCGCTAGCCCTACCTGGGTGGGGCGGGAGGGGGGCTGGCGAGAGGCGGACGGCAGCCCCCGCCCCCGAACTCCGCGCAGGTTTTGCCCGCGGTAGGAAGAGGTGCGCGGCCCCCCCCCCGCTCCGGCCTTTCTCTCTCCACAGGGGCCCCCAACCCACCGGCCCGCCCCCCGCCTCACTCACCCTTGGCGAGCGCCACAGTGGAGTTCTCGGTGTCGATGGTGTAGAGGATGCCCTCATAGCGGATCTCGGCCTTGGAGATGAGGCTGATCTTGCTGCCGATGTACGGCGTCCCGCCGCTCATGGCGCCGGCGAGGCGAGAGCCGTCCCGCTCCTCCTGACGTGGAGGCCTGGCTCGCCGCGAGGCCTCTTCACGCCCCCTCTTGCCTGGGGCTTCGGGCGGGGCGTTCCCCTCACGCCACGCCGCCTCTCGCGCGGGCCCGGGCAGACGCGCTGCTTCGCCCCCCCTCACACAGGCCTTTATCGCTACAACCGTCCCGACGCTCCCAACATGGCCGCCGTCGTCCGCTTCGCTCGCCGCCGCCACGAAATGGATGCTGGGAACAAGAGCCCCAAATCTCGCGAGAACACAGGCTCAATGGCCGCTTCGCTCCCCGCCGGCGCTCGCCTCTCTCCGCTTCGAAATGGATGCCGGGAACAAGAGGCGCAGTTCTCGCGAGAGCTAGGAAGGAACGCAGGGAGGCCGGGAAGAGCAGGGAGGCCTTGCGCGTTTACTTACGAGTCAGCTGCATTGAACTGAGTGGCCGAGTGGGTGGAAGGGAGGGAGGCAGTAAACGCGCGCGGGGGCTCCGGCAGCCTTGCACAGCCTGGTACCACCGTGTCCAGATATTGTGGGACACAGCTCCATCACACCAGTGATATAATGCACTCTCGCCACGCCTGGCGTGCGGTTTCGCAGCACCATAGTCACATGACGCTGTGCCTGTCTTGCAGTCGCCACGCCTCTTCCCCAGCCTTTGCGGCAGGTTCTTGCTATTTACTGTATAATCTGTACAGCACCATGTACATTGATGGTGCTATATAAATAAATAATAATAATAATAATAATTTTCCTAGAACGGGGAAAGTCCGGATTATTTTGCCCAAGTGAATTTAAGGCACCCTGAAGCCTCCCTGTAGTGTAGTGTCGTCCTCTTGTTTTTTTTCCTTTGCTGGGGGCATGTGCTGTAAGGTAGGGTGACCCTATGAAAAGGAGGACAGGGCTCCTGTATCTTTAACAGTTGCATAGAAAAGGGAATTTCAGTGGGTGCCATTTGTATGCATGTCCACCTGGTGAAATCTCCTCTTCATCACAACAGTTAAAGCTGCAGGAGCTATACTGCAGCTATACTGTGACAAGATTTGAAAGAGGGCAGGGCACCTGCAGCATTAACTGTTGTGATGAAGAGGAAATTTCACCAGGTTTTCCATATATACAAATGATACCTGCTGAAATTCCCTTTTCAATACAACTGTTAAAGATACAGGAGCCCTCTCCTCCTTTTCATATGGTCACCTTATGTAAGGGAGAGCTTGCTGATGAAAGGGGAGGATGGGGCAGTTCTCCTCCACCACGCCTGAGTCGGTGTGACATACTTTTGCTGCTCCAACCCTGCCCTCCTCCTTGCCCACAGCTCCCTTATTTAAAAACAACAACAACAGATGAAACTTGGGACCCTGAGAGCTTTTAAATAGGGATTTGGGTATGCCACGCTTGGTCCCTTGATTTTTTAAGGGTTTAAAATCCCCCCCCCCTTAAGCCATTGTTCTGATAGTCCACCAACGCGAAATTCCACCTGTTTGCATGTGTGGAGGATTGGTTTTCCTTTACTTTGATAATGTTGGAAAATGTGTAAAATGTGACTTCTGAAAGTTTCAGGCTTGCAACACAAAGTGCAAGGTTGGAATGAGGGTGAGATAGTGCATCTTGTTGACTACTCAGACAAATGGGTAGGAATAAAACCGTTATATCTCCATGTAGGTTGCTCCTATGAAAAGATTGTTAATGACTTTTTTGTAGCAAATTTTCTGCTCTTTAATTTTGTATCGAGATATCTTTTCTGTGAGATTACAAATAATAGAGTTATTGTACAAAAACTGGATTTTGGCCGCCATTTTCCAAGATGGCGGCTGTTACGATGATTTTCCAAGATGCCCCTATATCTCATTTTAATCTACATGGTCAAAAATGCTACCATACCAAATTTCACACTTGTATCAAAATGTGCACAATTTTTTTGCTAAGCCGCTCTACTAATAGAACTTACTCTGAGGTAAATGTGCAAAGGATTGCAGCCAGGAAGGAAGGTTGGCAAGAATTGCAGCCAGGAAGGAAGAGAAGAGGAGGGGGGTTACAGATGAAGGCATTGCAGAACTACAATAGCAGGATTCTGTGGGATAACGATATGTAAAGACTATAATAAGTACAATAATGATTAGTGTTCCTGAACATATATAGAGTGCCTCTTCTGTTGTAAGGCATAACTGGATTTCAGTCCCAGTCAAATGATCATAACACAACTAACCCGGTTTTCCATGGGAAAACTCTGTACATCATCACAGATGTTTATTATTAAATTTGATTTAAAAAAAATCTATAACAAAAACAGTGCTTATTCTGGAGCAACTGTGTTCAGCATTGGGGCAACAGAAGGAAATCCTATTTCACTCATGCTAGAATGAAATGATAAGTTAGCAGCTTAACTGTGGCTTAGTCTTAGTGTGTTGTCTGAGCAGGTCCACCATGCCTATCTGAGGAGCTGAGGAGAGAGCTAGGCACTCAGCCATTCTCTGCAAGGCAGAGGAAAAGACTGAGGGAGCGTCTCCTCTCATGGTGGGAAATCTGTCAATCTGTTATGCCTGCCTTCTCATAGAGGAGAGGATCAACCCATTCCTGTCAGCTCCACCCTCCACTGACCGAGAAAAGAGCTTTGCTCATAAGCTCATGGCAGCTGTGCCATCCAACACAGAAAGGAAAATCATAACTGACCCTTTGAGGCACTATTCCATCTGGAAGTGGTGGTGGTGGGGCTCCATTCTTGCCTTCCTAAAGATGCTTCCCCCATCCTGTATTACAAAAATGGAATACTACAAGCACCACGGGGCCTGCATCATTCAGAAGGCGGATGGCTGAGATGGGACAGACATACCCCAAGGGGAGCTTGAGGCTGAAATGCTGAGGAAGGAAACAAAAAAAAACAACCCAATTCTGTAGACTTGAAATATGGCTTGTAGTTATTGGCTGAAGAGTAAACACAGTTCCCTGTCAGATCAAACTAGTACCTGATGATGCAGATAGGAGTGCCTACTATCAGCTTTGGCTGATACGCCAGCTGCGCCCCTTCTTAGAGTCAGAAGACTTAAAGACAGTAGTGCACGCACTGGTAACCTCAAGGCTTGACTTCTGCAATGCGCTCTACATAGGGCTACCATTGTACCTAGTTCGGAAACTTCAACTAGTTCAAAATATGGCAGCCAGGTTGGTCACCGGTACACCTAGGGGTGACCACATTACACCAACATTAAAATCACTCCACTGGCTGCCAATTAGTTTCCGGGCAAAGTACAAAGTGTTGGTCATCACCTTTAAAGCCCTAAATGGTTTGGGTCCAGGTTACCTGCGGGATTGCCTTCTCCCATATAGTCCTCCCCGCACACTCAGGTCCTCTGGGGTGAACTTACTTCAGTCAGCTAAAACTAGGCTGACATCAGTTTCCCAGAGGACCTTTTCTTCTGTCACCCCCGGATTGTGGAATGGCCTGCCGGAGGAGATTCGTAAAATTAACACTGTGTGATTTTAAGGCAGCTTTAAAGACTAGCCTTTTCCAGCAGGCCTATCCAGATCAATGTTAAATCATGATTTTTTAAGATGTATTGATTCCTGTTCTAATGTTGTTCCCCGCCTCGATCCAAAGGGAGAGGCGGGTAAGAAATAAATTTTTATTATTATTATTATTATTATTATTATTATTATTATTATTATTATTATGTCACACCTAAGTTCAGAACACCTGACTAGGTACACCCCAACCAAAGGGGATCACATGGGTGGCACGTCCATTGTTGTCTGCTTTTGTTTTTAAGGGATAGTTAAGTGGAGAAAGATACGATAGGGATGGACGCTGCTGTCAATTTTGTTTTCTCTGTATCTCATTTCCCCATTATTAAGTTTAGTTCATCTAGAACTTTAGGAATTTCTCCAGTCTTATGTTTGATTTGTCCTGAGGTTTGAGATTTATTTTTTTAAAAAAAAAAATTGCATGAAAATTCATAAGCATTTTTGTGAAAATTTCTCCTATGCATGTACTTTGGAATGCATTTTTGCCTAATATATGCATTATTTTTGCAACCGGTTTCCAAATATAATATACATTTAGGCATTGTTTCTTCTAAGGTTTTTGTATATGTTTTTTGATTGGAGAACACCATTGCAACATTCAGAAAAGTGCAGATTTCAAAAGATAACCGAGTTTCTGTGACGCATAGTGCAAAATGAGGCATTAAAATGTGAACTGAACGAATTTCTCCCCCATTTCAAAGCTCCTTGTCTGCAGAAAATATCAGGTGTAATCCATGATTTACTGGTGGTGGTGGTGGTTGGAACTGAACTCAGCTGACCTTTTGGGGTTTTTAAAATATAGAAAATAATTTCTCCGCTCTTCTGCTGTTTCAGAAAGAAAGAAACTCTGCACATGCCCAGACATCCTGAGAGTGATAGTATCTGTTGGGTATGCGCTGTGCACCTGTCCAAAAACATTGGGAGGGCACATTGTACCTACGCTTTTGTGTTTGTGTTGGCAGGAAAGAAGCAAAAACTCTCTGCACGTGCCCAGAAACTGTAGGGATATGTTTTACCTTAGTGTTGGAGGTGGGGAGGATGCCCTCAAACCTTGCTCTGAAACCTTGGGGTAGGTTTGTATTCAATTTGCTGTGGGAAGTGCACTTTGCACATGCCCCGTGGCCTTCTCATTCATAGCTTGGAGTAAGGAGAGGCCCAGGAGGAGGCAGAACAACAGAAGGTCAAGTAACTGTGTGCCCTGAAACCTTTGGAACTTTAAAGCGTATTAGCATTGCTGGGGTTTGGAAATAGCTGCCATTGCTATCACTGCATTTAAAGTCATGAGGTGCAGCTATAGGAAAGTATACTCAGAGTTCTCATAATTTGCTTATGAAGTAAAAAATGATTGAAATTGAAAATGTTTTTAAAAGCCTACACAAGCAGACCCACTGGAATCAACAGGATTTAACAGTGCATACTTGATTTTAAGATAGTACATTAACTTACTTAAATAATTGCAATATTATTTTTTTAAAAAGATGTGGGAATTTCTACTGCTTTTGCTTGGTATTTCTCAGTCTTTTTTTGTTACAAGTTTTTAGGAAGTTTTGTTCTAGGGATGGACAGTTAATCTTTATCTCACTGGGATGGTCTGTTTTTTGAGGTCAAGCTTGTCTGTCTCATTTCTGCATGAGTGTGCAATTTAAAAAAAGAGATGTACTGAAAGTCATGCACATTTTTCATAATGTTTATGTGCATTTGTAAATATACACATTTTTGCACACTTGCATACATTGACTTAGTTTTGCAGAACACATTGCAAGCTCAGAAATGTATGGATTTCCAACCACTAACTCTCTTCCAGGAGGTGTGAATTGGGTTAATCCATTAAAAACAAAAACAAAAACCCAGCCCTCAGGGGACTTCCTCACACATAGCAAATTGTGTACAGATGAAAATATTTTATGTGAGTATCTGCTGCCATCTAGCTTTTTGTGGTCACGCTGCTAACTGTTCTTGAAAGACATGGCTTTGTGTAAGATCAGCGTTTCCAGGAGAATATACAATGGCCATTATTGTGGAAGCATCCTCCTGCCCTTAATTGTATGCTCCTTTCTTTAGATTGGTCCACTGGAGTTATTTCAAAAAAACAGCAGCCCACCTTCACCCCCACGCACAACTCAAAACATGCAGTGCCTTTGGCTCTGGGTCTGTGGAATTAATGCTCTGGGGATGTTTCCTCTGGTAGCCCTCTTAGGGAAGAGGTAAGCCACTGCTGCAGCTGTGCTACTGTTGCTGAAATAAAGCACCAGAGACATACATAAGCAAAGATGACAGATCCTTTACAATCCAAATGTCAACAGTGGGGAGAGGCAGGGGAATATGGGATGAGGATGTGCAAATGCATGCTTTGTTGCAGTTGGAGAGGCAAGCTCGCTCTCTCTCTCTCTCTCTCTCTCTCTCTCTCTCTCTCTCTCTCTCTCTCTCTCTCTCTCTCATCTCTTTTGTTTCCCTGTTGTTGTTGTTGTTTTAAATCAAGTGCAATCCTTTGCTTACCTATTTAGAACCACATCCCACCGGGTAAATTTGGGCTCCAGGTATTTGAGCAAAGCATTGCAGCCCCAGTCAGTGTTAATATATTCAATCTGCACAAATCTCTGTATGAATAAAAATAGTTCTTAAGGAGAAAAGCATGTTCCTGTGGTTTTTAGACTATGCACTCCTAGGATGCAGCAGGTGCCATCTTTTGAGGAGACACTTCCGCCTATGATGAAGAAAAGGGCAAAGTAGTTGTGGCACGAATTGTGAGATTGCAAGCTGCTATTTGCAGCTTTGAGAGAGGGAGAAATCAGGGCAGAACACAGGCTGCTATGGCCCTTATTACCCCAACTTGTGACTCTGACTTTATTTTTTTCAGCCTGAGGGCCAAATTCAATTCCGGTCAAGCTCTTGGGTGCTGCATTCTGGTTGGTGAAGTCAAAGGTAAAAGGGGTGGGGCCAAAATACAAGCATATTTTGGTTTACAACTCTTATGGCCAGTAACTGTCTCTGGAGAGGCCACCTCTCCACCGTGCCTGGGTCCATCTCCAGCTGAGAGCCCACTCCCTCCTGCTACCAACTGTCTCTGCAGAGGCCACCAGTGAGGGAGGAAGCAGCAGCCAGGCACCTCTCCACCGTGCCTGGGTCCAGCTCCAGCTGAGAGCCCCCTCCCTCCTGCTGTCATCTGTAACTGCTGAACTTTGCAACTAAGATTGTAGTGCCTGAATTTGCTTTCCTTTCCCCCCTCCTCCTCCTCCTCCCTCCCAATCCCCTTTCCTTTTGTGTCATGTCTTTTAGATTGTAAGCCTGTGGGCAGGGACTGTCAAGAAATACTTTTGTAAGCCGCCGTGAGAGCCTTTTTTGGCTGAATGGCGGCATAAAAATCCTTAAATAAATAAATAAACTCTAGAAGAGGCAGTTCAGCCTCTTTGAATGAGGGGGGAAAGGAACAGTACAAAAGCCAGGAATCGAAATGACCAGTGGTCACGAGCAAGGTCGGTGTGAGATGTTTTGCTGCCTGAGGTGAAGTACAAGACGGCGCCTCCTTCCATTCCATGTACAAAAGCCATCTGGATGGTCAGCTCAATCATTCTTTGAGACTGGCGATATTCTACCACATCTGAAGGCAGCAGGTGAGGTTAGGGGGTGGGGATTCCCACACTAGAGGCATTCAAGAGGCAGCTGGACAACCATCTGTCAGGGATGCTTTAGGGTGGATTCCTGCATTGAGCAGGGGGTTGGACTCGATGGCCTTGTAGGCCCCTTCCAACTCTACTATGATTCTATGACTCGGCTGTGTCGCCCACCCTGACCTCCAGCACCTTGCTGAGACCTGCCTGCCTCTGCCTGAGATGACTGCCCCACTCAGCCTAACAGTAGGGACATGGAAAAGAGGTTGGGCCTGGAGAATGGTGTGTGGGATATCAATAACAGCTCTTCTCATTAAATTCTGCATTCATTTAGATTGAAAATTCTGTTTGCATTTCCCTCCACATGCTCAAAGTGCATCCTCTGCATTGACATGGAGCCCATGGACATCTCGCCTACAAACGTGCAAGATCGTTGAATCCAATGCTGGCTCCTTCTCTCCCCTTCTACCTGGGCTGGGAAAGTCATGGACTGCCAGATTCCAAGTTCCGTCATCCCTGACCATTGATCATGCTGCTGGGGCTGATGGGAGTTAGAGTCCAACAAGCCACAACTTCCCCATCCCTGCAAGAGCCTGGAAGCTAGACTACATGTTCAAGATGCAAAGGGCCAGAAGAGACTCCCTGAAATACCTGTGAGCCTCTTGTGGGTTTCAGTTGTAAGGTGCTTTGATAGCCAGTTTTGGCTGGAAGGCAGGCAGGGTAAGCCCAGCTTCAGGAGCGGGAATTGAAGCAAGTCAGGAAGTGGTATTAGAGTTATGTTTGTAAATTATAGCTTTGTACCAGTTACACGTCTCAGCGTGTAACTGGTACAAAGCAACTGCTATAGAAAGAAACCCACCCAACCACCCACACGGCTTCTTCAAAGGCAAACAGCACCATCCCAGGATGCTTAACTCTGTCTACACCTGCCGCTTTTCGGTTGCAAATCCCTTCCAATTGCTTACCCTCATCCACCATGGGATTCCAACCACATTTGCAAATCCACTTGTGTGTGAGTGTGTGTGTGTGATAGAGAGAGATAAAATAAAACTGCAGTTTATTTTATTTCTTTCTATACTGCCCAATAGCTGAAGCTCTCTGCAGACGTGTGTAGTCATGCATTTGCAGTTCCACACCTCCCCAGAATATATAACCAACACAGAATCAAAAGTTGTGCTATGAGGCTGAAGTTGATTCCTAGCAGTATTGCGGAGGAAGCCTGAATAAGTCATTGAAGCTTAGATGCCCCTGAACACCCCCGCTCAAAAAAAGGTTTGCACTATCCCATCTCTGAGACGCACAAGCATTACTTCCTGTTAAAGGTGTTGTGTGTTTGCAGCACACGTCAACACAGGGGCATCGAATCTCAGGCCTGTGGCCCAAATCAGCCCTACCCGGGTCCCTCCAGGGTTCCCCAGATGGCCACACTCCTCCTGGCTCCACCCCCTTTCCCCCAACAGCCAACTGTTTGGTGCTTTCCAGCCTTTTGCACCATTTTCTCTCTATTTTAAAAGGGTGAAATGCTTAATTACTGGCAGTAATGTTGCATAAATTATGCTAATCTGAGTGCATTGAAGTCCAATATCGAAACACTCGCAAAAAATCACAGGCAAGGGGTTGGGCTCCAAATGTTTATTCTCGAGAATAAGGTGACCTCCTGGTGCTCACGCTGCTAAATCAGAGTCACACGGCGCTGAGGCAAGACAACAGCTTATATACTTCCATGCAGTGGTTAGAAGGAGAATTGCAGCTGAGATTACTCAGCCGCCATTGCCATGTGCTCTGCTTCCTTGTTCCCAGGTGTGCTTTGCGCCTGTAGCCCCTCCCCTATTGGTGATGTGGCTAGGGGGCAGTCCTAAGGACTTGGCTGAGTTTAACTGGTCAGTGTCATTTGAAACTGACCTATGGTGTTAAAGTGCACTTAAGCAAGTTAGGTGGCGCTGGAGCTGTGGGAAGGAAAACAGAGTGCGGAGCCGGCGGGGGAGGAAATGGACACCCCAGATGAATTTACACAACAGTAATAGCTTTAAGCTAAAATACACTGGAATTTTGGGTACTTTTTGTATTTTATCCCTGCCCCCTTTTACATTCAGCCCCACCTACCTCTGGAATTCGACCTATGAGCTGAAAGAAGTTTAAGACTCCTGCTTTAACATCCCAGGTCACGCTTACAAATAAAGAACTAGGGATTTTCCAGCCCAAATTAAGCTTTGGACCACTTCAAATGAAAGACTCATATACCAGGACATTAATCTACGAGATTGTCCCAATGTTGTAGTTGTGCTAAAAAACTAGCAAAGGCAGTATGTGTGTGTGCAATTTACATTTGTATGTTACAGGGATATTTAAACACACTATCTTTGGGATGTTTAGACAGAAACCTGACTGGGCAATGCTGGGAGGTCCCCCCCCCCCCGTCTAAGCAATACATAGGTTTGCACCTTAAATTATTTAATCTGGAGAATGGTCTGAATGCTTGGAGTGTGGCTTGGAGTTGTCTTTTCAGTAGTTAAAATGCACATTTCCTCCATTGCAGGAAGCTTCCCTTAAGGGGAGAAGAAGGCAATTCCTCATTTGCAAACTCCCATCATTCCCAGCCTGTGTGTGATCCATCACATCTGGAGAGCAACAGGTTGGGGAAGAGTGCTTTAGTGTGCAATAGATTGCTATAGATCTATTTATATGGAATATGGAATGAAGCATATGTAATACACTACATTGCACGAACAGGCAGCTATGAGAGTCAGTTGAAAGAGGCTATAAGCAAATAAGTCTAAATAACTCCAGAGAGGCCACTGCCCAGATATCTGGAAGCACCATAGGCATTATTTCACTGATATACAAAACAGGGCAGCACGCTTACTAACAGGGACTGGCCGACGAGACCACATTACGCCAGTCCTTTTCCAGCTTCATTGGCTGCCAGTCCAGGTCCGGGCCCGATTCAAAGTGCTGGTATTAACATTTAAAGCCCTAAACAACTTGGGGCAAGGTTATCTGAAGGAATGCCTCCTCCCATATGTACCTGCCCGGAACCTAAGGTCATCCTCAGGGGTCCTTCTCCGTGAGCCCCTGCCAAAGGAAGTGAGGCAGGTGGCTACCAGGAGGAGCAGGGCCTTCTCTGCTGTGGCACCCCAGCTGTGGAATGAGCTCCCTAAGGAGGTTCGCTTGGCACCTACATTATATGCTTTTAGACGCCAGGTGAAGACCTTTTTATTCTCCCAACATTTTAACAATCTATAAATACATTTTAACATGGTGTTTTAAATTTGTAATTTTGCATTGCTGCTGTTTTTATCTGGTTGAGCTTTTATATTGTATTTTATATTATGGTTTTATACTGTTGTTTTATACTTTGAATGGTTTTAATTTTTGTGAACCGCCCAGAGAGCTCCGGCTATTGGGCGGTATAGAAATGTAATAAATAAATAAATAAAATAAATATTTAGGATCTAGGAAATTATAACTGAAAAGAAAGGAAATGTATATGAAAGTTTATTTGTGCCTTCTTCCAGGGAAGCAGACCAGCCTGTCTTTTCATGATCAATGTGTATGGCTGTTGGGTGTCCTGAGTACAGAAGGCATCCCAACTCAAGGTTGGTGCTTTTTAAACTTCAAAATCAGCAAGGTAGAGGTTTAGGGTTTTCAGCCCCCGCTCCTGCTGCTGGTGTGGGCTGCTGAAGAACGCTTGAGGCCAGCAACGCTGCCTGCCTGGGCCCCTCTTCCTTGAGAAGGCTTCTAATGCGTGGTCAAGTCTTTGAAGAAATGCTTATGTGGGTTTAGCGCAGGTGACGGAGAAGTTTAAGTCAGTCTGATTAAAAGTATTTGGGCTTTTGCTTCTGTGAAGCTTGTTAGGCAAGCTATTTGCCTTGTATTTCAGATCTCTAAGGCCATTTCTACACCAGCCCGAAAATGCCAGGAAGAAAGAGGGATAGAATGGGTTTTCCCAGGGATAAGTACTCCCTGGGAAAATCCGATTCTTTCCGTGGTCTCGGGATTGTCCTGAGACCGCAGGAGGTGTGGCCACCTGTCCTGGCTTATTTCCTCCTCCCCACGAGTAGCAGGGATCAGTAGAGGGAAGGAACTGGGCTGGGAGGAATCAGGGTGGAGGAGACCGGGGTTGGGCCTTTTTGTTTTTTTTAAAAAAAACCCTCACTTTTTGTTGGAGCGCACGTGCGCTCAGCTCCTTAAAAAAAAGTTTTTTACATTTAAAACTCTTCCCACTAAATTATGCATATGCCTTCCTACCACAAACCCACATTGATCTACTCCTATGTATTCTGATAAAAATTTATTTAGCCGTTTGGCCATAATAGATGTGAAAATTTTTGCATCCTGATTTATTAACGAAATAGGTCTATAAGAGTCGGGATTAGTCAAATCTTTATCTGGTTTTGGGATCAGAATTATCACTGAATGTTCCCATGATTCAGGTATCTTCTCTCCTGATAATATCCTATTATAAAGTTCCATTAATTTTGGAGCTAAATAATCTTTGAAGACCTTATAATATTCCGGACCCAAACCATCTGCTCCCGGTGATTTACCAACTTTTAACTTATCAATAACCTCTTCAACTTCTCTTTGACTTATTACTGACTCCATTAACTCCTTATATTCTAATTTTATTCCCTTCTTTATAAACCTTCCAATATACTCCTCCACCTTTTCTTGTTGAATGTCTTTGACCTTATACAATTCCTGATAAAATTCCTGAAAAATTTTTAATTTAGTTTTCATTGCATAACAATAATTCCCTCGGCTATCTTTCAATGTTTCTATCCCATTCCTCCCTTTTTCTTTTTGTGTGAGCTTGGCAAGCAACCTCGAGTTCTTATTACTGTTTTCAAAGTATTCCCTTTTCATATACATTAAATTCTTTTGAACCTCCTCTATATTTAAATTTTCTAATTGTTTCTTCTTAGCTTGTATTTCCACTAATTTATATTTATCTTTAACTCGCCAATAACTTTCCTCCAAGTTTTTAATTTCTATCTCTAACTTTTCCTGCTCTACACGTTGTTGTCTTTTTAAACTACATGTTTCTCTAATACAGATTCCTCTTACTACAGCCTTCATGGTGTCCCAAATGACTGATCCAGCTGTTCCTCCTTTTTCATTAATTTCCCATGACTCCGACAATTCGTTCCGAATTTTCTCTACTACTTTATTATATTTCAATATCCTTGTGTTCAGTTTCCATCTATATGCCTCTTTATAATCTTTCTTAACTGTAAATTCTAAACTTAACAAGGCATGATCAGTTACTTTTATTACCCCCATTTCCATTTTACAAATCCTCGTTGCAAAATCTTTTGAAACAAATATATAATCTATCCTGGAGTATGTATGATGTACTGGGGAGAAATATGAAAATCCAGGCCTATTCCCGTTAAGTAAACGCCACGAATCTAAATAATCATTTTCTTTTACTAATTTATTCAATATAGTCATATTATTCCTCTTTTCAGTATTAGTGGGATTTGACCTGTCCCATTTATTATCCATAACCATATTAAAATCCCCAGCTAATATAGCATACCCCTCCTTAAATTCTTCTATTTCTTTAAATAACTTTATAAAAAACTCTCTATGCCTCTCATTTGGGGCATAAACATTAATCAAAGTATATACCTTTCCCTCAATTTTACCTTTTAACATGAGATATCTACCCTTATCATCCTTTTTTACTTCTTCTAATATAAACCCACTTTTTTTTTAAATCAAAGTGGCCACTCCATTTTTTTTCGATGTCCCTAATGACTTTTCATAATAGGCTAACCACTTTAATTTTATCATATTCGAATTCTCGGAGCCTTGGTGTGTCTCTTGAACCATTATAATATCTGATCCCTCTTTATTAAACATTTGTTCTATTCTCTTCCTTTTCACGACTGCCCCCAAACCTTTAACATTGAGTGTTGATACCTTTATCTTTTTATCCATAATCACCCTTTTGAATCCTCTTCCGATCCCTTGTGCTCAGCAATTCAAACTTGCTTACATAAAAACACAAACCCCATACATAAACCCCCCACCCTCCTGCCCCAATCCCTCCTCTCCTACCTTCCCCCCCTCCCCACCCCCCCAACTCTAATCCCCCCCCATATCCCTGTGAGTCTAATACTCCAGCCATCTACTTTAAAGGGGGGGGGAGGCAGTGCTGCGCCTGGCCGGTAGGTCTCTTTATTGGCATTTCTATTTGCAATTATCTCCAAACATAGTTAACAATTCTCTTACTCTCCAGATGTCCCAGCTTCGTTCCCTCCCCCACCCACTCCAGCCCCATTTGTTTCTCCATCCAGACCCAGCCTCTTCAGCAATTCTTTACCTTGACCCAATGAGGTTACTCTGTGTTCCCTCCTCCCATATGTAGATCTTAAAAAAAATAAAAAAATAAAAAAAAAGGGAAACCGAGTAACCCCATACATAAGGAATTTTATTCTTCACTAATATTTCCGTTATTTATTTATTTTTCCTGGCTTATTTCCTCCTCCCCACGAGTAGCAGGGATCAGTAGAGGGAAGGAACTGGGCTGGGAGGAATCAGGGTGGAGGAGATCGGGGTTGGGCCTTTTTGTTTTTTTAAAAAAAAAACCCTCACTTTTTGTTGGAGCGCACGTGCGCTCAGCTCCTTAAAAAAAAGTTTTTTAAAAAATGGCGGGCGCGACACTCTCCTTCCTCCTGGGATGTTGCGCCCGCATTTAGACTCTCCCTCCCTCCTTCTTCCAAGGGCTGGTGTAGAAATGGCCTAAGCTTGCCTTTGGTCTCGCATGTCACTTGTGCCATTGAGCATAAGAGTGCAGGAAACCGCCCTCTGGTGGCTCTCTGAACATGGTGCAGTGAGGATGTTTTGCCATTTTTAAGTGTGGGGACAGGAAAGAGAATAAGGAGGCAGCAAAGAGAGTCCTAGTTCTGCACTCCCTCCCCTGAACTGAGGTGCGTTCTGTGTTCAGGGTAGGCGGGGTCCTTTGCAGTTCTTTTCCAAGGACGTCTTCAGATGGGGGATTTTCTCCTGCGATTTACCGCTTCTTCCCATTCTGGATTCTTTTCAGGATTTAAACAGGGTCTTTATAGAGCCAGCTTTTCTTTTTATGCATAATACTATATGCCGTTTGCAAGGGTGGGTGGAGCCTGGCAGGATGTTATGGGTTGTCCAACCCTCTGGCATGGCCCGTCCCCTCTCTCGGCGTGAAATGAAACACTTCCTCACAAGTTCAAAAGTCTGTGTCATTGGAGATCCCACCAACACCAACACCACCACGCAAGTCAGTATTGTCCCTGGAAGAGCAACAGGAACATTTTTCTCATTTGTGGGAAAAGGGGATTGTGTTGAAGTGGGGTTACACTTCTCTCCTGGGTGCGTGCGCGTGTGCGCACGTGGGGATTGAATAGAAAGTTTTCTGAGCAACACGTGCAGAGCAGCCCCCATCCCATTGCTAAGCACTGATTCTTCACAAGTTCAGAAGTCTGCATCATCAGAGGTCCACCTCCCCCAACCCTACGTGCAAATCAGTATTGTCCCCGGAAGAGCGTCTTTGCAGCTATGGCCACGCTTCCCAGCCATGTGATTTCCCTGCCCTCTGAAAATGCTCTAAAAGCGACAGTAACACTTTTCTCATTTGAGCAGGGGGATTAAATGAAGAAAACAGGATGCATCTGGTCACGTCCATTGCAACCACCTTCTGCTCCCCATTGCCCATCTGCTTAGGCATTCCTGAAAGACGGAGCCCAGCAGGAATGGAGGCGTGGGGGCATGGGAGGAGACACTCCCAACTGATCCTCGTCAGTACTGATGTCAACGCTGCACCACCAAACACCCGCCCGCACAAAGCAGGACAAGTGCGATGGAAGGATTACATGGGGAAACAATGGCGTTTTCATCACATGACTACCAAATATAGTATTTTCTCCATAGCAAAATAACACATGAAAAAGTGTGTGTGGGGGGGGGAGACATGAGACAACAACTGCATGGAGACAGCATTGAATAAAGCTTGCGGGAAAATCAGCGACCAAACCATGATGACCACATGAAAACGCGCCCGACTGAAGATGCTCCAAGAGAGAGTGAGAAAGAGACGACCAAGAAGATTGAGCCACCCTAGAGAACAGCAGCTTGATGTTATGTCTGATACGCATAACTGAGGCGCCACTGCAGAGGGACCTCCTGCCCCATAGGAGGTGCCCTGTTCTCTTTGAGGTCAGGCAGTGCTTCTCTTGTGAGTGCTGAACAACAGGAACGACTCCGCCAGCTTCCAGATACGAAAGGGAGATAGAGAACGTGTGGTATCAACAGCCGCTTGTCTTGTTAATTCTCCTTGTTGGCCTGTAACTTGATTAGTTCCTTTCATCTGCTCCCTCTCTTTCCTCTTCACCTCTGCAACAGCCAACCTATGCTCTTTCCCCGAGGGAAGCAAGTAACCCTATTTCATGCCTTCGCTTACTTACACTCATGCACCCAGCTTTAGGGGTGCTTGTAGTAGACTAGTGTTGGCCTTCTTCAACAATGTGTATAAAAGTACTAATAAAGTAAGCTGATTTGAACTTCTTCTAAACTGGCTCTGGCCTGCGTTTATTCCTTCTAATAATAAAGGCTGTGCTACCGTGCTTTCATGGCTCCCGTCTACATGACAACAGGATTGCTCCTCATTAAATATAAACCTGAATTTTTGCTGGATTGAATCTAGGTAAAGAGCATCACACTACAACAGCAGCAACAGTGATTTATTTTTTTTATAGTGCAGTTATAAATGCGCTCATGCGCAGATACAATGGTATGATGTTATGGAGTACAGATGAGGGAAGCTATAAATTTTATATGCGGAGCTCTGCAGATTCATATAACAGAAAAACAGAGTGGGGGAAAGGAACGAGGCAGCTGATACTATATTTCTTCGATTGTAAGACGCCATCGATTGTAAGACGCACACTAATTTCAGTACCACCAACAGAAAAAAAACCCCTAAGACGCAGCTGCGATTCTAAGACGCACACGGCTTTTAAAGATGTTTATATGGGGTAAAAAGTGTGTCTTAGAATTGAAGAAATACGGTAGTTGGGAAATCAGTCAATCACATTCAAAATTCCACCCACATGTCAAAATGTGATTAACTGCCCCAAAGACAAATAACCATAATGGGGTGCAAACTTAGACATGATTGAAAATTCAGGTTAAATCGCGAATGCGAATATGCACATTATTGCGTAAAAAACCTGGCGCTATGGCGAATGGACGGCTGCGTCATGTGTCCTGAAACGTGAATATATGCATTGAAATTGGGGTCGACAAGCCGTATAGACAAGCCCTTGGTATGAGGCAACTCTGCTGTAAGTCACACCAGACTAACAGCAGTGGAGGCTTCCTGTTACGCACGCTCAACATCCACTAATTCATAAAAGAAAATGGGGCAGACGATGCCTATGCAGATCTCTGTAATTACGTGCAATATGTCGCCTGGACATTCAACAATTTAGAAAAGTAGTATGTGATTTGCTAATCAGGGGTGTTGAACCTCAGGCCCAGGGGCCAAATCCGGCCCTCCGGGATTGCCAAAATGGCCACACACCCTTTCCTTGGCCCAACCTCCTTCCCCCAACTGCCTGTCATGTGGTGCTTTTGCAAATCCCCCTTCTACTCTACAGAGGTTGAAATGCCTCTCCTAAGGCTTAGTTTCTGGCAGTCAGAGCTTTAAGCTGCTAAAATTAGGGCTGTGCTCTGCTCTGTTTCAGATCCCCAAATCTGAAGCAGAGCGGGCCAATCCGCACCTCTGAAGCCCGGTTCTGAAGCGGATTGGTGCAGAGCGGTTCGGATTGTTCCGAAGCTCCAGACGCAGGTAAGTGGGGAGGAGGGGGGCTTAATTGATGCCGCCACTGCAGCTGTCCATGCGGTGATGGCGTCACCAGGTAAGTGGGGGGGGGGTTACCTGGCTCCGCCGCCTGCTGCCGTCACGGTCTGTGTGGCAGCAAAGGGCAAAGCAAGCCAGGTAAGGGGGACCTATTCGGCCCACATTTTGTCCCCACTTACCTGCCTCCGCCACCCGCCACGGAGGCAAGTAAGTGGGGAAGGGGGGGCAAAATGGGGGCTGAATCTCGATCCGGCCCTCTGGATCTCGCTCCGGATCCGGTTCTGGAGCGGATCGGGGGAGGGTTGGATTGACCTGAACTGGTTTGGGCCCAATCCAGTTCGGGAGGGGTGCACAGCCCTAGCTAAAATGCTTTGGCCTATTTTGCCTCCAGCCCTGCCCACCGCTGGAACGCCCCCCCCCCCCCGTCCGTGAGAGCTTCTCAAGTTCAGCATCCCTGATTTAAAGAAATAATTGCAACTTAGGTCATATGTAAGGTTTGTGAGGAAAACCTCAGGCTGCCATTGGTAACCCTACTTGAGCTTTGCCATGCTGCTTAAAACATTTTTTTACCCCGTTGTTTTTGTTTATAAGCCAATTGTATGGGCATTATCCATGAGAACTGCAAGTCCTGGAAAACATGTCCACATTTATACTAAAGTGTGCATCCCTGAGGGAGTTGCAGACATGAAAGGTCACTGATTCCCAAGTTTCTGAGAGACAGGCACAGAGCACATCTCTACATTAGTATTTGATGGAAGGACAGGATTGCTGCAAATGAGCTAAAGGGTTTTGTATTTAAAAACCCTCGATGTCACTCTCTGCAACAGAGTTTGAAACCAGGCACCTACAGACCTGCACGGCTGTTTTGTGTTGCAGTGTGTTGGTGCCAGAGGTGGGCCAGAGGCAGATGGAAATGCTAGACCTGGCAGCAGAACCGGGCGGCATGCTGCTGGGGCAGAAATGACTGCAAGCCATTAGAGTCAGCTGCAAGCCAACATCTGGAGCTGGGTAAGCAGCACGACAAGCACCAGGAAGGACAAGAGCCAAGGTTAGGCGCTATCAAAGTTGCAGCCAGGTAAACAGCGCAGACAGCAGCCAATATCAGGGAGAACCAAAGCCAGAGGCAAGGAGAAGCGAGGTCAGCAAGCATTTGTCTGTCAAAGGAGCAGGAAAAACAGGGAGGAAAAGGAGCCCAAGCTCCTGGCCAGGTGGACTCCAGGCAAGGCAGACGTCCTGATCTGGCAGCAGTGGTGGTGCAGGGCCAGCACTGGCAGGGTTAAAGCATCAGCACTTTGGGGCTAGAGCTACACTACTGCTTTATAGCGGTATTGAAGTGCACTGACAACTGCACATTACATGTTCCATACACCACTTTCACCATGTTATTTCCTGCTTTTTGTTCCACTTCATCCAAAATACCACAACATATGTCATTGAGCTCCTTCAGATGGGGGTGCGGGAAATCACGTTCGCTAACCGTAGCTTTACTTCCTGCATTACTTCCGCTTCTGCAACAAGCTGTAATTACAGGAGGGAGAGAGCAGGGAGAGAGCAGCCACCACATGGTTTGTACAGCCTCAATGCAGTTTAATGGGACATCGCCCTCTAGTGGGTGTGTTATAGCATGACTTTGCCTGCACACTGTAGGAAATATCGATAAATACCAACGTCTTCCAGAAAAGTTGGGTTTTCTGAGTGATTAAAAAATCACTAAAACTGGGAAATGGAGTTGGAAGATCACTGCGTTGTCAAAATGACCCGCGAACGTCCCTTTCTGATGCAACCTCATGCTAACCACTATACTGTCCTTTACCAGTTCGGTATTCCATCACTGTCAGCTGAGCATAATATATTGGGTCCTATGCTATGTCTTCTGCTCTTGGGCGTGTGTTTGTGTACAAACAATAGACATTTTGTTAAAGCTCAGTGTGCTTGCAAGTTCATAGAATCATAAAATAGCAAAATTGGAAGGGACCTACAAGGCCATCGAGTCCAACCCCCTGCTCAATGCAGGAATCCACCCTAAAGCATCCCTGACAGATGGTTGTCCAGCTGCCTCTTGAAGGCCTCTAGTGTGGGAGAGCCCACAACCTCCCTAGGTAACTGGTTCCATTGTCGTACTGCTCTAACAGTCAGGAAGTTTTTCCTGATGTCCAGCTGGAATCTGGCTTCCTTTAACTTGAGCCCGTTATTCCGTGACCTGCACTCTGGGAGGATCGAGAAGAGATCCTGGTCCTCCTCTGTGTGACAACCTTTCAAGTATTTGAAGAGTGCTATCATGTCTCCCCTCAATCATCTCTTCTCCAGGCCTATCTGTTCAGCCTATGTGTCTAGAAGCCACCACCACTGAGTTCAATGGAGCTTTCTTCTCCTAGATATTAGACCTAGTGATCCTCTTTCAGCCTGAGGAATTAATTCAAATTTGAACAACTGAGGAGGAGGGAGGGGGCGCGTTCCAGGGTGGGCAGGGCTGAAATACCAAAAATACCAGTATGTTCTAGCTTAAAGCTCTTACTACCATTAACTAAGCCTTAGGAGAGGTATTCCAACCACTTAGAATGGGAGAAAAACATACAATTGTGAGAATTCTGAGATATGGAGCTTACAGATAAACTTTTAAGAATGGAAATTTCTGAACGTCATCATACAGGGGAAATTGTGTTTGCTTACCATTGCTTTTCCGCCCATGTGCTTACCCCTCATTACTTCCTCTTTTGAAAGAGGAAGTAAACAACCTGCCCGTGGGCCATTTTGATCCTGCTGCTTCTCCTGCACATAGCAGCAGATAGTGGCAACTTCCGTCTTTAAAAATAAGTCAGACTTACTGGCATTTTTTTTTTTTGTGGTGCGAAGAGGGCTACATGGGGTGGGAGATGCATGGGAGGCAGATGACGTTGTGAGGGGGACCCGTGAAATCTGTGAGTGCCCAGTGATGGACGTGCAATAAAACACTCATCTGATGGAGTTCTCTGTCTGTCAAGCTTGTCTAGAAGGTTTTTGGAAGGCAGGCTAGAAATCCAGAAGATGAATTATTTTAAGGAACTATTACTGAAAAAAATAAAATTTGCAGATTTTGTGTTCTCTGATCACAGAAGTTTGGGTATTTTTCTAGACTCTTCATGAAAATATTGATACAGGAAAATAACCTGCTTTTATTTCAATCTTGCCTAGGATGGAAAGATGCAGAATTACTGGAAAAAACAACTCATGAATCAAAGCTCTCCAGAAATAAAGCCAAACCTATCCAACGTGGTGACCTTTTCTGTTTTCTGTAACCCAGTCTCTGTGTTCTTAGGCAAGGGCAACCTCAAATACTATCAAAGACATTCTTGGCATAATAAGCCCAAGGACATAATGCTGCGAGAGTTAATTGCTTTCAGTGACGCCTGCCTTCCCCAACCTGGCTCTGCTGGCTGAGGATGGTGGGAGTTGTGGTCCAACACACCTGGAGGGCATCAGGTGAGGGAAAGCGGTAGTGATGTTTCCTTTTGCTTGTTATTTTTCAATTCTTCAACACATAAATCTTTAATGTATTGAAAAAAGTCAAATTCGGAACAATGGACAAGCAGCCTTCAGTCAGCCTCAGAAGCCCCGAGAGCTTCTCCGAAAGGCTATTAATGGCTCCTAGTCAGGACGACCATGCGCCATTGCGCCACCTCCAGGCTCAGAATGCCTCCCGGTGTCAGTGGCTGAGGAATGTGAGCGGAAGAAGCGTGCTCTAGCGCTCATGCCCTCCTTGTGGGCTTCTCACAGACATGGGCTGCACTAGAGAGGCCTCTGTATTTTCATTTCATCGAATTTGGCACCCTGCTTAACTTGCACCCTGGTACACCTATATGGATGAGCCAGCCCTGCCTGGGTAGCGCTATACCTGAGAACTCAAAGCGGATGCCTCGGTTTACAGCCACAGACCCGGCATCAATTTAAGTTGGCCCATTGAAGGGGATTTTAGCCATCAGACCTGTCCTATAGCCTGGTGGTTTCTCACTCTTGTTTTTCATCAGAGCCTCCTCTCTATCGAGAAAGAGCTTCCATGGCTACTTCTGGATTGCCAAAAAAGAGGACATTTTGCAGAACATTTGCATACACAAACGTGTGTGTGTGTGTTCAGAAATAATAACTATAATTTAAACAGAAATACAAATCATCTTAACATACTGGGGAAGATTGTGCCTGGTCAGTCTTCTGGCCAGTTGCTCCCTGTGGATGGGCTGCTCTCCTTCCTTCTGGGTCTTTGATTTTAAGCCAGACTCCATGGTACATCAGAACAGGGTTGGTGGATAGAGCAGGGTGTCAAGGGCTCACTTTCAATAGTTCATAGTGAGGGAGCTTCTGTGCTACATTCAAAACTATGACAGAAAGAACCAGGTCATCTACCGATGGTTTAGCACCAGGTTCGCCGTGAGCATGCTGTGCAAGAGAAGCAGCCCCCTTTCCAGCTGCGTCCTGCTCCTGAGACCGATGCCTCCCTCCCTGGTCTGGAGAGCCCAGCTATCTACCGCCAACCCAACTCCTTAGCACCAGGGTATTGCTAGGATAAGGGGAATTCTGACCTGGAGCCTTTTAGTCATAACCCTACAGAGGATGGCCTTGCCGTTTTGGCTCCTTAGCCAAGCACACCCACCCAATGACTTTCCTCTTGTTCTGGCTATGAATATTACTCCAACTGCATATTCGCAGTAGGGCATAATTATTCTGCCTCCTCACGCCTTCTTTGCTGTGGCACTCTGGCTGTGCAATGAGCTCCCGAGAGAGGTGTGCCTGGCACCTATGTTATACTCTTTTCAACCCCAAGTGAAGAGCTTTTTATTTTCCCAATATTTTAGCAATTTACTATCCTAGTTTTTTTTTTTAAAAAAAAAAACCTCTGCTATTTTAAATCTGCATGTTAAATCTCTGCATATCTGCTTATTCTTGTTGTACTTTTGTATTGTGGTTTTAAGCTTTCATACTCTATTTTATACTGTACTTAGGTTTTAATTTTTGTGAACTGCCGAGAGAGCTTTGGTGGTATAGAAAATAAATAAATAAAATTGATCTAAACCAGGGGTGCAGAGCCTCCAGCCTGTGGAGGCCATGTGGAGCTCAGCATCCCTCTGTGGGCCTCACCCACTCAGCCCTCAGCATCACTCTGTGGGCCTCACTCACTCCCACCAAATCAGCTTCATGGGATGACCCCACAGGGTGCTAGTATTTTGAGAGAGGGAGAAAAATGTCAGAGATGCTTTAAGGTGGATTCCTGCATTGAGCAGGGGGTTGGACTTGATGGCCTTAGTGGCCCCTTCCAACTCTACTATTCTAGGATTCTAGGATTCTTCTAGTCAGAATGGAAATGTGCAAACATATTTTTATCCAATCATTCTCACACTACTACCCCCCATGGCAATATGGGGTTTACACTAGTTATATAAGAATCGTGCACACAAGCATACTTGCTTATTTGCTGCATGAGATGGCATGAACAGGAGCTAGAAGGTGACTCTTGAGAGGTGACCACTGACCAACATATATTCTTCTCCGGTCTCTAGGTTGACCGAATTTAGAGCAGAGCTCCTGGCTCACATGCCCAAAACTTGACCAGCCATGGAAGATTTCAGCCGGTCTTGCCCACGGCTGGCCTGAGCTCAGGAAGAGGGCTGGCGGGATGCCCGCGTGCTGCTTGCCAGAAGCTCACCGAGGAGAATGCCAGCTGTCCTTCAGAAAAGCGGAAGGGCTGCTTGTGCTTCAGACCTTTTTAAAGACAGGTTGTCTGGAGAATGATTTTGTAACTTACAAAAGGAGGAGAGAATTTCTGCTGTAGTTGTTCTCCACTTTGACAGTTATGCAGAAGGATGACCTTCGGAGATTAGGAAGCTTCTGATCTCAGGTGAGAACTGGCTATTTCTCCCCATACCTTGATTTGGAAAATGGTTTGTTCAGGCCAAACGCTTCAATTGTATTATGTGTTGTTTGGGTTTTTCTTATTGTTATTCCTTTTGGGGGTGGGGGTGTACAGGGTATCATAGCATCGTAGAATAGCAGAGTTGGAAGGGGCCTATAAGGCCATTGAGTGCAACCCCCTGCTCAATGCAGGAATCTCCTGCAATACCCCCTCCGATCCCTGGCTCTGAGGACAGACCCCCTCTGAGCCAGACTTTTCAGCCAGCTCTCTGAAGAGCCATGCTGGTTGCTTCTTCCATTGGATGCTTCTCTCTAGAGAGCCTACCTTCCCTCTGGCTCATATAGACGATGTGGCAGTGGTAAGGATGTGAATGTGGAGGCTGCAACACAGTGGGAGTAAGGGAAAGGCCTGAGACACATTGGTGGGAAGGGGAAGAAGGTGGGGAGTATGGCATGGCAGTGGTAAGGGGGGTACGGCATAGTGGGAGGAAGCAGAAAGAGGATCTGATGCAGCAGCAACATGTGTGATCTCCTGCCTCAGGTGGCAGAAGAGCTTGAACCTGGGCTGAATGAGTCATAAACAGATAGTTCCCTGGCTAAGAAGCCAGAAGAATAATGATATCCCAGCACTGTCAGATTCTGAGGACTGAGACCCCAAGGCACAATGAACCCTATCAGCATCTTAGCTTATAATCTGGAGGTCTGGGCTTATTTCACTGAACCAGCTGATGATAAATGTAATTCTATTGCCTCCTTCCTCACTTTCAGCCAGCCTTTGGGTCTATGGATTTAATCTGTGCCTCCTATTTTCCAGGTCATCCTCTTTAACCTGCAGGTGTTATGTTAAAGTTTATAGCATCTGTATGTTGTGATCCTGTCTTAGGGTTACCATGTGCTGTTTTTTTCTATGCCTGTCAATTTCATGGCTCCCCTGCATCTTTGGATTAAATGCTGAGGACTCTAGCCATTATATTAGCATGCCACAGCCACTCCCACGTTGCCATGGCTTGAAGCTGCTAAAATAGTTCAGATCACTCTAAGGAGCAGTGTCCCTGTCAGCGTGGAGGTGAAGCCAATTAATCTAAAGAAAGCCAAAACCTTATCTAAGGCTCAGTATTGATCTGCTCCTTGTTGGAGCAGCAATCAGGCTGTCTGGCTCTTTGCTCCACTTGTAGCTTTCTGTGGTGCTGATCTATTCCCATTTGGCTTTCCTTTCAAACCCAACCATACCCAGACCCTTGACAAAGACTGGACCTTCAGTAGATCCCTGCAACCAACTCTAAAGCAATGCCCACTGACATGAAGCCCTTGCCACAAATGACGCAGTGCAAGGCCTTGGCAGTACATGAGGCTTTTTCACTGGAGCTGAGACACTTTGTTGCCTGTGCTCCCTTAAAAGCCTACCCTACCTCCTTATACTTCCCTGCTAAACTCTTGTGATAGGCAAATTTATTCCAGATGAATGCATTATTTCCTTGGAAAGTAAATAATTCCTCCGAGTAATCTCAAATGAGAGTTCTCCTTCAGTTTGAGACCTTGTTCTGTGTGTATGAGTTTTGTGCATGCACAATATCAGACTGCATCACGGGTTGGAGGTTGGAATAATGGAATGCGTCATGACATAATGTGTCTCCAGATTATGTACCCCCTCTGGATTGGTTGTGTACATGTGGCCTTTCTACATAATGTTTACTCACCATTGCTGATTGGTATATGGAGGAGAGAGAGATGGATTGGTATATGGAGGTGTATACAACCTTTGTGGCTGTTCCTTGCAATATGCTTGATTTGTGGAAAGAGTTCATAGTCAACCTTTCCTTCAAGTGTTTAAGTAACACCATCATATTTCCTCCTGTAAGAAAAGGGTTCAACCAACCAGCACATGCGCAAGAATGACTGCACATGCTCTGAAACTCACAATCTATTCCGAAATTAATAACGAATGTGTAAGACAAGCAATCTAAGCTTGCTACAAAGGTGAGCATTATGGACACATGAGCTTTGACTAACAAGCTGACTACTAAATTTGGTGCGAAAGCAAGAAAAACCCCATAGGGGAGTAAAAAGTAGCCAAAGGCCAGGGTGGAATAAAGTAATCTTCTACAATAATATTATTAGTAAAAGTTTTATTAAAGTGCCAGGCGCCTTCTGCAGACAACTGCACTAACGTTATAAAGCCCTGAGGAAGAACGCAACCGTGTTCGAAACGCGTAGGCGCCTGGCACTTTAATAAAACTTTTACTAATAATATTATTGTAGAAGATTACTTGGTTCCACCCTTGCCTGTGGCTATTTTTTTTACTAAATTTTTTTACTAATTTTTTTTACTAAATTATCACTAAACTTCCACATAAAACTCTCTTTGCTCATTCTGGATCGTAAGTGTCCTGGGACTGGCAGGCTACTTATGGAACTGTTTTAGTTGCTGGTCCCACCCGTAGCAAGCTAAGTGACTCACCTTAGGCAGCAAAAGCTCTTCCCCTACTCAAAAAATGTGCCAGAGCACATGGTGGCAGCTAGGAAAAAGAAACTGAAAACCCCAAACAAACAAGGAAAACAGAATCTAAATAATTCCCAACACTCCAAGCCGCCTCAGTCACAGACTCATCCCTTCTTGGCTTCATCCACCACAGTGCCAGATTCTTAGCTAAGCCAAGCCTGGGAGATATACCTCTTCAGAGGAGGAGGAGGAGGAGGAGGAGGAGGGTTGGGATTCCTCAGCTAAGCTCCTCCCACTGAAGGCATGGGGCAACCTGCAGAGTCCCACTGCAAGGACGGGACGCCTTGCCTGAGGTCCCAAAGAGCCCCTTTGACCCCCCCACCCTGAGGCCCACCAGAACGACTCTCCCCCCTGATCCCACAGCCAAGCAGAGCACCGAAGACAAAGGATCTGGTGCTTTGCTCAGAGCTACTACTGGAGTGCCTGCTTGGCTGCCAGAAGACTCTGTCTCCCAGGGCTTAGCAAGGGCCTACTCATGAGGAGGAAGGCCCAGGTGTAGCCACTGCAGAAGCAGACCCAGCTGCAACTGGTGAATCCAGGGCAGCCAGCATAGAAGCCCTCAGTCTTTTCCCAGACATTTTTTTGGGGGGGTGGGGCGGTAGGAAATCTCCGTGAGCCCCTTGCTCCAGACAGCCAGCCAGTCTCCCCTCCCTGCCTTTCTGCTGCTCCTGTCTGCTTGCTGTGGAAGTCAGCCCTGAAGTATGTGGGAATCCTTCATGTTAAGAGATTATTCCTCCATTGTCCTTGTGGAAGAGTTGTTACTCAGGGGCAGAGACCCCTGCTCTGCATGCAGCATGTCCCAGATTTCAGCCACTGGCCTCTCCAGGGAGGACCCCTTGCTGGGACTCTGGAAAAGAGCTGCTTGGCAGGCCAGGCAAGACTTCACTAAATGGACCACGGCCTGCCTTGGTGAAAGTCGGCTTCCCTGGTTCCTGCCTCCCTGTGTTATGGGACGGAAATGTTGTTCTCCCCTTTGTAGAAAATCCTTTTTAAAGTCTCTACTGTGGCGTTACACCCCACAAGTCAATTCCAAATGTATGTCTGCGGTTTGTAAGTCTGTGGTTTTTAGAATGTTGGCCTGAGTGGGCGGAGTTAGAATGCCTTGGGAGGGGGGAGGAGTGATATATAAGGGAAGGACGGAGGGGATTGAGAAAACTTTTCAGAGAGACTTGTTAGGTACTCTTAGAGTCTGTAGTGCTCTCTGTGTTTAGGGTACTTAAGTTCTGGGAAATTTGAGAGTCAGTGTAGTGAGTGGTGTCTTTAGAGTGTGGTGTGCACGTAGTGGATGTATATCAATCAATACTGATAATAAAGAAAGTTCAAGAGTGATTGTGTGAGAAAAAGGAAAGCGCGTATGTGAATGAGTGACAGGATTGTATGAAAGGTTTCAAAAAGGTTTTTAAATGTTGTTAGTTGAAACAAAGCTTGTGAACTTTTAAAAATAAATTTTGATTGTTTTGTTTTAAAACTACCACAAAAATCCCATGTGTCTGTTTGGCATTTATCGTCTTAAGTTTACACATTTAACACCCACTCTGACAATCATTCACCTAAGCAGATATAACTCACAGCGCATTATTATATATATTAAAATCCTTCTCCATTTTAACCCCTTTCTCCACATAGTTTGGAGGAAGGTGGGTTTTATCCCTCGCCTCAGGCGTATCAAGCGGTGGTGCTTGGCTTGAGCAGGGAGTAGCCTCGGCCGGGTCTGTTGTTCAGAGCCTGTGTCGTGGCATCTACCAATACCATTCAGGGGACATCTTGTGACTTCTAAAACCTACAGAAGAATTCCCGCAAAATGTAGATGTAGTTGAGGAAATAACAGAGGCCCTGATTAAGGAGCTAACTTATGAAAGGAATTAAATGCCTATGCTTGGCCAAATGGAGGCTCAACAGGGAACATGAAAAATGGCAAATATTTAAAGAGATTAAACATCAAAGTACGGAGATGAATTATTTAGAGTGGTCCAAGGGAGTATATGTACAATATATGTAGGAACTGTGGGATGAATTTAAGCAAAGTAGAACTCAGGCAAAACGAGAGCCAGGGTAGCTGTAGTTATTTGCAGAATCATCTCACAAAGGAATTGGAGGAAGCCCTGTGCCGTGAAAGGGTGAATACACATAATGGGTTAGAAGGAAAATTTGTATTTCATGGATACTTTGGAAGGCCCCGGTTCAGCCTTCTGCAGTCTGGCATGGTCCAGCTTCTGTCATCTTGAAGCCCTCACCAGCCAGGACGGGGCCGGCTCCCATCATCCATTGTGCCACAACAAGGCTTAAATTATCCTTTCACTTTAAATGAACAATAACAATTTCCTGTGGAGCTCTGGGGAAAGCTGTTTCTTTAAGTCGGGCGCCAGATGACAATGTTAATATTTATTATGAAATCTAAACCTACAAGGGAAAGAACATTGTGAGTTAATGCTGCCAGATTACATGATGGCTGAAGTTTGATATGACATTTATCTTCAGGAGTGAGTAGACTGATAAATCACAAGTGGCATAGCCACTAGTGAGTTAGCAAGTGTTTACTCATGAGTGAAGATAAATGTCATATCAGACCAGTGCCATCCTGCGTTGTAGGCATGTAAAGGATGAGAGGCTTCTTTATTGTTTCTGGTAGGTTTTCTTCCTTAATTGCTATACATAGCAAATGCATATTCAGAATGGCTTCCATGCTTCCTGCTGAAGGCCCTTCCTTCTGTTGGTCATTCTGTTTCTCTGTAACACATGGCACGTGTATGGCCGGATGAGCTGTAACTTGGTGGGAGAACACCTACTTTGCATGCAGAAAGTTCCAGGTTGAGTCCTAGGTATTTTCAGGTAGGGCTAGGAAGGAATCCTGCCTGAGCTCTCGTTCGGAATCTAGTCAGCTTAAGAACATAAGAAGAGCCCTGCTGGATCAGACCAAGGGTCCATCTAGTCCAGCATTCTTGTTGGATTTCCCGGTCCCTCAGGCAAGCACACGTTCTGGCACACTGACATTGGACACCCAAATCAGTGAGACTTCTTTATTGCAGGAAATCCTACAGCAAAAGCTTAATGGCTACACACTTTAGAAATCACATAGCTGATGGTCAGTAGCTAGAGGCTCCAAGACATTCCAGAACAGTCCAAAGTTAATCACTACTACCGTGATGAGACCCCATCAGTATGGTTTCCCTGTTGCCATCTCCACGGTTCTGAACACAAGGGAAGGGTCAATCCATACATGGGTTCCAAACCTGATTACTGACATGATCCCTCAGGCAATCAAAGGAGCAAATTCTTGAGAGGCCTAACAAGCCACCCAACCTTGGAGCATTCATTGGTAACTCCAGGCAACATGGCCTAGGCTTAAACAAGGTCATGGGGAAAGGTGAACCCTCAGACGGAAGGAGTTCCATGCCACTGCTTTTGCATGGGCAACTCATTGCAACATGAGTTCAGGCAGAGGAAAGAAAGTCCAACAGTCAGTGATCAAGCCCAGTCTGTTGGTGCACTGAGCTGGCAACAAACAAAGACACATAATCCACAGCAAATAAGAGTTCAAGTCTATGAAAAGTCTCACAGTACTTTTCATTATAAATTCTTAGTAATCCAAAATTTTATTTAGGAGGGAAGATGTGCAGATTGCCCCAGAGTCTTAGATGATGATGGATCCAAACAGGGTGGTTTTCCGGAAATGCAGAGCAGAAGTTCTTAGCAAAGTCTTCTCGCCTTTGCACCAGCTTAAAAAGGGAGGCGTAGTCCTCTGTCAGACCACTTGACAGACAAAAGCTTTTGGCATTTCAGCAATGGCCCTGTCCAAACAGGCTGGTACTGCTCAGCCCACCATGGTGATGCTTCAAGCTGGGTGATCCTTCTGCAAACCCCCACCCTTTCTCTATCAAGTTCTCCCAGACAGCTTCTCTGCCAAGGACAAGACAAGCAGGTGGCTGCGGGGAACAGGGCAACTCCCCATCCCTGCACTGAGGACGCTGACAGAGATCGACTCACACAGATTCTGACATTCAAGAGACAAAAAGGCCCAAAGCCTTCCAGACTACTTCTAACTAAACCTTAGCTAAAATTACAATACCTCACGGCAGCGCATTAACTGTCCCTGACAATTCTGTTCACACAGAGGCCAACCAGCTGCCCATGGAAAACCCACAATTAGGACATTATTGCAATAGCACCGTCCCACCATATTCCCCAGCATAGTGCCTCTGATAGTGGAGGTAGCATATAGTCATCAGGACCAGTAGCCATTGATAGACTTTTCCTCCAAGAATTTGTCTAACCCACTTTTAAAGCCATCCAAATTGTTGGCCTCCATTACATCTTGTAGTAGCGAATTTCATAGCTTAAAAATGAGCTGTCCGAAGAACTTCCTTTTATCTGTCCTGGACCTCCCACCCATCAGCTTCATGGGATGCCTCCCCCCCCCCCGGGTTCTAGTATTGTGAGAGATGAAGAAAAATGTCTCCCTACCCACATTCTTCACACCATGGAGCTTGGAGCTATCCATGGTTCTGCAATTCTTGCATTGAAAGAACATAGAATCATAGAATCATAGAAGAGCAGAGTTGGAAGGGGCCTACAAGGCCATCGAGTCCAACCCCCTGCTCAATGCAGGAATCCACTCTAAAGCATCCCTGACAGATGGTTGTCCAGCTGCCTCTTGAAGGCCTCTAGTGTGGGAGAGCCCACCACCTCCCTAGGTAACTGGTTCCATTGTTATACTGCTCTAACAGTCAGGAAGTTTTTCCTGATGTCCAGCCAGAATCTGGCTTCCTTTAACTTGAGCCCGTTATTCCGTGTCCTGCACTCTGGGAGGATCGAGAAGAGATCCTGGCCCTCCTCTGTGTGACAACCTTTTAAGTATTTGAAGAGTGCTATCACGTCTCCCCTCAATCTTCTCTTCTCCAGGCTAAACATGCCCAGTTCTTTCATTCTCTCTTCATAGGGCTTTGTTTCCAGACCCCTGATCATCCTGGTTGCCCTCCTCTGAACACGCTCCATCTTGTCTGCATCTGGGGTGGGTGGGTTGCAGGGCTGTGCAGGGTAGTCCCAGCCCCATTGATGAAGCCCCACCCCTGCCCTTCACACCTCTGGAAAACATTGGAAGGGCGTGTGAGCATGCCGAATGCTTTCATGTGACAGGGGGGACCTGGTCCAATTAGGGTTCCCTCTTGTGTGAGGGAGCTCTACATGCATGCAGGAGTGTGTGAATTCAGCCCCTTCTAGCATGATCTGAATGCACAGAGGATGGGTGTGTTGCATCTGGTTGCATCAGCAGTGGGGAGCAGGCATTCCCGTGCTGCTGCACACCCCTCATGTATTCTTTCAATGCGGTGGGGGGGGCATGTCAGCTGCCTTATTCATATACAGTAGTATTAGCTCATGTCGGGGGAAATACATTGTCACGTCACACATAAAGGTGTTACGTAGGACCTAAGGTGCAATTATAGCTAATATGCTAGGGATGTGTAGGGACCCCCTGATCCACTTCAGAGGCCAATTTGGAACTTCTGAATCAGCCCCAATTTGCCTCAGGCTTGATCCAACCAACTTCAGATCCAGATCCAAAGCGAGATCTGGACATCCAAAGTGGCTAAGATGATGCAGGTTCCTGGGCACAAGGCTGACCAGGGAGTCCACCAGATTCCCTGTTCGTCCCTTCCCTGCTCCCTCCCAAGCCTGACAAACTGCTGTCCCCACCCACCCATGGGACTTACCTGACATGTCTGGCAGTTGCCCGTTCTCAATGAGAGCTGTTGGACTGGTCAGTTAAGGCCTGCAGGTGGGTAGGGTCAGGGGCTCACCATCTCTCCCAATCAGGCTGAAGCACTTAGGGTCTGCTCTGCATCACTTTGACTCGATCCAGATTCGGACCACAGTGGGCCGAATTGGCCCAATTTGGGATCCAGATTCAGAGCTGAGGTGATGCACAGCCCTAAAATATACACAGGTGCACTTATTGAGGATTCAGCCAGGATCAGTTGACATGGTGGCAGACTTGAGTTTGCCGTGGAGAAGGTGTGAAATTGTTCTTGGTCTACATGATTTAGTGTGTAAATTCTGCCTCCCCACCACAAACACCCACCCCATTCAGAAGGTTCTCCTGACCCTGTGTAGCATTTTCAGGTGAAGGAGGGTGTGTGTGTAGAGAAGCCTATTTCCATCAGCATAGTTGATCCAGCATAAATCTGGATCCAACCTTTACAAACACAAATGGACAAAATATGGACAATACCAACGGGAACTTTGGATCTTTATGCTTCTTTGTATATCATATAAATATCCTTGGTGTTCTATTGTAAGATTTCCCACCCAGTTCCTTTCCCCTGGTGTGAAATCATTCTTTTTCTTTTCCTGAGAGATCTCTGACAATGACTCAGTTTTTTCCTCCTGTTTTGACTATCATGCTTAAGGCAGCACATTGCTGAAGCTCTTTTTTCCCCAGCCAAGGAAAGATGCGTAGGGTTCCTTTCAGATGCTTTTCGACTTGTGTGCCTTTGATTTCTGATCAAGGTTATGCTTTTGTAATTTTAGCAGCTGAATGCTGCAGCAGGCCTACAGTTCTCTGTGTAGTAATATAAGACACCTTGAGAAACTTCCCCCCTTATACAATATTAAGAACATAAGAACATAAGACGTGCCTTGCTGGATCAGACCAGGGGTCCATCTAGTCCAGCACTCTGTTCACACAGGGGCCAACCAGCCATCGGTCAGGGACCAACAAGGCAGGACATGGTGCAACAGCACCCTTCCACCCATGTTCCCCAGCAACTGGTGCACACAGGCTTACTGCCTCGGATACTGGAGATAGCACACAACCATCAGGGCTAGTAGCCATTGATAGCCTTCTCCTCCAGGAATATATCCAATCCCCCTTTAAAGCCTTCCAAGTTGGTGGCCATCACTACATCTTGTGGTTGTGAATTTCATGTGCTGTTTGAAGAAGTACTGACATCGGTTGCTAATTTTTGAGACTTGAAACTATGCAAAATGTTCAAAGCTTCATATCTGCATTTGTGGATAAGATGGAACCCTATGATAAATAGTTCTGTGTTGTGGTCACAAATAGGGATGTCGGTTGCTGGGAAATCCAGCCCTTTATGGATCACTGGAATTCCACGGCACACCCGACTCAGGTTACTTTTGTGAGCTGAGCTGCATGGTTTCCCAGACATTTTACACATTTTTTTTGGTTTTGCCATAATTTCCACAAATTATGACTGCAAATTGCACAAATTTGCATATTTTGCACAAATTACACCCATAATTGCTTAATTCGTGCAAATTGCAGCCATAATTTCTGCAAATAATGCAATTTATGGCCATCATTTGCAGAAATGTGTTTTAACACCAAAAAGGAGAGAGAGAGAGAGTGAGAGAGAGGAATGGGCATTTTGCCAGCTGGCCTGACTTGTTGCACTTTCGCTCCAGCCACCTGGTGGAAGGTGGAATAGAGTCCTGGGGTTGGGAAGCCAATGAAAACACGCCAAGCGCCACCCCACTCAGATTCTTCCTCCATCCCTAGTCACAGAACAATGAAAGTTAATACAAAAAACTTAACATAACAATCACAGAGAAGCCATAAGGTCCATCCTAATTTGTATTAAAGTTAGAAAGACTTCCATTACCTTTTCAGTAATATGAATAAAGTCATCAAAGATACTCCTTTCGTCGCCAGCTGAAGGCCTTTTTATTCTCTCGGTATTTTAACACTTAATTTTAACTTAAATTTAAATTTTACTGTTTTAACTCTGTATTTTAATTTTATATCAATTTTGCTGCGTGGTTTTTATTCTGGTTGTGCTTTTTATATTGTATTGTGTATTTGTGCTTTTAACCTGTTGGTTGTCTTACTATGGTTTTAATTTTTGTGAACCACCCAGAGAGCTTCGGTTATTGGGCGGTATAAAAATGTAATAAATAAATAAATAAATAAATAAATGTTTCAGTGGTCTTCCAATTAGAGTTCTTAAAAAAGGGAGAATGGATCTCTTTTGGATCAGTTGCAGTATTTAGAAAATGACCAATAATTGTGCGAGATGCCCTCCCATGTTTCATCTGTAGAATGGCCCAATCCTGGCTGAGTCCCCAGTGTCACGTATCTCGCGTCATTTCCATGGGGGTACCCCACACTGTGCAAAAAGGACTCAGCTGGAGCTGGGAAGAGTGGGTGCTCCCCCAGTACCAACTGGATCCCTGGCTTAATGTGGGAAGATAATTTTGTACAGTTTCTTGGATCAGAGATAAGAGCAGGAATTCCTACAGTGGAGGCTGGTGGCTCTGATGTCAGTGGGGCAGTGAATCAGTTCCAGGTTTCAGTCAGAACCAGACCACTAAAGAAGCGATCCACGGTGCTGAGCATATGTCTCAAGGTCAGACAGGAGTCTGAAGTTGCCAGGAATTGAACCAGGAACCTTCTGAATGCAAAGTTTGTGCTCTACCACCGAGTGGTGGACCTTTTCAATTTTGGTGCCTTTAACTCCTTTAGGGTCATAAAGCTGCCCCACACCTCATGGCTAATAGTCATTTGGGGGACTTGAGGGACTTCCTGTTACAACTGGGGCAGAGATGACCCTTCTGTTCTTCTCCTGTTTTGAACTTCGCAGCACGTTCCACTTGCTAGGCAAGAGTTCAGGTTCTAGGTCTCAATTAGCACCCTGGATAACTCCAAATGGAGCTCATGCTGGAGACTCACACAAGCCAGCTCAAATGTTGCTTCAGCAGCAGACTTCTCTAGCCAAATACGTTGGCAGCTCAGGCTGGGAGAAGCCTTTTGTGCAATGTTTGGCTCCGATGGAGTTGGGGAGACAGTGGCAATGCAACCTTCTCAGGCCACGAAGGCGGTGGCAAGACCTTGGGCTGCTCATGGGCTGGGGCTTCAGGGGAGGTTGGGTTGTCTGGGAAGGGTGCTGAGGGGACCTCCCTCCCCTAACCCATCACCTCCTGAGTCCATAGCCTCATCCACTGAACATGGGAGTCTGGCTCTGTGGCTATGATCCCAGGTTCAATATGTAGCATCTTCAGATAGGGCTTAAATCAACTCCTGCCTGGGACCCCAGAGAGCCGCTGCCAGTTAGGGTAGAAGAAGAGTGTTGAATTTCTTTCAGCCCAAGAGCCAGGTTAAAAGTCAAAGAAGCTCTCAGGGCCTGTATCCGAGTGGTGGGCAAGGCCAAAGCCCCCACCCTCCTGCTAGCATAGTTTATCTTAAAGATGATATTGCAAGTAACTAGGCCTTAGGAAGGGGTATTTCAAAATGTTAGAATGGGGGGAAACTGCTCAAAATCTGGGAAACCACTGAATGATTGGTGTTTGTGAGAAAGTGGTGGCTGTGAGAAAGTGGTGGGGGCGTGGGTAGGGGGCATGGCCATCTGGGAACCTAGGCAGGGCAGATTGTGATCCCAGGTGGGTTGGGTTTGGCCCACAGGCCTGAGGTTCACCACCCTTGACGTAGCCAGTGCTAAGCTAGGTGGGCCCCTGGCCTGATTCAGGTTAAGGCATCTTCCTATGTCTCTGTGGTTGTGTTCAAATAGGGGGATTGGCTAGTGCCCTATCCAAACCGAGAGCATGTGTTTCCAGAATCTTCTGCAATGCACGGGGCACCTGTGGCAGGCAGGTAAGGCTGTTCCTTGGCAGATGACTGGAGTCATCTGCAAGGGACAACACAGGTTGGGGAAGACTGGCATGACATCTGAAAGGCAAAGGTTTCCCAGGTTTTCTGCCCAAATCAGAATCGGTTCTAATGGCAGCCCATTTTTACATCTTGTTACAGAAAAAAAAGTGATTTTATCAGGCTTCAGTATTGGCAAAGCAAAAGTCTAAATAAAAAAAAGTTATGGGGATTTGAAAAGTTATTCATAGGAGAAAAATGCCATACAATTAAATATATGAATGCCTTTCCAAGCTTGGTAACAGCAGCAAATGCAATAATTAAATGAGATTTAAGAGCATTTTGCACCTATGCCCAGAATAACAAGACGAGGCATATATCACTGGCTTTTCTAGGGCCACAACTTTATTTAACTTTAACTTAACAAGATCTACAACAATCCCAGCCCCTTGTGAGGTTCTACTACTAATGCAGGTGCCATCTGGCAATCTCTGCCCCTTGTTAGGACCAGCTGCGGTATAGCCATGTCCACTCTGCATTCATGTCCATTCTCCATTCAGGCGCGGAGGGAGGCTCTCCTGTTTCCTACAAAGGTGAACCAGGTTGGCCCCAAAGGGAATCCTTACTCCATGTTCTACAGCCCGGAGTGACAGGTCTTGGGGATCCTCAGCCACCTTAAAGGTGCCTCAGGATGCTTACCTGTGTTCTCATGGGTGTAACGTATATGGTGTGTTAAATATGTAGCAAGCACCTAATCTTTATCTTTTTGCTTAACTTAGTGTAAGGGCAGGGCCCCATGATATGGATCTGACCACTGTGCACAGGTCAGGAGTCTTAAAGCTTCCCGCCCAGTCATTTGTTTTCTAAATTCACCCTTCCACATGGGGAGCTAACAACAACACAGCAACCACCACCCTGCATTGGCACCTCATGTGTTAGTCCACGTTGAGGCTGTGGAGCTGGGAAAAACGTGGAAATGCTTAAACCTCTGCTACCTGCATGTTATGGTCTCAATCCAGATCACTCCTGTGTTTTCACAAAGGTAAACAAAATGGTGAGGATCAGCTGCATGCCCACATGTGAACGGAGCACGTGGTTTAGGCCAACGTCACTTCCTCGCATCATTCTGACCAATTGACGTAGCTATTTGTAGCTGCACCCCACAGACGCTAATTGCACCAAACCCACCTTCGAGACTAGTGTGGAGTCGGTGAAAATGCTTCGCTCCCCAATCCAATCTGGTTCAAGGGCAAAAAAGTTCTACTTGGCTCCGATGCAACCAGCTAATTGTCCACTGATCCCGGCGGGTGCATGGTGCAGGCACAGAAGAGAATACCAGAGCAGGCCTGGTGGGTGTGTTAAATAGCTGTGCCACCCAGTTTGTGCCCCACCCCTATCTGGCGGTGAGTGCAATGCTGCCCCCACCCAAACCTGTTTTACTTGGGTGGTAGGATTGAGAATACCTACAGAAAATCTTGCTTTGCTATAGGAGACAATGGAGTGAACGTTCAAAGAGCAAGGTGTAAAATGGATTTGCAAACGCATTTCATTTAAGGGGCATCATTTACATGACAATTCCACATCCCTTTTGTGAATGCTTGAAAACTGCTACATGTTTCTCAACTTTTCAGACCTGTGCAACCAAAGGCTGACAATTGGGTTTAAGGTGACTGAGAGCTTTCATTCATAAATCTTTGTGGCTTCGGTCACTCTCAAAATTTATTTGGGCTTGTCAGCTGAACATTACAGAATTTCACAATTTTATAGCAAAGGAAATTCCCAGAGTAGTTTTCACAGTTGAATATTTCTAGCCATTCCTTATAGTCATACAAAACTTGAGCCATGTGTTTATTTTATTCTGCCAGGCCTTTTGATTTTTTTTAATTGCTGCTTTGTTTGATTTGTAATGATATGCTTAATGCTGCATTTTAAATGGTTCTTTCCAATGTTTTAGCTGCTTGGATACTTATCTGTTCTTTTAAAATTATTTTACATCGTTGCTGCTGCTTTTAATACTTAACACCGTCCATCCCCCTCATTTAATGTGTTCTGCCATTAATTTTATTGTATTTTTCCTCTTATTTATCTCGTCTGGAGAGCTTCAGCTATAGGATGGTTATTATTATTATTATTATTATTATTATTATTATTATTATTATTATCTGTACAAAGGCAATCTGTGTGTCTGAATGCTACAGAAGCTCTGCTGAAATTATCAGAAGTCACATAGCTTCATGGCCTGGGACCACAAGGTGCAATGTTTTCAGAAGTGTGTGTGTGTGTGTGTGTGTGTATATATATATATATATATATATATATATATATATATATATATATGACTTTTTCTAAGCTGTGTCCTCTTCTTTCATTGGAACCCTAAAAATGATAATCACTTGCTTTTGTCTGCAATTTAGCGCCAGTAAAATTTAGTTCCTGGACAGAAGGTTTTTTGATGTAAATTGTCTGAGACAGCTCATAATAACATGGCTTGGTGTTTTTCAGGCACCAACAATCCAAGCCAGCAAAAGTCCCTGGGGCCTTTGGTGTGCAGGTCTTTGCAAATCGGAAAAACAAGCCAAATTACCCTGGAGGTGGTTCTTTCAGGTAAAAGAGAAAAGCTTTTACAAAAAAGAAAAGTAGGGGGAAAAAACCTTCAGAAGCCCTTAGTTTTAAATATGTTTTACACCAGAGGGCAGTAATTATGAGGTTTTCTGTGCACATTGGTTTAAACAGTTTTAATTTCCTCCCCCTCGAAAACAGAATATAAAATCCTAACTACAATTTTTTTTGCTATCAAGTATATTCCATAAAATATGAATGATTTTCTTAGTACAACTTTTAATACATGTTACATAGCTGCATTCTATCTATTTTTCCTATATCAGAACATTATAGCTTTTGCAGAAAATGTAACCTTTGCTTGAGAAGTTTTTAATTGCAGTAGCAGCAGCAGAAGCTGTGAACTTCTGTCCACAGATAACATTTGTTGCAGCTCAACTGCAGGCTTTTAAAAGTTTAGAAGTAACATTTTTGTAAATGGAGAAGCAGGGGTAAGGGCCACCAGCGAATTCCCTCTTGCCTTTCCCTCGCACAAGAGCAACCGAAAGGAATGAGAGGAATTATTTTGCTCACTCCCTTTATGTTTCAATTGGTCTTGTGCAGGCTGGTGTTCCGGGCAAAGCCACGGCACAGAATTTGAGGGCAGAGTTTCCTGCACTGATCAACAGGCAGGTGCACCTTAAAATTGAACAGATTTATTTGGTTATATGCCTCTTAGATTTTCCAGGATACTTCATGTCTCTCCCCTCCTCACCTGTCCCGAGCATGGAGATAAAAAACCTCTAGCCCATGATGTCCAATGGGTTCACATCCCTTGTCCTTCAGAGTCAACAACTGTGTCTGTTTTTCAGGATACCTTGCAAGTATCTTGAAGAGGTCAACACTCTAGAACACATCATCCAGTGGAACCTGGGTGTGGCGATATTGAACACCTGATTCAATACCAGGAGTAGGATCCGACATTTCCCCTGTATCCAATCTCCCCTAGTTGGAAGGTCAGGCAGGTCCCAAAACTAGATGTCCCTCCCTCCCAACACCCATCCACTGTTACTTGTGCTGTGACATGGCCCATTGAATGCAGCAGGCACCAGGGGGCTTTAAAAATAGTCACGTACTGGCAGCCAGAAGAATGCACAGCGTGGCTACATGGGTAGTTGGATACTAGCCAAAGGGGTAGTGTCAAGGAAATGTCCCCGTTTCCAGTAGGGAAGGAACAAGTCCAGACGGGTCCAGATTCAGAGGCTTTATTAGAACTACACGTGTAGGAGGGAAGCCCACCGCCAGCGAGCCGAAGGCTGGACTCTCCGCCCATCATCCACATCAGCATACTTTTATACTCCTCCCTCCCGTGACGGATCACAAGTCCCATACATGTTCCATAAATGAAAACCATTCTTACATAAACAATGGCATATTTGGGCAGCCGATGACCAGTACAAAATGTTGCATTCGTTTCTTTGATAAGCCGCCTCCCAAGGAGAAATAGAAAGTCCAGAATATGCTCTGACCCTTCCAAAATGCCCAGACAGGGGACTTAGGTGATAAACAATGAAGCAATGTGCCTTCATGTCTGTGTTACACAGCCTGGTTCCTAAACACAAAGCAGATGTGTTCAAGGAAAAGGCAACATGTGACCATGGCAGATAAGGAGCCAAGAGATCAGGACAGCCTTGAGCAGCCGGCCACGAGGCTTTCTGTGTCTCCAAATTCGAAAGCAAGGAGGGGAGGGGTAAAAAGGATCAGAGTATTTCTGGGTGCTTGGGCACTTTTCCACATCAGACAGGGAGTTTAATAGGGAACTTGCAGATTTCCTTGTCAGTAGCTGATGCAGGGTGCAAAACTCCAGGCCATTCCTTTGCACTGGATCAGTCCATTTCCTGTCTTTAGTCCTGGGCTGGAGAATCTGTCGTCTGCAGGCTGCATGTGACACCTGGCCTCATTTCATGTGGGATGGCAGAGAGGGAGGGAGGAGGGTGGACAAAAAGAGGGAAAGCATCACACACAAAAAGAGGACCACAATTTGCCTTATAGATGCAAGGAAAGGTAAGGAACCTCTTGTGCAAGCACTTGAGTCATTGCTGACTCCTAGAGGGACGCCTGCTTTCGCTGATGTTTTCTTGGCAGACTTTGTAGCGGGGCGGTTTGCCATTACCTTTCCCCAGCTAGCTGGATACTCATTTTACCCACCTCGGAAGGATGGAAGGCTGAGTCGACCTGAGCCGGCTGCCTGAGAACCAGCTTCCGCTGGGATCGAACTCAGGCCATGGGGAGAGTTTTGGCTGCAGTAACTGCTGCTTACCACTCTGCGCCACACGAGGCTCTCTTATAGATGCAAATGTAGAAGTAATAACGATATTTTAAATAGAAATGCAATACATCTTGTGATAGTGCAGAAGTCTGTGACCAGGGAAGCTGAGTGCCTGTTTGTTCAGTCCACTGCTCAAGAACTCTTCTGGTTCTTTATCTTTAAGAGAGGACATATAGGCACCTAGAGAGAGAGAGGGAGGGAGAGAAAGAAATGGGGTGGCACAGAGAAAGGGGGTAGGTGCAAACTCTGGCCACTTTTGGCACAGGCTGCTTTTGAAATTGGTTTCACCCCCATTGGATTGTACTCTGTCCACTATCAGCTGTGGTCCTCAGACTGACTTTTCCCCATGGGTTGAGGGTTCTTCATTAGAAAAGTGTCCCCCCTCCCCCATTGTAATTCATAGTGGCTACGCTGCAATGCCCACTATGGTGTAACCACTGGAACCAGCCATAGAGATCCTGTGCTTCATCTTGGCCTGACCTTGTTTACATACTGGCCTCCGGTTCTTGGATTTCTCTTTGCTGCTCTGGTCAGGATCACCTTCTTTGGCCTGGCCTGGCCCACCTGTGGGCTTTCCAGCTGACTGCTTGTAGGCTTAACCCTGCAGAGACCTGACCTGTAGCCAGAGATGCCCTAGGTATGCATGGCCTACCACTTAGCCATGCCTCAGCTGGGCGGATGTAGCCACAAGTGTAGAGGATGGGCCCAAAGAAATGAAGACCTGTTGGGGAGGTGCAAAGGAAACTGCCTTAGTTGGAGTCTCACCACTGGTTCATCGAGCTCAATATTGTCTACCGCAGCCTTCCCCAAACTGCTGCCTTCCACTGTGGCATGCTGCAGTTGTAGTCCAAACACATCTGGCTGGCAAGAGGTTGGGGAAAGCTGGTCTGCAATGGGAGTGGGACCAGCTCTCTGGGGGTTTAGATGGGAGTCTTTCTCAGCCCTGCTTAGAGATACTGGGGTTTGAACCTGGGACCTTCTGCATGCAAACAGGGGCTCTACCACGGAGCTACAGCCCCTCACGCAAAGAAGGTTGGAAGCCGCCTAAGGTTGACCACTGGTCCCTCAACTGTGCTCTTGTCTTCCCTGGCTGGCTCTAGTTCTTGAGGGCTTCAGCTGGCTTGCCATGGGCCAGGATTTTAGAGGAGGGTATCAAGCCAAGGCCTGCTTGAGCACCTTGTGGCTATGAGTGGAGGTGATGGAATAGCTCCCTTGGGCACCACAGTGGAATTGGACCATTTCCCCCTAATTAGTTTCACCTTCTCAGGTGTCGGGCTGAGGAGACAGGAGAGGCAGTGTTTACCAGCAGTGGAGATGTGAGCCCCTGCCTCCTGCTCCCACTGCCATGACACCCTGCGATCCTGCCATATCAGGCCAGAACCCGCCTGCTTGGATCCCAGTACTGGGGGTCTTTTCCCAGTGGACCAGGGGTGCAGAACCTCAGGCCCAGGGGCCAAATCTGGCCTCCCTGGGGTCCCAATCCAGCACTCCAGGGTTCCTCAGGTGCTACGCTCCCTTTTCTGTGAACCACAGGTTGCTTCATGCTTTCCCAGCTTTTGCTCAGTTTTTCCTCCACTCTGTGAAGGAAAACCACTCTTTGGTTGAAAGGCTTCTCCCAAAGCGTAGTGCCTAACGGGAAGAGATGTGCTGGCCCCACCCCTTCCACCATTGGCCCCACCCCACCACTGGGACGCCGCCGTGACCCTTGGACTGAAGGAGGTTCCCCACCTTGGCCTAGACGCTACTTCCATTCCTTGGCCCCATGAAGAGGGGGTTTGTTCACACATGTCGCTTGTGCATTATACTGAAAGCGCTGAGTGCAGAGAGATGTTTCAGAGGGAGCAGCAGCCGTCAAGAGCAGGATTTGGACTCATGCCCTCAAGATTGTAAGCCTGTGAAGAATTCTTTGTGAAGAATGAAAGTACAATACATAGCAACCGCAGCAAGAATAATTCAATTCCAGCAGGGTGTAGCGTCAGGCCTGACGGTGTCCCGGGGGTGGTGATGCAGCGACTGCTGTTCCCTGCCCTTCTAACCTCCATTGGCTGTAGGAAGGAGGGACTGGGGATGCTTTACGGCAGGCCTTCTCCAGACTGTTGCTCTTGGACTGCAATCACCATCACCCACAGCCAGGCTAGTCTTGCTGGAGAGCATGGGAGTTGTAGTCTGTCACCTCTGGAGGACAGCAGGTTAGGGAAGGCTGTTTGATTATATAGGAGGGTGGGAAAAGGGCAGGGGAGGGAGGGGGTGCAGGATGGCAGGGCCAGTGCTGTTGCTCCATGCACAGGTACTAGTGGAGCTGTTGGGGGAATGTGCGACGGGCTTGGAAGAGGAGCTGTGCAGTGGCTCAGGGAGAGGTGGCGGCGGCGGCAGCGGCGGCGGCGGCGGCTGCATTGACTCTTCTCTCAACACTTGGACTGCATTTTTAGATTGCTCTGGAGTGAAGGAAAAGTTCTGGCTTCAAAGCCTTCTTTATACATTAAGAGCTTTTACCCAGCACACGATGAGCAGCTGGACTGCAGGTGGAGGCGGCAGTGGCGGCGGCAGGCTCCACTCTCACCATCTGCATGCTGAGCTCAAGCGCATCCACGGTGGGAGCAGCATTCCCCACCACGGGGATCCCCGACGCCCCATCTGGGCGGGTGCTGGAGAGCTCCACGTCAATGAATGGAGGGCGGGGACAGAGGCCGCCGCCACTGCCACCTGTGCTCCAGCCCTTCATTCACGTACTTGCCCAGTTAACTGCCCTCAAAGTGGGGGGGGGGGGAGGGAGGGGGCAAGTGAGAAGGGCCCCTCCTGGTGATCTTAAAGTGAGGGCAGCCTAACAGGGGCGAAGGAGGCCCTTCAGGTCGTTTGGGCTTCCTTGCTCTATGGGCCATTTGGAATTACAGGGTTCTGCCTTCCAGCATGGATTGCCATCCATTCCCTGCCTGCCCCCTCCATTTGACTGCCAGCATGTTAGGCTTGCTAAGTTGAGGGGATGTTCAGACAACTGGGTCGGCAACCCAGGGAAGCTGAAACCTTCAGGATTCAACCTGCTTGTATCCGAGCACTGGCTTACCTGAGTGGGGGACTGGGCAGCTCAACTTGTGGTCCTTTTGAGTGGTTAGGATGCGTCTAACCTCATCTAATGGCGGATTAATTAATTGCCAATGCCTTTTGCAGGTATGATGAAAGAGAAACGATGTACAGCCCTCTGCTCGAGGCGCGCCAGCCCAGTGGTAATAGTAGCATTAATCTGGAAGCACATTTAGTTTCTATTTTCCAAGGCTCCGGCCTCCCATAGAGTCTTTGAAATGGCTGTAGGGTTTACTGGTGCTGTCCTAATAATTTTGTGTTAGTGGAACAACACGGGCATTTCTTCTTCATTAACATAGCTTTCAGTTTTTACATACCTCCCCCCCCCCGCGCCTGAAGAGAGAGCATTTTGTTTCTCCTGGATGTTTTAAACGGAGCCAAAATTGATTCTTGCATTTGCTTAGTTTATATATAGGATATATTATGCCAGGAGAAATTATTAATTTTCCAGTGGGGAGAAGCAAATGCTCAAGGCACTGATTGACAAATCAATAAATCTTTAGTGAGTTTGGTAAATAAGCTGTCAAGTGTGTGTGTGTGTGTGTGTGTGTGTGTGTGTGTGTCGTTCTCCCCCCCCTCCCCAGAGAACAGATTCGAGTGAGCAAGTGGCAGTTCCCCGCCTTGCATTGTTTTTTCCTCCTTCAAAACACTAAGAAGCGTTTCTGCAGCATTTGAATAAGTCCCTCAAATTGCAGGGAATTATTAAACAGCAACAGAGATCAGGCTTTGCCTTGATAATCCTAACAAAGAATTCTGTTGTTTGCCAATTTGCATTTCAACCCCTAACCTCTCCCGAGGACAAATAGATGTCTGACTATTGAGCCTGGGGGCAAAGAGCTGGAAATCTGTATTAATCCTCTGAATGCGGACTAGTTTTCCTCAACATTCCCAGCATGTGTGAAGAATGTGTTTGTAGCCAGGAGGCAAACTGGCATCTAAAGCCGAGCAAGGATTTTTGAAAAATAGTAGTGTTGTGTATAAATTTATTTTGCCTGTAGTGTTTTATCATGGCATATTTTCTTCATTACTTCATAGTCTACTTTTTCTTTGAAAGTAGTTCAGGTTTTTTTTTTAGTCACTTGGGCAAGGGATTGGCTGTTGGGAAAGAACTGTAATCTTTGCTTTGCGTGTTTGCTCAAAAGTAAGCTGTGTCCAATAAGACTTACTCTCAGGTAGTGTGATTCAGTTGCATAAAATGTTTCAGTCTGCAAAGAGATTCCTCCAAGAGGGCTGCGGGAAATCCACTATCCTTCTGGGAGTGACTCCTCAAAGACCCATGGGTAGTGGCACCTACTTAATCTTCCTGGGTTGGATCCAGGATCCACCTTCCTTGAGAGGGATCCATTCATGGAAGATCCCTTTGCCCAATCTGGGGGGCTCAGTTCACTCCATTCAGCAGGGTTTCCTGACTCTATGTGTAGCATTTTTAGTGGGAAAGCGGGGCCGGGGAAGTCCACGTCCACCCACAGAAGTGATGCATCTTACATCTCGAGCCACTGTCCAATTTGGAATGGGTCCACAGAAGACGCCATGCGTAACCTTGGCTGATAGCCAAGAAGCACGGGTCCATGGAGGCTGCGAGAGACAGCTAGTTGCAGCAGCAAAAGTAGTGCCACTGTGTCTCCGTGACAGAGCTGACAGGGGAGATTGCTATGAGAAAGGAAACTGGCACCCAGATGGGTAGTACCTAGCAATGCCATTGACATCTGAAGGAACCTGGACTCAGATGGCAGGATTTTAGGGCCAGCTAGATTAAAAACTTGCTATGGAATTCAGTGGAGAGTTACATCTTTTGCAGGAAAATCCCTTCAGGTCTGTCCCTATCATTAGGCAGAGTGAGGTGTTCCCCAAAGGCAGTGGATGCTGTGTGCAGTGCATGCATGTGTGCGTGCCTATATGTGTGTCCTTGGCCAGTCCCTGAGATCCCAGCCATTCTCAGTCCTCTGTGTGGCTGCCAACGCTTGCTCATTGGTGGTAGCAACATTGGCTTGTTGCTGACCTGGGCTGTCTCTTGTTTCACCTGATCACCTTGTCCAAACGCTGTTTGGACAAGGGAAAGTTGACCAACTGTATATGCCACACGGTCTGCCCTGCACCTCTTCAGCTAATCTGCCACTCTCAGGTGCAGCAGACGATGCTGTCACCTCACCAGCATTGAAGTAAGATTCCACTGCTGTATGTTGAATGTGTGTGTACACGCCATTTTGTCCTTCTCCTCAGGCAGCAGGTGAGGACTGCTGTGACCTTTGCTATGCCAGAGAAAGGCTCACAGAGGAAGTTCGTAGCATCTGATGGCAGTCAGAATCAGGCAAGAAGAAAACAGGACCTTGGATAGCACCAAGGGGTCCTGCTGGCTGGAATTCTTTCCTACTACAATAGCTGGATGTTGTCTCAGCAGGGAGTTAAAGCCAACTGAAGCCTTATGTATGCTGACAAGAGCTGTTGCGTGGTCAGCTCTGCCTCTCCTGGAGGAGCTGACTGGATTGTTAAAGGGCCCTCATCTGATTTTGGAGCCTGACTTCTGCAAGGTTGTAGGAGATGGCAGGTCTGCTGGGTAGTCAAGCCGCTAAGCAAAAGGATTATGGTAGGGCTGTATTCTCTGGCCAGGAGGCCCCTGAAGAAGGCACTGACTGTCCTACCCCTAAGGAAATAGCCTGTGCCTCATCCTCATCAAAACCTTCTGCTGCACACTGGAAAGTCTGAGGGCTGGAGGTCATGACGCATAGGCTGCATTAGGCCAATGATTTCATCATTGCATACCAGGACCCACATATGTCTCTGCCTGCGGTGATCTGTATAGTGTGGATTTGGCCTCCACCCACTCAGGCAGTGGCAAATTGCATGTGCCTCATACAGGATGAATAATAAATGATGAGAAGGATGATAATAAATAATTATATATTGCACCATCTGTGTGCATGGTACTTTTACCGGGTACAAGAGGGCAGCTCTTTGCCCCAAGGGGCTTACAATCTAAAATACTACACAGGCAAACAACAGAGGAAGGGGAGCCAAGTGGATAGCTCTGTGTGTGTGTGTGTGTAAACTTCTGGACTGTGCCACTTCAGACTGCAGGGTGTGTGTGTGTGTGTGTTTGTATGTCATATATCAGAATGCTTCTCCCACAGAAAAATCAAATCAGACCCCCCCCTCCTTTAGTAAATTATAGAAAAAGCTTCAGCCCCTTGCCATGCGGGGAACTTTCAAAAGTAGCAGCCTGAAGTGCTCCAGTCCAGAACTGTAGTCTTCTTCCTCCTCCTCCTCCCGCTTAATGTGCAGACGGGCTCTTCCCCATCCTAGTTCAGCCAAAACCTTCCTGTCTTGAGCAAGGAATAAGGCTCTGTGTGCAGCAGGGAGGCAGGCAGGACCCTCTGTCCTTGTAATCCCATCTCTGTCAACTGCTTCGCAGGTTGCTTTCATCGCTTGCCTCTCCATGCCATACGCCGGTCAGCTGATGCGGGATGAGAGCTCCTACGGGCTCCGCTTGCTGTTCTTTGACTCTGCCCCGTCCTTCAGCGTCTCCTCTCTCAGGCTCAGCTCCTCTGCCCACATTGCTTTCAAATTTCTCCCCCCTCAACTCCAGGCTGTTGTTGGACAAAGCCAATGTTCTCTCCTTGCCTTGCTTCTCAGGGGGCTTCCAGACAAGACCTTAACGGTGCGTTTACACCGCCTCATTCATGGCATTTCACAGGGCATCCAGACGTTGCTGTCTTTCCCTCGTCACCCCTGGGCTGAACCCACTGCTTCTTTTGTCTTTCTTCTTCTCACAGACAATCCACTAAGGAGGGAAAGGCAGAGCCGCTGCACGATGCCTTCTGACTGGTTGCACCCGGAACTGTCCATCTGGAAGCCTCCTTAGAGCAGGACCCCAGGGCTAAACTACACGCTACGTTAACTATGCAGCATGCAGCTGATCGTTTTTGTTTACCTTAGTGGAAGTGTGTGGGCCCTGATCTGGACTGGGACCACTGCACGTAGGCAGGGACATTTAAACCTTCTCACCCCCCTCCTAAGATCACCCCCTGCAAGGGCTAAAACCCTCCCACTTAAAACCCCCCACCTCAATTAATGCCAATGGAGTTCATTCTCTCTCTCTCTCTCTCTCTCTCTCTCTCTCTATATATATATATATATATACAGGCTGAATTTTGGGAGGAAAAGTTTCTGGGTGGGAAGGTTTAAACTTCCCCTACCCTTGTGTGGGCCCCCCAATCTGAATTGGGTCCCGGCACGCTTACACTAAGATGAGGATCAGCTGCACACTATGAATAACATAGTGCGTAGTTCAGCCCTTACAGGATGGCATTTCTCTCTTCTACGCAAAATGCAGGAGGCCTGGTTTCCTTTCTTTTTCCTTTTTTGTGCGCCTGGCTATCCTACGGCAGGTTCTGTACTACTGCTTTTAAACGGTTTATAACAGTAGTGATCACTGTTGAGGCCCAGGGGGTTGTTTTGATGAGGGGAAAGCCCTGGGATGGATCCACAGTGGTGCTAGGTCATTTACATGACTCAGCCGCCATCGTGGAGCCATCCCAGGGCATTGCCCCGAAGCTCCGAATTAAAAATGTCGGCGACTTGCCGCGACTTTTTGCTGTGAGAAAGGCGCCGATGCTCATTTGCCATCTGTCACCTTGCTCTGGATTTGTAGTGGAGGCGTGTCTCAGCCAATGGTGACGCCTGATTGGTCACCATGACTGGACAGGAGGAGGGGTTAGAAGGGGCGGACCAGTGAGCTGAATGGCCCCTGGAATGCCTTTGCGCTTCTCTGGCTTGGGCAGAAGGACGGCCATGTTGGAGAAGTGACTTAAGGGGGCAGGGGAGTTAAAAGAAAGATTTTTAAAAATCCTTGGAGGATGCGGGATGCGCTACGGCGCTCGTGCAATGATGCGCAGTTGTGTGGCCATGCATGGGTGCTGCACCAGAAAGGTTATTTTTAAAAAAGTGGAGGGACACCCTGCAGTTCTCGTTCTGTCCCAGAACCTGCCCCGGGATAAGAAGGAGGGGAGAAAACAGTAAAGAGAGGAACGAGGCTGTGGTGGACTCTCCTCCTCCTCCTCCTCCTCCTCCTTTTTTTCCTCCTCCTCCTCCTCCTCCCGGTGAGGTTTGAAAACCTGCATTTCTGCTCCTTGCCATGGGGATAATGCGAAGGAGCGCCAATGCGGGGGTTTGAGGGCTCACGGTGCCAATGCGCCACCATCAAGACACAGCCCAGGACACACCCATGTACAGTTTTCAAACCATTTTCAAAGTGTCATATGCTGCTTGGTGTAGATCTGGCCTATTCTCTCTACCTCTACCCCTTCTGCTGGGGGAAAAAGAAGGGGTCCCTGCAGTGCACCTGTTCTCTTTCCCCTACCACCCCACTGGGGCAAATAACACCTTGGGTAAAGATTTTGATTGGGGAAAAGGTTGCACGCTTCCCCCACATCATGGCTAAATTAAGAAGGTTGTAATAAGTTAAGAGTCATGGCTGATTGGCCCTTAAAACAAGCCATGTGAGAAGACACAGCCCTGCCCAAAGGGTCGCCATGGAAATATCTTCAAAAAATTGCTGCCCAGTCTATGGTTTCCCTCCCTGAAAGGTATTGCTCAAATACCTTTGGGTTCAGGTACAAGAAATGAGCCCAATTTGGAGAACAATCACTGGGGTGGGGGTGGGGGGAAGGTAGAGGTCTCTGAGGAGGGTTGCTGTGGAAGGAGCAAGGGTTCAGCTGCCCTCTCCTGTGGGCTCTTAGAGTCAGCCCAACTGTGCCCCCTCCCCCCCCAGTTTGTACATGATGGAGGCAAGCCCAGGTTCAGGAGAATGGGACTGACAGCACCACACATGCTTTGAGACTGAACTAATATGCCGTGATGCTATCTGAGCATGTGTTGTGGAGAGGAACTCATTGCCAATCCCACTGACCACTGGATGGCGTCCTTGTTCCATACAATCAGCTGAATGGGAAACTCTACTGAGAGAGAGAGAGAGAGAGAGACTGTTTGTGACTTTTCTTGTTCAGTTTCTCACCACAAACACTGTGCCAGACTGTGAGGTTTTGCAGTCCAAGGAAGAGCCCCAATGCCCCCCCCCCGCCTTTCTAGGGTCAACAACTTGCTGAAGAACACACACACATCATCTTAGGGTAAAATGATTCTTCAGATATTTGAGGACCCCAGAATACATGTATCAGACCAACTTGAAATATAGAACTGTTAAAGTCTACCCATCCCTTAAAGTGTCTGTAGTGGTCAAGTTCACAGCCATGGGTCCTCAGCTGGGCAGGTGAAGATTACATCTCCAGCTTGATGTTATTTTATGAATTGAGGGGACACAAAACTGGACCCCTCAGTGGATGGATGTACTGATTCTCCATAGTAGATGCTAGACCAATGATGCAGTGCACCCTTCCCCAACCTGGTGCCCTCCAGATGTGTTGCAACTGCCATGATTTCCAGCCAGCATAGAATCATAGAATCGCAGAGTTGGAAGGGGCCTACAAGGCCATCGAGTCCAACCCCCTGCTCAATCCACCCTAAAGCATCCCCGACAGACAGCATGGGCCTGCTGTCTGGGCTTATGAGAGTTGCCATCCAAAATATCTGGAGGGTCTCAGTTTGGGGGAAACTATGCCTGGGGTGGAACCTAGGGCTCTCTGCTAGCGACGTCTGGATTTTAAGAAATCTGTCTCATGTGCATTTCATGGATTGGGTGTTGTCATTCGTTCCAGTGTCCATTCACAGACGGATTCCAATCCCCCACCCCCCCGGTTATGCAGAAAAATACACAAATAGTTTGAATTTTCACAATCCATGTTAGTATATAAAATGGCTATGCATGGTCCCCCCCCCCCGATTGACCTCAGAGGCTGTTTTGGAGTCCCCAAAATGGCCCCAACTCTATTCGGTGTGCTTTGGGGTTGCCCACGTCACCTTGGCGCTGAAGCCCAGGTGAAATTTGGCCTGCTTGAGGCAGCTTGGCCTCCGCCCCTTCCAACCCAGAGCTACTGCTGCCAGGACTTACCTGGAAACACAGCATCCTCCTGAGAGCCAGGCCGTGATTTCAAGATATTGGGGGCGGCGACTCTGTTTTAATACGCCTATGTCCACAAACTATGGGAGCCATGTAGAGTCATTTCCCCTTTTTGGCTGCTGTAGTTTGTTGCCATAGATATAGAAAATACAAAGCCCCCGCGATATCTTGAAATTACTGTGATTCGTGGTAAGTCATGGTGGCGATGTGGTGGGCAGTGGCGATGGCGGTGATGGCAGCAATGGTGGCAGTGATGCAGTGGGGGGGTGTTGGCAGCTGCGGAGGTGAGCAGGGAGTGTGGGGAGAGCGTGGTGAGTCCAATGAACTCACGGCCAGCCTTGTGCCGGCTTTTCCAGGAGGGAGGGCCCAGTGCCACTTTGAAGTGGCCTGCCCCCCCCCCCAGGCTTCGATACCAATCTGCTTCAGACTCAGGGTGCCTTGGGCTGACCCAGAACTGACTTGGAACTGAAGCAAGGGGTGTGTGTGAATTAGTCAAACCTGTATGTGGTTGAAGGCAACCAAATACAAGTTTTAGCCAATTGGCTGAACTAGTCTGCCTTGCCTCGGTTTCAGGGATTCAGCCCGAGGTGGTGCACAGCCCTAGTATATAACATTTAGCATATTGTTCCCCACTCCATTTGCCTTTTCCATGCATATATTTTCCAGCATGGCATATGTTTCAGCATAAACGTGCATATTTTCCTGCAAGTGAATTTGTGTAAATTTTGGGAAACTAAAAAAGAAAAAAAAATCCAGAATCTGTGGACTCTGCATGACCTGGGGTGGCTGGTCTGCAACAGATTCCACAGGTGGATTCTGAGAAATCCAAACTCATTTTGGTCCATCTCACATTCCTCCAGCACCCTTGCTCTCTGCATCCGCAGCATGTGCTCTACCTGTGCCTGTTATTAGCTTTGCAAAGTCCTGCTCCTGGTGAAGATGGAAACTGCTACATCTGGTTTGTTGACTTTGAGATAGACTGTTTTCCTCTGGTGCTGGGAAAAAAAGCCCTGGCAAATCTCGAAAGGGTGGTCTTATGCTGCTTGGGGACATGTTGTGTCCTCTTTTTCATACAATCTCAGGATGCTCCAGTCCAACATGCTAACCACTAGGCTGCCCTTTGCCAGCTCACTCTGCCATGACTTTCAGCTGATTCTAATAAATTGGGTATGATGCATACATGCACAGGATGTGGATCAATGCAGCTGCCTCCATTTGGACTCTTCACGGGAGCCTGGCTATTTGGGGCTGTCATGATGAGCGCCTGCCCTTCTTAACCCAAGAGGTAGAGATTCTTGATTTGATCAGAAATGATGGTTTGTCTGGTGGGTGGAGCTTGCATGAAGCCATCCTGGGGCAGATTGACAGCTTAAGCACTTCTGTGGTGGAACATGGAACTATATGCATAGATCTTGTGTGTGTTCATTCCCAAGATATACAAAATGTATGTGGGAAATGAAAGATCTCTCTCGTAAACAGTGCAAAATGTATCTCTTAAGGCCTCTTTATGGTGTTGCCTGGAATGGACATTTGAAAAATACACACACTGTATTTGTTCCATCCATTATGTTCAGCATCAGTAGCCTCAAAACGAGGTGGATTTTCCATAGTTACAAATAACACCCCCCCCCCAGAAAGGTTATACAGATTCGTCCCCCACACACGACACAAAAGCACCGGGAAAGGTCCCATCCATGCCTTAGTAGCCCCCTTTCCTTACTTATGTTAGAGGACTCATCTCTTTCTAACTTAAGTTTCTTCTGGATGAGTCATAAATTCCAGGCCGTGTGTTTTCCATTGCACTGGAAGGGAAATTCCTCGGGCTCCCTGTTTCCATGGAACATAGGAGATTCCCCCTTTGCCATTTTGCTTCAGTATTTGGTAAATGTCAATTACATGCTTTGGAATATTGCTACATTTCTTAAACACTTGAAACATCTGGGGCACTTTGGAGGCATTAAATCCTCAGTTCCAAATTCCACGTCCAAGGCATCTTGCAGCCATGAGTATTGCCCAAGGCTTGACTTGAGCTCGCATTTCTGACTTAGCTCCCTGAACATGTGAAAATGATCTTCTGGAGAGAGAGAGAAAATATTCCTGATTTCATCTGTTGTATCCAGGAGATGTATTTGTGTATTATTATTATTATTATTATTATTATTATTATTATTGTTGTTGTTGTTGTTATTGTTATTGTTATTATTATTATTATTATTATTATTATTATTATTATTTAAAATGGGCATGTACAAGGAATAGAAGGAAAAGCAGGTAACGAAGGATGAGTGCAGATGAGTAGCTCAGACTTGCAGGGGCAGCGTCAGGAAAGCTAAGGCTCAGAGCAAGCTGAGGTTGTCGAAGGAGGTTAAGAGCAAGAAAAAGTGCTTTACCAACCTGTTTAAAGGAAGAGGAAGGAAATGAGAGTCACACACTGCCTACCGCTATCTGGGGTGGGGAATGTTAACAGATGGCAAAGGAAAGCAGAACTGCTCAACTCCTGTTTTACTGCTGACGTCTCCTGATCAGTGTGCAACCTGTAGCATAACTAGTAAGTGGGATGTGTGTGTGTGTGTGTGTGTGTGTGTATTGTAGTTCAAGAGTGACAAGGAGTTGGTCAGCAAATCTGTACTTATGTTCAATGAGTTTCAGAGGATCAGACTGGGGACGGGGGAGAACCACATTTCCCTATCACCGCTTATAGGGATGAGTAGCTTCCTCTTTCTTTACATGGGGAAGAAAGAGGAAGCAAGCAATGACTATGTGGCCCATTCAGTGGGCATTTTTGTGGCGCAATCTCTCCTGCAGGAAATAGTGCCAATTCACGTTACAGCCAGAAGAATCTGGATTTTCCAAATGGTATTTTGAAGCGGGAAAATGACAGAAGGAGCGGGAGATGCACAGGAGGATTGCTGCATCATCAAAATGTCCTGTGAAGATCGGTGAGTGGCTGGGCGTGAGCGTGCCATAAAAAAAATGCTCATCAGACGATGCTCTCAGCCTTCAGGACCAGATGAATGGTATCCTAGGGCACTAAAGGAACTAGTTGAGACATTCTCAGAACCTCTGTCTATCAGCTTTGAGACATTCTAGAGAACAGTCCCAATCTTTAAAATGGGGAGAAAGGAATATCCAGAAAACTGCAGACTGATCCATCTGACCCCAATACCAGGGAAGATAATAGAACAGATGATAAAGCACTCAGTCTCTAAGGATCTTGATAACAATGCAGTGATTAGTAGGAACCAGCATAGCTTTGTCAATAATACATCCCGCCAGACTAATTTTATCTCTCTCTTTTAAAATCAGGTTACTGCAGAGGAGGGGTACCTTTTTCTGTTGAAAGCTGTAAATTCTAAAGGGTAATCTGTTGCTGGAGCCAGTTGGGGAAAGATGGCTGGTTGTGGTGGTGGTTGGTGGCCTTCCAGGTGATGGACGTGAGTGTGAGCTGCTGGCCCCTTCAGATTTGATGTCTGAGTCACATAGCTCACTGTGGCTCATGGGTCTGTGTGGCCCTGTCAGATGGAGTATCTTTGACAACTTGGTTCAGGAGAGGGCAAGTAATATCATCACTGGTATGGAAAAGAAGTCCTATGAAGGAATTGGGTGTGATTGGTTGAGACAGAACTCTTCAATACCTGTAGAGTTGTCAGACACAAGCAGGCAGACACATGTTATCTGCTGCACTGGAGAGCAGGACTAGATCCAATGGGCTTAGGTTTCAGGATTATAGATTTTGATTGACCATTAGGAGAAAGGTCTTAATGGTAAGGACAGTTCAATAATGGAACTATCTGCTTGGGGGAAAGGATGGTGGGTTCTTCTTCACTGGAGGTGTTCAAACACAGGCTGGAGAGGTATCTGTTGGGGACACTCTGGCTCTGGATTTCCTGCATCTAACAAGGGGTTGGACTTGATAGCCTGCAAGGCCACTTCCAACTCTATAATCCTGACATGCAAAATGGCATCTGTGTTCCACACAGCACTCACAACTTTGATGACTGCTCTAGCTGGAGAAAGGCATTCCACCCCTCCCCCTGCACCAGGACAAGTTATTGGATTTAGAGTTAGATATTTTCACAGCTAACCTGAGAGAAAATACCTGGATTCTTCCCAAGGAATGAGCAATATCTATGTACTGCATTTATAAGGAGAACTGAGAAATAAGGAGCAAACAAACAAGCAAACAATTAATTGGAAAGAACAGCTCTTTTCAACAGAATATGCTGAGGGTTGAACCTGGGGATCCATAGATGCAAAAGATGCATATCTGAGATGTCACAAATACTTTTGAGGAAAAAAACCCAAGAGATGCAGTCAATATTATTCTAATGTGTCAAAGAATGTAAGAAGAAACTGGAGCCAAATGATATAGGCCTAGTTATGCTTTGGGTATATTGGTTAGGTGCACTTGCACGGAAGTAAAATCAAGTAGAACTTACATCCAAGTAAATGTGTTCAGATCTGGTGTCAACACTTGGTATCCTTGGACAGCAGTCAGGGGCCCAGGGCCTTGGTGGGGCTCACTGGTGATGCTTGCCCTGGGCTGCCCTTACTTTTGTTTCTGGCTTGGTCTAGCTACACTTTTAATTTCCCATTATGTCCTTGATGTAGTGTTACTCTAGGGAACTAGGGAAAATTTAAAGGGTGGCTAGTCCCAGTTGCTCAAGTGCTTCTTGAACTGCTGGCACTGCAAACCAGGTGTGTCTGCTAGGTAAACCCACTGACAGAGGAAAACCCCACTTTGCCCATGACCTCCACAAACTGGAACTGGGTTTGAAAGTGTTCAGGGTTCTGGTGCAGCAGCTGTGATTCACCTAAAGGCAGGATGGAAAGGAGAAGGTCTCTGGGGGCTGTAGATGCCATCAACTGTGACCGTTGCCTTTGGGGGATTTATTCCTAAGAAAGTCTGGCTGGATTTCTGCAAGTCTATTGCCCTTTAATAATTGAATATCTACTTTTCAACCAGTTCTTCAAAACCAGGAATCCAGAACAACAGGAGTTCCTAGTCAACACACTTAGACTGCAATTCTACGTGTAAGGGCCACTAAACATAGTGGGTTTTACCGCAAAGTAAAATGCATAGGATTGTACTGCTAATCACTTAAAAGCAATTTCACTCCTTCTCATGAACAAAAATGGGTGCAGCAGACCCCTCCTCCTCCTCCTCCTCTGAGCATACGGGATCCATGAAGCAGTAATTTGACTTTCAGAGAACATTTTCTTAACACATGTTTGGCAACTAATGGAGAAAGGCTCGAGTTAATAGCCCTGTGCAATAAAAAGTATTTTATATTGGCAAGAGATGGGAGAAAACCGTGTGTTTTTCTTACAATGTATCAAATGAACTGAAAACAAAAAGGCTAGGTTATATTCCATTTTTAAAGCTATTCATATTTAATAATTGCTCTAGTTTTAGAGAACCACTTTAATGTTTTAGTCAAAGGTTTGCGATGCGTTCAGTATTAGGCAGCTGGTCTTTGCTCCTCTCTCAGAAGCTGGTTCTTTCAAGTTTTCTATAATATTACAACCCCCCCTCATTTTGGAGAGCTATCTAGAGAAACTCAGTAGTGTTCCCCAAAGGCTGTTTCAGAGATTGTGCCTCCTTTCACCAGGCTCAGAATATAAACTGCTAAAGTGAGAGCAGATGCTGTACTTTCTTTGGCAGTTACCACCAGCCAAATGCCTTAAAGTTATAGTGAAAGAGGCTTCTTCGTAAAATATTATACATTCTTATCTCTACAGTAACTTTGGCAGCATTATAGTCCAAAGTTTGTTTTCAATAATATTATTATCAATGCTGCCACAACTGGGGGGAAAATGGATGAAAGAAGCCTGAATACAAATGTTCTTGTCCATTTCCAAAGCAATTTAACTTGTCATTTTGGTTATCTGCTGCACTGTTACCACTTTTGGGGGGTTCACCAGGAAGAGGGGAAGGGATTGCCACTGTGCAAACTCTGCCTTGGTTTAAGAATGAGCCTTTGGCCTTTTCTGCACCTAAGGATCATCCCAGGAAAATGGAGGGATCGTCCCTGTGTGCCATTTGGATGCACAGGGATGATCCTGGGGAAAAAGGCAGGTGTAGAAACGGCCTTTGTCCATATTTTCATGGCCACCCTGGCATGGATAGTAAGGCTAAATCCTATTTGCTGCACATCATTGCAACACAATCATGCATTCTTGCCATTTCCATCTTGCAAGAGATATGGCTAGAACCATGTATCAGACCCTTTCAATAGAAACGATGTGTTCCGTGGTCCTCCTGAAGAATCTTTCCTTTCAACTTTTCAATTCCAATTTACTGACTGGATTCACACAACGCAACAACCCACCATGGGCAGTCAGCCATGGTGGGTTGTCATGTTGTCTGAACCTGGCACATTTTCTGCAGGATGACTTAATTTTTGTGAACAGGCCATCCTGAGAACCCATGGTGTGTTGTATGGCTGTTCATAGCCATGGTGGGTTGTCATGTCATCCAAGCCATGCTGCTCTTTGCAATTTTGCCAGTGATTGCAAAGAGCAGCCTCCTCCACTGAAGCCCAAATGGCACTTTGGAAGGAATGTCACGTTCACCATCCTTTTAAACAATTTATTTTGGTGCTTCGGGAAAAATGCAAATGTGTTCATAATCCCCCATTGTTCTTTTGGGAGTGCTGTCTGATATGTGTACCTTTGCCTGGTCAATTTCCTTGTATGTTTCAGCAGTCAAAAGAAGCTGTAAAGTGGAGTAGGTACCATACAAGGATATTGACAAGATGAGGCTGAGGCTAATTGCACACAGTTGTGAAGAACCAGGGGAGAAATAATAGTAAGAAAAAGCAGCACAATTCAGAAGCACTGAAAAAGGAGGAAAAAGGCAAATGGAGTAAGTGCACCAAAAGTGTGTGGGGGGGAAGGGAAGTGTCTTTCCCTTGGCAATGTGAGCCTCTCACTTTTAAGTGTTGAACTGACACTTCTCAGTGTGCTCCACTTTTCAACACTTCTCGAGTTTCCAGCTAGTCCAGAAAGGGGAGATATTAACTCCCCATCCCCCTTACTGGTCCTTTTTTGGAGCTGTTACTGCTGCGGTTACTGCACTTCAGCAGATGTGCGCAAATCTCTCTGACAGTTAAAAACACACACCCTGAGAAGGCAGCTGCATGGGACAGAATGAATGGGGCCCCATTGGCGGGTTGGGGGTACTCCTGGTGCGGGTGCCCCATCTGCTCCATCCCATTCAGCCACTCCCTAAAGTTTTTTTTTTTACATGTCAGGAATATTTGCATAAATTTAAAGCATAGGAAGTACATGGAGGGGAAATTTCCACACCTGTAGTTAGTACTCTGAAAAGGAGCCTCAAAAAGTGGTGGTGTGGAGCCAAGATATCCCTTTCTGGACTTGTGGGAGGTTCACAGAAGTGTTGGACTGGAGGAGGACAGTCGCTCTTATGCCAAGAGTGCCTCTGAGAGTATTTGAGGTTGCCCTCGTCTAAGAACCCAGGGGCCACCATTCATGTGGAAGGTAAAGGGTTACCTGGTTGGATAGGTCAGCTTTGATTCACGATTCATTCCTCCCCCCTCCAGTAATCCTACGTCTTTCCATCCTAGATGGGCTTGAAATAAAAGCAAGTTATTTCCCTTTATCAGTCTAGAGATTAGAAAAATACCCCAAATTGTGTGTGATTAGAGAAGTAAAATTCTTTACTTTTCCAGTAATAGTTTTAAAAGTTATGCATCTACTGGCTTTCTAGCCGGTCTTCCAAAGACCTCCTGCACAGAGCCTGTGAGTGCATCCCTATATTTGTCTGGGACAAGGAATTATTTATTTATTTATTTATTTACATTTATATACCGCCCCACAGCTGAAGCTCTCTGGGCAGTTCACAAAAGCTAAAAACAGCTAAAAGCCTCTGCCCCGATTAACATTCCAAGGTGATGTCCTGCCTTGAGAAAAATGGCTATTTTGCAATGTCCCCTCATGCTGATGCCAGTCACTGTAGGAGGTTTCAGCTTTAGGAGTTTCAGCCTTAGGAGGCGGCTCCTGCCCTGTGGCCCACATTCTGTGGAATATGAACCACCTGATCTGCACCATCTCGAAACAGCTAAACACAAAAAGATGTCAAAATTCTTCTGCCTGCAAAATCCTGATTACAGATCCTCCCACAACATCAAGACCCAGGCCATAGCTAGACCTAAGGTTTATCCCTGGATCGTCCAGGGGTCAAACCTGTTCATCTAGGTGACACACAGGGGATCCAGTGCTCAGGCAGAGGCGAACCCTGGATGATCCCAGGATAAACCTTAGGTCTAGCTGTGGCCCCAGGCTTGGGCTGTGAGAAACTGAACCCAAATCCAGACTTGAGATGGTCTAGTTACCACTAAGTTCATGCACCTTCAGCTCCTGGTACCCAAAGCCGATGTCCTGGCCTGGCCTGGCCTGGTGGAAACTGAGAGGAGTACTTGGGATGCACAGTTCTTTTGCCTGCTAGGCAAAGGCCTGGCAGGTTCCACCGTCATGCATCTTCCAGGCTTGGACAAGGCAGAGGCAGCCTGCTGTTTGCAAGGGCTGTTATTGCACATTCCTTCTGCTCATGAAGAGGGCTTTGAGGCTTCAGTGCAGGCACCATGAAGACAGACCCCCCCTCCAGTGTATTCAGTCAACTTTGAGATTCTTGGTTTGAGCCCAAGGAGCCCCACTCAAGAGCTCCCCATGAGCTGCTAATTCTATTTATGTTTCTACCAAGATGTGTGGAATTCAGGATGGTTTTTAATAACTAGGACAGTTGTCCCCACTCAGGGGCACCAAGAAACCTTCTGTTAGGACCAGTCCCCTGGCTTTACACTTCTTGCCTGACTGGCCTATTTTTTTTTTTGCCAAATCAAGTCTTGGATCAAGGAAAGGAAAGAATGCAGCAATGCAACCAGGTGGATGGTGTTGGAGCAATGCATCCTGTGGTCCACTGGCCAATAGCAATTTGCTTCATGTCTCCCGCCTCTCTTTGGCCTAACTGGCAAACCAGAAGCACAGTTCTTACGTTTTTGTGATTTAGAGTAACTCATTTTTCTGTTAACGTGAGACTCTAGGAGTATCGTGAACGAGGATTTGAGAGTTGGGTAGAGCAGATACAATGAAAAGGCGTCTTTATGATATACAAAAGTATTGCTGTATGAGCTGCCATGTAAATATTTGTAAATATTTGCACCATAGCAATGAGATTAGGATTACATGCTCCTGCCCCACCCTGCGCCAAATGATGGTGTATTGCACTGTTGTGTTTGCATAGGGTTTATGTGGGGGTGGGATGGGAGAAGGTGAGCCCATTTCCCTCACTGCATGTAGACACAAATGTCTGCTTAGGGTTACTGCCTGAGGGCACTACGCACTAGGTAGATGGACAGCCGTTAAAGATGTGGAGGAGAGGGTTGACTTTGGGGACAACTAAGGTGGTTCAATGCATGCCAGTGTAAAGTGATGCACGTTGGGGCGAAACATTCCAACTCCACATATATGCTGATGGGATCCAAGCTACAGGTGACCCACCAAGAAAGAGATCTTGGGCTCAAAGAAAATGTTGACCCAGTGTGCAGCTGCTATGGAAGAAGAAAAAGAGAGAGGGAAATTTGATGTAGGTCATAATTAGAAAAGAAATTGAAAATAAAACTGCCAATATTGTACTGCCTTTATACAAGTCTGTGTGATTCAACCGTACTTGGAATACTGTGTACAGTTTCAGTCCCCCCACTCAAAAAAGAATATTGTAGGGCTGGAAAAGGTGCAGAAAAAAGCAACCAAAATAATGAAGAGGCTGAAGCAACCTCCTCAATGAAGAAAGGTTACGGTATTTGGGGTTGTTTGTCTTAGAAAAAGGGTGAGTAAGGAAAGTTATTAGTTATGCATGGGGTGGAGAAAGTGGTTAGATCTCCCTCCCTCCCCCTCCCCCCCCCTCTCTCTTGTAATACTAGAGCCCAAGATAATCTGATGAATCTGAATTGTGAGAGATTCAGGACAAATAAGAGGAAGTTATTCTTCACACATTGCATCATTAAACTATGGAATTCACTATAAAAAGACGTAGTGATAGTCACTAACTTGGCTGGCTTTAAAAGGGGATTAGACAAATTCATAGCGGATGAAGCTATTAATGGTTACTAGTCATGTTGGCGCTATATTGCCTCCCGTATCAGAGGCAGCAGCCATTCCTGGGGAACATGAGCGGGAGGGTGCTATTACACTCCCGTCCGACTTGTGGGTTTTGCCATGGGGCAGCTGATTGGTCACTGGGTGAACAGAATGCTGGACAAGAGAGGCCTTCGGGTCTGATCCAGCAGAGTTCTTACATTTTTGTGATTTAGAGTAACTCATTTTTCTATCAACGTGAGACTCCAGAAGGAGTATCGTGAATGAGGATCTCAGAATTGGGTAGAGCAGATACAATGGAAAGGCGTCTTTATGATATACAGAAGTATTGTTGGTTACAAGGACTTCTCTTAAAACACATCTAAATAAAACGCAGACTCTGAGCCCAGCCAAGTCAATCAATTTAACCTCCATGAGTTTCTTTCTGGCAGGGAGCACATCCTTACATTCCTTTCCATTCTTCCTCCCCACTTGCCCAGCTGCCAAAGACAGATCCCCACACACCCCTTGCCTGCACAGGCATCACTCTAAAAGTCTCGGTCTCAGCTTGCGTGCCTGCCAGTTTAAGGCACCAGGACCCAGGGAGGCACGGAGCTCTTTTGATTCCACGGCTGCATGAAAAGCGCAGTGGAGAGGAAAGTGTCATTGTGAAAGCGGAGTGGAAAAGCCTCACTGGCCTTGTCAGTGCAGTGCCTTGGCAGGCGCCTGAGTTCTGACTGGCCCTCCTCCACAAAGGGTTCCAACAGGGTTTTAGGACCTTCTGTCTAATTTTCTCTGAACAGTTGTTATTAGTTTAATAAATAATACATAGAAGCATCCTGTCACTGCAAATTTGCTTGCCTGTTTATCAATAGTAGCATGTGGGCTGGGTCCAGATTTACACTGCCACGACTGTGCTTGTGGAAGTGGACTGCCACAGCAGCCCCCTAAACAGGCGACCCAGGAGACCCTGCTGAATGGGCTGGGCTGTGGTGCGGGGGGAGGGGGGGCTTCAAAAAACCGGGCAGAGCGACCGTGTGCGCGAGCAGAGATCTTCCTCTTGCGGGATGCAGATTTGGGATCCAAGCCGGTGTGTTTTAATATGCTGCCACTTCTTGTGTCTCATCGACTGAGCGGTGTCAGTATTGAAGCTCAGAACAAACAAGCAACCAAACAAAAGCAACAGCTGCAAGGTTTAATTCCCAATGTATTTACGTGCCGCCGCATTTCAAGAGATTTCACTTCTTCAAGGGCAACTGAAACGTATGATGCAAGAGGAATCCCTTAAAAGCTCATTCGCATTAAGGAAGTATTTTGCCACTTAGAAACATATGAGTAATACACATCTATTTTTAATTTGTTGGGTTAATATACATTTTATACTTACAAGGAACTATAAAACAAGCCACTTAAATATATCAGTTTTATAAACTAAGGCAGCAAAGTCATACAACAACCCAAAAACCAAGCTTCCAAATGATCCTTGGAACTTACTGCTTGTAACTCACTATTGGGAGGCAAAATACTACTGACTGCCCAAAGTACACACAGGGAATATTTATAGCCACCTGTTCATTACTAAACAAATTGCTTGCTTTGATCTCAGCTGTTAAAGAGGCAGATTCCCCTGTTATCAGTTATGCTTCCACGTAAAAGAAAAATCAGTTAGAATCAGTTAGACGCTAACACAAGAAAGGTGTATGATCAATACCATCATTTAACCCTTGGGGGTGTCATAATACTCAATCCCAGAACTCGTGCCTTCTTCAATAATTTCTTATCTTTTCCTCTTAGACTTCTAAGGGGCTGGACCATCTCCCTGATGAGGGAAGGTTACATCAACTGGGATTGCTTAGTTTGGAAAAAAGGAGGCTAAGGGGAGACAGAGGTGTACAAAACTAGGCTAGGTATGGAGAATGTGGATAGGGAGACATTGTGGGAATCTACACTGATGTTATTCTAACGTTTTGAATGGGTTACTGTGACGCACAGCGTCACATGACCCTGGGTCTCCAATGTTGTAAATGAGTTGTACTTACTGGTTCTATTTCTTAGTTGCAGTGCGGCTACAGATTCATGTGCCTCGTTCTACCGGTAATTTTCCTCTCCCTCTTCCCTGAGAATAGCAGAGCTGCTGGGTTTGCTCCGCCCACTTCCTGTTCTCCTTCCTTCGCCCTGTTTGCTATCTTATCTGCTACAGCAGATAAATCACACCAGCGTTATACTGTGCAATCACTGGCAATTGCATGCAAAGGACTCAGACGTTTTCCACCTTAGAATCTGCTTTTATTGTGAAGTACTTCCATGCATCCTGCCTTAATTGTGTTCCTTTTGCAAAAGAATGTCCCGAGCCGCTGCTGTGGGCACAGGAGCGGGATTTTAAACAAATGCTTACATCTGCATAAGCCTTATAAATAAAGACACCAAAATTGGCACAGTAATTCAAATACCAAATTTGAATCGAATTGGGTCATTGGTTGATTTCTTATGATTTTTTTTTTAACATTTCCCCCCTCTTTGCAAAGGAGCTGAGGAGCGCTCAAAGGATCGCTGTAGCTCCATGCAGGAAAATTAACAAGGGTCTCTGCTCCCAGTCCAAAACTCATGACCAGTGGGGCTTAAATGGTGTGTTTGAAATAATAACAGCTGGGGCTGCTGCTAAAACTTTTCAATTTGGTCACCCATCCAAACCCTGACCTGACCCAGCCCATCTTAGCTTTGGCAAAGTGGCTGACTCCTGTACATTCAGGCTATTCCCTAGGACTTGTATTAAGATGTTTTGGGAGGGAATTTGTGTGTGCTTATGACTATTGCTGGCTAGGAATGAGGCAGGAAGTGGGCGGAGCAAACTGAGCAGCTCTGCTTACTCTCAGAGAAGAGGAAGAATGGAAAGGATTGAACAGTGTGCTCTGAAGTACCGTTGCAGCTAAACGTAGGTAACGCTAGTGTGCCCCATGATACAGAGAACCGATACAGAGAACCACGTTAGAAAGGGACACTAGCAACGTTATAAGACTAGTTATAAGTCTAGTTATAAGACTAGTTATAAGACCAGCACCATGTACATTGATGGTGCTATATAAATAAATAATAATAATAATAATAATAATAATAATAATAATAATAATAATAATAGTGTAGATCCGGCCATTTTCTCCTTCTCTCAAAATACTAGAACCAGGGGACATCCCATAAAGCTGATTGGTGGGAGATCCAGGACAAATAAAAGGAAGGACTTCTTCACACAGCACATAGTTAAATTATGGAACTCACTACCACAAGATGTAGTGATGGCCACCCATTTGGATGGCTTCAAAAGGGGGTTGGATAAATTCCTGGAGGAGAAGCCCTGATGGTTGTGTGCTATCTCCAGAATTCGAGGCAGTAAGCCTGTGTGCACCAGTTGCTGGGGAACATGGGTGGGAGGGTGCTGTTGCACCATGTCCTGCCTTGTTGGTCCCTGGCCGAGGGCTGGTTGGCTAGTGTGTCAACAGAGTTCTGGACTAGATGGACCCTTGGTCTGATCCAGCCTCAGGGCTCTTCTTAGGTTCTTTGGTCTACCTGCTCTATAGCCGAAAACCTAATATCTTCTGCTTTGTGTTCATTTTGTAAGAAATATTTCACCAAAGGTTCAGTTTCTCTTTTTTGTTTTATGTTGTGATCCTGTTCTCCAATCCCTATCTTCAATCTGTGCATAGTGATTTCAAAAGAAACAAATTACAAGGACATTTCACAATATAAATCACACCGGGAGTAGCAGAGGTTGTGTAACTTCATTTATAATACTCCCATTGGCTATTGTGATTAACAAAAGACATTACCTGAAATGTATATTTAGGGCACCATGCTATCTAGATAGTCAGCAGGTGCATCCAGGTGGACCTTGGGTCTGATCCAGCTCCAGAGCTCTGGCAGGGTCGTCCCAAGACACTTCGCTGCCTGAGGCAATGAACAAGATGGCACCCCAGCCCTCCTGTAGACAAAAGCCAAATGGACTGGCAATGGGACGACATCCTTCACCGTACCCGAAGGTGGCAGGCCAGCTTAGGGGGTGCAGGGCAGTGCAGGCCCCGTGGCCCACAGCGCTCTCCTCCAGGGCATTCCTGCTGCCCCAGCATCTGCCATCTAAGGTCACCGCCTCCGTCTGCCTAACGGTAGGGCCGGTCCTGGGCTCTGCATATGTACTTCAGAATGGAACTGTGCTTTCCAGAAATGATGATGCTTCTGTGATTCCCTCCCACCTATTATCCGCTGCATCAGGGAATTCTAGGACCTGCTTACTCCTTTTGCTCCCATATTGGCTGAGTGAGGGGGATCAATGCTGCATGGGTGCTGGAAATAAAGCCATCATGTGGCTGAATTTTTCTTCTCTCCCCTTTCTCCCCCTTTTTATTAAAGAAAATTAAATGAATAATTGTTACATAAATAAGTCTTTATCAAATGATCTTGCACTGTAATGTAAATTCCAACAGGTAATAACATCATTCCATTTGTCTATGATATTAAACATTTGAACTTTACCATTTCTTTTATGAAAAAAGTCTGTTGATTTATCCAGTTCTGCAATGCTCAAATATTTTATTAACCATTCCTGAATTGAGGGCATCTGAGGATGTTTCCAGTGCTGGATTTTTCAAGTTGCCCTTTAGCCAAGGGTTGGGGAACTAGGGCCCGGGGTGGTGGTGGAATTCAGCCTTCTTGGGGGTCCCAATCTGCCTCTACAGGGCTCTTCTGGCAGTAAGAGCTTTAAGCTAAAATCGGTTGGTATTTTTCTGTATTTCTAGCCCCACCCCTCGGCTCCGCCCACCACTGATGCAGCCCCAGAGAGGTGCTCTAAAGTGGAATCTGGCCCTTGGGCTCAAAGGGGTTCCCCACCTCTGTTTTACCCTCTTTCATGGTATGTAAGATTGGCCTGGGCCTGTTACATAATAATCCCCAGTGGGTTTAGTCCACCGCACGCATGGCCTCCATTCATTCCAACTGGGCTTTGGGGAGATGAATGGAGCTTGCACAACAACTGAGCTTGGTGAATTGCACCGCGTTCTAATTTGTACTTCTGTGCCTTTCACATTTGCCTCTGCTTCGCCGACTCAAAACGTCTGGACAATGCTGGCCTTCTGGCTGTCATGGTGGTCGTTGCACGTGGTTGGGATTTTTTTATTATTCTTGATGTTTTTGAGGAGTGGGTTTTTAAATTGGCATACTTATTAAATGAGTAATTCTCCTTCTCAACTATTCTCCAGCAGGCCTGCAGTATGCCAAGTTCCCCTCTTAATGGAGAGTGATGAATTGTGGTGGCGAGCAGGCTGGCAGCGAAGGGGAAAAGGCTGGTAAAGAGCAGCTACACAGCTATAGCAGCATCTCCTTCCCAGGAGGGGACTGCTGAGCCAATCAGCATGATGATGGGGTGGAGCCAAAGAGGCAGACCCAGCAGAGTGAGAACTCTCCTTTGTTCTGCCTCCAACCTGAGGCTCCCAAAGGCAGACCTCCCATTCACTCCAGGATTGCAGTTCCTGACTGCAAGGCAACATGTAGGAGGTGATTTTTCCTCATGGCTTCATTTGCCAAGCATGCTCAAAAGTCAGACATTCTCAGTTTCTCAGGATGGTGCTTGATTAGTTGGAGACATGGCACCACACTCACCCAGTCCCTCCCTTTCTATGGGTTAGGGCAGTCTGTGGTGAGTTGCCACTTCTCCTCTCTTTGGGGCAGATGTAGGCCCCTTCCAACTCTGCTATTCTATGATTCTATGATGTCACTTGAAGGGAGGAGCCACTAGCTTTCCATTACATCAGGGTGCGGAATACTTTTTGGCCCCAGAACCAAATTGGTTCCAGGCAAGCACATCAGGGGCTGCATGCCAGCTGTGCATGGGGCAACACCCAAAAGTGCATGGGGCACACATAAAAGTGGGCAGGACACCCCACTGCAGGCATGTGGATCCCTATGTGACTTCCCAGTCTCCATTCACACTTGGATATTCTCTCTCTTCGTCCGTCTGTCTGTCTGTCTGTCTGTCTCATACACACACACACACACACACACACACACACACACATACACAAGCAGAGATTGCCTAAAGCCCACTAAAGTTTTGGTTAGCTCTTTCCTTCTCTCCCTCAGCCTTTAGAGCTGGAGGTGGGGAACCCCAGGGCCAGGGGCCAAATTTGGCCCTCCTAGCTTCCAATCTGGCCCTATGGCACTCCAAAGAAGACCTTGCCCTCTTCCCCTGCTCCATCCCCCTTTCCCTTCCCTGGCTTGTGTGCATTTTTGTCCCTGATTCTAAAAGGTTCAAATGCTTCTCCTAAGGCTTAGTGAGAGCTAAAACAGTGAGAGCTAAAACTAGTGAGAGCTAAAACAGGCCAATTCTTTTGGGAGTTTGTCTCACCCCTTTTGCCTTTGGCCCGCCCACCACTGAAATGCCGCTCTCGAGAGCGTCTCCAAAATGGAATTCGGCGCTTGGACTGAAATAGGTCCTTCCTCCTTGCATCACGTAGTGGGCATCAGGGAAGGGTTGTGAGGGCACCTCCTGGAAACGAATAATGCAGTGAAGAGCAGGAGGATCTCCTTACTCCTCTCTATTGGGGTGGAACATAATATTTCCTTTGCTGGATCAGATCAATCCATCAAGTTCCTGTTTAGCTTTCAAATGTCCTGCTCCTCAAAGGGCTTCTAGCTTTAATCAATAGTGAAAGTTCAATATTTTATGGTATTTGTTATGACCTTTAAAGGGCTTCCAATATTACTTTAATATTACTTGAAATAAATGGGACTCAATGCAATAGTAAGCCATTATTTTGTGCAAATCAGGGTTACCGCTGTGTGGAGGGACGTGTGTGTGTGTGTGTGTGTAAAGCCTTAGTGGTTTAAGTCTGTCCAGGGACTGCACGTTACAAAGTCAGTTTATTGATTAATGAAGGAGCTGCTTAAACAATAGAGGTGACTAATCTCCTGAAGTAAAACCACGACAACAAAAACAGGAAATGAGTGATAGCACGGGATTATTTTAAGGAGCCCCAGCCGGACAGTGTTGTTAAAATAGTCTGAAAGGTGTGACACGTTGAATTCGCATTTCATGTATACGCAGTGGCTCGGGAAAATGTGAGAGTGATGTACTCTAGTGACGTCACAAAACATACATTTAAGCAGACAGAGCTGTACAAAAATTCAGGAGAAGCTGGGGGCATGGAACGGCTTCCAGACACATTTCCCGTTCCATGTGCCAAATGAGCACCGCGAAGGACCACAAAGGGTTGAGATTTGGCATGTCTTCAACAGTAACCCCTCCATATAAGTATTTCTGTGCGCGCGCGCAGGAAAGGTGTCTGTAGTGGTTCCTTTGCTAGGGGATGGTTGTTGCTGTGAGCCATATATTGCAGCAAGCTGTGTGTGTGCAATATATGCATTTTCGTTTTAGACCAAGAGCCTTTCCTTTGCGTTCTTGCCTAGAGAAAGAAATCCCTGCAGTGCCCCCTGCTGGTGAATGGCAGCTCACTCTTTTAGCTGTGTCAGTGATTGACTGAACCAAACCCATTGCTGACATAAAGCCAAGGGTGATACTGAAGACTGCCAGTTCATTTTAAATCACATCATTAAAATAACAGAAGTATATATCAATTTAAAACCACTGTTCACCGATTCCTCTTTATTTTTTAGACATGTGATGCTTTTGCCGCCGCCGAGCCAAATTGAGGAAATATGGGCACTCTGGAAAAGAAGAGATTTGCTTTTTAAACCTCTCATATATTTATTTGCATGTCACCTCCATCTTGGATCGGGATTTGCCTTTCCCTTGGCCTATGAAGGAAGTGAAGCCTTTCTGCAGCTGTGATGATGCACCTATGGATGGAGTGAAATGCTGTTATCAGTAGGAAACCTAGACAGAAACACTCTTTATATAGAATCAATTGAACAGTGCAGAGCACTGGTGTTCCACAGGGTTCCATGCACGCACCCTGCAGATCAACACCATCTGTGTGTACGTTTTCTGTGTTAGCTGCCCATCTTTTGAGAAATGCATATTCATTGCACTTGAGACAGAGAGAGAATGAGCCAATGATGCTAGATCATTTCGGAGGGCGACGTCAGTTACACCAAAGGCACTACTGCTTTATAATGGTTTATAATGGTATTAACAACTGTTGGGCCCAGGACGCATTCCATATAATGTTTTCAAAGTGTTATATCCTGCTTGGATATAGATCTGGCCTTAGATAGTTCTGCAAATATTCAGAGCATGTCCTTAGCCTGAGATCTTAGGGCTGGGTTGCAGAGGGATTGCAGGCGAGCAAGGGAAAGCAGGAGGGCTGTAGGATCCTGGGGAGGCAGTCCAAAGATGCAGCTTTAGCCAAAGCCAGATGGAAAGGAGGGCCGTGGACGAGCTCAGGGCTGCTCCTGTATCCAGTGCAGAGGCTGTCCATCTGCAGGGTCCTTTCGGTGGAGCAGCACGTGTCAAGCGGGGGACAAGGGTGCTGCACCCCTGTTTTGTGGCCACCTGGGCTTTCCTCCTGGGGAAATCCCTGATTCTCCAGCCATCTCCCCTCCACCCGCCACAGCCAGTAGGGTGGCTGCTTACTCATAACCAAAAAAGAGTGCAAAGAGGAAGCAGACTGGCATAACATTTGCATATCTATAGATATGGGCCAGTGCGCACATCACGATAAGCTGCCCTGAAAATCAGCCACGGTGGGTTGGTTGTTTTTGTTATTTTCTTTCTTGGTCTTTCGCAAATGCCCAAGTGCACAGATTCGCCTGTCTGCTATGTACAGTCTGAAGTAGAATCATAGAATAGCAGAGTTGGAAGGGGCCTACAAGGCCATCGAGTCCAACCTGTAAAGTGCAGTCACCTGTAAATTTAATTGTAAATTTGTAGAACCAGTATGGTGTAGTGGTTAGAGTGTTGGACTGGGACTCAGGAGAACCAGGTTCTAGCCCCCACTCAGCCATGAAGTTCACTGGTTGACTTAGGGCAGCCTTCCTCAACCTAGGGCGAGGAAGGCTGACTTAAGGTCAATCACTGACTTTCTACTTCACAGTGTTGTTGTGAGGATAAAATGGAGATGAGGAAGCCCATGTAAGCTACCCTGGGCGGGATATAAATATAATAAATAAATACATAACCTATTTCATTTTGGCACTTCCCTTGACAGCTTTTGAAGTTTGCTGTCAAGAGAAACGCTGAACTGGAGTAGGTAATTTGGAATTTGCCTTTTTCACAGCAGCCACACACTGGGCGACACTTTCATCGAGCTGTCCACCACATCCCCCAAAAGCTCTTTCATGGCCAGTCCCTAGTGCCTGTCTTCTGGGCAGTTATTCTGAGACCTTGGGACAACTCCTGAGAAGTCCCTGCTGCTTCTCATCACTGTGGGAGATGCTGCATGGAGCATCTGTCTACAGATGCTCTTTAGGCACTGGTGCTGCTGTGACAAGATGTCCTCTCTGCGATACAAAGGGAGAGATTGTGGGAACTGGTACGGCATCAAGAATTTGGAGCCCTAAAAGCCCAGTGTTTGACAGGCCAAGCGCCTGATGGACAGCACTGGCCTCTGTTAAGGGCACACTAACATCTGTTTACTGCAGGGAAGGGCCTCCCACAGCCTGTGGATTGGAAGTGGATGTTTTTAGGATCATTTGAACAATGTATATTATGTTTTAATTCAGTTTTATGTATTTTATCGTTTATTGTTCTCTGCCTCAATCAGAATGGAGAGGCAGGCAAGAAATAAACTTCTTCTTCTTCTTCTTCTTCTTCTTGTCTGCAGCCCACCATAGACGCCCAGTGCAGCCACTGCGCCTCCCCCAATTCCCAACTCCCACTGCTGGAGAGCTGGGCACAGGGGGATGACTCTCCCCAATGCTGCCGTCTTCCCCAGCACTGCTAGGCTTCCAGCCACACACCAAAACAGCTGTCGGGAACCCGATCGTTTTTGGGAAGAGAGTGCGCAAGGAGAGTCATCCTCACACACCTTTCCCCCAGCATGATTGGACTTGCTTGGAGAAGGGTGAGGTTAAAGCCTCTCTCCTCCCAGAAATTTGAATTAGGATGTACATGGGGCGGGGAGTTAGTGTGTGTGTTTGTGTGCGTGTGCGTGCACCTATTTGTGCCCCCCAACCCATCACCTGGCACTCAGGGGTAAAAATGTTGCCCACGCCTGGTTCCATGTTTTCATTCAGCCCCAGGATAGACAGAAGTATCACTTTATTGACACAGTTGCTTAGAACCCCGCCCCCTATCCTTATATGGGGCTCCCCAGTGGTCTCCCATCCAGGGACTGATCAAGCCCACTCCCACGGTTTCAGCCATTGCACAGTACCAGGGCTTCTGTGGGCATCTCCTCCTCCTGGCACACCTGGTTTTGCCATTTTAGCTTTCAGGTTGAAATTAGCTCTGGAGACAGAAGAACTCCCTCCCTCCCTCCCTCTGAGAAGGGATCCCTTCAGGGGAGGCTTAAGGAAATGTGCAAAGGAGGAGCTCTGCGAAGCAAGTTCCTGCCTGTAATTTGCAGCCAGTTGGAGAAGCTGGATCCTTTTTGGAGCACCAAGACACACATGCACACGACAGAGGCATAAAGATCAGCTCTGACTGGGCCTGGAAGTTTGGGTCTTCTTGCATTAGGAACGGAACCGGTCCCCAACTCAAGTGTTCCATTTCAGAAGAGTAGTCTTCTCAGGCCACTCTTCTGGAATACAAAAACAACACAAATGTTCCTGGCATCTCAAAAGCAAATGTATTTATTGTAGCAGAAGCTTTCTTGGGATGGTTCCTACTTGATCAGATGCATAAAGGAGGGCTGGCCCAAGATATTTTGCTGCCCGAGGCAAAGCACAAGATGGCACTCCCCCTCCAATTCCACGTACAAAAGCCAACTGGGCTGGTAGTTGAATCTTTCTTCCATGTTGGCAATGGGACAATATCCTCCACCACACCTGAAGGCAGCAGGCTAGCTCAGGGAGCGTAGAGCAGGCTGTATGCTGTACACCAGTCTCCTCTAATACCTTGCTGCCATTTCCCAGCATCTGCCTCCTGAGGTGACCACTTCACTTTGCCGAGTGGTAGGGCAGGCCCTGGCATGGAGTGATGGCTGATCACCAATGTGGGCAGGTATACATGCACCCTGATTACAGAGATTTTGTGGTTTCATAAAAAATAGCACAGGTGTGAGACCAAAGAAATGCAAGAGAGATTCTATGCAGCAGAACACAATGAATAAAGAATTTTATTAAAGGAACGCAAGATGGATAGCAAGCTATCAGGAATTAGGAAAGGAATTGAGAATAAAACTGCCAGTATCATACTGCCTTTATGCAAATCTATGGTACAACCGCACTTACTGTCAAGAAATACTTTTGTAAGCCGCCATGAGAGCCTTTTTTGGCTGAATGGCGGCATAAAAATCCTTAAATAAATAAAATAAATAAATTACTGTACTGTGTACAGTTCTGGTCACCACACCAGAAAGGATATTGAAGAGTTGGGGGGGGGGGGAGTGCAGAAAAGGGCAACTAAAATGATCAAGGGGCTGGAGCATCTTCCCTATGAGGAGGTTGCAACAGCTGGGATTGTTGAGCTTAGGAAAAAAAGGGTAAGGGATGTGTGTGATTAGAGGTGTACAAAATTATGTATGGTGTGGAGAATGTGGATAGGGATACATTTCCCCCCTTTCTCACAATACTAGAACCCAATGGGGTCATCCCATGAAGCTGATCGGTGGGAGGTTCAGGCCAGATAAAATGAAGGACTTCTCCATACATCACACAGTTAAACTATGGATGTACTGAGGGCCACCCCTTTGGATAGCCTTAAAAGGGGTTGTACAAATTCCTGGAGGAGAAGGCTATCAATGGTTATATGCTATCTCCAATATCAGACACTATGCCTCAGTACACCAGTTGCTGGGGAACATAGGCGGGAGGGTGCTGTTGCACTCATGTCCTGCTTGTGACAGAATGCTGGACTAGATGGACTCCTGGTCTGATCCAGCCTCAGGGTTCTTGTTACGTTCTCAATATTATCCCTTTTGATGGCATGGATGATGAGAAAGCTTGTCTTTGCCTTTCTCAGTTCCCACATCTGTTTCAGTTTTGGGGAGAATTTGAACCTTCAGACTGCATGGCTCCATAGCATGCAAATATATTTACAGCTTTCAAGTGTCTCCCTTCTACCTGAGATCTTCTTGACCAATGTAACATTGACCCATCTAACATCTTTCCTTGAGAATTCTAACCATTAACCCATGCCTGGACCAATCTGAGCCTCAGCTTTACTTTCTAAATGCTGCAAAACAACCTTGCAAGGGGCATATAAACACCACAGCATACCAAAGATTGGCTTATAGAATAGTAGATTTGGAAGGGGCCTATAAAGCCATCGAGTCTAACCCCCTGCTCAATGCAGGAATCCATCTTAAAGCTTCCCTGACAGATGGCTGTCCAGCTGCCTAGGGTGGGAGAGACCACAACCTCCCTAGGTAATTGGTTCCATTGTCATACTGCTCTAACAGTCAGGAAGTTTTTCCTGATGTCCAGCCAGAATCTGGCTTCCTGTAACTTGAGCCCGTTATTCCGTGTCCTGCACTCTGGGAGGATCGAGAAGAGATCCTGGCCCTCCTCTGTGTGACAACCTTTTAAGTATTTGAAGAGTGTCCCCTCACCCTTCTCTTCTCCAAGCTACACATGCCCAGTTCTTCCAGTCTCTCCTCATAGGGCTTTGTTTCCAGACCCCTGATCATCCTGGTTGCCCTCCTCTGAACCCGCTCCAACTTTTCTGCATCCTTCTTGAAGTGCGGTGCCCAGAACTGGACACAATACTCAAGATGAGGCTTCCAAACATACCTACATGTCTCCAGCTACCATCCACATCATACCACATAGTGCTGTGTTTACAGCAAGAGTGTTGAACCTCAAGTATGGGGGCCAAATCCAGCCCACCTGGGATCCCAATCTGGGCCTCTCTGGTTCCCTAGGTGGCCACTCCACTGTCCCCTGCACATTTCTTAATGTGATATATGTGATCATCGGCCATCAAGGCCCCTCTGCCCTTGAGTGAGGTTAGTCTTCTGCAAGAGCATCAATGGGCAGAGAGCAGACTTCAAACATGCAGACTGATAACACTCCGAAACCAGCAGGAGAGTATTCCAGTTTCCCAGTCATTGTACTCCAACCAAAAAATTTCAAGGCAGATTCCAATACGGAGCCAGTGAGCTGGAGTTCATTAGCAACCTTGGAGTTTGCTCTCAACAAATTCTTGGGACACTTTCCTCATCACAGATCACAATTGTCCCATATTAAGTATTTATTTGCACTATTCATCTTACTGTCCCTGAACATTATTAGTGGCTGCTATGGAGAATATATGCATGATCTCTCTCTCTCTCTCTCTAACAGAGAGAGATGTGTGTCTGTCTGTCCATCACTGCTATAGTGCCAAGATTGCAAAACCTAGACACCTGAAACTTGGCATGTATATTAATGGGCTCCTAGGGTTGTGCACCTCAGATTTATTTTCTTTTTAAAATGCATGAATTAATTTGATTTAATCTACATGTGCCCATGTGATTGAAGCATGAAGGAACAACTTCAGCCACTGAAGTTGGCTAGATGTCCCTAGCCAACACATAGAGATGCAGTCCATACAGTTTGAAGCCAGAGGAGATTAGCAGGCCAAGGGACAGTTATATACCTACCTACTCTCTCCTGCTGTGGGACTGCCCACTCTCAGGGCAAGGGAGTGGACAGACCCTCCCTTTCAAGGGGCTACTGGGGTGCACCCGGCAGGGGCTGTGCCAGTGGGCACAGGGTGGGCATCTCTGGGTCCATCTGCGTAAGTTTGTTTGCAGCCTTTGCTGTATCAATGTAAGGGCTATTCCCACCTGTGTGAACCCAAGTCCATTTGCAAGTGTAGAACTGTAAAACCCAACTGCTATGTTCTTCATTGCTTGGCCTTTTAGCCTCACTTTGTTAATTATTTTTACTCAGGGCGTATCCGCTCACCTGCTTAGGTGACCACATCATTGTGCATCTGACAAAGTGGGTTCTAGCCCACTAAGCCGTTTGCTGCCGTCTCGTTAGTCTTTGGGGCTACACAGCAAGACTTTGTCGCTGTTATTTCCAGGGGTGCTGCTGTTCAACCAGAGAAAAATTCTTGTTAAGGCTCTAGCACCTCTTGTTAACTAGGAGCTATTACTTCCTACGAAAACACTGGCTCACATTCCCAATAACTCAATTATGTTAATCATCCTATTAATAGTGTTACCGTTGTATAGAAGGAACTCTGTCCTGCTGTTGTAGCACTCAGGGTGAGAAACATCATGTTTTTAGAATTAGAACTTGGCTTCTAAGCAAAGGAGGAAAATATAAAGTTAGGGTTATGCTAAGTTTATAGCCACAACTTTCCAGCGACTTTGCTCCTTGGATTTCACATGGTATCCAAGGATATAGTATTGGATACTATATCCAATACAATATAGTATTGGATACTATATCCAATACAATATAGTATTGGATACTATATCCAATACAATATAGTATTGGATACTATATCCAAAACAATATAGTATTGGCTAAAATACTATAAAACTATAAATTAACAGGAATAACTAGAGACAATGATAAACAAGCAAAGAAGCAGCCATGTTGGTCCATTATAAAAAGGTGCAAAAAGAGAGGGAAAGAAGCACCCCCAAACCAAAGAAAAAGGGGGGAGCAAAGTGCTGGGTGCTATAAATCTATACTTTTATTCTTAAAATAGTTCTTCAATGTACCCAACGCGTTCTGGACATTGTCCTTCGTCAGGAGCTACATGTGAAACAAATAAAACTGCCAATTAGAAACACATTAAATTGAAAATAAAACATAAAACAGTTCAGGATTAAGTGTTTAAACAAGTATAACTGTCAATTACATACACATTTAAAAAAAAAACAAAAAAAAAGTTAGATAAACGATGGACAACACCCAAAGTTGATTCGCTGGTTACAATGATGCAACAAGCATTATGGAAAAGATAGAGCTATTTCGGTGCGCCCATCATAATATCATCCTTTGCATCAGGTGTGCTTTGGGATTAAGGCCCTTCTCTGAGTGTCTTTTTCATGCCCAGAGACATAGTTAAGTAAAGAAAAGGCTTCAGACCAATACTTACTAAGAGGTGTCTCAGCATGTTATGAGGTTTCCCTTGGCGAAACTTCTGCTTATGCTCTGGTCATCTTCTGCCTTGACCTCCAATGTTTTTTGTCCTGTATCTCAGCCCTCAGTTCTCTCTCTTCTGTCCAAAACTCACTGCCCACACCATTTCCCTCCTTAGAATGCCTACATTCACTTCTTCTCCCTTTACTGCAGACACCCCCGCTGATATCCAGAAAAATATATTTGCCCTTATGTAGGGTGACCATATGAAAAGGAGGACAGGGCTCCTGTATCTTTAACAGTTGTATTGAAAAGGGAATCTCAGCAGGTGTCATTCATATATTTGGGGAACCTGGTGAAATTTCCTCTTCATCACAACAGTTAAAGTTGCAGGTGCCCTGCCCTCTTTGATCTGGTCACTCTAGTATAGCTCCTGCACTTTAACTGTTGTGATGAAAAGGGAATTTTCCCAGGTTCCCCATATATACAAATGACACCTGCTGAAATTCCCTTCTCTATGCAACTGTTAAAGATACAGGAGCCCTGTCCTCCTTTTCATATGGTCACCCTACCCTTATGGTCTTGTCCCATCCTATCTTTCTGCTCTTTTCCCCCCATGATACCTGTGATCTTCAGTCTTCCAACTCCATGCAGAAGCTCACTGGCATTGCACAAGGGGTCTGCCAAGTGTGCCCAGGCACACCCTAATGTTTGGGACTGTCTCCACTTTCCTGCCCCCCCAACCTCAAATTGGGGCTTTTAAGGAGGACAGGAAGAGCGGGGGGTGCATTCCACTGCTTTCCCCACCCCACCCCTGCCAGAAAGGCCAATAGTTTTATTTGCAGGCGAGTGCTGGAGTTGTTGCCTGCTGCCAGCCCGCTGGCTCGACCAGACACTCTCTCCTTTGCTGCCCCCTTGCTCTTGCCTGCCCGGCCTGGCTGAACAGGATTCTTCACCATCTTTCTGCATCCACCTTCAGGTTTGCAACAGTGCAGGAGTGCTAAAACAGTGCCCCTGCTTTTTTTGGGTGTCCAGCCCCCCTTTTTTCAAGTAAATATGATGCAGTATCCAGCAAGCTGTTACTTTCATAGATATGGTTTGTGTGTGTATCTTGTGCCACCTTAAAAAAGAGAGTTGCTGCACAATCCTAAATATGTCTACTCGGAAGTAAGTCCCACTGAGAATAATAGGGCTTACTCTGAGGTAAATGTGCATAGAATTTCAGCCTGAAAAAGAGGGTCGAGAAAAGGCAAAAGAAGGGGATAAAGATGAAGCCATTGAAGAAATAGAATAGACAACTGTGGGCTTTTTAGCCCACACATTTAAACACTGTGGTGTCCCTAAACATACATTTAGTCCTGTGTAACAGCATTTCAATCCCAATCAAATAATCATAACAGAGTGAACCAGCCAGGTTTTCCATGGGAAAACTCTGTACATATACTTGTTTTAAATTTTAATTAATACATATATTATCCTTTCCTATAACAAAATGGTTCTTACTCCTAAGTAAGTGTGTTCAGCATCAGGGCAGCAGAGGGAAATCCTATTTTATTTAGTTATGCTACTGTGACATGTTAATTAAAAGCACAATCCTATGCATGTTTAGACAGAAAAAAAGGCCTACAACTCCAAGAATCCCCTAGCCAGCGTGGCTGGCTGGTGGAGCATGCTGACAGTTGCATGACTTTTTTTTTTCCGAACATGCGAAGGATTGCACCTTAAGTGAGTTTAAAATGTGAAACCCAGCACATGTATGGAATCTTTTTTTAAATATTATTACTCTAGCATCAGGAGCGCAGCAGCTGTGCAGTGTGGAAGGCGCACTGGGCTTCCCCATTGCCCTCCGCTCCAGTTGGGGCATTAGCTGCGCACGCTGACGTAGAAGCGTTTGTCCCTTAGAGCGTCATCAGACAAGTGTTTCATAGCACGCTTGTTACTGGGCATTCACGGATGTTCACGGGTCCCTCTCACGACATTGTCTGCCTCCTCCGCGCCTCCCGCTGGTTTCCTTTTTTTTCTGCCATTTTTTTGTAGTAAAATAGTCCAAACAAAATGCAATTATTCTGAGTCATAATGAAATTGGTCGCCGTTTCCTGCTGTGTGCAGAGACCTTTCGCTATAAAACACTCACTAGCAGGTGCTGTCCCACTACACGGAATGGGCTACATGGTTGTAGCTTGTTTCCTCTTTCTCTCCTGTGCAATTCTTCTCGCTGCTATGGTTGGAAAAGCAGCAAGAAGCAAGAGCAACAGAAAGGAAATGTGAATCCACCCCCTCCCTGTCTGAAGATACCCCATAACCTCCATCCAGGCCATTATTGCCTTATGGCTGGAACTTCATCCCAGAATACTCATGAGTTACCATCTTCTCTCTCCCTAAAATTATTATTTACTTATATAGCACCATCAATGTACATGGTGCTGTACATAGTAAAAGAGAGAAAGCTCCAAAACATGGAGTCCTGGGTACAGTTCTGTTCAACACACCTCAAAAAGTATATGGTAGAGCTGGAAAAGGTGAAGGAAAAGGACAACCAAGAAGATCAAGAGGAACTTTCCCCAAACTGATGTTTTGGATGACATCTCTCAGAATTCCTGATCATTGGTCATGATGACTAGAGATTATGGGAGTTGAAGTCCAAAGCATTTGGAAGGCACCAGGTTGGGAAAGTCTGATCAAGAGGCTGCATCAAACCCACCCTTCCATGAGGAAAGGTTACAAAGTTTGGGGGCTTTTTAATTAAGAAAAAAAATTGAGTGGGTAATTATGCCTGGTGTTGAGAAAGTGGACAATGGACAGAAAGTGGACAGTGAAATATTATTACTCTCTATTCAGCCCTGGTTAGGCCTCATCTAGAGCACTGCATCCAGTTCTGGGCTCCACAATTCAAGAAGGATGCAGACAAGCTGGAGCGTGTTCAGAGGAGGGCAACCAGGATGATCAGGGGTCTGGAAACAAAGCCCTATGAGGAGAGGCAGAAAGAACTGGGCATGTTTAGCCTGGAGAAGAGAAGATGGAGGGGAGACATGATAGCACTCTTCAAATACTTAAAAGGTTGTCACACAGAGGAGGGCCAGGATCTCTTCTCGATCCTCCCAGAGTGCAGGACACGGAATAACGGGCTCAAGTTAAAGGAAGCCAGATTCCAGCTGGACATCAGGAAAAACTTCCTGACTGTTAGAGCAGTACGACAATGGAATCAGTTACCTAGGGAGGTTGTGGGCTCTCCCACACTAGAGGCCTTCAAGAGGCAGCTAGACAGCCATCTGTCAGGGATGCTTTAGGGTGGATTCCTGCATTGAGCAGGGGGTTGGACTCGATGGCCTTGTAGGCCCCTTCCAACTCTGCTATTCTGTGATTCTATTCCTTCTTTCTCATAACATATTAGATTGTAAGCGTATGTGGCAGGGTCTTGCTATTTACTGTGTAATCTGTACAGCACCATGTACATTGATGTATAAATAAATAAATATAAATAAATAAATAAATAAATAAATAAATAATAATAACAACACTGGCACCTGGGCTCTGCCCATGGAGCTGAATGGTGGGAGAGTCAGGATAGATAAAAGGAAGTTCTACTTCACACATAGCACGTAATGAAAGCACAGAATTCTCTACCACAAGATGTAGTGATGGCCACCAACTTGGCTTGCTTTCAGAGGGAACTAGACAAATTCCTAGAGAGTAAGGCTGACAATGGCCACTAGTCCTGACGGCTATATATTACCTGCAGTTGTATCACAGGCAGCCACATGCCTTTGAATTCCGGCTGCTTGGGAACATGATTGGGAGGCTGCTGTTGCCCTCAGGCTCACCTTTGGGGCTTTCCACTGGCAGTTTGGTTGGCCATGGTGGGAAAAAGAATGCTGGTCCAGACAGGCCTTTGCCCTGATCCAGCTGGGTTCATCTTATGTTCTCTTGGTTTCATTACCAACTGTTCTAGGGCACAGTTGTTCACAGTTTCTAGGAATTTTTCCTAATTGTTATGCCAAGAACATGCTTTTATCCCGCCTATGTGATGTCAATTGAAGCCGCTAATAACATCAACCCTTTTTTCGACAGATGCTTCTCTGCTTGTTTAATGCCACACATATCAAATCTGATAGTTTGAGAAGCAAAAAATAATTTTAGGAAGTGGTAAACCACCAGCGACTACATTATTTTCCAGCTATTTTATTATTTCTCTTAAATCACAATGCTTTTAAATGGGAAAAAGTGCCCCAATTACATTCTTTGCATTCCTTTTGGCCCTTATCCTGACTTTGAAGGGGGGGCTTTGACCTTCAGGTATGTTGCTTTTAACTTACACTTTTTATTAACAAAGGGCATGTGAAAGTAAAGTGTTTCATGCTGCCAACTTAACTTCTTTAATTAAAAGTGGAAATTATAAATGGGTTCAGCCATCGGTGCAGTTCGAATGCCATCAATGGGGAAAATAGGCTTAAAATTAGAACTGTAGGCACAGCAGTGGCTTTCGATGGTGCATGCAGCTCCACTTCATTTATCCACAGAGATGAATTTCTGAATCATTCAACGTATGCTTAAAAAAAAGCAAAGAACAGTAAGACTTAAGATTCAAGCAGCACAGGACAGGGGAGGGAAGGGTCTTCCTCAGAAGTGCAAGGAGGCCTGGAGTTTAAGGGCTGAGGCCCCCTTCCCCAACTTGGCCCCTTCCAGATATATTGGGCCACAGTCCCCATCATTCCAAGTCAGGGTATCCAGGGATGGTGGGAGTTGTAGTCTAACAGATCTGGAAGGTGCCACTTTGGGGAACGGTAGGTTACTTAATAGACCAGGGCAGGATCTACACTACTGCTTATAATGGTTTATAATGGTTTTGACAACTGTTCAGGCCCGGGACACATTATATATACTGTTTTCAAACCGTTTTTAAAGTGTTGTATTCTGCTTGGTGTAGATCTGGCCCAGGGCTGTTGAACCTCAGGCCTGTGGGTGAAATATGGCTCGCCTAGGGTCTCAAGTTCACCGTACCTCTTTCCCTGGCCACATCCTCTTTTCTCCCACCCACCGTCCATTGTAAAAGGTTGAAACAAAGCCCTATGAAGAGAGACTGAAAGAACTGGGCATGTTTAGCCTGGAGAAGAGAAGATTGAGGGGAAACATGATAGCACTCTTCCAATACTTAAAAGGTTGTCACACAGAGGAGGGCCAGGATCTCTCCTTGATCCTCCCAGAAGGCAGGACATAGAATAATGGGCTCAAGTTACAGGAAGCCAGATTCTGGCTGGACATCAGGAAAAACTTCCTGACTGTTAGAGCAGTACGACAATGCAGTTACCTAGGGAGGTTGTGGGCTCTCCCACACTAGAGGCCTTCAAGAGGCAGCTAGACAGCCATCTGTCAGGGATGCTTTAGGGTGGATTCCTGCATTGAGCAGGGGGTTGGACTCGATGGCCTTGTAGGCCCCTTCCAACTCTGCTATTCTATGATTCTATGAAATGCCTCCCCTGAGGCTGAGTCAGCGACAGTTAAAGCTAAAATAGGCCTGCCTTTGGCCCCACCCAGCCACCCGTGGAAAATAGCCCACAAGAGCTTCTCTGAAATTTTTGCTGAAAGAGGGTTGACGCTTCTGGTTTAGACCATCCATTTTGTTTTGCTTTTGAGCGGCAGAAAGGCAGGTTCTCAGTCTTTGGCCCTGGCCTGTCCAGTCCACAGGCTCCATGCTATTTGCCAATCGCAGTGGTCGATGTTTTCGGGTCTTGGCCTGTGCAGTCCATGGTAATTCCCTTGGCCTAGTCCCAGCCTCGGTTCATGCAGCCCCTGGTTCTAGCCCTGGAATCCTTGAGAAAGAGTTGAGAAATGGATATACTCAAGTGTGTCGCTCTATAGAAATTGCTTCCCTTTGTGGTGCTGCTAAATTTGGAGACCAACATTCAGTAACATTATTAAATTATTAATTAAACACATTCTAAAATACATGATTTAAAACACCACCACCATATAAAATAGCAATAATAAAATAATAATGCAATAAAATCAACAATACAAAACTAATAAATGTGCCAGCACAGCATAAAGTACAAATCAGCTATGATGGAAAACACATTGACTAAAATACGGTAATGAGCATAAATAAAATACAATATTTAAAAAGACTTTCAAAGACTTAAAAAGCTTGGGAGAACAAGGAAATCTTAGCCTGGTGCTGAAGAAATGGCACTGTGGGCACCCCTGAAAAGGCCTTCCCTTGTGTTGTCGCCCTGAGGGCGTACTTGGGGAAGGCCTCTTTCTGTGGAAGGAAGGTCACCTTCTGTGAAGGCCTCAAAGCTTGTGCATATGGGGCATATATCCATAAAGTATGGTTAAGGTACATAAGGGAGGATGCATTCTGTCAGGTACTGAGGTTCCAAACCATGTAGAGTTTTAAAACTCTAAAACAGCCCTTAGAATTAAACTGCTATTATGAAGTAGTGTTGAGGACTGCAGGATATAATACTTTGAGTAGGGTGACCATATGAAAAGGAGGACAGGGCTCTTGTATCTTTAAGAGTTGTATTGAAAAGGGAATTTCTGCAGGTGTCATTTGTATATATGGGGAACCTGGTGAAATTTCCTCTTCATCACAACAGTGAAAGCTGCAGGTGCCCTGCCTTCTTTTAAAATGGTCACTCTAGTATAGCTCCTGCAGCTTTAACTGTTTTGATGAAATGACACCTGCTGAAATTCTCTTTTCTATGCAACTGTTAAAAATACAGGAGACCTGTCCTCCTTTTCATAAGGTCACCCTAACTTTGAGAACGTTTTGAAAACTGTATATGTAGTATGTCCTGGGCCTAAACAGTTTTCACTACTGTTATAAGCCATTATAAAGCAGTAGTGTAGATCCTGCCCAGGACAGAAGATATAATACTATGTTAAATCAGATGCTAAATGATTTCTCTCCTGTAGTCTTCAATTTGTAACCCTCTCTTGTTTTCCCACTGCTGCTTCCGTTCCCCCCTCCCCCCAAAACAACAACAACAACAACAGCACACTGAGGAGTAAAAGATGCAGAAAGCCCTTCCCTGACCACCAAATCTGGAAGCATCCTTTCTGATCCAGGACTGGATGTCTCCTCACCCAGCGGAGTTTGCGGTCATCCCCAGGCCTGTGCCTGCACCTACACGGCTTTTATAGCATTCCGATTTGCTCACACAGTACGTGATACCCCCAAACAACCCCTTGCTTTCATCCTGCTTTATTACTTCCCCATCTTTTCTTTTCACTTACGTGCAGGATCCACTGAGAAGGCAAGCCCAAGTGAAGAAGCAGTACAGCAAGCTTTGGGTTACCTGCCAAATAATTTGTGTTATAACGAGTTACTCACAGCTCCCTGAGGATATGTCTGCCACGGATGGGGAGCCAGGGTTTCCCCCACCCTGAGAGCACACCTTTCAGCACTTTCCTCTGTGAGCTTTGAACAAACGTTCTGAACAGGAGCTAAGCGGAAGAAAAGAGGACCCAGCTTCTCAGTTCCGCTCAGAAGGAGTGAAGGTGTTGTGCCGGCCCAGGAAGGCGTTATAGAATGGACGGGGTGGTTTTTTTTAACATACTCAGATTATGCAGTTGGAAACTTGGCTACGTAAAGCAGTAATGCCCAAATTGTTTGCCAGGGTGTGCTTGTGGGCTGTAAGAAAACTGTGGTGGCTGGTGCATCACGGGAAATATGGGGAAGGATGCTGGGAGCAGCTGACTCCCATTTGTCTGCTTGATTCGCTACTGGGACTTTGTGCCTTTCCTTTCAGACTTTTCCAGGAGGGGCAAGTATGAATCCCTCAAGCTGTGTAGGTTATTTGTCTGAAGGGGAGAGGAGGGAGGTCCCTGCATTCTGATGTTAGTATCAAGGCAGCAGGTTGGGGTTGAACCCCACAGTGTATTTCCAGGTGTTCCTGAATACATATTCAGTAGATTATGAGGTCTGCTAGGGTCAGGGTCTCTTGTATCCTGAGTCAATTCATCTTTTATCTGCTCCTCTAACTCCTCCTCAAGCTGATTGACAATATACCAGAAATGTACGAAATACACTACTATAGTCCAGCACAGATCTAGAGTCCTGGTGGACACTACCAATAGGGCAACTCACCGCTTTCCTCTTGGGGAGTGGTGATGGTGATGGTGGTCTTAAAAGGCCTGCTTGAATACTGCATGAAAGACAGTCCAGTTTTCCAAAAGTGCATTCGACTCCAGGAGGCACCGGGTGGCCCACTTGGCTGCAGTGTCCTTCAACAGGTTGGTGGAGGTGTCATCCAGTGAACCAAAAGCTGGGGAATAGTCCTCAATCACCCAGAGCAGACATCGACTGATTTCCCACCACTAAACCTTCCATTCCATATGTGTGGGCTGAGTTACTGTCCTATCTATTTATTTACTTGATTTATACCCTGCCTTTCCACCAAAAATTGAAAAAGGTGCTCAAATCAGCTAATACTAATAAAACTAAGATTGAAATAAACTGAGTTAAAACAATAATCAAAGCAAATAGATTAAAAGCACAATAATAAAAGAAGTAAAAACAGAATCTACTTCAATAACAAACCAGCTTGCATGCCAAAGGCCTGCATGCATAAAAAAAGTTATTTGCCTGCTGGACAGCCAAGAGGGGGCACCAAACTAGCTTCCCTCAGCAGGGAGTTCCCAAGTTTGCAAGTGTCAAATGAGAAGATCCTTTCTTGTCTGCCCACCGAACGAGCCTCCAATGCCGGTGGGACTGAGAGAAGGGCTTCCCCAGAAGACCTTAAATCAAGAATGTGGTCTTTCAGGAAGCCTGGTTCCACGTTGTATAAGGTTTTATAGGTCATGACCATCACTTTGAATTGGGCTTGGAAACAGCCAATGAAACTGTTGTAACAAGGGAGTCACATGCTTCCTGTCTTAGCTTCCTGTCTCCAGAAGGATCTGGAACTGTACTGGAAGGGCAGGGGCATGTCGGATGGGGCAGCATCACATCTGACTATGCAGGATCACAATAGGCCAGAACAGGACCTTGGACAGATCTGTGCTGGCTGGAACGCACCCAAGGAGAACTATTGTTTCAGTAACATGCAGAGGCTTTAGGAAAGCTGACTGATCTGAACCTGCTGTCAATGCCGCCGTCTGTGAAGAGATAAAGGGCCGTTGTCTGATTCTGCAGCCACTAGTTCCTCTCGCATGGCAGAAGTGAGGTCTGCATGGGCGGCAAGGTGGATGGGGAGTGCTGCCTGAGTCTGAGAAGTCTGGTAAAGTAGGTCCTCAAACTTGAAAAGTCCTGGGGAAGCAGGTGAGGGTTCACTGGATGATACCTCCATCAGCTCTGAGTCCTCCTCTGAGCCAGATCAGGGCCAGAGAACAAGGCAGCTGTCATGGTCAGCTCCGGAAGCTGAAAAGATGCTTCTGAATTTGCTCAGAATGGCCATTCAGGAAGAAAAAAAAACCTGCAAATTGCATGATCTCAGCAGGTAACGATCCATCTGAGCATGCTCAGAAGCATCGGTTCAGTTTTTGGAATCACCCTTGTAGACCAGCCTGTCTGGGATAGTGAGCTCAAACTCTTTTCTGCCACTGGTTACCCTCCTTGTAATCGCAAAGGTGTGTTTCGCTCTCTCTCTGCCCTCCAGATGTGTTTGACTACAGCCACGTATTCACTGCACCCTTTGCTGTGTTTTTTTTTTTTATTGTCATTTGGAAAATCTCCTTCACGTTGAAACTGTTAAGAAACTGGTCTGTCCTTTTGCTATTTCTTATTACGTTGACTGCTAGACTGGATTTCTCTTTCCCCCATCCTTCTCTTGAGCACCTTTCATCTGTGCTCAGTTCTGCCACCTACCTCATTTTTCCAGTGACCTCTGTGTGTGACACTTGAAGATTGCTGGGGGTCTTGACAGACCACTTAATACACTTCGTTTGTTCTTTAAATCAAAGCACCTGCACAACTCATATTTTAATAGTGTTTTTCCTTTCTTTCAGCAACAGCATCATAATCAAAACTAGCACTTCATTATCAAAGTCATAGGCCCCAAACCAGGGCCTTGTTAGCCTGTTAGATAATTCAGCCCTGGTCAAAATGGCCTTGATCTCCATCATTAGAAGAAATAAATCAAGTGCAGGGTCAAATATAAACATTCTTGACTGTTCTGCATCCTTTCCAAGGACTATTTGAATGGAATTCCAAGTAAATTGGTTGAAAACATTATTAAAGACAAAATTAGTAAGCATATAGAAGCGCAGGTCCTACTGAAGAAGAATCAACATGGCTTCCACAAAGGCAAGTCCTGTCTCACTGATCTCCTAGAATTCTTTGAAAGTGTCAACAAACATGTGGTCAGGGGTGATCCGGTGGACATCATCATCATCATCATCATCATCATCATCATCATACCGCCCCATAGCCGAAGCTCTCTGGATGGTTTACAAAGATTAAAACTGAACATTTAAGAAATCAGATATACAAAATTTAAAACATGTAAAAACATAAAACAGATAATATACAAAATTTAAAATCCATAAAAACATAAAACAGATAATATACAAAGACAATATCCATTTAAATGGATATTGATCTGGGGCCAGGTAGAAGGCTCAACATATGCTGTTAAATGCCTGGGAGAAAAGTCTTGACCTAGTGCCGAAAAGATAACAATGTTGGCATCAAGTGAGCCTCCTCGGGGAGAGCATTCCATAATTGGAATGCCACCACTGAAAAGGCCCTCTCCCTTGTTGCCATCCTCCGAGCTTCCTTTGGAGTAGGCACCCGGAGGAGGCCCTTAGATGTTGAGCGTAGTGTATGGGTAGGTTCATGTCGGAAGAGGCGTTCCGTCAGGTACTGTGGTTCCAAGCCGTGTAAGGCTTTAAAGGTTAAAACCAGCAGCTTGGACACATGCAGGCAGCCAATGTAAGCAGGCCAGAATTGGTCTTACATGTTCGAACCTTCTGGCTCCTGTTATCTATCTGGCCACTGCATTTTTCAAAAGCTGCAGCTTCTGAACTGTCTTCAAAGGCAACCCCATGTAGAGCGCATTGCAGTAATCTAACTTGGAGGTTACCAGAGCATAGACAACTGAACCCAGGTTATCCCTGTCCAGATAGGGACGTAGCTGGGCCACCAACCAAAGTTGGTGGAAGGCACTCCATGCCACTGAGGCCACCTGAGCCTCAATTTACAGAGATGGTTCTAGGAGAACCCCCAAGCTACGGACTTGCTCTGTCAGGGGGAGTGTAACCCCATCCAGAACAACTTGGACACCCTCCATCCGGTCAGCAGAACCACCCACTAACAGCATCTCAGCCTTGTCTGGATTGAGTTTCAGTTTATTAGCCAGCCCATTGTCGCAGCCAGGCACCAGTTCAGCACATCCACAGCCTCGCCTGATGAAGATGAAAAGGAGAAATAGAGATGCATGTCATCAGCATACTGATGACAATGCACTCCAAAACTCCAGGTGACCACACTCAACAGTTTCATGTAGATGTTGAACAGCATGGGGGCAAGACTGACCCCTGCAGAACCCCATACTGGAGAGTCCACGGGGCCAAGCAATGTTCCCCAAGCACCACCTTCTGGAGCCGACCCACCAAGTAGGAGCGGAACCACTGCAATGCACTCCCACTCCCAACTCAGCCAGTCGTTTGAGAAGGATACCATGGTCGATGGTATCAGAAGCCGCTGAGAGATCAAGAAAATCAAGGGGATGTAAATGGCATAAACTGGGCAAATGCACTCCTTGCCACAGCAGCCACTGGACCCTCCAAGATGAATGCTGGGTCCTTCTGGACTCTCCATTGTTTGGGCTACTGTGCTGTACCCTTCTTTCCTTATCCGTCTCTCTATTCCTGTTCCTTTTCAGTCTCAGCTTATTAAAGAGCTCCCTGTGCAGCCACAATGGCTTCTTTAGACATCTCCCATTTTTCCTTCTTATTGGAATATTTTGCAATGGTCTTATCCATCTGGAACTTCTTTTCTCCTTCAAAATTTCTAGCCATGCGATCCAACCCAAGTTTTCTCCGAGATCTTTGAAACTGGCTTTTCTAAAGACTTGAGATGTAAGTATGCTCAGTTTTCACCTCCCTTGCTATCATGAATTCTAAGACGACATGGTCACTTTTCTCCAAGGTTCCTGTTACTTCCACTTCATCATCCAGTTCTTCCCTGCAGGATTATACCATACACCTCCTCCACAAAGACACCTGGCAGGTTAGAGAGAAGGCTGGCTGGAACCCTTCTCGCTTACACAATAGCCCTCTTTACAGGGACAACCTAGGTCAGGAGTGTTGAATAGGGATGTGCTCCGCTTCTAATCGGACCGGCGAATTAGAAGCGGAATGGGGTGCTTCGCCTGCCCTTAAGGCGGAGGCGAAGAGGATTGGAGGGCCGGCAGAGCGTGGCGAAGAGGATCGAGGTGAAGGCGGATCCTTCGCCTCGATCCGGAGCTCCGCCGGAAAGGTAAGTGGGGTTTACCGGGCCCTGCCGCTGTCGCCCATGTGGCGACAGGGCCCGGTAACCCCCCCTCCTCTCCCTTACCTGCGTCCGTCCGCGGTCCGTCGGCTTCTTCAATTGAGCCCGCGGTTGCGGCCCAGACTTCCTGGTTGAACCGCGGGCTCAATTGAAGAAGCCGACGGACCGCGGACGGACGCAGGTAACGCCCCCCTCCCCCTTGGTCCCTTACCGGGCTCTGCCAACGTCGCCGCACGGCCGGCGACGGCAGCAGGGCCTGGTAACCCCCCCGCCCTCCTCTCCTGGCCTTACCTGGCGCCACTCCCCTCCACTGCAGAGCTCTGATTCAGAGCCGGAGCTCCGCAGCGAAGAGGAGTGGAGTATGGGCAGAGCGGCGCAGAGTGGAGCGGGCTGATCCGAAATTTTCGGATTGGCCTGCGGGGTGGAGCGGGGGGTCCGTGCACACCCCTAGTGTTGAACTTCTTTCATCCTGAGGACTGAGTTCAATTTTGGAGAAGTTTTTCGGGGCTACATTCCAGTGGTGGGCAGTGCCAAAACCATCATATTCTCTGATGATGACACCATTTATTTGCATCTCGCGTTTGCCTCCAAAAGGAAGCCAAAAGTGGTTCACAGTACCATCAAACGGAATACAAAAGTAAATATCAAACGGAATACAAAAATAAAATATCAAAATTCAACAATATGAAAAATTATCTAACAATAAAAATACTAAAACAAACCTATAGACAAGCTCTCAAGTCAGAACTTAAACAACGTCAACTCAATTATTATATACAACATTTATAATTTTATTGAGCAAACAAGGGGGCAAAGCAAAGATACCACCCTATTTTAGCTTATAGCTTTTACACAGAATCATAGAATCACAAAATAGTAGAGTTGGACCATTGGGTCCAACCCCCTGCTCATTGCAGGACTCTACCTTAAAGCATCCCTGGCAGATGGCTATCCAGCTGCCTCTTGAACACCACTAGGGTGGGAGAGCCCACCACTTCCCTGGGTCATTGGGGAGCCAGGAACTAAGCAGCATTTCAAACTTTTCAAATGGGGTAGAAATTGTGCAAGCTGGGAAATGACCAAATAAGAAGCAGTCGTGGCAGGTGGGGGCAAGGGGGAAGTCGGAACCACCTGGTGATGTGTGGAAGGGGTATGGTCCTTCTGGGGAAACCTGGGCCGGCGGGATTTGGCTCCTGGGCCAGCAGTTCAATACACGCAAGGGGAAATGGCACTGAGGTGACAAAATCTGCCCTCAGCCTATGTATGTTTAGTTGTCATGCAACCTGAACACGTGTACACTTCTTGCAGGATTCCTGCTCAACTCAAGAACAGTTTTGTGTGGAACCAACTGAACACGTGTAGCTGGGAGGTAAGGCTTGCCTCCATGTGATCCCATTCTTACCTTATGTGCATTCAGGGGTTCATCAGACGAATGTTTTATCGCACGCTCTCTACTGTCCACCCACGGATTTTCGCGCATCCTTTAGACAATGCTGTCCACCTCCCATGCACCTCCCACTCCTTCTTGCCTGTTTTCCATCACAAAATGGACCCCTTTTAATCCAACTTTTTTTAGGAAATGGAATGTGCTGCGATCTCCTGCTGCGTGCAGGAAAAATGGTGCAATAAAAACACCCCCTGAATGGGCTGCGTTGTCTTGTTTACTTCTTCTTCCTTCTCCGAGGAGAAAGAGGAAGTATTGTGGGACAGGAGCAGGAGCGGAAAAGTGGGAATCACAATTCTGCGCACCCACCCACCCCGGTCTCATGACGTTCTCACTCAACCCAGACCGATTGCATTTTCTATCTCCCGTGTAGGAGTGTCCCATTGTCTGAGGCTGATAGGGCACAGCCCAGACATGGGTTTATGTCCTCTGCCTTTGTGAGTATTAAAAGACAAATGTGATAAAAGGAACTCAGTACCACGATCATGTTGAATTTGTTTCTGTGATTCTGCGGAAGATGTGTAATGTGAGGGGAGAATATGAATGTGGTTATTAAATAACTGGAATTCAATTGAGTCTTGAAGTTGAAACTTTCAGGTTAGTAATAGCATGAGTGTTCTTTCTTTAAGCCTCTCGTAGATTATATTTGCAGCTGAATATTTAGCAGTGTATTGGGTGAGGCCTGCAGGCGTAAAATGGCACCTCCATGAATTTAAGCATCCCATCTTTGACACCCTTTATCCTGTTCACTTCTCATGGGTATTTTTTTAACTTGCTGCAACAGATGAGGGGTTCGTTAACCATCTGTTAACCTTTTTTTCCTTTCTCCTTCTCTTTTTCTCTCTCTGTGTAGAGTTGCTTAAGGCAAGAAGACCTAGAGCGAGCGCAACTGAAACAAAAAGCAAAGGAGGTAAGCAGAGCTCAAGATCATTACACTTGACATTTCAAGGCTTGAACATATTAATTTTTTATGCCTTGGTACTTGTATATCGTTAATAAAAATCTGACTAAAAACTTTTTAGGATGTATTTGTTGCTTTGCCTTTGATCTTAATGTTTGCAAACTAATACATTAATACATGGGAAGCCTAAGGAGATTTTATGAGAGTGTATTTCCATACATTATGTTTTCATTTCCATTTTAGGTAGCTTTTTTTTGCTTTTGTTGCATTGTTGATGGTGGCAGTGGTTTGGGTGGTAGACATGTGCTTTGCCTTTGTCTTGCAAAATGTGATTTCCGAGTGGTGCGTTGCCACGTTCAAAAAGCGAAACACTGTGGTGGGCAGGTGTCTCCAGTTATTATTGGTATTTAGTTATTTTTAAGGGAGAAAAATTCACTGTGCTTTTTCACCAGTTCAGTTGTGCAAAGACAATCAATTAAACAATGCCTGAATTGTTAATGTTACAATAGGATGTCCTGTTTCTGTTTGAGGGAAAGCAACCTGGAGGGAATCTACATGTCGTACTGAGGGCGCTTGTATGCGCCCCCAGTACGCCCCCAAAACGATGGTGTAGATTCTGCCTACCTGCAGCCCAGAAGAGCCGGAGGAGGAGGCCGCTGGGGAATCCGGCCGCGTCCTTGCCGCCGCCTCCCCACCGGCCTCCTGCTGCCAGGGTAAGAGTGACCCGGGTCGGAGAGCTCGGCGGAAGTGGAAGCCGAGCTCTCTGACCCGGGTCGCTCTTACCCCAGCAGCAGGAGGCCAGCGGGGAGGCGGCGGCGGCGGCAAGGACGTGTAGATTCCTTCCTGGCCTCCTGCTATATTAAGGATGCTTCTTTTGAAAATAAATAAACAAACAAATAAATAAATAAATAAAACGCTTGTTGGCTCAAACGGTGACCCCTCTCCATTAAGCAGTGGGTGGATGGCAGCTTCCAGCACTGCTGAGCGCATGATGTAGCACTCAGCTGGGAGGGTGAAAAGCACAACCCAGATGGGAAAAATAGCCAGGCACCAGATGGCCTAGGACGGTGGGGTTGGTTGGTTCTCTTTCAGTCCAAGGGTCACATTCAATTTTGGAGAAGCTCTCAGGGCCTCATTCTGGTGTTGTGCAAGACCTCCTTCCCTAAGGGGAAGAAAGCCTTACCTTGGGGATGGAGGGAAGGAGAGCAGGTGGCACGCAGGGCTCACCACTACTCACCAAAGGCCTGATGGCCACCTTCTCCAGCTTGGTGCCCTCCATGCTGGCTGAGGGAGTTGTTCACATTTCAAACTTCCTGCATTTGAAGTCTTGAACCATCTTTGCAGAGATGTTGACCATCCCAGATATAAAATGTAATGTATACAAGATGCTTCACAAGAATAACAAAGTGACTACTGCTTTAGGAGCATCCGTAATTCCTTCCAGTACTTTTCGCGGTGCAATTCAAAGTGCTGAGGATCATCTACAAAGCCCCAAACGGCTTGGCTTCAAGTTCGCTGGTGGACCAACTCCTCCTACATGAACCTGCCCACCCACGGCATGGCTGTCAGCACAGGTGTTGAAGCTCAGGCACAGGACCAAGGCCAAGACGTCCTTCCCCAAAGTAGCAGGTGGCTCTCACTTTCCTGGTGACGTGGTTTCCTGGCTTTTGCCCAATTCCTTCCCCATTCCCAAAGGTTGAAATGTCACTCCTGAAGCTCAGTTACGGGCTGTCAGAGTTGCAAGTGGTTCCACCCCGTTTTGCTCTACCCCCTTTACATTTGGCCCTTCCCACGGCTGGAATGAGCTTCTCCGAAATTGAACACATTGCTCAGGCCGAAGGAGGCTCAACACCATTGATCTAAGTGCCTGCTACTTGTACCACCACTTTCTAAAGCCTGGGATGCAGGATGAGACCTTTTTAGTTGAAGAACTTCCTCCCTAAAGAGGTTCAATTGGCTCCCTTCCTTCTGAGTTTTAGAAGGGCAATGAGGACATGCTTGTTTCTCTATGTTTTTAATTTCCTGGAGGGCTGTCTTGACAGTGCTGCATTGGCGCCGCATTCTCCCCAAACCCTGAGCTTTTGGTCCACTGGGGTTGTGCCGGGTAATCCCCACACCAAGGAGCGAGTGTGGGGTTTACGGTCACCTCCCTGTCCCTCCTTGGCTTTCTCCCCACGCCGGAGGGACTGCAGGGTGCAGGGTGTTTCGGCGGCATTCGGCTTGCTGCCCACCCCCTGCACTCTGCCTAGGCAGATGGTGACCAATCAGGGGTCGCCATCCACCTGGCCACGCCTCCACATCGAGGACAGAGTGAGGTTAGATGGCCGAAGGGCCGTGTTCCCCTCCCTCCATCCTGAAAAGTTGTGGTAAATCCCTACCTTTTAAAATGTGGGGCTTCCCTGGAAAGCCCTGCGATGGCTTTGAGGTGGCTGCTGCATCGTATAATTGATGCAGCGCCACCATGGAGCCACCTCAGGCTTCCAGAACGTATAGACCTGCTTTGGTTTTTGTATGATTCTCCTGTTTTGTATTATAATGATTACTTTCTGTCTTTATGGTTTTTATATTCTGAAAGGCACTTTGAGCAACTTGTGTTTTGGAAGGGACAAGTAGGCAAAAAGTGAATCAAATAATAAATAATTGTTAAACTCACCTATTGTTCTCGTCTGATGTTGTTTTCATTGATCTTACACCCTTGGTTTGTTTTGGGTGTCTTTGTTGTATGAATGGTACTATTTAGGGCTGAGCTCCACTTCGGTTCAGAGAAGTGATAGTGGAGTGGCCAGATCGGGTCGGGGGGGGCTGCGGATCAAGGCGAAGTGGTTGGCCTTGATCTGGAGCTCTGGACAAAGGTAAGTGGGGGGAGGGGGGCTTACCTGTGCGGTTGCGGCGATGGAGCCAGGTAAGGGGGGAGGGGGGCTTACCTGTGTTCGTTGCGGGTTTCAGTTGAGGCCCCAGCTTCAAGCTGGAAGAGGCTGCGGCGTTCTCTTCCGACTTGAAGCCGGGGCCTCAATTGAAGCCCGCGACGGACTGCGACAGAGGCAGGTAAGGGGGTGGGGGTTGGCTTACCTGGCGGCGATGCCAGTGCCGGTGAAGCCGGATCTCGCTCCACAGAGCCGAGCGGGGGATGGGCAAATTGACTCAAAGCGGTTCGGGCTCGATCCAGAAGTTCCGGATCAGGCGACAAAGCGGTTTGGGGAGTCCATGCACAGCCCTAGTACTATTTCTGTTTTTATTGCATTGTGTTATTTTAATTTGGAATCTGTCTTGGGGGCCAAAAAGTGGGACAAACATTTTAATTAAATAATATGGTCATGTTGCAGTGATCCTTCCCCTTTACATTTATGGAATCAATACAAGGTCAAAAAGCGTTGCAACATTGTAACGAAATTGTGTTTGGGGTGGGGGATAAGGGCTGCAGAACCTCAACCACTGGGCCAAATTGGGCCCCTTGGGGTTCCCCAGGTGGTCCCACCCCTTTCCCTGGCCCCACCCCTTTCAACTAACCACTTATCATTCTGTGGTTTCTCGCCTATTGTGTTTCTCGCCCACCCACCCCACCACCTTCTAAAACAGCCTTCCTCAACCTGGGGTGCTCCAGATGTGTTGGACTGCATCTCCCAGAATGCCCCAACCAGAGTTGGGTGGACATGCCTCCTCTCTGGCTGAGTAAATGGCGGTAAGAGTTTTAAGTTAGTCTGCTTGCATTTTGGTTATGTTTCACCTGCCCCCCTCTGCTTTTGGTCCCGCCCACCACTGGATAATATACACTCAATCAAGTAAATGGAAGTTGAGAAAATAAATTAGATTTTAATTCCTCCTCCTCCCCCCACCACCACACACAAAGAATGGAAGGTAGTGAAATGTGCCAAACAGGATATTAGGGTGAGAAGTCCAGCTAAGCTACGGAAAACAGCCTGCTGTTCTGCTCTCTTCACAAACTCGTGTGTGATGCTGGCTGTGAGAGCGGCCTTGCCTCTTTGAGTGAGTGGTTTTGCGTGGCTGTTTGAATTGATTTTATCTGTACGCCGCCCTGAGATCCCGATGATATAGGCCGAAATACAAACGTGAAAATAAATGTCTAAATTTGCGGCAGGTGTGGCTGAAAGACTTTTCTTTCCACACATTTCTTTATGAATTAATTTGCAGGCTGAGAAAGAACGCTCTGACTTGGGATAGTAAAAATGTACATAGATCAAAATGTGAATTTCAATGGGAAATGTCTGACTATGACAGGTTTGCTAGTTTTCTTCTGCAGAATGCCAAAACCCCTTTCCCCGGAGAAGGCAAGGCCCACTGAGAAATACGAGAGGGAGCGAATGCCGTGTAGGCAGGACTGCAATAAATTGGGGTGCGGGGGGGGGCGTCTAAAATTGTTGGTTAGCGATCTTATAAAGGTTGCTCTAATCAGGCAATTGTGTGACTTTAACTAGGGCTATTTTGGCGTAGCATTAACTTACCTGAATGAGGAAATGTGGAGCGACTAACAAGCCGTCTGTTTGAAAGGGCTGCACCCTGTTCTTTTCTGTCAGCCCTACCTTTCTTTCCACCCTTCTAATGAACATGCATAATTTGCTGGCTTGTTGCCTGTGTCTGAAGTTTGGAGTTTAGTCTTCAGATCGGAAAACCATATGACATAAAAGATAGGATGGTTTGCTTTCCGTAATTAGGATTTTGAAACTCTGCCTTAATTATACACAAAGGCTTTGTGTATTCTTTTTTTTTTTTTTGCACTATTTCAAAAGCAGGGGGAGAGGTTACATGTTTTTACTTTTTAATATTTTAATGTGACTTAAGTGGAGAAAAATAGTTAAGGTAAACACTGCTTCTGTTATTTTCATAAGGAGTCAAATAATTCACTAGTCAATAAGTACAACCTGGGGGACCTGGAATGTACTTTTTCAGCATCATAATGTCAGACAGCACTAGTTAAAATGTTGCAGGGAAATGGGTCTCCAAACCTTTGAGGGACAGGAAGCAAGCTGGGCTACAGTGCATTGAATAGGCTTTGCTTGCAAATCCTAATAAATGTGTCAGTCTTTATGGTGCCACAACAGACTCTTCATTGTTGTTTTTGCTCCAGGGACTTTTCCCATCTGGTGGTGGTTCAGAGTTGGTGTCCTGGTTATTCATGGAGAGGCTCGTCAATATTATTGGTATAATTTTGTTCTATTTTGCTGAATTATATCAACACTTCTAAAGTGAAGCTGATGTTTGATGGATAGTAGGGCTGCCAAAGAACATAAGACGTGTCATCCCCAGCATATGGCGTACACAGGCTTACTGCCTCGGATACTGGAGGTAGCACATAACCACATAAATTCTCCTCCAGGAATTTATCCAAACCCCTTTTAAAGCCATCCAGATTTGTGGCCATCACTACATCTTGTGGTAGTTAATTCCATAGTTTAACTATGCGCTGTGTGAAGAAGTCCTTCCTTTTATTTGTCCTGGATCTCCCACCAATCAGCTTCATGAGATGACCCCATTGGGTTCTAATATTATGGGAGAAAAATGTCTCCCTATCCACATTCTCCACACCATGCATAATTTTGTACATGGTGTCATGTCTCCCCTTAGCCTCCTTCCACCACCACCCCAAGCTAAACAATCCCAGCTATTGTAACCTTCTGGACTCCCAACTCCCATCAAGGAGGTTTATCTAGCTCATATCTGGAGAGTAATGGGGTTGGTGAAGGTTGGTCTGCTACATTATGCATTGAACATCATTTTATTTCTTCTCTAGCTTGTTATGTAAAACGAGATGCTATACAGAAGACAAAACACCACTTTGTAGGAGCATGTGCAAAAGTTTTTGGGTCAAAGTCAATGGCCAAGGTGGCTATTAACTATCTTGTAAATAGATAATGTTGCATTCATTTGGAAGTTTCTATCTACTTCAATGAAATGGCCAGCAGCAGCCACTGTCTTCGATAATATGACCTGTGGTCTCTGAAAACCAATTTTAAAATCAATTTGGAACATACTACCCAATCCACTGAGGAAGATGACAGAAACCGCATTAAGATGAATTGGGGCAGGCAAATGTAATTTTAAGTCTATTTGGAAGAAATCAGAGGGCATTCGTTGGAGAACTTAACATGATTAGGGTCTTCTTTACACCAGGCTTTTTATCTCACAACTTTACTGGGGCTTCTGCTTCCAGATTCTTTGCGAAATTAAGATTGGTCCTTTACATGCATTTCCCCCTTTCCCCCTGGGGATTTCATTTCTGTGCTAGTTCTTTATGTTTCATTATACAGCCACTAGATGGTGCTGTGGTATAGCTGCAGGTATAGTGCAACTCCATAAATATACAGAATAATTCAAATCACTATGTTTAAATAGTGCATTTCTCCTGTAACAAATAAAGCTGTGGAAATGGTAATAAAACACGGAAGTAACCAATCTCGATCTCAGGATAAAAGCCTGATATAGAGAAGCCCAAAATCAGTTCTCAATCAGCACATCACAGGAGCATGTGAAGTAAACATTAAAAACTAAAGCTCATAATGTGCATCTCAGGGGCTGCATTCCAGTGGTGGGTGGGCTGAATACAAAAAGGGGCGGAGCCAAAATACCACCTTTTTGTAACATAAAGCTCTTATTGCCTTTAATGAAGTCTTAGGAGAGGCATGTTAACCTCGAGAATAGAGGAAAAACTGCCCAAAAGCTGGGACACGACCCAGTGACTGATGGTCAGGGGAAAGGGGGTATGATGGCCAGATATGAGCCCGGGCCTCAGATGCTGCAGCCCGGTTCTAAAATTCCTGGGCGTTACTAATCCTGAGCCAGCTTTGTGAGGTCAACAGATACCCCAAGATCAAGACATTGCTAGAGACAAAACATATTGCTCAATTTGGGCTTCCTGCTAAATTTACAGAATTGGTGGGGGCGGGGTGGCAGGGGCTTTTAGCTTAGGAAAAATGGTAAGGGGAGATATGATAGAGGTGTATAAAATTATTTATTTTATTTTTATTTATATACAATATTTATATACCACTCTCCATTCAAGAATTTCGGAGCGGTGAACAAATAGGATAAAAACACATTAAAAATACATTTTTAAAAGAATTAAAGTGCAAATAAAACCACGGCCGGTTATTAAGGGAACAACAACAACGTTTTCAGGAGGTGCCAGAAAGAAGACAATGTTGACGCCTGCTTGATCTCCAGAGGCAGGGAGTTCCATAGATTATGCATGGGGTGGAGAAAGTGAACAATATTAGAACCCAATGGGCTCATGGGATGAAACTGAATGATGGGATATTCAGGACAAATGAAAGGAAGTCCTACTTGTGGGATTCCCACAGGCATCTGGTTAGCCACCGTGTAACCAGAATGCTGGACTAGATGGACCTTTGGTCTGCTGCAGTTTTTTCTAATATTTTTATTAGAAAAATAATAAAAAAAATATCCCTCAGCATCATCCATTCAACTGGTGTAAAGAAGAGTAGATTTTGTAGATGGCACACCCTAAAAATTGCAGGCTTAAGTGACTTCAAATAAAACTTTCCAATTTGTGGGAAAGATGAAAAGTCATGTACAAAAAAATTAAGGGAATGGTTGCTCCTCAGCGTGGACAATAGAATCACAAAATAAAAGAATGTTGGACAGAGAAGGAGTGCTAACATGGGCTGAGACTGATCTCATGTAGAATATTTCAAGACAAATAGAAGAAGATGCCCCACACCTTCACAGACCCACTTCGCCTTTGGTTATAGTGGATGGCATCAAAGAGCATTCTGTGATTTGACTCCATGACCTCTCCAGGTAAAGGATTTCAGGTGGAAGGGTTGTGGGAGGCCTGAGATCTTATAGAGCTGCTTCACATCGGATTAGATGGTATTGGGTGGATTGGGGTTGTGGAACCCTTTTCAGCCTGAGGGCCAAATTTTGGAGAAGGTTTCGGGGGTTGGATTCCAGCGGTGGGTGGGGAGAAGGCAAAAGGAAAAATACCCCAAATACCAGCATCTTCTATCTTATAGCTCTGGCCATAGCTAGACCTAAGGTTTATCTCAGTAAAATCCTGGGTTCGTCCCTGCCTGAGCGCTGGATGCCCTGTGTGGCGCATAGATGAACAGGTTTGACCCCAGGACAATCCTGGGATAAACCTTAGGTCTGGCTACGGCCTCTGACTGCCAATAACTAAGCTTTAGGAGAGGCATTTCTACCTTTCAGGATGAGGGGAAAAACTCCACAGAAGGCAGGAAGTCACCCAAGGATCAGTGGTTGGGGCCATGGGAAGGGGTGTGGTTGTCTGGGGAATCCCAGATTCAGGCCGGCTTCTGGTCTTGAGGTTCCCTGTCCCAGAGTTGGATCAACCAATGGTCTGACTTGGTACAAGACAGCAGCATATAAAACAGGCCAAATCCAGCCCCTCCTAAGCCTCAGTCATACAGTGGAATCTGCACAGCAGAAGATACCTTGTTCCTCAGGTGTGCTGACTGCAGAAGTGTCTTGTGAGAGCAATGAAATGTGACATTAACAAGGGTGACCCTATGGAAAGGAGGATAGGGCTCCTGTATCTTTAGCACTCATATAGAAAAGAGAATTTCAGCAGGTGGTGAAATTCCCTCTTCATCACAGCAGTTCAAACTGCAGGAGCCCTGCCTTCTTTTATTTATTTATTTATTTTTATTTATTACATTTATATACTGCCCCACAACCGAAGCTCTCTGGGCGGTTCACAAAAGTTAAAACAGTAAACCTTAAAGAGTGTACACAATTTAAATTTTTTGTATCTGGTCACGCCAGGCAGGGCTCCTGCAGCTTTAATGGGTGTGACGAAGAGGGAATTTCAGCAGGTGCTGCATGCATATGAATGACACCTGATGAAATTCCTTTCCTATTCAACTATTAAAAGATACAGGAGCCCTGTCCTCCTTTACATAGTGTCACCCTAACATCAACAGTATACTCTCGCATGTTTCTATGAAAATTTATCAAAATAAAAGGCTGATAATGGAGCTATAATCATTGACTTCCTCTCTGTAATGGCCTCCATGACCTATCAAATGCAATAAAACTAGTTTTGCTGCCTGCCTGGGATGGTCAGCAAAACTGGCACAGTGGTTAGCAGGCAAGTACATTTCATGGGCCTAAATATATTTTCTTAACTTGGTTATCTTTTTTTAAATCCTAACTCTTCTCCAGGAGGTTCAGGGCTGCATACATGGTTCCCAACATTTTAGCCTTATAACAACCCTGTGAGGTAGATTACACAGGCCTGGGATCACACAGTGAGCTGCTAGTTTTAAAATGGTCCTGCGTTGATCTCTCTCTCTCTCTCTCCCCTGCGTTGCTAAAATGATCGTTATGGTTTACAGCCTTAACAGTTTTATTATGGATTGTAATTACTTCTGTATGTTGCTCTGAGAACCCTTGGTGGATTGAAGAGCGATATGTGAAATGTCAGAATAAAGGAAGTGGCTGAACAAAGTGGAAGAATAAAGTGGAAGTGGAATAAAGTGGAATAAATGGAATAAAGTGGAAGTGGAAGAATAAAGGGAGTGGCTGAAACTTGACTGTCCCTGGTCTAGGTCCAACAGACTAGCCATTACACTGCATCAGCTTTCATGGCTGCTTCTCTGTGTTTACCTTGCTGGGTCATGCGGTAGGTGGGCAGTCCTGGTGTCGATATCACATTTCCTATCCATGGCAACTTCCGCCTATTTTGGACGGCCTCAGTGCGAAGTCCCACGTAATGTTCATTGACACAGTTTGGCAGTTGTGTAGCAGTAGCACTTGGCTTGAAGCCACTGTTGGTTAGAGACGGTGTGTCACTATGAATCACGGGTGTGGCATCATCGTACAAGCATGAAGCAGGAAAGCACCAGGAAAGCAATCCAGTTGGGTGTGTGCCCAAAGCCGTACGTGTCAGGTACTGGCTTCTCATAATACATTCACAATGGTGCTTTACTTATTTATTTCATTGCACGCTTATTATATAGGAAAGCGTTGTGTCTGCTATCCTTCACATTCCAGGTTTGAAAAAATGAATGTTTACCATGCACAAATTGAATGATGTTGTCCAAAGTCCTCTTTGCAAGGGGGATTCCACACGTCGTACTGAGGGCACTTCCATGCGCCCCCAGTGCGCCCCCAAAGCGATCGTGTAGCTTGCCTGGAGAAGAGACGAGGAAGAGGCGTCCTTGCCGCCGCCACCCACCTACCTCCTCCCCGGCTGGGTCAACTCTGGCCAACTCTGCTGACACTGTTAAACCATGTGTGCCCTCCAGGATGCATCTCATCTGCTTTTAACCATCAAGGTATTGTGGTGGCCAATGCTTTTTGAATGTTGCTTTGCTTCCACCTCTGTCAGCATAACTCCAGTAGTAGTGGAAACATAATTTGGCTGTACACACCTAAAGCTTTTAATGCTGAAGCTATTCTCAGAGAAGAGGGGGAAGAACCCCAATGCGATGTGTGAACAACTCTTTAAATACCCTGAAAAGAATCAAGCTGTTGCAAAGATTTTGAGCTGTGCAATTTGTAAAGAACTGATGTGTGTGTTTTGCAGGCAGGAGACTTGCTTACTTGTGAGCAGACATGTCCCATCGAGAGCGTCTGGATTAAAATAAATGGGGCAAGGAATAAAAAGAACATGATAATCGGAGTCTTCTACCAACCACCCAATCATGGAAATGATGTGGACGAAACTTTTGAGAAACAAATTGCCAGTGTTTCAAGGAAGTGTGATGTAGTAGTGATGGGGGACTTCAATTACCTGATATCTGTTGGGAGATAAATACTGCCAAAAGCGGCCCTTCCAAGAAATTCCTAACATGTGTGGGTGATAACTTTCTCCTACAGAAAGTGGAGGAAGGAACTTGACTTGATATTGACCAATAGGGATGACTTAGTGGATAAAGTGGCAGTTACGGGAGCTCTGGGGGAAAGTGACCACGTCATACTTGAATTCTTATGAAGGAGACAAAAGTTGAGTGTAGCCATATACATATTCTGGATTTTAGGAAAGCTGATTTTAATAAACTCAGAAGTAAGGTCCCATGGCAAGTGAGCCTAATGAGAAAAGGAGTCCAAGATGGGTGGGAGTATTTAAAAAAGGAAATTTTAAAGGCACAGTTACAAACAATTCCAACAAGGAGAAAAGATAGAAGACAACAGAGGAAAACAACGTGGTTCCACAAAAAGCTTAGAGATGACCTGAAAACAAAAAAGGATACATATAGGAAGTGGGAGGAAGGCCAGGCTACAAAAGAAGAGTACAGACAGGTGGCACAGAAGTGCAAAAATGTAATCAGGAAGGCTAAAGCTGTGAATGAACTGAGATTAGCGAGGGATGCTAAAAGCAATAAAAAGGCTTTCTTCAGATATGTGAGTAGTAAAAGACAGAGGAAAGAAATGGTGGTTCAACTGCTTAATGCGGATGGCTAATTGATAACAGATGACAATGAAAAGGCTGAAGTGCTCAATTCATACTTTGCCTCAGTCTTCTCCCAAAAGCGGGTCTATGACCCCCCTGGAAAAAAAGAAGCAGAAGTTGAGGGGGCAGGATTACAGTTTGAGATTGATAAACAAATGGTCAAAGAACACCTAATTTCCTTGAATGAGTTCAAATCTCCAGGGCCCGATAAACTGCATCCTAGAGTAATGAAGGAGCTAGCGGAAGAACTCTCAGAACCTTTGTCTATTATCTTTGCAAAATCATGGAAGACAAGTGAGGTGCCAGACGACTGGAGGAGGGCTAACGTTGTCCCTATCTTCTAAAAGGGCAAAAAGGAAGAACCTGGGAACTACACACCAGTCAGTCTGACATCCATCCCTGGGAAAATTCTGGAGCAGATTATAAAGAAGTCAATCTGTAAACACCTTGAAATCAATGTAGTGATTACTAAAAGCCAACATGGATTTGTCAGGAACAAATCCTGTCAGACTAATTTGATCTCATTTTTTGATAGGATAACCTCCCTTGAGGACAGTGGGAATGCTGTGGACGTCATGTATCTTGACTTCAACAAAGCTTTTGACAAAGTGCCCGATTATATTCTGATTAACAAACTAGCTAAAAGTGGGCTAGATGGAACAACTATTAGGTGGATTCACAGTTGGCTACAGAATCGGACTCAAAGGGTACTTATCAATGGAACCTTCTCAAACTGGGGAGAGGCAACGAGTGGGGTACCACAGAGATCAGTCCTGGGCCCAGTGCTCTTCAACATTTTTATTAATGATTTGGACGAGGAGGTGCAGGGAATGCTGTTCAAATTTGCAGATGACACAATATTGGGTGGGATAGCTAATACCCCGGAAGACAGAAACAAACTTCAACGTGATCTTGATAGGCTGGAGTGCTGGGCTGAAAACAACAGAATGGAATTTAATAGGGATAAATGCCAAGTTCTTCATTTTGGAAATAGAAACCAAATGCACAGTTACAAGGTGGGGGATACTTGGCTCAGCAATACTACAAACGAGAAGGATCTTGGAATTGTTGTAGATTGCAAACTGAATATGAGCCAACAGTGCGATATGGCTGCAAGAAAGGCAAATGCTTTTTTGGGCTGCATTAATAGAAGTATAGCTTCCAAATCACGTGAGGTACTGGTTCCTCTCTATTCGGCCCTGGTTAGGCCTCATCTAGAGTATTGCGTCCAGTTCTGGGCTCCACAATTCAAGAAGGACGCAGACAAGCTGGAGCGTGTTCAGAGGAGGCAACCAGGATGATCAGAGGTCTAGAAACAAAGCCCTATGAAGAGAGACTGAAAGAACTGGGCATGTTTAGCCTGGAGAAGAGGAGATGGAGGGAAGACATGAGAGCACTCTTCCAATACTTAAAAGGTTGTCACACAGAGGAGGGCCAGGACCTCTTCTTGATCCTCCCAGAGTGCAGGACACGGAATAACGGGCTCAAGATAAAGGAAGCCAGATTCCAGCTGGACATCAGGAAAAACTTCCTGACTGTTAGAGCAGTACGTCAATGGAATCAGTTACCTAGGGAGGTTTTGGGCGCTCCCACACTAGAGGCCTTCAAGAGGCAGCTGGACAAGCATCTGTCGGGGATGCTTTAGGGTGGATTCCTGCATTGAGCAGGGGGTTGGACTCGATGGCCTTATAGGCCCCTTCCAATTCTGCTATTCTATGATTCTATGCTGAGGCTTGGTATTTGGAATGCTAATTGAAAGTGCTTCTGAGTGATTCAGTCCTGCTTACTTCTGAGTAGGTTTAAAATGAATAGGTTTAAAAAACCCACTCTGCCTTTGGCCCCACCCACCAATGGACTCTGGTTCTAGAGACCTTTCTTGTTTCACAATTTGGCCCTTGGGCTGAAAAAGATTCTCCTGTCTTGGTCTGTACTGACTTGCATTTCTGCAGAGTTTTAGACAGGACTCTCCCAGCATTTATACCTGGGGATGGCAGGGATTGAACTAGAGGCTTTTGCATGAAAGGGACATGATTTACCACTGAGCTGTTTGCCCTTCCCAAATCCTGGGTCTGTCACTCCTGCAGGAATAGTGCTGCTCCCCAGGGCTTCTCTTCATTATGGGTGTCTCTCTTCATTATGGGGCCTTTCATGATCTCTCTTCATTATAGGGCCTTTTTTTTACGGTTGCAACATGCTTGTTCCTTGTGGTCCTTCACATGTAACTTCTCTGGCTTTGGATGTTGTAGCCCACATCTCTCCAGCGAAAACAGCTCATTACGAAAGAGCAGATAGGCTGAGATTACCCAAAGAGGGCATTTTATCATAATTGGCCAAAGCTGAAACAACAATAGCCATCGATTTACAGAGGTTGTTAACAGCAGCATCAATTAAGATTGATTTGTTTCAGTCAACTGCAGCTAATTATACTTTTTAAACTCTGCATAGTTGAATTAAATATTTTTGGCAGGAAGTTGTATTAAATTTGATTATCCATATTTTTGCTCTGAATACATTTATTTATGAATAAATAAGTTATATCAATTAACAGGATAACATCTGGAACAATAAAAGTGAAAATGAGTATCGCAGCACCATTATTGCACTTGTTTTCCTATTATTTAACATTTTTAAAGTTAATTTTTACTACAAAATACTAAAATCGGTATTTTTAAGTGTTATGTCAGATGCAGGCTGAGTGAGCTGCCTCTGAACTGTGTCCTCTTCCCACAATATTTGTTTCCAAAATGTCCTGCAAGGGCAGAGATGGACGTATGTCAGAAAAGAGGCCTCAAGTCCTGTGAATGCACGTTGAATGCACTTTTTAAGGTATGTGTGTCTGCGGCAGCTTTCCAGTTGTGGTTATGCTATTCTACAGTTCCCATAGTATTCATATCTATAAAACAACCCTCTCCCTGCTGCCCACCATTTTTTGGGGAATAGCACCCCTAGCCATTGCTTCAGGTGGGACAGGTCTGTGGTGGTTGGGCCCTTCCCCAGAAGCAGGAGGGTCTGTTGGCAGCGGTGGTACGGAGTGGGCAGGTGAGTAATCTGCATCCCACCTCCATGCGGGCGTATTAAAATTGTGCCTGTGGTGATGGGCGTTGGGGGATTGTCATGAGCAGTGTAGCGTTATATTAAATACCGCGAGGACCTACTGATGCAAGTCCACTTCTAGCTGGTTGTGGAAGAGACATGCATCAGCGCCAGTGAGAGGCCTTAGCGTGGATATAACGGAAGGTTAACTAGAGACCACCGGGGTTCTTTGGCGGTGGTTGAAAAGAGTGGGAGCAGTTTGGGGTCGTTTGCGGCACGTGACGTCGTGGCCAACCTGCAGCAAGCCCACAGATTCCCTTGGGAAAAGGCATATTTCCTCAGAGGACTTTTAGGCCATTTCCCCCCTTAACGCGGCTACCCTGCGGTTCAGCCTCCGGGTTAAATCCGTGATGATGGGCGTGCCCAGGGGCTGCATCTGCTACTCGGCTGTGACCTCAGTTGCTCTTTCCTGCCTTTTTGCAGCAGCCTGTGCAGAGGCAGGTCAGGTTTCTGTACTTTGCCGCTCACTGTAATTTATTCTTCTTTCCTTCTCCACCCCTCTGAAGTAAAAGCTCTTGGTTTAACTACCCAATTTTCTAAAATCACTAAATCTCTCTCTAAATTTCTTTAATCTCGAAAATCCCAATATCATTAAATCGAAAAATAATTTCACTATAATGCTAAGGTTGCTACAGCGCTGAAGTGCCAAAGTGGCACCTGGGACTTTCTCCTGCTGCTCCCTTCTCCGCTCTTCATTTGGACCTTGCATCTTTTACTTTTAGCGGTGTAACAATTGCTCCTATTGCTGTATGGAACTCACTACCACAAGATGTAGTGAGGGCCACCAATTTGGATGGCTTTGAATGGGGGTTGGATAAATTCCGGGAGGAGACGGCTATCAATAGCTACTAGCCCTGATGGCTATGTGCTACCCCCAGTATCAGAGGCAGTAAGCCTCTATGCACCAGTTGCTGGGGAACATGGGTGCTGTTGCACCATGCCTTGCTTTATTGGTCCCTGGTCCACCACTGTGTGAACAGAGTGCTGGACTAGATGGACCCTTGCTCTGATCCGGCCTCAGGGCTCTTCATACGTACTTATGTGAACCGCCCAGAGAGCTCCTTCTATTGGGCGGTATAGAAATGTAATAAATAAATAAAATAAATAAAAATAAATGTTCTTACCTCGGGGTAGGGACATGGGAGTCTCCTTTCTGTGGAGAAAGACTAGGAAGCAGACTTGTTTGTGGGATGTAGAAAGACATCCAGAAGAAGGCTCCGCTTCTTTCCTCTGGATGCCTAATAGTCCTTGCAATACTTTTCCTTTCCCTGAGCAGGGGCAAGAAGGGGTGGGGACCAAGCCTCTTATAGGTGGTTGATGATGTTCATTTTGACTCCACCCAGCCCCCCCCCCCCCCGCCAAAGTAAGGAAGGTTAGAGTGTAGTTTGACCTCTGAATGCAGTTGGTTTGGGAGGGGTATAGCCCACTTTTTTCAGCTTAGTGTGCCGCTGACAGACCAAAGCTGACTTCAGGAAAAAGCGGAGAAAAGCTGAAAGCAAATAGTGCATTTCCCTGAAGATGGTTCCCTGAACTCTGGGTATCGCTTCATACAAGTGTTTAATTATTCAGAGACACCACACAGTGTCTCACACCACTGACATAATGTGTGAAGCAGGCAAAGCTGTAGCAAATGCATAAGAAGGCATTGGAAGAGTAAGTGGAATGAATGCAGCTTGAACGATGAAGGCAAAGTTATTCCGTGTGGGCTACACTATCTGCCCCAACCCCACCCCAAAGTTCAAACGGTTGGAATATGTGGCAACAATAGAGTCCTCTCCAGAACACACCTCTCTCGTATGGGAGCTAATTGGGGGTATTGAAGGAGAAGGCATGCTCATCCTTATGGATTATTTTTTTTTATATATATATATTATTATATATTATTATTTTAATAAAATTAATAATTTAATAATAATCCTTATGGGTGCAGTCTCTGCCCCTGGATGGACGTCAGCGCAGAGAGTGATACTTTGCTCATCTCTGCCATGATAGTTGCGTTCTGCAACTCCACCCATGACCAATCCCTACCAAACAGAGAACGATGTGTGCCAGGTTACCCCAGCCAATAAGCCTGGTACAAAAACAAGGTGGAGCCTAATCCTTACATTCTTTAAGGAACGAGGTACTTCGTTTGATCCATCGTCCCTCTCAGAATATGGGCATCTTCCATGGATGCCAATAACCGCAATGAAAAGAATAGGTGTCTCTTGATTAGCTGTGAAGCCAGTTCTGCCCATATTTGGGAGGCAGGTAGAATGGTCCAATACAGCACCCTGACAGCCTCTTCTCAATTAAGTGGGCATTTGCACATGTGTACCCACAGGACATTTGCAATTAGTCTAGCCAGCCAGCCAGGAGGAGGAATGGCTGGAGAAAGCTGGAAGAAAAGCATGGTAGCTCAGAGGCCCTCTAGCAGTTCAGATCTCCTGCTGCGGCTTCTGTTAATTACGTTGCTGGAGGTGTATGTGTGTGTCTTGCAGGTGATTGGTGCTTTCCTTGTTCAGACTGTAGGGCTGCTGCTGGCAACCAATGGGAGGGAATTAATCTCTGTCAGCTCCGGGGCTAGTGTAGATTACCACACTGTTTGGGGACGTGTCTAGAGGTCAGAACCTCTCCCAGGAACCTCACCCCCTGTCATGTCTCTTCTCCTGCCTCTCCAGTGTTGGAATTCATGGGGTCCTGCCTATCCAAGACCAAGGGTGAACCTTTCTCTGACATCTGGAATGCCTTCCCAAGGACCAATGGCTTGCAGATTGTGCTTTTAGATGCCTGGTGAAAATATGGCATTTTAAGACTGCCTCTTACACCAGTTAAATGCTCATCTTATTTCTCTTGTGGATATAGTGGGATTATTCTCTTCTTATTGTATTGGTTGGTGAATTTATTTGCTCTGTTTTGCCCTTTTGTCACCCCCCCCCGTTATCTGCTAATATGTTTTGCTTCTCTTGCTTGATTCCTGTTCTTATTTCTGCTTTAAATTTGTCATTTTATTGTTTTTAATGGCTTTTAGCATCCTTTTGTTTTCTTCTGAACGATAAAGTGGGAAAGATTGTGGAATAAATAAATCTTAAAATCAAAGAATAAAAACCAAAGAAATGGAAGGCCAAGGAGAAATGTGAATGTTCTCATTTACTGAGTTTAATGGCTTTAGAAATCTGCATGATAAAAAAATTAAAAATCCAGAGGATGCAAGTTGCTTTAATCATGGAAGTCATTCTAATCAGATTTATTTTTTAAAGAAACATTTGTTGGAAATTTTAATTAAATGCTTTTTTAAAAACAACAACAACAATGCCCTGGAATCCTTTGAATGAAGGGCAGTGTTGTAACACAGAAACTTCCTGACAGGACAGTCCTGCAGCTGGAGGAGATCTTGGAGGAGCAGAAGGCTTCTGTTGTTGGCTGAGGGCCATGGTCACTAGGAGGATGCTAATTACCTCCCTAAGATCAAGACCATGAACAGGAGTGATGGACCAGTCAAGGAGGTGGTGGCATTGGAAGAAACAAAGCACCTAGGCTGGTCCCTTCCCCTGCTCCAGACCCCAAAGGATCATTCCCAGGATCTCTGGAACAAGGGTGGCAGAATATCCAGACAGAAACTCAACGCTGGAGCTGCAGCGCCCGTCTAGTGGTGGATCAAATATCCTTAATCCCTACTTATAAGGAGGAAGCATGCTCTGGATTGGGTTCCTAATGGCAAGTTAGGAAGGGGTGGGACAACAACATCCTCTATAAAGCTGCTCAGTTGTTGCTGGTCGTTGCTGAAGCAAAAACTTTCTTATGATGTTCTCTGCCAGACAGCTCCCCTGCTAACTTCACTTCCCTGATCCTTGAACCACAGGCAGGAATTGACCTTCATGGTACCAATGGCAAGGGCAGGGTAGGTGGTAAAGAAATATTTTTAAACCAAATAAATAAATAAATAAATAAATAAATGTAACCTACTGGCATCATGGCATTGGGAAAACTTAAAAATGTGGAATAATGACATTGTTATTATTTCATTAATTTTATTATTACATTTATATCCCACCTTTTTCTTCTTGCAAGGAACTAAAGGTAGCTTTCATGGTGCTTCCTCTGCTCTTCTCCATTTTATCCTCACAACAACCCTGTGAGGTAGCCTAGGCTGAGAGTTGATGACTAGGCCAAAGTCACAGTGAGGTTCACTGGAACTTACAAGTCCCAGTTCAATACTCTAACCACTACACCACACTGGCTCACTATTAGAGTTCAGAAATGATGTAAGGCCTACTTTAGACTTCTGCCTTGTTAGTTTCTGCCACTTCCTTGTCTGCAGAAGCCTAGTCTCTATCAATAGCATTTGAAAAGCAAAATCAGGCGTTAAAACTAAGCACACGTATTGCTAATCGGCTACATTTTCAACATTTCTTCCAATTTTTAATTTACTTACATTTATTGTTTATATTTATATCCTGCTTTTCTGCATCATGCCAGTCAGCTAGCAATAGACGTTTTTTTTAAAAAAGATAACAATACAAGCAAAACAATAATAGATATAATTATTTTCTTTTTGCTTTTTCAGAGAAATGCCTTTGGTTGGCTGCAGCAGTGTCAGATGGCATTGCCAAGGGATTGTGCCAATGCCCATGAGGTCGCCTATGGTTTTAACTATTTGGTAGATGGATGCAACTGACTCCCCTGACGTAATGTGTCCTGCAGGAATCTCATCCGGTGTCACAACCCAAAGTACAGCAGTCAGTTCATCTTACAATTCATATTTTAATTAAAAAAATGCTGTAACTAGTTTCTATCGAAGTGATTGAAATACAGCGTCGAAGGAACTACAAGATTTTACAGCAATTAACAGGAAGAATAAAAGCACAGTAACACTTCCACTTGTCGGAACATGTGATCATCCTGGAATTGTGGATGTCCCTGAAGTGGCTAAGGCCATAGCTAGACCTAAGGTTTATCCCTGGATCATCCAGGGGTCAAACCTGTTCATCTAGGTGACACACAGGGGATCCAGTGCTCAGGCAGGGGCAAACCCTGGATGATCCCAGGATAAACCTCAGGTCTAGCTGTGGCCTAAGTCAGGGTGTGGACAGCCGTATGTGCTGCCGCCCCTGCAATTTTGTGCAGCCCCTCCCATTACTCTCTACTGCTGCTGAACTTTCCATCAGTTTGCCGCCATTGCGACTGCTGCTGTTTTCCCATACTGTTGCTGACTATCTGTTCCCTCCCTCAATGAGCCCAAAACTGCCAGTATCACTGTTTTACCACCACTAACTTTAACATATTTTGATCAGTTTTATCTAAATGTAGTTATAAAACTCCTTACTACTGCTATTAGCAATCCAATACTTCCAAAGAGCTCCTATACTGCGAGGGAGGGGAAAATAAGGGACTTGTTGCCAAGGTACTGTGTAGAAAAACGCAACAACTTCCCCAATTAAAAAAGAATTCCTTTGTGTGCTTTTATGTGATCACATTTGCTTTCGTATCACATTCAGAATTAGAATGCATTAAACATTTTCTGTGGGTTTGGATGTTAAATGAAAACAGGGTATTTCCAGAATTTTAATGATGACATGATCTTCATAACCTTAAGGCTTTGACTACTACATTGCGTTCTTTATGAAGGGTTAAGCTGGGGCAGAACAGGCTGTCTTGGATCCCAAAAAAGTGGTGTTTCTTATAGCACATTCATTATTATTCTGGTACCTCCAGAAGGCTTCCTAGAGCAGGGCTGGGCACCAGCAGGGACTTCTGACTCCCGTTTTTTAAACAATAGCAACAGCAAAATGGTCCCTGCTCCCCCTAAATCACGCTGCTGAAATGAGGAAAGCGTGGAGTAACAAAATGTGTTTTTTGCGTGTGGAAAGACTGTGAACTCCGCTCAGTTATGTTACTCAAAACAAATGACCTCAGAATTCCTTAATTCTAAGTATGTTTCTTTTGTACCAGGCTTTTGCTGGTGGATTCTAGGTTTTAGCAAACAACAACACACACACAAACCCATAGACCCCAAAATCCTGATGTCTGCCCACTCATGCCCTATAGCCTTTTTTCTTAATTCCCCATCTGCTTATTGTTCCTCCCACTTCCTCTTTTCTTCCATTGTCCCTCCTCCAAGAGAAACAGTGAAGGGTGGTGGATGAAAGATTTCCCCTCTTTCCACACCTGGGAGCTTTTCCTAAGCTGGAGCCATGGAGGGAGGGTGGAAGCCTCCAGGCAGGGTGAGAGGATTGACTTTACTCAAAAGTAAATCCCATTGATTTCAACTGCTAACGTGACCTGCTGCCCCTTGGTCTGTGCTTGGAAGGGAGAGAAATGGAGAGAAGGGGGGCTGGAAAGATTTCCCCTCTTTCTACGCCCTTTTCCTAAGCACAGACCAAGGGGCAGCATGTCATGTTAGCAGTTGAAATCAGTGGGATTTACTTTTGAGTAAAGTAAATCCACTAAGCCTGCCTGGAGTCTCCCTCCCTGCTTGCTTGCATCTTTAAGTTAATGAACTACAGGTGTGCTGGTTCCCTTACTCAAAAGTAAATCCCATTGATTTCAAACGGATAAGATCAGAAAATAGAACAACAGAAAGGGTAAATGATGAAACGTTACAAGGCAAGCGTCATGTGGCAAGATAAGACTCAATGCACAATAAAAAACGTTTATAAGCGGTATATCCAGCTTAGTGTAGATCTCCCCCTGGAAGCACTATAAGACTCCCCAGTTTGCGGGCATTAAGTGGCTGCAGATATACAGGTGTGGGCTATTTTAAATCGATGTTTTTATTGCCAGCCACAGCGTTATAGTGTATAGAGTCCACCTTGAGAGGGTTTTACCTTTACAGTTGGCCTAAAAATAATTTTAAATACAGAAGAGTAGACTTGGGGCATAGCTAGACCTAAGATTTATCCCTGTATCGTCCAGGGATCAAACCTGTTCACCTAGGTGACACACAGGGGAACCAGTGCTCAGGCAGGGGTAAACCCTGGATGATCCCAGGATAAACCTTAGGTCTAGCTGTGGCCTAAGGATCAAATCCTCAAGTGTGGAACTCTGGTGACGTTGGGCTGGTCACCGGCTCTCAGCCTAAGCTATATTACAAAGTTGTTGTAAGGTTAGGATAGGATAACACACACACACACACACACAATAATCCTTGGGTACAAATGTGCTACTGAACTATCACCATCTGCCTTGAGACCTTGGGAAAAGATAGGATCTTAACTGATACAGAAGATTGGAAAGTATCTAAGCGTCATCACACGGGTTTCCTTACTGTCGCTTCTCCGCCTCCATTGTTGTCCCTCTTTCTGCCCAGAGGGGAAAGAGGAAGGAAACAAAGACCACGTGGCTCGTTTAGGGGCCATTTTCATCTCGTTGCTTTCAAGATAGCAGGAGATTGTGGCATATTCTGTTGTTTTTATTTTTAAAAAGTCTCATTAAAAGGGGTCTAATTTGTGACAGAAAAATGAGTGGAAGGAGAGGGAGACGTGCGAGAGGCGGATTTTGTCAAATGGATGCGCACACATCCATAAGTGGGCAGTAGCAAGCGTGCGATACAACACACGTCTGATGAACCTCCCTATCTAGGGTGACCATATGAAAAGGAGGTCAGGGCTCCTATACTTTTAGCAATCGTATAGGAAAGGGAAATTTAGCAGGTGTCCTTTGTATGCAGGCAGCATCTGGTGAAATCCCCTCTTCATCACAATAGTTAAAGCTGCAGGAGCTTTACTAGAGTGATACAAAAGAGGGCAGGGCTCCTGCAGCTTTAACTGTTGTGATAAAGAGGGGATTTCACCAGGTGCTGTATGCTTACAAAGGACATCTGCTGAAATTCCCTTTTCTATACAACTGTTAAAGGTATAGGAGCCCTGTCCTCCTTTCCATATGGTCACTCTATCATTCTACACCAATGTGCCCCCACAGTGTGCAGCTTGGCTTGATTGCTGGAGACTCCTGGAGCGATTTGCTCAGCAGGCCTCTGTTTTCTACTTGGACATCTTTAAGCACAGCTGGTCTTGATGGCAACATTGGTGGCCAATTGGCGGCTCCTCCCTTAGGGCACGGAGGGCAGATGGGTCTGTGGCCTTTTGATGGCCCTTTGGACTAGAATCTGGTACAAGCACTAGGTTGTCTCTGCTGTTAGTCTGACTTAAACCCCATTCACTTCAGTGTGTCTACTCTAAGTAGGAATAACGTTAGATATCCCCTGAGTGTGTTGTTCATTTCAGTGCATTTTCCTATCCTTGAGCCATCTATAAATGGAAATGGTCACGATTCACTGGGAGCCCTCAGCCCAGAGTTCTTCATTTCTCTCCCTGCATCCCCAAAGGCCAGAAAGCCTGGGCAGCTGGGTGGGGACTTTTATTCTGGCTCTGAACTGGCGCTGGCAGCCTCTCTCTGCCAGCTTTCGCCTGCCCCCAGGCCCTCGGAGCCACGTGATGCAGCCGGCAGCGGCCGTTGAGACCCGCCTCGTCCCTCTTCTGTTCCTCTGCCCAGCCCCTCTGGAGGCTGAGTGCACATGGCATTGGGCAGCTGGCTCTCGGCTCTCAGCCTCATCCGGCCAGCTCACACATCCTGTAAGCTCCCTGCGCTGCAGAAATTGAGATACGCCAGAGCTTTCTGCTCCCGCATTCGTTTTGACACGCTTTTCTGTCGCTTCACACATAGTCTCTCATATGGACCCCATGACAGGCTAGGAGTGTATCTAAAAGCTGACTCCTGAGAATGCTTGCCACCGAGATCTTACTGAATTAATTAGTCATTTGGAAGAATTAGGTCCTGCCTTTTGACTGAATGACCCTCCAGGCAGCACACCATCATAAAACACAAACCCACACAAATCTGAATCCCTTCGTTCCCTGGCCCAGGCAGAGACCAACATCCTGAACTTTCCAACTGAGAATCTAGTGTGTGAATTTGCTTTTTTCCTCTTGCCTCCTGATCCCCTTTCATTTTGTGACATACCTTTTAGGGACCTCTAAGGATTAGGCTGGGACTGCTTTATTTCTTATATTTGAGTCTTTTCCACTGAAGGGCAGGACAAAAATGCTACGAACAAACCTGCTTTCTTTCAGTTCTGCTGCTCCAGGGCAACTGGCATCAGGAGCTGCCTGGGGGTGGGAAGGGAGCAGCTGCTCCTTTTTTGGCCAGTGGCTAAGACTTGGAACCCCATTAGACTAGCGTTTTATTGCACGCTTGTTACTGGGCACTCACAGATTTTCGCGGGCCACTCTCACAATGTCATCTGCCTCCTGCACACCTCCCGCCTCTTCTAGCCTTCTTCACGCCACCAAAAAACACCCCAGTAAGTCTGACTTATTTTTAAAGACAGAAGTTGCCGCTATCTCCTGCTGTGTGCAGGAGAAGCAGCGGGATCAAAACGGCCCACTGAATGGGGCCATGTGCACGCTGTTTACTTCCTCTTTCAAAAGAGGAAGTAATGAGGGACAAATGCGCGGGTGAAGAGACGGTAAGCAAATGCACACACACACACACACCGTCTGATGATGCTCTTAGTTTCCCCCTTGCCGTGATCCTCCTGGGAAGTGGGGGAACAATCTCCTAATGGTCCTTTTAGGGGAGGGTTTGTATTCTGACAAGGTTTTGGCAGTAGAGACGGGTGAAAAATATCCCGGCTTATCTGCTGCTGCTGCTGCTGCTGTGGTGGTGGTGTGTGTGTGTGTGTGCAGGGTTTTTTTTTTAAAAAAAGTTTTAAAGTAAATTCAACCTCAAGTAACATTGGAGTCATATTCAATATTTAAAATGGATTGAGGATAAATTGTTTGCTTCATTTTAATTTTTTAGTTGCTGTTAGCTGCTTTGCTAACAAAAGGGTGGGGTATAAACAGAGACATATATTTGTGCTAGACACAATGTATAAATGTACATTGGCGGTATAAATGTAATAAATAAATAAATAAATAAATAAATAAACTTCTTTATCCATTGTTGGAGGTGTTAAGAACTGCTAGGCTTTCCTGCAGTTGAGGAGTGTCTGACAATGTTACTGATATTTATGAGTGTAAGTGATTCATAAATATCAGGAATTATCTAAAAACTAAAAAAAAAACCACCCCAAAATGCTTAATATTTTGGATATTAAAACATGGTGAGGGAATACATGAGGAAATCGAGGGATGTTCCCATTCTTCCCATTCTTTGCATATTTCGTCACCATGTTGTTTAAGTTGCCAGTCTATATTGGCGCATAACGTTTCTCTCTCAAGCTAGAAATCTCAGCCAGTTGATTTTCTTAATGGGCACAGTTCACTTGGGCAATCTCTGGTGCAATGAAGTAGTAGAATCATAGCATCTGAGAAGGTCGTGCAATTGAACCCCTTGCTCAATACAAGAAATTCAGGGCTGGAGCGTCCCCAAGAGAGGTCTTCCAGCCTCTGCTGAGGGACAGCAGCCCATCCTCAGTTGGTTCCACCCTTGAAGTGCTCATACCATCAAGACGTTTCTCCTAAAACCAAAACTTCACCTATTAGATCTAGTGCTGCTCTTTGGGCTACTAGACAACAAGCCTTTGCCCTCTTCTGTGTGACAGCCCTGTGGATATTTGAAGAGTGCTAACATGCCCCCCCCCACACACCTCAAAGGTGAAAGAGAGCAGAAGCAGCACACGGCTCTGTACGGGAGAGTGCGGCCCTGAGCACAAATGTCGAACCCCTTTCAGTCCGAGGGCAGAATTCCATTTTGGAGAAGGTCTCGGCGGCCACATTCCAGTGTGGGTGTGGCCGAAGGCAAAAGGGGCGGGGCCAAAACACACAAAATGCCAACATGTTTTAGCTTAAAGCTCTTACTGCCAGGGATTAATCCTTAAGGTGCAATCCTATCAATTGCACCATCGATGATTAGAAGCCCCCAAACTTGGATATTCCGAACATTCAATGCAGGGCAGGAGGAGGAGCGGCAGAGGTGGTCTTTGCCTCCCACCCTGCCTTCTTCACTAGACTAGCTCTTTTGTCCGTCTAGCGATGGCACTTTAAAAGGGGAGGGAAGGAGGTGAGAGAAGCCTCAGGAGAGCGCATATCCTGGCATCACTGGTCTCCTCCCTTCCCACCTTCTGCAAAGCCCCTTTGCCTCCTTTCCGAGTTGACTTTTCTGACCTCAGAGGGAAGTTGGCACGGTCCTTTCCATGCCGCTGGGAGGGGGAGGGGGGTGTCAGAACTCCAACGTCCCCTTCTCAGCTGGGAGTGCTGGTTCTGACCTCAGATGGAGGAATCCCCAGGGTCTCATGGGCCCTCAGATGGTGCCTGGGGTGGGGAGGGGGAAGGATGGCTCTCTTGGGAGAGGCACTTCAACCCTTTAGATTTGGGGAGGGGACTGCACAAAAGCTGGGAACCCCCCCCCCCAAATGCTCTGCGGTTGGGCTGGGAGAAGAAACTGGGGCCAGGAGAAGAGGGTGGCCTTTTGGGGAATGTGGAGGAGGGCTGGATTGGGACCTCGTGAGCGGGACTTGAGTCCGTTTAGTTCTGATGCACCATCGGCATTTTTATATTTTAAAGACCTCCCTACACACACCGCACACACATGATGGCTAAAGGTTGTATTTGCAATTAGGTGTTCTTTGACCATTTGTTTATCTATCTCAAACTGCAATCCTGCCCCCTCAACTTCTGCTTCGCTTTTTCCAGGGGGGGGGGGTCATAGACCCGCTTTTGGGAGAAGACTGAAGCAAAGTATGAATTGAGCACTTCAGCCTTTTCTTTGTCATCTGTTATCAATTTGCCATCCTCATTAAGCAGTTGAACTACCATTTCTTTCCTCTGTCTTTTATTTGCATGTCATGTCACATGAAAATCTATTAACTCCTCAAAAGGTAAGATGAAGAAATATTCATCCTGTAAAAAGCACTCATAATATCTGGCAAATGTGTCAGACAAGTCAAGGAGGCTTTCAGGAGGTGTCAGCTATACAAAATGGGAGATTGCGCTGAACATAAATCTGAAATTGGGTGCTAATTGTATTCAGGGAGACAGCTATGATAGAAAAATGTTCTGTTAATAAGAAATATGTATGAAATAAAGATGAGATTGATAGGGCCATTGCAAATGGTATTAAGTATAGTTTAGCATTACCATTATTACATTAAAACCTGATTTAAAGACATTTTGAACAGTGATAGTTGCAGAAAGATTCTTTGTTTTCTGAGAATTAAACTTGATGCTCTGTTTAAAAGTAAATACATTCTCCATGACTGTTTTGCCATAGTGTTGATGGCTGGCAGGGCTGGACCAAGGTGTCAGGCAAAGGACAAGATGGCAGCCCTTCTTTTTCCAAGCATGGTTTTGTTGCTGCTTTTAAAATAATACTTTTAAATGTGGTTTATTATTGGTTTTATCATTTCTTTTATCATGTCCTTCCCAATCTGTAAGGTGACTCAGAAATTCAAATTATTTAATTAATTAATTTAAAAAAATTAAAAAGCCAACTGGAATGTTGACTGGAAAAACATCTCCCACCACGTCTGAAGGCAACAAACTAGCTTAGGGGGCTCAGAACAGACTACATAGACCCCTGCCCTCTCCTCCAACACCTTGTGACACCTCCTTTGCCTAAAGGTAAGACCAAACCTGATGCTTAGAGATGCAGATGGTTTAATGTCTTTCTATTAGTACCAGGCCAAAAATTTCTTCCACATTTTTTTTTTACCATGGGCATTCAATTTGATGGAAAATAAATTGCTTTCAAAAAGAAATTCAAAGGAGAAGAAAATTTTGGAGAAATTCTCATGGGCTGGGTTTGGTGTTCTTGGGCTCACTTATGAAGTGACCGAGAAGTGCGGGCAAATCTTGTTTCTTTCACTGTATAATCATGGCTCTGTTGGCCTGCAGCAGCATTCCACCTTTTCCATTTATTTCATACAGTGGCGGCCTTCCTTCGCTTCCCCCAGAATGCCCTGGAATGACGTTAGGGATGGGGGCCTGTGAAGGCTGTCAAATGGGGACTGGGCTGCTGACTCAGAGGGAATCTACATGTAGTACTGAAGGTGCTTGCGTGCGCCTCCAGTGCGCCATCAAAATGATGGTGTAGACGGCGAAAGAAGAGACAGAAGAAGAGGCGGCTGGGGAACCAACCAGGTCGGAGAGCTTGGCGGAAGCGGAAGCCGAGCTCTCTGACCCAGGTCACTCTTACCCCGGCAGCAGGAGGCCGGTGGGGAGGCAGCGGCAAGAATGCGGCTGGATTCCCCAGCCGCCTCCTCCTCCGTCTCTTCTGGGCTGCAGGTAGGCAGGAATCTACACCATCGTTTTGGGGGCGTACTGGGGGCGCATACAAGCGCCTTCAGTACGACGTGTAGATTTCCTCCCAGTTGCTGCTGTTGCCACTTGCCAGTTGCAGAGCAAACCTGCCCCCTCAAAAGACCCTTATGAAAGGGAAAGAAGCTGTGCCAGAACTTGTGCCGATGCTGAGCCGTGGAGAACTTCGGTGACATTGTTTCCCCAATTTCTCTGCCCACAAATAGGGTGGATAATTTTGAGGTGCTATTTGTGCACAGCTCATATATATATATATATATATATATATATATATATATATATATTGCATCATCCTATTCCAGTGGGGATGGGATTCAGGATCACTTTTTGGGAAGAGACAATCAGAAGCCAAAAGGTCTTCCATTGTTGGTACTTTGTTTGTCATGACTGGTTCCTAGTTTCTTCAAGAGGTAAGCTTCAGTCTAGGAGATATTTAGCTGCCCAGAACCCTGCATGCAACGAAACATTCCTGTAATGTTGGTTTTTATTTGCCAGTCCAAAAATAACTGAAATGGGGGATATTCACTTGGAGGGCTGCCCCTCGTCATTGTAGTTTTGAAGCAATTTTGTTTTTCAAGTCCAGGGCGATGTGTTTGATTGAGATTGAAGGTTTGATGCCGCCTTTCCCTAAAGTAGTCCTGAAAGCAGCTTACATTCAAATTAAAAGCATAATACCATATTTCTTTGATTGTAAGACGCCATCGATTGTAAGATGCACACTAATTTCAGTACCACCAACAGAAAAAAAAACCCTAAGACACACCCGTGATTCTAAGACGCACCCCATTTTTAGAGATGTTTATATGGGAAAAAAAGTACATCTTAGAATTGAAGAAATAGGGTAACAGCGTTATTAAAACCCAGTTGCCCAGCCTAAACATTCATTGAAAGTTGGATATTGTCTATTTGGATTTTTATCATTTTTTAAAACAAAATCAATCAATCAATCTCCATCCAAAATAATACAATTAAAACTAATCAGCAGGTATCATGATAATAATAATAAAAAAACCTCAGGAATTACCAAAAGCCTGTTGAAAGAAATAAGCTCTCACTTGCCATCATAAGTTCGGCAAATCTGATGGATCTTCCTGGGAAAGAACTTCAACAGTCCAGGGTCCACCACTAAAAAGGCCCCCTTCTTGGTAGAGAAAATCTTTACCAACAGCAGCAATGGTATCCAGAGTAAGATTTTTTCACTTAATCTTAGCTCTGAAGGAGGGTGGGGGTAGAGAGAAGATATTGGACAGAAGTTGCTCCATATGGTATCCTGAGAAAGGACATGTAGGGCTTTAAAGGTTCAAACAAACAGCGTGGCTTAGAGAGAGATTGGTAACTAATGAAGTTGAAGAAGAATTGATGCTTCAGATGCTCTGTGATTTGATCAATCAGGAGGCTGCATTCTGGAACAATGGAAGTTTCCAAAACTGTTTCCGATGGCAGGCCCATGCGAAGCTAATTTCATTAAGCAAGTTGAGACATATTCATGGAGGATAATGCTAACAATGTCTGCTAGTCATGATGGTTATATGCTACCTCCAGTGTCAAGGGCAGTAGGCCTCTGTATACCAGCTGCTGGGGAACATGGGCAGGGGAGTGCTGTTGCCCTCATGTCCTCCTCGTGGGTTTCCAAGAAGCCTCTGGTAGGCCACTGTAGGAACAGAATGCTGGACAACAAATGATTCCGCCAAGCAGAGCTACGAAGAAATCATTTCAGACTTTGAAGCTCTGGGAAGGAAACTGAAGAACTTTGGGGCCCAGGTAGTTTTCTCATCCATCCTCCCGGTTCTTGAAAGAGGATTAGAAAGGGAAAGAAAAATACTCCGGATGAACGCCTGGCTACGAAGGTGGTGCCGATGTGAGAGTTTTGGATTCTGGGACCACGGGCTACGCTACTTGGAACATGGATTGCTGGCAAGGGATGGGTTGCACCTCACAAGGGCTGGAAAGAATGTGTTCAGCCACAGCATGAAGAACTTGATCAGAATGCCTTTAAACTGAATCTTACGGGGGCGGGGGACGTAAAGTTTGAGGCAACAATGGATGAAGGCCCATGCACCACAGTACAGAGAACAGCTCCAATAGTGCCCCAAAATAGTGTCCGCAACAATGTAGGAACAAAGCCAGACTATAAAACACATGGTCTTTGATGTTTATATACTAATGCCCAGAGCATGGGAAACAAACAGAATGAACTTGAACTCTTATTACATGAAGGCAAATACGACTTGATAGGTATAACTGAAACTTGGTGGGATGACTCCCATTACTGGAATATAGCAATTGAAGCATATAACTTGTTCAAAAAGAACAGAAGAAATAGAAAGGGAGGTGGAGTTGCACTATATGTTAAAAATACCTATCCCTGCACAGAAATACTGGTGGATCAGACTGGGAGCCCCATCGAGAGCATCTAGATTAAAATAAATGGGGCAAGGAATAAAAAGAACATGATATTTGGAGTCTACTAGGACCACCCAATCAAGGAGAAGACGTGGACAAAACTTTTGAGAAACAAATTACCAGTGTTTCAAGGAAGTGTGATGTAGTAGTGATGGGGGACTTCAATTACCCTGATATCTGTTGGGAGACCAATACTGCCAAAAGTGGCCCTTCCAAGAAATTCTTGACATTTATGGGTGATAAATTCCTCTTACAGAAAGTGGAGAAAGGAACTAGAAGATCGGCAATCCGATTTTTGATGCTCACCAAAAATTAATTTTTGTGAACCGCCCAGAGAGCTCCGGCTATTGGGCGGTATAGAAATGTAATAAATAAATAAAATAAATAAATCCTTGACTTGATATTGACCAATAGGGATGACTTAGTGGATAAAGTGGTAGTTACGGGAACTCTGGGGGAAAGTGACCACGTCATACTTGAATTCTTGATTATGAAGGAGACAAAAGTTGAGTGTAGCCATACACGTACTCTGGATTTTAGGAAAGCTGATTTTAATAAACTCAGAACTATGATAAGTAACGTCCCATGGCAAGTGAGCCTAATGAGAAAAGGAGTCCAAGATGGGTGGGAGTATTTAAAAAAGGAAATTTTAAGGGCACAGTTAAAAACAATTCCAACAAGGAGAAAAGATAGAAGACAACAGAGGAAACCAATGTGGCTCCACAAGAAGCTTGGAGATGACCTGAAAACAAAAAGGGATACATATAGGAAGTGGAAGGAAGGCCAGGCTACAAAAGAAGAGTACAGACAAGTGGCGCAGAAGTGCCGAAATGTCATCAGGAATGCTAAAGCTGTGAATGAACTGAGATTAGCGAGGGATGCTAAAAGCAATAAAAAGGCTTTCTTCAGATATGTGAGTAGTAAAAGACAGAGGAAAGAAATGGTGGTTCAACTGCTTAATGAGGATGGCAAATTGATAACAGATGACAAAGAAAAGGCTGACGTGCTCAATTCATACTTTGCTTCAGTCTTCTCCCAAAAGCGGGTCTATGACCCCCCCCCCCTGGAAAAAGCGAAGCAGAAGTTGAGGGGGCAGGATTGCAGTTTGAGATTGATAAACAAATGGTCAAAGAACACCTAATTTCCTTGAATGAGTTCAAATCTTCAGGGCCCGATGAACTGCATCCAAGAGTAATGAAGGAGCTAGCGGAGGAACTCTCAGAACCTTTGTCTATTATCTTTGCAAAATCATGGAAGATGGGTGAGGTGCCGGACGACTGGAGGAGGGCTAACGTTGTCCCTATCTTTAAAAAGGGCAAAAAGGAGGAACCTGGGAACATAGACCAGTCAGTCTGACATCCATCCCTGGGAAAATTCTGGAGGAGATTATAAAGAAGTCAATCTGTAAACACCTTGAAATCAATGCAGTGATTACTAGAAGCCAACATGGATTTGTCAGGAACAAATCCTGTCAGACTAATTTGATCTCATTTTTTGATAGGATAACCTCCCTTGTGGACTGTGGGAATGCTGTGGACGTCATATAGCTTGACTTCAGCAAAGCGTCGACAAAGTGCCCCATGATATTCTGATTAACAAACTAGCTAAAAGTGGGCTAGATGGAACAACTATTAGGTGGATTTACAGTTGGCTACAGAATCGGACTCAAAGGGTACTTATCAATGGAACCTTCTCAAACTGGGGAGAGGCAACGAGTGGGGTACCACAGGGCTCAGTCCTGGGCCCAGTGCTCTTCAACATTTTTATTAATGATTTGGATGAGGAGGTGCAGAGAATGCTTATCAAACTTGCAAATGACACAAAAATTGGATGGGATAGCTAATTCCCTGGAAGACAGAAACAAACTTCAAAGTGATCTTGATAGGCTGGAGTGCCTATCAGCAATACTACAAACAAGAAGGATCTTGAAATTGTTGTAGATCGCAAGCTGAATATGAGCCAACAGTGCAATATGGTTGCAAGAAAGGCAAATGCTATTTTGGGCTGCATTAATAGAAGTATAGCTTCCAAATCATGTGAGGTACTGGTTCGTCTCTATTCGGCCATGGTTAGGCCTCATCTAGAGTATTGCGTCCAGTTCTGGGCTCCACAATTCAAGAAGGACGCAGACAAGCTGGAGCGTGTTCAGAGGAGGGCAATTAGTCTGGAAACAAAGCCCTATGAAGAGAGACTGAAAGAACTGGGCATGTTTAGCCTGGAGAAGAGAAGATGGAGGGGAGACATGAGAGCACTCTTCAAATACTTAAAAGGTTGTCACACAGAGGAGAGCCAGGATCTCTTCTCGATCCTCCCAAAGTGCAGGACACGGAATAACGGGCTCAAGTTAAAGGAAGCCAGATTCCAGCTGGACATCAGGAAAAACTTCCTGACTGTTAGAGCAGTACGTCAATGGAATCAGTTACCTAGGGAGGTTGTGGGCTCTCCCACACTAGAGGCCTTCAAGAGGCAGCTGGACAACCATCTGTCAGGGATGCTTTTGGGTGGATTCTTGCATTGAGCAGGGGGTTGGACTCAATGGCCTTGTAGGCCCCTTCCAACTCTGCTATTCTATTATTCTTTGACTAGAGAGGCCTTTGGTGTGATCCAGCGTGTTCTTACACACCAGATTCTTGACAGCAAGTGTGGCTGAATAACTGAGTACATGAAGTGAAGGCAAAGCAAACTTCACTTGGTTGCAAAAGGCCCCCACAAACACTGGAAGAACTGGACTTTTCTTTTGTTCAAGAAGCCCTGGTTAAAGCCACAAAACCTGCTTTGCCCCTGCCTTGCTGCTAGGCAGTGTTATTTGCATGTATTCAGGTCACCAGATTACCTCTGCACCCTGGGTGACCCCTGCTATTAAATCTTTAACACTCTAAAAGCAGATTAATCCTTTGGTGAAACTTTGTGTCTCCTGCCATGGCTATTCCAACAATTCTAAATCCTTGAATGACCTCTTCCATTTTCTTTTCTTTTCCATATAGTAAAAAGCATGGGAGAAAAGGTAGAATTATGCAGAAGCCTGTAGGACATTCACAGGAAAGAGCGGGAGTATCCCAGCAACACCTTTTTTAAACTGCCCCTCCAGATATGCAGAAAACCACTGAAAAACAGTGATTCCAACTCTCAGTTACCCCAAATGGTCCAGAAGGCCATTAGGTATTGAAAGTTGCTGAGAGACCCAGTGGGGTTGCAAAGACTCATGGTCTTCTTGTATCCCTTCTGATGACCACAATTGTAGTTTTTACCCTAACGTCTCTCAGGAGCAAGACTGAAATGCAGGGCCAGCATTGAGGGTAAGCACGGTTGGGTATTGTCAAAGTCCTGTACCCCACTAACAAGAGTTCCCTGGTCTTTGTTTCTGACTGCTCTGAAGCCTGGGGCAAGTGGACTATAACAGGACCTTGGATAGCACACCACAGGACATGCTGGGTGGAGCATTTTCCTATAAAGTCCTATTATCCCAGCAACAGAGGCAGTTTTCATTGGCTCCATCATCCCCCTCAGACCCAGGGGACACCACAGACTTGCTCCTCCTCCACACCATTGCAGTCTGCTTCTTCTCCTGCCTCTTGCTCTGGCCCAGACGATGGTGCTGGTGAGAAGGAGAAGCAGGCGATGCCTCTGCCTATTTGCTCCCTGGGTCTCTGCCTGTCAAGCTAGGAAGTGGTAGCAATGATGCAGAAGAGGAGGAGGAGCCAGAGCAGCTGGTGGCAATGGTGGTGAGAGGGTAGCCTTGCTGAGGATGTCTTGCCCAAGGGCCCTTGAAGCCCTGGCACTGCTGGAATGGATCTAGATAAACCACGTCATTTGAAAGTGCCTGGATCTGGCACACTGTTCCCCACTCGAGCACCTGGGCTTGGAATGGTGAATTTGAAACTGGCCTAATAATTCCCCAAGAATCAGTGGGAGGCTAACTAAGCTTCCAAGGAGTAAGCAGCAGGGCACAGCCCTTGTCCTCGAAATCCTCCTAGTTACTCTGACCTGCCATTTCCCCCTCCCCCTCCAAATGTCTCTAACAGAGGACCTAACTCCAGTATTGGCAGGAAGACCCAGCTCCACAACTCTGCCAGGTTAATTGTATCCCTACCATTTCAGCCAGAAAACAGCATGATAGCAGAAAAATACATAGTCATTTGAAGCACTTCTCAGACTGAAGCAGGACAGCTCAAGGGTATCCCAATCCCTGATGAAGCACCTTACCCATACACAACCGTCATCATCTCAGGTTCTCCTCAGAGGGAGGTTTGGAGGATGGCAAAAAGGGAGCGGGCCTTTTCAGTGATGGGCCCTGATTGCAGTATGCTGTCCTCAATGAGGTCTGTCTGATGCCAACTTTGCCATCTTTTTCTGAGAAAGGAGTTAAGAGGTGGTTGTTGTTGTTGTTAAATTAATAGTGGTATTACATCAGTGGGAAAAGGCACAGGAGAAACCTACATAAATATTCTGTGGTTCAGCGCTGCAGTCAGTCATGCAGACATCTAGAACTCCCTGCTTATACCAACTAAAATGACGTTCTTCTAGCTTATTGATCTTTCCCGCTCTTGGACAATCAAGAACTTTTATCATTTTGTAGAATTCATTTCAGATAACTCAGGGCTTCCCCAACCTTGAGTGCTATTATGTATTTCACATGTTTCTCAAACTAGCTATAGGTATGTCAATGACTTTTGGATTTCTATAAGGTACTTTGCTACACAGTTGATCTTAAACGACCATTTAATGACTGCCTGTACTATAAAATGGTCACTTAAACATTTTATTTCGGGTTCTGTCTCATAATCCTTATCCTTATATGTGCAATCAACAATATCATTGCAAAATACAATAAAAGTAAATAAAAAGAAATAGAATCTGCATGAAAAGAATGCAAGGAATACTATCCATTGTGTTCGATGTTAAGGCAGTTGGTAGAATATGGTAAGTTTCCTTCAGCAGAGTTGGAAGGGGCCTTCTTCTTCGTGGTCTCTGTGCCTCACACACATGGGCTCTTTGCCTGCACAGAGCTACTGTCAGGAAAACTTCTAAAGCTGAGATTTTGGCAGGAACTTTCCCCCACTCGCTAGTGCGCATGTCTGAGAGGGTTCCCGCCCGATTCCCCAGTTCTCCTTCGACCCCCTCACGGCTACTTGGGATCTTTCTGCATTTTAAAAACAACTGTTAGAGCAGAGTTCTATCTTTATTTACTTTACCTTGTGTTTCTCTTTGTTTCTCAACTTCTTTATTTTTTCTTTTCGTCTGATTTTTTTAAAAAATCTATCTACTTCAGTTTGGGACTATCAGCGGCTGCTGATCGGAAATTTTTCGTGATTGTATGGCCTTGAAGGCTCCTTTCCGAAAATGTACATGCTGTGGTAGCAAACTGCCACCATCGGAAGGACACAGCCTTTGCCACAAAGTTGACTCGTGCCACAATTGCCAGGCTTTTTCGCGGCAGACTAGAAAGAACAGAGCCGATCGATTAAAGGCTGTTGTAGAGGTGGGCACTACAGGCCGTCCAAGCCACAAAACTTACTATGGCCTCAACGTCTGTTTCGGAGCCTCAAGATATAGCTCCGGTGGTCAGATCTCTTAATCTGCCGCAAACATCAGCGGCATTTGGACAGACACCCCCAACCCCAGGAAGGGGATTGACCAATGATCTAGTGTAACCCCCCCTGGCAACGCAGGAGGTCCACTACAAGAGCATCTCCGCTAGGCAACCATCAAACCCCTGCTTAAAAAAGCAGTGCCTGCCACCTCCCGAGTCAGTCTGCTCTGCAGTCCAACGGCTCATGCCACCATCTTCCTAATGTTTAGTTGAAATCCTTTTGCTTGTCATTTGAACCCATTTGTTCACGTCTTGCCTCCTGGAGCGACAGAACACCAACTATGTGACAGCCCTTCAGATATTTGAAGGTGGCCATCCTATCGCCTACCTGTCATTTCTCTTCCAGGCTAAACATGTCTAGTTCCTTCAGACTTTCCTCCTAGGACACGGTCTTCAGGCCCTCCTATGAACATGCTCCAGTGTGTCAATATCCTTCTTAAACTGTGGTGCCCAGAACTGAAGGCAATACTCAACGTGAGTTTTGACCAATGCATGTTTACTCAAAAGTAAGTCCTGCAAGTGCATATAGGATTTCAGCTTAAAATATTGCACATGGGTAGGGATGTTGGAGAAATCCCTAATGGATTCAAGTGAGTTGGGATTTCTAAGAATCCAACCTGCATCTTAAAAATCTTAAAATGGTTCACATGAGTTATCTACTTGCAATGTTTACAAAAGGCCTGTAAGGTAAGTCCGTCTTGTTATCACCTACTAATAGTATCATGCATGTGTGTGTAGGAAGGAAGTAGAGGCTTTGAAACAATACCAACAATGGATGCTGAAGATGCTGGAATTGGCAGAGATGGCAAAACTCACAGCAATGAGAGAAAGATCAACAACTATGTTTATGTTGGAATGGAAACCTCTGATAGAATATTTGCATGTAAATATGATTTATTTGTTTGTGGATTTTAGTATTAAGATGGGGAAAGAAAAGGAAAAAAAAACCAGGAAAAAAGAGAAGAAATAAACTTGATTGATCTATTAATTGTAATTAAAGAATTAGAGAGAATTGAAGTATGATTCTGTGAATCCAATACGTGAGATTCAGATAAGTCATAAGAAAGAATTGGATTTGATTGACATATCAATAGTAATTAAGAAGTTATCATTTCTGGCATGAAGAAGGCCAAAAAATATACTTTAACCTTATCCTTAAATTTTTTTATTGTATTTTACTGTTAAGTGTAGTTGTTTTGTGTATATCTTTGTTCATATGTATTATATGTGGTGTAAAGATTTTGTGTTTGTGATGTTCAAAATTAAAAAAACACCCATAATCGGAGGAAGGAGCGGCTGAGACTGTGTGGATTGCCCAACAACACCAGTTCATGGCACAGGCAAGATTGTAGCTCAATCTCTTTGCTACTACACTTTACAAGGGGGATTCCACACGTCGTACTGAGGGCGCTTCCATGCGCCCCCAAAGCGATCGTGTAGTTTGCTTGGAGAAGAGACGAGGAAGAGGCACCCTTTCTGCCGCTGCCGCCACTGCTGCCGCCACCCACCTACCTCCTCACCGGCTGGGTCGGCGAGCTCGGCGGAAGAAGGCGGGGTGGAGAGCTTGCTCAGTACGACGTGTGGAATCCCCCCAAGAGACATTGCCAATAAATTGGGCCCTGCTCGATTTCTTAAATGTGTTCAGCACATTCCTCCCCCACCCCAGCAATTCCTACAATTGAAGATCAGATCCTGTTAAATATATTTAAATACATCCACTCCTTAAGAGAAGGAGAGGCAGAGGCCACCAGTGAGGGAGGAAGCAGCAGCCAGGCACCTCTCCACCATGCCTGGGCCCAGCTCCAGCTGAGAGCCCCCTCCCTCCTGCTACCAACTGTCTCCTCAGAGGCCACCAGTGAGGGAGGAAGCAGCAGCCAGGCACCTCTCCACCGTGCCTGGGCCCAGCTCCAGCTCAGAGCCCCCTCCCTCCTGCTACCAACTGTCTCTGGAGTGGCCACCAGTGAGGGAGGAAGCAGCAGCCAGGCACCTCTCCACCGTGCCTGGGTCCAGCTCCAGCTGAGAGCCCCCTCCCTCCTGCCACCAACTGTCTCCGCAGAGGCCACCAGTGAGGGAGGAAGCAGCAGCCAGGCACCTCTCCACCGTGCCTGGGCCCAGCTCCAGCTCAGAGCCCCCTCCCTCCTGCTACCAACTGTCTCTGGAGTGGCCACCAGCGAGGGAGGAAACAGCAGCCAGGCACCTCTCCACCGTGCCTGGGCCCAGCTCCAGCTCAGAGCCCCCTCCCTCCTGCTACCAACTGTCTCTGGAGTGGCCACCAGCGAGGGAGGAAACAGCAGCCAGGCACCTCTCCACCGTGCCTGGGCCCAGCTCCAGCTCAGAGCCCCCTCCCTCCTGCTACCAACTGTCTCTGGAGTGGCCACCAGCGAGGGAGGAAACAGCAGCCGGGCACCTCTCCACCGTGCCTGGGCCCAGCTCCAGCTCAGAGCCCCCTCCCTCCTGCTACCAACTGTCTCTGGAGTGGCCACCAGCGAGGGAGGAAACAGCAGCCAGGCACCTCTCCACCGTGCCTGGGCCCAGCTCCAGCTCAGAGCCCCCTCCCTCCTGCTACCAACTGTCTCTGGAGTGGCCACCAGCGAGGGAGGAAACAGCAGCCAGGCACCTCTCCACCGTGCCTGGGCCCAGCTCCAGCTGAGAGACCCCTCCCTCCTGCGACCAACTGTCTCCGCAGAGGCCACCAGTGAGGGAGGAAGCAGCAGCCAGGCACCTCTCCACCGTGCCTGGGTCCAGCTCCAGCTAAGAGCCCCCTCCCTCCTGCTACCAACTATCTCTGCAGAGGCCACCAGTGAGGGAGGAAGCAGCAGCCAGGCACCTCTCCACTGTGCCTGGGCCCAGCTCCAGCTCAGAGCCCCCTCCCTCCTGCTACCAACTGTCTCTGCAGAGGCCACCAGTGAGGGAGGAAGCAGCAGCCAGGCACCTCTCCACCGTGCCTGGGTCCAGCTCCAGCTAAGAGCCCCCTCCCTCCTGCTACCAACTATCTCTGCAGAGGCCACCAGTGAGGGAGGAAGCAGCAGCCAGGCACCTCTCCACCGTGCCTGGGTCCAGCTCCAGCTCAGAGCCCCCTCCCTCCTGCTACCAACTGTCTCTGGAGTGGCCACCAGCGAGGGAGGAAACAGCAGCCAGGCACCTCTCCACCGTGCCTGGGCCCAGCTCCAGCTCAGAGCCCCCTCCCTCCTGCTACCAACTGTCTCTGGAGTGGCCACCAGCGAGGGAGGAAACAGCAGCCAGGCACCTCTCCACCGTGCCTGGGCCCAGCTCCAGCTCAGAGCCCCCTCCCTCCTGCTACCAACTGTCTCTGGAGTGGCCACCAGCGAGGGAGGAAACAGCAGCCAGGCACCTCTCCACCGTGCCTGGGCCCAGCTCCAGCTCAGAGCCCCCTCCCTCCTGCTACCAACTGTCTCTGGAGTGGCCACCAGCGAGGGAGGAAACAGCAGCCAGGCACCTCTCCACCGTGCCTGGGCCCAGCTCCAGCTCAGAGCCCCCTCCCTCCTGCTACCAACTGTCTCTGGAGTGGCCACCAGCGAGGGAGGAAACAGCAGCCAGGCACCTCTCCACCGTGCCTGGGCCCAGCTCCAGCTCAGAGCCCCCTCCCTCCTGCTACCAACTGTCTCTGGAGTGGCCACCAGCGAGGGAGGAAACAGCAGCCAGGCACCTCTCCACCGTGCCTGGGCCCAGCTCCAGCTGAGAGACCCCTCCCTCCTGCGACCAACTGTCTCCGCAGAGGCCACCAGTGAGGGAGGAAGCAGCAGCCAGGCACCTCTCCACCGTGCCTGGGTCCAGCTCCAGCTAAGAGCCCCCTCCCTCCTGCTACCAACTATCTCTGCAGAGGCCACCAGTGAGGGAGGAAGCAGCAGCCAGGCACCTCTCCACTGTGCCTGGGCCCAGCTCCAGCTCAGAGCCCCCTCCCTCCTGCTACCAACTGTCTCTGCAGAGGCCACCAGTGAGGGAGGAAGCAGCAGCCAGGCACCTCTCCACCGTGCCTGGGTCCAGCTCCAGCTAAGAGCCCCCTCCCTCCTGCTACCAACTATCTCTGCAGAGGCCACCAGTGAGGGAGGAAGCAGCAGCCAGGCACCTCTCCACCGTGCCTGGGTCCAGCTCCAGCTCAGAGCCCCCTCCCTCCTGCTACCAACTGTCTCTGGAGTGGCCACCAGCGAGGGAGGAAACAGCAGCCAGGCACCTCTCCACCGTGCCTGGGCCCAGCTCCAGCTCAGAGCCCCCTCCCTCCTGCTACCAACTGTCTCTGGAGTGGCCACCAGCGAGGGAGGAAACAGCAGCCAGGCACCTCTCCACCGTGCCTGGGCCCAGCTCCAGCTCAGAGCCCCCTCCCTCCTGCTACCAACTGTCTCTGGAGTGGCCACCAGCGAGGGAGGAAACAGCAGCCAGGCACCTCTCCACCGTGCCTGGGCCCAGCTCCAGCTCAGAGCCCCCTCCCTCCTGCTACCAACTGTCTCTGGAGTGGCCACCAGCGAGGGAGGAAACAGCAGCCAGGCACCTCTCCACCGTGCCTGGGCCCAGCTCCAGCTCAGAGCCCCCTCCCTCCTGCTACCAACTGTCTCTGGAGTGGCCACCAGCGAGGGAGGAAACAGCAGCCAGGCACCTCTCCACCGTGCCTGGGCCCAGCTCCAGCTGAGAGCCCCCTCCCTCCTGCGACCAACTGTCTCTGCAGAGGCCACCAGTGAGGGAGGAAGCAGCAGCCAGGCACCTCTCCACCGTGCCTGGGTCCAGCTCCAGCTAAGAGCCCCCTCCCTCCTGCTACCAACTATCTCTGCAGAGGCCACCAGTGAGGGAGGAAGCAGCAGCCAGGCACCTCTCCACTGTGCCTGGGTCCAGCTCCAGCTGAGAGCCCCCTCCCTCCTGCTGTCACCTGTAACTGCTGAACTTTCCAACTAAGATTGTAGTGCCTGAATTTGCTTTCCTTTCCCCCCTCCTCCTCCTCCCTCCCAATCTCCTTTCCTTTTGTGTCATGTCTTTTAGATTGTAAGCCTGTGGGCAGGGACTGTCAAGAAATACTTTTGTAAGCCGCCATGAGAGCCTTTTTTGGCTGAATGGCGGCATAAAAATCCTTAAATAAATAAAAAATAAAAATAAAAATAAGTTTTTACCCATGCCAAAGCGTAGCCTCCATTAACATCAATACACCAGAGATAATCTGCCAGCGAGCAAGTGAACTATGATCTGCCATATGCACAGAGGCAGCATTCTGCAAACAGCCTGTCAGAACCTCTTATTGTTTCGATGGCCAGCTCAACCGGGACTTTGCTTCTCAACACACATTGCTAACATGGGCAACACAATTACTGTCAAATGACAGCCATAACAGGGAATGGCCACTAACAAAAACACCCAATAAAGTGACTGACAATTTCAAGAGGTGGAAATCTACTCTCTATCATTGTCTCTGCATCTTCATTCAGCAAAGATGGGGAAGAAATTTGTTTGGTTCGCCTTTTAATATGAATTGACCTAATTTGCACTTCCTGAACTAGTAAGTGAACCAGGACACAATTTTCCTTCAGTTTTCTCACTTCTCTGGATTTTGCATTGCAGTTCTTTGATCAAAGAATGTGTACAGAAGTGCGTACATTTGGGGAAATTGTGCACAAAAATGCCTGTGTTAGGAGAAATGTGTACGAACATGTATGAATCCTAATGTATACTTAGGAGAAATTCATACAGAAAATGCATATGTTAGGCAAAGTGTGTACAAAAACGCATAGGAATTTCCCTGCTGATTTTTTACCCCACAGCAGCAGCTGACCAGGTGGTTACATACATACAATGTTAAATGAGTCCCATTCAAGCCAAGCAAGGAGCTGGAGCTAAGGAGCGATCTCTTAAGATCAAAGGACATAAGGAGAGCCCTGATGGATCTGACCAAGGGTCCATCTTATCCAGCATTCTGTTCACATAGTGGCCAACAAGCTGTTGACCAGGAATCCACAAGCAGGACACAAGTGCAACAGCACCCTCCTGGCCATGTTCCACAGCAACCGGACTACATAGGCATGCTGCCTCTGATACTGGAGGCAACCCATAACTATCAGGACTAGTAGCCAGGAATTTGTCCAATCTCCTTTTAAAGTCCTCCAAAATTGGTGGCCATCACTATATCTTGTGGTTGTGAATTCCATGTTTGAAGAAGTCCTTTCTTTGATCTGTCCTGAATCTCCGACCAATCAGCTTCATGGGATGACTCCAGGTTCTAATATTTTGAGAGAGGGAGAAAAATCCACATTCTCCACACCATCCATATTTTTGCCCAACCCTCATCCTCTGGGACCTTTTGCCTCAGCACTGAGCAGCCAGGGAAGGATGGTTCTTCACAGCCCAGCTCAGGGCTGGTGTCAAAGGTCAGGGACCTGCCAAGAGCCCACAGTCCACCAGCGCCCCACTGCCAAGAGCTCCCTGGACCTGCAACTCCTCTTTGCCATTACAACTGGCTTGTTCATGGCCTCTCACTCTGGCCCACACAATAGGGTTGATGAGAAGGAGGAGCAGAAGATGCCGTGGCTTCCTGGCTCCCTGGCTCTCTGGCTGCCAAGCCAGCAAGTGGGAGCCGTGATGGGAATGGCAATGAGGAGCAATCTCAGAGCTGGTGACCATGTCAGTGAAAAGGGAGGCTCACAGAGGGAGGGGGCCTTGCCAAAGGCCCTCCCAACCTTGGAGCCAGCACTGGCCCTGTGTCTTCCTTCTTAGGGCCAGGATCCGGAGCACATACAGGGCTGGCATCCCCCCTCCTTGAGTAGGCCCAATGGAAGGGAGGCCTCGGACTGCTAGCTTGGCACTGTGTCGCCAGGCCTGAGCTTTTGTTCCGGACCCGTCCTCGGGACCATTTCTGAAAATCTACGGGTGATGAGGAGGGACCAGAGCTGCGATGGGGGACTCAGTTAGGGGCAGTGGGTGGGCTGTATTCTGGGGAGATGCCTCTGGCTTTGCTCAACGCATTTCGAGTCTCTGGGGTCTCTGCCTGCATTCGGGGCCTCAATGGGATCACCTGCAGAGGGAGCCTCGCAAGGATTGGTGGGATTTATTTATTTAATATTTCATTTACATCCCACCTTTTTTCCTCCAAGGAACCCAAGGTGGCAGCATACATAATCCTCCTCCTCCTCTCCTTTTTTTCCTCACAACCACAACCCTGTGTTGTAGGGTGGGCTGAGAGTCTGTGACTGGCCCAAAGTCACCCAGTGGGTTTCCATGGCTGAGTGGGGACTAGAACCTGGATCTCCTGACTCCAGTCCAACACTCTAACCACTAGGCCACACTGGCTATATTGCTTGGCAGCACAGGGGCCTACAGGCACGTGCAGCTGCTGCAAAGTCCTTGGACGGGCTCCTCCCTTGTGCTGTTCGGTCCATCCTGCCACCCCCCCCCCCCCCCGGCCAAGGTACCAACAGAGGGTGGGGCTGAGGGACCTCTGACCAGAAATGAGGCTGACTAGAAATCACGGGATGAATATCAAGGCTAAAGTATTCCAGTGAAGAACTTTTTTTACCCAGTTGCTCCCAGGAAGGAGGGCATTCCGTTTATTGTCATGCCAGCCTTATGCCCGTTCTTATGGGCTGCTCGGATCTTTAAACAGCAAATCTCGTTTGCATAAATGACAAAAGCGGAGCGATTTACTAAAATCATTTGGCTTTAATAAGTAATTTTAATCAAATAGTTAGAGAGAATATCACTGCAGTTCATTTTGAAGCGCGTTCGAAACAGATGGGAAATGGGCGGCGCGGAGGATTGCAGGCGCCGTTTTAATGCCGTGCCCTCTTTTGCAGTCTGGATCACGGTTTGATCAAGTCACAGCGACGGGAGAAAAACAATTTTAATTTATTACGTTAACTATGTTTGACTTTGGAGGGCCCAGCAAGGCAAGGCAGAAGCGTTCTCTGGCTCCCTAATAGAAGAGCAGAGACAAAGCAACGTTCATGGCAGAGACAGACACTGACCTGCTTCCGGCCTCAAACAAGGAGCTGAGAAAGAACGTGACACCGGGATCCTATTTAGCAAAACGCTGCTTTTTGCTGCAAATGCAAAACTAGCCTGAGATTTAAATAATCTACATAATTTCTAGCTCAGATGTAACTATATGAAACCGGCTATCGCTCATTTCTCTTATCCATCAAGGGCAAAAAAGTGTGTGTGTGTGGGGGGGGGGGCGAGTCAAGTTGGGGGGGGGGAATCACCCTCAGTATGGGAACAAAATATTTCAAGTAATTTTTCATAGACTGACAAGCAGCAAATTAGGGAGGCTTGTTAAGTACAATATAGCCATCCCTCTATTGATCACATATAATTTACATCTTACAAAGATGTGAATTCTTGCATCCTCACTCCACAAGGAAAATCTCAATGATTTATTCATTTCAAATAAAATATAGAAGGTAGATGAGAAGAATTACTTCACAGGCTGCAGCTTTCTCAGGGCACTGGTGCGAGGAGGCTCTTTTCTCGCACTGCCCGAAGGGTCTTTGTGTGCGAGTCCCTCTAATTAACAAGGTGAATCATGCAGCCGCTCTCTAATTAGTGAACATGACAAGCCAATGGAAACAAGCACCCAGACCTGGTCAACCAAGGCAAAGCCCCATGTCACAGGGAAGGGGGAGGGGAAGAATGCGTATTTCATGTAAATAAACTACAAAAAGTAAGAGAATCTGGGTAGAACCTAATTTTCTTTTTTTCATGTTTTAAGGCTTATGCCTAATTTATTTTCAGCCACAAATAACGACACAATAAATCAAGGCTCCCCACTGCAAGTCTCTCTCTCACACACACACACAAACCGTCCAACTCAAAAAAGAAAAGAAAAGTCGCTCCCCTTTTTGAAACAAGCCTCTGCTTAAGGGTCTCTGTTTGTTTTCTGTCTTATTTCTCTGTTTTTACAAAGTACGACGCTGATGTTCCAAAGCAACCTTAATGTATTCCTTCAGTTTAAAACCAGTTCTTCTTGAAATCAGCAAGCACAAATATACACGATGAGAATGCTGATTTTTGGAGGGTGGGGGTTTCCTCTATTTCCACCGTTTCCCCCAACCTGGTTACCCTCCAGATTTTGGGCATCAATTCCCATCAGTCCCGGACAGCGTAGCCCTTTGTGAGGAATGCTGGGAAAAGTTGATGTGTAGAGTTATCAGAATTCCCCAAGGACCACGGTGCATCAAGCAGCCACCGCTTGGGGAGTCTTTGGAACGGCTTCCATTTAAAGTGCCCTGTTCTGCTTCAACTATCACGTGCTGAGTGGCCGCAAGGCTCTTGCCTCCAGAGAACCCAGGACACAATTCCCCACTTCCCCAAGGGACACAAGAAAGAGAGGAAAGAGAAAGAGGTGTGGGAAGAGGAGGAGAGTGGGCGAAATGAGGGAGCGCGGGCCCCCTCACTTCTCTCACTCTTTTCTTTTGCTTGGGGGTGTGTCTCCCACCCACCTCCCCTCAAGCAGATATAGCGGCAATGATGGCATGCACCAGGGATGTTGAACCTCCAGCTCATGAAATAAAACAAGCCATGCCGGGGGGGGGGGGATTTGCCCCCCTTGGGGGTGCCCGGATGGCCTTGACCCTTCCTCTGCCCCACCCTTTTCTGGCCACTGATTGGTTGGTGATTTCCTGACCTTTGCATAGGGTCCCGTCCCCCCCACATTCTAAAAGATCTAAATGTCTCTGCAAATGCTTAGTTACTGGCAATAAAGCATTTTCTGTCAACTACAATGATGCCATTTTTTTCCTCCTGTAAAAAAGGGAGCACAGGGGAGAGGGAAGGAGGTTGCCAAGCAGACAGAGTTTATTGGTCCAGCAGTACATGTCAGTTTCTTCCAAGTTCCACCCCCCAACCCATCATGTTCCACTGTAGCTCCATCCGTGGTCCATAGTAGCCTTCAGATTCCACTCCTGAATCACTGATCCATCCTGTAGCTCCATCCGTGGTCCATAGACTCCATCACTGATCTAATTTTTAAAATAAAAAGCTGGCAACCCTGAAAAGATGCTGCCGATGTGTAGGGAGGGGGCTCGTTGGAAGGCCCCAATCCTTCCTTGAAGCAGATTGCAAAATATAACAAAACAAACCCAGATACCCAGCTAAGGCTAGAAGGCCACACCTCTCTAGGCTGAAGCTCAACTGGTGGAGACAATTATGTCATTAAAGCCAAACTAGCTGCTATGCTAAAAAAACACAAGACTTGGCACTTCCAGGTCACTTGAAAGCAGGGCGTCGATGTTTAGTTGATTAATCAGCTGCATGAATCAATTTAAATATATGTTAATCCACTAAAAGGATCAGCCAGTAGATTTTTAACCACTCTTTTTTAATACAAGAACTGGCAGAAGGACAGCAGAGAAGGGGTGGATCTAGCTGCTCTTGGGAAGACATTCCACAGCCTGGGAGCAGTCACCAAAAAGGCCGTCTTTTTGTATCACCACCTAATGCACCTCTGGTGGTGGCAGTCTTGAAAGACGGACCTCTCCAGAAGATCTGAAGGACTGGGCAGGCGTGCAGGGGAGCAAATTGCCCTGAAGCACATTGCATATGCAGGGTATGTGTGCGTGATCTAGATTGGGATCACAGTGGGGCCAAAGGGCTAAATCCCCCCTCCGCTCATACTAAGGTCCCAATCTGGACTGGTTCCCTCATGCTTACTTTTGGGTAAGAAAAAACCACGGATGCAGCTGCATGTCATCTGTAAAAGGAAACATGATGTTTGGGTCTGAGATATACAAAATGTACACGAACTGATGTTGCTCCATTATAAAAATATCTGCAGTCAGGGCATTATCTTTAGAACAGGGGTGGACAACCTGGACCACCCTGGGGTCTCTCCACAGACCACACACCCCAGGGATGCTGAAAACAGGGGAGAGTTTTGTTTTGTTTTGTTTTTTAAAAAAATCAAAACAGCAGCTAGAGCTGCTATGGAGTCCCCAAAGGGTCAGAATTAGCTTGTTTGAAAGTTAGTTTTGACCGCTTTTGGATGCCGTAGCAGCTATAGAACTCCAAAGGTTCAACATTAGCTTGCCAGAAGCTGATACTGACCCTTTGTCTCTCTATAGCAGCTCTGGACACTGTTTTGCTGCACTGGGGTATGTGTTACAAGGGCCGGACACCGCCCGTGGGCGGCATGTTGCCCACCCCTGCTTTAGAAGGACCAAGCAAAATGTGACAAAGCAATGAGTGAGCTTTGAAGTTCACAGAAGCCATCACTTCTGGGTGTTGAGCAAACTAGAACAGAAGTGTGAGAGTGTGGAAGCTGGCTTGATTTTGAAGCCACAAAGTTGCAGTGCACAGATGGAGGGTTGAAAGGGGCGGTCGACTTGCAGTGCCATCTAATCGGCGTCTGGGCCATGCATGTTTCAGGTTGCCCTTAAGGCTGCTGGGGCAAAGAAATGTTTAATGTCTGAGTCCCCCTTTTTGAAAAAATTAATCCAGCCGTTACTCGCACATTCCTTAGACAAGAAGGCAACAGAAATGAAAAGAAACATGGCAGTTTTTATATTAGCAAAGCTGGAGATGAATTTTAGGTGGTGCACCAGCTAAAAAGTCAATACAAGCCAAATTGGCTTCTAAGATATCACCTGGAGCCTGTGACATTTAAAAGCAAAGAAACACACTTTTTTTTTCTTTAGAAGTATGATTCTTCTCAAATGCAAATGCAGATTAAATATATTAATTAATTGATTAATCAGTGGGCAAGGCAATCCTATTGCCAAGTCAGAGTGCTCCCGCAGGCAGGATGGAAGGTTGGGGGGCGGGGGCGGGGAGGGAGCATCATTTGCAGATTCTCCCCTCCCTTCCCTGCCCCCCTCGCACTCACAAAGGGAGGAAAACATGTATTTATTTCCCCTTTGCAATGGCCCCGGGGCTGGTCTAAATGTTCCTCCATGTCAGGGGCAAGGCAGATGGTCCGAGGGCTTTGTCCTGAGCCTGCCCCAACCTGCCCACTTTATGAATCACTTCCATGAAAAGAAATTTGTAAGCAATGTACAAAAATTCAGTATAAGCTCTTGATAAAATGGTTTATTATTGCTGTATCTAGAAGATAAGGTTGCCTTTCTGGGAATTTTATTTTGTTTATGTATTTTTATTTAAAATATTTCTAGGCTGCCTTTCAGGGCAGGAATGCTTGTTGGAAAAAGTATGGTTTCAGTAGATGCTGAAAATGAAGAAGAGTTTAGGTCTGTCTACTTTGTAGTGGTAGGGAGTTCCAGGGACTGGGTGCTACAATACTTAAGGCCCTAATGCAAGCCGTCATGGGTGTCACCAGGGGGTTATCTCCCAATGAGCTCAGCAACTGAACAAGCAGATAGTGGGTCAGCTGATCTCTCAAGTATTTAAGGTATTTAAGGTTTTTACCACTCCCAACACTGGAGTTTCAATACTGGGGAGGGAAGAGCTGCAGACACCAAAACCGGATCTCCCTTTCCGGGGCTGGACTTCTGCCTCCGACCTTGGAGGGGGAGATCCAACCCTATGGTGCTGTCCCAGTGACCAAAGCAGTGGAGGCTAGTAGCGCTGATGTTAGAGGGGCAATGAATCCATTCCAGGTTTCAGTCAGTACCAGTCAGAAGTCTCTGACCCTTGGATTGCTCCTTTAGAGTTCTTTATGGTCCTGACTGAAATCCAGAGCGCATTTACCACCCCACTGGCATTGGAGCCACCAGTGTTCACTGGACCAAAGGGTTGCAGCCTACACCTCTTCTCATTAACGGACAAAGATTTGTTGAAGTAGGCAACAGCCCTAGTCAGAAGTGTAGCTGGTTGTATCACTCTCCCCATTTTGCAGACAGGGACACTGCCCAGCCAAGCAAGAGTTGATCAGGCCAAACACAAACTCAAAGGTGGTTCCATGGGATGGCACTTTCTAAACTGGATGGAAAGTCTAGATAGAATTCTTCATTGCTTAGGATTATAGATAATCACGACATTGTTTTAAGAAAAAGCAAAACATACAGATGAAATATACATCTTCATCACTGCATTTATTAGTCAATGAACCATAATACAAAAGAAAACAACACCCCCACACCCCCACACCCATCCATCCATCCATCCATCCATCCATCAGAAAGAGCCATGCTCAGAATGCAAGGACAGCTTAATTTGTCACCATTAGAGATCTGTTGAGCAATGTTCAAAAACTCAGCACCTATTAATATTACATTGGTATTAAACCCATCCAAACAAAAAGCAAGCAGAAATCCACCAGAGCATCCAGGAAAGGACTATCACATATGAAAGCTGCCAGGGTGGGGAAGGGTGAAATAGGAGATTGCTCCTGCTAGACAGCATTCAGTGGCCACACATGCACAGTTAATGTGACCAACACTCCGAAAAAGGAGGACCAAAGAAGACACAGATCTGCATCAAATTTCACTGATTAATTCACATTTAGAAGCAATTACTATAATTTAATCATAAAGCCAATCTTTCATCATAGTGGGAAAGTTGATGGGCTTCTTCAAGATGGGCTGCTCTCCTTTGGGGTGGTCCTTTCTCTTTGAAGTGGACCTGGACTGGGCAGCCCTTCAGATAGAGAACACCTCCAAATAAAGGGATAATGGACCCTCAAGGAGAGGACTGTCCTCTGTACGTTAGAGGACACGGCCACCCTAGACCTTACGCACCTACAGATGGATGCAGGTAAGGGCACCTCCACATGAGTAGAAACTCTGGCCAGTAGCGGCTCCTGCTTGCCTGGAGGAACGTTTGTGCAAACATATCTGTATGTGTTTAGAAACCTTCACACCAATCTGTGCCCATTCAGGGTGTGTGGACAGTATGTGTCCGCCTTTTGGGGGTGCTGCCAGCAGGGGCAACCCTGCTGCCCTCCAGGTTGCCCATCAGGCAAATGCCCGAAAGGGCTAGTTTGAGCACGTTGGGTTCCATTCAGGTTCTGCGGCCTCCCTGTTTCAAGGATCCTCCGATAAGCAACGTAGCTTGGCAGGTTTCCTTGTAAACCAGGAGTATTCGACCCTCTTTCCTCTCAAGGGCTGAACTCGGTTTTGGAGATGCTGTCAGACTGGAACTTTAGACAGGGCAGCTAAACTGAGTTTGTCCTTTGCTAATCATCTAAACTTAAGCAACTGCCTAGATTATTTATCCTCAGCATTTCAACCACTTCATTGGGTTAAAAAGAAGCAATTAAATCTAAATCATGTTTTGTATCACCAAAATGTTTTTCAAAAATGAAGTAACTTGTAATTGACTATGCAAAAGCTGACTTGGTAGCAGGAAATGACATATTTTCTTTTTCATTCCCTCTGACCGAAAAACACCAGAACAAAAATAGCCTCAAGATTTATTATACTACTACTCCCTCTCACTTCCTCCCAGGAGCTCTGGATGCTGTCCATGATTTTTCTCCCCCATTTCCTCCACATAACAACCTTGCGAGGTAGGCTGATACAGAGCATGACCAGCCCAGAGTCAGCCAGTGAGCTCTGTGGGAATATGGACTCAGGGATTCTCCGGTCTCAGACTTACCACTACACCATACCAGTTCATAAAAGATGCAGGTAAGGTGCACTTGAAGCCCAGCCAATTTAAAATATGCTAACACTGATCAAAATCAATGGAGATTTTAATCAATTAATCCATTGATTAAACCCTGCTGCTAAGCTATTAGCAAAATCTAGCAAAGGTATATAATAACACAAATGAAACATTGGGGTACCTAAAGCAGCCATTATTATTATTATTATTGTTTAAAAGGTGAGAAACAAGTGTTAAAACTAGCTGGAACAACTAGTCTGGCTTTTAACACGAGCTAATTTATTAGGAAGACAGCGTCCATTTTTCCTGTTCTTTAGGAAAAATCCCTCATGTAGCCCCATAAAGCTGCTTTCCCCAACCTGGTACCCTCCAGATGTGCTGAGCTGCAATCCCCACCATTCCTAGGCATGCTGAGGATAATGGGAGTTGCAGCTCAACATGCCTGGGAAAGGCCACCAGGTCAGGAAGGGATGCCATAAAGCATCTGCCCTCCTTGTGAGAGAGCCACCCAGTCCTACCCCCTCTTTGAAAACCAGAGACCGCACCTGGCACCACCTCATAAATCTTGCGCTGTAAGTACAGGAAAGATGAGCAAGACAGAGCACAGCTCCGTGGGAGCAGACACCTCACGAGGAAGAGAGGCTGCCCTGGTTGAGGTTCCCAAACAATATTCAGATGCTCATTACTTTGTGAAGCATTCACCTCAGGGCTTCCATGTTCCCAGTTTGGTCTTTGTCTGAAGGCGGTTTTAAAAAGAAGAAGAAAAGAACAGAAAGCACAACAGCACTGAGCAATAATGCTTTCAGAGCTAGAGGTGTGTGCTGTGTGTGTTTGGTTGTGGTGCTGGAGGTGCAGGTGGTGGTGGAGAGATCTCCACGGGCAAACTCCAGCAGTTTGATATTATTTCCAGAATTGCTGTCATCATTTTTAACGTTTGGAAACTTCCTATTTGTCATGGAAATAACCCTCACTAGCAACCAGCACTGTTACAGCCATGCTCTGGAGAAAGCGATTTTTGCCTTGGCTGAAGTTGCTTTCTAACATTATAGTCCTTGGGGCAGTTCACGCATAATGACAGCCCATGGTTTAAACATGGGGATGAGTAGTAAACTGTGGGTGCGCTGCCTGCAGTGTGCCACCCACTTCTGCTTTTCCTCAACAACCTAAGATTGGCTCGTTCATAGGCTGTTGAGCCTGACATGCGAATGCAGAGCACTGGTTTGTTTAGGGGCTAAACAACCAAGCAGTTTAACCAACAACAATCCATGGGTTAACCACTGAGTTGTTTAGCCCACGAACAACCCATGAGCTGATCATAGGTTACTGAGTAAAAGCAGAAGTGGTGTGAGGGAGGGGGGAGATAGCGTGCTCACTCAGTCCCACTTGTGCTCCAGAACCTATGGGTTGTTTAAACTATGAGTTGTCGCTATCAATGAACCAGATCTTTTAGATCTCTTAGATTCTCTTAGATTCTCTTAGATTCCCTTCATGACCTTGGATTTTGTGGCTCTAACTGGTTTGCCTCCTATCTAGCGGGTCGCTCTTTCAGCGTGTTGACTAATGGCAGCTCGTCTTCCTCCTTTCCCCTTTCAGTAGGGGTTCCGCAAGGCTCAGTACTCAGTGCTTGGCCCGTTGTTGTTTTCCTTATACATGTTGTCCTTGGGCAAGCTTATTCAATCTCATGGCCTCCAATATCATCTGTATGCCGATGATACACAACTATATCTGTCATCTCCGGAACTTTCTCCTGATGTTCACGATCGTATCTCGGCATGTCTTTCAGATATCTCAGCTTGGCTGCTACATCGTCGCTTGAAACTTAACATGGCAAAGACTGAATTGCTTGTTTTTCCTCCTAAACCTTCTCCTCATCTCTCATTCTCTCTTACTGTCAATGATGTTACGCTTACTCCAGTCAAGGAAGCTCGTAGCCATGGCTTTATATTCGACTCCTCGCTCTCCTTTATTCCTCATATTGAGGCAGTAGCTAAATCTTGTCGATTTTTCCTGTATAATATTGCCAGGATTCGATCATTTTTGTCTGTCTCTTCTGCCAAGACGCTTGTTCATGCACTGGTTATTTCACGGTTGGACTACTGCAACCTTCTTCTCTCTGGCCTTCCTTCTTCTCACATCAGTCCGTTGGTTTCTGTTCACCACTCTGCCGCAAAGATCATCTTCTTGGCTCGCCGCTCCGACCATGTTACTCCGCTTCTGAAATCTCTTCATTGGCTTCCAATTCACTTCAGAATCCAATATAAACTACTCCTGTTAACCTTCAAAGCTTTTCACAGTCTAGCTCCTTCCTATCTCTCCTCTCTCATCTCACACTATTGCTCTTCGCTCCTCTAATGCCATGTTTCTCGCCTGCCCAAGGGCCTCTACTTCCCTTGCTCGGCTTCGTCCATTCTCTTCTGCTGCCCCTTACGCCTGGAATGCTCTTCCAGAACATTTGAGAACTACAAGTTCAACCACAGCTTTTAAAGCTCAACTAAAAACTTTTCTTTTTCCTAAAGCTTTTAAAACTTGATGTTGTGCAGACTTCTACTGTTACTTTCTACTGTTAGTTTTACCCTACCCTGTGCCTGCTTACCCTACCCTGTACCTGTTTGCATTCTCTTCCCCTCCTTATTGTTTTACTATGATTTTATTAGATTGTAAGCCTATGCGGCAGGGTCTTGCTATTTACTGTTTTGCTCTGTACAGCACCATGTACATTGATGGTGCTATATAAATAAATAATAATAATAATTTATTTATATGGCTGCTCAATCAAGGCCTTATCATGACTCAAATGATCCTGTGGGAAGAGGAAAGGTCTTGGCCTACCAGAAAAAACCTTGATAGACCCTTGTCTGATTGGTCACTGGAGATGGACAGAAGGGCAGCCCTTTCCACCCACCTGCCTGGTCACTGAAGTCATGTGAGGAGATGCTCCTGGGGGTTCCACTTGGACCTATGGCCTGACTGGAATTCATTAGGAGAAGAGTCTTTAGTGTGGTGGCCCCTTTTCTTTGGAACTCCCTGCCCCTGAAGGCACCAACACTGTGCTGCTTCCAGTGCCTCCTGAAAACAGTTCTTTTCCAGGAAGCAGTCTTCAAGTGTTCGGGCATGGTTTTTATTGGTATTCTGCTTTAAAATGAACAATTTTAATATGCTGTCTTAGGGCTTTGCTAGACCTGCCGGGATAAGCAGGCAGGGAGGCGGGGCGACGGCGCGCTGACGTTAGCGCGCGCCGCCTCGGCTTCCAGACGTGGGACGCGCAGGGATCCCTGCAGCGTCCGCCATTTTTTTTTTTTTTAGTTTAAAGGGGCCACGTGCGGCCCGAAGACTCCGGACCAGGTAAGTCCGTTTTTTTAAAAAAAACCCGAAGCCCCCCCCCTGTCCCCGGCCTTGCCCTGGCAGCGCCGCTCGCCTGGTTGTTTGGGTGGCGGCGCCCAGCGCTTGCTCTCTCACCCGCCCTCCCCCCTTGCCATCCCCCCTTGCCATCCTTCCCCCTGCCCCTCTCTTCCCCCCACCGGGCCGATGGGCACAGCGCTCGTATGAGTAGCCGCAAGTAGCCGCAAGTACAGCGCTCGCGAGTAGCCGCAAAAAGCCACGGACCTTCCTAGACGTTTCGCAGCTCCGGCCTGAGGCCAGGGCTACGAAAAAGGCGCGCCATAAGCGACTTTGCTTATGGCGCGTTAGAGGAGGCCTCAGTGCGTCATCTGGAACGCCCTTAATCTTTTTATCATTTTACTATTTTGTTTTTATTTTAGTATTTGTTCACTGCTCTGCAATCTATTTCAGATATGGCGTGGCATATAAATATTGCAAATGAATGAATGAATGTTGATGTTTGCAGTGGCAGAGATTTTGCAGGCCAGCTCCCATACTTGCAGACTAGAGCTGCTGCTTACATCTTTGAATTCAGTGGTGGATTTGGTGGGCCTGGATCTGAAATAATCATGCCACGCCAGCCCTGCATAGAAGCCAGCAGATCTTGGCATGACCTAAGGATGCAACTGACATTCTGGCAGACCTGTCCAGCTGGGTTATGTACTCTCATTGGTTAACTACCCATTTTTTGATTTGTTGGGTCTCAGGTTCCATGGAATAACCTGCCCCCAAAGTCCAGTGGGCTAGATTATTGTGAAGAACTAGAATGGCCGCATGCCCTTTTTTACAGAGGACAGTGCTCTATGTGTAGCGCTGCCAGAGGACTATTCTGTGCCTTGAAGACATCCTCTGTGTGAAGGGTTGTCCTGTCCAAGTCCAGTTTAAAGAACAAGAGCCCTCAGAAGGAAGAGTGGAAGGGTCTTCGAGTTGCCCATCAACAGCATGGCTGGCTGGGTGATGCTGGGACTGGCTGTCTGACATACCTGGAAGGCACGAAGTTGGGGAAGGCTGATCTAATAACATCTTAGACCATCAGTTCTGACTGGCACCAGACTGTGTGAAGATGAAGGGAGAAAAGGAGATTTTTGATCCAAGCAACTGGGATTTGGGCCCCCTGCCCACTAATAATTATAAGCTAAACGTATTCTTGCCATGCTATCAAACCATTTATGATGAGGATACGTTATTGTTCATTTGTGCAGAAGTGTGAGCAGACACCTTGCAAATCAGACTCCTCGGACAAGTTAATGGGGAGAATCAATGTGCATATCTTTACATGGTGCCATCGTTGGCTTTTTTATTATAATTTAAGGAGTGAGAGGAAACAATAGTATTGTTTCTATGGTTTTGGGGAGGCATAAACTTAACCAGAAATTCACAGCTTCCTTATCTCAAGGTTTTGGAGTGTGCGATTTAAATACCCCCCCAAAAAGTACAGAAAGCATTTATTAAAACCCAAATAAATCAAGAGCAGATGTTAAGAAGCAACTTAAGAGGAGAAGGTCTTAAAATGGGGCACTATTTAACACAAAAGAAAGAACCAGATCCATCTTAATGGCATTAAAAAAAATCTGAAATGTCCTAAGCATGATTCTATGTTTGAGGTCAAGGGTTTTGCTGCAAAAGCAATAGGCAATGGTTGCCGCTAGCTACGATCATGGCACAACACATGCATATTTAAAAATATGTAAAAATGGAGGTTTACCTTATGCAATTACATTTTTAAAATTTTATTACATTTCTTTACTGCCCAATTGCTGACATATTATAGTTCTGTTCAGTTTCTGTTGTAGAATCACAATTCTATAACACTCTGAGAAAAACAGAAATAAGGTGATAGATTGGTGTATGTATGGGTGTGAATTTGTTCCTAAATTGAGAATCTCTGTCATCCAGGATATTAAATGTTAGTAGATCTCAATGCACTTTCATTTTCTCTCTCTCCAGGGATTTGTTTTTCCATTCACTGAAGGGGAAAACCCTCAGCATGCCACAGAGATTTCAGCAGCTGTCATGCTTTTGATTTTTTAGGGTTGGAGGAAGATTTTGTGCGTGTTTATGTAGACTTCAGATGCACAGTGTTACAAAGCATGTCAGTTCTGCCCTGGGCCAGAATCACACCTGGTACAGCCCAGTATTTAAACCAGGAATTAGTAAACATGATTATTCTCTTGTAGTCTACCAGACATTAGTCGTGACACAGTTCTCATTGAAATCAATTGGCCTAAAGCCCATGGTTACATCTTCAACCTGGTAGTCCTGGGCCCACTTATTGGAGAGTGTCTCCTCATGAACACAATGGATAGACGAGTAAACATGTACCGGGCTGAGTTGCACAATCTGACTGAAACCAAGGTGGCTTGCTTTTGCTGTGTTATGTAGCGTCGAGGCTACATAACATATAACTGCAAAATGTGAGACTGAAAGCATTCCAACAAGGGAAAAAGACAGAAGACAACAGAAGAAGCCAATATGGCTCCACAAAATGCTTACAGATGACCTGAAAAAAAGGACACAAAAAGGAAGTGGAAGGAAGGCCAGGCTACAAAAAAAGAGTACAGACAGATTGCACAGAAGTGCAGGAACGGAATCAGGAAGGCTAAAGCTGAGAATGAGCTGAGGCTAGTGTGGATGCTAAAAGCAACAAAAAGGCTTTCTACAGGTAAGGAAAAGACAGAGTGGTTCAACTGCTGTAAGCATCTGGGAAACAATACAGTGATTATTTACAAGAAGCCATCATGGATTTGTTAAGAACAAATACTGCCAGACTAACCTGATCTCATTCTTTGATCGGTTAACTTCCCTTGTGGACTGTGGGAATGCTGTGGACATAATATATCTTGACTTCAGCAAAGCTTTTGACAAAGTACCCCATGATATTCTGATTAGCAAACTAGCTAGAAGTGGGCTAGGTGGAACAACCATTAGGTGGATCCACAGTTGGCTACAGAATCGGACTCAAAGAGTGCTAATCAATGGTACTTTTTCAAACCGGGTCAGGGGTAACAAGCAGGGTACTGCAAGGCTCAGTCCTGGGCCTAGTGCTTTTCAACAGCTAATACCCTGGAAGACAGAAACAGACTTCAAAGTGACCTTGATAGGCCGGAGTGCTGGGCTGAAAACAACAGAATGAAGTTTAATAGGGATAAATGCCAAGTTCTACACCTAGGAAAAAGAAACGAAATGCACAGTTACAAGATGGGGGATACTTGGCTCAGCAATACTACAAACGAGAAGGATCTTGGAATTGTTGTAGATCACAAGCTGAATATGAGCCAACAGTGTGATGTGGCTGCAAAAAAAGCAAATGCTATTTTGGGCTGCATTAATAATCGTATAGGTTCCAAATCGTGTGAAGTACTGGTTCCCCACTATTTGGCACTGGTTAGGCCTCATCTAGAGTATTGCATCCAGTTCTGGGCACCACACTTCAAGAAGGATGAGGAGCAGCTGGAGGGGGTTCAGAGGAGGGCAAAGAGGCCGATCAGGGGTCTGGAAACAAAGCCCTGTGAGGAGAGACTGGGTTGGGGTCGGGGTACTGCTGCTCAGCCCTTTCTTAAAGAGAGAAAGTCACAAATGGACAAATACCATTAAAAATAGAATGAGTTTCTCAAGTGGCCTTTTAGTAGGGTGACCCTATGGAAAGGAGGATAGGGGGCTCCTGTATCTTTAACAGTTGTATAGAAAAGGGAATTTCAGCAGGTATCATTTGTATGCATGCAGCACAAGGTGAAATTCCCTCTTCATAAGAACAGTTAAAGCTGCAGGAGCCCTGCCCTCTTTTGTATCATACATTGCCTCATTGTAAACCTTGTAATGACCTTGCAAGGTAGATAAGAAGGAAAATTGGTTCACGAGGGTGGAGAAATAAATGAAGGACGTCCGTTTTCTGATTTTATTCTGAGCAGCTCATAGACAGTGATTTATACTGCCACATTTAATGTGCAATTGTTGAAAGTCAATGTGACTCACCAAGAATTCTAGTGATCATTTATTTCTGTTTATAGATTACTCTTAGTAGAAGCTACAGGGAGGGATCTGTAGTTGAGTTGATAGCCAAGTTGCTCTATCATGTTGGTTGGAGTAGTAGCTCTTGTCTTAATGGTTAAAACCTGCTAATTACAGAACATCATTACACAGATAATTTATTCTATCTGTTGTGTGTTGTTAACAGGTACTACATTTGTTTAAGTGGGTTCTTCCAATTAGTTACCTGTTTTGGTTCAGTAAATGCATTCTAATAGGTGTATTCCTTTCACAGGTCAACCTATTAATTCTTGCTGTGAAAACATATACAAAAGTGAATTTAGCTGGTGCTTCATAAACTTATGCTGCAATTGTACAAAATGATGGCAAGCAGCAGGTCTAGGAGCATTCCTCAGAGAGGCAGAAACGGTGTCGCTCCCCAGCAGCCTTTTTTAAAAAATATGCTGCTAGTTTAGAGGCTCCATCACACCAGCGTTTTATTGCACTTTTTTATATATAATTTTTTATTTTCAATACTTAAACATACACCATTACAATTAAAAGAAAACAACAACATAAAAACTACATAAATGTTGATTAACATTAATATCATATATTCTCGCTTAATCTATTTAACATAGTCATACTTAACATAAATGTGCACCCCCCAACTCAGGATCTTATTCCTGTTTCCAAAATCTCATAGTTTCTTCTGCTGGAGGTTTCCCACTTCCCTTCGAAAACACAAATATTAGGAACTGTTTCCAGATTCCCTCAAAATCATTCGTTTTTGCTACACCTCTTCTCACTTTAATATTACATGTCAATTTATCATTAATAGCTATATCTCATACTTCTTTATACCATTCTTCAATACAATAATCCCCTTGAATCTTCCAGTTCCTAGCTACAATCAATCTTGCTGCAGTCAGCAAATTCATTATCAATTCCTTAACTTCTTTTTTACATTTTAAATCTTCAAATAGTGACAGTAATGCAACTCTTGGTGTTCGTTCTATCTTCATTCCCACAATTTCTTCAATCTCCGAAAACACCATGTTCCACAATTTTTGTACATATTTGCATTCCCACCACATATGTAAATACGTTCCTTTCCCCCCACAACCTCTCCAACAATTTGCTGAATGTTGATTATTTATTTTATTTAATCTAACCGGGGTTAGGTACCACATCCATATAATTTTATAATAATTCTCTTTTATTCTCACCGACATATTTCTCAACACTCTTTGTCCTATCTGTACCTTCAAATCTGTCTCCCAAACCACTTTTCCTGAGCTATCCATCAACCCTTTCTCCAGCAATATTCTATATATTTCACTCATTAACCCTTTTGTCACTATATTTTTTCCTTTATCAATTTCTTTTTTAACAATTAATTCCTCAAACTTTGACAACTCTCTACAATCTCCATTTTCTCTTACCCAATTTTTGGTCCATTGTTCTAATTGCCAGTAATTTAGCCAAGTTAATTTTTTATCTTTTAGGACCTCTTCCAACTCCTCTCTTGTATTCATCCCTCTTAACCATTCCCTTAATTTCATTTTATTTTTCTCTTATAGAACTTTACTTAATCTACTCTTTAAGTCCTCAGGGAAATTCTTTAACATTATTACCGGTGATAAAGGGGAGCTGCTCGAAAGCAACTCCCCTTTATATTTACTCCAAATTTCCCAGTGAAACTTCAAGAGTGGATTGCCTGTACTTTCAGACCATTTTTTACCTCGTTTTATTGCACTTTCGCCTTGCCTTGTTTACTCTTTCGCCCGTGACCCTCACAAGATGCCGTCCCTGTCCTGCAGTCACCTTGGCTCTTCCCCTCCATTTTCCATGTTTTTCTGGGGCAGGGAAAATGTGGTATTTTTTCCCCATGTGTGATAAAACCACCCTTCCATCCCCATGAACTGCCGTCCTTGCGCTATGTTGCAGAACTTCCTTTCTTGGCGGTGTCTGCGTTGAAGGGCAGTCTTGCTGACAAAGGGAGGGGGGGCAGTTCTCCAGTGCAATGAGTCAGTCAGACCGTCTTGCGCTGCTCCAACCCCACTCTCATTGTTCTATCATCCACCCATTTCAACTTCCCTCTTTTTTTGCCTGCTGTACGAGGTGCGCAGCTGATGAAACACTAAAACACTAAACTTTAGACTTTTTGTCTGCCAGTCACTTTGACTTGTGCCCATAAAAACGCAATTGCTTCTCCTCTTGAGCGTCTTCACACAGGGCGGCGGGGGGGGGGGGGAAATCACATTTTCTTACTGTCGCTTCTCCGCCCATGTCCTTGTCTCTCATTACTACCTCTTTTGAAAGAGTAAGTAAACAACGTGCACGTGGCCCATTCAGTGGGCTGTTTTGATCGCACTGCTTCTCCTGCACACGGCAGGAGATAGCGGCAACTTCTGTCTTTAAAGATAAGTTGGACTTACTGGGGTGTGTTTTTTGTGGTGTGAAGAAGGTTAGATGGGGCGGGAGGCATGTGGGAGGCAGACGTTGTCTGCGAAAATCCGTGAGTGCCCAGTAACGAGCATGCAATAAAACCCTCGTCTGATGGAGCTCTCTGTATTTCTGACCCTCACCTCCCAGGAAATTAAAACTCTTCCTCTATGCAAAGTTTCTCCTCCTGTATGGCCCTCTGTTCTGCTCAGCTGCCTGAGACGGTTCCCAGGCACTTGGCCCTGGCTTAGCTATTCAGCTGGCCTGGGATAATTGTGATAACCCTCATAGGCAGACGGCCATCGCAAATTAGGAGAAAGGATGATTCATCTTTTTTATATGCAGTTTTTATCTTCAACCTTTCTCAGCTCTGTGTTAGATAGCAATAATTTCTTCTCGCAGGTTTGGGCCAGTGCTGGGATTCACACATCTATTTACAGCTGCCTCCGAGCCTCATAATTACAATACAGCCAAAATGTCCATTTTCCTTCCCTGACTACAAATAGGGATCAATCGAATTTTAAATGACTGCTTACGGGCTAGCTTCCGATCATGACCTTTGTAAATGATTAGAGCTCACCACGGTTGCTATCTGCCTTGAAAGGGTAAGCGGGCAGGTCTGTCTAACTGGCATTTAATCTGGAAAGGAGCCAAAGATATTTGAGCTAAAACCCTAATATGAGTTGGCAAAGGGAAGGTATATGCAGACCTTTGCTCTGCCCTATAGATCAGGGCGGCCCGCGTAATGAACCCGGAAAGCCACACGCCACAATTCTCATGTGGCTGAGAGCTGAAGCAGTGGGCCTCGCTGCTCCTGCCCCCCCCCCAATGCCTGCACCATGCCTCTTCCCCTTCTTTTGATGTCCCACATGAAGAGACCGTCCAAACATCACACTCAGCCATGTAATCGTCATCCATGTGGTGAGTTTCATCCGCTTCACTGCCATGATGCTTCAGTGGTTGCCAGTTTAATTCCAGGGCCAATTCAAGTTGTGTGTGTGTGTGTTTTTAAAAAAGAAGTTATTATTATTTTGACTGCGTGTGGCGTGGGAACTTCATACACCAAGGACCGACCATCCCTCCTCATACGTTCCATTTGCCAGTTGAGGTCTATTCAACAAGCATTACTGTCCACATTTGGGGCAGGTTGGAGCAGAAAGAGTTGAGAGCAGGGACTTGTCAGGGACTCTTCCGAAACAGTGAACCCTTCTCACAAAACAGGTAAGGAAAGCAGCTTCTTTGCTATCTGTCTAGACCTGCCACCAGAGCCAGCTGCCTCTCCTTGCTGGACAGTAGAGTTGCCTCCAATCAGGATGACGCTGTTCTTGATACAAATAAGGACTGGAATGCCACATAGAGCAGGGCGTCGAACCCTTTTCAGTCTGAGGGCTGAATTCAGTTTCAGAGAAGTCCTCGGGGCCCAGGTTCCAGTGGTGGGCAAGGCTGGATGAAAAAGGGCAGGGCCCAAAATATCCAAAATACCTCAAATACCAGCATATTTTGTCTTAAAGTTTTTGCTGCCAGTAGCGAAGCCTTAGCAGTAGGATGACCATATGGAAAGGAGGACAGGGCACCTGTCTTTAATAGTTGCCTAGAAAAGGGAATTTCAGCAGTTGTCATTTCTACACATGCAGCACCTGGTGGAATTCCCTCTTCACTACAATGGTTAAAGCTGCAAGAGCCCTGCCCTCTTTTGTAGAGTGACCAGATACAGAAGAGGGCAGGGCTCCTGCAGCTTTACTGTTGTGATGAAGAGGGAATTTCACCAGGTGCTGTATGCATAACAATGACACCTGCTGGAAATTCCTCTTCGATGCAATTGTTAAAGATACAGGAGCCCTGCCACCCTTTCCATATGGTCACCCTACTTAGCAGAGGTAGTTCAACCTTTTGGAATGTGGAAAAGCTGCCCAAATCCAGGAAGCCACCAAGTGAATGGTGGTCAGAGGGAAGGGGGTGGAGCCAGGGGAAGAATGCATGGACATCTGGGGAACCCCGAAGGTCAGATTTGGGCCCTGTGCCTCAAGTTCGACACCCCTGACGTATAACCTTGCATGGAAGTCCTGGTCAATCCTAGCTTCTTCATTAAAGGACATGCATGCAATTGCATCTTTGTTTCGTTCAGCGTTTACATGTTCAGGTGTACACAGAAATTGTCTTTGTGTTCACCTCACAAAACAACAGGAAGTGTATACTGCCTCCCAGTCCACTTCCCATTAAACCCAGTTGCAGTTCCTCAATCATACAGGCCAGCTAAAACAGCAAGGGCATCTTCTTTTGATGTGTTCCGTAGAATTATAATTGCAAGAATCAAACTGATGTTAATATTGTGATATCTCATTCATTGCTCTGAACCTTGAGCCTTTCAGCACGATCCATCAGATTCACTGAGACCACAAATGATGGAATTTGGGTTAAGATTTGGCATGTATTTCTGCTGAAGGAATTCTTAACATTTGAAAAGTTGTCCTGCTTTGTTCTGCACCAGAGTGGCAAAATCAGCTTATTGTGTTTAATTTCGATTTCTCTTTCTAGTATTTACTTGTGTACAAGTAAGTGGTGGTGTTTTTTTTTTAAAAAAGATGCTTACATTAGCAGCATGTTTTGCAGATGATGTATAACAGTAGGTTTAGGTGAGAATCTTTAGTGCAAAGACCTATTGCTCCTGGGGAGGCAGAAAATACTCTGTATTCACAGTAGGTTATGATAATTGATCCCACCACCAGCTTTCAGTACTGTGTTTGCTTCTTCCTATAATTCCCTTTGCTTTGTTCAGAACAGCACATTAGAAAAGGATATGGAAGGCAGTATTTTTCATATGTCAACTGAATAATTTCTACTAATAAAGGCAAATGTGGCAATCATTGTGCTTATCTCACCTTTGCTGAGATAAGAAGTTAACCTGCCCATGGGTGGATTGTCACCTCAAACATTTGTACCCCAAACAGTTTTTCTTTTAATGTACACAAAGCACATTCACTGTTACGTAGTTTGGAAACTTTCCTCTTAAAGTTAGATTTACTTTTTGTGTGAGTGGCTAAGAAGGAGTTTGATGTTGATGACCTAAACCAGCCTTCCTCAACCTGGGGCGCTCCAGATGTGTTGGACTACAACTCCCAGAATGCCCCAGCCAGCTGGCTGGGGCATTCTGGGAGATGCAGTCCAACACATCTGGAGTGCCCCAGGTTGAGGAAGGCTGACCTAAAACAAAATATTCAGAGGAAAGTTTGGGCTGAAAATGTAGGGGACTGAAAATTTGCCATATGCACTGCGCAGCCCACCAGATGGGACTGTGCATGGTTTGATCAGTGCACAGAACAAAGGGCTGACCGCCTGCCCTTTTGCTCCAAGAAATGTGAGCATGGCCACCAATGGCTGCTGTGAGCATCTTCCTGCTCAGTGGTGTTAACTTCTGAGGCTCCCATCCCTTCATTTTTCATTTGGTGGTGTGTTATTTATTTACTTGTTACATTTCTATACTGCCCAATAGCCAAAGCTCTCTGGGTGGTTCACAAACCAAATTTAAAACCATGAAATACAACAACACAGTAATTCATAATACTACTTTAACTTTAAAACAGAATCAAACCAAAGTAAAGACCAGAGTAAAAGCCAGCAGAACTAAAAACAACAGCTCGCAAATGCAATTTTAAAAACAGAAGGACCAAAAAGCCTGGGGAAGTAAAGAAAAGTCTTCACCTGGCACTGAAAGAGCCATAACGTAGGTGTTGGAATGGGTCTTGTTGTCGTTGTCACTTTCCTCTCCCCCCTTCAGGACCTAGAGTGCATAGGGCAGCCTTTCTGCAGTGGCCAGTGTGTGGAGGGGACACTCCCTTTGTTGCTCCATCTCCCAGCGGGGCACCGATCAATTCTGGTGCTGCAAATATTGGTCTGGCTGCCTTGGTGATAACGACTCACTTCATCAGCGGTCGTTTAGTGGAGCCGGGATGCACAGGGGTGCAGCTTCAGGACTCCTTTGCTAGCAGGGCATATGCCAAGGTGAGCTGCCACCCCCATCAGACCCCCCCTCCCTCTGAGCTTAGCTGTAATCCTCACAGCAGTCTCGGCACGGGGAATGAATTTCCCCAGCAATGATAATAGAGTTGTGAGCTATCCCTGTGGCAATACAAAGTATTTGGGGGTGGCTTGGACTTGAACAGGGAGCCGAGATCCCTTAGCTTTACTAAGTACCTGCTCCTGGTAGAAATGAAAACTCCTACCATTGGATTAACACAACTACAATATGGGAAATCACCGAACAGCGAATTAAAAACTGCGGAGCCCGACTCCTGCTTCCAATTTCCAAAGATGAGAACAACCCCTTTTGCATAAAGACGTGATTGCTGCAATGCTTGCAGCTGCCTGACGTGAGCTTGCATTAAATTAGAAATCATCTGCTGGACTGTCAATACAAAAATGGATGAGCAGAACATGGAAAATTGCTTTTTCTGAAAAACTGGTGCATAAACTGAGATATATAAAAGGACCGGAATACCGAGACTTATTCAAAGACACGCGGCTTCCATTTATTGCCTTTGCTAATGCACGTTCGGCAACCCTTGTTCCTCCTGCCCAATTCAAATCCTGGACTGACGCGTTGTAACTCTGCTAGCCTCATAATGCGGTACCTGTTTTGTTGTTGTTTTCTGTTGAAACTCGGTTAAAAACAGCAAACCGCCCCCCCCGGCCTACATTTTTGGACTCCCTTTGGGGGCGTGGCCATGGGGACTGTCATGATGAACACCCACACTTCCAAACGGACCGCTGCCCCGCAGCTCATCAGAGAGGCTGACTTGAGCTCCAGCCTATGCAGGCAACATCGTAGAGAATAACAGTTGGCTGAACTCTCAAGTGAAGGCAGCCTGGAGAAGGTCTTGCTCCTGGTACTTGCTGGCGCAGATGGTTCTTGAATACTGAGCTCCCATGCACAGCTTCAGGGCTCGTTCATTGAATTGCCATCCACAGAAGATAATCACTGCAGATATAAAGACAAGGGGCTCCTAACATGAAGGGAGAGCAGCCTCTTTTGAACCTAAAATCCTTCGCCCAGGCTTCAATCCCTTTGTTGTTGCTGCTGCTGTTCCAGGAAAATAAAAACTGCAGCAAGACGCAGGCTTGATATCTTGCTTCTCATCAGGCTAGAAAGCTGCAGAGAACCCCCTCCTTAGGGCCGTGTGCCAAACATGCAGAAGGTGCTACCTGCATCTCCAGGTAGGCCTGGGAAACGCCCTTGTCTGAAATCCTGCCAGGCAGTGTAGACCAGGGGGTGCGGAGCCTCAAGCCGGGCAGTAGCAAATCTAGCCCTCCTGGGGACCCGAACTTCTTGGGGTTCCAGGCACACCCCCTACCGCTGCCCCCCTTTCCCTCATCCACCAAAGCATCCGTTCGTTTCCTGCCTTTTGTGTTGTTTTTCCTATTCTAAAAGGTTGAAATGTATCCCCTGAGCTGACTTACAGCCAGTAGCTGCTTTAACACCCACCTTCCCCGTTCCTGCCCTAAAGGAACTAAAAGCCACACAAGAGTTCTATTCGGCTTCTTAGATGTTTTCCTGTCCCTTATTCAGGCATATTGAACCTGAATAGCACACAAGCGAGAGGCAAAGGGTAATTCACGTGGGCCATTGCCTCCATGGACTGGGGGTATTGAACCACTTCCAGCAGCGGGCCCAATTCTCAGGGGGTGCATTCCACTAGTGCATTCCAAAACCATCAGCATATTTTAGCTTAAAGCTCTTACTGCCAGAAGAGACATTTCAGCCTTTTCAGAATGGGGGGAAAAACTACACACAAGCCAGGAAACCACACCATGATTGGTGGAGGGGGGAAAAAGGTGGGGCCTGGGGAAGGGGGCGGGGTCCTCTGGTGAGCCTCTAGTGGGCTGGATTTGGCCCGCAGGCCTGAGGTTGGACGCTGCTGTTCCATGACCAGGGACCCTGCTGATCATGCAAAGGGCTCTACTTACATCCAAGCATGCATTCCCCTGCAGACCTGCCTGCTCCTGCAGACCTGCCTGCTCCTCCCAGGGAGCTTAGAAATGTTCAAAGCAGGCTGGTGGGCACAGTCTCGTCGCTCTCACGTGTTTTCCCGTACCATATCCAGACGTAATGCCTGGTTGTATCTCCAATTCTCCTCTGCAAATGACCCCCCCACCTCCTCCTCCACCCCTGCAAGGCAGGCACAGGCGTGGGATTCCTGTGCTTGCCTTGCAGCTTGCATTTTCTTCTGCTCTAAGGCTGCCACCGGGTGCAGGCAGAGGCCCCTGGGTCTGTTCCGTGGGATTGACTTCTGAGTAAGAGAAGTGCAGGTTGGGATGTGGGTTGATTGTTCTTCCTGGAGCTCCACTGGCGGGGGGGGGGGGAATTGTGGGTCTGCTGCATACTCAGGCCATGCTGAGTGGCCATCACGCCCGTGGGCGTATCCCCCTTCTTGCACACACACACACACACACACACACACGCTGGAGCGGGTTTGCATCTTGCATTGTTGCTTCTGTGCTGCGTAGCACAAACCATTCTGACAGAGGTCCAGTGATCTTAATTGTTCCCTTTTATTGGCCAAGACAAATTTGGCTCCTGGTTCTGGTGGAGACGGCATCGGGAGTTGATCCCATTTGACTGTAGAGAGGAGTTGACCTACAACCCAGAAGGAGGCATAGTAGAGGGTTTCTCTCACCGCTTTGCAAACATTTCTTTCTCAAGGCATCGTTATGAATGGATATAGATCAAATGTGCTCGCGTGAGGTTAGCAGCAGCATCTTCAGAGTCTGCCTCCTATGCCAGAAGTTGTTATACTTTATGAAGGAACGTGGTTCCCTCTCTATCTGGAAACATTTTGAAATACAATCTCTTTAGAGGCCGCGACTGGATTTATAGTCGACTCCGGGGGGATCTACACTACTGCTTTAAAGCGCTTTATAACAGTTTTGACAACTGTTGGGGCCCAGGACACACTGCATATACAGGTTTCGAAACGTTTTCAAAGCGCTTTAAAAGCAGTCGTGTAGATCCCCCCTCCATTCCCCGGAGGTGCCTGGGAGACACCATATTAGAGATATCCCAAAAACAAAAGTGACACAACATCACAAAAGTGCCGATTTGTTTTGTCCACCCTGCCCAACTTTTTGGAGATGAAGGGGCTACCTGTGCTAATTAAAAACAATGCCACTACGGCTGTTTTAGAGATTCCTTCTGACTTTCCTCTGGAGATTGCAGAGAAAACAGGTCTTCAGAGTGAGGTCACGAAGGGCATTGGGCCATCACTGCCTACCACCAGATTCATCATAGGGATATCCATCGGAGAGCAATCCTATAGTCCCTGGGTGAGTGTCCCAGGGACCATAGGATGCCTCAGATCCCCCCTTCTGAGGTTGCAGATGTTGGTCCAACCTCAGACGGGGGACTTGGAGATCCAAACACCCCCCCTTCGAGCAGAGACAACCAAGGTTGGAATGTTGACCTGAGGGGGGGGAAGGGGCTGTTCTGGTGGGGGGGGGGGAATGGAGGAGATTGGAGAGGCCGGGACATGGCTTGTCCTGCCTCCTCCAGCCTCCTTCCCTACTCCTTCTCCTTCTCAGCCTGTCTAGTGAAACAAGTGAAGATTGGGGGATGGGAAGGCAAAGATTCCCTCTGCTGCTCTACCGGTTTCAGTTGGAGGGCAGAGGAATCTTGGAAGCAGAGCCGGAAGACACCATGGACGATGGGAGGGCATTGGGGACAACCCAAGTCAATAGTGGTGGGAAAACACCATAGGATCATAGAATAGCAGAGTTGGAAGGGGCCTATGAGGCCATCGAGTCCAATCCCCCGCTCAATGCAGGAATCCACCTCAAAGCATCCTTGACAGATAGAGCATACCCCAACCTGTGCCTGCCAGATATGCTAGTCTGCAAAGCCCATGCTGGCTGTGGGCAATGGGAGTTGCAGTCCAACACATCTGGAGGGAGCCAGTTGGGGGGAGGCTAGATGTCAGTGGGAAGGGATGCCCTTCCTTTTCTCCATTCCCCAGAGCAGGCTATGAGAGGGGAGGGGTGGAAGCAGGTGCGCGGGGGTGGGGTGGGGGCTGCCCAAGGTCATCTTCGAATCAGATTAAAACATGATCCAGGGAAGAACGATTGGGGCCATAATTTATTTATTTATTTATTTATTGCAGTTCTTTATCGCCCAATAGACGAAGCTCTCTGGGCGCCTCACAAAAATTAAAACCATTCAAAGTATAAAACAAACAGTATAAAAACATGATATAAAATGCAATATAAAAGCACAACCAGGATAAAATCAGCAGCAGTGCAGAAATACAAATTTAAAATGCAAATTTAAAACAGCAAAGTTAAAATTGAATTTATAGACTGTTAAAATGCTGAGAGAATGAAAAAGGTCTTCACCTTGCATCTGAAAGAATATAGTGTAGATGCCAGGCAAATCTCCTTAGGGAGTGCATTCCACAGCCAGGGTGCCACAGCAGAGAAGGCCTTGTATTTGAGGCAGCCTGGGAATCTAGGCAAGAGGAATGTACAGGCACAAGAGTTTTGCCACCCCCCACCCCAACCTCTGGGCACAGCTGCTGCGTAGTCCCCATTGATGTCAGTGGTAGTTGCACATGGCAGCGTGTGGCCATTGTCATTCATTTGCACTTTTAGGCTGTGCAGATGTCTCTAAAGGGCCTGGAGTGACTTCCCGCTGTCTGCTTCCATGGCCTAGCCTGAGCCAGCCACAGTAGCTCATTTCACATACAAATGCAGTAGAGGAGAGCAATGTACAATGTACAATGGAACAAAAGCCACCTCATTCCTTATTCCTAATTGCTATTTTTTAATAGTAAAGAATAAAAGCATTTTACTTGATTTACTTGTTTTAGGATTAGGTAATTGATTGATTAATCAGTTACACTGAAATGAATCTTTATATTACAAAAATCCCCTCAATATAGTTGTCTTTTTTAAATATTGAAGGATGGGCAAGATAACTTAAAATTTAATAAACAAAAGATGGACAAGTCCATATGCAATATTTTCCTTTCCCTTCCTTATTAGAATAAGTCAGCCAGACCAAAATAGACTGAGAAAATGAACAGCTTAATTTACACCCCCTCCACTGATTAAATTTTGCCCTCACCAATTAACATCAGCAGCCATCAATCAATCTGCTATCACTTTCGCTTATTAACATGTTGTTTAATCCAATTCAAGGTTGAAGCTCTGCTAATTTTCCTAATTACATCTGCTTCCTTGGTGTGTGTGAAATTGACTGGACCAAGGTGCATGCAGCTGTTGGACTAGTCTATTTTGCTACATGAAACAGAAAGGGTTGCTCTTTGAATGGTGAGACAACGTGGACTGGGGGAAGTACCTTTTCATTTCTCCCATTCTTTATAAGCAGGTTATCGGCAGAAGGTTAATTAAGATGGATTGGTAGATCTCTGGTTGCTTTGCAGTAGATCACCAAGGATTTCTGACTTCCAGGTTTTTTTGTTTCTGTTTTTTACAATAGCAAACACACACACACACACACACACACACACACACACACACACACACACACAGAGCTTCCCATATTAGGCTGCTTAAACAAAGAAAGCTTGGAAGGGATTTTGTGTGTGATAGGACTCTGAGCTCAGTTTTGGTACTGAAAACAAATCCCTGGGCAGTGATGCACTCAGATGTGCACTGCAGTTTGGGCATCATGGAGGTAAGGCCAGGTTGCATGCACTATACTGGCCTTTATTTTCATTGTGGTGCCTGCCTTGAACTTGCCACCAGGTATATCTCTGCCTAGCTGGGCCAATGTCAAGGGTAGGTATGATTGGGCCCCTGCTGAGAGCCCACACCCCAGCAGGGGCCCACTTACAATGGTGGTGGTGGTGAGAAGGAGGGGCATCACCAACATCTGGAGCCTAGATGCACCTGGGACACTACAAGCTCCAGGTTTTGGAGAGGTTTTGGGCAAAGTTAAAGGAGTACTAAAGGAAGATAAGGAGATAGCAGAGAAGCTGAATGAATTCTTCTCATTTGTCTTCACTGTAGAAGGTATAGGGCAGACACCTGTGCCTGAGTCTGAGAAGCTGAAGCAAATAGTGGTGAAAAAAAAGAGATGACGTTCACAACCTTATTGACAAATTGAAAGTAAATAAATCACCAGGCCCAGATGGTTATGCATCCCAGAGTTCTTAAAGAAATCAAATATGAAATTGATGATCTGCTTACACAAATATGCAACATTCCCTAAGATCAGCCCCTGTAGCAGAGGGCTGGGGAATGGCTAATGTAACACCAATTTTTAAAAAAGGGTACAGGGGGGGATCTGGGAAATTCCAGGCTGGTTAGCTAAAGCAAGTAAATTGGTTGAAAACATTATTAAATTTAAAATTAGTAAGCATATAGGAGGACAAGCCCTGCTTCCGTAATGGTAAGTCCTGTCTCATTAAACTTTTAGAGTTCTTTGAGAGCATCAATAAACATGTGAACAGGGATGATTGCTTAAAAGGCTTTTGACAAAGCCCCCCCCCCCCCCAATGAAAGATGTCTAAGAAAACTCAACAGTCATGGAATAAGTGCAGAGGTCCTCTTATGGATCAGTAACCGGTTAAAGAACAGAAAGCAGAGAGTAGGAAAAAATGGTAAAGTCTCCCAATGGAGGGATGCAAATAATGGGGTTCCGTTGGGACCAACGCTTTTCTACCTGTTCGTAAATGATCTGGAATTATTGAGCTGTGAAGTGGCCAAGTTGGCTAATGATACCAAATTATTTAGAGTGGTTAAAACAAAAATGGATTGTGAGGAGCTCCGAAAGGGACTCTCCAAACCAGGAGAATGAGCATCCAAATGGCAAATGCAGTTCAATGTGAGGAAGTGATGCACACTGGGGCACAAAATCTCAACTTCAAGTGAAACCTGATGGGACCACTTAAGAAAGAGATCTTGGGTTATGGTGGACAGCTCAATGAAAATGTCCACCCAGGGCTAATCTACACCTGCAGCCCTTTCACAATGGAAGAGGCATGCTCCCAAAGGTTCCCTGCTTCTGCGATCACCCCTCGCGGGGCACACACGACTGACCTGCACCGCAATTAGAAGAGTCTCGTTGTGGGAACACGTGTGGCGGTTCCACATGTGTATTGGTAGAAGTGGGCGGGGCTAGGCAGAGGGGTAAGGGGCACAGGAATTATTTTTTTAAGTACTTGTGAGGGATGCACAGGAGCACAGACATGCAGCAACACATGGGGCGATAGAAACTCCATTGAATATGCGCTCCTGCACAGAAATATGTTTGTATTAAAAAACACACCACTTGGCAGTAAAACACACCAATATGCATTGCACACGCCCCTCACAGCTGATTGGCTGTTCGCTGAGCCCAGAACTCATGACAAACAGCAAGGACTTTACAAAGGGGTTGGTGGGTCTCCACCCAGGCATGCGCGTTTTGCATGAAAATGCAGCCTAGGGCTGCACATTCCACTGCGCGCGGAATGGACTGAAGGCCTTTGAAAGCATCACTGACCCGGTGTGCCCAAGGAAATACAACTGCTGTTTCCTGGTATGCAGAAGTGTGGTAGCCAAAGAAGTCTGTCAGCTGCCCAGAGAACAGATGCCTCTGGGCAGCCACATCAAGAGGGTAAAGAAAGAAAGAAGCAGCCATCTCAGTGAGGACAAAGTGAGAAAGGAAATAAAGAAAAGGATGAAAGGAGAAGGCTGAAGCCTGTTATTACACAGCCCTGAGTTTCGCGAAGTTGAGTCCCCTGTGCCAAGGGCCCAGGAGCTTGCTAGTGCTGCAGCTGGGATGGCGGCCCAAATTTGGAGACCCGGTTCATCACATGGAACTTATTCATGCCATCGCCTTGATTTGCACGACCACGATGGCCAGAAAGAGGAGCGCTGCTATCACACCAATGGCAACAGCCGCATGACTGGAGATCTGGAGATTCCCACAGGTGGCGGTGCTGACGTGAGGCGTGCGCTACATGACCCTACAGCAGTGGTTCTCAACCTTCCTAATGCCGTGACCCTTTAATCAGTTCCTCATGTTGTGGTGACCCCCAACCATAAAATTATTTTCGTTGCTACTTCATAACTGTAATTTTGCTACTGTTATGAATTGTAATGTAAATATCTGATATGCAGGATGTATTTTCATTGTTACAAATTGAAATATGTGTTTTCCGATGGTCTTAGGCAACCCCTGTGAAAGGGTCGTTCGACCCCCAAAGGAGTCGCGACCCACAGGTTGAGAACCGCTGCCCTACAGGGTTGGGAACCTCCGGCCACACTCACTGCTCAACCGCTCCCTTTGGCTCCACCTGCAAGTGGGAAGGGCTAAAACGGGGGTGAACGCCTCAGGCCCAGGGGCCAAATCTGGCAATCCTGGTGTCCCAGTCTGGTCCACCAGAGTTCCCCAGATAGCCCCACGTCTGGAAGAGAAGGCTGTCAATGGCTACTAGTCCTGATGGCTATGTGATAGAAGCAGCAAGCCTGTATACACCAAATGCTGGGGAACATGGGTGAGAGGGTGCTGTTGTACCGTGTCCTGCTTGTGGGTCCCTGGTTGACAGCTGGTTGGCCACTACGGGGACAGGGTGCTGAGCCAGATGGACCCTTGGTCTGATCCAGCCTCAGGGCTCTTCTTCTGTTCTTCCCCCAACTGCTGTTCAGTTGATGCTTTCCCAGCTTTTGTGCGGTTTCCCCCCAGTCTAAACGCCCTTCCTAAGGCCTGGCAATAAGAACTTTAAGCTGCAACATCCAGGTATTCTTTGCTTTCTTATTAGTTCACACTTCTGCTGCTGCCCTTTTGACCTTTGGCCCTGCTGCTGCGTTTGTTTTCGGTCCTGCCCACTGCTGGCTTCTCCAAAATTGAATTGGTCCTCAGGCTGGAAGAGGTCCAACAGGGCAGGAGTGACCTGGAGATTAGGGCCCTCAACGGGTCTTGAATAATTGAGGCCAAGCTAAGTTGGGTTGGGTCTGGCTGATGGACTAGAAAGGAACAGGCCAGCTCGGCCCAATTGCACAAGCAAGCCAAAGCCCGGGGATGGACAAACTGGTCAATTTTTGTTTCTCTTGCTGTCTCATTTTTCCAGTCTTACGTTTGGCTCATCCCAAACTTTGAGAATTTCTCCAGATTTAAGTCCAGTTTACCCTGAACTTTGCTTCTTTTAATTACGTTTGCACAAACAATCCTGAGCGTTTTTGTGCCTATTTCTCTTAAGACATTAATTTTGCCTAATGTAACATACATTTTTGGTAATCAGATTTCCTAATATAATGTATAGTTGAACATTATGTCTTTTAATATACACCTTTTGGTACACATTTTTGAATTGGAGGACTCTGTCACAAAATTTGGAAAAAAGACAATTTCTGAAGTTAAACCAAGGCCACAGCTAGACCTAAGGTTTATCCTGGGATCATCCATGGTTCACCCCTGCCTGAGCACTGGATCCCCTGTGTGTCACCTAGATGAACTGGTTTGACCCCTAGACAATCCAGGGTTAAACCTTAGGTCTAGCTATGGCCCAAGTTTTGATTCATATGGTGGTTGAAAAGTAAAAAATTAAATACGTTTGCATTAAAATGTGAACTGAACACATTTCTTCCCCATCCCTAGGGAGGAGTCCCTGGAGCAGAAATCCTTCCAGGGTTTCCAAGAGAGCAAACTGCAGCCGTAGAGCATGTCTTAGATCCCTTGCAATGGCACAGTATGGCAATACTACTCCATGGGAGAACAACTAGGAGATTTACCTTCCCATGTGGCGGCTGCACGCCAAAGCTGGGCCTGCTTGGATTGGCTGTGGCAGCTGGGAGGGGGCTGCCTGCCCTGAGATTAGTGCCCAACCCCAAAGCAGGGGAAAGAGCCAGAATCTCCAGGAGCAGACCCCACTAGGGTTGACAGAGCTGAAATCTGGTGCTAACTGCTAGGTGGCACGTACAGAGCTAGCACGCCCTGTGCCAGGGAGGTCACTGATGAGAACCTGGTGTCCAGAGAAGTGGGCCGAGAACTCAGAAATGGTTGCTGGCACTGAAGTTGGCCCGAAGCCTTGTGTTGCCTAAGGGAGAGCAGGAAATGGCACCCTTCCCTGTCACACACAGCCCAAATCAAGGTGCATAGTTCCCAGGGTGCAAGAGAGAGTTTGCCATTATGCTCTTCATGACTATGCAGCTTCACAGACAGCTTAGACCAACCTGGCACTCTCCTGATGTGTTAGAGTACAACTGCTAACCATCTCTGGCTAGCAGGGCCACTGGCTGGCTGGGGATAGTGAGGGTTGTAGTCCAACACCCATGCTATTTTGGCAACTGAGGCAGAAAAACCCACAAGCACCTTTCCCCCTCCCTGGCAGTAAAAATACTATAAAAATAAATCAAATAACTAAAACATTTCTGCCTTTTCATGACACCTACAGGAGCAGACCTCATCTCATTCTGCCAACAGGTAGGGATGGTCCTGGCTGGCTTTTGGAAAGTACCCAAGACAGTGGGGCTAAAACAGATCTCCCTTTCTTCCTCAGGAGGAAAGAGGCATATGAGCCATTGAAAGGCTTGATTGTATGTGCCTATCACTTAGCCAGAAAGAGAGACAATAAAACAACAACAACGTCTGAGATGTATGAATGTCACTGACACTTGCATGTTGATAACTCCAAACGGATATCTGACAATTCAAAAGAGTTAGACAGTGTTCAATAAATAAATAAATGTAAGGTATGGAAAGGTATGGAAACATATCTATATTTATTTTGGATGTGTATGCAATTCATGGAGGATAAGGCTATCAATGGCTACCAGTCATAATGGCTATATATCAATACTTCCAGGATCAGGGGCAATATGTTGTTGTACACCAGTTGTTGGGGAACACAAGTGGGAGGCTGCTGTTGCACTCATGTCCTCATTGTGGGCTTCTCACAGGTAGCTGGTTGGCTACTGTTGAATGGAATGCTGGTCTAGAGAGGCCTTTGGTCTGATCCAGCATGGCTCTTCTTATGTTCTTATGTTAAATTCGTCTGGCAATAGCATTGCTAGGCCACAGCCAGACCTAAGGTTTATCCTGGGATCATCCAGGGTTCGCCCCTGCCTGAGCACTGGATCCCCTGTGTGTCACCTAGGTGAACAGGTTTGACCCCTGGACGATCCAGGGATAAACCTCAGGTCTAGCTATGGCCCTAGTCTTCATGTGTGAAGGTCAATATGTATCAAAGTTTGGAAGTTCCCTGTGGTCCTGTTTCCTTTTTTGAAAGTAGCATGTGTAATCACTGGGAGCTATTCCAATTAGGAATCAACCTCAGTGGAAGTTCATGCAAGTGACAATTACGCCTTTTCTATGGGGTAGTTCTATTAAACAAGAGTTTGCCATTTTGCTCTCTATTACAAAGCACTTTCACAAGCAGTTTAGAGTATGGCCGCTGGCTGGCTGGGGGTGATGGGGGCTGTAATCCAAACACATGTGGAGGTCACCACAATGGGAATAGCTTCTTTAGTGTTTGAACTTCCCTTTAACTTAGAAGCATTATTCACTTCTTGAGGAAAAAAGCCCTTCCGTTGCCTATCTCACTCACTCTTTTGCAGACAAAGGTGCCTCCTTTCCCCCTTCTTGGAACAAATATCACCTCAAATAGACCAGTCAAATGGTTTCAGATAAATCCTCTTAAGGAGCTTAGACTCCACTTGCAATGAAAGGCTCCATCACATAAAGAACTTGTTCAGAACTGACACCTGGCCAGAGATGGCAGATCAAATGCAAAGGGTTTAGCTACCTATTCCTTCAGTGTGAATTGTTCTCCTAAATCTTGATAATGGAACACTTCTGGCTGACTGTACCGTATCATCTTGACATTTGGAATACAGATATATGATGTAAGAAATGAAGGGGTTAATTGAACTCTAAGCTGCCCTTTGTGTTTTCTGTGGACCCTGCAAGAGGAAGTGGCTGACTCACACATTCCAGAAAGATGTGGAATGGCAGGGAAGGGAGATGGGATTAGGTAAAGGTATCCTGTTTAGCCCATTCCTCTCACACAGGTTTTATAATTGTATCCCACTTCTCTCACACAGGTTGTGTAAATGTATTCCACTCCCCTTTTTCCATTGTCAGCTGACCCTATGTGAATAAAAGTGGTGTGCAAGCTCCGATCAGGGTCCGACCCGGTTCGAGTCGCACCTCAGTATACTGATACGTGGTGTCCTCTGCAGTGCTTTTTCTACGCTCGTCTTTCGTACCTAAGGCCAGGGACAAGAACCTGCCATATTTCTAACAATTTCTGGTGCCGTGGACTCGGATCCGTCCCTGAGTGGGCTGCGGTAATCCAAAGCTGCGAAGGCACGGTGGAAGAGAAGTCGCGACCGGCTGAGTTCAGCTGTCTCTCCAACGTGGGACCGCGCTTTGGAGCTCCGTAGAACCCACTGGTCGGAAACGGGCTAGGCTCGAGCCACTGCAGACGCGCCTAAAGGGTCGGCCGAGGGAACGGAAGGAGTGCACCGAGACCCGGTGAGTGTGATCTGTGAAACGCCAGACACATAGAGGGAGGGCAGGGTCTGCTTGTGTGGAGTTGATTGAAGGACACTAAGGAGACCTTCCGAGCAGGGTCCGACGGTCCGAGCGAGTGTGGAGCTCTTAGCCGCGGTTCTCTGATTGCAAGCTGAAAGGCGAATCAGGGCCGGCGAGGAGCAAAGCAATTGGCAAGAGTGTTTGGGAGCAGACCCTAGGACCCCGTCACGATGGGTGGTGCACAGTCCCGTTCAGGAGGGGAAACGCCTCTAGGATGTTGTTTGAAGAATTTTAAGGCATTTTGTGGTGATTATGGTGTTAAGATGAAGAGGGATAGGTTGCAGCACTTATGTGAAAAAGAATGGCCTGTTCTCTGTCCTTCTTGGCCAAAAGAGGGTTCTTTCTCCCCAGCACTTGTTAGCGCTGTTCATGTTATAGTGACAGACACAGGGAGACTAGATCAGTTTCCTTTATTAATCCTTGGCAGACTGTGGTCACCTCTAAGCCACCACCCAAATGGGTGTTTGCCTGCAACCCTGTCATGGTGATCCGTAGAATAAAACCTCAAGAAGAATCATTGAAACATTCTGTGAAAAAGGAAGTGTTTCAGCAAGGAGAAGATGATGATCTTGTGCCTCCTCCATATACCATGCCCACGGCCCCCATGGCATCCGCGTCAGGAGAGTGAATCTCTCGCTGGTACCCACTGCCCCACATGGCATGACTCCCAAACGCTCCTTAATTCTTGCCTGCTGGAGATTAAGTCCACGATATTGGCAAGAGCAAGAGTGCAGTTTCTGTCCGGGAAGCCTGGGGCCACTAAAAATGAAATTATAGCTGCCCTTCCTACACAAGACCCTGGTTGGGACGTGAATAGTGATGCAAGAAGAGAAAGGCACCAGAGATATTTTTCTCTGCTACTAGAAGGAATGCGAAAGTCAGCCAGGAAAGCCCCGAATCTCAGTAAGGCCCTTGATATCAGGCAGGAGAAGAATGAGACTCCAGCTGCCTTTTTGGAAAGGCTGAAGACAGGGTTCGAGGAATATACGGACCTTGATATGAGCCTACCAGAGAATTTGCATTTAATGACTATGCAATTTATCGGGCAGGCTGCCCCAGATATTCAGAGAAAGCTCCAAAAGACTCCGGGAGCTCTGAGATTGCCCCTGCTGGCCTTACTAGAGATAGCAAGGGGGGTGTTTGAGAGAAGAGACGAAGAAGAAGAAAGGGCGAAGGAAAAGAGAACTGTGAAGATGATAGCAGCATTTTAGAAGGAAGGAGAGGGGCAGAAGAAGGGACCAGGTGAATTGTAAAGCCAGACCTTGAGATGTTTGTGGATGGATCCAGCTTTGTTAAAGATGGACAGAGATATACCGAATGTGCTGTAATCATGATTAAACCTGCTCGAAAGTACCTGGAGAAATTGCCCAGTAAATATTCAGCTCAAGCAGCTGAGTTAATGGCATTAATGAGAGCCCTTGAACTTGGAGAGGGGCAAGAAGTGAACATTTATACAGTTTGTATGCATTTGAGGTTTGCCACGCCCATGCTAGACTTTGGTCCACTTGGGGGTTTGTGTCTTCACATGGACAGCCTGTACAACACCAGAGTTTGCTAGAACAACTGCTTTTGGCTGTCAAGCTTCCAGAAAAAGTCTCCATAGTGCATGTGCGGGCACACGAGAAGAGCACTGATCCATACCTTCGAAAAAGAAACCAGCTAGCAGATGAGGCAGCGCAAGAGGCCGCTAGAAAAAGAGCTGACCGTGACGGACCTCCCAGAAAGATAGAAGAAGCTCCCAGATAGAAGAATTTATATCCCAGAGGCCTTAGTGCACCCCCTTGCTGTAATGATTCATGCCCAGTTGGGGCACCCGGGAATGACAGCCCTGATTGAATATGTTAAAAGGCAAATGTTTTGCCCAGGGATCACCATGGCAGCGAAGCGGGTCACCCAGAGTTGTCAAGTATGTCAGAAGGCTGGACCTTCTGCAAAAGAAGTGCCACCAAGTGGTCAGCTGCTTGCATATTACCCTTTCCAACTAGTGCAAATTGATTTTGCTGAGCTCCCGCCCTCCAAGGGATATAAATATCTTATGGTTATTGTTTGCCAGCTTACGGGGTGGGTAGAAGCGTTTCCTTGTAGAAACTGTACAGCTCGCATTGTGGTTGTTAAACTGTTACAAGAGATTGTCCCCAGGTATAGAGTATCTGAATGTTTAGAGAGTGACTTAAAGTCTCATTTTACTTCAAAAGTAACACAGGCTTTTGCACAAGCTTTGCAAATTGAGTAGAAGCTGCATGCACCCTGGAGGCCTCAGGCCTCAAGGCAGGTTGAAAGAATGAATAGGACTCTGAAGAGCACGTTGCAAAAATTACAAATAGAACTTCAGATGTCTTGGGTAGAGGCGTTACCAATAGCCCTGACAAAAGCTCGAATCATGCCCAGAAAGGGGTTGGGGGTGTCTCCCTTTGAGATGCTTTTTGGATTTCCACCCCCCCCATTCCCTGGCCACATTCATTTGGAGTTACATGGGAGATAGGAGACAGCCAATTACGAGAACATTTAACTGGCCTTCAGTTATGTCTCTTACAGCTTCGAGAATATGCAGTGACGACCCAGACACTTCCCTTGGACGCCCCCTTGCATCAATACAAGCCAGGAGACCGAGTGTGGCTGAACAAGTAGAATAAAGTGACTTTGGGGGAGTCTCGGGAAGGGCCATATGTGGTTGGACTGGTGACGCATGCCTGTATAAAATTGCTAGGATCAACTAAGTGGACACATTGTAATAGGTTAAAGCCATACATCCCTGAGGACACCAACGTAGGTCCCTCTGCCACAGTACCGGAAGCTGACAGAGGTCCCACACAAGAAGCCAGCAAGGAAAAGACATACACGTCAAAGCACCTTGGGAAGGCTAAGCTTAAAATCTGTACCTATGAACAGTAGCACACAAGAAAATCTATTGAGGTTTGCAATTGCGAAATCATGAGAATGTGGGCAAAAATTGTGTTGTTCCTTACCATTCCTTCCCAGGTATATGCTCTTGAGTATAAAGAAAAACATCTATGAGAGAAAAATGCATATTTTCAGGATATTAAGCAATTGTCAAAAACTCTAAATGTATCTGATTGTTAGATGTGTCTGCATGTTCCACCGGGAAGGGGAAGAGTAAAAGATTGGTAGTGCATGCTATCCCCTTTAATTATTCATCATAGGTCACAATCAAAAAAGGGCTTCGTAATCGAAGGGAAGTTAACTCTCCCTTAAGATTTAATTGAGGGACGGAGGTTGCTAGAAGAATAATTCCAAGAGTGGGAGTTGCCTTTAACTATAGAGACTTACACCTATTATCCAATTAGACGGAGAGTTTGTTCAATGATACAATTTCTAGTGTTAAAATGTTAGCCAAGGAACAAAGTGAAATTAGGAATGTGGCCTTACAAAATCGCCAAGCCCTCGATTTTATTTTAGCCGCGAAAAGAGGTGTGTGTGTTTTGATCAAGTCCCATTGTTGTATGTATATTTCTGATTATGCACCAAGTATTGACCGCACTATCCATCATATGGAAACGCTGATTCAAGAAGGCCCTTAGAAGAATGAGGGAAGTGATTCTATCTTTTCTTGGCTATGGTCATGGTTGCCTGATATTAGATGGCTTCGCAGTCTGGTTCCCATAGTGCTTATGGTGTCATTACTGTTTCTTTTATTGCCATGCTGTATTCCCTGCCTTACTGTTTTGATTCATAATGTGTCTGAGTCAGTCACTCAAAAGCAAATAAGAGTTACCTACATAGCCCTAAGCCAGCAAGATCGAGACTCGAGAAGAAAATACACCGTGATACCTCGTGAAAGTAAAACAGATAAGTGAGACTTCACATCATTTTAAAGAGGAAGTGAGTCTCAAAGGGGGGATTGTAAGAAATGAAGGGGTTAATTGAACTCTAAGCTGCCCTTTGTGTTTTCTGTGGACCCTGCAAGAGGAAGTGGCTGACTCACACATTCCAGAAAGATGTGGAATGGCAGGGAAGGGAGATGGGATTAGGTAAAGGTATCCTGTTTAGCCCATTCCTCTCACACAGGTTTTATAATTGTATCCCACTTCTCTCACACAGGTTGTGTAAATGTATTCCACTCCCCTTTTTCCATTGTCAGCTGACCCTATGTGAATAAAAGTGGTGTGCAAGCTCCGATCAGGGTCCGACCCGGTTCGAGTCGCACCTCAGTATACTGATACGTGGTGTCCTCTGCAGTGCTTTTTCTACGCTCGTCTTTCGTACCTAAGGCCAGGGACAAGAACCTGCCATATTTCTAACATATGAGAAGCATGTCATGTTAACAGAACACTACAACAGTCATACTTTGTCTTAGTTGATGGAGAATCTCATCAGAGAGAATAATTCATGCTGTCAGTGAGAACTTGCAGATGGGCAATCTAAAATGGAAAAGTCATTATAGAAATTTATCTGACTGGTTGAGTGGACGTAACAGGGTGGGTTGGATAAGTCACAAAAAGGGGAAGGGAGATTTTTGGAAGGGTTGATTTGTATACATTCCAGTTCATGCAATTCTAATGGTGAAATGTAGAGTTTCTGCCACAAAGAAAGATGGAAGAAAGAGAGGGGGAAACAAAACAACGCCCCCTGTTCAGATTTTTTAAATTAAAATGTAAATGTGACATTTTAGATGTGTTCTGATTTCCCCATCTTGACCCAATTCATTGAATTCATAGAATCATAGAACCATAGAATAGCAGAGTTGGAAGGGGCCTACAAGGCCATCGAGTCCAACCCCCTGCTCAATGCAGGAATCCACCCTAAAGCATCCCTGACAGATGCTTGTCCAGCTGCCTCTTGAAGGCCTCTAGTGTGGGAGAGCCCACAACCTCCCTAGGTAACTGGTTCCATTGTCATACTGCTCTAACAGTCAGGAAGTTTTTCCTGATGTCCTGCTGGAATCTGGCTTCCTTTAACTTGAGCCCGTTATTCCATGTCCTGCACTCTGGGAGGATCGAGAAGAGATCTGGCCCTCCTCTGTGTGACAACCTTTTAAGTAGGGGTGTGCACGGATCCCCCGCTCCGCCCCGCAGGCCGATCCAAAAATTTCGGATTGGCCCGCTCCACGCCGCTCCGCCCATACGGAGAATCGGAGCTCTGCAGTGGAGGGGAGTGGTGCCAGGTAAGGCTGGGAGAGGAGGGCAGGGCGGGGGTTTACTGGGCCCTGCCGCTGTCGCCGCCCATGCGGCGACAGCGGCAGAGCCTGGTAAGGGACCAAGGGGGGGGGGCCTTACCTGCCTCCATCCGCGGTCCGTCGGCTTCTTCAATTGAGCCCGCGGTTCAAGACTTCTTGGTTGAACCGCGGGCTCAATTGAAGAAGCCGACGGACCGCGGACGGAGGCAGGTAAGGGAGAGGATGGTGGCAGAGCCTGGTAAGGGACCAAGGGGGAGGGGAGCCTTACTTGCCTCCGTCCGCGGTCCGTCGGCTTCTTCAATTGAGCCTGCGGTTCAGCCAGGAAGTCTGGGCCGCAAGTGTGGCCTAGACTTCCTGGTTGAACCATGGGCTCAATTGAAGAAGTCGACGGACCGCGGACGGAGGCAGGTAAGGGAGAGGAGGGGGGGTTTACTGGGCCCTGCCGCTGTCGCCGCATGGGCGACAGCGACAGTGGCAGGGCCCGGTAAACCCCACTTACCTTTCCGGCGGAGCTCTGGATCGAGGCGAAGGATCCGCCTTCACCTCGATCCTCTTCGCCATGCTCCTCCAGCCCCCCCAATCCTCTTCGCCTCCGCCTTAAGGGGAGGCGAAGCACCCCGCTCCGCTTCTAATCCTCCGGTCCGATTAGAAGCGGAGCACATCCCTACTTTTAAGTATTTGAAGAGTGCTATCATGTCTCCCCTCAATCTTCTCTTCTCCAGGCTAAACATGCCCAGTTCCTTCAGAATTCACATATCAGGAGTTCAAAACCTCTGTGCCCCTATACTGAGGACATTTTACAGTTTGCAAAAGTATGCAAGGCATGAAAAAGTAAAGTTCTGGAATGCTACAACATACCTGATTTTAATATTCAAATCAATTTCACTTTTTAAAATTATTATTTCAAAGTGTTCTTCTTCTGGCAAAATGATGCTTCTGTGCCAACCTCTCTCTGTCAAAGATTAGATCTTATTTTGACAAATTTTAAAATTTATCCTATGATTTTACACTTCTGTTTCTGCCCCTTTCTCTCAGTAAAGCGTATGACAAATCAGGTATTCAGATTATTTTAGAAGCTTTCTTGATTCGAATATTTCCCCCCCTGAACTGTCCATGGACAAGGATACAAAAAACAAACAAAATCAAAACTTATTTTATGCCTTAACAGGATCAAAAAAGAGGCATAGAACTGAGGGGATGGAGTGAGGACCCCTTGCGACCCCAGGGCCAGGTTCTCAATGCTCCAGTTTTATGGAGGCTTTTGTTAAGGCCAGCTGTGATGTGATGTAAGAGATCTTCAAAATGTTTCTCAGTGTTTATCTACTACTCATGGGGGTGTCTGCAAATCTGACCAGAGAGGGAGAGGTGCTTACTCCTTTCCCCATGGGGGGAGTTAAGTTAAAGGAAAGAACCTGCCCCCCCCCGGCACTTTTCTTTGTGCCACTTAACACCCTGCCCTCTGGATGGCCAATCACTTCTCACTCACCTTAGAGCCAGGGAGTGTGAAGACCGAGAGAGGAGGGTTGGGGAGTCGATGTTCACACCCGTTGTCTGGAGTAGAATGGGAATTGTCTCAGGAAAAGAGCCACGAGGAAATTGAGGGCTACTTGACCCTGGTTTTCTGTAGGGATGGGTGAGAAAACAGTTTCAATTCGGTTTTGATCAGTTTTCTCCAAATTAGCAAAATCCTCCATATTCAGGACAAAAAGAACAGAGATTCTGTTCTGTTCTGTTTTGCAGAAGAAAGCAAAACTGTCAGATTCATCCGATCCCAGCTTTCTAGAAAGCCACATACTCATATGGACGGACAACAGGGCAAGAAATTAATAGCCAGGGCCTCTCTCACTTATCTTTGTTGCTGCTTTGGGGAACGTTGCTGCTTTGGGGAGTTGCTCCCTCAGGGCCGGTGCCAGACTATTTTGTGCCCTGGGCAAGGTGAGCTACTTTCACCCCATCCCACCCCCCAAAAAATGCCAATTTTGATTTTTAAGAACAAAAGTTTCCTGGGAAAAGTAAGAAGCACAAAACTTGAAACTGCTAAATTTATTTTAAAGTGCAAGAAATACGTCATGCCAATTATAATAAACAAATTGGAAAGGAATGTCTATGGGTCTAAAATGCATTATTTGATAGGAATATCACCTCCAAATCATCCCCCCAACTCGCACGCACGCAGGCACACACTCAGCATCACTCACTCCAAACAAACACACGCCTGAACACATGCATTCACTCAAAGACCCCATGCACCCCATTCACCCATACATTCTCTCTCTCTCTCTCTCTCTCTCTCTCTCTCTCTTTTCCAGGCGCGTTCCAGAAGTCCGAACGTGGAGCTGCCCCACCCCAGTATCCCTGGCTTTGCTTCAGCTGGGCGGGTGCAGGGCGCCATCTTGCCCACCCAGGCCCAGCTGAATCCTTGGGCTGGGCGTCTCACAGCCAATGCGCGTGAGTGCTGCTCTGTGCCCTGCGCCCCTCTTAGCTTGGCACTCTAGGCAGCCGCCTGAGTGGCCTTTATGGTAGCACCGGCCCTGGGCTCCTTCCCCATTCCCCACTCCTCCCTGATATCTGGCATCCTGTTATGGCACCTTTCCCCAACCTCACACCTGGAAGGCTGCCAATAAGAGGGACACCTTTGATCCTCAGCCCACCTCTCCAGCCTGGCAAAGTATCCACGCTGAGAAACGATTCCATCTTAGCCTCATAATGTCTTGCTACATCACAGAAAGGAGCACAATAATCTTGAGTTGTCCCAATCAGTCGCAACTTTGTTCATTTGTCCTAAATAATTGAAAAGCTCTTTCTAAGAGTAGAGGGGGGGGGGGGGGCGTGTGACGCTTGGGGTTGGTTTTCTGATAAGCGGCCGCCCAGGTACTTGAGAAGGGTTGCTACTGCTGATTGAAGTCCCCCCCCCTTTATATAAGCAGCATAATTAACGAGGCTGCAATGGATTCAGGTGCTGCTGAAGAGAAAAAAAAGTTGTAAGAACAGTTTGAAAGCAGACCTGGAAATATGGACCTGATTAGTATTGATTGTGAATATATTGGATTCTAAATTAATGTCTCTAAAGTAATAGAAGGCAGTTTTTCCTATTTTCCCGACAAGGCTGGTTTTAGGGTGTCCAGCTCTGTATTGTGTCCCCAAGAGAACAATTTCACAATTAACCCGAAGTTATATCGTCTTTGAACAAAGAGATGTGTGGCATTCGCTGTGGAGGCTGACTATGACCACAAGACTCTTAAAGAGAATGTAATACCCTTGTGAAGTATTTCATTGCTGAACCTCGAGCTTGTGCCCTCCAGATGTGTTGGACTAGAATATCCATCTTGTGACGGGGGTTGCAGTCCACGACAGCTGGGGGGCGCCAGTTTGGGGGAAACTGCCCTATGGTCTTGGATGGCGTGAAGAGGTTTATTGCTCTAGGGAGGTGAATTCTACTTTCAGTAGGGCTCACTTCTTTTGCCTTTCCGAGTTGAGCTACAGGCAGAACGTCAGAAGGGGAAACTTTCCCTATTGTCCCATCTCAGTGCCAGGACAATTCTTAGCTATTCAGTCTCCCAAGGTCTATGAACCTGAGAGACGTTGGCAATCCAAGAGCCTGGGCCATCTCCTCTCCTTCTGGTTTAGGTGTTTGTAGCGCTTGGAGGAATTGGAAGTCACTTGGGGAGAATAGGAATGTATGCTCAGAAATGCCAGTTTAGGTAAGCAAGTGGCTTGAATGTGCATTTGCTGAGTTGTTCTTCATAACTGTCTTTTTTCTCAAATGATACAAAAACGTTTCAAGTGGTAACACGGGGCAGGGGGATACAGGGATGGGCAGTACCTTATCCAATAAGAGTGATCCTAGCTAGCACCCAAGGGCCATAAGATGCAGCAGACCTCCCCCTCCAAGGCTGCAGGTAGAGCTGTGACCTCAGAAGCCGAGCTCGGACGGAGCATCTCCCTGCCAGCCAGCCAGCCGTGCCCCCTCCCCCCACCAGACATGCTGAACGCTCCGCAATGGCTCCCCCTCCCGGGGTTGGGACTCCAACCTCAGGAAGGGCAGAGATGGGAGTGTTGGGGTGGGACAGGGGGTTGGGAGGGGAGAGGCCAAGGATCCACTGGATCCAAAAGTCTCCCAGCCCCCATCCCTGCCCCAGCAGAGAGTGCACACTAGTTGGGCTTAGAGGCCTATCTGATGGAAAATGCTCTAATGGAGGACAGAGAGGCAAAAATAGCCTCCATTGCTCATCCTGCCCTGCCAGCAAGAGCCCAGCGGGACATAGGGTGAACAGAGACCATAGGGTTGCTCTTTGAGTGATGCCTCTGTCACTTTCCTTGCTCCTGAAATTAGGCTCCTGACATGAATAGAATGAAACTGACGAAAACAAGGAACCATTGGCACAAGTGGCCAGTTACTTCAACGTTGCCTTCCAACACTTTGTGTGCCTCTGTGTTTGCCCCTTCTTTTCGTGAAAGAAAAGGGGGCAGGTATACAACACCTTCATGAATAAGGGTTGCTTACATTTCAAACATGGTCTCTTATCTTGTCCTCCATGGACTGAGAGTGTTTTTCTGGCATTGAAATGAATGCTCTCACAAGGGCTCCTTGACAAAATACCATCAATAAATCTAGCCCCCATCTCCATCAGCATGGGAGGAAAGTGCATTATTGTTATTGTTATTCTCTGCAGTATGAGAAAACTGGCTCTGCTCCATCAGTGTCACACGGTGGAGCCATCCATCCCTAAAACCCAGCTTTTCAGTGCAGGAAAAAACATACTTCTAGGGGTGGGGGAGTAGAACCAATGGCCCTTTCTATGTCATATAGGTGTAGAGGGAAGGGGGGTGATCCCGGACTTACCTCCTGCCAGGATCGTCCCCCGTCTCCACATGGCCAGCATGACGTCTGGGATGGGAGGAGGGACATCGCGCAAGTGGAGGTGGCCATTTTTTTTAAAGGTACAGGAGCTGGAGCGCACTCGTGCTCAAGCGAAAGGTAAGTGAAAAACACCCCCCCAAATCCCACTCCCACTCCCCCCCCCCCAATTCCTTCTGGCTCAGCTCCCTCCCTCTATTTATTTATTTATTTATTTATTACATTCCTATACCGCCCAATAGCCGAAGCTCTCTGGGCAGTTCACAAAAGTTAAAACCATAATAAAACAACCAACATGTTAAAATCACAATTACAAAATACAGTATAAAAAGCACAACCAGGATAAAACCACGCAGCAAAATTGATATAAGATTAAAATACAAAGTTAAAACAGTGAAATTTAAATTTAAGTTAAAATTAAGTGTTAAAATACTGAGAGAATAAAAAGGTCTTCAGCTGGTGACGAAAGGAGTACAGTGTAAGCGCCAGAAAACCTCTCTGGGGAGCTCATTCTACAACCGGGGTGCCACAGCGGAGAAAGCCCTCCTCCTATTAGCCACCTGCCTCACTTTCTTTGGCAGGGGCTCACGGAGAAGGGCCCCTGTAGATGATCTTAAGGTCCGGGAAGCTACATATGGGAGGAGGCTTTCCTTCAAATAACCTGGCCCCAAACCTTTTAGGGCTTTAAATGTCAATACCAGCACCTCGAATCGGGCCCGGACCTGGACTGGCAGCCAATGAAGTTGTAAAAGGACTGGCGTAATGTGATCTCGCCGGCCAGTCCCTGTTAGCAAATGGGCTGCCCTGTTTTGTACCAGCTGAAGCTTCCGGACCGTTTTCAAAGGCAGCCCCACGTATAACGCATTGCAGTAATCCAAACGAGAGGTTATCAGAGCATGGATAACTGTAGCTAGGCTATCTCTGTCCAGATAAGGGCGTAGTTGGTATATCAACCTAAGCTGATAAAAGGTGCTCTTTGCCACTGAGTTCACCTGTGCCTCAAGTGACAGTTCTGGATCCAAGAGGGAGATCCTTTAGGGAGAGTGCAACCAAGTCCAGGACAGGGCAAACATCACCTCGCCGGACAGATGAACCAACCACTAACAGTACCTCCGTCTTGTCTGGATTGAGTCTCAGTTTGTTAGCCCTCATCCAGTCCATTACCGTGCCCAGGCACTGGTTCAGAACAGCCACTGCCTCACCTGGGTTTGATGAAAAGGAAAGGTAGAGCTGGGTATCATCCGCATATTGATGACACCTCAATCCACATCTCCGGATAACCTCCCCCAGCGGCTTCATGTATATGTTAAACAGCATAGGGGATAAGATAGAGCCCTGCGGAACCCCATAGCTTAGGAGCCACGGCACAGAGCAATAATCCCCCAGCACCACCTTCTGGAATCGGCCATCCAAGTAGGAGTGGAACCACTGCAATGCAGTACCTCCAACTCCCATCTCAGACAACCTATCCAGAAGGATACCATGGTCGATGGTATCAAAGGCCGCTGAGAGGTCCAGGAGAACCAACAGGGTTGCACTCCCCCTGTCTCTCTCCCAGCAGAGGTCATCCCACAGGGCGACCAAGGCAGTTTTCATTCCAAAATCAGGCCTGAAACCCAATTGAAATGGATCTAGATAATCCGTTTCATTCAAGAGTGCCTGGAGTTGTCCTGCAACCACCCGCTCAAGCACCTTGCCCAGGAAAGGGATATTAGCCACCGGCCTGTAGTTGTTAATGTCCTCCGGGTCCAGGTTAGGCTACTCGTGGGGAGAAGGGCAGAAGCCGGGATGGGTGGCCACACACCTCCCGCAGTCGGGATGATTCCAAGACCATGGGAGGAATTGGGTTTTCCCAGGGATTATTTATCCCTAGGAAAACCCACACTCGTCCCCTGCTGCCCCTGGGAGTCTGCCCCTGGACACACAGGGACTTGGCTGTGACCAGCCCGCATTTTCGGGCTGGTGTGGAAACGGCCAATGTCATCCATGAGAGCGGCTTGTTACCCACCCTTCTCCAGGCGGCCCCTGATACTACAGGTTTATGAATGGGAATAGGAAATATGCAATTCACAATACTGGCTCCCCATGAGAGCTGGCACAAATAAGCTCTACTCCCAAAAGTATAGCTCCCACCCCCTTTCTCCACTTCTCCCTGCACGCAATGAGGAAGCAAAAATCCCCAAAGACCCTGGGCAGGGTCTGAAGGCCCCCCCATGAGAGCAGCCCAACCCCTGAACTTTAACCTCAGTATTTACTCTGAAATGAGAACTCCAAGGGTTGGAAGAGAATATGGATTCCACCACCAGACATCTAGCCCCCAGTTTCCCCAGAGCTGCCATGCCCCTGCTGGAGGGACCCTCCTCTTCTGAGGAGTTAGAACTACCCGAGACAGATGAACCTATGGATTCACCTCTGTCAGGATTCATGGGGCAGTCTGGGCCCTCAGAGAGAGAGCCACACCTCTGCTCTGCCCCTGCCAGAGAAGGGAAGTTCTGCTTCAGAGTCAGAGGCCGGCCATCTACCCGGTCCCAGAGTGCACTGATGCCGTAAGAGGCAGATCAGTAGGGGTCCTTTAAGACAAAGTACCTGAACACAAGGAACAAGACAAGCACCATGAGTTTGTGGAGGCAGCTGTCAAAATAGTGAAGATGCAACTGAAGAATAAGAATCCAGATCCACATATGGCCCTAATGGAACACAGAGCTTCTCCACCCTTCAGTGGATACAGCCCTATGGAGTTATCCTAATAGCCTGACCCTGGCTCCATGCCGGCTCCTTCCCCAGAAAGTAAACCTGGGGCCTTGCTAGACGGAGGTTCAGCCCGGTGCTCGCCCCGGGCTCACCCCCGTGTGTCCAGATGACGCACAGGGGATCCCGGGGTCAGGCAGGGGTGAAACCTCCCTGGGTGCGGGGTAAATGAAACCCCATTTAGCCTGGTTTTTCCTGCAGTCCCGGCCTCGGGTCAGGCTAAGGCCGGGACTGCGGGCATGTGTACCGTTCTGCTGCTTTTCCCGGCTACCGCACTTATGCGCGAGTAGCCGGGAAAAGCGGCAGACGGGCCACAGCACTCCTGCCCCCTTCCCCCGATTCCCCCCGTGACCTCCCCTGGCCTGCGATCCCCCCCATCCCCCCCTCCTGTGTCCTGTTGCCGCACCGCCGCTGATGTCCCCAGCCGCTCTGTCCCGCTGCTGCCGCCACTGTCCCCAGTTGGCGTTTCCTGTTGTTGCCATGTCTGCCCTGTAAGACATGGCGACAGCAGGCATCACAGGCCGGACATGGCGACAACAGGAAACGCTGGCTGGGGACAGTGGTGGCGGCAGTGGGACAGAGCGGCTGGGGACATTGGCGGTGCGGCAGCAGCAGGATACAGGAGGTGGGGACGGGGGGGATTGCAGGCCAGGGGAGGTTGTGTGTGGGGAAATCGGGGGAGGGGGGACCCTTTTTTTTAAAAAAAACACCCTTACCTTTCTGGTGGTGTGCTCCTGTGCACACCGGCCCCTTTAACAACAACAACAACAACAAAAATGGCGGATGCAACGGGGCTTCGTCGCGTCTGACGTGTAGATAGGTGCAACGGCCCGTGCTAATTGTAGCACGGCCTCACTGCGCCTGAAGCACCGATTTTCAGGTAGGTCTAGCAAGGCCCCTGGAAGAACTGGCTGAGTGGGGAAACCACAGAAGAGAGAGGCAGAAGAGAAATTATGACTATATTCATGGTGCCCAATTATGGGAAGACTTAAAGCCTGGACAGGGGGTTTGGGTTCATGACGAAAGCACATTGGGAAGCATCAGCAAGGAGGAACACACACCTCACTCTTACTGGGTGGTGACTCCAAAGGGGACGCTCAGGAGGAAGAGTTTTCATTTGGCACGAGCCAAAAGACCCACCACAAGGAAACGAAAGTGGGCCTGTATCAAATGGACCATTGGGGAAGAGGAAAACTGTGCCAGGATTCAGCACTAGGAAAAAAAATGGCAGCTAATGGGCAAGCAGGACACCCCCCCCACCTTCACCAAACAGAACAAGCAGCAGGTGCGAGGTTAAAACCGCCCCCCCCCCCCATAGTGGCTGGATTTGTAGAGTCATAGAACTGTCTGGGGAATGGCGGTGGGGATTTTTTTTTTAATGGGGGAGACATGTAAGGGAAGTTCTGATTCAGGGGTAAAGAGAAAAGATCAGAAAGGAGGAGTTGTCAAGTAAGAGCAGAGCAGAACAAAGCTAGGGGAAGTTGCATCGTTCAGACATTTAATGAGCTCCATCAGACGACCGTTTTATTGCACGCTTGTTAATGGGCACTCACGGATTTTCGTGGGTCTCTCTCATGATATCGTCTGCCTCCAGGTTCCTCCTGTCCCGTCTAGCCTCCTTTGCACAACAAAAAAAGAGCCCAGTAAGTCCAACTTATTTTTAAAGGCGGAAGTTGCCGCTATCTGTTGTTGTGTGCGGGAGAAGCAGCGGGATCAAAACAGCCCACTGAATGGGCCACGTGCACGTAGTTTACTTCCTCTTTCCTCTCCCTTGAGAATGAGGAAGTAATGAGCGACAAACACGCGGGCAGAAAAGCGATGGTAAGGCAACACGATTTTCCTCCGTGTTATGACACTTAATAAACAGTTATTCACCTTGCCAAGTTGTGGATATTCTTGGTTAAAGGTTTTCTTGGGGTATACCTTTTCGGTAGGCTCGTGCCAAATGAAAACTCTTCCATCTGAGCTTCCCCTTTGGAGTAACCATCCAACAAGAGTGAGGTGTGTGTTCCTCCTAGCTGATGCTTCCCAACGTGCTTTTGTCATGAACCCAAACTACCTCTCCATGCTTTAAGTCTTCCCATAATTGGGCACCGTGAACATACTCATAGGGCCTTGCTAGACCTACCTTTGAATCCGGCCTTCAGGCGCGGCGAGCCCGTGCTACAATTAGCACGGGCTGTCACACCTATCCAGACATCAGACATGACGGGGAAAGGAAAGCCCCGTCGCGTCGCCCATTTTAAAAAAATCTTAAAGGGGCCATGTGCACAGGAGCACACCAACGATAAGGTAAGTGGTGTTTTTTTTTAAAAAATAAAGGGTTCCCCGTTCCCCCTTGCCCCCGATTCCCCCCTACAATGTCTGATGCCCCCCCGCTCGCCAGTCCACCGCCCCGCTCGCCCTCCTGCTCGCCCACTTGCCCTCCTCGCCCGCTTGCTCGCCCGCTCGCCTTGCCCGTTCGCCAGGTCCGATGCCCCCTCCACCCCCCCCGGCCGCGATCTCCCCACCCTGGCTCCACTCTTCCCCCCCATCTCTCCTGCTGGGTCTGCTCTTTCCCCCCTGGCCCCCATCACTCCCCCCTGAGGATTCCCTCGCCCCCAGCCCGATGGGCTCCTATGGAGCACTGTGCCCAGTGCGTGGCTTCTCCCGGCTACTCACGAGTAAGTGAGCAGCCAGGAAAACCCGCGGAAACTGCTAGACTTTCCGCAGCCCCGTTCTCAGCCAGGGGCTGCAGAAAAACCGGCCCAAAAGTGGATCCGGTTATCCTGGGCCAAGAGAGGGCTTAGCCCGGCCTGACCCCGGGATCCCCTGTGCATCATCTGCACGCACAGCAGGGAGCCCGGGCCTCGCACCGGGCTAAACCCTCGTCTAGGAAGGCCCATAATTTCTCTTCTGTCTCTCACTTCTGTGGTTTCCCCATTTAATCAGTCCTTCGAGGTCTGCTTTCTGGGGAAGGAGTTGGCACCCAAAGTTTGGGTAACAACACAATGGTTGGGGGAGTGAATCAGTGGTGGAAGAAACAGCAGGACTGCGGAACATGGGAGATCTTATTTATTTATTACATTTATATACCACCCCATAGCCAAAGCTCTCCTCCTCATCTTGAGGGATGAGGAGGAGAAATACTTGGCCAGGAACAGAGAACAGCAGCAGGAGAGCAGAGAATTTTCATGGGAAACTGGATGACGGGAATGAGCGACGGCATGGGCAGAGAGTGCCAACCCACGGGGGAAATCGTGTTTGCTTACCGTCACTTTTCCGCCTGCACGCTTGTCCCTCATTACTTCCTCTTTTGAAAGAGGAAGTAAACAGCGTGCACATGGCCCATTCAGTGGGCTATTTTGATCCCGCTGCTTCTCCTGCACACAGCAGGAGATAGCAGCAACTTCCGTCTTTAAAAATAACTTGGACTTACTGGGGTGTTTTTTTGTGGTGCAAAGATAGCTAGAAGGAGTGGGAGGCACACGAGAAGCAGACAACATAGCGAGAAGGACCTGTGAAAATCCGTGAGTTCCCAATAATGAGCGTGCAATAAAACACTTGTCTGATGGAATTGAGCAGGGGGTTGGACTCGATGGCCTTGTAGGACCCTTCCAACTCTGCTATTCTATGATTCTATGATTCCTGGAGACAGAATGGGGAGAGAGAGGAGGGGTGACGTGAGGAGTGGGGAAAAGGCAGCAGAGGACCAGGAACCATCAGTGTGGGAAAACTGGTCAGTGGAGCAAGAAGGGATGGAAAGCAAGGCACGTTTGGGATGGCCAAGTCATGTCCAGAGGGGCACATCTTTGGAGAGGACGTGATCAGGCTTGTGACCGGGGAATACTCTTTAAGCAGATTCTTTAAAGCAGGAGTAGTGAACCAGTTTCAGTCTGGGGCCGGAATTCAATTTTGGAAAAGCTATCAAGGGACGCATTCCGGTAGTGAGTGAGACAGAAGGCAAAAGGTGTGGGGTTAAAGGCAAAGGGGCAGGCCCAAAATACCTGAAATACCAGAATATTCTAACTTTAAACTCTTACTGCCAGTAGCTAAGCCTCAGGAGAGGCATTTCAACCTTTTAGAATTAGGGGGAACCACTCAAAAGCTGGGAAACCAACACGCTATCCAAAGTTAGGGAAAGGGGGCGGGGCCAGGAGAAGAGGCGGGGCCAGGGAAAGGGGGCATTGCTGTCTGGAGAACCCTGGAGGGTCAGACTGGGACCACATGCAGGAGCCTGCTCTGCTCTTGCAGTAAATAGGGTAGCCAATTTACCCAAAGGCTTGCAGGTTCACCAGAGCACGTGAGAAGCGCTGGATCAGCGTGATTGTCACCGAATGTGGGGAACACACTTCTCCAGCACCTCTACAGCTTCTGCTTCCTTCCTATCCAAGATATTGGCTACAGGAGAGTTTGGGAGAAAGTGGAAGTAAGAGCGTAATAGCGTAATAGGGAGCAGTCGTTAAATCCACCAACTAAATGTGGATGTGTAGGAGGGTCAGTGGTTAAATATTTTGGGTTGAAATCTTTTGGTTTCAAAGCACACGTAATTGCTTTTATTTACACCGCCCCTCCTGTAAAGTCCTAGATTTACAGCATTTCTGCAATTTTACCAGCCCCCCCCCGCCCCCTTGTTGTCTCCCTTCTTCCATCAGAATAAAATGTAAGGCTGGTTATGTGTTAAGATTATTGTTTTTGTTAACAGAGACATCACGTGTAAAAAAGCAAAGCAAAGCTGGAATGAGAGCTGCTTTCCTTGAACTGTAATTATGGTAATGCATTCTAAATGTTGACGATTGGAAGAGGTTTTAAGATTGCAATTCTACAGAGGAGAATTCAATCTTCGAACATTTTGTATTCCCAAGGTGGAACATTTTTATTAATGGTTAGGTATTTTGGAGGAGGATTAGCTGCGCTTTGCCCACTGATACAGCTAAATTAGAGGGTGTGTACGTAGTATAGACCTCTGTCGCAGGAGAAAGGAAATTCGGTTGGATCTGCTTTGCCAAGAGATAAAAAGCATGTCTGAGTTGAAAGGCATAATACTAGTAAAAAAAAAAAAAAATGTGTGTGTGTGTGTGTGTGTGTGTGTGTGTGTGTGTGTGTGTGTGTGTGAGCTCAGTTCCAGAATGAAATGAGAGAGAATCATCTGGCAGTTTCCTCTTGCTTTCCATCTCAGTGAAAATAACCCTGTTTAAAATTTGAATTCTGTAATTTACATGTTACATGATTATTATTCAGATTATTACTAAGAGGACAGCTGAAGAACAAGGAGTTTAAAAATCGCTTTTCCATCCCCTTTATCTCCATGAAGATTTTGTTCGGAGCCTCCCTTTCTTCCTCGCGATGGTTTGCATCTTTTGTTGTTTTGTTTTGCTAAAGAGGAACTTTTCTATTAATGCTACTGAGAAAGAAGGGTGCTTTTACAAAAACTCTTTCAGGCACAAAAGGAGATGGCTTCCAAGAGATTATTTTACATATTTACATATTTTACCTTAAGCATTTCATAGTTACTGCCTACTGGTGAATCTATCAGATTTTTACACACACTTTCAAAATGAATCTCTCTCTCTCTCTCTCTCTCCACCCCCCTTTCTCTCTCTTGCTTTTGAGCCACTGCTAAGAGAGGAAATGAATTCTAAGTTTTTTCACTTCATTTTCACATCCTCACATTTCCTTATTTCACATGATTTAAAACAAAATGCCTGCAGTGCTATTTTTCCTTTCTCAAGAGCAAAGTGAATGTGACTTTTCTAAGGGGGTCAAAGGATGCCTCCCAGGCCTGTGGCTGTTGCTGGACTGCTGCCTGCTTTCAGCTTAACTGAGGGGCTTGTCATAGTTCCCATCTCCTCAGAAATGAGCCTCCGGCCCTGGCCAGAAGCAGGAACAGGCAGCATTATGAATCCCACGCCAGTGATTTCCCACTGACATCAAATCCTGAGGTTTTAGAATTAATCCCACACAAAGGCAACCCTTCATTCTGGTGCCAGTTTGAAATGAGACTGAAGTAATGACCTTTTTCAGATGTCTCCTTGTTATGAGATAATCTCCTGTTCAAATAGAGAGGTGGCCATCGTGCGCTGCCTGGGCTCGGGAGCCCAGGGAGTGATGCTTCAGCGCGCCTTGTTAAGGTGGTGGTGATTCAGGGCTGAAGACACGACCAGGGCGGCCAAAAGCAAGGTAAAAACGGCAGGTGGTCGGCGCACTGCTGACTGAGCCCCGTCTCCCACTGCTGCATCGCAAGATCCCAAGGCAGACAAAGGCTCTTTAGAAATGTGGAGCACATCAGCTAAGGGAGCCAGGAAACGGAGACGTTCACGAGGAAGGGGACTGACCACCTCCAGAACAAAGTTGAGGTTCACATTGTTCAGAGTGGAAAGGGCTCCTTTAATCGTAAAGGCTTTCATACACAGCAAAGGGAGGAATTAGGGGAATTCAATAATGAAATATGACTAGAAACCACATTCTTGTAAACAATGGGGAAAGAAGGCTGCAACTCTGAATATTGGGCTGTATTCAAAGCCGGCCTTCTCGAAGAAGGGTCCTAGCAGGGAATACAATGCAGGAGGCAGGTCTGTGTCAGCAGAATCAGTGATACGTGTTTTAACATTCTAAACTAAACAGATT